>NW_027468564.1:7022504-8297504 GCF_046254945.1 Alosa pseudoharengus | reverse complement strand
TGTGTGTGTGTGTGTGTATGAGGATAGAAACATACACATCCTTACACACACTGTAAACATTCTCACACACACACACAAACCAACATGCACATGAACACATACCTTTTAAAGATATAACATAAACAATCACCTTGTGACCATCTCTGATGTGTCCGTGTAACACTTTAATGAGGTCATCAGGATGCGCCCCCTGTAGATCGCCCTTCTCCAGCCCCATGATGTCACAAAGGACAAACGGCACACAGGTTCCGTAATGGCCGTCCTTAATTTTATGGGTTCTGAACTGAAACAAGACAAAGACTTTAGGTAGTCGTTCTAGAGGTAGAGTGAATGAAGGAGTTTGTTTGATAAGCCACTAATGTTGCTGATTGGATCATAAACGGCCACAGCAACGAAGAGGAATGACTTCTCTATTATTGTGTTACATGCTCCAAATGTAAAGCACTTTCTGTGTATGAAACATAAAACAGTCGGATCTCATGCCATGAGATCTGTCTAAGCAATGAAAAGTACTATATAAGTCTAATCCATTTTTTTTATTATTGTTGTTGTTATTACAATAATAATAATAATAATTAGAATCATTATTATTGTTATTATTATTGATTGTTGCTGTTGTTGTTGTTACTGATAAACCAGGTTCTTTTTACGATGCTGGTGAAGCTGCAGTCACTGGCCGTCTCTGTCAGAGCCGGACTGGTCATCCGGCCCTGGAAGATGGAGTCGACGGAGTTGATGAAGCTGGACTTCCCAGCTCCCACCGGACCGTGGACCAGGATGCGGAGATGCTCGACGCCCGGGTTACTGGGCTCCACTGTCCTCGTCTCTTCCTTCAGGTCATTCCTGATCCTGAGGGAGACAACCCCACGACAGCAGGAACATACGTAAGAATACCTTTGTTTTGTCACGACAGTAGGAACATACGTAAGAATACCTTTGTTTTGTCACGACAGTAGGAACATACGTAAGAATACCTTTGTTTTGTCACGACAGTAGGAACATACGTAAGAATTAGGGCTGTCAATCGATTAAAAAAAGTAATCTAATTAATTACATACTCTGTGATTAATTAATCTAAATTAATCGCATTTATAATTTTTGCTGTTAAAGTATTTAAAATATTTAAATTCAAATGAATCATTGAATAATCAGCATTAGTGACATTAAAGTTCAAAAACTCTTTTATTATTATTTTCACTGTTCAAATAATGGCCATAATAATCTATGATATGACCTAATATGCTGAGGAAATAAATTCAAAACTGCTTTGGGAAGAAGTTTTTTTTTTCACATACAAGGCTCGGGGTCAGAGGTCATACAGAATCGATTAATCTGCACTAATTTTTTTAATCAGTTATTTTTTCTCAAATTAATTAATCGAAATTAATCAGTTATTTTGACAGCCCTAGTAAGAATACCTTTGTTTTGTCACGACAGTAGGAACATACGTAAGAATACCTTTGTTTTGTCACGACAGTAGGAACATACGTAAGAATACCTTTTTTTTGTCACGACAGTAGGAACATACGTAAGAATACCTTTGTTTTGTCACGACAGTAGGAACATACGTAAGAATACCTTTGTTTTGTCACAACCATGATAGTAGAAACATGCATATGAATACCTTTTGTTTTAATTATGTATGTGCAGGTGAGACCAGTGTTTCCCATACATTGACTTATTTGTGGTGGCCCACCACAATATCAACATTGACCACCACACAATGATTTTCCAGGTTGTGCTAAATTGTGCTTAAATCTGGTTAGCATCATAACCACGCTGCGCTAATTTGTTAAAAACTGTTGCATTCAAATAAATTCTGCAAACCTACCACCACAAATACAATTCAATTCTGTGGGAATCACTGGAGACCTACTGACGTTGTCCCTGATCCTGAGGGAGACTCAAGACAGTGCTAGGGGATGGTTTGTTTTTACATTTTACGGTATACTGTATATGGAATTATAGCATAACAGCTAAAGCAGCCAGGCAGCTAGCCTACAGTTTTTTATATTTATATACTTAAATTACTTTTTCTGCTGTAAGTGCATGTTGTGTGTGATGTCTGTATGGAACTAAGACCTTTAATTTCCCCTTGGGGATCAATAAAGTATCTATCTATCTATCATCTATCTATCTATCTATCTATCTATCAGTCATACAGCTCTATGTTCACGCAGCCAGGCAGCTACAGCCATAGATATAGGCTACATAATGTTAAAAACTGTTGCATTCAGGTTAATTCTGCAAACGTGGCACCACAAATATAATTCAATTGTGGGAAACACTGTACTCTGGGACATGTTCAAGCAGCCAGCTACAGCGTTACACTCTGGGGGCATGCTCAAGCAGGCAGCTACAGCGTTAGACTCTGGGGGCATGTTCAAGCAGGCAGCTACAGCGTTAGACTCTGGGGGCATGTTCAAGCAGGCAGCTACAGCGTTAGACTCTGGGGGCATGCTCATTGTTCAGCGGAATTCCCCTTTAACTTACATCCAGTTGATTGGGCGCCAGTCTTTTTCCAACACTGAAAGAAAGCACACACACCAGAATCAAATTACACACAGGTTCAAACACACCCAGGCAGGCAGAAAGTGTGGTTATGATCTGGTACGAACACTGTCATCCCATTGGAAATGTTTATGTGTGTGTGTGTGTGTGTGTGTGTGTGTGTGTGTGTGTGTGAGTGAGTGAGTGAGAGGGAGCGTGTGTGTGTGTGTGTGTGTGTGTGTGTGTGAGTGAGTGAGTGAGTGTGTGAGAGAGACAGCGTGTCAGCGCTAGTGGAATGGAGAACGACGGAGATGTTTACACTCACAGGGAAGAGCGCTCGGAGGGCTTGATTGAAAAAAGGCGAGAATGGTCTGCATGCACAGAAGGACATGTCAAATGTTAAGAAATAGTAGGCAAATCATAGGAATCGTAAACAGTATTTTGGGACATATGTTACTATAAGAACATTAGGATAGCCTATTAAAGTTACATAACATCATATTACTAGTATAGCCTACACTACCATAGATCTACCTAGACCTACTATAGAAATCTATTAGCCTACTAGTGTTTCGTGAGAGTAGCTTACGGGCTGGTTCAAAGTCCACAAGCTGCATATAGCCTGGCTAAGCCAGTCCGAATTCAAAACTGACTGTGCCAGGCTAGAGACAATAACAAACAAACTAGGCCTAATTAAAATTAAATCCGAACGAACGTTAACTTTGTGCTGCAGATTTTGGTTAACCCGGAGGCTTCCAACTAGTAGACTGTTTAGACGTTTTCTCGTTTAGCTAGGTAAAGCGGAAGAATTGTCTAACTCAACCTTGCACACACCTTTTTTTTTTAACTGGCTGCAGGCAAATAGGCCTAGGATATTCTCGTAGCCTAGGCTATGTTAGTTATATTGTAGCCACTATGCTGAGTGTTAAAAGCGTTCACCTTTCTCACCTGTGTGATGAGATTCCAAATACGTAGAAGTAGGTCCAGAAAATTCGGGAATCCATAATCTGCACGAGCATGTTGTCCGTTCATGTTGGCGTGCTCTATGCTTTCTACCACTCGAATCTGCGTCTATATCGTTTATTTTTCAGACCTTTCTTCCCTTATTCTGATGGACCTTTTATATTATGGACCTTCCCGTACTTTCCGCGTGCACAATAACTTCTTCGTTAGGGACGGTACTTTCCTGACGATTCACTCAGTTTAAGTTTCGATTTCCTCATCTCTGACCATAAAAGTGGCAATTCCTAGATACAGAAAAATCATGTGACTAGCCTACTAGCTGAACTTGAAAAACAAAGCCGATGGCTCGTGTAACAAAAAACAAAAACAAAACAAAATTATTCTGATTCCCCCTCCCATTCTTTCTCTTTCTTTCTTTCTCAATTGAGACACTGACGATGGGCTTGGCCCGAAACGTTTGTCTAGTTTGGTCATGGTAATGCTCTCTCGGCAATTTAAATACAGTTTTTGTATATTAATCAGTCCAGGAGTGCGCCTCTTTACTTGTCTTTATCTTTAACTTTATCTTGGAGTTACGCACCGGACATATCATAATTAGACGAAAGGCGCAGACGCCACCTCTACCTACGTAAAGATAATGTATGTATTAATACTACTACTACTACTATTATTATTAATAATAATAATAATAATAGGCCTAGCTCTTGTATATTTTATAGTCTATGGAATGCACGAACAAACTTCATCACCCAGAAGTCCTAGTAATTCGGAAGTGCGTAGACGCATAGACAGGAAGAAGCAAAGCCACCGCGCCAAATTCAGAAGAAAACATACCTCAAGGAAAGAGGTAACGTTAACATAACATTCTGTGATCTAAAAGTGTTTCAGGCCCTTGACCTCCAAGAAGCGTGTATCGTTTTTATCGTTTTTGAGAAGCATAGCCGTGCAACCTGTGTGAGTCGTCAAAATTTGCCTTTGACTATGTAAGTAAGCAAACATAACAAACAGTAAAAGCAAAGCAAACCTAATGTTCTATCAATGCTGTCAGAGTTAGCTAGATAATGTTAACGTTAGTTTACTGTCAATTTCAGTAGCCACCATGTCATTACGTTTCCAAAGCAGGCATTGATTATCTTCATTTGCGTAGTTTATTGAACCATTAACATTAGCGTTACGATTAATTTGTCCAGTAGCAAGTTACCATCGCCAGTGGCATGAACACACATCGTTGCCCTTTTTTTTGGATATGACAGGTAGTAGACTGGAGACGCCTTGAAGCAGTCACTGAAAAGTGAATTGCTCAGCAAAAACATCCGTCAGATGAACAATGTATTTAACAGGGATGCAAACACGGCGCTTTTCGGCGCCTCCCGCTTTTTTCAAGTCAGTTTGGGTGACTTGTGTGAATCGTGCAGATCCGAAGAGGTTTTTTTGTTAATGGGGGGGGGGGGGGGGGGGGGGGTTCTGATCATCACGGATGCTTTCCGGCGACTCTAGTTTTTATCACGTCATCTACCGCAGGCTATGGGCCTGCTGGTTAATGTGCTTCTGATAACCTCCACTCATCTTTGATCATGTAGCAAAGGAGCTGTAGTCTATCGTTCTAGCAGCTAAGAAAATATAGGCTCCGTTAGGAGGCAACTCTCTCAGTTCGCGCTCTTACCTCCGCAGTATAGCTACTTCAGGTGGAAGTTTCAACACGCAACACGCTGCCATCTGATCATCCGGAACCGTACAATAATACAATTATTCCTGTCAGTGACCTAGGCCTAGTGTTTAATGTTATGTGGGAATTGCAAGAATACGGGTAAAAACAATTCCTTACTTCAACCACGGAATTGTGTGTGTCATTATTAAAACGGTAGGAAAAGTGAATGAAAGACAGCGCCGTCCATCAACAAAAACAGCACAGAGGCAAAGGCCTAATTTAAAGTCCCAGACATTTAAAGGGACAGCGATCACTCAAGACATAGGCCTACAGCACGAGTGATGAACGTGAAATGCTTTGAATAGCCTACTACAAAACACTCAAAACAAAACAAGCATTTATATGACAACTGCGTATAGAACCATTCTAATCTAGCTAATGGTAAATTAAGTATATAGCATTCACATATAAAGCATTCAATAGCCTGATGAAAACTTGTTCAATCAGTTAAATTGCTCTCATAAAAGGAACAGCAGGCCTACAGAATATTCCAAATAGGCTAGTTTCCTTTCACTTCGACTGCAACATATGAGTTAAACCATGTTAAATTCAAAGGCATCTGGCAAGTGACGGGAGGTTTTAAGGGAGGAAAAGAGAAAAAAGTGTGTTACCTGATTCCACAGTCAATGTTCAGTATTTGGCCTATAATTAAGCCTATAATATTTGGCATTTTTGAATCCATGAAAATTAATCAAAATCTATCATTTCCTATGAACAACAGACCCCAGTAATGGAATTGCTACAAATGTTGAAGGATTGAAAATAATCAAATCATTGGCTTAAAGAATCAATACTGTATCGAATCGTGATGAAACTTGTGATTTACACCCCTATATGGCATCCTTACAATTAGGGAAGGTTTTTGGGAAGTATTTCTCATGCAAGCACTGTGCAACCATGCTGAGTAATGCAATGAAATCATTGTAATAGTTTGCAATTTTGCATTAGTAAAGCAGTCCACCGATGTGCATGTTTTCACTTACTGCTTTAGTTAATGTTTCTCTCTTTTTTCACCTCACATGTGTTTGCATCACTGCCAAGGAACTGGGACAGTGTATTTTCATATAAAGAACATTTTTGTGTGAATAGGGTGAGCCCTGGATGGCAGAGGTGGTGGCAAAATGTAATTATATGATATTTCCTGCGGGGGCGTGGGCTTCGATAATCTCACTCCTTTTTGACCATACCTCTGTTTGCATCCCTGATTTTAAGTTAACTTGTTCTTGTTGTTTTTTCCCCCCGGTTGCCACCAGCATCGCAGTGTGACAATGGGTGACGATTACCTGTCGGCGTCCGTGTCCGCGGTGGGAGAGGCCACGTACACACTGGCCGGAGAGGAGGACAGCGACGCGCCAGCGGTCTTCTTCTGCGTCAAGTGCAGACTGCCCCTGGGCGATTCTTTCTCGTGGTCCGGGACGGACGAGCAGCAGAACCACATACTGCTACGGAGTAAGCATTCTTCTTCTTCTTGGGAATGGGTGGGTTTCTATAGCAACAGATCAATCAGACTGACTCGGAACCTAACTGAGCGTCTTAACATACAACATACATTAATTTGTTAGACACGAATACCATTTAAGGTAAGATGACCGTAGCGGTTCTGTGTGTGGTATGTTGTATACCAATATGTTACTGTATTGTGCAGTTAAACACATGGTAAAGTTAGTTTAATATTCAACATAATTTTCTGTCTCCTTCGTTTCCATCTCTCTCAGGAGTCTGCAACTATATTGTATCAATGTACATTTGTATTTATCAATATGACTATTATAAATACTACTACTATTATTGTTCATCTGCTGACTTGCATGCATTTTGTGTGTATAGTCTAACAAACTTCCTTATGACAATTAGTGGGCTTATCTCAAAGTCAAGGATTCATGCTTGGTAGAACGAGTCATGCCGAGTCAAATCCTTCAAAGACGAGGCAAAACTTCTTAACATATAGAACACACACAATGGAACAGACTAGTGAGTGTGCAGGAAGCTGCAGGTGCATCATTAAAAATCATGTGCGCACAGGATTGTGGGTGTTCCAAGCACGCAGAGGATACGCGCATGCATCCTCGAAAATCTCAGAACGAAGGACTCAGTACATGATAGAATTTTAAAGCACCCTTGACATTGGACCAGTGCTTGTTGAGATTCGATGACGTAACGTCCTTGAAAAAGCGGCTTTGAAGCACCCATCCTTGACTTTGAGAAGTGTCTCTGACAGCTTGAAAAAGCGGCTTTGAAGCACCCATCCTTGACTTTGAGAAGTGTCTCTGACAGCTTGAAAAAGCGTCTTTGAAGGACCCATCCTTGACTTTGAGAAGTGTCTCTGACAGGTTGTCACTAGCGCTCTTCCCCATGTGTAAAGGAAGCGTGTCACACTGTAATGACACAACATTTTATAACCTCTAAGTCAGTGGCAGTGAATCTGCTGGGTTTGTTCTCAGTCTCTCTCTCTCTCTCTCTCTCTCTCTCCTCTTGCCGTCTCATCTCTTCTTATCTTTATTTCTATTTTACTTTCTTGTTCTCTCTCTCTCTCTCCCCCTCTCTCTCCCCCTCTCTCTCCCTCTTTCTCTCTCTCTTTCTCTCTCTCAGGAGTCAGCAACAACGTGGCCGTCGGCCGGGAGCCTCTCTTCGCCGGAAAGTACAAGAAGATGGGCTGGTACATATGGGGACCTCACTCACTCACGTCATACATGCTGTAATAAATGTAGCTGCCCCCAGGGGGCGCCATTACTCTGTCGAGTTATCCTACCTTGATGAAACATCCTACCAGTGAAGAAGATAGGCTGGCAGGGGGCCTCACTCTACACATGTCATTCATTTACATAGGTGGATTTCCCTAGTGTGAGACATTTTTTGCTTTTTCGGACTTCTGTAGTAGGCTATATTATACTACAATGTGAGGGCAACACATTAAATCCACATCCAATCACACATCACAGGACCCTACAGCTTTGGTTTCCCCATAGTTTCACTGACATTCATAAGTTTGGGGAAGACCTACACCCACTGGAGCTTAGCTATCCCACATTAGGACAATTTAGTATACTTTTCTACAGATGACTTTCATCCTAAGCGATTGATATTTAGTACACTTTTCTACAGATGACTTTCATCATAAGCGATTGCTATTTAGTACACTTTTCTACAGATGACTTTCATCCTAAGCGATTGATATTTAGTACACTTTTCTACAGATGACTTATCAAGGGCTGGTCCCATAGTAACAAAATTAAAGTTATAGAATGTAGGGCTTTTATTACAATCCCCCCAAAAATATACTTCAACAAAAAAACTGTTAGGATAGCAAATAGCAAATCCCAGTAGCTGACATCCGACCGTATAGGACAAACAAGGCGGGCAAAAAAACAGGGCCCAAAATGTTGCACCTCAGACTTAAATGGGACTTTAGTGATTATGGTTGTTGCGTAAAACTCCGGATTGTTTTTCCACGTGACCAGTGTGATCCGGACCCTGAGCTGTCTCGGCTGTTCCTCGCCAATCGGAATCATGTATGTGTCGACGCCCAAGGAACTGGACCATCGGCGGTCTCTCTTCAGCATGGACGTGGCCAGAATCGACAGGTACACGCACACACTCACTCGCACGCACTCACACACACACTCACACTCACACACACACTCACACTCACACTCACACACACACTCACACTCACACACACACTCACACTCACACACGCACTCACTCACACACGCACTCACACACGCGCACGCACGCACTCACACGCGCACGCACGCACACATGCACACACACACGCGCACACACACACGCACTCACACACGCACACATGCACACACACACACGCACACATGCACACACACACGCACACACACACACACACACACGCACACATGCACACACACACACACTCACACACGAACGCCCAGGGGCACAGCTACCCATTGTTTGAGGGGTATGCAACAACAAATAGGCGCCCCCCCCCCAACCAAAAAAAAAAAAAACACAAACAACTAAAGTAAAACAAAAGGCCAATAATGTATTACATATTATTATTTTTTAAGAAATTCTGCCAATTTGAACTTGAAGTATAGTTAAGTGTTGCATTGTCACTTTAGGAGAGTCTAAACGGTTCTCATAACGTTTTTTTGCCAGCTGTTGCTCACAAAAGATAAGGCTGATCCAACTCTAGCCTTTGTTTGCGCCACATTGACAGCACAACATTAAGTTATTACAAGGAGTCTTCATTGTTAGGAAATGGAAACATGTAATGAGTTGTTGCTAGTGTGACATTTCTGTTTGCAGTTTGCCATTAAAAGTGCAGTATGAGCATGGTAGCCACCTAGCTATCTGAATGGAATAGGCTACACGTATGTTTCAATCGGCATATGCTTAGCAAACGCTAGTTAGTCTGGTAACATGAATAACATGAACATGAAACGTGTGCCTCCATGCACAGACGTCACACTTTAAACCCTACCTGTTGCTTTTCACCATCCACTTATTTAACTACTATCGCATCCCTTGACATGCCATCTCATTTTCCCTTTCTTTTTCTATGTTTAGCCCCCGAACGCTTTTTTGCTTTATCCATCTTTTTCCATAGACGAAAACTCACTACTCGTACCTGCTCACTCAGCGCTCACGACGCCCCCACTCCCTTTTCTATGTCATGATTCTATGATAGAATCTTATGAGATAGGGCGCCTACTCTAGCCTGTTAGTCCTCTAAAATGTTATTTAACATTGAGGAAATGTAGAAATGATTCAGAAACGTACAACAGTAGCTACATATAGAATATACCAAATATATTATTATTATTATTATTATTATTATTTACCATGGCTTTGGCGTCCCCATGGTGCTGTGCCCCTATGCGCCGCATATAGCGCATACCCACTTTTTGCGCCACTGCGAACGCCCACGAACCCAGAGCTCTGCACTGCAGATCTCTATCAATTGATTTTAATGGAACTTTCTGCAGCGTTCTGAAGAGCCGTATAGTTATGATAGGCCTAGTTTCAAAATAGTTATGAAAAGAATTGTTTAGTTTATGCATGGCTGGTCATTTTTTTCATCTATCAGCCACTTTGGCTAGTAGGCCAAAAAGTTAATTTCCACCCACACACACACACACATTAACACATAACTCTGCACTGCTACGGCCGATCTTCCTTCCCCATCGATGTGGCCAGAACAGTAGACACACACACACACACAGTTCTGCACTGCCACTGCAGATGGATGGATGCAGCCAGAATGGTGGACAGTTACTCACTGTCTATTCTACACCACTACTTTTCCATTTTGTTTACTTCACATAGAAGTGACTGACTGAATGATTGATTTTGATGCATTATCATACTTTTATGTACTGTTCACTTTTATTATCATACCCCCCCCCCCCCCTCCCCTCCCTCTAGGGACCTTGTCGTCAGTCTGAAATAAAGATTGGATTGACAGAGTGGAATGGAATAATTGACCTGTACGTTCCCTTTCTTGTGTACGTGCAGCTACGTAGTGGGGTCCTCCACCCAACAGAGAGCGACGTTGAGCTCGGAGAAGACGCCTGTTACCCTGGAGTACAGAGAGGGTGTTCAACAGCAGCTCAATGAGGTGATGAGAGTAGAGACACACGTAGAGACATTTGATACATTTACAGACAATTTACTTTAAAGTTGTTTTGCAAAATACTTGCAAATAATTATAGTCCACAAGACTCTAACTGCGTGTGTGTGTGTGTGTCATGTTGACCAGCTGAAGACTCTTACTGTGTGTGTGTGTGTGTGTGTGTGTGTGTGTGTGTGTGTGTGTCATGTTGACAAGCTGAAGACTCTTAACTGCCCCTGTGTGTGTGTATTTGTGTGTCATGTTGACCAGCTGAAGACTCTTAACTGCCCCTGTGTGTGTGTTTGTTTGTGTGTCATGTTGCCCAGGTGAAGGCTCTAACCGTGGCGATAGGACAGAGGCTGTCTGAGATCGAGGCCAATCTGCAGAACAAGTCCGTATGACCCCGATGGCCTTTACAACCCTGCTCACCTTCATCAGTGGTGACTTTGACAACCCTGCTCACCTTCACCGGTGGTGATTTTGACAACCCTGCTCACCTTCACCAGTGGTGATTTTGACAACTCTCACCTTCACCAGTGGTGATTTTGACAACCCAAACCACCCAAATATACAACTAATGCGACTTTGTCTGAGATCAGTGGTGACCTTTCAGCCTCGACCCTTATGACTTTCACTGGTGTTGACTTTTTCAACCCCTATTGGCCATTTCTGATGACCTCAACCGCTAACTCTCTGGCTAAGATACGACCCTCTGATGACCTTCACAGTTGTGGCATTAACGACTTTTACTTACACCCGCTCTGCTTCACATTGCAGTGTCACAAATACACAGCAGTCATTTGTATAGGTCTTAGAAAGCAACATTTAAATACACAGCAGTCATTTGTACAGGTCAGAAAGCATCATTTAAAGTGTGCATTTAAAAACAAGTCAGTTCTTGTCAGTTCAATTAAAGTTCATGGATTGTGAAAATGTACAACATACACTGGTCAACATACAAATCACAAATAATAATAATAATGATAATAATAACAAAAAGGGGTAACACTTTACTTGACAGTATTGACATAAGAGTGACATGACACTGTCATGAACCCTAATCCTAACCTCTAACCCTAACTTGTAATGACAAAATGGACCTCTGTCAAGATTGTTGTACACCCAGCTGAAAGGTGTATATATATATATATATATATATATCCCGATCAACAGTTATCCCAGACAATTATTGTCTTTCTGTCTTGGACATTTGGTGTGTGCGTTTAAAACGGCCTCTAATTGTCAACCAGTTACAACAGATGTACTGTATTATACGTTTATTATTGTGTTCTAACGGCTCCTACACACAGTTGCGTTCAGTCAACGCATGCCAGTGGGTGTTCCCGACGGCTATGCAAATGACTTGAAGTTTAACCGTAATTTGATTGGTTGGTGCCGTCCGTCGATTGGCCGGTGCCGTCAGTCGGTGCAGCAACAGCTGAACTTCTCAACGCGAGCTACGGGAGAAACACAACGGACCCACAATTCAGTTCGGCAACGGATGACGTGAGCCCATGTAAAGTGAATGGGATGCGTCTCCAGCACTGCAACGCACGCAACTGTGTGTAGGAGCCGTAATTGTCAACAAGTTAAAACAGATGTATTATACGTTTATTATTGTGTTCTAACACACACAAACGCACGCGCGGGTGGCCCAGACTACTTTCACACTAGGATTGAGGATCATACTCATGCAAAGTTTAGAAGTGGGAACTCCTTTTACTTTTTCCCAGATCAGGATTTTTGACCTCGGATTGTCTGGAATGAAATTGGGAGATTCCAATCCAACTAGGAAATATCTGACTTCTGAGGTTTCTGGCATAAAATTCAAGACTGGACTGACTGGACCTTGTTAAAACACCTGAGCTGTGTGTGTGTGTGATTTGGGAGAATGTTTTTATAAAGTACAGCTATTACAGTCACACACAGTGACTATAGATGAAGTCCAATGAGAACACACAAACACACTGAGGCTTGTACAGTATGTATGTGTTAGATCCAGAGGATGGGGAAACAGAGTCAAAACCCTGCCATTCTAATCAGAATCCGCTGGTTCAGTGAATGGGTGGAACACACACAGGACTTCCACAGGGCTTTGATGTCGGCTCCTCCCATCATTGTGAAGCAGAATTCACCAAGTGTGTTCACCCACTAACTGGGAACGTGAGCTGGGTCGCGAGACAGGTTATTTTTTTATTTTTTTTACCCTACTGATGATGGTGTTGTTGCCATGGTTATCCTGCTCAGGGCGTAATGCCGCCTTGCCGCCGGATATTCGTAAGTCCCGACCTGCGACTGAGGGGGAAAAATGACTTCAGCACAAAGTCAGGTCAGATGTCATGTGCCGAGACACGTGCGGAAAGCTACATCAAAATCATGCTCTCCGATCACAGCGGCCCCCCTTGTGAACCCTGGCTCACGCCTGGAGCGCTTTGGGTTGCACTCTGTGCATGTTAAATGCGCTATACAAATAAATCTGACTTGACTTGACTTGATATCAGGCACAGTGCCTGATTACTTTCTTAAGCAGAGTTTCCTCATCTCTGCACTTGTGTGTGTGGGAAGTTATGTGTCGTAAAGTGCAGTCACTGCAGCCACCGTGGGCAGGAGCTGCCTGAGGCCTTTCTGGGCGGTGCTGGCCATCCTGACCAAGGGGTACATGGGCCCCTGGATCAACTGAGCATGTGCTATTCGTACGACGACGTCCTCGATGTTGCCCCCGTCTGGCAAGGTTCTGACGCACATCCTGTGGAGGACATCGAGCAAGCCATCGATCTCGTACGTACTTCCTTCCAGGGCGGCGCAGAGAATGTCCCTCTCTGCTGCGCCGGTGGACCTTTTCAGGAGTCAGAGCACAAACATGTCATTAGAATGCAGAATGCTATTCACTCACTGAGAATTCTATGTGATGATGCAATAATGAACAAATGCTATTCACAGAGGGTTCCTTTTTGATGATGCAACAATGAAAAATTCTATTCACAGAGGGTTCCTTTTTTATGATGCAACAATGAAAAATTCTATTCACTGAGGGTTCCATTTGATGATGCATAAATGAATACACGTATGTCTATATATAAACCATAATGCTCAATCTTTGATGTAAACTGTATATCTATTAGCGACAATGGTGTCTTGGCTTTGGAAGTCTGTTCCTAATATAGTAGGCTCCTCCAAATGAACAAATTACCCCTGACAAAGATTAGTATAGAGGCCACAAATGGGAACTCAGAACTCATGTTCAACACATACAATTTCATATATTTGTATAGATTTTATTTATTACAGCTCATTTGTGTTAATGGAATGACTTGACCCTCAACTGAAAGTTAATCAGCAACATTGACGGAATACCCCACAGGTTTCCATTTGCAGTACACACTTTAATACAGAAATCAGGCTTGTGCAAAATTCCAGAATTGAACTGAAACTGGCTCTTAAATTCCAATTAAATTCTTGAATTTCACTTTGGTAGCAAAAAGGAAGCAGAATTCCAATTTGAATTGTGCACAACCCTGACAGAAATACATAAAATCTTAGTTTTGAGCATTTTCACTCTGATCTTCCCACACAGGCTTAAAATTGTATTAGACATTTTAGGGAGGTAAGGACTGCAGAGAAACTGGCCGGCCGCCCCCTCCCCACCCTGTTTGACATCTTCAACTCTTGCTGTCTCAGCAGAGAGAGACACACCATCACAGACATCACTCACCCATGCCACCAGTTGCCCTCTGGAAGACACTACAGGTGCATCAATTCCAGAACCAACAGACTCAGAAACAGCTTTATTCCCTAGGGCCATAACCATGTTGAACTCAAACAGCTTTATTCCCTAGGGCCATAACCAAGTAGCCTGGGTTTTCCCATGCTGCTAGGCAGCCTGGATTCCATGGAGCAAATGTTCGCCTCAGTTAGGGGACCAATCACAGAACGAAGGGAGGGCAGCAAGACGATGACGACACACCAAAGCCGTTATGAGCTACGTACAGACGCATTTGATAGACATTCGTAGCGCCCAATAAACGACTCTGGGCATTCGTAAACCACGTTTCAAATACGAGAAAATGAATGTCTAGTTCCCAGACCCCATCTCAATGAGATGAGGTCTGACGTTAGCCAGGCTAATATTCATGTCGAACTCAAACACAAACTAATCCCCTCCCCACAACCAGTGCTATATTTATTAGCTTTATATTTTATCAAGCCTCATCTTTTTTATGTTACATATGCACTTTAAAGTGTAGAGCTCTTAATTTCGTTGGATTTGTCCAGTGACAAATTTTTTTAAAAAGTAATTGCACTGTCGATATCTTCTACAACAGACGCGATGGCGAAATCTAAATGTCTACTTTCTAGCAACAGCGTTTTTGTTAGGGAGAACCAGGATGAATGAAATGCTTTGTAATTAAACGTCATTTACAAAGACATTGTACCATACTGAAATACTGACCAAACTTCGCAACCTCAAATGTCGTGGGCTAAGTTTGACTGGCACCCAGGCTAGGATGGAGTACCAGATGGAGACAAATTGACAAGCGTAATTTATTTTTGCGGAGAGAATGTGCAGTACTGATCATATTTTGTACCACTACACACCACTCGTACATCAAGTTTCATAAGAAAGACTTGAGCATTTCACCTTACTCTTTACTCCATTTTCTCACTCAGATGGGACATTATGAGCTTTAAGCCCTTAATGCTTTAGCTTTAATGAGCAGCTTTCATTAGGTCATTTAACCATCCAAATGATTTCTAAACGGGTTTATTACGTTGAAATAGTTGCCAAGTTCCCCTTTAAGCCCTTAATGCTTTAGCTTTAATGAGCAGCTTTCATTAGGAACGTTGATGGAATACCACCAGCTGTCTGTTTGAAGTACACATTTTAATATAAATACATAAAAAAGTTTATTTATTTTATATGCAAAAGTCAATACATACAGTTTTATGTCACTCTACCCACCTCAGGAAAGACTTGATGAGCATCTCCGGGGTGAGCGCCTCCTCTCCGTGGACGAGACAGACGGCGAAGGCAAGGGGTAGCCGGGTGGGGAAGTAGCCGACGTCCCGATAGCCCTTCAGCAGGATCCTGCCGGCAGCCTCCCACTCCGCCTTGCCCCGGTCAGGCAGCAGGGAGGGGGTGCGCATCGTCGTTTCGCCCGATGCTGCCGCCGCCGCCGCCGCCGCGTCCGCCTGCAAGAACACTGCCCAAAACCTGGAGTACGCCTCCCGAGGGGATGCTTGGCCTGGCGCGTTGACGCCAGACTCGTCCGCGAGGTTCACGGACGCAGAGGCCAGGCGTGACGCGTCGGCGGCAGATTCGCCAACGACGAAGCTTACAGACAGAGCGGCGTCCATCATGCTGGGGTCTTGGAACTGCTTGATCATGTCGCGGGCGATGTTGACGCGCCGCAGTCGGAGCGTCCTCGAGGTGGAGCTGGGACATGACGGCTCCCACCGAGACCTCTTCGGTTGAGACGGCGCCTCGAGAGCGGGGACGCGCGACTCCTGGGTGTCACAGAGAAGCTTGGGAGCTTGCGAGTCACAACTATTCAACTCTAACGGCGCGTGGTCGTGTCCGGATCTAAAAGACGGCGGCGACGCCAACGCCGCAAAGTGATACGACTCTTCCGGGTACCCGAGGACCTCGTGAGCTAAATCGCTGGAGGCGACGCAGTTGACGTCCGATGACAGCGATGACGTCGACGTCGAGCGCGGTGGCGGCCCGAGCTGGGGCCTGCTCGGGCTTGACACGTGCTCAGAACCGCACGACTCGGACCCGGACTCCAATCTTAACTCAGACTCGGGTTCGAGTTCGCTGCGATCGCCTGAGCACAGGTAGAGTCGCAGCATTCCGTGCTTGAGGGGCTCATAGAGCGCTCCCACGGTTGCGTCGCGGGGCATCTGCGTGCCGCTGTAGTCCCGGATTTGGAACAGGAAGTCCGTCTCGGGGCCCTTGGTGGAGATCCCCTCCGGGAAGAACATCTCCTTCCCCAGCTGGAAGAGGTCGTGGTAACTGGCGTTCTTGGGCATGACCAAGCGCCGCGTGCCTCCGCCGTTGCGGCTGCGCACCTGCCTGCCGTTGTGCATCCAGCCGAACTCGATCAGCCGCGTGTGCTTGGCCGCATTCTTGTTGCCCAGCAACGTAGACATACGCCGGTGGTGATGCTCCTCCTCCTCAGTGGCTGCGTTCATCTTCTGGAAGGCAAAAATAAAATCATTCACAATTTTTTTATTTCATAATTATTATTTAGTTATTATTGTATAAATATAATAATTTAATAAATTATTTTGTGTTGACTTTGTAAAGCAGGGGTGGGCAACTAATTTCCCCAAGGGGCCACATGACAAACTGGGACTGTTGAGGAGGGCCGGACTCAAAATACCGAACTCAAGTCTGAACTCAATTCTGTTCAATTCTATTCTGTTCTTGTATAACATTAAGTAAATCATATGGTTTTGTTTACTAGTCGTAAGAACAGATGAAAATGTGAGGGAGACAAAGGAAAAACAGCAATAGGCCTATTTAATCTATGTCCATCCTCATTCCTCAAAATGATTTTTTGACATTGACATTTTTTTCAGTTTTCAAAGACTGATATAAAAAAGTACTACAATATCTATATAATTAGGCTAGGTCATGAAAATGTGAAGGAGTCAGTACAACCGATAGGCCGTGCCACCATTTCATCAACACTCAGCAATATTTCATCATTAAATCATTACCATCATTAAATTAACTCTATGCAGAATTAGACTACGAAAATGTGGAGCAGACAATAGTAGGCTGTCATTAGTTAATCAACATGCACAAAGAAAACTATTTTAAAAATGTAGGCTATGTTTTTGCTTTAACTTTATGCACATAACTGTGATTGGTGAACTCGCTCTGTGTGTTGAGCCGGCTGCTTCAAGCAACCTGGGTAGTAGCATCATACTAGTTCGCTAACATAAGCTTTGCAAATAAACTCAGACATATTTTGGTTACAATTACGGGGTTATCCGATTGTAAACTGTCTATCTGCCAGTAACGTTTTGAAATGAACACTTCGTATCGCCAACGAGCAGCAGTAGGAGTTCGTTCTAACAACCTTTGCGGTGGTGAGCGACGCAAAGGCAACTGCATTGTGTCGACGCAGAAGCATTTTTCTATTCACCAGCACATCAGTGAGGGTGTTTACGTCGCCGCATCCACGCACAAATGTATGGGCGTACAAATAGCAGTCGCTTTCAAAATAAAAACAACGATATTGATTTGCATGCATTATCTCTATGCTAGGCTCTTGACTATTGTTCTTTCACGGACCTTACGCGGGCCGGTCAGGGAAAGCCCACGGGCCGGATGTGGCCCGCGGGCCGTATGTTGCCCATGTATGTTGTAAAGTGACCTTGAGTCTGAGAAAGGCGCTATATAAATAAAACATTATTATTATTATTGCACAGCCTCACATTTCGGTGTCTGGACCTGTCTTGTAGCTTATCCATGAGATCTGGCCTCCTTGACTCCTCGCGCAGGTCCCACGAAACAGGAAGTAATCTTTCCCTTGCTCCGTAGTCTACTCTCAATGCTGTTGCTTGGCTAAACTGTCGAGACACACATAATATTTGAAAAATATTTAAATACAGATATATAGAACCTTTTAGAATAATTTACTGATGTTTATTACATCCATACATATGCATTTCCTTAGCATAATTCTTACCACCAACACAGAGTAATATTCATCCGCAACATAAACATAATGTTTATTCATTCATTCAAAAGGTCATTCATTCATCCTTAATAATGGATTGGATTTGTGGGGGTCCCAGTGATCTGTGTAGTGATTGGTGGAGGTCCCAGTAATCTGTGTAGTGATTGGTGGGGGTCCCAGTAATCTGTGTAGTGATTGGTGGAGGTCCCAGTGATCTGTGTAGTGATTGGTGGAGATCCCAGTGATCTGTGTAGTGATTGGTGGGGGTCCCAGTGATCTGTGTAGTGATTGGTGGGGGTCCCAGTGATCTGTGTAGTGATTGGTGGGGGTCCCAGTAATCTGTGTAGTGATTGGTGGGGGTCCCAGTGATCTGTGTAGTGATTGGTGGGGGTCCCAGTAATCTGTGAGGGGGTCCCAGTGATCTGTGAGGGGATCTCACACACACACACACACACACAGGGAACATACCGGAGGCCTCTCTGCAGTGTGTGATGTCCTGAGATGGTTTGACAGGGAAGACGCCGTGGTGGTCGCCGGAGAGCACTGGTGCGGCGGCAGCGGTTGGCGTTGCCCGCAACCCGACAGGCTGTCACTGAGATGCAGCGGCGGAAAGCAAACTCTACACGGAGTCTCTCCGCTGTCCGCATCTACAAAGCAGAGCAAATAACAAACACAAACAAACAAACGTTAAAAGTAAGTTTTGTTTCTCCTCCACATGGATGATTACTTCAATACTAATTTGAGAATGACATAAAAACAAGCAACCCACAAGAAAATGGTAAGATGATCTCCTTACCATCCTGCAAATTGTCATCATTTTTTAAATTATTAAATATATGATGTTTTTTCGTTGGTTAGTTTGTTTAATTATTATATTTGTTCTTATTTTTCTTTTTCTCTATTATTGTGTTACATGATCCACATGTAAAGCACTTTAAACTGCATTCTCTGTATGAAATGTGCCATACAAAAAAAGCTTATTATTATTATTATTATTATTATTATTATTATTATTATAAAAAACCTGCACATCATACAAATGTAACACTACTGTGTAATACACGCACTTAATATTGCTTCCCTTTTTTCTGCAATACAAGGATGAAAAATCTGCTTCCTAAAAATGCAGTCCAAAAGTAGGCTAATTTCTCAAAATGAAGGGAAAACAAATAGTGCACAAAAACTACACAAAATAGTAGTTACAAACAAAATCAGAAGTCTTCGAACTTCAGAATGGAGAAGAATTACGTCTGTCCCTACCTTGTCGACGACAACCGTCTTCATGTTCTTCAAACTCCTCCATCTTCACCATAGCGACCTGTTGACATGCTTGCAGTAGTGCCGCGTCCCGGTCTTCTGCAACTTCCTCCTCCTTTAGTATCAACTCAATACTGGCCGGCTTGATGTCGCTGTAGCCGCAGCTAAGTGAGAGAAAAGAGGACTCCTTCTCTTCTTGGGAATCTTTCACTTTTACAATGACCTCCATGATGGACCGTTCGAGTAGAACCGCAGAACCTCTGCTAGTGCAGTGCGAATGGGGGGAAAGGTCCGTCTCAGCGCCAGAACCAGAACCATTTATTACGGGTCGGCCTGACCGGTTCCACGGATGGGTTCCACATGAAGACGATCAGCCTAGAACACAAAGAACATTGAGGCGCATTCTGTGAGAACCTCAGTAATGTTGCTCCGTAGTCCACAGTAACCTTTCCCCTGCTGCGTAGACCTCAGTGCTGTTGCTTGGCTATACTGTATAGTGGAGATACAAACATGCACAAATAATACCTCAAGAGACAGAATATTCATATAGAGATAAATGAGAGTGTGTTGAACTCAGATAGATAGATAGATAGAGATGCTTTATTTATCCAGAAGGAAATGAAGGTGTCAAATAGCTAAATACACATCATACATACACATAGGCACACAGACATATGCCATCTACGCATGCATGCATACTACAAAAACTACACAAAGGAAACAAAAATACAAAGAAAAATGCTGGATGAACCAGCTGTGTGCATCGGATATTTCAACATGTGGAAATAAAAAAAGGTGTGCTAGAAATCTAGAAATATCCAAAACTCTTTGGTGGACTATTTAACTTACTCTAAGACAAGGCAAGTTGATTTATAAATCGCTTTTCATACACGGAGGATTCAATGTGCTGTACACTTTCAGATAATAACAAGCAGCTGTAGGCTAAGTAACATAAAGCTATTCACTTACTAGAGTTTAGCTTAGGTCACCTATAAGGACAAGGAAAGCCACTGCATGTCTAGTCAATGTATTAATCAATGACTGGTCACCCTATCTATTTCTGAACCAACTTAATTAACTTTAATAGTCTTGTTGAACGTCTAGGTTAGCTGTAGGCTTTACCGTAACCAGGACCATCAACTAAATGCCATTCATAAAACGTAGCTATTCTCTACATGTAGCCTACATATTCAGATTACCAATGTCATAGAGTTCATTTTAGTTGCAACCTGTAGTGTTTCTTTTCATCTGCGTCTACCACCTGTATAATGTTTGTTTACAGAAATGTAAACAAAAGCCTAGCACATAGACTAACGTGAAGTCAGGTCGGTTATTGCGTGCTAGTGCATAGCAAAGACTGTTTTTACAGTTATTTACCTTTCATTAAGAAGGCAAATGTTGTCTCCTGATAACAGCTCAGCACCTTCAATCTCGAACAAGTGAGATTTGATTTATATTTTTACCATGATATCGTGTGCCTCTCATTCATACTGTTAGCGTTAGCCAAGTACAACTTACATCTTCCTCTCTGAAGTCTCCTGGCGGTTGTCAGCTCCAAGTTTAGAATTACTGCCACCTAAAGGACTGGCGGGAGAAGCCCCATGCGTCATGATAAACCACAGAAAAAACAAAAAAGTAAATCAATAGTGATAACCCTTTGGTGCCTATCGAATGAAAAATGACCCATGCAAGTAATATAAATATACTTATTTTAATCAGCTGATTGATACTAAATATTCACAAATAATCTACTAAACTTGATATGCCTGACTTAGTGAGATTAAAAAGGGTCAGGAGTCAAAGGCATCATTTAAAACTGAGGGAAAAGTTAAACACAGTAGTAATACAATGTAGGAATTCTGCATGAGTCATTGGGGAACATTTTAAAAATGTATGAGTGTGTGTATGTGAGAGACGATTGGCAAACATTTGAAAACTTTATGAGTGTGTGTATGTGAGACCATTGGAAAACATTTGAAAACTTTATGAGTGTGTGTATGTGAGAGACCAATATGTTTTTTTATTGGCCAATCTCTGCTCTTGAACTTCGCCTGCAAATATCAATAGCTGTGTCAGTCTTCTGCAATTGGCTGTGATATTCGGCTGTTAAGTCCGACGTCACAGGCCCAAAACTAAAAGCTTTTTGGTCAAAAAACTTTTACTAGCGCAGCCAGACAGTGTTTTGCAACTTGTAAACCTTGTCACCATCACCTCCCTTTTATTTAGCTTAAAAAACTAAATCGGTTCACTTTAACGGAGCAATTAGGCTTCTGTAGCTGCAGCCAGATGATACAATCAAGGGTTACAATCAAGGGTTACGTGCAGGCTTCCGTGAAAAATAGGATTTTATTAGGTTGAGGCAACAATTTTCTTAAAGGCTACACTGAATAGCATTAAAAAATAGTTTATTTTATTGTCTATGGAGAAAAACGAGCGGCTCTGAAAGCCGTTGGACCCGGAAAAAGATTCATTAGCCTATTATTGCATCATCACTTAACCCTTAAAGGTGTGAGTTCATTGAATTCAACATAGAATTTTAGAATTGTTGTGGAATGGAATCTTATATTAGAATGTTCAAAAACCCACACCTTTAAGGGTTAATAGCCGAATTAATGACACTTCTACATACCATCTCCATGACAACAGTGGTGAGAAAGGTGTCAAACTAACTCCAGACCAAAATTACAGGCCTCCAATAAGCCATAACAACCAAATAATCTATGATCTATGAACAGTTTTTCACTTACACAGTTAGTCGCAAAAGAAATGTACATTTGTTATCTAATAGACCCTAGGCAAGGCAAGGTAAGGCAAGTTTATTTGTCACATTTCATACACAAAGGAAATTCAATGTGCTTTTCATCATCAGAGAATATAAAACAGTAATAAGTGAAAACATGGGCGCATAAAAAATGAATACAATAAAAATAAAGAAAGAAAGAAATCAAGAATAGGAAAGGTTAAAGCAACACCAAAGAGTTTTTTGTACCTTAAAATAATGTTTCCAAAATCGTTTCAGTAGTTCATCAACTCGTAACAGGGTGAGCAGCACTTTCTGAATTCCCTCTATCGGCTATAACCGCACTATGTAAGTTTGCCAGATCGGGTAGCGGATCTGTAGTTCGATGGAATGAGACAAGAAACTACAAATTTGACTTGCATCTGATGTCGCAATACATCATACTTTTATAAGTCATGCAAAATATTCTCCCTTGTCTGTGGACATCGTTATTTTCAAAGCCGGTGCTGGATAAACAAATAGCGTGCGTGTGACAGAGAGAAAGTTCTTTGGTGTTGGTTTAAGGTTAAAACACATCATAAGTCACACATGGTAAGACCCTAGGTTGCTCTTAGACTACAGTTTCCCTTTAAATAACCAGACTTTAGTCATACTAAATAAATGTTTCATTGGCAAGTCTTGGAAAAAAAAAAGTCACAGGTCTGCGTGAAGCTGGCCCCCCATGTTATTACAAAATTATATTCAAAACCCTGCTATTTGTGCCGGTTTGTGCCGTAAAAAATATTGTTTGTGCTGTTAAGGGTTTTAAGTAGGCCTAGCCTAATTAAACTTCACATTTTCTGGCCAGGGACGTCACTCAGCCCCCCATACTTGTTCAAATTTCCCCAAAGTAATCTCAACTAGATGTACCGCAGAGCGGTACAAAATATGACCGCCGCCCAGTCCAGCACGTTTTCCACAAAAATAAGTCACGCTGAAAGGCATATATGATTCTAACTGTCTCACTGAATTGCATTATGCACACTCAATTCTCACTGGTATCTGCTAGACAACAAGTACCAAAACATGATTAGTTCATAGATTTCACATGTAATATACATTTTAATAAACCCTACCCCCATCTTACCTGTTCATAATTCTGAGAAATTCTTGAATTGTGTGCATGTATATGTTTATGTTTATGTGTGTGTGGGTGTGTGGGTGGGTGTGTGTGCGTGCATGTGCATGTGCTTGTGTGTTTACCTGTTTATGTGTCTGTGTGTGTGCATGTGCATGCATGCGTATATATGTCTACTGTGTGAGTATGTGTCATACGTAGGATTACTGTGAATGTATGTGTGTGCGTGTGTATCTGTTTATGCACATGTGTGCATATGGAATGGGTTTACATGACCCCTGGAGGCAAACATACGCAAAAAATTGGTCATCCTAGGCCCTACGGTTCTCAAGATATTCACAAAAAACTGTGTCTGCCCTACCCTCCTTTCGGGGGTCCAGTCCAGCGGGGGGGCTACAGATCAAAACGAAAAGCGATGGTTCCATGCTATCCATGTGGGGTTACATGCCCACCAAGTTTTGTGTACCCCGGTCTTTCATTATTTTATCGTAAGGCCCCCCATGAACGAAAGTCCATGAAACTTGGCATGCATTCGGAGGGTGTCATAATGATTCTACACTTTCAATTTCGTGCAGTTTTGATGTCAGCCAGAGATATTGTGATGAAAACACCTAATGTTTTGCTTTTTAATTTTTAACTAGGTGGCGCTATACATGAAATAAGTGGTAATGGGATAGGTTGACATGCCCCCTTAAGACCAACATACAAAAAAAAGGTGGACCTCCTAAGCCCTACGGTTCTCGAGATATTCAACTGTCTCCGGCCACCTACAGGCCAGTTGGTGTATAGTAACATATATTAAGTTATTGTGTGGCCCCCCCATGAACGGAATTCCACGAAACTTGGCGTGCATTCAGAGGGTGTCATATTGATCCTACACTTCCAATTTTGTGCAATTTTGACTATGTTAGGTCACAGATACCTGCGATTACAACACCTCATTTTTACTTTTTTGTGTTTAACTAGGTGGCACTATACATGAAATGAGTGGTTATGGAATGGGTTGACATGGCCCCTTGAGATCAACATACAAAAAAAAAATGGTCCTCCTAAACCCTACGGTTCTCGAGATATTCACAGAAAACTGTGTCTGCCCTACCCTCCTTTCGGGGGGTACAGTCCAGCGGGGGGGCTACAGATCAAAATGAAAAAAGGAGGTTCCATGCTATCCATGTGGGGTTACATGCCCACCAAGTTTCGTGTACCCCGGTCTTACAGTGTCCCGGGAATCCTTGACGGAAATTTGGACATGCGAAAAAGAAAAAAAGAAAGAAAAAAAAAATCTGATTAAACCTATATGACCGCCGCTTCGAAGTGCGGCGGTCATAATAATTTGTGCTACATTTGTGCTGATTTGTGCAGTTAAAAGAAACATACAAAACCGTACAGAGAGGTTGTAACACCTGTAACTGGTTTGATCTTACAGTGTAGCAAGGTTAAACATGCCCGCGTATTTGACGATACGGTATCATACTGAATCAGGAAGGTATGGACCAGGAAGGCATTTTCTTCCTACAGATACGGGTCTTATTATAACCTCTCGGTACACTTTCAAAGTCTACAATACTTTGGTTTGTCTGTAGAAACCCTCACCACACAACAGAAGTGTTATTATATTTAAAGCATTGTTAGGGGTATAAAATAGCGACGGGCACCGGTTAGCTTCACTGTAAGCCTATTCAGTGATAATGCAAATAAACGGTAATGCTCAAAACGCCACCAATTAAGGTATTTTAATAAAAGGTAAAGTTGTTAACTACCGTGATTACACCCTAGTTTGTTTTCACTCCGAGTTACACTTCAACAAACAATTTATGAATTGGATGCACTTAACTTAAGCCTAAACCTGTCAGTATTGCTACACAGAGAACACTGATACGACGTTCCACCTGTACAGATCTTCCGATGGATCTTCTGATGACCAGTGAGGTTCACACAGAGGGCTTTTCTTCTGTGTGGAGTGTCTGATGTGACCTCAGAGAATACAAGTGTAAACATCCCTATTCACACCGAGAACGCTGGTGCACCTTCATTCCGTACTCGGCTTCTCTCTTCCATGCGTCTTCTCATGGAGCCTCAAATTAGAGTTGGTCCTAAATGCCTTTCCACACCGGGGACACGGATACGGCCTTTCCCCAGTATGGATCCTCTGGTGGTTCTTCAGACAGGACTTTTGTTTAAACGCCTTACCACATTGAGAACACAGGTAGGGCCTTACACCTGAGTGTATCTTCACATGTTTGGCGAGAATTGAGCTACACCTGAAGCTCTTTCCACATTGAGAACACAGGTAGGGCCTTTCTCCAGTATGGATCCTCTGGTGTTTCCTCAGACAAGACGCGTATGTAAAAGCCTTTCCACACTCGGAGCACTGATGAGGCTTTATTCCTGTGTGAATCTTCTGATGCTTGGCGATGGACGACTTCCATCTGAAACGCTTCCCACATACAGGACATGAATAAGGCTTCTCTTCAGAATGGACCCTCTGGTGTTCTCCAAGTTTGGAGCGCCGCCTGAACGTCTTCCCACACTCTAGACACCGATGAGTCTTTTTTCCAGTATGGATCGCCTGGTGTTCCGTAAGTGTGGACATTAGCCTGAACGTCTTCCCACACTCTAGACACCGATGAGTCTTTTTTCCAGTATGGATCGCCTGGTGTTCCGTAAGTGTGGACATTAGCCTGAATGTCTTTCCACACTCTAAACACCGATAAGGCTTTTTTCCCGTATGGACCTTCTGGTGTAGTTTGAGATGAGACTTCTGCATAAAGCTTTTCTCACACACTGGGCAAGGATAACGTTCTCCTCCAGGGTGGCTCCTATGATGTCTCCTGAGTTCATACACAGAGTTACATTTCAATCCACATAATGAACATTGACGTCGCCTTTCCCGCCTATGTAACCTCTGGTGAACGCCCAAATGTGAGATGTACTTGAAACTCTTTCCACATATAGTACACTGATACCATTTTTCTTTAGCGTGGTTTGATTCGTGCAGCTTGAGGCAAATCTTCCACTTAAATGCCTTCCCACACTGGGAGCACCGATGTGGCTTTATTGTCGAATGGATGACCTGATGTGCCGCCAGACTGTTGCCACGTCTGAAGCACTTCCCACACGTGCTACACTGAAACGGCTTTTCTCCCGTATGGATCCTCAGATGTTGTTCAAGGATATGTGTTTCACCGAAACTCATTCCGCACTCTTTGCACCTATGAGGCCTTTCTCTAGCGTGTCTGATTATCCGGTGTCTCTCCAAGTTGTGCGAGTCCATAAAAGCCTTCCCACATTCTAAACACTTACGGCGTTTTTCCTCATGCGACTTCAGGTGTGTCTGCAACTGCTCCTTAAACATAAAGGACTCTCGGCACTGAGGACACCGAAATGGCTTTTTGCCCGTGTGGATCTTCTGATGGTCTGTGAATTCTCGCCTCGTCCTGAACACCTGCCCACATTCACTGCACACACACAGCTTTCTCTCTGTGTGAATTCTCTGGTGGGTCTTGAGCGAATGTATCTTGGAGAACGTCTTTCTACACTGACAACACCGATGCTGCAGGGCCCCCCGGCTCCGTCGCGACGCCGACCCCAGCTCTCGATGGTCTTGGTGGCGGTGGCGATGGAGTTCTCCACACGTGAGAAGCTGGTGGTCCCTGAGGCTTGGGAGATCTCGGAAACCTTTCATGCACATGTTGCAGAGGTACAGTCTGATGTGAGTTTGTTTGTGATCCGTAAGAATGGCTAGGTCGGCAAATGTTCTGAAACACAAGGGACATCTGTACGGCTTTTCACTGCTGTCCTCCGGTTCCTGTGCTGGCTGGTGCGGAGTCTTCCCCAAAGGTTCCACGCTGTTCCTTGTTCCGCTAGCATGAATCCTTTGAACATTTCCTGAAATATCAGAGAATAATTTTAGAATGATATATTTGGGGGGGGGGGGGGGGGGGTAGGGTTAGGGGGTATGGATTTAAATGCTAGGTGGTCAAATTCAAGACTCTTTCCCTCAGTGGTTCCTTGTTGGTGGGAGGAGTTTGGATTTATTTTCATTAACTAGATTTGAATTATTTGACTGACGGTGAAGCTTTCTTGTACTCTTCTGTACTCTGTAAGCTTTTTTTGTAAACTCTAACATATTGCGCTGATAAATGAATATAGCTAGGCTACATATTGTGTGCATATTGTGTGCATATTGCGTAGGTAATGATCATGATGCAGCCAGTCGGGGGACTGACGTTGGCGTGACAGTGTTTCAATGTTTTAAATCCTCTAAGAATACAATTATGAGACGAAAGAGTAAAAAATATCCTACCCTAGTCTTACAAATAGCCTATCCTAGTGTTATAAATAGCCTATTGTCCTAGTAGTCTTATAAATAGCCTATCCTAGTCTATCCTGTTCCTGTCTTACAAATAGCCTATCCTAGTCTTATAAATAGCCTATCCTAGTCTTACAAATAGCCTATCCTAGTCTTACAAATAGCCCATCCTAGTCTTACAAATAAGTGCAGGTGTAAGGTATCACTTAGTAAAAGACGAATTTTTGCGTTATTGACTAAATACCCCACTTTGACCAACTATTCATTCAGACATGCTTTAATGTTTTTTTAAACCGTGTTACACATACCTTGTGTATTAATTGTAGCCTATTTTTGTTGACGTCTAAGTGACACGTTGGCTTTGTTGCCGAACATGACTAGCCTATAAATCAACATTCTATATAGGCTACAATTGTTTGAGGGGCTGACAATGGTGTGTCATTGTTTCCACCTCAACCAACCAATATCAACGTTTGGCCAACGTGTGTTTGCTATCTGGGTTGATTGTTGATATGCTTTTTACAACAAATGTTTTGCTCAACTAAAAGAACATTACAAACAAGGATTTTACCATGCAAGCTACACAGTAACTTACTTGTAGGAGAGGAATCATGATGGTCATATTTATTTAAGTCCAATTCTCTTTTCTGTTCACGATCGTGGTTCTGTCCAGGCGATTCTGCTTCCTGTTTACAATCATGTTCTGGTCCAGGTGTTTCTACTTCCTGTTTACAATCATGTTCCGGTCCAGGCCATTTGTCTTCCTGTTTACAGTCATGTTCCTGTCCAGGCAGTTGTACTTTCTGTTCAAAAGCATGTTCTTGTCCAGGTGATTCTGCTTCCTGTTTACAATTTTTTTCCAGTCCTGGTAATTCTGTCTCCTGTTTACAGTCCTGTTCCGGTCCAGGTGGTTTTACTTCCTCTTCCTCATGTTCCTGTCCAGGCGATTCTGCTTCCTGTTTACAATTATTTTCCAGTCCAGGTAATTCTGCCTCCTGTTTACAATCCTGTTCCGGTCCAGGCCAGTCTTCCTCTTCTATGATCTCAATCTTGATTGGCAAAATTGCATCCACACTTTCCCTGCAGCCAGACAGAGTGAACACATAAGAATTTGTCACACACACACACACAGACAGCCAGACAGTGAACCCATGTATAAGAATCAGTAACACACACATACACAGAGAGACAGACAGACAGACGCACACACACACACAGACAGACAGACAGAGAGAATTACATGCACACACACACAGACAAATTACGCTGTTGTAACATTCTGTGTTATGCTGCAGTAGTTTGGTGTTCTATCTCTCTCTCTAACACACACACATACTTTTGCTGTCACACAAACACACAGACACAAATTCACACGGACAATACACAAAACACACACACAGATGCTTAAACTGTCTTTCTTTTTCTATCTCTCTCTCACACACATAATGGGCAAGATAAGGTCATCTTATTTCAATGTGCTTTACATAAACACAAGTACAGAGTACATAAAAGGGTACAGTAAAAGTACAGTACATAAATAGAATGGTTAAGACATAAACAACAACATAGAAATAATTAAAAGATTAAAAATTTAGCAAACCAGTGATAGTGATCCTTGTCAAACACATGACAGCATGACACATGATACTCACAGGGGTTGGTGAAGTGAAGACATTTCTGACTGTCTGTGATCCAGGGATGAGATTCCCCCTCTGTCTGCAATGAAGGGAATACATGTCAACACATTCCAAACAAACAAACCAAATGTTAAACTGGCTTGCCATATCAACTCTGCTACTTCAGTCTGTCACGTTAAACTGGCTTGCCATATCAACTCTGCTACTTCAGTCTGTCACGCTAAACTGGCTTGCCATATCAACTCTGCTACTTCAGTCTGTCACGTTAAACTGGCTTGCCATATCAACTCTGCTACTTCAGTCTGTCACGTTAAACTGGCTTGCCATATCAACTCTGCTACTTCAGTCTGTCACGTTAAACTGGCTTGCCATATCAACTTCACTTTGCTTCTGTTCGTCCAATATTGACGTGGTTGATCGGGATTTATTTTCCGATAGGCTATGCAGCTACTTGCCAAAATGAGAAATGAAGAGTTTAACAGTTATTTGGTTAACCGTTCATGCATCAGCTGAGAAAACAACTAGATTGACACACAAATAGAACTTGAAAGTTTCAGATGTCGCGTAGAAATGTAGCCTATTACTTGCTTACTTTCACCTTTAAATGATAGCGAACAATCTACTCATGGAATTATATGAGACGGATTCATAGCTCAAAACCTGTTACCATGGTCATATTTTTGCAGTGGTCATTAAGTTAAAGCAAAGATCAAGATAGAGCAAAGTAATTTGTTCTCTCCGCTTCAAAACTATCAAAATTATTGGACCTCACAACCCATTTATTTGAATGGAAATTGCAGCAGAACTTCTGCAGCGTTCTGAAAAGCTGTATAATAGGCTACTCTCAAAATAGTTATGAAAAGCATTGTTTGGTTTTGGCTGGTAAAAAAAACTTTTTTTTTCTTTCATTTAACAGCCACTTTGGCCAGTAGGCCAAAAAGTTAATTTTGACCTATTAAGCGGATCTTTGTTTCCAACTGTGGCGAGTCCATTTCTCTTTGGATAAAAAGTGTCTGCTAAATATTGGGTAAAATCTTTTACAATGTATTTTGTTACGGCCCAGGCCGCTGTGTCCTAACTCCGCCCAGTGGCACTGACGTGCCTGGGTGCTTGTTTCCCCTGTGTGCCCAGGTGTGCCTGATTGGGAGTGATATTTAAAATCGGCTCAGTCTGCACTCCAGGTGGTTCTCCTCCTCCCGGCTTGGCATTAATTTTGTTGCGTTACCTTCTTCTCTGTACTGACTTACACTTCACTTTTGCCTAACTAACACTACACTGACTTGCACCTCATCCTTATCATTATTCCGAAATATTAGTTTATGTTTAACTTTCTTTAATAAATTCATTTATTATTATTTCAACACTGCGTTGGTCTCCCCTGAATGTACATACTCCGAGCCAGTATGTTACAATTTGTTGTGTTGACATATTGATGTGAATATGTCATGGATACCGTAAAACTTAAACGTAATGTACTTACGTAAAACTACCGTAAAAATGTATAAGAATTATTATAGAATGTAAAGAATGTATTAAGAATTAAATAAACATGTATAAGAATCTGTCACACACACACACACAGACAGCCAGACAGTGAACACATGAGTGGATGAGTGTAGCCTATTGATGTGAATGTCATAGGCACCGTAAAACTTCAAATAAACATGTATAAGAATATTTCACACACACAGACAGCGAGACAGTGAACACATGAGTGGATGAGTGTAGCCTATTGATGTGAACGTCATGGGTACCGGTAGTTCTGAAAACATGAAATCATGTTAGTCATACCCTAATACAAATATAGGAATATGTTAAAGGCCACTATGGATTTCTTTGTAATTGCTGGAAAACAGCAAACAAACTGCTTTTATCTCCCATTAGAGTGATGAAACATTTGATTCCCACCCCCATTCAGAAAATGATCACTAATAAAAACATGGAAATGCAAATACATTGTGAGTGCACACTGCCCACCCTGGTACTGAACTCAACACACAGAGTGTGAGTAACTGACCACATTTTTTCCCCTTTTTAGCCTCATTTTGGTTATATGGGCGAGGGGACATTTATATTGCTCAATTCAGATTTGAAGACAGATTCGTCTGGTGTGTTTTGTAGGCTATGGCAAAATTCATTTGAATAGGAAAGCAGCTGCCTGACGTGCATTACCAAGATGGCCACCGAATGGGAGGACTTTCCTAAAGGGCTCCGAGTTAACTCACCTTGCAAAGAATAACCCTGGAGTCCTTCAGCGTCCTCTGTTTTCACCACAACATCCTGTTGAGATGCTTCGCCATCACCAGGTAGTGTCGCCTGGTTGTCCTCGAGGGCGTCCATTTCTTTCCCTGCGATCTCCAGACCCGTTAAGTCTTCAGTCGTATGAGTCGTCAGATGATATTCAAGATAGAGACTTCGGCTAAAAGTCTTCCCACAGATGCTACACAGATTCAGACGGGCCTCTTCCGCTACGCTATGAGTCTTCACGTGATCTCGCAGAGTAGCGATGCCACTGTAAGTCTTTCCGCAATGAGAACACTGATACGCCCTTCTACTCGATTTCTCTGCTAGAACCGATTTCTCTGCTACCTGATGACCGCCAACTTCTGAAGTGCTCTCGACGCCGTCTCCGTGAGCATTACGCTTTCCTCTGCCGTGCGTCTTCTCGTGGGCTTTGAGATTAGAAATTTGACTAAAAGCCTCGCCGCAGCGAGTGCACCGATACAGATCCTCCCTGTTGTGCACCGCCTGATGGACTCTGAGCTCGCTGAGACGGCTGAAGCACACCTTACATGCGTTGCACTGATAAGGCTTTTCCCCTGTGTGAGTGCGCTCATGAGCAGCCAGCACAGCTGGCAAAGTGAAGGTTCGGACACACTGTGAGCACTTATGCCGTTTCTCTCTGCCGTTCAAAAGCTGCTTCCTGCCACGATCCTCCGAGTTCCCCCTTACACTAGCATGTTCTTCAGCGTTCCCTCTTAGTCTAGAAAGTTCTTCAGCATTCTCCCTTTGGCTAGCATGTTCCTCAGCATTCCCCCGTCCGCTAACACGTTCTTCAGTGTTCTCCCTTAGGCCTGCATGTTCTTGCGTATCCTTTGCTTCCACCACAGCATCCTGTTGAGAAGGTTCCCTGTCACCGGGTAGTGTTGCATCTTTGTCCCCTATAGAACCCTCTTCTTTCGAAAGGACATCAATACAAATCGAGTTCTCAGACATGTGCGTCATCTGATGGCATTTGAGACCTTGGCTACTGCTGAATGTCTTCACACACACACCGCACTGATAAGACCTCTCCATAATGTGGGTTTTCTCGTGTGCCTTGAGATTAAACATTTGACTAAATGTCTTTTCACAATGAGAACATGGATATGCCCTTTCACTTGTATGCGTTATCTGATGCATGGCAAGTTCCGGGAGACCCTTTTCAAATGTGTTGCACGGATAGGTGTTCTTGAGACTATTGAACCGTGTCTCAGACAGCCAGGTAAAGGGTTTTTCTCCCTTGTGTGTTAGGTGTTCCGGGGCCACTTGTTCTAGAATGCATCCTTTGGAAGTCTCCTAAAATAATACACAAGAATAACTTCAGATTGATAAAGAAGCTGGATTGAACAAGCAAACAAAAGCAATTGTGATGTAATTCAAACAGGAGCTACAATTCATTAGGCTATTTTATATCTGCCATTCATAAATACTCATATCCCAAAACCAAAAAGAAAGAAAGTTAATTTAGTATTTATCTTAAACAGTAAAATGCTAAATGGAATGCATGAAGGCTACTCCAAGCACTTAGGGCAGATATGGACAAAAAAAAAAATAATCTCGATGTTTCAATTCTCAATTATAATATTTTGGGCAATTCCATGCAAAGGTCATCCTTAACATGGAAAAAAAAAGTTGTGCATACGCAAATAGAACTGTTGTTAAAATCTTCATTTAGGTCTATATTTTATTGTTTGTAACTGATCTGATTGAATTTGATGGAGAATTACACTCTTTTTACATCATAAATATGGTGTGCAACCATACAGAAACAACATTTTTTCACATGGTAATATTATACATATTTAAAAAGTGGATAAATGGACCCAACGTTCAAACAAATTGTGTCATTTGACAAATTCCAGATTGACAAGGGAATGGTAGAGTAATGTCTATGCTCAGCTTGCCTTTAAGAGCACAACTCCTTACATGTGTAAGGCTTTTGTTTTTAAGTCAGCAAGTTCCATGGCCATGTCACATCCATAACGTTTTATAGGAAAAGTTTATGCTACACATACAGTGTTGATGCGACAATGTCCATAGTGTCTGTGCAAAGCTGATTTATATCAATGTAAAGTGTGATGACCAAATTGTGCCCCTTTCTTACTTTTAAAACCTTTAATGGTGCGTTATGGATGTGACGTTATGGATGTTACATAATGTGAATTTACAAGACTGGAGACTTTGTTATACCTCAAAGCCGATAAAACGTCTGTTCTAGTGGCATGTCAGTTTCAACGCATTTCACTTTAGTGTTTAGGCCTACCATTGACATTTCAAAGATTATTAGGTTGATCAAAACCACAAGGAGGCCTTGCCTAATTATTAGCAAAACAAACATAATATTAAAATACCTCCAGTGATTAGCCTAGCCATAGCCTATTTTCAAGTGGCCTAATAACGAAAATCTGAGCGATTATCTTCCTGTAACTGTCATACTGTTGTTGTACAGTAACTGGATTATCGTGTTAGCTGGTGAAGATGGCTGACTTTGCAGCTGGAGTTAACATAGCAACCTCCTTCTGTTGCAGATCTGTTCAGCCTGCCGCTCACGTCTGCTTACATAGCCGTGGGAAGTGGGGGTGCTGGGGGTGCGGCAGCACCCCCTGCAGGAAAGCACGCGTATTTATATGTCATACCACTCGCGATCAGAAAAAAAAGAAGCTCTCCGTCCCCCTGTCTATTATTCTATTATGCACTAAAAAATGTTACATTAGACCTGGGAGATCTAAACGAAACTAAACAAATTAACAAAACAAACCTGAGGGAGATATCCTATGACGCTAGCTTTATGGTACGACAATATGCCATATTACTGTAAGTAGGCTAGCTGAATATTACCGTGAGTTTCCCAAGGAGCTGAACACGGGCCGCCTCAATCTTCAGCTTAAAATGATGCATAGGGTTATCGGGGAGTCTCGGTGCACCACAGTAAAGGTGGCATGGATATTGAGTAAGCTCCATCCACAAACAAGAGCTCTCTTCAGCGAGGTAGATGAACTTATTCATCTGTGTCTTTGCGTGCCTGTTTCAGTGGCCTCCTCAGAGCGTTCTTTCTCTTCTTTTTGAAAGTGTAGGTTAAAGGCTACACTGTGCGTTTATGATGTCAGCATTTGTTGTAGGCTATATTTGTGATATGTGGATCAATTTAATGTAGGCTAGCCTATGAATATTGCGTTGTGTAGGCCTATGTTATGCATATGTTTTGAGTCAATGTGTTCTGTCTAATATGCTGTGCGATAGGGTCTTTAGCCTGTTTTGACACCCATGTCAGAAGCGTCAATAATTATTACGTTTAATTAATGTTGGTGTTCAACAGTTCTATATTTCTCGTGTTCACCGTCGATTTCGGTGCAAGGCTACAGCAACTTTGTTACCTTACTAGTGTAGCGTCAGATAGCAGACGGTTACTTTGTTTGCGTTAGTAGGCTATCAATCTGTGGTTTGCGACATTTTGTCGCATTTTTTTCTGTAGTGTAGCCATAATGTTCTTGACAGTGATGTATGCCTGTGCTGTGTGTCATGCAATGCCAGTATGCTGTTGTCCATTAACAGAGAAAGGCGTTTAAATAAAATACAATAACTTTTTTTAACCCCCCGACTACAGCACCCCCAACCAAAACTCACTTCCCGCGGCCCTGTCTGCTTAACACAGTTTAATTTGACGCGATATGCGATAAATGTGACGCGATATGCCAACATTTGAAGTGTCAGGTCCTCTGTAGCTAATACCCACAGAGTAACATTAGTAACGGCAGCAATAAACTAGATGTACCGCATAGCGGGAAGGGAAAAAATATATTCACATATATGCAGCTACATCCAGCTTATATTTAAATAGATGGCTACAATATATTTAATACATATATAGTACAAGAATGTATATGCAAGTATATGTGGGACCCAGCAATGTAACATATATGTGGATATCTTACATGAACATATATGGTGAATATATTCAATTAACTTATTTGCACACAGGCAGTGATGGGTGGGGTTTACAAAAAAGGCTACCTTCAACTTCAAAATACGTCACTACCAATGTACTCTAAGGTCGTTGGAATAACGGTTAAAATGTTTGCAGCTTTTTCACTACATAAGCATAACTAACAGCTACTACTAGTCCAAATGTAAAACGTTTGCTCTGGTTAAGTGGATTGCCGGGGAGTATGAGGGCAAAACCAGCATTTTGCCGACTGACTGCATTAGTAAACCTAACGTTAACGAGGAAGACTTTTTCAACGGCTCTAACGTTATGGGACAACATGTGGTGGAGGGGAAGAAGGCAGCCAAGAGGTAGTTGGCCGGTTTTCGAGGCCATGGTGGTCAAAATTGCTGGTAAGTAGATCTTCATTGTATGCTAAATTGCTTTCATATAACATTTGCATAAGTTAATGTCCGAATTAACAATGGTATTATTGGTGGAAGCTGGAAGCTAACCTTTGCTACTTTCTGTAACATTAACGTTAGCATAAATTAGCCAGCGCTAGCTTTATTTTTTTACACCTGAAAGGGGGTTTGAAAAATAAATTCACTGAGAAACGTTTGGACAATTAATGAAAACGACTTGTAATGACAGAGTGAAATACCAATTTAACCTGTCTCCCGGCCATATTTGGTAGTATATTTGCCTCTGGCATGTAGATTGATAGGCATAGATAGAAGCTAACTTATGATTTGTCATGCAAGACAGAAAATGTAACGGTTAACATTACTAGCCTAAGGTGTAGACATTCTATGCACTGTGGTTTAGCTAGCTAGCTGCTATTGTTGCATCATGGACAACACTTAGAGCTAACATTAGCTTTTTTTTTTTTTTAGATAGGATGTAATGTGGTAACGTTATGTGCTGGAGAGTATTAGAATGGACGTGTAGAAATTGAAGACACAAGTACTGTGCTTAATTTCATGGAAATGGTATTGCAAGTAATGTGTTTTGTTTTTGTGCACTATCAAACTACTTTGTCATGCTTTGTGCACTGACATTCTTGCAAAACCATTCATACCCATGCTAAATTATGGAAATGTAAAAGTTGAATTGTATTGAAAAGGACCATGTATGGTCATGTAGTGCATTTGAGCACTGACACCCCTTTTTTTTACATTTTAGAGAGGCAACACTCGAAAGCTACATCAAGGACACCGGAGGATGGACCAGAAGACCTGAGACCAAGACGACCCAAGCCCAACCCATAGTATGCTTCACTGACAAATGTTGATGCTTCATCATCACATAGACCAAAGGTAATCAAAAATTAATGTTTACTTTTTTAAAAACTTTTTTGTTAAAGGTCTATTTTCGAATGCAGAACATAACCTTTTGTTTCTGAGAATTTATACATTTGTTTGAGTAGTTTTGATCTTTTGAATGACAAGAAATTAGCTTCAAGCTACTGGGGACACAAAGTGAACTGAAAATATACCTTTCCAACCATATCTTTCTATGATGGTTGGTACAGCTTCCCTACAGTCTCAGATAGCAGTCTCGGATGGGAGACACTTCATGAGTGGGAATATCCCAGGACATTACATATTATGCGAGTATACCCTTTACCAACGCCACTCTCATTCATGCTGTATATTCTGTTCACTTGCAGGTTTCAGAGAAGGCTGGTAGAGCACTCTATGAGTGTGAGCTGTGGGAGATAACCAAGAACTGACAACCACCTACAGAAGAGGTGGCGATAATGGCTCTCCAAGAGGAGGTTGTGAGTCTGAAGGCTTTTATTCAACAAGGTTTGTAGAGTGTTTTCATACAGATGTGAACTTTTACAATAAAATGTACATGTTTAACTTTAATGAAATAGCAGCTTCTTGGTTGTACAAGTTTAGTAAAAATTTGAGGATGAAACTAACTTTTCCTTTCAGTGTGTATCTGTGTGCTTCTCTCTTCTGTGTATATGATATATTAGTTGTGTTGTCTCATTTAAAAGTGTTAGGCTGTCTGTGTGGACTGCTTCCCATTTTCGCCTCACCATCATAGATCTTTTCTGTGTTAGTAAACTGTAATTATTTGAGGTCCTAATTGATTGTGCTATTTTTTAGGAGGCACTTAGAGGGAATGCCTGGACCCTGAGAGGACTAAGACGATAATTGGTGAGTTTATTTTATTTGTATGTCTTTCTCTCCAACTCACTTTGTATTTATCTCCAATTATCGTGATAACACAACAGTGTTTCTGCACTTTAGCATCTGTATTTGTGTCACTAATATTTTGCATGTTCTATTTGTATATGTTCTGTCTTATTCAGAGGCCACCCTGAAGCAGTTCCCAGGCCAGACACTCACTCCAGATTGCTGGGCCAGGCAATAAATGCCAAAGTGACAGAATTGAGGTTCCATAACAAAAACAAAGATTTTCAATAAAATAGAATAAAAGATAACAGAAGTGTTAAGTGTGTTTCTTCCTCTTTATACTGATACTATGGTTAATTTTAAGTAAACACAATAGTGAAATATTTAATGATCAATGCGGAAAATATCAAACCATAGTAGAATATGAACTATATTAGAGAAATATATGTCTGAAATATATAGATCATGTGATCAGAATCTTCATCAAGGGTCATGTGATCATGCTTCTTACTGCCATAAATGTAAATATATTTAATTATATGCATAAAATATAAGAAAGTGGCCAATATTGAATATTTACTTATATTTTGAAATATATTGATACATATATGGAAATATATGCATTTCACATAGATGTAAATATATTTATTTAACATAGATGTGCTTATACTGGAATATGTTCAAGCTGCATATATGTGAATATATTATTTTTCTGTATGGGTGTGTGTGTGTGTGTGTGTGCTTGCCTGTCTGTATGTGTTTATGTGTGTGTGTGTGCTTGCCTGTCTGTATGTGTGCGACTGTGTGTGCGACTGTGCGTGCATGTGTGTATGTATGTGTGTGTGTGCATGTGCGTGTGTGCACGTGCGCGTGCATGTACTTTATGTGTGCAAATCACAAATGAGTGGGTATGGGCTAGGTTCATGCGGGCTCTTGAGACTAACATACCATAAATATTTTGTCATCTTGGGTGCAACGGTTCAGGTAGGGCTAGTTATTTAGGGGAGTGGACACCAAGTTTCATGTTCCCTGGTGTTTCAGTAACCCGGGAATCACTGACCAAAATTGATGACGGTAAAAAAAAATTATATATATATATTTTATATTTTAAATGACTTGTCCTGATTCTTGTCCTGATTCTTCCTGTGGATCTTAGTGGGCACTGAGGAAGCAATAATTTCATCGCTAGTTTTTCATGATTACTATTTCAATTGTTTCATATCAAAATTCACTACTTAATTATGTGTTTTATGTAGTTTGTCGAGGACATCCATAACGTGAAACCGTCACATCCATAACGCCAGTTTTTCCTACATAATGCATTACGAAAATGACGCATAGTTTCAAAAACACACTTTTTGTGTTCATTCAAGTCTCCTTTTTGTGTAGAAAACCTGTAATCTCTCACAAAAGTGTGTCCATTTCATGTCACATCCATAACACTGATAAAATGCCTTGTATTCTTAGGATGAAATTGATTATATGAAATTTGAGGATTTCTCAGTATTCAGAGGACAGAGGTTACATTAAAGGTTATGCAAATTAATTCACTGATACTAATTTTGCCCCCACTCTAAGGCATTTTGTTTACCAATATGAGTCCAATTGTCACATCCATAACGCTGGAACTGCACTTTATTTTCTCTTCATCTAATCTCAAGATAACACCATTTTAAAATAATTTCCCTTTTTAATACTGTAGTCTACACAGTTCTTGGATCATGCTGCTCACTTCAACTATTTTATTTGTAAATTAAATTAAATTCACTGACACTGCTAGACGTGTAATTGAAAAAAAAAATCTATTGTTGACTGGCAGAGGGGTGACACTCACTGGTAACACTCGTATAGCTACTATTTAATAATTCTGCAGACGTTACAGCTTCAATTTGTCTGTCTCAACCCTGTTTCCATACCTGTCACTATCTTGCTCTAGAAAAAATGCACAACCTTGCTGAATTGTGTCAAGAGCAGCACGCCACGTAGCCTACACCAATTCTGACTCTTGTCCCATTCACTTCATCTCCAGCAGCAAACTAGCCTTCTACAGAACAGAACAGATGCTACAGATTGTGTGTGTGTGTGTGTGGGGGGGGGGGGGGGGTGAATGATTCAACCTGTAAAACATCATGGCACCGACATGACAATGTACAGGTACCGCCGCCAGCACGCAAACACAACGCATGCAATGTGTTTTAAAGATTTTAGCCTACAATTCTCGCGGTTGCAGGTTGGAACTACGTGGTTGCAGGTGCGAACTACGAGGACGTCCACTGTGGTCTTCTGAGATCAGTGGATAAATCATGATAGTCTATCCAAAGTTTAGCCAGATTTGCGATCTTGGCCATCTTACCTTTCCGATGATTAATGCATTTCTGACCGATTGTAAAGTTGCAAACACCACATATCGTATTTGCTTCTTACACACCCAAAGCACATTCCATTGAGAAAATATTACCTCTGAAATCGGAAAGTAGAGATAGATTGGTGTCTTGACATCCGTCTCGAGTTAACAACAAAGTCCTCTTCTTCCATTAGTATTTTGGCAGTTTGTAGCGCACCACCGCCGTCTACTGGACTGGGTGTGAACACATAGTAAAATACAGTGTGGTTTGCTGTGTTTTAGAATTTAAGCTATGAAGAGCATCAACACTACGCCCGTGACTATTGATCAGGATAAGAGGTGCTTCTCAACTTTGAAAAAAACAAAAAAACAAAAACATTTTTGAGAAACACATTGACCCAGACTGAACGCCGTGACCACCTTTTCAACGGAGTGAATGTTAATAAAAAAAAAAATGCATTCTACATGCACTACCGCTGTTTGGCCACAAGAGTGTGTACCTTCTTATGAGAGCTGTTTTGCGCGTGCTGATCATGGATGTTTGTGTGTGGTATATCAAATTCACTTTCTAATGTAATGTTTTCATATCATATAGGCCATATGTATTGTATCACGCTGTATGATCACCCCATAAGAATGTATTTAGATTAGATACAGATTTCTTATGGCCTACCTATGTACACATTCATACTCATGTGATACAGATTGTTTATAGGCCTACAAGCTAGAGTTGGATGTCTCGAGACCGGTCTTGGTCTCGAGACCACTTTTACGTGGTCTCGGTCTTGTCACAGTCTCGACCGTCTTTGGTCTTGGTCTTGTCTTGGTCTCGGATCCCTCGGTCTTGTCTTGGTCTCATTGTCTTGGTCTCGCGGTCTCGGGTCGACATAGTGGTCGGGAGATTTGCAACAAATATGTCCATGATACAAAACATAACATTCGATAATGCAACATTAAAATATTTCGCCTTTCACGCCCTTCAAATGCAACCTTTCAAATGCAACCAATCAATGACATACATGTATTTTGTTGTGATTAAGAAACTGGCGCTCATCCAATCAAAAGACGCAAGTGTAGCCAGCGCGAAACGTTAGGTTTACGTCGTAGCTGTCAGTCTCAGTCAGACCTAGTAATAATAATGTCAGCGAATTCCGCCATCATTAAATTTGCATTCACGGAACATAAAGAAATTTGCAGTCCAGGGGCAAGAAAGAAGCATTCTGCAAAATGCAAGTTTTGCAAAGTCTCTCTCTCTCATCATTGTCATGCAATTGCTATAGCCTACATAGTTTATCTCACCCAGTCTACGAAAACATTTACAGTGAGTGAGCTCACAGTCACACACATTCATGACATGCTCTGTCTCTGCATTGTTCACACACCACACCTTGCATTTCTCACGGAGAAATATTAGGCTACTAGGGATGTCAAGGCATCTGCATAATTACTAGAGGAGGCGCAGGGATACGAGAGGATTTCTCGCAGGGTTCAGAACTAGCGCACCACTCACCAGCAAAATCAAAAAAATAAATAGCCATCGACATCCAATCAAAAAATAGTAGGCTATTCGTTGTATCCGGGTAAAATTCCAAAATAGCACATCCCCTCCCTACAACCACGTTATGCTTGTGTGGGGTTACACGTTTAAGATTTCAAAACGGCACCAACATTCTTTTTATTCAGAAATTCAACTGTCTGTCATTTGGTAAACCAGCCTATGGTACTTTACAGGGTGTGTAAATCAAGCCTTTTCACGAACATTTGGCCAAGCCTACTTTATGGCAAAATTATTTCTTATCTATAAACTAAACTAAACTGTCGGTCATTAAGAAAACCTAATGATTGTGTCGTTATAGCTTTGTGTAAGCCAGACATCAGCAACGTTCATTTTACACGACCAATCACTCTCGTGGCTGCCTGCACTTTCCCTGTCGTCACGGCTGCAACTTTCGCACTCGTTTGTGCTTTTTAGCGCCGTGTTCATCAGGTCCCGGGACACCCATCTGATCCTCCATGGACCATGTCAACAATGAATGAAAATTAGCTTATTATTAACGAGTGTTATCAATTTGAGCGAGTATGCTACACATAGGCCTACATTTTTTTCTAAACATACAGGACTGCTGCAGACAATGACCTGCCAACCACCATAATGTATAATGAACTTGCTGTCCTCGGTTTCGGCATGCACATGCTTAGTCTAATGATTCAGTGACAATATAGGCTACTCAAGTGAATAAAGCAATTAGCCTAATAAATAAAATATTTGTCTCACTCAGTACATATAGGCCTACATCTCGTAAATTGGTGAGCCATAGAATATCCCAGCGTCACGATTATTATATTTCAAGATTCCAATCTATCCCACCTAAATATGAAAAGTTATTTCTACTGACATGCTTCCTGGTGACATAAAAAAACAAATGGTTTCCCTTGATAAGGCTGACATAAGAGACATAGGCTATGCATTATACTTTCCCAGACAAAAACAAGATATAGGATGTATAGATTACAATGACAAATTCAAGGTCTCAAAGGGTTAATGCTTCTTTCCAAATTTTTTTTATAATTAGTGAGTGAGTGCACCCCCCCCCCCCCCCAATCTCACTCCAAGCTGAGCTCAAAACTTGAGAACCCTGCCCCAGTATGCTGCTCTTATTCAATTGATGCAAGTTATGGTGTAACACCAGAGACTTTCTAATGTGGAGACACAGCACTCAAAAAATCCTCCATAGAAATGCATGGGGCTAGTTTGCAACGCCAATATGGCCGTTGTCTACACATATCCCACCCCTTCCTCGCCAAAATGTCGACATGTGTATACATTGAGCGAATCATGTGGTGTGAGTTGACTACTTTGAGCCAATTATGTGCTGTGTTGTGCACAGTGTTGGGAAGAATACTTTTAAAATGTAATCAGTTACAGAATACAGAATACATCCCCTAAAATGTAATTTGTAACGTATTCCGTTACATTACTCCATCTAAGTACCGTATTCTAAATACTTGGATTACATAAGCGCTGTTTTACATTTTATCAAGTGGGAAATCAAGCTGCTATTTCAGTTTGTAAGACCCACAGGCGATGTCAGCAAAAAACCCACAACTTAACTTTATAGGATAAACTGAAACATTATACATTTTGTTAATGCACAAGATCATCTCACAGAAATATTAGAATTTCAGTTCAAAAAGCCCAGAAATTCTAGCCTGACGTAGTCATACTCAATTCTAGTCAGAATTTGAGTCTGATACTGCTCCATAGAGCTGTGATTATGGGGCGTGTTTCAAACGAACCAGGAAAAAAAATGCCTCTGCACTCAATTGGATAGACCTACAACCAATCAGAGCAACGGAGTGTGTGACGTATGTTAAGCGACGCATAGTTGATGTCAACAGAACTCAACTGCACGCTAGAAGAAGAAAATGTGAGCGATTTTCGCAGGTGTTGTAAAAATAATGTAAGGATACACGGAGTTCTTCAACACACGAACCTCATTTTTGAGAGAAACAGTAAAGGTGAATGCATATACGATCAAGTTATCCGTTTAGGATTACAACTCCACAACACTGCAAACAAATCGCATCGCATTTGTCGGTCCTGTCAGAACTTTATAACACGGTTGGAACGCGACATGCCCGTGTTTAAAAAATGGACAGAAGACGAAGGAGACCAGCCTGAAGAACCGTGTTCATCTGAGGCATCAGAGACGCCCCGGACTCTGAAGACGTTCTGCCCCAATCCGTCAACTCCAACCGGTACAAAAACGCGAAGAAGCATTACAGAGGTAAGCTTGTTAATACATTTCTACTTCTTATGATATGACTATGAGAATAACCTCGATTGCCACGTTTCACATGAGTTAATAGTGAGTCGTGATTATTGTCCAATGTGATAAACACTGTGCATTCCCACACTCCTCATTTCCGTGAAATCTATCTATGATTAAATCATCTAGTCATATTTTGACATGCCTAGTATTCTGGAAGCCAGCCCGAATTTCAGTGTAGTGTGAGCAAATGTTACCAGGATAAACTTGTACCTGATGTGTAAGTTGGCCTCTGTCACTTTGTCAATATGTAGAAACTTCATTTTGTAATGGACTAGCATGTTATCCAACCCCCACTTCTGTGCTCTGCACCTCTGTGGGGGGTGGGCAGTGTTTCTCTGACCTGCTCAGCAATTGCATCTGGTGTCACCATATTTAACAGTCTGTATTTTCCAATGTATTGTCAATGCACGTTATACTTATTAGGCTATACTGTAATTCTTCACACTGATGTGTTCACTTATATTTCAGGTTGTCACCCATTTTCCATCCACTTGACCTCCACCTGGAACACCTAAACAATTTACTCAAATCATTTATGAGAGGATTGGGACCAAACATGTCAGAAATGTCAGCAGCCAGAATCAGTAGGTCCATTGGCATCGTCAAAGAGCTAATGGACAAAACGGACACAGAGCTGGAGCTGACAAGGCCGGCTGGCATTCATCATGTGGCCCGAGAACAGGACATTTTAACACTGGTAAACGTTTTCACAACTTTCCCAGCAAAAATCACCCAGGCAGGCAGTCTCATGCATTCCCGAATTTCAAGAGAAACTTATTGGCAAAGCTGAATTACCAGGAGAAAATAATGGACTGGCAAAATGTGCCTATTTAAATAATTAAGTAAATGTGAAATGTAAATGGTGATGGTAATTTGTAAATATTGTTTTCGTAAATGACAATGTAAATAATTGTTTTCATATAATAGTTTAGTAGTATCCACATTCTTGAAAACATTTTTGTGTTTTCTTATTGGTTGTATGTTCAAAGTTCAGCGTATATCTTCAAACATTACCTATTATGTGTAGATATTAAAAATCTTTATTGACATGTCTTATTGTTTGTCTTTAAATGCAGAAACATCACCAACCAGTAGAGAAGTATAAACCATTTTAATTTTATTCAAAAATATTAATGTAACAGAGGTAAAAAAAAAAGGCATTTGCACAACAACAGGACCCTGAAGCTACAAATTTGAGCCTGAATTTGAAGCTAGCCTGAGATCTTCAACATTGACAAGCCTGATTCCAAGTTACTTGGGGATGATTGTATCTTATCATCCTCATCCTCGTCATCAAAGTAACCAGTGTAATCCATGTCAACCTGAACACGGTCATCCTGAACAACAGTCATCAAACAAATTAGTTTGACTCTGTTCGATGTCATCAAAAACCTCATGCATAATTCATAGTATCTCTTTTGCATGTTCCAGCTTGTATGTAGGGAGATTATGGATAATGAAGTCCAGGTCAAATATCTGTGTGCACTGTTCTAAAACTGATCAATGAGTTCATCTCCAAAACCAGTGCAGGCTGTGTCGACTGTGTAAAGTGGTATGTTTTTATGGTCCTGAAGTAAACTACTCCTGTAAGTTTGTAACAGTTCCCTGATCAAAAGTGTGCCCTTAGGTGTGACTATTCTGTGTTTGTGGTGTGATGAAACCTCCCCTTGAAAGTGTTCATATTTGGGGATTAGCTCCCCACAACCTTCAGGTTCACAAGAACAAACAGAATGGCAGTGAGTGCAGCACAGATGTCCTAGATCAACAGATGTGGTGTGTTCCTCAAAATGGCAGTACAAAGCTTTCCGCAGACAACTAGTGACTCCATTAAAGTACCGTCTTAACTGCTGGGTCAAGCTTTGTACTAACATCCCTCACAATCCAGTGTAGGCACTCCAGTGTATGGCCAGGTACTTTAATCAGACCCACTCTGATGTTTGTTCTGATTGGGCTCAGGGCCAAATTTATTGGATTGTCCATCTGAAGCTGTTTCATAACCCTGGCTCTGGATTCCCGATCAGCAGAAGCGGTCAATGTCAGCACAGGTGTACCTGGAATATATAGCAGTACAAAAAGCAACCAATAAGTAACAGTAAAAATAAGAAATTATGAGTAGTATCATTTAGTACTTTTTAATGACTGTACTGACATCTAAAAAGAATACATCACTTATAAGGGGTACAGTGACTAGCCTACCAATATGGATATGGTGCTTGAGTACATAAAGCAACACCCAAATGCCCTTCTGCCCTTTTGCAGCCTGACCACTGATAGAAATAAAACAGTAACCTACATTAGAATGTTTTAACAGCTAGTTCGCTACAATCACACTAACGTTATGATTGTACCAAGTCTGAGTTAGCGAACGTACAACGATACCTAGGCTACTATGTTTACAACATGGGATTCATATCACGACATTGGGAGTTATTTACTAAGTCAGACAGTTAGACTCTCTTACCATTTGTAAGTTAGATGAACTTCGTCCACGACGATACCCATTGCGTTGGCTTAAAAACATCGGAGCCTAGCATGTCCCTCCACTTGTTGTTCAGCAGCCAGGATTCCGGGCTTCAAAAAAGGATCTGGCAACGACCGCTGGCTATATCCACCTCGTCGTGCACGCCGAGTTGCATCGCCGTGATGCCCATTTCAGTTGCTTCGGCAAAAAACATCTTTCTTATCAACAAATGCCTTGATCCCGTTACTCTGTTCCTCTTTTAAAATTAATTCGCTGTCGATATCTTCTAGAACAGACCTGATAGCAGAATCTACACATCTCAATTCTCCAGCGGCAGCCATCGTTGTTGTAAACGAATTCAACCCAAGCGCTCTTTGGTGACGTGGTGGATTACGTTACTGTTGAGCATCTGTCCATCATCGTATAAAGCCCGCCCTGACAATTTGATTGGCCCGCCAGTATTTGGGCGAGCATACTCGCGCCACTATTGATCAATGCCAGACCGAACTTCCCGACCTCAAACGTTGTGGGCGGGACTAAGTTCGGAATGGCACCCAGGCTACAGAAATTCATGAGAAGGATTCTAAAAGTAACCCCTTATAATGGCCAAAGTAACTGTATTCTGAATACCACTCATTGAAAATGTAACTGTAACTAAAAACAGTTACTCATATTTTGTATTCTGAATACGTAATCCCGAATACATGTATTCAGTTACTCTCCAACACTGGTTGTGCAGACATTGTGCCAATCATGTGTTGTGAACTCGACACTGGAGCACGGTTGGTGTGGTGAAGCCTTGCGCACGCGCATTTCTGCTGAATAGGATGCCCGATGAGTACCCAAAAAGCGTTGCAATATGGCCGCCGAGTGGAGGGACATGCCTAAAAGGACTTTGGTAACACTAGCTCGCTAGCTGTTTTTTTTTTTTTTTTTTTGGTCTCGGTCTTGGTCTCGGTCTCGTCTCGACTTTGTCTTGGTCTTGACTCAGTCTGTCTTGGCCTTGGTCTCGTCTTGGTCTCGGTCTTGATACCCTCTGGTCTTGGTAGTGTCTTGGTCTCGGTTTAGGCGGTCTTGACTACAAGTCTACTACAAGCACATTCACACTCGCTGTCAAAATAACTGATTAATTTCGATTAATTAATTTGAGAAAAAATAACTGATTAAAAATTAATCGATTCCGTATGACCTTTGACCCCGAGCCATTCTAGTCAGTAAAAATTAGACTGTAAAAAGGAGAGAGAAGAAAACGTGCTGCCTGGATCATTGATTGGAACAAAATGGCCTGATGGTGTTGATAAAAAATAAAGTGTTGAAAATAAAGTCCTCTGCAATGTCTGCAGCAAGGAATTTGCATATCACCGGAGTTCATGAACTCTATAGTCGCACATCAATGCAAAGAAATAAGTGTTGACATTGAGGGGAGTGTTAATTCATTTTCATTGTGTCCCCTAGGTTATATCTGTGGCCTGAAATGCCTTGTATGTGAAAAAAAAACTTCTTCCCGAAGCACATTTGAATTTATTTCCTCAGAATGTTAGGTCATATCATAGATTATTATGCCAATTATTTGAAAAGTGAAAATAATAATAAAGTGTTTTTGAACTGTAATGTCACTAATGCTGATTATTCAATGATTCATTTGAATTTAAATATTTAAAATACTTTCACAGCAAAAATTATATATGCGAAAAATTAAAAAATTATATATGCTGCAGACATTGCCGAGAACTTTATTTTCAACACTTTATTTTTTATCAACACCATCAGGCCATTTTGTTCCAATCAATGATCCAGGCAGCACGTTTTCTTCTCTCTCCTTCTTTTTATAGTCTAATTTTTACTGACTAGAACGGCTCGGGGTCAAAGGTCATACGGAATCGATTAATCTGCACTAATTTTTTTAATCAGTTATTTTTTCTCAAATTAATTAATCGAAATTAATCAGTTATTTTGACAGCCCTAATTATAACATAATATGTCGAGTTACATATTCATGACAAGATGGTTTGCTCTTAAAAAAAAGATGTTTTGCTCATGATTGTATCACCACACCTGACTGAGCAAGTCCAGTTCTCTACAGTTCTCCACATGAAATATAAGCCAAGGCTATTCATTTAACTCCATTATAACATAATATCTCGAGTTAACCTACTCTTTTGCCAGGGCCAGATTATGGAATCATTGTCGTGCATAACTGGCTGTAGGCTACTACGGGTAAATCACCAACCGATTATGCTCCCCTGGAAACATTTCCGTTGTCGTCTTTTGCAGCTTGCATTTTGTTTCCCTATTCGCTCATGCTGTGAATATTTGCAGCGTACGTGATGTGAAATCGATGAAGTTGCTTTCAGAATTTGCAGATGTTTTCTGAATATGCAAATGTTTTGGCATTTGTAGTGTACATGTTGTGAAATTGATGAAGGTGTTTTATGAATTTGGAGGTGTTGTGTATGTGTTGTGACCCTTCTCTCCCAGTCATTTGATTGGCTGAAACGTGAAAGCATGCTAGGCCTCTTGTCGCGTTACTGGCAGACACATAGGAGGCAAGCAGAAAGGGTACAACTGGTGTGTGGACAATGATCTGTCTGCCAGTAGGATACCCCTAGAAAGGGTACAACTGGTGTGTGGACAATGATCTGTCTGCCAGTAGGATGCCCCTAGAAAGGGTACAACTGGTGTGTGGACAATGATCTGTCTGCCAGTAGGATGCCCCTAGAAAGGGTACAACTGGTGTGTGGACAATGATCTGTCTGCCAGTAGGATGCCCCTAGAAAGGGTACAACTGGTGTGTGGACAATGATCTGTCTGCCAGTAGGATGCCCCTAGAAAGGGTACAACTGGTGTGTGGACAATGATCTGTCTGCCAGTAGGATGCCCCTAGAAAGGGTACAACTGGTGTGTGGACAATGATCTGTCTGCCAGTAGGATGCCCCTAGAAAGGGTACAACTGGTGTGTGGACAATGATCTGTCTGCCAGTAGGATGCCCCTAGAAAGGGTACAACTGGTGTGTGGACAATGATCTGTCTGCCAGTAGGATGCCCCTAGAAAGGGTACAACTGGTGTGTGGACAATGATCTGTCTGCCAGTAGGATACCCCTAGAAAGGGTACAACTGGTGTGTGGACAATGATCTGTCTGCCAGTAGGATACCCCTAGAAAGGGTACAACTTCAAATTAGTATTATCTTTGCCCTTTAGCATGCACAGTTTGCTTTTTAGTGGATCAGCTAGGCCTATGCCACTGAAAAATAAAATAGATGGTTGTAACAAAAACAATCTGGATGAGAAAGACAATAAGCGCTTTCAGATATAACCTCCGGAGTATATGAGGAGGTTTGTCAAACGGAGGTCCTACCCTTCGGATGATTCAGATATGATGCTAAACTGCGGACCTAATACTGACCTTACACGGACGTATGTGTGAACGACATACACGCACATTACAGAATCTCCGTGTGGTTGTCGAGTGAGGGGTGGGGGCTTGTAGAGTTCACAAGATGCTGAGACATGACGCAGATTATATGCGGCCGCTGCCTGTCACAGCTGCTTCTTGTTTACAAAATATAGCCTCTCATTATGTAGGCTAAAGAAGAAGAAATCTATTGTGCAAAGGCTAATACTTGAAGTAGGCTAGTCACGTAAGTGGGCACTTGAAATTGACCTAGCCTACAGTATTTGTATGTGTGCTTCAAATAAACACATTTATCTGTTTTCAACGTTATGTACCAGAATTAGCTAGGCTATAGAACCCCAAATCTGGTTTGCGTTGGAGAGAGAGAGCATGCACAAACTTTATGGTAGGCTACCAGCCAATTCAGTAGGCTAACTCAAGACTTCAAGATCATACAACGTTTTTAAGCAACAAACAAAATACTAACATTAATAACAGTGAAGTTGTTCGTTTTTTCATGGTTTATTTTTTCCAAAAGCATCCTCTCCCCATGTGTAGCATTTACGTAAGGAGCTTGGAACAAAGTTGGGTTTTCTTCGTTTTCATTTTCTCTAGGCATATATGCTCAGCAAATATCAGCGAGCTCAGCAGGTCATGAAGGCTATCAATGAACAGAAAACCGTGTTGGCTAACAATTTATTAAATACTCCTGTTATTGTCGTCAACGACGTCGCTATAGGCTACTGCCTTTTCAGCGCCTTCTGCTTATGATGATTCAGTCTTCTGAATTCGTTTCTCCTTGCCATGCAGTTGTAGCCTAACGTGTCTCTAACGTTCCCTTCAGGTGTTCTATCAAAATGTTGTATGCCCTCATGGACAGTAGCTCCGTGATGTCTGCATCTTTCCAGGTTGGAGATTTTCTGGACAGCACTATGCCACTCCATCATAACACTGGCATTTAAGTCAGATCTAACCACATGGACGCATGAAAGAAACGTCACCAACACGCCCTCTCACTAGGTGTGATTTTAACCGAATGTTCTACTCCTCGTTCAGACACAGCACATTTACATAATGTCCGGAGGAAATACTAGGTCGGGGGTAGTATAAACACCGGGTGAATTCGGACTTCCATATGACCGGTTATGTCGTTCAGATATACGGCCCCACCGTTTAACATCGGCAGAACCTCCGGTCTTACACGTATGTCTGAAAGCGCTTAATGTGTATTGTGTTGTGTATGTCAAGGGTCAACCATGACAGTCAGGGAGGCTTACATGGTTTAAGGGTCCCTGCCCTTGACCTCTGACCCCCTTGGCCTGGCCTGGGATGACCGTGCGCTTAATCCAGACCCGATTTACAGTGTTGGGCAAGTTACTTCAAAATCATAATGTATTATGTATTACTTATTACTGTCTTTTAAAAGTAATTTGTTACATTATAATATTACTGTCTCTGAATTGTAAGGCATTACACTACTATTGCATTACTTTTAAGTTACTTTCACCAAAATATCTAGAAATATGGATTTGCCATTCTAAATGCAGTTTATTACGCTCAATGCAGCTTGCTCTTCCAACGGAGGGAGATGTGGTTTAGCATAATGAGTGAGCTAGGTTTAAGGCTAACAACAGTAGAATGCAATAGGCGCAGTGCTCATGATGCAATACAAGGAACATCATAGTCAGACTTTTGTTAAAAACTGACAAAAGGTCAAAGTCTGCTAAATTGTGATAGAAATACTGTAACATTAAGGCCTAGGCCTACTCATTAAAATCAATAGAGAGCCTACTATATTGTAAATCAAAGGTTAAAGGAACCGTATGTAAGATTGTGGCCAAAACTGGTACTACAATCACTTTCAAATTACTGTAGAGCGTTGTATCCCCTTCCCCTCCCCTCTGACTGGCAGAGTTGGCAACCGGATGACGAAACACTACTGACTTTGTGATTAGTAGATAGGTGGAGGGTGGCGCATTAGGCCAAAACACAACATGACAACATCAACATCAGTTGAGGGGTGCAACTTCACTTTTTAAATGACAATATCCTGGCCAGACTACTGTTGTCAGTGATATAAGTATTTGAAATGAACATGATATCTTAATGTCTAGTGACATATCAGGGCAATTTTATGATTCATTGAAATACATTTTTTACATACGGTTCCTTTAATAAAGACATGTCAAGATGGTGGCCTGCTGGCCATTTCGGTGCCTTAAGTGAGTGGCTTTGAGTGAGTGACATTTAAATGATAACTCAAACACTCAAACACCTGTGTGTTTTTAAACATTAATTACTGAAGAAATTATGTTTTACCTATAAATGGTGCACTGTCACTTTAAGAGCATTGATCTTTACGTTGTCATAATGCCCTTTTGCCAGCTCTTGTTTACAAGCCTTATTTGTTTGAGTTACATTGATAGCACAATATTAACAATAATATGCACAATGTTAAGTTGTTTGAAGCAACCTTCATTGCTTTGGAAATGGAAGTATGCAATGACATGTTGCTTCAAATTTCGTTTTGCGAATACAAGTGAATTATGAGCCTGGTATCCACCTAGCTATCTGAATGGAATGCGTTTCAGTCGACTCAGCATATCATGTGCTTCATGTAGCCTAAATGCTTGGAAAACGAATTATTGAAGACCCACCAATTTTAGTAGGCTACTACGTGGTGATTGAGAGAACCCAAAAGGTATCAAACTTGCATGTAACATCGTGTTAGTGCATTTTGACATTGTAAACGTTATTGATGAACAGTGAAACGCAGTTTGCAATAAAGCTACTATTCATTGGTTACATTTGGGTGCCCCCTCTGTCCTTTGGTGCCCAACGCAAAGTGCGTGATGCGCGTGGTGGGAGCGGTGGCACTGCCAGGCTACACAATCTTTTTCTGCATTTCTATCCCGTTATTCTCTTCAATTCAAGTTCACAGCACAAAGCTGACATGCACAACAGCATAGTTTGTGTTTTATCAAGAATCAAAAAGATTAGCGTGGCACTACTTTAGATGTTTCATTAATTTACTTGTGCTATTTCGCGAGGCATAGAGAGATCTTTCGGTTTCGCACACAAAGTGCACTAACTATTATGTTCTTCATAGCCTTGTCTCTGACAAGCTGAAAATAATGAGCGTAGGCTTATGTCCATCCCGCAAATAGAGTCCGCCTGCGAGTTTGCTGCAGCAGTCATATTCAACCAGTATCAGGAGATAACGTTCTACTATTTTGCGCTGATTTTTTCTCCTCTGTTGTTCTCGCGTGGTGTGGTGGCAAATATGTATCAAAACAAAACACCACTTAATTTCGGGTTAAATGCATTGTAACGCGCGTTACTGAAGTTTGTACCGAGTAAAATATTACCCAATTTTTTTTTGTAATGCCTTACATTACCACGTTACCGCAAACAGCAATATATTACAGTAATTACATTACTTTTGTAACGCGTTACACCCAACACTGCCGATTTATAATTTATAACGGCGTTATTCCCATCACTGCCAGACTGTCATAAAGCCATGCAAACTAGACTAGATTAGCGATAAAATCTGTTTAATTACATTGTTTTCAATTGGAGTGTCTTGACTGCAGACGCAACTTTTTGAGAGAACTTTTGTCGGAAACCCCGTTTCTAATTTCTTTCTGTTGCTTGTGCTATTTTGAATGAGAAATATGTCCTATTAGAACATGGTGTTACACATCAAGGAAGCGGGCTACATCATAAAAGCCTACCCTCTAAAGTCCTGGACAAATCAGTCCACTATTTCATATGTCCTGGACAAACTATAAGTCTAGGGTCTATAAGGGTCTAGAAGTCCACTGTTTCATATGTTCCTGTTGCTGTTCCTTCTGTCAGGAAACCATCTTCAACTGCTTGAGTTTACAAGTTTGCTTATATTTGTGTTTAAATATCTCTACATGTTGCTTCTTTCATCATCTATTTGTTCTGTTTCTTCATCTTATGACAGTGCTAAAAACATGTTTAGCTACAGCTAATCTATACACATGAAAGAAGACATAAAGCTGCATATGTCTCATGTACATTCCTAGAGAGACTCTCCCACTGCTGCTAGGATGAGTGTCTCTCAGGAGAGAGAGGAGGCTGCAGGTCACAGTGAGACACTCAGACCAGAGTCTGCAGCACACAGCTGTGTGCAACAAAGCAGCAAACCAACACACTCTGATGGAGGGTAAGTTAATCCACAGGTACAGTACGCATTATACCAGTCCCCACACACTCTGATGGAGGGTAAGTGAATCCACAGATACAGTACGCATTATACCAGTCCCCACACACTCTGATGGAGGGTAAGTTAATCCACAGATACAGTACACATCATACCTGTCCCAACACACTCTGATGGAGGGTAAGTTAATGCAGTGGACATCATACTTGTCCCCACACTCTTAAAAATGCTGGGTTGGAAACAACCCAAATTGGGTTATTCCTAGCCCAGGTACCTGGGTCACTATTGGACCGACCTCGGGTTGGGTTAAAATAACATAATCAATTGGGTTGGTGACTTTAACTCTAAATTGGGTTACTTTTATCAAACCAACTATGGGTCATTCTTACTAACATGATGAGTCAAAATAACCCAGAAAAATGGATATGACCTACCAGCCCATTACTGGTTCATATTTACCTCTCTGTTGGGTTATATATTTGACCCACTATTTTTTTGCTTATGGTTTTCCAAAAACATATTTCTTTACTTTATTTTACTTATGTACATCAAGGTGAAATAGGGCTGACAAATCAGCTGAAATAGACATAGGAGAATACATTATATTAATTTTGATATTTTTTATTGATTGCCACAAATGGGCTACAGTACAAAAGTAAAAAACACGGTTTCATTCCATTCAAACACTGTTTCATTTCATTTTGAACAACAATTTTACTAAAATCTAAAAAACATTTGACAAAAAACTCAAAAAAATATACAAAAAAAAGAAAAAACAATCAACTAGCAATGCTCATAATACAGTAGTGTACTGACAACAGTAGAGAGAACTTGTCCAAAATACCTGCGCATCCTGCAGGAGCTTATCTGGGAAATCTGTGACCTGTGGAAAACAGAAAAAAATATAGGTGTTAACAAAAATACAATGAATGAAATGTGTCTTGTGAAATGAAACAGGCAGCCAGCTACTCTAGTGACTACTCTCTCTCAGCCTCTAGCCCAGTGTTTTTCAACCACTGTGCCGGGGCACACTAGTGTGCCGTAAGAGATCATCAGGTGTGCCGCAGAAAATTACCCAAATGTCACTCACTGGTCCAAAAAAGCAACTGTTGCATCAAAGAATTTATAACCACATGCTCTCATTGATTGTATGATTGCACTATTTGTGGTATGCAGGCATTGTACAACGGGGGCCCCATATCCAGTATTCACATAATCATCACATATCCAGTTCATAACAACAATTAAATTAGATATAGTCACCTACAAATGAAACAGAGCGCACTTGTTTTATTGAGCAGGTCTTGCATAGAAGCCATAATAAGGCCATATCTGTGTATTATTTGAAATTTTAGGCTATGGTATGTTTATTTTTTCTTCACACAGGATGTTAGTGTGCTGTGGGACATTTTAAGTGTCAAAAGTGTGCCGTGGCACAAAAAAGGTTGAAAAACACTGCTCTAGCCTACCATAACACAGAGTAAAAAGTATAGACACATAAAACACATCATACACTAAAATATGTCTTACTTTGTGGGATCCTGTGTGGAAGGTCTGGACAGGATAGATGGGACACTTGAAACACAAAGATTAAAAAGGTTAAAACAAAGATTAATTATTCTTTTAGGTAATCAGTGTCAGATCATATCGGATTCAGTCAGAATGACGTATGAATGAGGGCAGCCTTTTTGCACTCTGCACAGCCTAGCCTACGAGAGAGAGAGATAGAGAGAGAGAGAGAGACTTTTCTCCCTACCCAAATTAAAACCGAAACAGGCAGCTAGCTACTCTAGTGACTACCAAGTGGAATCTCTATCAGCCTAGTAGTAGAAACATTGTCTTTAATATAAAGATACCTGCTAGCTAGCCACCATGCTCTTGGGTCAAACTAACTTGACTGTATGTAGTTTTAGACTAAGACAGCTAGTTTGGTAGCTAGGTAGCCCTCATTCCCAAAAAGGTTGGAGACCCCTGGACTAGACTGTACAGGTCATGTAACCGAAATGAGTGTCCTGTTTAGGCCCTGTTTTGTTACAAGTATGTCTAGGTGGGCCATGGGATAGAAAATGTTGAGAACTCCTGGTTTAGCAGGGTTGCCAACTCTCACGCATCTGGCGTGACACTCACGCTTTCAGCACCAATCTCACGCTCTCACGCACACTCAAGAAATGTCACGCCAAATCCATTCTTTTTTTTTTTTTTGCAATCCGTTCATTTTTTGTTGATGACTAGACTAGCCCACAGCATTGTTTCTAAATGACAGGATACGAGTTTAAGGCATACATATGTCTAGACCAGGGGTTACATTAATACACAGGATTAGATGTTAAAATCCCTTGTGCCAAAATCCAAGGTAAAAACACATTCAGAAGCCCCTGCTCAAGTTTAACTTTAAAAAGCACACTACCCACAAATCCGCCAACAAATGGTCACAAGCACAATGCAAGTGGCCTATCCAACAGCAGTAGCCTATATAGTATGCGGCATGTCATTGGGGTTATCAAGTGGGCACCCTCATTCACCGATGTTTCGTTAAGTTAGGCCCACGACACCTCATGAAGGCTTAACAGTGAAACCAGCGTCCTGGAGACACTCCCCTCCATGCTGCCACCATATTACCACATTGAAATATCCAATACTCAAAATACTCTTAACCAGCCCAGGCATGGTCTAAGTTGGCTAGGTCGGTCCGTCCCGTTGATGTGGACTGAACCATAAACCATAAAGAACCTTAGCCAAGTACCATCACCCTAGGCACAGCCCATCACAAACACAAAACAAATTAGCCAGTTAGCTTAGCCCATTATCTTAGGCCCCATCCCAAACACAAAACAAATTAGCCAGCAGTTAGCAGTTAGCTTACGCCCCATGCTGCCCCATATTACCACAACAAGCATCCAAATACCCTTAACCAACCTAGGCATGGTCTAAGTTGGCTAGGTCGGTCCGTCCCGTTGATGTGGACTGAACCATAAACCATAAAGAACCTTAGCCAAGTACCATCAACCTAGGCACAGTCCATCACAAACACAAAACAAATGAGCCAGTTAGCTTACCTTAGCTTGCACCCCAGGAAGGGTAACTTCTCCTTACCCACAACCATTCGCTTGCCCGTTCAGCTGCTAAGGACATGTTACTAACCACCTGCCTTAGACTTCGACCACAAATGCCCAATTCAGACAGCAAGCCAATAGCAGATCTGGCCACAAACCCACGTGCACCGATTTCAATAGGCCTTAATCGTGCACTCCAACCTCGCTTAGCTGCCTCCTCTGCTATTTCAGTATATTTAGCTCTCTTCAGCTCATTGGCCACTTCCACTCTGTCTTCCCAAGGAACAGTGAGTTCAATGAAGTAAACTATCTTCTCTGAATCCGACCATAGAATTACGTCAGGACGTAGCTTAGTACTCACTATATGTGGAGGTACCGCCATCTGCTGGCCAAGATCAACCTTCATTTCCCAGCCCGCCCCATTTTTCAACTGGCCGGTTTTACACCTGGCCTTCGCGGAACAAGGTTTATCCCCCTGACGTACAAAGTTAATTTGCCTTACCCCTTTGCTAGCTGCTAATGAATTGACTTCTCTTCTTTTATCCTCTATTGCCGCTGCCACACATTTCAATACCTGGTTATGACGCCACGTATACCGCCCCTGGGTGAGGGGTATTCAATTAATCTTCAGCGAGGTCCAGTTACAGAAAATTTCCTCAAACAAAGGTCCGGAGCATCATAATGTTTAACGTGTGTTTAAGCTATGTATATGTATGTATGTATAATATTAGGATGGATGGATGGATGGAGCCTAGTTGTAGATAGATAGATAGATAGATAGATACTTTATTGATCCCCAAGGGGAAATTCAAGAAATAGAAGATTGTAGGCCTAGGCCTAATGTTTAATGTGAAATAAAATAAGTAGCCTAAAAGGCAACATTCGAAATGAGGAGAAATAAGGCAAGATAAGAGTAGCCTAATTGGGGAGAAAAACTGAGTAGCCTTGGCTATTTTTAAGATCTTAACGTGCACTTAAAATAAAATTTGAGCTGAGACAAGGATGGATATTCCACAGCTGGTTCCTTGAACCCATTAATCAGCAAGTTTAATTTAATTGTTTTAGCTTTTTTTTATGTTGACCCAGGAATATCACGTTGTTGGGCAGTGAATGCATGTAGGCTTAACTAGATTGTGGTGGATCAGGGCAATTCCATGCAAAGGTCATCCTTACCATGGAAAAAAAAAGTTGTGCATACGCAAATAGAACTGTTGTTAAAATCTTCATTTAGGTCTATATTTTATTGTTTGTAACTGATCTGATTGAATTTGATGGAGAATGACACTCTTTTTACATCATAAATATGGTGTGCAACCATACAGAAACAACATATTTCACATGGTAATATTATACATATTTCAAAAAAAAATAAATGGACCCAATGTTCAAACAAATTGTGTCATTTGACAAATTCCAGATTGACAAGGGAATGGTAGAGTAATGTCTATGCTCAGCTTGCCTTTAAGAGCACAACTCCTTACATTTGTAAGGCTTTTGTTTTTAAGTCAGCAAGTTCCATGGCCATGTCACATCCATAACGTTTTATAGGAAAAGTTTATGCTACACATGCAGTGTTGATGCGACAATGTCCATAGTGTCTGTGCAAAGCTGATTTATATCAATGTAAAGTGTGATGACCAAATAGTGCCCCTTTCTTACTTTTAAAACCTTTAATGGTGCGTTATGGATGTGACGTTATGGATGTTACATAATGTGAATTTACAAGACCGGGGACTTTATTATACCTCAAAGCCGATAAAACGTCTGTTCTGGTGGCATGTCAGTTTCAACGCATTTCAACTTAGTGTTTACAATTGACCTTTCAAAGATTATTAGGTTGATCAAAACCACAGGGAGGCCTTGCCTAACCATTAGCAAAACAAACATAATATTAAAATACCTCCAGTGATTAGCCTAGCCATAGCCTATTTTCAAGTGGCCTAATAACGAAAATCTGAGCGATTATCTTCCTGTAACTGTCATACTAATGTTGTACAGTAACTGGATTATCGTGTTAGCTGGTGAAGATGGCTGACTTTGCAGCTGGAGTTAACATAGCAACCTCCTTCTGTTGCAGATCTGTTCAGCCTGCCGTTCATGTGACGCCATATGACAGCATTTGAAGTGGCAGGTCCTCTGTAGCTAATACCCACAGAGTAACATAAGTAAGGGCAGCAATAAACTAGATGTACCGCATAGCGGTACAAAATATGACCGCCTCTCAGTCCTGCATATTCTCTTCGCAAAAATAAATCACGCTTGTCAATTTGTCTCCATCTCCTACTCCTGCAACTCATGTGCATGTAAATGTGTGCATATGTGAGTTTGCTTTTGTTGATAAGAGTGTGTGTGTGTGTGTGTGTGTGTGTGTGTGTGTGTGTGTGTGTGTGTGTCTGTGCATGTGCGTATGCGTGCCTGTGTTTGTGTGTTTATGTGTGTGTGTGTGTGTGTTTGCATGCCCACATGCGTATGCGTGCCTGTGTGTGTGTGTTTATGTATCTGCATCAGTGATGCCAGTAGCGTTACTTAGTATTAAGTAATTAACTATTTTTACCACTTTTTTCAGTAACGAGTAATCTAACGCGCTACTATTTACAAACCAGTAATCAGATTAAAGTTACTTATCTAAGTTACTGTGCGTTACTATTTTTGTCATTTTCCTAAATAAAAAGATATATTCTTTGCTTTCTTCTTGTCTTGGGGATTAATGTCATGTAGGCTATGCTCACGTTTTCAGCATGAGGACAATTCACGTGCAGCGACACAAACGAAAACAACAATGGAGGGAGAGAGAGAGAGATGCACATTTCATCAGTCATTACTTTGAGTTTGTGTCAGCTAAACATGACAACATTAAGGTACATTGTACGTTCTGTGCTGGCGACAAAGTGCTGTCTAGCTAGACATCCCAAGTCTCCCGAACTTTTGGGAGTCTCCCACATATTGATAGCGGCTTCCTGACGCCCGCAAATTACATAAAATCTCCCGGAACCTAGAGCGAACAAGAGCACGCAAGCCAGACCGGACTTCAAATCAAAGATTCTAGAATCTTTGCTTCAAATCGCGTGTGCATAGTTTAATGCGCACACAAAGGAGAGGGAGAGAGAGAGGAGTGGTGCGTTTCTGCCTGAAGCGCATCCAAGACAGAGAGCATCCTGGTCTGTTTTGCTAAATCAACCAATCCGTTTTCAGTGTAAGTGCTTATATCTCTTTTCTCCCAAACATAATTAATCAGTTCAGTCAGTGTATCTAGGAACAGAAGCGTCATGGCAGCGTCAGTGCCCCTCAAAAAGGAAGATTTAAGACCCATTTCACATCAGACTACACAAAAGTGTACCCAATTGTCTCAAAAGATTAAAACATAATGATAATCTTGCACACTGCACTGTTTGTAACAGCAACTTTAGCATTGCTCACGGCGGGTTAAATGATTGCAAAAGACTTGTTGAGGTGAGTTTAACAAGTGTAATTTCATTTGCATATTACTCAGGCCTATAGGCTACAAGATGGCTAGTTGCCAAGGCTACATGAAAAAAAATCTACATATTTTACTATAACAATTTCTATCAATAGGCCTTCCTTATTTGGTGTACTTAGACATTATTGAACAAACATCTGAATTTCAGTATCTAAGTAGGTTAGGTTGGGATGTCTGCTATACATTGCTGTTAAAATGCACTTCCAGTATAGTGAGTATTGGCAAAACCGTTTATCATTTTTATGTTGAGGCGTTGGGGGTGTTGTCGGCAGCTGCTGAAAGTAACTAATAAAGTAACTTGTAATCTAACATAGTTACTTTTAAAATCAAGTAATCAGTAAAGTAACTAAGTTACTTTTTAAAGGAGTAATCAGTAATCAGTAATCAGATTACTTTTTCAAGGTAACTGTGGCAACACTGATCTGCATTCATGTGGGTGGGTGTTTGTGCATGTGTGTGTGTGTGTGTGTGTGTGTGTGCTTGCCTGTCTGTATGTGTGCGACTGTGTGTGCGTGCGTGCGTGTGTGTGTGTGCGCATGTGCGTGCATGTGCGTGTGTGCACGTGCATGTACTTTATGTGTGCAAATCACAAATGAGTGGGTATGGGTTAGGTTCATGCGGGCTCTTGAGACTAACATACCATAAATATTTTGTCATCTTGGGTGCAACGGTTCAGGTAGGGCTAGTTATTTAGGGGAGTGGCCACCAAGTTTCATGTTCCCTGGTGTTTCAGTAACCCGGGAATCACTGACCAAAATTGATGACGGTAAAAGAAAAAAAAAAGAAAATTTATATTTTAAATGACTTATGTCCTGATTATTCCTGTGGATCTTAGTGGGCACTGAGGAAGCAATAATTTCATCACTAGTTTTTTATGATTACTATTTCAATTGTTTCATATCAAAATTCACTACTTAATTATGTGTTTTATGTAATTTGTCGAGGACTGGTTCAGACACGTCACATCCATAACGTGAAACCGTCACATCCATAACGCCAGTTTTTTCTACATAATGCATTACGAAAATGACGCAGTTTCAAAAACACACTTTTTGTGTTCATTCAAGTCTCCTTCATGCTACATATATCATAGTTTCGGCAGTTTAGTTAAAAATTCACAGAGTTTGTAGAAAACCTGTAATCTCTCACAAAAGTGTGTCCATTTCATGTCACATCCATAACGCTGATGAAATGCCTTGTATTCTTAGGATGAAATTGATTATATGAAATTTGAGGATTTCTCAGTATTCAGAGGACAGAGGTTGCATTAAAAGTTATGCAAATTAATTCACTGATACTAATTTTGCCCCCACTCTAAGGCATTTTGTTTACCAATATGAGTCCAATTGTCACATCCATAACGCTGGAACTGCCCATCAATCATATTGCCTTCTTAAATCGTAAAATATTCTGTGGTCTCAGTTCACTGTTGAATGGGCCTAGCCTACCCTATGCTTGCTCAAAATATACGCTTTGTTTAGTAGAGGTGCTTCAAATTGGCGCTTAAAATCGCCTGTCTCAGAATATAGAAGAGGTCCAGGGCAATTCCGCGCAAAACTGTCACATCCATATTTAGTTGGCGTTACGGACGTGACAGTTTTGCGTGGTATTGCCCCCGTATCGTTTTAAAAAGCTCTGTTCTCGCTGTCTAGCTTTCTCCTCTTTGAGCAATCGATGATTTGAAAATAACTTACTTATCGTTAACTTAGATATCTATCTAATTGTTTCTCGCCCGTCTCCTCATCTCGCTCGTTTCATCAGTCTCTTATCCATAGTAGGCTACTTTACTCACTGACTCGACTTTATCAGAATTCACAGATTTCACTGGCTGAGTAGCAGCAAGCGAAATGATGGTTCCTGAAGCTCCTGAAGTAAATGCTGTTATCATAACCAACGAAACATTTAGCGCAGCTTTGAAATCTTACGTGAAACTCAAAATTAGGCTATTATGGTCTGGGTCCGGATAGGATCACGTCACGGTCCGGACTCGGACCGTGGTCCGCCATTTGGTGATGGCTGGTCTAGACCAACAGCAGGTAGGTCTAATATCCGCCTACAACGTTCTCAGCGCAGTTTTCTCTGATTGTTGATTCGCTGACTAGGGTATTTTAATCCGGTCCGCGACACCTTCACGGAACACGCTGCTATTTAGACATGAGGCAGACCGACATAAAGTGTGGCCGCCCATTCTTCTCTAGGAACTACTCGCGAAGTAGCCTCACAGACATCACATTAAATAACTTTTTCTCATCTTTTATAAGGTGCTATAGCCGCTATTTGCTGCGATAAACGGTTCGCGAGAAAAATAAATTAACTTTCAAGAAATAATCATATTAGGCTACTATAGCTCTGCGCTCATTTCAATTCCTGTAGGAGGAATATCTCACAAACTTTTCGTTCCACACATGACAAACCGTAAACCAGAATAAACAGCAGACCTTACCGAACACAAAGGTGTAATGCAATCCCCTGTACAATAAGCCGTTCCAGAGTAATCCGGTTTTGAAATGGTAGCAAATTTCTATATGGTCTCCAATTTTGGGCTTTAAGTGTCTTAAAACTGAGCTGTGTTTAAATACCTACATATGTGTAAATATTAAAATCAGAGGACATATAGCTCATGGCTAAGAGTTTGTCGATGTAGCCATAATGATTTGTTTTCACAAAATGCTAAGCATGCATGTATTTAAGTGTCTTAAAAAAGTGTGCTTATATTGGTCAATGCATAATTTCATAACAGGCCAAATAGAAAATAAATGTTAAATGTTAAATATACTGTAGCCTAGACATAATATTAAAATCAGATGATGTAGGATAGTATAGAGTTAGAAGTTGGATGGCTCCAGAACTCACACCAGTGGATTGGGTCTTAAAGGAGCCGCACCACTTTTATGACACTATAGCTGTTCTGTTGACCTTTAGATTTGTTGCTACTGGGCATGAAGGGCAGGCCAATTATGAGTTCTGTCCAACATTGATGGTAGGTTTAGAAGAAAAGTCAGCACATTTTAATCATATTTCAATACCAATAACCGTAATCATTTTGGTCATGATTCTTCATCAAATGTTCATACTGTATCTCTAGTGGCTGGTAGACTTTGGAATCCACCAGCCAAAATGGTAGGTGGAAAAAAATATTTTAGGCTATTTCCATCCCTGATACATACGTCTCAATCTGTCCATTTCTTTCCACAAAACTCGCCAGAAGTAATCATTTAAGGGGTTATTTTTCATTTTTTTCTACTGAGCTACTACCTTTTTCAGGTGGGCAGGGGGGCCCTTTTCATGTCTGTGCCCAGGGGCCCAGTGGCTCATAATCCTTCCATGCCACGGGGTTAAAACACTGCACTTGTTTTCAAGTGCAATCAATAATTTAATTGTACATTTTAAAGAAACTTAAATCAGGGATTATACTGTACATAGCAAAAAAGTCAGGGGACAGACATTTTTAAAATTAGGTTTAGGGAAAAATGTAACGCACACGCACTATGACTTCACAAAATCTCACTCCAGCCAATCACCCAAAGTTGGCAACCCTGGGTTTAGGCTAAATAATTGTGATTTCAATTTTGACCTAAATTATGGTTATTATTCCATTATTGAGCAGCACAGCAACGAAAACGGCAACAGCACAGCTGAGCTGTACAATACATCCAGTAAAAAACAATTGCTGTTGGGAGTAACTGTACATTGCTATGAAACAGACACACATAGGAAATGTAGGGAACAAACAGGGATATACATTTTGATTAAATAAGGGATTGATGAAGCAGTGGATTTCAGTATGTAAGGCAATGTTTGAGTAGTAGGCTAGTTAGATCCATCTGCTCATATATTGTGTTGCCGATGACAAACTTCACATGACTGAGACCAAAGTGAACTTCAGCTAAGAACCAAATTATAGATGCTAGGGTGATGATGGTCAAGGTTTTACTGTGTACCTGTGTTGCAGCTGTAAACTGGGCAGGATCTGGAATATGAGTGGGGCTGAACATTGCCTGTGGAACAGATAATCATGTACGGAGCATTAGTTTATAGACAATTTGAGGACCTTGCAATCAATACATTATATGACAAATATGTAGACCAGATTGTGATCTAGGCTACTGTGCAATGTGAATGTAGAGGATGTTTTTGTGAATGTAGCAGCTACCGATTGTAATTACGTCCGAAGCGCCACTTACCAATGAAGTGTGGAGATACATTGAGCCTCGTAAATGGTGTTAAACAGTGATTTATTTGCACGGCTAGCCCGATGCCGAAGCACCACCATTGAACAAGCTGTTGGTAGCATCGGCTAACTAGCACCAGATTTTGGAGTGCAGGGGACAAGCCGAGATGGGCTATGAGACATACGTTCACACTCGGTATCATGTTTCAACACACTTTAGGTCAATATCACACCGGAATTCTCCTTTAAGCTTGCGTTGTCGTTTTCAGGTGAAATGGTCTTTTGATGCTAGGGGCACTACTACTTTTATACATGATCGCATCAAATCACTAGCGCTATTTTAAAAACACTAAGTCCAAACCCTTTCATTTTAGTAACGTTAAACTATGAGTACACGAACAATGTTCTCAATGCTCGAGTTCATGTGTAAAGACACTGATAATACTTCGATCAAAGTTTCAAGTTGTGTCGAGCCTTCGTGTTTTAAAAATAGCGATTTTGACACGATCATACAAAATAGCTGCTAGTATGTTAGTGCATTCAAAAGGCCACCCCACCCAAATAAACGACAACGAACTCATAGAAGCTTAAAAATGGCGCTTCGGACGTAATTATGGTTTTAAACGAAAGTTTGATTCAGTTACATTCCCAAAAACACCCTAGGATGCATTTTGGCAGAGTTACGCTTGAAGTTCTGCTTTAGTTTTAAATTGAACGTAAATGCCAAATATGTAACCTCTGGTCCCTCAGATTCAAAAGAAGTGCCGAACTTCACCTCTGCTATGACTCCCTGCTATGGCCAGCGAAGTGGCAAGCTAACATTAACGCTAACTAGCTAGCTTCTACCTACCTAACGTTTGCTGAAAACATACTTATGTGTTATCCTAAGTTAGCCATATATATATAGCCTAGGCCTACAGTATGTAGCACTAAGTTAGCAGCTAGCAGCTAACATAACCAAATAGCTTGAATAACACCTTGTGTAGCAACATTAACGTTACCGTTAATGTTAACCTTAATATAACGTTAATATCTCCAAAAAGTTAGCCTACACCGGATTAGTCTATGCATTCTACCAAATATCATATCATATCATATATCATCATATAAATTGTGGCATACGGATTTTACACATTAACAGTTCAACATACCTTCGCGCTTACACTGCCGGCTTGTCGCTTGATGTGGAGGACCAACGGTTGCTGCTATCAAAGATTCTAGAACACTGTTCACGGGTATCCAACTGGTAGACTATAATGACCAATGACTGGGTTAAAATTACCCAGGCATTGGGTGCATTACATGACTTTTTGTGCTCTCAGCCACTCAGCACCTGGGTCTTAACAATAACCCAGTATGGGTTATGATAACCCAATAAAAAGTAAAAATGTCATTAACCCAGTGCTTTAGTTAAAATAATAACCCAGCACTTTTAAGAGTGCACACCCTCTGATGGAGGGTAAGTTAATGCAGTTAATGAAGTGGACATCGTACCTGTCCCCACACACTCTGATGGAGGGTAAGTTGATGCAGTGGACATCGTACCTGTCCCCACACACTCTGATGGAGGGTAAGTTAATCCAGTGGACATCATACCTGTCCCCACGCCCCCTGTGGTGTATTGGTGCCCCCTCTGTTTTTCTCTGGTGCCGATTTTCTAAAAGAAAAAAAAGATTTAGTTCCTGTTTTCAGTAACCTCCCTAACCTGTTCAAATGAATCCAAATGTTCATGTGAGCAGCAGTAAAAGAGAATTCAATAGCAATAGTGGCCATTAGACTGATAATACCATATAGGTCCCATCTATAGGTGCCATCTGTAGGGAAATTGCCTGGACATGAGAGTATTCTCATTGTGGACTCATTTGGCTAATCACTGGGAATAATTATCTTCTTGCAGTAACACTTCTGCAGCCTAAAGTCTGATTTAGGAGTTCTGTGTAGGAGCCACACCATTGTGAACATGTGTAAATTAAAGGCAACTTTTACAGTGCAGCTCAGTTTCTTGCGTCTCTTTATGTAACCAGCCCACAGACACACAGACCTCCATCTCCAGTGCCCAGCTGTGTGTCCATGAAGAGTGACCAGTCCAGGGGTAATATGCCCAACTTCAGCAGTGAACCAGTTCCATCAGGTCTAAAGTGAGTCTGTAGACATATAAGTCACATGCAATTACACACACACACACACACACCACCTTGCACCTTATGTACACAACTATGTCAACTGTCAACTATGACTGTGTCTACATACAGTTTATGAGCATGGCTTCAATCAGATGATCTCCAATGACATTTAAAAACTATCTACATAAATAATCTTCTCACTGTAATTGCAGAAGATCACAAAGACCTGATTTTCTTCAGTTCTGCTGAAGTGTTCTATTTGCTTGTTATCTTTACACATGCAAACTTCAGGGGTATCATGCATAAACCATGTGGTATTTAGCCCCTTGTAAATCAATTGAATGGATATATAGTGTTTATTGATTTGACTTGATTTGAGTGTTTATTGATTTGTCAACTAGTGGAAGTACAATTGTAATGGTTTAAAATCTGGGCATAGTGTTTCTCGGTTGCACTCATTCAAATGATCAGATTCTGTACAAATTATGTACAAAACAGTAAAGTGTACAAAGTAGTACAATGACATTAAATTCCAGTTCTAATTTCTCTATTATTCAATATTAGTAGTAGGTCTGGTTTGTCTGTGTTTTGTGGAATGGATCCTTTAAATCTGTGAATCTGCGCTTGTATTTGTTTTCAGAATAGAATATAATAAAGTAGATTAATCCATGTTACACATTCTAATCAGTAGATTGTCTGGGGAGCAGTTAGTCCAAGTATTCTTTGTCTGATGTTCCTGCAGATTAAGGGCTGATCTGACCCAGAATCAGTCCAGGTGTGGAGTGTGTGAGCAGGTACTGAGGGACCCAGTCATCACCACCTGTGGACACAGTTTCTGCAGGCAGTGCATCAGCAGCTACTGGGAGCAGCCTGGACTACCAGGAGACCAAGCCTGTCCCCAGTGTGGAAAGATATGCAGAACCCAACCTCCTCTACAGCCTCCTCTGGATGAACACACAGATATGAGCACACAGGGTGAACACACAGGCCTGATCAACAGCAGAACACACCTGCACACTGAACATACACCAGGCAGAAAGAGGGAACTAGGTGAGTATACATTTTGGACATTTTGGGTTTTTAGAGAGATCAATACTTTATTCATCCGGGGTTACATTTTAGACATCCAGTAGCATATACAACCATAACACAACAAACATACATACACACATACAATATATCTCAATATACAATATATCTCTATATTGAGTGTGTGCAATGGTGGTAGTGCAAAAGTGAACAGTGCAGGGATTGAACAGTGCATTTTAAACTTCGTATTAATTTAATGGTTTTCTGAGAAGTAAAGTAATGTTATCAAACTGAACAATTGTAATTTTCAGATGTTGTCATTTTTAAACAGATGAGGACCTGAGGAGAGTTATAAAGAATCACAAAGCCAGTCTAAAGAGGAGGTTTGAGAACATATCTGAAGGCATCATCAAACCAGGAGCTGAGACACCCCTCAATAAGATCTACACAGAGCTCTACATCACAGAAGGAGAGAGTGAAGGGGTGAATAAGGAACATGAGGTTTGGCAGGTAGAGTCAGCATCCAGATCTCAAAACACAGAAGACACACCAATCAACTGCAATGACATCTTCAAGCCCTTACCTGGACAGGAGATGCACATCAGAAATGTGATGACCAAAGGTGTTGCTGGCATTGGAAAAACAGTCTCAGTGCAAAAGTTCATTCTTGATTGGACAGATGGGGTAGCCAATAAGGATGTAGATTTTATGTTCCCCCTTTCTTTCCGTGAACTGAATATAGTCAGGGATGATCAGTATAGTCTTCACAGGCTCCTGCTTGACTTCCACCCTGAGCTGAAGGAGCTGAATGATGGTGAAGGATACAAAGACTGTCAGGTTGTGTTTATCTTTGATGGTTTGGATGAGAGTCGGTTGACTCTGGATCTGGAACAGAACAGTAAGTTGTCTGATGTCAAACAAACATCATCAGTGGATCTTCTGATGGCGAGCCTCATTCAGGGAACTCTGCTTCCCTCTGCACTCATCTGGATAACCTCAAGACCAGCAGCAGCCAGTCAAATTCCTGCTCAATACATCGACCAGGTAACAGAAGTACGAGGCTTCAATGACCCACAGAAGGAAGAATACTTCAGGAAGAGAATCAGTGATGAGAGTCAGGCCAACAGAATCATCTCACACATTCAGGCATCCAGGAGTCTCCATATTATGTGCCACATTCCAGTCTTCTGTTGGATTGCAGCCACTGTACTTCAGCAGATGCTGGAAAAGAAAAACATCAAAGACATTCCCAAAACGCTGACTGGGATGTTCATACACTTCTTGCTCATCCAGACCACCAGGAAGGATCAGAAGTATCAGAGTGGACCTGAAACAGATACAAAGAAACTTCTGGAATCTCAGAGAAACATTGTACTGGAAACTGTTTGAACCTTGGGTCCATTTATCCACTTTTTAAATATGAATAATATTACCATGTGAAAAATGTTGTTTCTGTATGGTTGCACACCATATTTATGATGTAAAAAGAGTGTAATTATCCATCAAATTCAATCAGATCAGTTACAAACAATAAAATATAGACCTAAATGAAGATTTTAACAACAGTTCTATTTGCGTATGTACAACTTTTTTTTTCCATGGTAAGGATGACCTTTGCATGGAATTGCCCACTGTGACTGCAATAATGACTGCAAGGTTTGCACAAATGTACGATTTTTCCCATCCTCACCGACCTTGTCATAAAACTTGTTTAAATGATCATATGATGCCTCCTTGCTGCTTTGTCGTCTACATCAGCCTTTCTCAAACTTCTTTGACCTGAGGCCCAGTCAAGGCATACTTTGGGGTCATAGGGCCCACCTACATGAACCCACCCCCTCCTCCCACCCCCCATTAAATTATCATAATGATATCACAATTATTATTATTTTTATACTATATTTTTATACTTCAAAACAGTCAATGTTTAAAGTGCTAAGATTGTTCACAAAAGTTTGTGAAAACATGCACATCAGAGTACTGCTTTACTAATGTAAAATATAATTAGGCCTACAATAGTTTCATTGTTTTTGCATTGTTGCATGATGCTTGCATGAGAAATACTTCTCAAAACAACAGCAGTTATATGGGTGCCGTTGTTTTGGGATGTTTCCCTCATGCAAGCATCATACACTGATAGAATATTTATATGCTATTTAATTACATTTGCTTTTGTGAATGGTAAATGGCGGAACAGATCATGCGTAAATCACTGATCTGGAGATCTTTAACTAAGACTAATTAATAGCTTTTGGCTGACTTTAATACTTAATGCCAAACAGTGTTTTATATAGTCTGTGCTCTGTTTTTTATGGAAGTTGCATAAATCCACGTTGTTCTATTAAATGTCGTTTCATAATTAGCCTTCCAATAGGTTGAAGCTTAGCTTTGCTACCAACGTGCACACGCATGCATTGAATAAACGCTCATACCACGACTTAATTCTATGCCTCTATGTTTGATGACACCAAATTAACAAGTATTTCCTACTAATTGCAGAAATGTTTGTTTTCTTTTTCTGTCCGCGGCTCCTTGACCAATTGCGCAGCAAATTATCAGACGATGGCCCGGGAATAATTTCACTCTGCAGACCACTGTCCACATTGCGGACCGCGGCCCATAGTTTGAGGAATGGTGACCTGCATGCTGCCATATTAAGGCCTTTTTACGGTGTGTTTTAGCTGGGTTTTCGCATGGAAGGCTCTGTAGAAATCTGGCACCCTATTCAACGAAGTTAAACTGAAAGAGCGTGCCGTTCGTTCACAGACACCAAAATGAACGAGTTCACAGTAACGTTCATCAGGCAGTAGTAGCCTAATACAGTACGTTCAGTTCACGTTCGCTCAAAATACATATGAACGAGTGACTTTCGTTCAATGAACGCGTTCAGGCACAACACTGGGGAGGGGGGGAGCTGAAAGTTGACATCTGCCCTGACTGAATACTGATGAATAATGAAGCCGAGGCCCACTTGCGGCGCCGCAGTGAGTTTGTGGGCTACCGTTGCATTGTGGGGAATGGAGTATTGATGCGCAAAACAGCAGCCGGCGGCTGTGGCCTGCGGGCCGGTACTAATACTAATAAAATATCATCCCGGGGGCCGTAGATAATTCATTCGCGGGCCGGATCCGGCCCACGGGCCTTGACTTTGACATGTCTGTTTTAGGACATGTTTGTGCATGCCTGTAGGCAGCACTCTGAAGTAGTCAAAGGCGATTCAAAACGAGTCAGAAAAGTCGAGACAGGACCAATCGTCAAAATTTCGGTGTCCACCACTCTAATTCATCCAAAACAAACCAAAAAGGGACTGCTAAATACCGGAATTTTCCTTTAACAAGTAGGCTACAGTATGTGACCTGTTACTGTTACTGCAGAAGGACTCTGTGGTCCTCACTACAGGTAACTAATGAATCATAAATCATTCAATAATCAGCAAATCTAAATGCAGCATCAACTACATTGATTATACTGCTATCATTTTCTGTGCATTTCACTAAATTTAGTCGATTTCATTTAAAGCAACCTTGCGTAGTAATATGTTGAACTCTGTCATAATTCTGTCAAATGTTGTTGCAGATTTGCTGACTGTAAACTCACAGATAAATCCTGTGAGATTGTTACTTCAGTTCTACAATCACCAAACTCCCTGCTACAGCTGGACTTGAGTGACAATGATCTGGGGGATTCTGGAGTTCAACTCCTCTCTAAAGGACTGTCCAGTTTTAACTGTAAAATACACACATTAAGGTGAGTATGCATTTTATTATCATCTTAGATTTCCTGATTTGGGAGAAAAACCATGAAAAAATAGCATCAACTGGTCAGCACACTGAAACAGTAGCAATGAACATGCTTAACCTTATTGCATATGAATTTGCAGTCATCATATTCAATTTACTCTCTCTATTGAGTCTCTCTCTCTTTCTCTCTCTCTCTCCCTCACAGGCTTCTGATTGTCTCATCTCAGAGAAGGGTTGTGGTTTTCTGGCTTCAGCTCTGACTTCAAACCCCTCCCATCTTAAAGAACTGGATCTGAGCTACAATCATCCTGGAGAATCAGGACTGAAGCTGTTATCTGCTAGACTGGAGAATCCTGTCTGCAAACTGGCAAAACTTATGTAAGTTCAGAAATAAACCCCAGTGTTGCACATTTAGACATTGTCTCTATTGTGGAGACCATAGTTGTTTTTTCATACCGAGTGTAGATATTTTCAAAATGTGTATTGTAATAGCTGCTTTACACTGATGTATATTTGTTATCTCTTAGATGCAGCATCCAATACTGCAAATATTTAGAGGTGCATTCAAATTTCCAAGCATAACCGAATGTTAACCCTTTAGGCGCCAGAGGTTTTTTTTCGAAACGTTTGATTTTGACATCTTCATTTCAAAAGGCTATATCTTAAAAGTGATAAGAGATAGAGACTTTCTGTAAATTAGAGAAATATTAAGGATGACCCAAAGTTTATGTAGGGATTAAATGTTTATATCTAATTTGCATATTATGACGTCATATGGTGGCGGCCATTTTGGATTATAGAATTTTCATGAAAAGTTGCATGTTTGAATGATAAAATGCACCACTTCTTTCCCCCCAAAATGTCCCTCACCTTCTGTATGCTATATTGCACAATACTGAATGCTCAGGTAAATACTAAGTAGTAAACAAACTGTGTAAATCATTACTAATAAATGGCAGAAACAAACCAAATGCATGTAGCGGTAGGCTGGCCTTTTGCTGTAGAGATTTTCCATTTACTACATACAGTAGGCACTCTGATTCCATGTATGGGGCACATATATATTATTCAGATGACACACAAACACAAGTAGACAAGACCTGTTTAGTTCAAAAGCTCACTTGCCACGGCAAGGCACAGATCAAGAGTGAGATGACGAGACAAGACAAGAGACAATGTTAGTATTTGTTTTCTTTTTGTTGTTTTTGTTGATGTTTTTTTGTTGTTGTTTTTTTCTTAGCTGAAAAAGACACACACATCACAAGGACATGAACACACAAAAAAGAACACATAGTGTATGTCCTAAATGGTCAGGGAAATAGATAACAAATCAACAGTGTAAATCATTACTAATAAATGGCTGAGAATTTTTTTTTTATGTAGCAGGCCTTTTGCTGTAGAGATAATGACTATCCATATCCATATCCTATCCATACAGGGCCGGCATTCCCATCATCTTGTGATAGACTATGCATGGCCTAATGGCTCCCCTGCCCCGTGTCACCACCTCTGCTCCTGCTGCGAGCAGCATGGCCAGATCAGCCTTGCACACGCGCGCCGAGTGGAGAGAATTTGCGCAGCTCGGACTAGGCCTACTGTCATTCTCATTGCGACTCCCCACACTGCCTCTACATTGTCCCCTAACTGTCCTATGAGCACTTCGACCTCGTCTAACATACCCAGTGGCATTAGACAAAGGCTCCACCACGTTACTGTCGCCGCGATTGCGGAGAGGCACACGGTCAGAAGACAGAAGCTAGCGCTATGGACATTAGCTACCTCCAGCCTCGTTCGCCACACCACTAACACCCTGCTAACTTCCCGATGAACACTCCGAACCTGTGAAACATTATTCCCACCAGTGACATTGGGCAAACGATTCAACGTTTGTGCTTGGTGTAAGCTAAACTCTCACTTTGTCCAGTTGCATCATTGCAAGGCAGGGACGCATCTGAAGCCTCACTAAACAAATCACTGTCATTTTCTGAAGGCAGATATTCCCCTTCAGAATCAGGGTCCGCGAATAGAAGACCCAACACTTCATTTCGGGAAAACTTTTTTGATGCCATTAGACGATAATCTAATGCAAATACTCGCCAACGTTGACAATATCGCTCTGATAAAGTGGCTCACACGCACACTAGCTCCGGTATTGCACGCACTGATTCAATGCGCTGTAGCTCGAAGGTTTTGTTTAAAGCATGCCCTTTTTTGGACTCGGAGATGACGTATGGCATCTCTGCCATCTAGTGGAGTGGAGGTCGAACGAAATATGAACCTTTGCAAATAGTTTGTAACTGATCGGAGAAAGAATGTGCATATTTGCCACAAACATTCATCCCTGTTTGCCGAATTTGAACACCTCTCAGATTCCAGGCTGCAAGATTAACAGAGGACAGGGAGGTGAGCAGAGGAACAGGGAGCTGTTCATCCCCAGGAGAAAAACAAATACTATTTTATGATCGTCTGGCAGAGGGGCTATTAGATCTGTATATTGGGACTCTTATGAAGTAGATCAGATTGAATCACTGTCAGTAACCAAAGAAGTAACAATCCTTAATACAGGGTTCACATCATGTGGTCCGTGACCCACAGGTGGGCCTTGAAGGTGATGCTGGAGGTCTCTGATCATGCATTAAACAATAAAGTTTTACTGTTGGAAAGTGCATTTGCTATTCAGAGGTAGTTATTTGTTATTCAGAGGTTGCTCACTAACTCTAATCTAAGTACAGGACAGACAGTGTCGGGGATTTTTACTTAATGATTGTCTCTTTCTGAGAACTAGAGGGGCCTTGAGGCATCAACTTGGGACAAGTGGATGACTTTGTAGGCGAAATATATACGATAGAAGACTATTTTCTAATAATAATAAATCCCTTTACATTTCACAGGTGGCATAAACAGAAAAACAGCAGTGTTGATATCTGTCAAATAGTACATGTGTGTGACATTTTGTATTTCGTACAGAACTGACCATGCTTCTGTAAGCAGAGCACGACCACGTTTGCTGAGATGTAAGTTTTTTTATTTATTCAGTATTTGTGATCATTCACACTCACATGTTTTAGCATGGTATGCTTGCATGTGTGTATGGGTGTCTAATAGCAATGTGTGTGTGTTTGTGTTGTGGTGTGTGGTTCTGTGTGGTCCTGTGTATGTGTGTCTGCGTGTGTGTGTGTGTGTGTGTGTTTGGCAGGGTGAATAGGTGTGTGTGTGAGTGTGTGTGTGTGTATGTGTGTGTGTGCGCGCTTGTTTGTGTGTGTGGTTTGTGTGGTAGGGTGAGTAGGTGTTTGTGTGTCTGTGTGTGTGTTTGTTTGTGTTGAAATGGTGACTGTGTGTGTGTGTGTGTGTGTGTTTGTGTGCTGGCAGGGTGAGTAGGAGTGTGTGTGTGTGTGTTTGTTTGTGTTGACATGGTGTGTGTGTGTGTGTGTGTGTTTTGGGAGGGTAAAAAGGAGTGTATGTGTCTTTGTGTTTTGGTAGGGTGAGTAGGTGTGGCATGCTTGTATATGGGTATCTAATAGCAATGCGTGTGTGTGTGTGTGTGTGTGTGTGTGTGTGTGTGTGTGTGTGTTTTGTTTGTGTTGACATGGTGTGTGTGTGTGTGTGTGTGTTTGTAGGGTGAGTAGGAGTGTGTGTATGTGCTGGTAGATTGTGTAGGAGTGTTTGTGATGAGGATGTTCTCAGTAGTGTGGTGCGGGCGTGTGTTGGGTGTAGGAAATGTAGCGTATGCATGTTGCATGTTACATCAAAGGAAATATAAAGTAAATAGAGCAGCGGTAGCCGGCACAGCAAGCAGCAAGGCGCAAAGCGACCGAACAGCGGAGCCGAGAACCAGAAGTAGGCCGCGATCAAGGCGACCCCGCCCACTTCATCAGTCCTAATTGGGGAGACACATGCAGACCATTACAGACAAGGCCTGGCGGCCGTCACAGTGTGTTCTCATGTTCTCTCCTCTCCTCTTGTTTGCAGATGCCTGTGATCTCACACTAGACCAAAACACAGCACATAGAAAACTCTTTCCCTCTGAGGGGAACAGAAAGGTGATGTGTGGATAAGAAGCAGCCGTATCCTGAACACCCAGAGAGATTTGACAGGTTGTATCAGGTGTTGTGTAGAGAGGGTCTGTCTGGACGCTGCTATTGGGAGGCTGAGTGGAGTGATAGAGCTGCTATATCTGTGGCCTATAAAAGCATCAAGAGGAAAGGGAAGAGTGATGACGTCACAATGGGAGGGAATGCCAAGTCCTGGAGTTTGTGGTGCTCTCTTGACAGATACTCCCGTGGTTACAGTTACTCTGTCTGGCACGATAATAAACGCACTAACATACCTGCCCCCACCTCCGGCTCCAGAACAGTAGGAGTTTACCTGGACTGGCCGGCCGGCACTCTGTCCTTCTACAGCGTCTCCACTAACACACTCACCCACCTACACACGTTCCACTCCAGATTCACTGAGCCCCTCTATCCAGGGTTTTATGTTTGGGGTGAGGTGTCCCTGTGCAAGATCACATGAGCTCTTCCTCCAACAAGTATGTCCACCTCTCACCCTTTCTCTGTACCCTCAGTATCTACTCCCCCCTCCCTTCTATTCCTCTCTCTCTCTCTCTCTCTCTCTCCTGTCTTTCTATCTACCCTCAGTCTCTACTTGCCATTTTCAGATTTTTGTGAGTATGTGTGTGTGTGTGTGTGTGTGGTTTGTATGACACTGTTGTCTATTTAACTAACTGCCAAATTTCAGACTTAAACTAGAAATGTAATGCCAGAGGAATTACAATAGTGGATGGAGAGCTGCTGGCTTAATGTTGGTGGGGAGATCAAACACAACGGACTGAGTAGCTAAGTTGCTTTAGTACTGAGAAATGAGCACAAGGACCTGATAAAAAATGCTCTTTGATAATGATAAGCGTTGATGTTATAGCCGGATTTGGGTATGGAAAATAAAGGGTATTTTTCTCCTTACAAATTTAGATGACACTTTAGATGAGTGTTTATACAGCACTATAAGTGTCTTAAGATGGTAATGGTCAACCGGTCATAAACGCTAGGTCAAATTCAAGACTCATTTCCTCAGTTGTTCCATGTTGATGGAATTAGTTGTCCAGTGCTCTCCGTTCATGTGATAGTTTTAGATCTTTCAAGAGGGGTCTAAAGGTTTTCAACATGCACTTATCTTATTAAGAGCTTCTTATGTGTTATGGTTTGTGTATTATAGTATTGTTTTCATTAGGCTGTTGATTATTTTGACATTGTTGTTTATTATTGATATTCTCCTTAATGTAGTCTTGCCACGCTATTGATGCTGTTATTATATTATTGATTGACATTATTGTTAATATTGCTATTTCCTTCATCTTCATTGTTTTATTTAATTTGGCTATTGATTGAATTTACATTGTTGTCCTGGGAACATCAAAGGCCTCTGTGACAACCTCTGTAGGAGGTGACACTGGCTAGCCAATACAGAAAAATGGCCACCTCCAGTGCTCTCCTCCAACCTCCAATACAGTCCACTTCAAGTGTCCTCAAGGCCATAGACAGTTTGCCTGGAGAGACGGAAGTCCTTCTTCAGATCCTTATCTCTAGAGAAGAGACGGACAATAGATATGTTGCCATTGTCCATTGACAATAGATGTGTTGTCATCGTCCATATTAATGCTGGTCTCTTTTATCGTCCATATTTAATGCTGATGTCTCTAGACTTTATCCCTGCACTGTTGGACTTATTTTGCACAACCACCATGACACATCACATAGAGCACCTTACCACTGCATACTGAAACACAGGGTCAGTCTCTGCCCTGTCACTGCAAGCGCCTCATGCTTATACATCCTTAGTACATTCATGTGGATCTTTGATTTACAATATTTTTTACTATATTTTACTGCCCTTATTAGTCATGTGAATTTATTATTTTATCATCCTTTTTATGCTGTTGTGTGTGATGTCTTAAGCTACTGGGACCTTGACATTCCTGTTACAACAGCTGTTTTCAGTGACTTAGGAAAAGTGCCAGACAGCAGTGATACATTTACAATTTCAAGGACATCTGTCGCTATGAGGTGAAAAGTAGAAGTCTAAGACACAAGTGGAAGAGCTGTGATTCTGTACTGTTTTTTCAAGGGTTTTGTAGTCTATCAAGCTGAACTCTGACATCAACTTAAGTTTCCCTCTGTTTGTTGCTGGAATTTCAGGTTGTTGAATTAGTGATTGAGCAGATATGTTGAGTCTGATTTTTTTTTTACCTTTAAAAAAGATGAAGTCATTGCATTTATTAGTTGGGACAAGTTCAGGCGCTAATTGTGAGGGGGATTTGTTAACTTATCAACAGTTGAAAATAGAATATGAGTGTTATTTGAACTTGTATTGATAATGTTAGAAAAGAAAGACCGTCTTGCTTTGCATATTTCAGAGTTATATGTGCAGAGCATCTCTTTATAGATTTCAAAGTGGATCTGAAGTTTGTATTTACACCATTTTCTTTCAGTCTTCCTACACTGTTTTTTAGAAGTTTAACTGCTGGAGTTTGCCTCCATGGTGCTTTCTGTTTGTCCTTAACTTTCTTGAATTGTAATGGAGCAATGTCATCCATAATGTTTGCCATTTTTGCATTAAAGTGATCAAATAAGTTTTCTACCGAGTGTGACAGTTGACTTGACTTCAGTGAAAGTGCTTGCTCAAAGAAAGCACTTGTCTGATCATTTATGATTCTCCTTTTTACCATCATAGCTGTGTTTTGAGTGTGTGGGGACATAGATTAACAACTAAAGCAAACCTCACTGTCCATCAGAGGATTCATACTGGAGAAAAGACACATCTGGAAGAGTTTCAAAATTAGCTCAGAATAGCTGAGTTCAGAAATGCCTCGTCAGTGAAGCACATCTGGGAAGTAATCTAAAGGACATCTCAATCTCCATATGACACATATTGATGAAAAACAAGTGTGTAAAACTCATGTGTTGTCTGATGTTCTTAAACATATGCATTTTAGCTAGTATGTCAGACTGCCGTAGTGCATTTCTGACCACTGTGGTCAAAAGTAATCCAAGACAACTGGTGTGAGACTGCAGCTTTATTCACGACGCCGGGAGCATGTTACCCACATGAAATGTCAAAGTAACAAGCCCACACATCTGAGTGAAGCCAACTCTTATACCCTTAACACACACCCACGGAAAATCACAAATTGTCACCCACCAGTGATCACCTAACCATCTGTTTTTTTTTACAGACATAAGAAATGTTTACCACCCCTCATCCTGAGGGTCACCATCAGTTGATGACACAGGCACTCCTGTCTTAGCACTTTGACTTAGCAAGTCAAAACATTCTTACGGAGGGGTTTCAGATGACACAGGGATCAGAGTCAGAGGATGGTAACCAGATGCCACTACATATATGTAAGGTATATTAAACATTCAATGAGAGACATATAGATCTGGACAACTAAAGACCTCTCAATCTCCATGGCACATGCTAATTAAAAACAAGTGTGTAAGACATATGTGTTGTCTGATGTACCTAAATGTATGAATTGTAGCTAGTATGCTAGACTGCCATCGTGCATTTCTGACCACCATATTGATCACATGTGCAAAATCATTGAAATGGGTCCATTTGACCTCCTGCTTCACAGCCTGGAGGATATTGCTTGCCTTATCTGTAACACAAGCAGCCATGTTGTACTAGATAGCCCACTGTTGATGCACACTGTCTAATTTTTATGCAAGATGTTCAGCTGCGTAGTGAAAACAACCCAATAAATTTGAGTTTAATTTAAAGTCCATGTTGTTGTGTTTGATGAAGGAGTTTTGTTGTCTGCAGCCTATATGAGTTCCTCAACCTCTAAATCCTTATTAGACAAACAAAAATTGAACCCACAACTTTTCTGTCTGTGGCATGCTAGCCCAAACACTACCATGGCATGCTAGCCCAAACACTACCATGGCGCCACTATGCAACAAATACCATTCCTCCACATCTTCTTAGCAGGGTTCCCACCCATGGGTCAAGGAATTTCTGGAATATCATGGAATTTTGGAAAGTCTATTCCAGACCTCGAAAGTCCGAGAATTTGATCATTTTGATGGAAAAATCATGGAATATCAGGGAATTTTGTTTTTGTGTTTGCTCCGGTTACAGTGCCATGTTCTGTCAGGTGAGGTAGCCCTTTTCTACTGTTCAGATTGTTCATGCACAACTCCTTCCCACATTTTATTATGTGTTCCAAAAGCTTTTGCTGCTGATTGGTCATGTTTCAATCTAGTCGGCTGTTGGTGAGTTTAATTGTGAAACATAAAGACGTGTCCTCCAAACGTTGCATTTCTTAAAGAATCCTGCAAAAATGTTTATGTTTTCCAAAAATGACAATAGAAACATCCACCCTCCAAAATTATTGGATTGAAATAATGGCACAAGGTTTGACTCTGAAGAAGACGCATGGGCGTCGAAACGTTAGTCAGTTTGCACTAATAAAAACATGTTAAAGCATTGAGTGCTCCGGTCCTGCTCCTTGGCTCCTGTTAGACCTTGGATCTCCCTTTTTGACTTCTACGTCCTGTTCCGCGAGCACCAACCAGGCTGAAGCGCAAGTGACCCCCTTCTACAGTTTGAAAAGCTTCAGGATTTTTTTTTTTTCAGTGCCAGGCTTCCTCTACATACCATCTCCTAACCCTACATACACATCACATTCCAGTTCACACCTCCACCCCTCCCCCATCAACTCTCTGCTACCCAATAGCATTTCAGTTCACACCTCCACCCCTCCCCCATCAACTCTCTGCTACCCAATAGCATTCCAGTTCACACCTCCACCCCTCCCCCATCAACTCTCTGCTACCCAATAGCATTCCAGTTCACACCTCCACCCCTCCCCCATCAACTCTCTGCTACCCAATAGCATTTCAGTTCACACCTCCACCCCTCCCCCATCAACTCTCTGCTACCCAATAGCATTTCAGTTCACACCTCCCCCATCAACTCTCTGCTACCCAATAGCATTCCAGTTCACACCTCCCCCATCAACTCTCTGCTACCCAATAGCATTTCAGTTCACACCTCCACCCCTCCCCCATCAACTCTCTGCTACCCAATAGCATTCCAGTTCACACCTCCACCCCTCCCCACATACCCTCCTTTATGGAGATTCTGCAGGTATGCACATGGAACTCCTTCTCATTACCCTTTGTCATTCTGATCTTTTGCATATCAAAGCCTTTGCTACTGATTGGACATGTTTGAATCCAGTTGCTTGATTGGTCGAAAATAATAGGGTTGGCGAAACATAAAGGAGTGGCTCTGATTACTGAACTTACTTTTTTCACAGAGGCACAAGGGTGTTCTGATTCTTGTTGGAAGGAAAGGTTGACTAGATTGACTAAAACGAAAATAAAAAAAAATCTAAGGTGCATATATTCAGATTCCACAAGGAATTACTTTATTTTACAACTATTTTACACAAAAAATATGCAAGGACCTACCTTTATTGAGATACAAGTTGGTGATCCACTGGTTGTTTCTGGAGGGAAATTTCAAAATGGCAATGGGAGAAGCAGAAGACTCACATTGATGACATCACAAGGCTGTGATTGGTTAAAGAGTTGTTGGTCCAGGACCGTCTTTAGAGTGTTGGTCTAGGAACAACTGTTACTTGAACAAATCACGGTCACCCAAGGAGGAGTGTGCAGTGCAGTGGCTTAATCAATAAAAATGTTTACACTTCCATGAGTAAGTAGGTTTCGGCTTACAATAAGAACACAACAGAAATAAAGACAGTATCATTTGAAAAGTTTTTATTGTCAGCACTAATCTCACGACAGCGCAGGAACAGATTCATAACTACATAGGAACTGACCTTCAAACATTTTAATATTAACATGCAGGTGCAGATACCTCAGGGACCGCAGAGAGAGATGACACCTGAGTAAATGTCTTTCCAAACTGAGAACACAGATATGGTCTCTCCTCTAAATGGATCCTCTGATGTACCAGGTAATTTACACACTATTTAATGACACTTAATAATAAAAGACTATCTACTGAAGGAGTACCGTGTATGGATTCTCGGGTGATTCTTGAGTGAACCCACCCGAGTAAAACTCTTTCCACAATCTGAACAGTGATATGGCGTTACCCGAGTAAGATATCAGATGCTATATCTGTGGTAACATGTAAAGTGGATAAAGACAACGAAATGGAGAAAATCCGTAACTTTGACTGCAAATGCTACGGAAGAAGATAGGAGAACTCTCTCATAGGGACACATTTGTGTAGCAACAAACTTTCTCCAGAGCTTACGTACAGCATACAGTTGGATTGTCTAGCTGCCGAAAGAGAGTGGCAGGACATGTGAATAATTGGACATCTCCAGGAAAACGGACACACAGTAGTTACTTTGGACATGACTACATCCACCAAGTAGCCCCAGACAAAGAGAAAGCGTCCCCTGACCACTTATTCCATCAGAGGCAATGAAGTCTGCAGGAATACTTTTCAGTTTCTTATAGAGTGAGTTTCCATTAAAGGAATTATCCGGAGTAAAATGCACTTTAGATCGATATACGGATGATTGGGGGTACATACGTTGAGTTGACATCAAAATCATGTCATTCGGATGTGTTTTGAGAAAGTTTGATGGTACCGTTTTCAGTCACAACTCGTAGCCTGGAAGTCAGCGGGGCATTTCAATTGTGCCGCTACAAAACGCTATTTTTATACCTCTTCTACAGTTCCAAACAACATAACACTTACATGGTAGTGAGTAGAGGGTCCCTAAAGCCAAACCGAAGTATCCCAAGGTCTTTATGTGGTCGAATAGATAGTCCAGAATGAATTTCATCAAGCCAGTACCTTTCCGGAAATTTTGCCATATTTGCCGCCACCTTCAGGGGGAAGTCCGTAGGAGTCTTATTGATGAGTGTGTTTTAACACGCTCTGGAAATTCAAAATTTCGTCGCCGTTTTTAAAAAAAAAAAAAAACATAGTCCAGTATTTCTTTCGAAATTGAAATGAAGTTGTATGGACTGGACTATGTTTTTTTTTTTTTTAAACGGCGACGAAATTGTGAATTTCCAGAGCGTGTTACAACTCACTCAGCAATAAGACTCCTACAGCAAAGATTTCCGGAAAGGTACTGGCTTGATGAAATTCATTCTGGACTCTCTATTCGACCACATAAAGACCTCGGGATACTTCGGTTTGGCTTTACGGATCCTCTACTCACTACCACGTAAGTGTTATGTTGTTTGGAACTGTAGAAGAGGTATAAAAATAGCGTTTTGTAGATGCGCAATTGAAATGCCCCGCTGACTTCCAGGCTACGAGTTGTGACTGAAAACGGTACCATCAAACTTTCTCAAAACACATCTGAATGACATGATTTTGATGTCAACTCAACGTATGTACCCCCAATCATCCGTAAATCGATCTAAAGTGCATTTTACTCCGGGTAATTCCTTTAACATCCAAGTTATCTACTTTGCGTTATGTGTTCATTCAAAGTAACAGTCAAAGTCACAAGGATTACAAACCGTAAGCTGTAATGGGAGGTTTAGGCTAGTAATGTGAGCATCTGCTATTCATTTGAATAATGATTGAATTGCTTGAATTGGCTGATGCTAATGATTTAGCACCTAGCTTACTGGAGGATCATTTGGATGAATACATCCAGAGTAATGCCCCATTTACACATTCAGTTCCCGACTGGTAGCGTGACAATGTGATGTCAAAATGACGAAGATCACTTCAATATAGTAGAATACACCCTACATTAAGAGCAAAAAATAAACAAAACACAATTCACTTGATGATAAAAAGCTTTATTTCTGTTCCTAAAATCAGCATTTTATTTTCAGCACTCATCTCATTACAGCCAAGGAACAAAATCATAACTGCATATAAACTCACCATCTAACAGTTTAATATAAAGAAGCAGGTAAACTCAGTACAGAAACAACATCAGAGTGTTCTAAATGAATGTAGCTTTTCCCCCTCTCTGGGTGACTTTTGGCTAAAGACCTTTATGGCATATCCCCAGTATGGACCATCTGGTGTCTCTTGAGATTACTCACACTAGTAAAAGCCCTTCCACATGTAGAACACGGATATGGCTTTTCCCCAGTGTGGATCTTCTGGTGTGTCTTGAGATTACTCACACAAGTAAAAGCCCTTTCACATGTAGAACACTGATATGGCTTATCCCCAGTATGGACCATCTGGTGTTTCTTGAGATTACTCACACTAGTAAAGGTCTTCCCACACTCTGAACACACATAGCGCTGCCCAGTATGGATCATCTGGTGTGACTTCAGACTTAACAATTGAGCAAAAGTCATTTCACATTCTGAACACTGATATGGCTTTTCTCCAGAATGCATTCTCTTATGAAGAGTGAGTTCCCCATTGGTTTTGAAACCCTTCTCACATATAGTACACGGATATGGCTTTTCCCCAGTGTGGATACGCTGGTGTATCTTGAGAGTACCATTTTGATTGAAACTCTTCCCACATGTAGAACACTGATATGGCTTTTCCCCAGTATGGATCATCTGGTGTGCTTTAAGATTAGACAACTGACTAAAATTCTTTCCACACTCCGAGCATTGATATGTTTTTTTCCCATAATGGATCTTCTGGTGTGCTTTGAAATCAGTCAACCGACTAAACTTATCTCCACACTCTGAACATTGGTATGGTTTTTCCACAGTATGGATCTTCTGGTGTGCTTTGAGATGAGTCATCCAACTAAAATTCTTTCCACACTCTGAGCAGTGATATGTTTTTTCCCCAGTATGGATCTTCTGGTGTTTTTTGAGATAACCCACCCGAGTAAACTTCTTTCCACAATCTGAACACTGATATGGCTTTTCTCCAGTATGTGTTCTCTGGTGTTTGTTAAGAAGAGACCTGCTACTATAGGCCTTTCCACACTGACAACACTGATATGGTTCCTGCCCAGTAGGTGTTATTTGATGTGTGTTGAAATCTGAACCACTCTTGGAACTTCCCCCACCAGTGATCCTTTGAGCAATTCCTGTAATTTAAGAAAAAAATATACTTTGTATTCCTTGTCCTTCTCCTCCTCTAGCATTAACATTTTCACATAGTAATTTAGACTAAATGTGTAAAGCAAGAGATCAGGCACAAATATGATGAAGCACACTGAATGACCTCTGTGTATGAAATGCACAATATGAATAAGTCAAGGACAGGAGACACAAAGGGTAACAAAGCAAATACTGTAGCATGAAACTATTTTGAAGTAAATATAAATAATAAACATAAATATATACATAAATATAATAATAATAATAATATATAAATATAATAATAAGACTAAAGACAACACCTCACACCCTAGATTTTCCTAATACAAACTTGTATGTGTCTTACTTGTCGTAGGAGAGAGGCCATCCCAGTAATATTCTCCAATATTGTTTTCCTCTGCTGAGAATGCCTCTTCTTTGCAAGTTGATAATGTTTGTGTCTCAATCCATGAGCCGTGCTCCAGTTCAGCTTTATCTTCCAATTTGCCTAAAAAAATATATTCTCTGAGGAAATCATCAAAGTCTTCTTCTTTAATTTCCTTCTTCACTGAAACAAGTGGTTCTGTCAACCCAGACATTTTAGATTTCAGGTCCAGTTTAGGTTCAGTGTAAAGGCAATTAAATGGATATTTGTGACCAAATAAAATCCTTTACCTACAAGATGTACAGTATCGTGGAGAAAGCCTTGTGACTTCAGGAATCTCTCTTCTAAGGCTTCTTATTTATCTGACCCTTTGGTGTCCTAGATACAAGCTTAACCAATCAGCTGCAAGGATGCAGCATTTGAAATGCAAATCATGATGACAAAGTATGGGCGTGTCCTTTTTAAAAATCTGATGGTCCTTAGGTGGTTATGGCTATGGATCAACCTTCACAAAGATCACAAAAGAAAGTATGTGGGGGTGGAGGTGTGAACTGTTTGGTGATGGGTGTTGGAGACTGCAGATGGGGGTGGGTGGACATCAGAAACTCAAATAATGGAAAATCTATATTTCTAAAATTTCAGAGGGGGGATAAACTGTGTTGCATTGTAAATTATCTTGTGTTTACTCTTGAGTTTCATGTTGTGTCGAGCCTTCTTAGTGTTTGAAAAATAGTGATTTTGATGTGATCATGCATCAAAATAGTAGTGCCCCACTACTATTTTTAATAGTAGTGGGGCACTACTACTACTACTACTACTATGTCTTTAATACAACAGTGAACAAGACCATTGTATACCCAAGCGTTGCACCATGGATGCTTTGGTTGTTCTGCATGGAATCTGTGATCCCTTAGGGACATGGTCAACATAGAAGCGTAGGCTACAGGAAGGCATCTGTACTGGTAATGCTGTTAGCAGTGACTGTGAAGCTAGTGTTGGCCAATAGTCACCCAAGGAGGAGTGTGCAGTGCAGTGGCTTCATCAACTGGAATGTTTACACTTCCATGAGTAAGTAGGTTTCGGCTTAAGAACACGACAGAAATAAAGACAGTATCATTTGAAAAGTTTTTATTGTCAGCACTAATGTCACGACAGCGCAGGAACAGGTTCATAACTACATAGGAACTGACCTTCAAACATTTTAATATTAACATACAGGTGCAGACACCTCAGGGACCGCAGAGAGAGATGACGCCTGAGTAAATGTCTTAACAAACTGTGAATACAGATATGGTCTCTCCTCTAAATGGATCCTCTGATGTACTATTTAATGACACTTGATAATAAAAGACTATCTACTAAAGGAGTACCGTGTATGGATTCTCTGGTGATTCTTCAGTGAACCCACCCGAGTAAAACTCTTTCCACAATCTGAACAGTGATATGGCGTTACCCGAGTAAGATATCAGACGCTATATCTGTGGTAACATGTAAAGTGGATAAAGACAACGAAATGGAGAAAATCCGTAACTTTGACTGCAAATGCTACGGAAGAAGATAGGAGAACTCTCTCATTGGGACACATTTGTGTAGCAACAAACTTTCTCCAGAGCTTACGTACAGCATACAGTTGGATTGTCTAGCTGCCGAAAGAGAGTGGCAGGACATGCGAATAATTGGACATCTCCAGGAAAACGGACACACAGTAGTTACTTAGGACATGACTACATCCACCAAGAAGCCCCAGACAAAGAGAAAGAGAAAGCGTCCCCTGACCACTTATTCCATCAGAGGCAATGAAGTCTGCAGGAATACTTTTCAGTTTCTTATAGAGTGAGTTTCCATTAACATCCAAGTTATCTACTTTGCGTTATGTGTTCATTCAAAGTAACAGTCAAAGTCACAAGGATTACAAACCGTAAGCTGTAATGGGAGGTTTAGGCTAGTAATGTGAGCCTCTGCTATTCATTTGAATAATGATTGAATTGCTTGAATTGGCTGATGCTAATGATTTAGCACCTAGCTTACTGGAGGATCATTTGATGAATACATCCAGAGTAATGCCCCATTTACACATTATGTTCCTGACTGGTAGCGTGACAATGTGATGCACAAAATAAACAAAACACAGTTCACTTGATAAAAAGCTTTATTTCTGTTCCTAAAATCAGCATTTTATTTTCAGCACTCATCTCAGTACAGCCAAGGAACAAAAGCATAACTGTATATAAACTCACCATCTAACATTTTAATATAAACATGCAGGTAAACTAGTACAGAAACAACATCAGAGTGTTCTAAATGAATGTAGCTTTTCCCCCTCTCTGGGTGACTTTTGGCTAAAGACCTTTATGGCTTATCCCCAGTATGGACCATCTGGTGTCTCTTGAGATTACTCACACTAGTAAAAGCCCTTCCACATGTAGAACACGGATACGGCTTTTCCCCAGTGTGGATCTTCTGGTGTGTCTTGAGATTACCCACACAAGTAAAAGCCCTTCCACATGTAGAACACATAGTGACATCTCTCCAACACCAAACAGGAAGGGACAAAGTACGCAACAGCTGTAGCAAGGGACCTGATGAAACCCATGAATATGATAATTTGTTATTTTGTTTCTTATACATCATTAGTTGGCTCTTCTACGTGACAGAACAACTCTATATAGGTTAGGGATGTCACACATGAAACAATGCTGCAGAAACATGAAAATATGACTGAGTTTAGTAGGCTAGGCTATCATTTCAGTTCCTGTTGATATCTATTGCATGATGGGTAATAATTTAAAGGAATCTAGTTGCAGTCTTGTAAATAGGGACCCTGCAAGATCCCTAGTCATTGCAAAATCAGTCTGTGACTTAAAACTATATTACTTGTCTTTAGATGTGAGAGGGTCCGAGACTGTAGTCTTTCAAAAATCTTTTCCAAATCTTTGCAAATCTTTCCAAAGTCTGTCAGTGTACGGAGGGCTTAAGATGTGTGCTTCAGTGTTCCGAGGCTAAGTGACTATATGTAATTCATTTTGGCAGAATATTCCATTTCATAGTTATTTTATTGTATCAGTAACAGTTTATTGAATGCTCAGTCGAGAAATTGCTTCAGGACGGAATAAAACGGACTTGGGGAAAAGAAAAAAACAACTTTCATCTGCTGGAGATGCTACTGCTATGGATGCTGGCTCGCTGCAGATGATGATTAACACTCTCAGGGATGACATATGCGATAAAATTGACTCCCTCTCCACTGAATTGAGGTCCGAAATTGCAACAGTTTGTGCTGAGCTGAAAAGTGCTATAGCACCACTGCTACAGAAAATTGAAAACCATGATAGCACCATCAGAGATTTGGAGCATGCTCCATCTAACCAGGGTGACCACTTGAGTGAGTTGGAAAACATCTTACAGACTCTGAGAACACAAGTGGATCAGCTGAATGCTAAGTGCAAGGATCTAGAGGGGCGCTCAAGAAGAAACAATATCCCTCTGATTGGGATACTGGAAGACGTGGAGGGCTCTAATCCAACCCAATTTGCCTCTGGGCTTTTTGAGTCTTGACCAAAAACCTATCCCAGATAGAGCCCACCGTAGTTTGCGCGAGAAGCCCAGTAAGGACAAACCACCCAGGTTATTGTTCAGGTTGTTGTTCCCTGCCCTGCTGAAAATTACATTGCCTGATGGAACACTGCACAAATTCCAAGATCCCTCTACAGCAGTGGATTTCATCAAGAACTTAACATCTGCGGGTAGTACACCAGCCTAACTTCAGGATACAGATGGCAGTGAGCTAACGGTGGCCAAGTAAATAGACTGTCTATTTGGACTAGCCTACTGATTGACTGCTAAGCTAGAATGTCCTTGCTATTTTCCCTTCTCTTTCCATCTCCAAATAGCTTAACAACAGGTAAATCTGCCTCATTTTCTGGTCATTCTTAATCTGTCTACTCTGGTTTCTGAAATAACCTAATAGTCTGCATTTTGAGCTGATGTTAAATTATTCGTATTTGCCACTCTTATACTGTTCATTTAAGTCACTAGTTTCTGGTAGCACGTCGGCGGCTCTCTTGAATGAGCAACGGTGCCATTTCAGACTGTTTGTCAATGTTAAAAGGGAATATACGGGCGTCATGTTCAACGGACGCTTTATCAAGGGATACATGTGTTTTGTCTTGTAATCTACTTTTTCAATGTTTATGTTGCATGTATTTGTCAATCATTATGCCTGCTAAAATAGCCTTTCCTCTGTGGTTGCGATTAGTACAGTAGTTAACGTCACTCACTCTTTATCAAACAGTGACGCATGTCGCAGTCTCATAGGAATAACTTCAATTTTGTCAACTGGAATTGCAGGGGATTAAATGCACCAGTTAAACATAACTTATTTGCAAGAGACAAATCTAAAGGTGGTGGATCACGCTAGGTTGAGAAAGAATTGGATAGGTAAAATATATCACCCTAGCCTAGAAATCTAGACGCACCCTAGCGGCAGCAAATTACATTTGCTGCCAGGGCTAGTCTAGCAACTCTCCGTTGGCTTGTGAGCTCGAAAAATGAAACTTCTATCAGGCCAATCAAATCGTGTATAGAGTCGTTAGGCGGGCTTAACATAATGATTGATGGCAGAGTTGACGGTTTGGCTTGAATTCCCTGCTACTTGAAAACAAATAAGATGGATGTTGCTATTGGCGAACAGTGTGACACGAGTTAAGCTTTTATTATGTTGGCAAATGTTTGAACAAGCCAACTAGCTCCGCTGGTGGGAAATGCATGGGACTCATAGCACTGTCCTATTGCGTGCAGAGGGAATTTGAAAGACATTACGAGACAATTATCCCGCCCCTCGGACTGAGCACTGCGAACGGTGAATGCCCAGACCCTACATTTTAATGTGGGTCTGGCTCGTGAGGCTAATATCACCCAACATTTCAGGCCAAAGCCAGGGGTACAGCTATCCTTGTGCAAATGAAGGTCAAAAAAGGATTATGGGTAAAGATTACCATGTGAAAGACATATGTAAAATGTGGCCTGACTGACTATAGTGACTACGCCACCCCCCTATACCTAGAGAAGAACCCCTGGAGCTACCCACTCAGCCACCCAGCTGTAGGCTACTGTTCAAGACAGGATATCAGGAGGCACAGGTGATGATAATACAAAATTTCATTTATTATATTCTTAGACAAAAGCTTAAAACATCATTTGCACCCATACAGGCGTGTGGTAGCGAATGGGCAATTGTTGGACAAAACAGACAAAGGCAATCCTAAATACCACCCACACTTCCCAGCGAATGAGAGGAGAGGAATACAGGCCAAATAGTAATCAATACTAACAGGTGAAATAACATTGGTAATGCACAGCACACCGGTATCAAACTAAACCAAACCAGAAAGAAATTAAATAAATAAAAATAATTCATCAAATAGGTTAAACCACACCAATATCACACCAGAAACAATTTGCACTGCAAGTCCACAACGGACCACGTTAATAAATCCTATTAGCAACAGAATACAGGTAGCCTATCTACCCTACTCCAACCACAAACCTGGAGAAGAGTTAGTATAATAAATAGAGTCTAAATAGGGACCTAGCAATCAGTCCCTCCAGGAATTCGCGATGTTGCGATCGCAACAATTAACGCAAATTCAGCAAATCCTCGTGAATTCTGGGCGACCTCGCAATTTTGTCCAAACACCGCAACTTTTTCGCAAATTTGACCAATCATCATGGTTTCCCCGTGAAATTTCACCTACCACAACAGTTCCTCGTGCAGAATATTAAGTCAGATGCCACACTCACTTCTGCAGACACCAGAGACTGCCCTATGTTCACTCCTCTGCAGTTTTAATGACAATAAATAGAAGGCTAACGTTAATGATCTGCTTTACTTGCGCATCTCTCAACCTGGTGTTGCTAACCTACCTAGGCTATGAAAGTAAGTTAATTAAGGCCTACTTTTACTGACATTTGAGTAGGCTACAGTATGCAACCCATTGGCAAACGTTTATACCTGGAGATGTCTTTTAGCTCGTGTCATGTTTGCTAGCTTGTGGGCTCAGTTGTGTAGTGCTACCAAAATCATAGAAATTAATAACATTGCAAGACATTTACCTCTTCTGTGATCCAAGAATGCTTTCATTCGAGTTATTTTTTTAACATTTATTTTAACTAATGACATAGAAACATCCCGAATTCCATCCACATATCGTTTCCACTCGTAGCCGAAAATAGTGAGATGTACGCCTTCCAATCCACTAGAAATGTAATTACGCTACTCTCACGTCCTTAAAGTGGCAGGCAGTCAATTAGACGTACACACCACCAATGTAATAACATTAAAGAAAAGTGTAGTCTAATAGTTTAAATCAATATAAAATGACTAGATACTTAGTTGGCTATTAGTAATTATGCAAGTCACAGAATATGAATTATTACAAATATATGAACTTGAATTACAACATATGAATGTATTGAAACATGACATGATGCCATCTTTTTAGGGGGCTGTCTTTTTTGGACAGTTCTACGAAAGGTTATACTGCTTTGTGAATTACCCCAGTCAAAGTATTTACACAAATAAAGTAGGCCTACCTTGATTTTCTGTAAACCTTACTATTTACCTTTACTTACCCTTTTTAATAAGTGTCAAGATGATCAGTGGGATTTTCGTCTTACTAACCTTAATTGCCCTCAATTAAAAAATAAAAAAAAATAAATAAAAAAAAATAAAAAAAAAATCTATTTTTGCAATTTTCACTTCCTCCCGCAATTTCTTCGCAACAAACAGCTAAAAACACCGCAACTTCCATCGCAATTTTTTAGAAAAGTTGTCGCGAAATCAGGCATTTTAGATCGCAACAATCTCAAAAAATCCTCGCGAAATCCTGGAGGGACTGTAGCAATTATATAAATAGAGCATGAAATGTTATATGCCAACAATACAAACAATACAAAGAAACCCCAATCAATAGCTGGTAACTGACCAATTGCACGTTGCCCAATAAATTACCCACATCCCCCCTCACAACCCCATATAAATACGCACACACGCATGGTCTCTAAACAGTATACAGAAATCCCTCAATTCAAAAGGAGAAAAACAGTGACTACACGCTGGAGCTGCAGCCCAAGGGTCTGTATCGGTGTCCGCAATCCACCTAATGGCACAAACAATAATAAAACCATTAGCTCCGTTCGTACCCATAAAGACGGGCATAGTCTACAAGTTTGTTTCCCGTTCAAAACCCCACTGCAGATGAATAGCGACCAATACCTCAAATGTCCCCGCCGTGATCACCACCTACACCTCATTCCCAGACGGAATGCTGACTCGGTTCAGGCTGTGGAAGATTTATTTGCACGTAAGTAACTTGTACATGCAGCCAGCCACTTTTAGAAGCGATGTGGCCCAATATGAGAGATGAATGAGACAGTTGCGTTACCTCTTGATTTATAATGTCGCATCCCAAACCTAGGACTCACTGCAGCACCAGCGTTCTGATTCTCTGCTCCTTACCGCCGGAAGCAAACAGTCCACTAATAGAGGCCCCGATGTATAAATATGCATGCCAATTTACTAATCTATCAATTACCTAATTCATCAGTGTCTGGTGATTAGTTCCCAATCACTTCCCCCTACCTAGCTGGCCTGTTATTCCTACACGTGCCTGGTGATGGCAGTGTTTACCAGTCCCACTGCCCACAAAAAGTCTGATGGTCCTCAGGTGGGCATGTCCATGGAAGTTCACAAAGGAGGGTATGAGAGAGTGGGGTGAAGGTGTGAACTGGTTGGTGATGGGGGTAGGAGACTGCAGGTGGGGGTGAAGGTGTGAACTGGTTGGTGATGGGGGTAGGAGACTGCAGGTGGGGTGAAGGTGTGAACTGATTGGTGATGGGGGTAGGAGACTGCAGGTGGGGTGAAGGTGTGAACTGATTGGTGATGGGGGTAGGAGACTGAAGGACAATAAAACCAATTAGTTTTATCCATGTAACACCATGGCAAGCGCCTTGATCCTTTTAGAAGTGCACTTTTGATCCTTTTAGAAGTGCAATTTATAAAATAGACATCAGCAAACCAAAATAACTTTAGTGGTGGTGATGTGATGGCACCACAATTGAACCATGTAACTGAGTAGTTATGCACATCTTTAAGTTGTGCCTTGTTTTGACTGCAGTATCAATGCACATCTTTTATTATTGTTTATTTACAGTTGTGCTTTGTTTTGACTGCAGTATTGGAGATGGTAGAGTGTCTTACTCATCTAAAATGTTTGTACTTCCATTATATATTAGACTACACCTCTCATTATGGTAACGACACAAATAAAAACAATGCACATCTTTTATTATTGTTTATTTACAGTTTGTTTTTTAGCACTAGAGCGTGAGTTGTGCCTTGTTTTGACTGCAGTAGTTATGCACATCTTTAAGTTGTTTTGACTACAGTAGTTATGCACATCTTTAAGTTGTTTTGACTGCAGTAGTTATGAACATCTTTTATTATTGTTTATTTACAGTTTGGTTTTTTTAGCACTAGAGCGTGAGTTGTGCCTTGTTTTGACTACAGTACTTATGCACATCTTTAAGTTGTTTTGACTGCAGTAGTTATGAACATCTTTTATTATTGTTTATTTACAGTTTGGTTTTTTTAGCACTAGAGCGTGCACTTTTTTGAACTACAGCACAGGAACACATTTATAACCACATATGAATTCATCATAAAACATTTCAATATTTATGTAGCGTACTTTTGCCTATATTAGTGCAGCAAAAGACGACCTGGGTTCTCTTACCCTATTTAACTTCAATGTCTGATCACAATTCCCCTTTGTATGTGTTTCAATGAAATAAACTGGATGTAAATAACTATGTGATTGTCTTTTTAAACTAACTCCTTATATGTAATCTTTTTAACTTAGTTATTCTAAATGTAGTCAGTATTCTCTATCTTAAATGTATGTAAATATTAATCTTACACACCAAATCTACACACTTCAGTAAATCAATGAATTCTCAACAATCAGAGGTAAAGTTTAGGCATATGTATTGAAACAAAATCCGTTGCATGTATATGAAATTATGAATTAAAATGTATTCAAAACTTTAACTCAAAGTTATACCTTCTTTCAGTTGCTTTTTTTTAAAATCAATAGCATTAACAAATCAACAGGTTACATATAACCCATGTATAATACAAGCAGTTCTTAAACGATACACTTTAAACCTATGGGCCCAAGATTAATAGCATACCTAAGGCGGCACTCCTGAATTGCAATAAACCCCACACACACACACTGATGCAGGCCTGAACCGTAGCTTGGGGGCGTTGAGGCCTTAAAACTGTAGTGGCCACTTCACGCGAATCGCGCAACCAAAACAAACAGATTAACTCACGCAGTTGGTGGAGATGTCCTTGCACAGTCCATGCACTGCAGCACACTTGGTGTGTGCAGTTTCTCTCATACGGTAGTCGAGTATCAGTTCAAACAGCAAGCTCCCTCCGGTTAGGCTCGCAGTCTTGTTCCTCAAAGGCAACTCATTGCCTGTCGAAGCCAGTTAGCATAACACAGTCTCAGCTACCGAGTTGCTAACTTTTCAGACGTTTCAATGTCTCTATGTGATACCGACTTCTTCCGCAAGCAAAGTAGTCAATAGGTTATCGGTCTGACAACCATTAAGTGTTCACTAAGCACGAAAAGTAGCATTAATCACTTTACAGTTTTCCAGTGTGATCTTCCGGTATCTCGTCTACAGCCAAAGAGAATGTGAATTCTCCTTACACCGCATTTTCCTCCTCCCGTGACCTCTCACCTTCCCCACTCATTGGCTAACATCTTAACCAAGAAACAAATTATTTTATATCTTTCAGTCATTTTCTATACATTTTAGTATGACAAAGTAGCAATCTTTTCCACATGAATTAGTACAATTATTATTTAACATGAAAATAAAGAATTCCAAAAATACGGTGACTGTGTATTTAAATGCTTACAAAACAAAAGGAAACTTAACCATGTAGCCTATTTCCTACAGGGTTACATAAACATACAGAAAGCATCTGAGAGATGTTTGGTCTTAAGTCTAGATTTGAAACTGGCTACAGTTGGGGCGACTTTGATCTCATCTGAGAGTTGGCTCCAGAGGTGAACTGCATACTGTAAAGTCAAGTCAAGTTTATTTATATAGCACATTTCATACAGAGGTCATTCTATGTGCTTTACATAAACAAAAGCAGACTGTAATTACAAATAAAAGCATAGAAGGGCAATATAGTCAAAGAATAGTTCAAAAGGTGATGATCATAATAAAAAGAAAACGCACAAGATCAAATCATTTAAAAATAAAGAATAATTAAGAAGCAAAAGCAAAAGTAGTAAAAACTGTATTTTATCAACTAAACGCTGCTTCACAATGTTTAGTTCTGACAGTAGGTTTAACTAACACGTATTTCCCCTGAGACCTGAGAGGTCTGGAAGGTGGGCACTGCTGAAGCATGTCCATGTGGGAGCTTTATTTTTGCTCTTAAAATTAGCATTTTATTCTCAGCATAAACTCACTCACTATGGCCAAGGAACAAAATTATAACTGCATAGAAACTCACTGTCAAACATTATAATTTAAACATCCAGGTAAATAGAGAGATAAAAACAGCATCAGAGAGTTCTAAACAAATGCAGCGTTTCCCCCCGCTATGGATACTTCTGTCTGCCTTATGACTTTTGGCAAAAACATGTTATGGCTTTTCCCCAGAATGTGTTCTATTGTGGACAGTGATTTCTCTGTTGGTTCTGAAACTCTTCCCACATGTAGTACACAGATATGGCTTTTCCCCAGAATGTGTTCCATTGTGGACAGTGAGTTCTCTGTTGGTTCTGAAACTCTTCCCACATGTAGTACACTGATATGGCTTTTCCCCAGTATGGATCATCTGGTGTGTCTTTAGATTGCACAATTGAGTAAAAGTCTTTCCACATGTAGTACACTGATATGGCTTTTCCCCAGTATGTGTTCTATTGTGGAGAGTAACATCTCTGCTGGTTCTGAAACTCTTCCCACATGTAGTACACTGGAATGGCTTTTCCCCAGTATGGATCCTCTGGTGTCTCTTGAGCTGACTCACAACAGTAAAGGTCTTTCCACAATCTGAACACTGATATGGATTTTCCCCAGTATGGATCATCTGGTGTATCTTCAGACTATTCAATTGAGCAAAAGCCCTTCCACATTCTGAACAATGATGAGACTTTTCCCCAGCATGTGTTATCTGATGGATATTGAGGTTTGTGCTGGTACTACTCTTCCGAAATGTAGTACACTGATATGTCTTTTGTCCAGACTGTGTTGCCTGATGTGGATTGAGATCTGACTCCCTCTTGAAACTCTTCTTATTTGTGATCCTTTCAGCTCCTGTAATATAAGAACATGATTAAAACATATAATCTCTCTTCCTCCTCCTACAACAATGAAAATATTACAATTTATCCACTTAGGGATTTATAGTAAAAGTGTCTAGCTAGAGATGGTAGATGAATGACAACATGGACACGGATACATGATGTTGAAGAGCAGAAGCCCATGTGTTAAAGATGGTAAAATGCATCTTATGATTTAAATATTCTCATAAAACATATGGCAAATTATAAAATGCTGGGTAGTGAAGCGATAATGCACTTAAATCATTGTTCATGTCATGTGGGGGGGGGGGGGGGGAATTAGCATCCTGGGCCATGGTGCGTAATATGGAATACAACTATAGCAGCTCTCCTGCCAACTATGTCTGTAAACATTGATCATAGAAAATAAGAGAGATTTGGTGAAACCAAAGCGAAACAGACTTGATATGGCAAGCCAGTTTAACATGACAGTCTGAAGTAATCTATTCTCACAGTCATATTCCACACACAATACAAACATTTTTAGAGCCCTAATTTTGTCTGTCAAACAACTAAGTAACTTTGGAGTCACTGATACATGAAGTCAAGGACAGGAGACAACAGGTGTAAAAGACAGCAAATAATGTGAAATGATTTAAGCATTCTGACAAAATCTAATGTAAACAATGCTATTAACTAATAACCCCTCCAGGTTTTTCTAGTAGACATGTAAGCATCTTACTTGTAGTAGAAGAGTCATCATGGTCATATTGTCCAGAATCAGAATCGTTTTCCTCTTTCATTTCCACTGGTGGGAATTCCTCTTCTCTGTAGGTAGAGGATGTTTGTGTCTCAGTCTTACAGTCATTTTCCAATACAGTCTTATCTTCCAATGTACTGGTCAAAATATAATGATGGAGAAAAAAATCAAACTCCTCTTCTTTGATCTCCTTCTTCACTGTTTTTAGTGGTTCTGTCATTTCAGGCTTAAGTTCTGCTGTGTCAAAGAAATCCTCTCAAATTAAAGATAAAATGAATATGTGGCCAAAGAACAGTAGAGTTGTCCTGTTGATGACATACACCTACACATTGTATCATCCCTGTGAGAACCACCCTCTGATATAAGACCTTTATCTGACCTGGAGTACATTTTACCCAATCAGCTGCAAGAATACCGTATTTTCATTGCAAATGATGATAGCAAATGATTATTGGTTAGACAATTCTGATGGTAATCAGGTGGGCATGTCCATAAATCAACCTGCCCAAAGTCCACAAAGGAGGGTATGTGGGGGTGGGGTGGAGGTGTGAACTGGTGAGTGATGGGGGTAGGAGACTGCATGTGGGGGTGGAGGTGTGAACTGATTGGTGATGGGGGTAGGAGACTGCAGGTGGGCTGGAGTTTTGTGAACTGATAATTTTGCCAATAATACATTTACAAGTAAAACTTCCAAAGGGATCTTTCCCCATTGTCATGTCGTTGTGGCTTATTTTCTGTCGCCACATGACATTAGACTGCTTGGGGACTGGAACTATTGTGGCCGATTTCAAGCATGCAGGGAGCCATGAGGTTGTCAGAGACAGGTTAAAGATGGTAGTGGAGACCGGCATTAACCCGGCTGCACAGTCTTTGAGCACCCCACCCTGTACTCCATCTGGTCCCGCTGCTTTCCTTGGGTTGATGTTGCAGACTTGGGGTGTAGACTGGTAAAAGGAGCGTGCTGCAGACATTGAAGGACCACAGCATCCTCAGGAAGTACAGTCTGCTCAGCTCTTTCAGTATTGGCTGACCAGTCCAGTTTATTGTCCAGGTGTAATCCCAGATACTTGAAAGTGTTAACCACTTCCACATTGACCCCATCAATGGAGACTGGTAGCAGAGCGGGCTTAGACCTGCAGAAATCCACCACCATCTCCTTGGTCTTCGCAGTGTTGAGTTGAAGGTGGTTGAGTTTGCACCATAGCACAAAGTCCTCCAGCAGGCTCCTGTAATCCTCCTCTTGCTCGTCCCTGATACACCCCACAATTACTGTATCGTCAGAAAACTTCTGCATGTGGCATGACTCAGTGTTGTAGCAGAAGTCAGATGTGTACAGGGTGAACAGGACTGGAGAGAGCACAGTTCCCTTTGGAGCTCCGGTGCTGCTGATCACAGTGTCAGAGAGACAGTTCTTCAGTCTGACGAACTGTGGCCGCTCGGTCAGGTAATCTGTAAACCAGTGTACCAGGTGAGCGTCCACACCCATCTGCAAGAGCTTGTTCATATATGGTGAAAGATAACGAGCATGAATCACACCTGCAGAGCAGTGGGATATGTGACTGTAAAGATACACTGGAATTCAATATGTGTATAAAACAATTTTGTTTAATCTATATAACGCCATAACAAGCCCTTTACAGAGCTTAAACATAGATTAAAAACAGCTTTGCGATCTCTCATAGACTACACATGCTGTCTCTGCATCTTGAATGCAATGGTGAAGACCACTGTATACCCATGGGTTGCACTAAGGACGCTTGGTTGTTCTGCATGTTGCCTGTGTTCATTTGGGGACATGATCGACACAGAAGGGTAGGCTATAGCAAGACATCCTACAATGTGCAAATTCCCTTTCAATCCGGCACATACTGGTTATGCTGTTAACAGTGACTGTGAAGCTAATGTTGGCCAATAGTCCCCCAAGGAGGAGAGTGCAGTGCAGTGGCTTCATCAACTAGAATGTTTACACTTCCATGAGTGTTCTACAGCGTACAATAAGAATACAACAGAAATAAAGACAGTATCATTTGAAACGTTTTTATTGTCAGCACTAATGTCACTACAGCGCAGGAACAGATTTATAACTACATAGGAATTCATCAAACATTTTAATATTAACATGCAGGTGCAGACACCTCAGAGACAGGACAGAGAGATGACACCTGAGTAAATGTCTTTCCAAACTGAGAACACAGATATGGTCTCTCCTCTAAATGGATCCTCTGATGTACCTGGTAATTACACACCACTTAATGACATTTGACAATAAAAGACTTTCTAACGAAGGACTACCGAGTATAGATTCTCTGGTCTGTATTGAGAGAACCCACCCAAGTAAAATTATTTCCACAATCTGAACAGTGGTTTCTCCAGTATGAGTCATGTGGAGCGTCTTGAGATAACCGCTTTGACTGAAGGACTTACCACATGTAGTGCACAGATACAGCTTTTCTCCAGTATGTCATACAGTGTCTATGTGACCGTGAGCTCTCTGTTGGTTCTGAAACTCCTCCCACATGTAGCACACTGATATGATCTTGAGATAAGCTGCCTGAGTAAAAGTATTTCCACAATCTGAACACTGACATGACTATTCTCCAGTATGTGTCCTCTGATGTCTCTTGAGATTACCCACCTGATTAAAAGTTTTACCACAATCTGAACAGTGATATGGCTTTACTCCAGTATGTGTTCTCTGATGGATAGTAAGGTGTCTGTTGGTTCTGAAACAATTCCCACATGTAGTGCACAGATATGGCTTATCCCCAGTATGGATCCTCTGGTGTAGTTTGAGATTACCCAACTGATTAAAAGTTTTACCACAATCTGAACACTGATATGGCTTTACTCCACTATGTGTTCTCTGATGGATAGTACGTTTTTCGCTGGTTCTGAAACTCATCCCACATGTAGCACACTGATATGGCTTTTCCCCAGTATGGATCATCTGGTGTAGCTTGAGATTACACACATGAGTAAAAGTCTTTCCACATTCTGAACACTGATATGGCTTTTCCCCTGTATGCATCCTCTGGTGTTTCTTGAGATTACCCACATTAGTAAAAGTCTTTCCACAATCTGAACACTGATATGGCTTTACTCCAGAATGTGTTCTCTGATGGACAGTGAGTTCTCCTTTGGTTTTGAAACTCTTCCCACATGTAGCACACTGATATGGCTTTTCTCCAGTATGGTTTTTCTGGTGTCTCTTGAGATGAGCTGCCAGAGTAAAAGTATTTCCACAATCTGAACAGTGATATGGCTTTTCTCCAGTATGCATCCTCCGGTGTGTCTTCAGACTACTCAAATGACTAAAAGTCTTTCCACAATCTGAACACTGATGTGGCTTTTCTCCAGTATGTGTTGTCTGATGGATAGTGAGTTCTCCTTTGGTTCTGAAACTCTTCCCACATGTAGCACACTGATATGGCTTTTCCCCAGTATGGATCCTCTGGTGTCTCTTGAGATGACCCATCTGATTGAAAGTTTTACCACAATCTGAACACTGATATGGCTTTTCCCCAGTATGGATCATCAGATGTGTCTTGAGGGTACATGCCAGAGTAAAAGTCTTTCCACATTCTGAACAATGATGAGACTTTTCCCCAGTATGAGTTATCTGATGGATATTGAGGTTTCTGCTGGTTTTGAAACTCTTCCCACATGGAGCACGGTGGTGTGACTTTTGTCCATACTGTGTTGCCTGATTTGGGTTGAGATCTGACTCCCTGTTGAAACTCTTCCCATCTGTGATCCTTTCAACTCCTGTAATATAAGAACATTATTAAAACATATAATTTCTCTTCCTCCTCCTACAGCAATGAAAATGTTATCTTTCTCCACTTAGGTATTTACAGTAGTGTAAGTAGTAGCTAGTGTCTAGCTAGAGATGGTATGTGAATGTCAACACAGGCACAGATACATGGTGTCGAAGAGCAGAAGCCCATGTGTCAAAGATGGTAAAATGCTAAAGGCTAAAATTCTATGATTTAAATATTATTATAAAATATTATATAAAGAGCCTATATCCCACCCATCAATGTTTTCCTAATACAAACGTTTAACAGTCTAACTTGTAGGAGAGGAGTCATCATGGCCCTAATCTCTTTAAGACACATCGTTTTGGCAAGTAGCCGTATAATAAGTGGAGTCATGTATTGTCCGCCAGTCAGTATTGGAAAAAAAGTCTCAACCATATTGCAGGATTGTGGCAGTCCTGTGTGTGTTGGATATATACTGTATCTTTGAATACGACAGTCTGCTGAGATCTGAGGCACATTGATCATATGATCAAAACTGATTATATGTCCCAACTATAGGCCTACCTGTCATTATTAATCTTAGAAAGAGTGATTTGGAAGAGTTTTTTGGCGAAAGGAAACCAGCGTGAAACAGACTTGATATGGCAAGCCAGTTTAACATGACAGTCTGAAGTAATCTATTGTCACAGACGATAAGCAGCCAAATTCCATACACAGCACAAAACAAATTTTAGAGCCCTGATTTTGTCAGTCAAAGAACTAATTAACAATAATACTACATATCAACAGATTAATTGACTTATACGCTAATCAATACTTGCAGTCTTTGTGTGTGTGTGTGTGTGTGTGTCCATGCTCACCTAGTTTCTTACTGGTCCTGGGCTGTTCTGCATCTCCATGGGTCTGCGTCTGCTTGTTCGTCCCTCGCTGGCCTTGTGGTCTACAGCAGTCCACCAGCACCACTGATACCCTCTTCATCTGGGCCAGAGACACGGGGTCTGTAGGTGACAGGTCAGTTTTGAATTGGACTGCAGTGCAAATGTTGGAGCAAACATTAAGTTGGTATTGTTTTTAATATTATAAACCTCTACCTAGAGCTTTCACATTAAATCATATAATTTAATCTATTAAGTGTTTGACTTATTTAAGATGTCTTACCAAAACAAATTTGCTTAACGGACCAGCAGCCAAATTATATTGTTTTCTTGATAACTATGTATATTTTTAGATTACATTTTATATAACAGCTTAGATGCCTGGTGGTTAACGGAGAGGGGGGGCTGATACATGAAGTCAAGGACAGGAGACAACAGGTGTAAAAGACAGCAAATAATGTGAAACGATTTCAGCATTCTGACAAAATTGAATGTAAACAATGCTTCAATTCAATTCAATTAACTAAGAATCCAGCTTTTTGCAAACATTTACATTTAAGCATCTTACTTGTAGGTGAGGAGTCATCATGGTCATATTCTCCAGAATCAGAATTGTTTCCCTCTATAATTTCCACTGGTGTGAATTCCTCTTCTCCCCAAGTAGATGATATTTGTGTCTCAGTCCTAAAGTCATGTTCCAATACAGTCATATCTTCCAATTTACTGGCCAAAACATGTTCATGGAGGAAATCATCAAAGTCTTTTTTGATCTCCTTCACTGGAATTAGTGGTTCTGCCATTTCAGACTTCAATTCTGCTGTACCAAAGAAATCCTCTCAAACTTCCCTTCAGTTTGAAAATAACAAAATGTATATGTGGCCAAAAAAGAGTACAGTTGTCTTGTTGATAACATACACCTACACACAGTACTTCCACAGCACCCTGTGACAACCACCCTCTGCTATAAGACCTTTATATGACCCGTTGGCATCCTGGAGTCCTTTTTACCCAATCAGCTGCAAGAATACAACATTTGCAATGCAAATGATGACAAATGATTATTGGTTAGACAATTCTGATGGTAATCAGGTGGGCAGGTCCATGGATTAACATGCCCAAAGTCCACAAAGGGGAGTTTGTGGGGGTTGGGTTTGAGGTGTGAACTGATTGGTGATGGGGGTAGGAGACTGCAGGTGGGGGTGGAGGTGTGAAATAATTGGTGATGGGGGTAGGAGACTGCATGTGGGGGTGGAGGTGTGAACTGGTTGGTGATGGGGGTAGGAGACTGCAGGTGGCCTAGAGTTTTGTGAACTGTTCATTTCCCACTAAAACAAGTAAAACTTCCAAAGGGATCTTTCCCTATCGTCATGTCGTTGTGGCTTATTTTCTGTCGCCACATGACATTAGACTGCTTGGGGACTGGAACTATTGTGGCCGATTTCAAGCATGCAGGGAGCCATGAGGTTGGCAGAAACAGGTTAAAGATGGTAGTGAAGACCGGCTTTAACCCGGCTGCACAGTCTTGGAGCACCCCACCCTGTACTCCATCTGGTCCCGCTGCTTTCCTTGGGTTGATGTTGCAGACTTGGGTTGTAGACTGGTAAAACATTCTGAGGAACGTGCTGCAGACATTGAAGAACCACAGCCTCCTCAGGAAGGCTACAGTCTGCTCTGCTCTTTCTTGTATAGTGCTTCAGTATTGGCTGACCAGTCCAGTTTTATTGTCCAGGTGTAATCCCAGATACTTGAAAGTGTTAACCACCTCCACATTGACCCCATCAATGGAGACTGGTAGCAGAGCAGGCTTAGACCTGCAGAAATCCACCACCATCTCCTTGGTCTTCGCAGTGTTGAGTTGAAGGTGGTTGAGTTTGCACCATAGCACAAAGTCCTCCAGCAGGCTCCTGTACTCCTCCTCTTGCTCGTCCCTGATACACCCCACAATTACAGTATCGTCAGAAAACTTCTGCATGTGGCATGACTCAGTGTTGTAACAGAAGTCAGATGTGTACAGGGTGAACAGGACTGGAGAGAGCACAGTTCCCTTTGGAGCTCCGGTGCTGCTGATCACAGTGTCAGAGAGACAGTTCTTCAGTCTGACAAACTGTGGCCGCTCGGTCAGGTAATCTGTAAACCAGTGTACCAGGTGAGCGTCCACACCAATCTGCAAGAGCTTTTTATATATATGGTGAAAGCAGTGGGATATGTGACTATAAAGATAGACTGAAATTCAATATGTGTATAAAACAATTTTGTTTAATCTATGTAACGCCATAACAAGCCCTTTACAGAGCTTAAACATAGATTAAAAACAGCTTTGCGATCTCTCATAGACTACACATGCTGTCTCTGCATCTTGAATGCAATGGTGAAGACCACTGTATACCCATGGGTTGCACTAAGGACGCTTGGTTGTTCAGCATGTTGCCTGTGTTCATTTGGGGACATGATCAACACAGAAGGGTAGGCTATAGCAAGACATACTACAATGTGCAAATTTCCTTTCAATCCAGCACATACTGGTTATGCTGTTAGCAGTGACTGTGAAGCTAGTGTTGGCCAATAGTCACCCAAGGAGGAGAGTGCAGTGCAGTGATGTACCTGGTAATTACACACATTTTAATGACATTTAACAATAAAAGACTTTCTACCGAAAGACTACCAAGTATAGATTCTCTGGTCTGTATTAGAGAACCCACCTGAGTAAAATTATTTCCACAATCTGAACAGTGGTTTCTCCAGTATGAGTCATGTGGAGCGTCTTGAGATAACCGCTTTGACTGAAGGACTTACCACATGTAGTGCAGAGATACAGCTTTTCTCCAGTATGAGTCATGTGGAGTGTCTTGAGATAACCACTTTGACTGAAGGACTTGCCACATGTAGTGCACAGATACAGCTTTTCTCCAGTATGTCATACAGTGTCTATGTGACAGTGAGCTCTCTGTTGGTTCTGAAACTCCTCCCACATGTAGCACACTGATATGATCTTGAGATGAGCTGCCTGAGTAAAAGTATTTCCACAATCTGAACACTGACATGGCTATTCTCCAGTATGTGTCCTCTGATGTAGAGTAAGATCTGAGCTTGATCTGAAAGTCTTTCCACAATCTGAACAGTGATTTTTTCCAGTATGGATCGTCTGGTGTCTCTTGAGATTACCCACCTGATTAAAAGTTTTACCACAATCTGAACAGTGATATGGCTTTACTCCAGTGTGTGTTCTCTGATGGATAGTAAGGTGTCTGTTGGTTCTGAAACAATTCCCACATGTAGTGCACAGATATGGCTTATCCCCAGTATGGATCCTCTGGTGTAGCTTGAGATTACCCAACTGATTAAAAGTTTTACCACAATCTGAACACTGATATGGCTTTACTCCACTATGTGTTCTCTGATGGATAGTACGTTTTTCGCTGGTTCTGAAACTCATCCCACATGTAGAACACTGATGTGGCTTTTCCCCAGTATGGATCATCTGGTGTATCTTGAGATTACACATATGAGTAAAAGTCTTTCCACAATCCGAACAATGATAAGACTTTTCCCCAGTATGCATCATCTGGTGTTTCTTGAGATTACCCACATTAGTAAATTCTTTCCACAATCTGAACACTGATATGGCTTTTCTCCCATATGTGTTCTCTGATGGACAGTGAGTTCTCCTTTGGTTTTGAAACTCTTCCCACATGTAGCACACTGATATGGCTTTTCTCCAGTATGGTTTTTCTGGTGTCTCTTGAGATGAGCTGCCAGAGTAAAAGTATTTCCACAATCTGAACAGTGATATGGCTTTTCTCCAGTATGCATCCTCCGGTGTGTCTTCAGACTACTCAAATGACTAAAAGTCTTTCCACAATCTGAACACTGATGTGGCTTTTCTCCAGTATGTGTTGTCTGATGGATAGTGAGTTCTCCTTTGGTTCTGAAACTCTTCCCACATGTAGCACACTGATATGGCTTTTCCCCAGTATGGATCCTCTGGTGTCTCTTGAGATGACCCATCTGATTGAAAGTTTTACCACAATCTGAACACCGATACTGAACACTGATAATGGTATGTGAATGTCAACACAGGCACAGATACATGGTGTCGAAGAGCAGAAGCCCATGTGTCAAAGATGGTAAAATGCTAAAGGCTAAAATTCTATGATTTAAATATTGTTATAAAATATTATATAAAGAGCCTATATCCCACCCATCAATGTTTTCCTAATACAAACGTTTAACAGTCTAACTTGTAGGAGAGGAGTCATCATGGCCCTAATCTCTTTAAGACACATCGTTTTGGCAAGTAGCCGTATAATAAGTGGAGTCATGTATTGTCCGCCAGTCAGTATTGGAAAATAAGTCTCAACCATATTGCAGGATTGTGGCTGTCCTGTGTGTGTAGGATATATACTGTATCTTTGAATACGACAGTCTGCTGAGATCTGAGGCACATTGATCACATGATCAAAACTGATTATATGTCCCAACTATAGGCCTACCTGTCATTATTAATCTTAGAAAGAGTGATTTGGAAGAGTTATTTGGCGAAAGGAAACCAGCGTGAAACAGACTTGATATGGCAAGCCAGTTTAACTTGACAGTCTGAAGTAATCTATTGTCACAGACGATAAGCAGCCAAATTCCATACACAGCACAAAACAAATTTTAGAGCCCTGATGTTGTCAGTCAAACAACTAATCAACAATAATACTACATATCAACAGATTAATTGACTTATACGCTAATCAATACTTGCAGTCTTTGTGTGTGTGTGTGTGTGTGTGTGTGTGTGTGTGTGTGTCCATGCTCACTTAGTTTCTTACTGGTCCTGGGCTGTTCTGCATCTCCATTGGTCTGCGTCTGCTTGTTCGTCCCTCGCTGGCCTTGTGGTCTACAGCAGTCCACCAGCACCACTGATGCCCTCTTCATCTGGGCCAGAGACATGGGGTCTGTAGGGGACAGGTCAGTTTTGAATTGGACTGCAGTGCAAATGTTGGAGCAAACATTAAGTTGGTATTGTTTTTAATATTATAAACCTCTACCTAGAGCTTTCACATTAAATCATATAATTTAATCTAATAAGTGTTTGACTTATTTAAGATGTCTTACCAAAACAAATTTGCTTAACGGACCAGCAGCCAAATTATATTGTTTTCTTGATAACTATGTATATTTTTAGATTACATTTTATATAACAGCTTAGATGCCTGGTGGTTAACGGAGTGGGGGGGGGGGCTGATACATGAAGTCAAGGACAGGAGACAACAGGTGTTCAATTCAATTAACTAAGAATCCAGCTTTTTGCAAACATTTACATTTAAGCATCTTACTTGTAGGTGAGGAGTCATCATGGTCATATTCTCCAGAATCAGAATTGTTTCCCTCTATAATTTCCACTGGTGTGAATTCCTCTTCTCCCCAAGTAGATTATATTTGTGTCTCAGTCCTAAAGTCATGTTCCAATACAGTCATATCTTCCAATTACTGGCCAAAACATGTTCATGGAGGAAATCATCAAAGTCTTTTTTGATCTCCTTCTTCACTGGAATTAGTGGTTCTGCCATTTCAGACTTAAATTCTGCTGTACCAAAGAAATCCTTTGTTCCTCTTGGTTTGAGGTGTGAACTGATTGGTGATGGGGGTAGGAGACTGCAGGTGGGGGTGGAGGTGTGAAATAATTGGTGATGGGGGTAGGAGACTGCAGGTGGGGTGGAGGTGTGAACGGGTTGGTGATGGGGTAGGAGACTGCAGGTGGGGGTGGAGTTGTGAACTGATTGGTGATGGGGGTAGGAGACTGCAGGTGGGGTGGAGGTGTGAACTGATTGGTGATGGGGGTAGGAGACTGCAGGTGGGGGTGGAGGTGTGAACTGATTGGTGATGGGGGTAGGAGACTGCAGGTGGCCTGGAGTTTTGTGAACTGATCATTTCCCACTAAAACAAGTAAAACTTCCAAAGGGATCTTTCCCTATCGTCATGCCGTTGTGGCTTATTTTCTGTCGCCACATGACATTAGACTGCTTGGGGACTGGAACTATTGTGGCCGATTTCAAGCATGCAGGGAGCCATGAGGTTGTCAGAGACAGGTTAAAGATGGTAGTGGAGACCGGCATTAACCCGGCTGCACAGTCTTTGAGCACCCCACCCTGTACTCCATCTGGTCCCGCTGCTTTCCTTGGGTTGATGTTGCAGACTTGGGTTGTAGACTGGTAAAAGGAGCTTGCTGCAGACATTGAAGGACCGCAGCCTCCTCAGGAAGTACAGTCTGCTCAGCTCTTTCTTGTATAGTGCTTCAGTATTGTCCAGTTTATTGTCCAGGTGTAATCCCAGATACTTGAATGTGTTAACCACCTCCACATTGACCCCATCAATGGAGACTGGTAGCAGAGCGGGCTTAGACCTGCAGAAATTCACCACCATCTCCTTGGTCTTCGCAGTGTTGAGTTGAAGGTGGTTGAGTTTGCACCATTGCACAAAGTCCTCCAGCAGGCTCCTGTACTTCTCCTCTTGCTCGTCCCTGATACACCCCACAATTACTGTATCGTCAGAAAACTTCTGCATGTGGCATGACTCAGTGTTTTAGCAGAAGTCAGATGTGTACAGGGTGAACAGGACTGGAGAGAGCACAGTTCCCTGTGGAGCTCCGGTGCTGCTGATCACAGTGTCAGAGAGACAGTTCTTCAGTCTGACTAACTGTGGCCGCTCGGTCAGGTAATCTGTAAACCAGTGTACCAGGTGAGCGTCCACACCCATCTGCAAGAGCTTGTTCATATATGGTGAAAGATAACAAGCATGAATCACACCTGCAGAGCAGTGGGATATGTGACTGTAAAGATACACTGGAATTCAATATGTGTATAAAACAATTTTGTTTAATCTATGTAACGCCATAACAAGCCCTCTACAGAGCTTAAAAATAGATTAAAAACAGCTTTGCAATCTCTCATAGACACACATGCTGTCTCTGCATCTTGAATGCAATGGTGAAGACCACTGTACCCATGGGTTGCACTAAGGACGCTTGGTTGTTCTGCATGTTGCCTGTGTTCATTTGGGGACATGATCGACACAGAAGGGTAGGCTATAGCAAGACATCCTACAATGTGCAAATTCCCTTTCAATCCGGCACATACTGGTTATGCTGTTAACAGTGACTGTGAAGCTAATGTTGGCCAATAGTCCCCCAAGGAGGAGAGTGCAGTGCAGTGGCTTCATCAACTAGAATGTTTACACTTCCATGAGTGTTCTACAGCGTACAATAAGAATACAACAGAAATAAAGACAGTATCATTTGAAACGTTTTTATTGTCAGCACTAATGTCACTACAGCGCAGGAACAGGTTCATAACTACATAGGAATTTACCAAACATTTTAATATTAACATGCAGATGCAGACACCTCAGAGACAGGACAGAGAGATGACACCTGAGTAAATGTCTTTCCAAACTGAGAACACAGATATGGTCTCTCCTCTAAATGGATCCTCTGATGTACCTGGTAATTACACACCACTTAATGACATTTGACAATAAAAGACCTTCTACCGAAGGACCACCAAGTATCCAAACGTATCCATGAGCATAATAAAATCCCTTGCATTGGTGTTCTCTGAATTATCTATATGCAAGTTAAAGTCCCCTGCGATGATAATAGAGTCAAACTCTAAGCAAATAGTTGACAGTAGTTCACAAAATTCTTCTAGAAATATTTGAACTGACTGTCTTGGAGGCCTGTAAATGGTTAATAGTAGAATGTTGGGAGAACACTTAATAAGTGAGCATAGGTATTCAAAGGATGTAAAATGCCCAAAAAGTAACTGCTTGGACTGAAAAGATGCTTTGTATATTGTAGCAATTCCACCCCCCCTCTTCATTTCACGGGTAGTGCTCATGAAGTTAAAGTTTGGGGGAGCAGATGCGGCGTACCGCATCTTGTCGACAAAAGTCGACCGTGGCGCCTAGAGGGTTAATACACTTTTATTTAAAAAGGCGTTTATTTAAATAACATTTGCCTGATGGATGCTACTATCTGCTACTATACCGCTGCGTCGACGTTACTTCCGTGATTTGGGAAAAGCCGTTAAAGTCCTGGCAGGAAGCGATAAAATCAACGTTTTTTGGTATATCCCAGTTTTTAATATTTTTTCCCGAAGTGTTTACAACTTAATGTGAACTAATAATTGTTGCAAACTGGTATTACAAACAAAATATTAGTGCATTCCTGGATCTACATCCTTATGCATTCTTCCTGCTAGGACTTTTACGGGCTTTTCCCAAATCACAGAAGTAACGTCAACACAGCGGTATAGTAGCATCCATCAGGCAAGTGTTATTTAAATAAACTCCTGGTGTACTTACAAACCTTTCAATGCCTCGTTTTATGAGTAAAGAGAATAGTTGTACTACTGTAGAAGTTTCGTACTGTTCAGGGCATTATTAGTGGGGTAATTTACGAGATAAAAGTAGGTTCCATTACGCCTGCAGAAAGTCATTCGTTTCTGACAGCGCTACTCAGCCAGGGAAAACACGTTCTGGGAGGGTGTTTGGCTCGGGGTCATGCTGCAAAGGACCCTAGGGTGAAATTACTCAGAACCATCACTTTAACTTTAAGCCCTTATCTCAAGAACTAAACCATATAGAAGGCTCAACTTTTGCATGCTGTTACATATATATGATTAGTATGTAGCAATATCGTGATATTTGGGTCAGGATGATCTAACATGGTCAAAGCTGTCCCTCAAAGTTGATCAAAATTGTATTGGAGTTTTTGGCTGGGCTCTATTTAGGCCTTCAGGAGACATATTTGTATTCAACATAGACTCTTAAAGTTTGTCCTTATTGAGATAAGTAGAAACACTCTCACAAAAAAGCAATGAACAGAAAATAAATTCCTTCAGAGTCTGAACAGTAGACCTCACAAGTCACATGATCATTGAATCTCAGGTAAACTAAGGCAAAAGGTATTCGAGAATATTGTCTACACCTGGTGGTGACTACCAAGAACTGTTTCTGGCGATCCTTAAACCGTAAATCTCCAAATCTTCCCAGTGTCCAAACCACACACATGTGAGTTAAGTAGTGTGGCTCCACTCTGTGGAGTGGAAATGATGATCCACTGGTCTGAACAACTACATTTAGCCAATCAGCTGCAGGATTGACACATCTGATGATCATCAGGTGGGTAAAGCCATAGCCTTACCTGCAGGAACTTCACAAAGGAGGGTGTGTATGTGTGGGGAGGGGTGAACTGAGAGATAATTGAGGTCATTTTCAGGCTCCATAACAGGGTGCCTATGCTATTTCTTGTGTTTTCCAGGCACATCATTGGATTAAAACCATTGGATTAAAACCATTGGATTAAAAACAATAGTTTTCACAGTTCCAGGAAAGGATTCTTTTTCTGCTAGTGTCAGCCCTCTCTAAGCACTCCCTTCTACCTCCTCCACACACATTCAACAAGTCAATCACTTTCACTTCACACCCCCTCCCCACCCCATGCACATTCACCAAGTTAATAGGCTTGTTCGTCTTGTCTGAGTCTGACTTTCGTCTGGCTTTCTACGTAAACGTGATCTTCAGAGGCTAGCCGAGAGGAGCTACAACAGAGGGCAGCTCATCCCGGACAGAAAGGCTACAGTCTGCCTGACGTGACTCGCGGGAGACATCGCGGGAGATATCGCGGAATGTTGTTTGCAATAAACACAGCAGAACTTTCATTCTTACTCATTAAAATGAGCATGATGACTGACGAAATAAATTCTTATGATGTAGTTTAAATAAACCACTGTTGTCATACAGTTAACAGGCCTGCATTGTAGCACATAAATTCAATATCAAGTGTTTTCCCTATATGTGTGTCTATCTATTTAGCCAACAGCAGAAAATAAATGAATATCCAAACGTTTTCAGTAGGCTAGCCTACCATTGTTGCAGAAATCACGTATAAGAAGGTATCCCTTCGTTTTCAGTTTATTTTCACATATTCCAACATAAGGAAGCAGCATGAGCCTCTAGTCATAATCGTCATGAGGACATTCCTCCCAAATGGCCCTATCACGTCTTTGAACTGACGTCATGAGGGCGTGTTTCAGCTTGTGCAGCTCGTGGAAGGCAACTGCAAGATCTGTCTGCAGGCTAAGACTCCCGCGATATTTTAAGGCCATGTGACATGGTGTCATGGTGGTAAGTATGCATTGCGTCCATCCCAGTATGCATTGTGTTCAACCCAGCATGCATCACATCAAGTCAGATCTGCACAGATCTGCCGCAAGTCGAACTCCCCTATTCACTTTCACTTCACACCCCCTCCCCACCCCATGCACATTCACCAAGTTAATCACTTTCACTTCACACCCCCTCTCCACCCCATGCACATTCACCAAGTTAATCACTTTCACTTCACACCTCCTCCCCACCCCACGGAAAAGGTTCACACCTCCTTATTTTCCCACCAATGATTTTCGACCTGTAATTCTGGGAGGGGGTGCATTCCAAAAGTGTGTGCTGCTGATTGGTCACATCTGAATCCAATTGTTATGGTCAGGCATAAGACGGTTTGTGAAACATAAAGGAGTAGGATGAGATAACCAAACTCACATTTGTCATAGAGGCACATGGGGTTATCTGATTCCTGGATTTCATTTGCAAACAACTGTAGTCAGAAATGTCAAGATTTACTAAACTATCTGATGACTTTCTGTCAGTGAAGAACAATATTAAAGAGGAATTTGATGATTTCCTACAAGAGTATCTACTCAAAATGGGTGAGGGGGGAAATCCTGGACAGGAACATGGTTGTAAGATGCAGGCATCATATACCTACAAAGAAGAGCCATTCTCACCAGTGGAAATAAAAGAGGAAAACAATTCTGATTTTGGAGAATATGAACATGCTGATGCTACACATACAAGTAAGCTGTGGAAAAAATTGTATTAGACAAATCTGGACGGTGGATTGGGATTAGATATATTAGACTTAGTTGTATACTTGCTATAATTTGCTGCCTGTTACATGTGTTGTTTCTTGCCCTTGAATAATTTGTGCCTGTGTTGTTACATATCACCTCTAGCTAGACTTAAACTTAAATCACTAAGTGGAGAAAAACATTCATTGCTGTAGGAGAGATCCAATTGAGGCTATTTTTAATCCTTTTCTGATATTGCAGATGTTGAAAGGATCACAAATGGGAAGGGGTGCAAGTATGGGTCAGATCTCAACCCACATCATACTGGACAAAAGCCATATCCGTGTAATACATGTGGGAAGGGTTTCAAAACTAGCGGAAACCTCGCTATCCATCAAAGAACACATACTGGAGTAAATCCATATGAGTGTTCATATTGTGGAAAGACTTTTACCCTGGCAGGTCATCTCAAGACACATCTGATGATCCATACTGGGGAGAAGCCACATCAGTGTGCTACATGTGGGAAGAGTTTCAAAACTAGTAGAGAGCTTACTGTCCATCAGAGAACACACACTGCAGAAAAGCCATATCAGTGTTCAGATTGTGGAAAGACTTTTACTCAGGCGGGTCAACTCAGGACACACCTGAGGATCCATACTGGGGAAAAGCCACATCATTGTTCAGAATGTGGAAAGGCCTTTACTGAGGCAGGCCAACTGAAGACACACCAGAAGATCCATACTGGGGAAAAGCAGTATCAGTGTGCTACATGCTGGAAGACTTTTGCCACCAGGTATAATCTCAAGTCACACCAGAAAATCCATACTGGAGAAAAGCCATATCAGTGTTCAGAGTGTGGAAAGGCTTTTACTCATATGTGTAATCTCAAGAGACACCAGATGATCCATACTGGGGAAAAGTCCCATCAGTGTTCTACATGTGGGAAGAGTTTCAGAACCAGCGAAGACCTTACTGTCCATCAGAGAACACATACTAGGCACAAGCCATATCAGTGTACAGAGTGTGGAAAGACTTTTGCCACCAGGTCTAATCTCAAGTCACACCATAAACTCCATACTGGAGAAAAGCAATTTCACTGTTCAGAGTGTGGGAAGACTTTTACTTGGGCATCTAACCTCAAGAAACACCAGAAAAGCCATACTGGGGAAAAGTCATATTAGTGTTCAGAGTGCTGAAAGATTTTTACTCAGGCTGCTCATCTGAAGACACACCAGAAAATCCATAATCGGTAGTCCTTCGGTAGAAAGTCTTTTGTCAAGATATCCAAGCCAAAAAGGCTAATCGGTGCACCCAGTGTGGGAAGACATTAAATTATGTGTAATTTAAAGGTACATCAGATGATCCATTTAGAGGAGACACCATGTCTGTGTTCTAAGTTTGTTCTCATACTGCTCAGTCCCATACAGTCTCTGTAATGTCTTTACATTAAAGAGTTTGATGGTCAATTCCTATGTAGTTATGAATCTGTTCCTGCACTATGAATCTACAAAGTCAAAACTTGGTATAGGGGCTTGGTACTTGATTCTGAGGAAGCACTAGAACATTGGTGGCATTTGGCTTGTAACACAGGAAGTGAGCTTGTATCTCAGCAACGCAAGTCCAAACTTGGTATAGGGACTTGGTATCTGATTGTGAGGATGAACTAGGACTAGGCCCTAATTCCGCCCACTCACTCATCAACGGTTAGACCGAGAATTCTCGCTGTGAAATCAAAATTCCACTGGAGTAACAAATGGTTTTGTACACGCAGCCTTTTTGTACATAACAATTTCAAATACATGTATGGTGCAGGTGCTTGTGTTTCCTTTGGAATCTGCCATCTTGGTTCATGTACAAATCAATATTAAGTGAAACATACATGCAAAAGGGCAAAAATAGATCACAGGCGGAAATAGGTGACTTTCCGACTGACGAACATATTGCTCTGTATGATCATGCCTGATGCCCTGCCTGGCTAGTCGGGGGCTTAAAGGTAAACTATGCAGTATTGGCATATTCCTTACTGTTTTCTCGGTTTTTGCTTCTTTTTCGCTGGCTCTGTCATGGCGAATGTCTGAGAAACTCCATTGCTACCTTTTTCTAGCCGGTGCCTGGCGTGTATGTGTATTTGAATGCAGTAAAGCAATTCGTTACAGTCGTTATACTTCCTGACACCAAGGCCGTCGGCCTGGCGGCCCACAGTTGCAAGGGTGTTTTTTCCGCTCACAGGCGCTAGGGGGAAGCGAGACGGCCACCATTCAACCCGAAAAAGTCATATAAGAATTCCAATGACTCTGAAGCTGTTAAATTAAGGTAAATTAAGCTAAAAAGCGTGCACATTAAAGGAGAATTCCGGTGTGATATTGACCTAAAGTGTGTTGAAACATGATACCGAGTGTGAACGTATGTCTCATAGCCCATCTCGGCTTGTCCCCTGCACTCCAAAATCTGGCGCTAGTTAGCCGATGCTACCAACAGCTTTTTCAATTGTGATGCTTCGGCATCGGGCTAGCCATGCAAATAAATCACTGTTTTACACCATTTACGAGGCTCAATGTATCTCCACACTTCATTGGTAGACTACCGATGGCCCTGACATTTAAAACGAGACATTGAGAACTTTTAAAAAGCACTGGTAGTTTACTTACAAGACGATTTATACAGACAGTATCTTCACGAAGTTTAGCGTTTGCAGCCATCTTGAATTTAGTCACGATAAGTCGAGTGACGTGTAAGAATGAACAGGTATGATAAGGGATCAGATTCCAAAAATAATTCAGTGGAAATGCATGGATTCCAGTTTCTTACAGTAGCAGCAACTGGAATCCATGCATTTCCACGGAATTATTTTTGGAATCTGATCCCTTATCATACCTGTTCATTCTTACTCGTCGCTCGACTTATCGTGACTAAATTCAAGATGGCTGCAAACGCTAAACTTTGTGAAGATACTGTCTGTATAAATCGTCTTGTAAGTAAACTACCAGTGCTTTTTAAAAGTTCTCAATGTCTCTTTTTAAATGTCAGGGCCTTCGGTAGTCTACCAATGAAGTGTGGAGATACATTGAGCCTCGTAAATGGTGTAAAACAGTGATTTATTTACATGGCTAGCCCGATGCCGAAGCACCACAATTGAAAAAGCTGTTGGTAGCATCGGCTAACTAGCGCCAGATTTTGGAGTGCAGGGGACAAGCCGAGATGGGCTATGAGACATACGTTCACACTCGGTATCATGTTTCAACACACTTTAGGTCAATATCACACCGGAATTCTCCTTTAAGCTAAAAAACTGCATAGTGTGCCTTTAATGAAAAGGGACTCTAAACTCCATAACAACGGACAACGGGAGCAACATACCTGTGGCCAGAAGTGGGCACAAATACATCAAAAACTATTTTGTTACAAACTACAAATACCTGCTCATAAAATGTAACAAAATAAAATACAAAATACTCATGTGAAATATGTATTTAATTAAAATACAAGTAATTAATAATTTGAAAATACCAAAATATCCACACAATAATCATGGTTTAAAAAGAAGAAACTACAAGGCATATTATTGAAAACGTATCCCCAAGAGACAAAAAAAAATACTATTTTCTGATTGGCTGGCAGAGGGCTATTAATTCTATACATTGGTGCTCCTATGAAGTATATCTGGTAAACAAAAAATGTAAACAGCATCCAATATTGATGATTGAACTGACAAGAAGCAAACTTCGCAACAGTGGAATCAACTGTAACATAGCACAGTGTTTCTTAACTGGTGGGTCGGGACCCAAAAGTGGTCGCAGAACCGTTCTGGGTGGGTCGCAGAGCTTGTGGTTAAAAATAAATTAAAAATCGGCAATTTTAAATGCTATCTGATCTTTATTTTGATAAACTTTATTCGTAGCCTACATATCAGTCATTGCCATGGACATAGACAATGTTTATGTGACAGGTCATGTTAGAGATCATTTTAGTGGTAAACGGAAGTAGACTGCTACTCTGAATATTTGAAGTAGCCTGCAGTAGGCTTGGATATGGATTCACTTCAAGAGGACTTAATAGGACTGAAATCCCATTGTGTGGTGTGCAGTAGATCAGTGTTTCCCAAAGTCTGGGTCGCGACCCACGGGTGGGTCGCAGGAGATGTTATTTGGGTCGCCAGCACAATTTATGTTGTGTTATAGGCCTAACTGATACCATTTGTCATTTGATACCAGGAAAACTAACAGTTTTCTATTAGGATGTAGATTGTTAACTACAGTCACGGTTTTGTCATAAAAGCTCATGAAACTGGCGCATGAAACTGGGGGACGAACGCATCGCAGAGGGGGTGCCAGCATATATCTACCTCTCAAAATGAAACCGTTCTGTGTGGCGCCTGCCATGTAGCCTACCTCGCAGTTGCAAACTGCAAGGGACATGAATCCGCCTATTTGCACGAACATTAATAGATACCAGCTCCTCAACTTTACAGATTAAAATCTAGTGACCGTGCTGTCAACTAAAGCAGACATCCATAGACCGGACATAAGGCCATTCAATTTGCATACAGTTTCGATTGCAGATGCAATCTTTAAAGTTAATAGCAACCTCCTCACATTCTTATTTCTTATTTAAAATGCACAACAGTGCTTTATAGTCTACAATTTAAATGGGCATTTTAAACACTATTCCTCTCGTTTTCTACCTCGCTAACTCCAAAGTAAAAAGGCGCATTCATCCGGCTATTGCGCAAATGCCTCTTGTTCTGATATAACGACTATACAATATAATATAATACAACAATACAATATAACGACTTGAGTTATTCGCTGTTTACATTGGAATTGACGTCCACAGTATTATGGACTCATTTGTCTGCAACGCAACGTAGCCTACAACATTTCTTTTTAGAAATACAGGAACAGCTTACTATGCTGACGAATTACGACTGCGCAACATGCGAGAATTTTCCCTACTCTCGGATGCGCATTAAAACGTATCTTTTCAGTAGTCGTTTCCAACTTTTCACGCTGATGGTGCTCAAAATGCAACACTACCGTGTTCAAAGCAGGGATCCTATAGCAATGTATGGTTGGGGGAGGCATAGAAAAGTTGGAGAACCTGTGGCCTAAAACAATATTGGTGGTTGCAGGGTAGATTTGAAGTGAAATGGGTCGCGATGGTCTGTCATTTTTAAAAAGTGGGTCGCCAGAAAAAAAGTTTGGGAAACACTGCAGTAGATGGCTGGCACATGAGAGCATGAAACCATCCAAACTAAAATGCCACATGGAAACAAGGAACCCCTGTCAAAGTCATACCTGTCGAGTACTTTGAAAGGTGACATCAAGAGTTGAAGACTTCAAAAATGTAGGCTAATACAAAACAAGTAGGTCTACAGGCACCTGAAGAAAGTTACTTTTTATTATTTTTATTTCTAACTTTCAATGTTCTAAGGGGATGATGAAACAGAAAAGACAGGCGCAAAAAATGGGTTTACAACCCATGTTGACCATTTTGGCTCCCTCAGTTGACTTTTCTATTCATTTTTTCCAACTTCAGACATGTCCAGAGGGAATGGTAAAAGAGAAAAAATGTATCTAACACTTATGTAAGAAAAAGGAAAAATTGGTTTACATTTTACGCTATCCTTCCAAAAGGGTAATGAAATTAGTATTTGTATGGACAAATCGCTACTTAGGTCAACTTTAGAGATAATAGGGAATTGCCCAAGGGATATCATTGGGCACCCACCCTATTCTTATGGAGTAGCCCCTAGGCAACAAGAAACAACAAAGAAAAAAAAACAGGTCACCATGATTCTGGCCTTTGGCTCCCGGACTATGATAAGCATAGCTTATTGTAATGGTTAGTATATTTAACTGAGTGATGAAATGTTGTCTTATTAGAGAAAAAATGACAGATTTTCTTAAGTATTTAAGTATTTGAAATACTCTAAATACAATCCCTCAAAGTATTTTAGTACAAACTACATTAGATTTGTTCCAATCCTGCAAAATACAAATTCCAAAATACGCTAAAGTAATTAAATAAGTATTTAAAATAAATTAATTAAAATACTGCCGATGTCTTCCTGTGGCTTAATTTGTGGAGTAAGTAGGGAGAGAATCCGTTTGATAAATGAGCCAGTAGTGGAGAAATAACTCTTAAGAAATAATCTGTAGCCTATAGGCTAATGCAAACAACATTAGGTAGGCCTACTAGTGATGAGAATCAGCCAACCACTCAGTCTCAAATCGAACTGAATGGCTAGTTGAATGTTAATTCTCTAAAAGGCACAACTTCAAGTGTGTGCTAAGAAATCCTTGTGTTTTTGATACTGTACTTAAATTGACAAAGTACATTTCTTTGGAGACTGAAGGTGTAGCTGCAGCATGTTGATTGATATGTTTTAATTATGTAAAGACATGTTCAAGGAGTTCAGATAGAGCCTGTATCAAGACCATATGTTCAATGTGTTATATGTACTATTTTTGGTAGCCTACTGTACTTCAATGGCCAGTATTTTCTTTATTCATTGAAGCCTCTATGTTTATAGGCGTGTGGTGATACACAATGTGCTGCAGGTGCCAAAAAAATGTTTGGTACTGCTAATTTGTTTTGTTCGGTCATTGGTTAATGTTTGCAAACATCACACTTTGTGAGAATAAAATCATGGCAGAGAATCATGATAACAATTCTAAGCTCAAAAAATGTGATTCATATTTCCCCCCGAATCGTGCACGTCTACATTAGGCTATTGTTGTCCTTGTCATCTTCAGAATCGTGCACGTCTACATTAGGCTATTGTTGTCCTTGTCATCTTCAGAAGTTGATCACAAGTTATGGACCCTTTCAAGAGAGTTCCATTATCAGCATCATAGTTGGCCCCACAAGACTTCCTTTTTAACATTCCATATGTTATCTTAATGCAGAGGAAGTAGATTGGGGCCCAAATAGAATGTCTAAGCATTGTTTTTGTTTTTATTGTTGAAGGGGGTCTACTATGAATGCCTCACAAGTGTTACCACATGCGCGAATGGAGCATTTAGAAGCTGCACTGTGTAGTTAGGATCTTATCAGATTCTGAAGCAATTCAATCTTTGGCTAAGGATTTCTTTGGAGAGCGGACAACAGAGATTGACAGTGACAGCACTGGGGCTATTTTAATTCCAAAGGCATGAGGAACTTTATTGGGATGCATAGTCTTATGGTGATTGGTTGAGAGGAAATATAGGCTACATAATATGTTCATTTACACTTCACAAAATGTAAAGCTGATTCTTCTCAAAACTTGTTTTTATTGCTGAGATGATGATAGCTTTTAGCCTGGCGGGCCATCCTATATCATTGACATGTATACCACCATCCAACACATAAAAAAGTAACACATTCTATTGACTCATTCCAGGCATCGTGTTTAATTAGCCGCCCTACATGATAACAAAATCAAAATGTGCAACTGGTCTATGAGCTCTCATGCTAAAAAAACAAACAGTGTGGAGAACCACATTAGAATGGTTAGATAGCATCTCACTGCAGACCACGCACTGTGGCTTTGGGCAGTCTGTCTCCCAATCCACGTGAAGCCTAGGGCTATATGCCTCACAGGCTTGGAATTTCACCATTCTGGGGGCAAGGCCACTTGGCCTTAAGTTGGGCATATTTGGTGAGGGGCACAAAGGCCACATGTCAGGGCACCAAGGCCAAAGTTAACTATACAGTAGTAGGCTATAAAAATGATCAAAGTTGTATTTAGCCTATTCACTGCAGTAGACCTGCATCACTGTATGAAACATTACAAAAACATGAAACATGACATATTACAAATAACTGTAAATCATCTGATCATCTAATAAAAACAGATATCTAGGCTATATATAAAATTTATTTTATATTTGGCCTGCTATGAAATCATGTATTGAACAATTTAAATGTAGCACAGCTCAGCTTTAAGAAACTCAAATAGCCTAGAAGATGCCGTGCGCTTTATCCGGGGCCAGCCTGGACCAGTAGCCTAGCCAAGCCTATGGCTTGACAGCGCGCCTCTTACGTGAATGGGATCTGCGTACAAAGCCCCCAACATACCAGAGGAAGAAAAAGGTTTTCTTAACACCAAAACTATTGCGAGGGAATGCAAAAACTATTGCGAGGGAACGCAAAAGTATTGCGTGGGAACGCAAAAAGTGCGGTCTAAAAATATTGCCCACCCTGTCCCCAGGGGGGCTCCGTACATTTTTAATTGGTCAAACTGGACACATTTCATCATGGCAGCCCCCATATTATTGTAAAACAAAGACAAGGAAAAATCTAAAAGCTAAAATCCTAAACTTCTAGACCATTCCAGTGTCCAAACCATCAGTTTGAACAATTAACTGCATACATTCACATTTAGCCAATCAGCTGCAGGAATGCAGCAGTTGGAATGTTTTATTCATGCATGACAAAAAGATTCCCATTTGAATGGACATTAGGTACAATTAATGGGGGTTCACTCTTTATTACGACAACCCTCTATTACGACATACCGTTATTACGACATGCCTGTATTTAGACATGCCCCTACTCCGATTTTTTTTAGTACCGCTATTACGACATTAGGCTACCAATCCTCATTTTCAATTTATCTCTGCAGTTCCTGTATCCTATCAAATTCCAACATCCTAGATGCATGGATGAGCTTTAGTCATGTCATCTGCACCTGCAGCTACATCAACAATCCACCCGCCATCCACTAAACAATGTTTTTCCCAATAATTGATATCGGCACACATTTCAGTCAAAACCTTAGGTGATTTTGAACTGGCCATGTGAATAAATGTTACACATTATGTAAAACACAGGTAGCTCTCCTCATTTTATTCTCTAAGCTCTCAGGGGAAAACGGTCGGAAACTCCATGCATCAAACAAACTCTGTGCGTGCAGGCCACCTATATTAATTAATTGATGGCCAATTGCGCAAAGACGGGCGGAATTCTCACGCTCCAGTAGCCTAAACCACTTCAGTGAAGTTCAAATAACCCCCAGAGTTCAGTGTCCATCAGGGTGTTCAAACTGGATGTGCAATATAGTTGTTTATATTGCATTTTAAAGGACAATGATAAAGCCATGTGCAACGCATTTTGGCTTGCCAGCAGGTTGGATAAACTCAATTTACTACACAATAGTCAAGTCAAGTCAAGTCAGATTTATTTTTAAAGCGCATTTAACATGCACATAGTGCAATCCAAAGCGCTCCACAAACAGGACACATAACAACAAGACAAAAGATGCCGGACGGAGCGGCGTAGTCGCCAGCGTACCCATGACATCAAGACATACAAGACAGACAACAAAACAAATAAACAAATAAATAATAAAAAAAAGAAAATATATTTAAAAAGGGGAAAAGTGATGTTAAAATTAGTCCAATTTCCAAACCAGCTGAAAATGTCCAAGGGCAATGATGATCCGTGAAAACTGCGCACAGAGCTGTGTCTTCACAACCAATGCAATGCCAACAAAGTTCTTTAGCAACTGACCAACCCGGTGAATTCACTGGCAGTCTGGAGATAACGTTAACGTTAGAAGCTAGGCCTGTTAGACTGCAGTCTGGAGATGATGGAAGCACAGTCCAAAGTACTGGGCGATCGTGTAGATCCGCAATTCGGTGGACTTAACAGCGACCGTTTGTTGCTCCGTCAGAATGCAGCTCTTCACCGTTAACGTTAGTCTGCAGTTGGCAAGGCAGCTCGCAGGTCAGCAACAGCTCGGCGGCCACGGTAGATCTTTCGCAGAGTAGAGCCTAGGTCCAGCTGTCCCGAGAGATCCCCTCGACCAGACAGTGAAGTGCTGCACCGCTCACGGATAGATGGAAGGATGTCCGATGCCCAGCTAGGGCAAAAGCTAGCCATAGCAAGCTCCCATGGACAAATGTCAACGACATCAGCTGACTTAGAAGTAAAAAGGACTAAGAATAACACGAAAACTATCAAAAATGGCGTAAATAAATAGGGAAAATATTTAACTAGACAAACCAATACAAAAAATAAACATGACATTACATAAAATTACGAACATTACATAAAAACAAACAAAAACATGATGCCAGACGGAGCGGCGTGTCTCGCCAGCGTCCCCGTAACCTAGCAACAATAATGTAGGCTAGGCCTATATCTTTTATATGTCATGCGTGCAGTTGTTGAATTGCACATAACATGTCTGCATATTTATTTAGGCTTTCTCTCGACTTTAGGCTAGCGCAGTTGTTCTCAAACTTTTCACAATGGGTACCACCCACGAAAACAATTGGCTCTCCAAGTACCACCATTATGACCGACATTAAAATACAGGTGCGTATAGGCCAATTCAACTACATATTTTACATTGTACATACTGTTTTGCGTTGTCAAGTCTTTATGAAAAGACACCTTGGAGACTCCCTGAGTACCACTAGCGAGAGTTCGCGTACCACCAGTGGTAACCGTACCACAGTTTGAGAACCACTGGGCTAGCGCATGCATTATCATGGCCCTATAAAAGACAGGCGGGATATCCGACGCTCCTTTTACAGTAAACCACTTCACAACGAACGTTCAAATAACCCCCAGAGTTCAGTGTCCATCAGTCCCAACATTTAGAAACATAATCGTAAAGTCCAAGCGTGAATTGGGTGTGTTTTGATTTTGAGAGAGACTGGAAAAGGGCCGTAGGCTATGTCTCACAGCAACTGCGATAACCTTGTTTCTTGAAGGCTATCCTTACCTCCAAATATCCACATCTAATGAGGGTCGGCGACTATATCCAACACCCAATACTATTTGCAATACCCTCGATATACATAGCCTATTGTTGGAAAGCTTAGTTTATGGTCGTTCGTGTGAGTACAATAACTTAATTTTGAAAATTTTACCAAAACGACTGTTTCCGCCTCACATTTCATTTGTTGTCTTATCTTTTTTATTCAAAACAATTCGTAGGTATCCATACTCAAGTCTAATTACCACCAGACACAAATAATCATCACCTAGGTTAAATCCTCTCTCTCTCTCCAAAACCTCTTCCTCTGAGATGCACGCGCTATAGGCTATATAATTTAGGCTACTCAACATTTCAAATGTGACTCTCTAATCAACTTTTTTAGCTCTTAAACACGAAAAATACATTGTTCAACGGAGCTGGTTTGTGTGAGGCGCACTCTTGGACTCCTTGAGACGCGACTAACCTTTCGGTTGAAGTTCTTGTGCGTAGGCTATTATAGAATCCAATCCTGTTGCCCCTGCTATTTATGTAGCCTTTTATTGTTTTTTTGCCATGAATCGTCTGAGCTGTGATGAAATCGTGTGTTGTTTAAAGTTGGGACGATTACTGTAGGCTTAGGCTATACTGCCCATATTGGAATAAAAAAATAAAGGCCCAGGCCTACTTCGCAAAAGTCCACTCCGTTGAAAATTCCTGGCTACGCCACTGTTAATGACCTTGTGTCGGAATGGCAGGACGTTTGGAAAAAGGTCAAGTGTCGCTACTCCGACAATGGAAAAAAAAATGTCGCAGTAGTGGGACGCTTGAAAATTAATGTTAATGCCGCCACTTCGACAATTAGCCGCCAATGTCTAAGTAGCGGCATATCGGAATAGCAGCATGTAACCCATTTAATGGTCCGTGGGCGAGGACACAACTTAATCTGATTAAACACCTCAAAGATGATTAGGTGGGTGGGTGGGTGGGTGACTGAACTGGAGGTTCCAGACTCTAATAAAGGGGGTTTATGTTTTTTTCTTAAATCAAATAATCCTGTTTGCTCCAGTTACAGTGCCAGGTGAGATGGCCCTTTTCTACTGTTCAGATCACAGTGTCCCATTGTGGGAGAAATGCCCATGCACCACTCCTTCCAATAATTCTTTGTTATTTTATTATGTGTTCCAAAAGCTTTTGCTGCTGATTGGTCATGTTTCAATCCAGTCGGTTTATTAGTGTGTTTAATTGTGAAACATTAAGTTGTGTCCGCCAAATGTTGCATTTCTTAAAGAATCCTGCAATTTTTGTGTCAGTGCCAGGCTTCCTCTACATATCATCTCTTACCCCTACGTACTATCACATTTCCATTCACACCTCCTCCTCACCACCCCTACGTACTATCACATTTCCATTCATACCTCCGCCTCACCACCCCTACGTACTATCACATTTCCATTCACACCTCCTCCTCACCACACCACCCACCCACTCTCTTCTGCTCAAAAGCATTCCAGTTCACACCTCCACCCCTCCAAAAATCCAATTGTGTACAACTTCATTTATGATGATATATTTTGAGCATAAATCACCAAACCTGCAGAGCAGTGGGACATGTGACAAGTGTGTGGGATGTGTGACAAGTGTGTGGGATGTGTGACAAATGTGTGGGATGTGTGACAAGTGTGTGGGATGTGTGACAAGTGTGTGGGATGTGTGACGAATGTGTGGGATGTGGGATGCCCGTGAGATAAAGATACATTGGAATTCAACACGTGTATAAAATGATTTTGTTTAGTCTATGTAATGCCATAGCAATTCGTACAATGTGCAATTTTCCTTTTCAATCCGGCATGTACTGGTAATGATGTTAACAAATAAAGACAGTATCATTTGAAAATGTTTTATTGATTATTACACTAATCTCACTTCAGTGAAGTAACAGATTCATATGAAACAGTAACATATGAATTTACCATCAAACATTTTAATATTAACATGCAGGTGCAGACACGTCAGAGACAGGACAGAGAGAGGACACCTGAGTAAATGTCTTTCCAAACTGAGAACACAGATATGGTCTCTCCTCTAAATGGATCATCTGGTGTACCTGGTAATTAATCATTTAACATTGGTAATAATGACATTTGACAATAAAAGACTTTCTACCGAAGGACTACCGAGTATGGATTCTCTGGTCTGTATTGAGAGAACCCACCCAAGTAAAACTATTTCCACAATCTGAACAGTGGTTTCTCCAGTATGAGTCATGTGGAGCGTCTTGAGATAACCGCTTTGACTGAAGGACTTACCACATGTAGTGCACAGATACAGCTTTTCTCCAGTATGTGATACAGTGTCTGTGACAGTGAGCTCTCTGTTGGTTCTGAAACTCCTCCCACATGTAGCACACTGATATGATCTTGAGATGAGCTGCCTGAGTAAAAGTATTTCCACAATCTGAACACTGACATGACTATTCTCCAGTATGTGTCCTCTGATGTAGAGTAAGATCTGAGCTTGATCTGAAAGTCTTTTCACAATTTGAACAGTGATTGTTCCCCAGTATGGATCCTCTGGTGATTCTTGAGATTAGACAAACAATTAAAAATCTTTCCACAATCTGAACACTGATATGGCTTTTCTCCAGAATGGATCCTCTGGTGTATCTTGAGATTACCCACCTGATTAAAAGTTTTGCCACAATCTGAACACTGATATGGCTTTTCTCCAGAATGGATCCTCTGGTGTCTCTTGAGATTACCCACCTGATTAAAACTTTTACCACAATCTGAACACTGATATGGCTTTACTCCAGTATGTGTTCTCTGATGGATAGGGAGTTCTCCTTTGGTTCTGAAACTCTTCCCACATGTAGAACACTGATATGGCTTTTCCCCAGCATGGATCCTCTGGTGTATCTTGAGATTACCCATCTGATTAAATGTTTTACCACAATCTGAACACTGATATGGATTTTCCCCATTATGGATCATCAGATGTGTCTTGAGATGAACTGCTAGAGTAAAAGTCTTTCCACATTCTGAACAATGATTAGACTTTTCTCCAGTATGGATCCTCTGGTGTATCTTGAGATAACCCACCTGATTAAAACTTTTACCACAATCTGAACACTGATATGGCTTTACTCCAGTATGTGTTCTCTGATGGATAGGGAGTTCTCCTTTGGTTCTGAAACTCTTCCCACATGTAGCACACTGATATGGCTTTTCCCCAGAATGGATCCTCTGGTGTATCTTGAGATTACCCATCTGATTAAATGTTTTACCACAATCTGAACACTGATATGGATTTTCCCCATTATGGATCATCAGATGTGTCTTGAGATGAACTGCTAGAGTAAAAGTCTTTCCACATTCTGAACAATGATTAGACTTTTCTCCAGTATGGATCCTCTGGTGTATCTTGAGATAACCCACCTGATTAAAACTTTTACCACAATCTGAACACTGATATGGCTTTACTCCAGTATGTGTTCTCTGATGGATAGGGAGTTCTCCTTTGGTTCTGAAACTCTTCCCACATGTAGCACACTGATATGGCTTTTCCCCAGAATGGATCCTCTGGTGTATCTTGAGATTACCCATCTGATTAAATGTTTTACCACAATCTGAACACTGATATGGATTTTCCCCATTATGGATCATCAGATGTGTCTTGAGAGTACCTGCCCGAGTAAAAGTCTTTCCACATTCTGAACAATGATGAGACTTTTCCCCAGTATGTGTTATCTGATGGATATTGAGGTTTCTGCTGGTTTTGAAACTCTTCCCACATGTAGCACGCTGGTGTGACTTTTGTCCAGACTGTGTTGCCTGATGTGGGTTGAGATCTGACCCCCTGTTGAAACTCTTCCCATTTGTGATCTTTTCAACTCCTGTAATATAAGAAGATTATTAAAACATATAATTTCTCTTCATCCTCCTACAGCAATGAAAATGTTATCTTTCTCCACTTAGGGATTTCTAGTAAAAGTGTCTAGCTAGAGATGGTATGTGAATGTCAACACAGGCACAGATACATGATGTCGAAGAGCAGAAGCCCACGTGTTAAAGATGGTGAAATGCTAAAGGCTAAAATTCTATGATTTAAATATTGTCATAAAATATTATATAAAGAATATAAAGAGCCTATCCCACCCATCAATGTTTTCCTAATACAAACGTTTAACAGTCTAACTTGTAGGAGAGGAGTCATCATGGCCCTAATCTCTTTAAGACACATAGTTTTGGCAAGTAGCCATATAATAAGTGGAGTCATGTATTGTCCGCCAGTCAGTATTGGAAAATAAGCCTCAACCATATTGCAGGATTGTGGCTGTCCTGTGTGTGTAGAATATATACTGTATCTTTGAATACGGCAGTCTGCTGAGATCTGAGGCACATTGATCACATGATCAAAACTGATTATATGTCCCAACTATAGGCCTACCTGTCATTATTAATCTTAGAAAGAGTGATTTGGAAGAGTTATTTGGCAAAAGGAAACCAGCGTGAAACAGACTTGATATGGCAAGCCAGTTTAACATGACAGTCTGAAGTAATCTATTGTCACAGACGATAAGCAGCCAAATTCCATACACAGCACAAAACAAATTTTAGAGCCCTGATTTTGTCAGTCAAACAACTAATTAACAATAATACTACATATCAACAGATTAATTGACTTATACGCTAATCAATACTTGCAGCCTTTGTGTGTGTGTGTGTGTGTGTGTGTGTGTGTGTCCATGCTCACCTAGTTTCTTACTGGTCCTGGGTTGTTCTGCATCTCCATTGGTCTGCGTCTGCTTGTTCGTCCCTCGCTGGCCTTGTGGTCTACAGCAGTCCACCAGCACCACTGATACCCTCTTCATCTGGGCCAGAGACATGGGGTCTGTAGGGGACAGGTCAGTTTTGAATTGGACTGCAGTGCAAATGTTGGAGCAAACATTAAGTTGGTATTGTTTTTAATATTATAAACCTCTACCTAGAGCTTTCACATTAAATCATATAATTTAATCTAATAAGAGTTTGACTTATTTAAGACGTCTTACATTTGCTTAACAGACTAGCAGCCAAATTATATTGTTTTCTTGATAACTATGTCTATTTTTAGATTACATTTTATATGTATATATAACAGCTTAGATGCCTGGTGGTTAACGGAGGGGGGGGGGCTGATACATGAAGTCAAGGACAGGAGACAACAGGTGTAAAAGACAGCAAATAATGTGAAATGATTTAAGCATTCTGCTTTTTGAAGAATCCAGCTTTTTGCAAACATTTAAGCATCTTACTTGTAGGTGAGGAGTCATCATGGTCATATTCTCCAGAATCAGAATTGTTTCCCTCTATAATTTCCACTGGTGTGAATTCCTCTTCTCCCCAAGTAGATGATATTTGTGTCTCAGTCCTAAAGTCATGTTCCAATACAGTCATATCTTCCAATTGGAGGAAATCATCAAACTCTTCTTCTTTGATCTCCTTCTTCACTGGAATTAGTGGTTCTGCCATTTCAGACTTAAATTCTGCTGTACCAAAGACAGGAGACAACAGGTGTAAAAGACAACAAATAATGTGAAATGATCTAGGGATTTATAGTAAAAGTGTCTAGCTAGAGATGGTAGGTGAATGTCAACACAGGCACAGATACATGACATTGAAGAGCAGAAGCCCATGTGTTAAAGATGGTAAAATGCCCCCTATGATTTAAATATCCTCATAAAACATATGGCATATTATAACATATATTAAAAACTCATCACACCCATCAATGTTCTTCTTATACAAGCTGTTAAGAGACTTAGTATGAGAGGAGTCATCATGAAACACATTATTTTTTGTATTAGCAAGTAGCTGTATAATAAGAGGGGTCATATATTATCCATCAGTCAGCATTGGTAAATAAGTCCCAACCATATTGCAGGATGTGGCTGTCCTGTGTGTGTAGGATATACGACAGTCTGAGGAGATCTGAGGCACACAATCCTTATTGTTAGGTATTGCTAAGCCTATTGCAAATCACAATATAAGCTCATTGGTTTCTTTCTTTTCTTTCCCTTGTTTGGCATTTTGTTTTGTTGGGTAGTGAAGCGATAATGCATTTAAATCATTGTTCATGTCATGTGGGGGGGGGGGGGGATTAGCACCCTGGGCCATGGTGCGTAATATGGAATACAACTATAGCAGCTCTCCTGCCAACTATGTCTGTAAACATTGATCATAGAAAATAAGAGAGATTTGGTGAAACCAAAGCGAAACAGACTTGATATGGCAAGCCAGTTTAACATGAGAGTCTGAAGTAATCTATTCTCACAGTCATATTCCACACACAATACAAACATTTTTAGAGCCCTAATTTTGTCTGTCAAACAACTAAGTAACTTTGGAGTCACTGATACATGAAGTCAAGGACAGGAGACAACAGGTGTAAAAGACAGCAAATAATGTGAAATGATTTAAGCATTCTGACAAAATCTAATGTAAACAATGCTATTAACTAATAACCCCTCCAGGTTTTTCTAGTAGACATGTAAGCATCTTACTTGTAGTAGAAGAGTCATCATGGTCATATTGTCCAGAATCAGAATCGTTTTCCTCTTTCATTTCCACTGGTGTGAATTCCTCTTCTCTGTAGGTAGAGGATGTTTGTGTCTCAGTCTTACAGTCATTTTCCAATACAGTCTTATCTTCCAATGTACTGGCCAAAATATAATGATGGAGAAAATAATCAAACTCCTCTTCTTTGATCTCCTTCTTCACTGTTTTTAGTGGTTCTGTCATTTCAGGCTTAAGTTCTGCTGTGTCAAAGAAATCCTCTCAAATTAAAGATAAAATGAATATGTGGCCAAAGAACAGTAGAGTTGTCCTGTTGATGACATACACCTACACATTGTAGCATCCCTGTGAGAACCACCCTCTGATATAAGACCTTTATCTGACCTGGAGTCCATTTTACCCAATCAGCTGCAAGAATACCGTATTTGCATTGCAAATGATGATGGCAAATTATTATTGGTTAGACAATTCTGATGGTAATCAGGTGGGCATGTCCATAAATCAACCTGCCCTAAGTCCACAAAGGAGGGTATGTGGGGGTGGGGTGGAGGTGTGAACTGGTGAGTGATGGGGGTAGGAGACTGCATGTGGGGGTGGAGGTGTGAACTGATTGGTGATGGGGGTAGGAGACTGCATGTGGGGGTGGAGGTGTGAAATGATTGGTGATGGGGGTAGGAGACTGCAGGTGGGCTGGAGTTTTGTGAACTGTTCATTTCCCACTAAAACAAGTAAAACTTCCAAAGGGATCTTTCCCTATCATCATGTCATTGTGGCTTATTTTCTGTCGCCACATGACATTAGACTGCTTGGGAACTGGAACTATTGTGGCCGATTTCAAGCATGCAGGGAGCCATGAGGTTGGCAGAGACAGGTTAAAGATGGTAGTGGAGACCGGCATTAACCCGGCTGCACAGTCTTTGAGCACCCCACCCTGTACCCCATCTGGTCCCGCTGCTTTCCTTGGGTTGATGTTGCAGACTTGGGGTGTAGACTGGTAAAAGGAGCGTGCTGCGGACATTGAAGGGCCGCAGCCTCCTCAGGAAGTACAGTCTGCTCTGCTCTTTCTTGTATAGTGCTTCAGTATTGGCTGACCAGTCCAGTTTATTGTCCAGGTGTAATCCCAGATACTTGAAAGTGTTAACCACCTCCACATTGACCCCATTAATGGAGACTGGTAGCAGAGCGGGCTTAGACATGTGAAAATCCACCACCATCTCCTTGGTCTTTGCAGTGTTGAGTTGAAGGTGGTTGAGTTTGCACCATAGCACAAAGTCCTCCAGCAGGCTCCTGTACTCCTCCTCTTGCTCGTCCCTTATACACCCCATAATTACAGTATCATCAGAAAACTTCTGCATGTGGCATGACTCAGTGTTGTAGCAGAAGTCAGATGTGTACAGGGTGAACAGGACTGGAGAGAGCACAGTTCCCTTTGGAGCTCCGGTGCTGCTGATCACAGTGTCAGAGAGACAGTTCTTCAGTCTGACGAACTGTGGCCGCTCGGTCAGGCAATCTGTAAACCAGTGTACCAGGTGAGCGTCCACACCCATCTGCAAGAGCTTGTTCATATATGGTGAAAGATAACGAGCATGAATCACACCTGCAGAGCAGTGGGATATGTGACTGTAAAGATACATTGGAATTCAATATGTGTATAAAACAATTTTGTTTAATCTATGTAACGCCATAAGAAGCCCTCTACAGAGCTTAAAAATAGATTAAAAACAGCTTAGCGATCTCTCATAGACTACACATGCTGTCTCTGCATCTTGAATGCAATGGTGAAGACCACTGTATACCCATGGGTTGCACTAAGGACGCTTGGGTTGTTCTGCATGGTGCCTGTGTTCATTTGGGGACATGATCAACACAGAAGGGTGGGCTATAGCCAGTGTTGTAGTACTCAAGTCGTGTCCGAGTCATGAGCTAAATTTAGAGACTCGTGACTTGACTTGGACTTGAGCACTGAATGACTCGAACTTGGACTCGGACTCGTACATTCAGACCATGCAGACTCGGAAATTGAGATGAGGACTCGACTTTTTGTCATGTCATTAGGCTATAATTGTAATATGTCATTAGAATATTATTTGGTATAGGATTTTAATACCTAAATTACTAAATTAATATCTAAAAACTGCTTCATGTCTTACATCACACATCACGCCATGTTCCTACAATAACGGACGTTAACTTTAATGGTGCCAAATGCCTGGAGACATGAATGCCCCGAAGGTTGTCAGTTTTTCATTTAATAGTGACTCGACTCGGACTTGACTCAGATGAGTAGTGGACTCGACTCGGACTTGACTTGGAATTTTTTTTAATGACTTGGACTTGACTCGGACTTGAACACTGGAGACTCGAACCTGGACTCGGACTCGAGGCATAGTGACTTGACTACAACACTGGCTATAGCAAGACATCCTACAATGTGCAAATTTCCTTTCAATCCGGCACGTACTGGTTATGCTGTTAGCTGTGACTGTGACAGTTTGTACTGAGCTGAAAAGTGCTATAGCACCACTGCTACAGAAAATTGAAAACCATGATAGCACCATCAGAGATTTGGAGCATGCTCAAGAAAACATCGTACAGACTCTGAGAACGCAAGTGGATCAGCTGAATGCTAAGTGCGAGGATCTAGAGGGGCGCTCAAGAAGAAACAATATTCGTCTGATTGGGATACTGGAAGACGTGGAGGGCTCTAATCCAACCCAATTTGCCTCTGGGCTTTTTGAGGCTTGACCAAAAACCTATCCCAGATAGTTTGCGCGAGAAGCCCAGTAAGGACAAACCACCCAGGTTATTGTTCAGGTTGTTGTTCCCTGCCCTGCTGAAAATTACATTGCCTGGTGGAACACTGCACAAATTCCAAGACCCCTCTGCAGCAGTGGATTTCATCAAGAACTTAACATCTGTGGGTCGTACACCAGCCTAACTTCAGGATACAGATGGCAGTGAGCTAACGGTGGCCAAGTAAATAGACTGTCTATTTGGACTAGCCTACTGATTGACTGCTAAGCTAGAACGTCCTTGCTATTTTCCCTTCTCTTTCCATCTCCAGATAGCTTAGCAACAGGTAAATCTGCCTAGTTTTCTGGTCATTCTTAATCTGTCTACTCTGGTTTCTGAAATAACCTAATAGTCTGCATTTTGAGCTGATGTTAAATTATTCGTATTTGCCACTCTTATACTGTTCATTTGTCACTAGTTTCTGGTAGCACGTCGGCGGCTCTCTTGAATGAGCAACGGTGCCATTTCAGACTGTCCGTCAATCATAAAAGGGAATATGCGGGCGTCCTGTTCAACGGACGCTTTATCAAGGGATACATGTGTTTTGTCTTGTAATCTACTTTTTCAATGTTTATGTTGCTTGTATTTGTCGATCATTATGCCTGCTAAAATAGCTTTTCCTCCGTGGTTGTGATTCCCAGTAGTTAACGTCACTCACTCTTTATCAAACAGTGACGCATGTCGCAGTCTCATAGGAATAACTTGAATTTTGTCAGCTGGAATTGCAGGGGATTAAATGCACCACTTAAACATAACTTATTTGCAAGAGACAAATCTAAAGGTGGTGGATCACGCTATATCACCCTAGCCTAGAAATCTAGACGCACCCTAGCGGCAGCAAATTACAAATGTAAAATTACATTTGCTGCCAGGGCTAGTCTAGCAACTCTCCGTTGGCTTGTATCAGGCCAATCAAATCGTGTATAGAGTCGTTAGGTGGGCTTAAAGCAACACCAAAGAGTTTTTTGTACCTTAAAAATGTGTTTTCGTTTCAGTGGTTCATCAACTCGTAACAGGGTAAACGGCACTTCTGCATTCGCTTTGCGACCCTCTATCGGCTATAACCGCACTATGTAAGTTTGCCAGATCGGGTAGCGGATCTGTAGTTCGATGGAATGAAACATAAGAAACTACAAATTTGACTTGCATCTGATGTCCCAATACCGCATGCTTTCATAAAATCATGCAACATATTCTACCTTGTCTGTGGACATCGTTATTTCCAAAGCCAGTGCTGGATAGTGTGGCCTTACTGACTATAGTGACTACGCCACCCCCCTATACCTAGAGAAGAACCCCTGGAGCTACCCACTCAGCCCCCCCAGCTGCAGGCTACTGTTCAAAACAGGATATCAGGAGGCACAGGTGATGATAATACACATTTTCATTTATTATATTCTTAGACAAAAGCTTAAAGGAACACGCCACCCAAAGTCAGTAGTAATATATGTTCTTACCTTAACTTTCACGAGTTGAATCATACCTCTCCCGCGTCGGTACGTGCACTCAAACGCTCTGGTGCGCGGCTGGACTGTGTTAGCATGTTGCTATGCTAGCGGTTTTGGATGGTAACTAAGCGTAGAAGTAATCAAAAACATCCGCGTTTTCCCGACTTAAATACAGTTGCACGAGTAGTTGATAGAAATGCTACGGCCATGCAACATGAAACGTGGCGATTTTCTAAGCGAATAAACGGGAGAACTACAATGTTTGGCGCAATAGCACTTGGGAGTACTTCGACCTAGCGTAGTAGTATTGTTAACACCTAATTGTAGATCCTATCCACCACAGAGTTTAGAATCCATGCTGGATCGACCCTCAGCCTCTCCCTCCCCTCTGAGCGAGAGAGAGGCACACACACTAGAGATGCGCTGATGGGCTATTATTTCAACCATAACTGCATAGCAAAACTTATCATCCATCAGCCATTCATCAGCACCAAAGTTTTTTGACCAATTTTCAAAACCGCACCCGCCCACCATCCGCTGGTTGTTTTAATGTAGGCTATATGGGTGATGCAGCGCTGCTGACGTGAGGCTAGAAAGCCCTTGCCTGTTCTAGAAAGACTGATCTAATGCAGCAAATATATTAAAAGGCTGAAGTCGTACATTGACTATGTTGTAGCCTATCCCCAGAATATCAGCAGCAAACTCAGTCTCTGTCTGGCAAAACAGTCTCCAAATAAAACGCACATCGGCCTGTTGCCTGCCAGCTTGTGACAATATATCGTCCAAAATGCTTGATTGCATTGCATTCTCCACATTTTTAGCTAAATTTTCATGTACCACATCAGCATTTTTGTTCAGTGAATCTTTTGTAAATTGCTTTACAATTACCGTCGGGCCTATAGGCCTATTGCCTGGCTTGCCTCAGCTTCGGTCACGTCCTTTTACAATTGTATCCTTGTAATAAAAAACGCAATTTGCCACATAATTTCAATATGCTCCTGGCCTACTAATTAATGCCTATTGTACTTTATTTTTTGCAAAAAGAAAGAAATCCTTGATAAAATAACAAGTCATTCACATTATAGGCTACTTTACACACTGTTATGTCAGGGTGACTGACATGACTGTTCTGAAGACTCCCATTAATTTTGACTGCACAAGTGCGATGTGCGTTTTAATTGGAGACTGTATTGCGAGACATAGACTGAGTTTGCTGCTGATATTCTGGGGATAGGCTATGTATCTTTACATAAAAAGGGAAAACTTAGACTCTATCCCACTGAGCTGGAACAATTTATTATTACTGCTACTGCGGTTAAAGGGAAGATATCCCACCAGTACATAACTCTGTCTGAAAGTTCACAGAACTCTTTTTTGTCTCTGACAAACTGGGAACTGGGAAATAGAGTTTAAAATGACTTTCAGTGAAAAAGAATGGTTAATTCTGTGAACCCAATTTACCTCACCTTTGACTACAAACATTAAAGTTAAAGAAACTAATTATAAATTCCTGTATAAATACTATATAACTCCAGTGAAGCTTAATACGTTTGATGGCACTAATTCTCTTATGTGTAGAAAATGTGAAACTGAATTTGGAACATTTATGCATTTATTTTGGCATTGTAAAGCTGTGAGATGAAGAGGGCATCAGTGGTGCTGGTGGACTGCTGTAGACCACAAGGACAGCGAGGGACGAACAAGCAGACGCAGACCAATGGAGATGCAGAAAAACCCAAGACCAGTAAGAAACTAGAAACACACACACACACACACACACAGACACACACACAAGGGCTGCAAGTAATGATTAGCCATATACATTGTTGATCTGTGAGATTATTGTTGATTAGTTGTTTCAAGCTCGACAAAATTAGGGCTCGAAAATTGTTTTTGTGTTGGCGTGTGGAATATGGCTGTTCATCAACTGTAAGAATAGGTTACTTCAGACTGTCATTTTAAACTGGCTTGCCATATCAAGTCCGTTTGGCATTGGTGTCCTTTCAGCAAGTCTCTCTTATTTTCTAAGATCGATGTTGACAGGTATGCTTGGGACTCATGATCTGTTTTGATCATGTGATCATTGTGCCTCAAATCTCTTCAGACTGCCATATACAGAGTTACTGGCTATAGCCCACACACACAGGACAGCCAGCAATATGGCCGGGACTTATTTTCAAATGTTAACTGGTGGACAATACATGACCCCAGTTATTATACGGCTAAAACGAGAAAAATAATCTTAACACAATGTGCTTAAAGAGTATATGACCATGATATATGACCATGATGACTCCTCTCCTACAAGTTAGACTGTTAAAAGTTTGTATTAGGAAACATTGAGGGGTGGGGTAAGTTCTTTATATTCTTTAAAATCCTGTTTTATGAGAATATTTAAATCATATGATGCATTTTCACACATGGTATTCTGCTCTTCGATGTTATGTATAGAGCTGTGTTGACATTCACATACCATCTCTAGCTAGATACTTTTACTCTGAATCCCTAAGTGGAGAAAGATAACAGGACGAAGAAAGAGTATATGTTTTAATCATGTTCTTATATTACAGGAGTTGAAAGGATCAGAAATGGGAAGTGTTTAAAGAAGGGATCAGATCTCAAGCCACATCAGACAACACATACTGGAGTAAAGCCATATCAGTGTCCTACATGTGGGAAGGGTTTCAAAACAATGAGAAACCTCACTGTCCATCAGAGAACACATACTGGAGAAAAGCCATATCAGTGTTCAGATTGTGGAAAGACTTTTAATAAGGCAAGTAGGGGAGACCGGGGCTGGTTGTCTCACGGGTTGGTTGTCACATTGCTTATTCCAGGCACTAGGTAATGCTGTGGTAACATTTTGATATCAAACTGTTACCCTTTGATTGCTTAATCATTTGCACTAGGAATTTTGCTGAGCAGACACACAGCATTGAGGTGAGGAGACCATTTTTAAATTTCATGGGTCAGAGTAAATTTTCATGTTAGAGTTGTTTTTGTATTGAGAGCTTGTAGGATATTATTAGTTCAAAAACAAAACACTCATTATAAAGTCAAAGGTAGTAGCTTTATTTTGAGTCATATTTTAGCTATCAAGTTAAAGCCAGGTGGCAGCTAGGTTAACATCTTTGTCAAGAGGTCAGTTGGGGATAGTTGTCACATAGCTCGTGGGGTTTGTTGTCACATGTGTTTTTTTGTTACTGTGACACAGTTGTCACTGTGTTTGCAACTTTGTTTGCAACTTACATGATAATAAAGAGGTTTTGGCACTGAAAATGATTTCATTTTATTTCTCAACACAGTAGACAATTCAAGTAACTGATCACCTCCTTTAATCCCATTGTTTAAACATAAGGGGCATTGATGACAACTATCATAGGAGTGGTATTCATATTAAAACTTATTTGCAGTTTCTAGCTTAAAAAACTAAAAAGTTATCATTTTTTAAGATCCCATTTTATCACTAAAATCCCATTGAAACTCTATAGGGACAACCAACCCCATACCCTGTGACAACCAACCCCGTGATGAAAACCAAAGCGTGAATGAAATGGCCACTTCTAAATGGGACCCACTGTATGTTTTTGCACTTCAGTTAAAATGTTAGAGAGACAAAGATAGTTAGATAATGTTCACATTTGAAGTGAGTTGAACAGTCTTATTTTCCATATTTTTTATAATGACTTTGAAAAATATGGGACATAACATGAATTGCAATATATCGCAGTATCGAATCGCAATACTTGTTGTATCGCAATATGTTAAGAATCACAATAATATCGTATCGTGGCACAAATATCGCAATAGTATCGAATAGTCAAATTTTTGCCAATTCACACCCCCACTCATGAGGGTGTTCTATTGGGAAGAAGCCGTTCTTCAGTCTGTTCCATTCTGTTGTTTTATGGTTCTGTATCTCTTTCCAGAGGGTAGCAGGGTGTGTGGGTGGTGGAAGGAAATGACTCAATTATTAATTATAAATGACTGTAACAAGAAAATAATATGTATGATAAGCCTTTTGGAGGTTAGACGCTGGAGCAGACAGAAAGTTAGTTACAAATTACTACATCACAAATTATAAATGACTGTAAAAAGATAATAATAATAAAATATAAAATGCAGAAGCCCTCATCCATCTCCATGAAAGTTTACATGGTAAGGAGCTCTAAGAAGAGTTTGGGCAGCTAGTTGGTGTTCCGAGGAATGTAGAGGCAAAGGAATCAGACTAGGGAGCACTGGAATCAGACTAGGATCAGACGAGGGAGCACTGGAATCAGACTAGAATCAGACTAGGGAGCACTGGAATCAGACTAGGATCAGACTAGGGAGCACTGGAATCAGACTAGGGAGCACTGGAATCAGACTAGGATCAGACTAGGGAGCACTGGAATCAGACTAGGGAGCACTGGAATCAGACTAGGATCAGTCTAGGGAGCACTGGAATCAGACTAGGATCAGACTAGGGAGCACTGGAATCAGACTAGGATCAGACTAGGGAGCACTGGAATCAGACTAGGATCAGTCTAGGGAGCACTGACTAGGGAGGGAATCAGACTAGGGAGCACTGGAATCAAACTAGGATCAGACTAGGGAGCACTGGAATCAGACTAGGGAGCACTGGAATCAGAATAGGATCAGACTAGGGAGCACTAGAATCAGATTAGGATCAGTCTAGGGAGTACTGGAATCAGTCTAGGGAGCACTGGAATAAGACTAGGATCAGACGAGGGAGCACTGGAATCAGACTAGGATCAGACTAGGGAGCACTGGAATCAGACTAGGATCAGACTAGGGAGCACTGGAATCAGACTAGGGAGCACTGGAGGAATGTAGAGCATCAGACCAAATCTGTCAAGGACATGACAATGGGGGAAGATCCCTTTGGAAATGTTACTTGATTTACTGGGAACAAAACTTTACAAAACTCCACCAACACCTGCAGTCTGCTATCCCCATCACCAACCAGTTCACACCTCCACCCCCGCATGGAGTCTCCTACCCCCATCACCAACCAGTTCACACCTCCACGACACCCCCACATACCCTCCTTTGTGGATTTTGGGCAGGTTAAGTCATGGACATGCCCACCTGATTACCATTTGAATTGTCTAACCAATAATAATTTGTCATCATCATTTGCAATGCAAATACTGTATTCTTGCAGCTGATTGGGTAAAATGGACTCCAGGATGCCAACAGGTCAGATAAAGGTCTTATAAGAGAGAGTGGTTGTCAGAGATGCTGTGGAACTACAGTGTGTAGGTGTATGTTATCAACAGGACAACTGTACTGTTCTTTGGCCACATATACATTTTGTTATTTTCAAACTGAAGGGAAGTTGGAGAGGATTTCTTTGGCACAGCAGAACTTAAGTCTGAAATGTCAGAACCACTAATACCAGTGAAGAAGAAGATCAAAGAAGAAGAGTTTGATTATTTCCTCCTTGAACATATTTTGGCCAGTAAATTGGAAGATAATACTGTATTGGAACATGACTTTAGGACTGAGACACAAATATCATCTACTTGGGGAGAAGAGGTATTCACACCAGTGGAAATTATAGAGGTAAACAATTCTGATTCTGGAGAATATGACCATGATGACTCCTCACCTACAAGTAAGATGCTTAAATGTTTGCAAAAGCTGGATTCTTAGGTAATTTAATTGAATTGAAGCATTGTTTACATTAGATTTTGTCGGAATGCTTAAATCATTTCACATTATTTGCTGTCTTTTACACCTGTTGTCTCCTGTCCTTGACTTCATGTATCAGCCCCCCCCCCCCTCTGTTAACCACCAGGCATCTAAGCTGTTATATATGCATATAAAATGTAATCTAAAATTAGACATAGTTATCAAGAAAACAATCTAATTTGGCTGCTAGTCTGTTAAGCAAATTTGTTTTGGTAAGACGTCTTAAATAAGTCAAACTCTTATTAGATTAAATTATATGATTTAATGTGAAAGCTCTAGGTAGAGGTTTATAATATTAAAAACAATACCAACTTAATGTTTGCTCCAACATTTGCACTGCAGTCCAATTCAAAACTGACCTGTCCCCTACAGACCCCATGTCTCTGGCCCAGATGAAGAGAGTATCAGTGGTGCTGGTGGACTGCTGTAGACCACAAGGCCAGCGAGGGACGAACAAGCAGACGCAGACCAATGGAGATGCAGAACAGCCCAGGACCAGTAAGAAACTAGGTGAGTATGGACACACACACACACACACACACACACACACACAAAGGCTGCAAGTATTGATTAGCGTATAAGTCAATTAATCTGTTGATATGTAGTATTATTGTTGATTAGTTGTTTGACTGACAAAATCAGGGCTCTAAAAATGTCTTTTGTGCTGTGTGTGAAATTTGGCTACTTATCGTCTGTGTCAATAGATTACTTCAGACTGTCATGTTAAACTGGCTTGCCACATCAAGTCTGTTTCACGCTGGTTTCCTTTCGCCAAATCACTCTTATTTTCTAAGATTAATAATGACAGGTATAGTGGGGACATATAATCAGTTTTGATTATGTGATCAATGTGCCTCAGATCTCAGCAGACTGCCGTATTCAAAGATACAGTATATATTCTACACACACAGGACAGCCACAATCCTGCAATATGGTTGAGACTTATTTTCCAATACTGACTGGCGGACAATACATGACTCCAATTATTATACGGCTACTTGCCAAAACGATGTGTCTTAAAGAGATTAGGGCCATGATGACTCCTCTCCTACAAGTTAGACTGTTAAACGTTTGTATTAGGAAAACATTGATGGGTGGGATATAGGCTCTTTATATTCTTTATATAATATTTTATGACAATATTTAAATCATATAATTTTAGCCTTTAGCATTTTACCATCTTTGACACATGGGCTTCTGCTCTTCGACACCATGTATCTGTACCTGTGTTGACATTTACCTACCATCTCTAGCTAGACACTTTTACTAGAAATCCCTAAGTGGAGAAAGATAACATTTTCATTGCTGTAGGAGGAGGAAGAAAAATTAAATGTTTTAATAATGTTCTTATATTACAGGAGTTAAAAGGATCACACATGGGAAGAGTTTCAACAGGGGGTCAGATCTCAACCCACATAAGGCAACACAGTCTGGACAAAAGTCACACCACCAGTCAAACCAGCAGAAACCTCAATATCCATCAGATAACACATACTGGGGAAAAGTCTCATCATTGTTCAGAATGTGGAAAGACTTTTACTCTGGCATGTACTCTCAAGACACATCTGATGATCCATACTGGGGAAAAGCCATATCAGTGTTCAGATTGTGGTAAAACATTTAATCAGATGGGTCATCTCAAGAGACACCAGAGGACACATACTGGAGAAAAGCCATATCAGTGTGCTACATGTGGGAAGAGTTTCAGAACCAAAGGAGATCTCACTATCCATCAGACAACACATACTGGAGAAAAGCCACATCAGTGTTCAGATTGTGGAAAGACTTTTAGTCATGTGAGTAGTCTGAAGACACACCAGAGGATGCATACTGGAGAAAAGCCATATCACTGTTCAGATTGTGGAAATACTTTTACTCTGGCAGCTCATCTCAAGAGACACCAGCAAATCCATACTGGAGAAAAGCCATATCAGTGTGCTACATGTGGGAAGAGTTTCAGAACCAAAGGAGAACTCACTGTCCATCAGAGAACACATATGGGAGAAAAGCCATATCAGTGTTCAGATTGTGGAAAGACTTTTACTAATGTGGGTAATCTCAAGAAACACCAGAGGATGCATACAGGGGAAAAGTCTTATCATTGTTCGGATTGTGGAAAGACTTTTACTCATGTGTGTAATCTCAAGAGACACCAGATGATCCATACTGGGGAAAAGCCACATCAGTGTTCTACATGTGGGATGAGTTTCAGAACCAGCGAAAAACGTACTATCCATCAGAGAACACATACTGGAGTAAAGCCATATCACTGTTCAGATTGTGGTAAAACTTTTAATCAGGTGGGTAATCTCAAGAGACACAAGATGATCCATACTGGGGAAAAGCCATATCACTGTTCAGATTGTGGAAATACTTTCAGATCAAGCTCAGATCTTATTCTACATCAGAGGACACATACTGGAGAATAGTCATGTCAGTGTTCAGATTGTGGAAATACTTTTACTCAGGCAGCTCATCTCAAGATCATGTCAGTGTGCTACATGTGGGAGGAGTTTCAGAACCAACAGAGAGCTCACTGTCACATAGACACTGTATCACATACTGGAGAAAAGCTGTATCTGTGCACTACATGTGGCAAGTCCTTCAGTCAAAACGGTTATCTCAAGACGCTCCACATGACTCATACTGGAGAAACCACTGTTCAGATTGTGGAAATAGTTTTACTTGGGTGGGTTCTCTCAATACAGACGGTAGAAGGTCTTTTATTGTTAAATGTCATTAAAATGTGTGTAATTACCAGGTACATCAGAGGATCCATTTAGAGGAGAGACCATATCTGTGTTCTCAGTTTGGAAAGACATTTACTCAGGTGTCATCTCTCTGTCCTGTCTCTGAGGTGTCTGCACCTGCATGTTAATATTAAAATGTTTGATGGTCAATTCCTATGTAGTTATGAATCTGTTCCTGCGCTGTAGTGACATTAGTGCTGTTTCAAATGATACTGTCTTTATTTCTGTTGTATTCTTATTGTACGCTGTAGAACACTCATGGAAGTGTAAACATTCTAGTTGATGAAGCCACTGCACTGCACTCTCCTCCTTGGGGGACTATTGGCCAACACTAGCTTCACAGTCACTGTTAACAGCATAACCAGTATGTGCCGGATTGAAAGGAAATTTGCACATTGTAGGATGTCTTGCTATAGCCTACCCTTCTGTGTCGATCATGTCCCCAAATGAACACAGGCAACATGCAGAACAACCAAGCGTCCTTAGTGCAACCCATGGGTGTACAGTGGTCTTCACCATTGCATTCAAGACGCAGAGACAGCATGTGTGTCTATGAGAGATCGCAAAGCTGTTTTTAATCTATTTTTAAGCTCTGTAAAGGGCTTGTTATGGCGTTACATAGATTAAACAAAATTGTTTTATACACATATTGAATTCCAGTGTATCTTTACAGTCACATATCCCACTGCTCTGCAGGTGTGATTCATGCTCGTTATCTTTCACCATATATGAACAAGCTCTTGCAGATGGGTGTGGACGCTCACCTGGTACACTGGTTTACAGATTACCTGACCGAGCGGCCACAGTTCGTCAGACTGAAGAACTGTCTCTCTGACACTGTGATCAGCAGCACCGGAGCTCCAAAGGGAACTGTGCTCTCTCCAGTCCTGTTCACCCTGTACACATCTGACTTCTGTTACAACACTGAGTCATGCCACATGCAGAAGTTTTCTGACGATACTGTAATTGTGGGGTGTATCAGGGACGAGCAAGAGGAGGAGTACAGGAGCCTGCTGGAGGACTTTGTGCTATTGGTGCAAACTCAACCACCTTTAACTCAACACTGCGAAGACCAAGGAGATGGTGGTGGATTTCTGCAGGTCTAAGCCCGCTCTGCTACCAGTCTCCATTGATGGGGTCAATGTGGAGGTGGTTAACACATTCAAGTATCTGGGATTACACCTGGACAATAAACTGGACAATACTGAAGCACTATACAAGAAAGAGCTGAGCAGACTGTACTTCCTGAGGAGGCTGCGGTCCTTCAATGTCTGCAGCAAGCTCCTTTTACCAGTCTACAACCCAAGTCTGCAACATCAACCCAAGGAAAGCAGCGGGACCAGATGGAGTACAGGGTGGGGTGCTCAAAGACTGTGCAGCCGGGTTAATGCCGGTCTTCACTACCATCTTTAACCTGTCTCTGACAACCTCATGGCTCCCTGCATGCTTGAAATCGGCCACAATAGTTCCAGTCCCCAAGCAGTCTAATGTCATGTGGCGACAGAAAATAAGCCTCAATGACATGATGATAGGGAAAGATCCCTTTGAAAGTTTTACTTGTTTTAGTGGGAAATGAACAGTTCACAAAACTCCAGCCCACCTGCAGTCTCCTACCCCCATCACCCATCAGTTCACACCTCCACCCCCACATGCAGTCTCCTACCCCCATCACCAATCAGTTCACACCTCCACCCCCACATGCAGTCTCCTACCCCCATCACTCACCAGTTCACACCTCCACCCCACCCCCACATACCCTCCTTTGTGGACTTTGGGCAGGTTGATCTATGGACATGCCCACCTGATTACCATCAGAATTGTCTAACCAATAATCATTTGCCATCATCATTTGTAATGAAAATACGGTATTCTTGCAGCTGATTGGGTAAAATGGACTCCAGGTCAGATAAAGGTCTTATATCAGAGGGTGGTTCTCACAGGGATGCTACAATGTGTATGTGTATGTCATCAACAGGACAACTCTACTGTTCTTTGGCCACATATTCATTTTATCTTTAATTTGAGAGGATTTCTTTGACACAACAGAACTTAAGCCTGAAATGACAGAACCACTAAAAACAGTGAAGAAGGAGATCAAAGAAGAGGAGTTTGATTATTTTCTCCATAATTATATTTTGGCCAGTAAATTGGAAGATAAGACTGTATTGGAAAATGACTGTAAGACTGAGACACAAACATCCTCTACCTACAGAGAAGAGGGATTCCCACCAGTGGAAATGAAAGAGGAAAACGATTCTGATTCTGGACAATATGACCATGATGACTCTTCTACTACAAGTAAGATGCTTACATGTCTACTAGAAAAACCTGGAGCGGTTATTAGTTAATAGCATTGTTTACATTAGATTTTGTCAGAATGCTTAAATCATTTCACATTATTTGCTGTCTTTTACACCTGTTGTCTTCTGTCCTTGACTTCATGTATCAGTTACTTCAAAGTTACTTAGTTTGACAGACAAAATTAGGGCTCTAAAAATATTTGTATTGTGTGTGGAATATGACTGTGAGAATAGATTACTTCAGACTGTCATGTTAAACTGGCTTGCCATATGAAGTCTGTTTCGCTTTGGTGTCCTTTCACCAAATCTCTCTTATTTTCTATGATCAATGTTTACAGGCATAGTTGGCAGGGGAGCTGCTATAGTTGTATTCCATATTACGCACCATGGCCCAGGGTGCTAATCCTCCCCCCACATGACATGAACAATGATTTAAATGCATTTTCGCTTCACTACCCAACAAAACAAAATGCCAAACAAGGGAAAGAAAAGAAAGAAACCAATGAGCTTATATTGTGATTTGCAATAGGCTTAGCAAGACCTAACAATAAGGATTGTGTGCCTCAGATCTCCTCAGACTGTCGTATATCCTACACACACAGGACAGCCACATCCTGCAATATGGTTGGGACCAATACTGACTGGTGGATAATATATGACCCCTCTTATTATACAGCTACTTGCTAATACAAAAAATAATGTGTCTCATGATGACTCCTCTCATACTAAGACTCTTAACAGCTTGTATAAGAAGAACATTGATGGGTGTGATGAGTTCTTAATATATGTTATAATATGCCATACGTTTTATGAGGATATTTAAATCATAGGGGGCATTTTACCATCTTTAACACATGGGCTTCTGCTCTTCAATGTCATGTATCTGTGCCTGTGTTGACATTCACCTACCATCTCTAGCTAGACACTTTTACTATAAATCCCTAAGTGGAGAAAGATAACATTTTCATTGCTGTAGGAGGATGAAGAGAAATGATATGTTTTAATAATCTTCTTATATTACAGGAGTTGAAAGGATCACCAATGAGAAGAGGTTCAACAGGGGGTCAGATCTCAACCCACATCACACAACACAGTCTGGACAAAAGCCACATCAGTGTACTACATTTGGGAAGAGTAGTACCAGCAGAAACCTCAATATCCATCAGATAACACATACTGGGGAAAAGTCTCATCATTGTTCAGAATGTGGAAAGACTTTTAGTCGGGCAGCTCATCTCAAGAGACACCAGAAAATCCATACTGGGGAAAAGCCATATCAGTCTGCTACATGTGGGAAGAGTTTCAGAACCAAAGGAAAAATCACTATTCATCAGAGAACACATACTGGAGAAAAGCCACATCAGTGTTCAGATTGTGGAAAGACTTTTAGTCAAGTGGGTAGTCTGAAGACACACCAGAGGATCCATACTGGGGAAAAGTCTCATCATTGTTCAGAATGTGGAAAGACTTTTACTCTTGCAGGTAATCTCAAGAAACATCTGATGATCCATGCTGGGGAAAAGCCATATCAGTGTGCTACATGTGGGAAGAGTTTCAGAACCAAAGGAGAACTCCCTATCCATCAGAGAACACATACTGGAGTAAAGCCATATCAGTGTTCAGATTGTGGTAAAAGTTTTAATCAGGTGGGTAATCTCAAGAGACACCAGAGGATCCATTCTGGAGAAAAGCCATATCAGTGTTCAGATTGTGGCAAAACTTTTAATCAGGTGGGTAATCTCAAGATACACCAGAGGATCCATTCTGGAGAAAAGCTATATCACTGTTCAGATTGTGGAAAGATTTTTAATTGTTTGTCTAATCTGAAGAATCACCAGAAAATCCATACTGCGGAAAAATCTCATCACTGTTCAGATTGTGGAAAGACTTTCAGATCAAGCTCAGATCTTACTCTACATCAGAGGACACATACTGGAGAATAGTCAAGTCAGTGTTCAGATTGTGGAAATACTTTTACTCAGGCAGCTCATCTCAAGATCATATCAGTGTGCTACATGTGGGAGGAGTTTCAGAACCAACAGAGAGCTCACTGTCACATAGACACTGTATCACATACTGGAGAAAAGCTGTATCTGTGCACTACATGTGGTAAGTCCTTCAGTCAAAGCAGTTATCTCAAGACGCTCCACATGACTCATACTGGAGAAACCACTGTTCAGATTGTGGAAATAGTTTTACTTGGGTGGGTTCTCTCAATACAGACCAGAGAATCCATACTCGGTAGTCCTTCGGTAGAAAGTCTTTTATTGTCAAATGTCATTATTACCAATGTTCAATGATTAATTACCAGGTACATCAGATGATCCATTTAGAGGAGAGACCATATCTGTGTTCTCAGTTTGTAAAGACATTTACTCAGGTGTCATCTCTCGCTCCTGTCTCTGACGTGTCTGCACCTGCATGTTAATATTAAAATGTTTGATGGTAAATTCATATGTTACTGTTTCATATGAATCTGTTACTTCACTGTAGTGAGATTAGTGTAATAATCAATAAAACATTTTCAAATGATACTGTCTTTATTTGTTAACATCATTACCAGTACATGCCGGATTGAAAATGAAAATTGCACATTGTACGAATTGCTATGGCATTACATAGACTAAACAAAATCATTTTATACACGTGTTGAATTCCAATGTATCTTTATCTCACGGGCATCCCACATCCCACACATTCATCACACATCCCACACACTTGTCACACATCCCACACACTTGTCACACATCCCACACATTTGTCACACATCCCACACACTTGTCACACATCCCACACACTTGTCACACATCCCACACACTTGTCACATGTCCCACTGCTCTGCAGGTTTGATGATTTATGCTCAAAATATATCATCATAAATGAAGTTGTACACAATTGGATTTTTGGAGGGGTGGAGGTGTGAACTGGAATGCTATTGAGCAGAAGAGAGTTGGTGGGTGGTGAGGAGGAGGTGTGAATGGAAATGTGATAGTACGTAGGGGTAAGAGATGATATGTAGAGGAAGCCTGGCACTGACACAAAAATTGCAGGATTCTTTAAGAAATGCAACATTTGGTGGACACAACTTAATGTTTCACAATGAAACACACTAATAAACCGACTGGATTGAAACATGACCAATCAGCAGCAAAAGCTTTTGGAACACATAATGAAATAACAAAGAATTATGGGAAGGAGTGGTGCCTGGGCACTTCTCCTGGGGAGTTCTCCCACAATGGGACACTGAACAGTAGAAAAGGGCCACGTCACCTGGCACTGTAACTGGAGCAAACAGGATTCTTTGATTTAAGAAAAAAACATAAACCCCCTTTATTAGAGTCTGGAACCTCCAGTTCAGTCACCCACCCACCCACCCCCACCTAATCATCTTTGAGGTGTTTCATCCAAAAATAGTACATATAACACATTGAACTAAAATATGGTCTTGATACAGGCTCTATCTGAACTCCTTGAACATGTCTTTACATAATTAAAACATATCAATCAACATGCTGCAGCTACACCTTCAGTCTCCAAAGAAATTTACTTTGTCAATTGTCAATTTAAGTACAGTATCAAAAACACAAGGATTTCTTAGCACACACTTGAAGTGCCTTTTAGAGAATTAACATTCAACTAGCCATTCAGTTCGATTTGAGACTGAGTGGTTGGCTGATTCTCATCACTAGTAGGTCTACCTAATGTTGTTTGCATTAGCCTATAGGCTACAGATTATTTCTTAAGAGTTATTTCTCCTCTACTGGCTCATTTATCAAACGGATTCTCTCCCTACGTACTCCACAAATTAAGCCACAGGAAGACATGGGCAGGATTTTAATTAATTTATTTTAAATACTTATTTAATTACTTTAGCGTATTTTGGAATTTGTATTTTGCAGGATTGGAACAAATCTAATGTAGTTTGTACTAAAATACTTTGAGGGATTGTATTTAGAGTATTTCAAATACTTAAATACTTAAGAAAAATCTGTACTTTTTTCTCTAATAAGACAACATTTCATCACTCAGTTAAATATACTAACCATTACAATAAGCTATGCTTATCATAGTCCGGGAGCCAAAGGCCAGAATCATGGTGACCTGTTTTTTTTGTTTGTTTGTTTCTTGTTGCCTAGGGGCTACTCCATAAGAATAGGGTGGGTACCCAATGATATCCCTTGGGTAATTCCCTATCAGCTCTAAAAATGACCTAAGTAGCAATTTGTCCATACAAATACTAATTTCATTACCCTTTTGGAAGGATAGCGTAAAATGTAAACCCATTTTTCCTTTTTCTTACAAAAGTGTTAGATACATTTTATCTCTTTTACCATTCCCTCTGGACATGTCTGAAGTTGGAAAAAATGAATAGAAAAGTCAACTGAGGGAGCCAAAATGGTCAACATGGGTTGTAAACCCATTTTTTTGTGCCTGTCTTTTCTGTTTTACCCTAAGAGCATTGAAAGTTAGAAAAAAAATAATGAAAAGTATCTATCTTCAGGAGCTTTAACTGGCAAGTGTGTCAAATCAAGACTAAAATGTGAAAACGATACAGATAAGATACTGATGGAGAACATTAGGACATGGGCCCCATATGATGACCTTTGACCCCATGACCTTGAGTACCTAATAGCTGATGTTCATTCTCACTACAGGACAGTATTAAAACCACTTAATGGATTTGACATGAGGATTTATGCCAGGGATAACATCTCCAGAGGTATGCAGAAATAATACAGGAGACGGACACCAAGACCACCCCGATGCAGAAAGAGTTTTCTCCACCAAGTTAATTAATTCTGTATATCGGGACACCTTGCAGGATGTTATTCTGTTTGTCCCCCATGTTGCCAGTCATTTATGTAGGCAATAGGCATGCATTTATAATGCAGTTTAGTTTAAAAAGAGGCTGATCTGTTAAATTTGTTGTTTTACATTCATTGGTAACGGAAATGATCGTGGGTAGTATGCCATGTCAGTGGTTCTCAACTGGTCTGACTTTGGGACCCACAATTTCCCATGTTCATAAAGTTGCGACCCATATAAATATATTTTTAGCGTTCAAGCCAATGGATATGGTGAGCTACATGATAAGACAAGCAAAGTGCCTGTAGACCTACTTGTTTTGTATTAGCCTACATTTTTGAAGTCTTCAACTCTTGATGTCACCTTTCAAAGTACTCAACAGGTATGACTTTGACAGGGGTGCCTTGTTTCCATGTGCCATTTTAGTTTTGATGGTTTCATGCTCTCATGTGCCCTGCCATCTACTGCACACCACACAATGGGGTTTCTGTCCTATTTAGTCCTCAGTTGAAGTGAATCTATATCCAAGCCTACTGCAGGCTACTTCAAATATTCAGAGTAGCAGTCTACTTCCGTTTACCACTAAAATGATCTCTAACATGACTTGTCACATAAACATTGTCTATGTCCATGGCAATGACTGATATGTAGGCTACGAATAAAGTTTATCAAAATTAAGGTCCATAATTAGATCAGATAAGGTAGCATTTGAAATTGCTGATTTTTAATTTATTTTTAACCACAAGCTCTGCGACCCACCCAGAACGGTTCTGTGACCACTTTTGGGTCCCGACCCACCAGTTAAGAAACACTGTGCTATGTTACAGTTGATTCCACTGTTTGCTTCTTGTCAGTTCAATCATCAATATGGGATGCTGTTAACATTTTTTGTTTACCAGATCTACTTCATACGAGCACCAATGTATATAATTAATAGCCCTCTGCCAGCCAATCAGAAAATAGTATTTCTTGTCTCTTGGGGATACATTTTCAATAATATGCCTTGTAGTTTCTTTTTAAAACCATGATTATTGTGTGGATATTTTTGTATTTTCAAATTATTAATTACTTGTATTTTAATTAAATACAGTATATTGTATTTTAGTATTTTAGTACATGTATTTAGTACATCAGTATTTTGTATTTTATTTTGTTACATTTTATGAGCCAGTATTTGTAGTTTGTAACAAAATAGTTTTTGATGTATTTGTGCCCACTTCTGGCCACAGGTATGTTACTCCTGTTGTCCGTTGTTATGGAGTATAGAGTCCCTTTTCATTAAGCCCCCGACTAGCTAGGCAGGGCATCAGGCACGATCATACAGAGCAATATGTTTGTCAGTCGGAAAGTCACCTATTTAGCCTGTGATCTATTTTTGCCCTTTTGCATGTATGTTTCACTTAATATTGATTTATAAATAAACCAAGATGGCAGATTCCAAAGGAAACACAAGCACCTGCACCATACATGTATTTGAAATTGTTATGTACAAAAAGGCTGCTTGTACAAAACCATTTGGAGCTCCAGTGGAATTTTGATTTCACAGCGAGAATTCTCGGTCTAACCGTTGATGAGTGAGTGGGCGGAATTAGGGCCTAGTCCTAGTTCATCCTCACAATCAGATACCAAGTCCCTATACCAAGTTTGGACTTGCGTTGCTGAGATACAAGCTCACTTCCTGTGTTACAAGCCAAATGCCACCAATTTTCTAGTGCTTCCTCAGAATCAAGTACCAAGCCCCTATACCAAGTTTTGACTTTGTAGATTCATAGTGCAGGAACAGATTCATAACTACATAGGAATTGACCATCAAACTTTTTAATGTAAAGACATTACAGAGACTGTATGGGACTGAGCAGTATGAGATCAAACTTAGAACACAGACATGGTGTCTCCTCTAAATGGATCATCTGATGTACCTTTAAATTACACATAATTTAATGTCTTCCCACACTGGGTGCACCGATTAGCCTTTTTGGCTTGGATATCTTGACAAAAGACTTTCTACCGAAGGACTACCGATTATGGATTTTCGGGTGTGTCTTCAGATGAGCTGCCTGAGTAAAAATCTTTCAGCACTCTACACACTAATATGACTTTTCCCCAGTATGGCTTTTTTGGTGTTTCTTGAGGTTAGATGCCCAAGTAAAAGTCTTCCCACACTCTGAACAGTGAAATTGCTTTTCTCCAGTATGGAGTTTATGGTGTGACTTGAGATTAGACCTGGTGGCAAAAGTCTTTCCACACTCTGTACACTGATATGGCTTGTGCCTAGTATGTGTTCTCTGATGGACAGTAAGGTCTTCGCTGGTTCTGAAACTCTTCCCACATGTAGAACACTGATGGGACTTTTCCCCAGTATGGATCTTCTGGTGTCTCTTGAGATTACACATATGAGTAAAAGCCTTTCCACACTCTGAACACTGATATGGCTTTTCTCCAGTATGGATTTTCTGGTGTGACTTGAGATTATACCTGGTGGCAAAAGTCTTCCAGCATGTAGCACACTGATACTGCTTTTCCCCAGTATGGATCTTCTGGTGTGTCTTCAGTTGGCCTGCCTCAGTAAAGGCCTTTCCACATTCTGAACAATGATGTGGCTTTTCCCCAGTATGGGTCCTCTGGTGCGTCCTGAGTTGACCTGCCTGAGTAAAAGTCTTTCCACAATCTGAACACTGATATGGCTTTTCTGCAGTATGTGTTCTCTGATGGACAGTAAGCTCTCTACTAGTTTTGAAACTCTTCCCACATGTAGCACACTGATGTGGCTTCTCCCCAGTATGGATCATCAGATGTGTCTTGAGATGACCTGCCAGGGTAAAAGTCTTTCCACAATATGAGCACTCATATGGATTTACTCCAGTATGTGTTCTTTGATGGATAGTGAGGTTTCCACTAGTTTTGAAACCCTTCCCACATGTAGTACACGGATATGGCTTTTGTCCAGTATGATGTGGGTTGAGATCTGACCCATACTTGCACCCCTTCCCATTTGTGATCCTTTCAACATCTGCAATATCAGAAAAGGATTAAAAATAGCCTCAATTGGATCTCTCCTACAGCAATGAATGTTTTTCTCCACTTAGTGATTTAAGTTTAAGTCTAGCTAGAGGTGATATGTAACAACACAGGCACAAATTATTCAAGGGCAAGAAACAACACATGTAACAGGCAGCAAATTATAGCAAGTATACAACTAAATCTAATATATCTAATCCCAATCCACCGTCCAGATTTGTCTAATACAATTTTTTCCACAGCTTACTTGTATGCGAGGCATCAGCATGTTCATATTCTCCAAAATCAGAATTGTTTTCCTCTTTTATTTCCACTGGTGAGAATGGCTCTTTGTAGGTATATGATGCCTGCATCTTACAGCCCTGTTCCTGTCCAGGATTTCCCCCCTCGCCCATTTTGAGTAGATACTCTTGTAGGAAATCATCAAATTCCTCTTTAATATTGTTCTTCACTGACAGAAAGTCATCAGATAGTTTAGTAAATCTTGACATTTCTGACTACAGTTGTTTGCAACTGAAATCCAGGAATCAGATAACCCCATGTGCCTCTAGGACAAATGTGAGTTTGGTTATCTCATCCTACTCCTTTATGTTTCACAAACCTTCTTATGCCTGACCAATCAAACAACTGGATTCAGATATGACCAATCAGCAGCACACACTTTTGGAATGCACCCCCTCCCAGAATTACAGGTTGAAAATCATTGGTGGGAAAATAAGGAGGTGTGAACCTTTTCCGTGGGGTGGGGAGGAGGTGTGAAGTGAAAGTGATTAACTTGGTGAATGTGCATGGGGTGGGGAGGGGATGTGAAGTGAAAGTGATTAACTTGGTGAATGTGCATGGGGTGGGGAGGGGGTGTGAAGTGAAAGTGATTAACTTGGTGAATGTGCATGGGGTGGGGAGGGGATGTGAAGTGAAAGTGATTGACTTGTTGAATGTGTGTGGAGGAGGTAGAAGGGAGTGCTTAGAGAGGGCTGACACTAGCAGAAAAAGAACCCTTTCCTGGAACTGTGAAAACTATTGTTTTTAATCCAATGGTTTTAATCCAATGGTTTTAATCCAATGCTGTGCCTGGAAAACACAAGAAATAGCATAGGCACCCTGTTATGGAGCCTGAAACTGACCTCAATTATCTCTCAGTTCACCCCTCCCCACACATACACACCCTCCTTTGTGAAGTTCCTGCAGGTAAGGCTATGGCTTTACCCACCTGATGACCATCAGATGTGTCAATCCTGCAGCTGATTGGCTAAATGTAGTTGTTCAGACCAGTGGATAATCATTTCCACTCCATAGAGTGGAGCCACACTACTTAACTCACATGTGTGTGGTTTGGACACTGGGAAGATTTGGAGATTTACGGTTTAAGGATCGCCAGAAACAGTTCTTGGTAGTCACCACCAGGTGTAGACAATATTCTCGAATACCTTTTGCCTTAGTTTACCTGAGATTCAATGATCATGTGACTTGTGAGGTCTACTGTTCAGACCCTGAAGGAATTTATTTTCTGTTCATTGCTTTTTTGTGAGAGTGTTTCTACTTATCTCAATAAGGACAAACTTTAAGAGTCTATGTTGAATACAAATATGTCTCCTGAAGGCCTAAATAGAGCCCAGCCAAAAACTCCAATGCAATTTTGATCAACTTTGAGGGACAACTTTGACCATGTTAGATCATCCTGACCTAAATAACACGATATTGCTACATACTAATCATATATATGTAACAGCATGCAAAAGTTGAGCTTCTATATGGTTTAGTTCTTGAGATAAGGGCTTAAAGTTAAAGTGATGGTTCTGAGTAATTTCACCCTAGGGTCCTTTGCAGCATGACCCCGAGCCAAACACCCTCCCAGAACGTGTTTTCCCTGGCTGAGTAGCGCTGTCAGAAACAAATGACTTTCTGCAGGCGTAATGGAACCTACTTTTATCTCGTAAATTACCCCACTAATAATGCCCTGAACGGTACGAAACTTCTACAGTAGTACAACTATTCTCTTTACTCATAAAACGAGGCATTGAAAAGTTTGTAAGTACACCAGGAGTTTATTTAAATAACACTTGCCTGATGGATGCTACTATACCGCTGTGTTGACGTTACTTCTGTGATTTGGGAAAAGCCCGTAAAAGTCCTGGCAGGAAGAATGCATAAGGATGTAGATCCAGGAATGCACTAATATTTTGTTTGTAGTACCAGTTTGCAACAATTATTAGTTAACACTAAGTTGTAAACACTTCGGAAAAAAATAACTGGGATATACCAAAAAACGTTGATTTTATCGCTTCCTGCCAGGACTTTAACGGCTTTTCCCAAATCACGGAAGTAACGTCGACGCAGCGGTATAGTAGCAGATAGTAGCATCCATCAGGCAAATGTTATTTAAATAAATGCCTTTTTAAATAAAAGTGTATTAACCAGGGTCGGACTGGGAACAAAATTCGGCCCTGGCAATTTTCTCCTGGACCGGCCCCCCACTGGACGGACGTCCCCCCCCCCCCAGAAAAAAAAAAAATCCCCCCCTGATTCCCCCCATAAATAACACCCAGTAGGCCTATTATGCTGTAGCAACACTTCATAAACTGAACCCAAACATTAAACATTTAGATTTTAGATCTATAGCCTATAATCACAATAACACGGGGGTCTCTCCGGGATTTATTTTCAATTCTGGTTGCTAATCACACCATTTTAAAGTGATTTGAGAAGGACAGGATTCAGGGATAGGCAAGACAGTCTCATATTCTGTCTGTCTCACGTCATGTTACCCATGCATTAAACCACGTCACTGCTTGACTAAAAAATATAGGCTACTGAACATGGACATCGTCATAGTTGACAGAAATTACGTTTTGTGCCAACATGTTGTAGAAACACAACCACAGCCTCAGGGCCGTAGTCACCATAGACATTGAGGGGGACGTGTCCCCCCCCAATATTCAAATATGACCAAAATGTCCCCCCAATATACAGACATAGCAAAATAAAGAAAGAAAAAAGCGCTATAGGCCTACAGGAAACCAACACGCACCACCATCTGAAATGTAATCAAACGAAAATAACGCACACATTAGTGACCTAGTGATGGTTCCAGAGTAGCCTAGACCCCTGAGTGGTTTGTCCTGGTGTTTTTCTGTTTTTCGTTAGTGGCGTGCGCTATCAAAAGCTTCCATTTACTGCACCCTACTGCGGTGAGGTAGGGCTGTCAACAATATCGCAAAAGCTACCGGTACAATTTTAACAAAACTTGTTGGAAAGGTGTAGCACAGGCAAATCCCATACATTTTTGGAGCCGATCAGACTCAAAGGGAACTTGGAAACATTTTCCATATTGTAGCCTATTCTCACAATGATAGCGAAAGTGAAACATTTTATTTTAAATGATGAATTCGTGCAAGCCTGTGTCATTCATTTTTTTCACATGTCGTTCAACATAAATAGGCTAATGCATTCATATGCATTTTTAATAAATTTTTTTGCATGGTAGGAAATTTATTGAAATTCTGTTTGGGGGTCCCTCAGACCCCACCACAGATTTGGTCCCCCCCAATGTTGACATCATGACTACGGCTTTGCACAGCCTTAATTTGGTGCAAATCTCCTTTACTTTGGTTATAGTCCACGATTCACATTAACATAGGCTACTGTATCACCACAAGTGTATAGTCTGCTAAACGTTTTTGCCCAAGTTTGTGTGCCGTCATCACATTTTGCAAAATTAGGCTACCTTCGTTACTAACCTACCAGTTGATGGCCTACTTTTTACCTGATCGACTCGCGAATCGCGATTGATTGTGCATTTAATGTAACACTCGGTGGAGAGACTTCCACTTTCCAAGTTTCACTTTTACTGTCGTTGTGAGCTAAAAGGCTAGGCCTACTATATGGGAAATACTTTGAAGTTCCTTTTGAGTAGGATCAGCTCCAAAAATGAATGGATTTTCTTTAACCTGTGCTACACTTTTCCACCAAGTTGTGCGAAAATTGTAGACTACCCGTAGTTTTTTTTATGTTGACAGAACCGCACTACAGTAGCCTACATAGTGCAGTAAATTGAAGCTCTTGGTTTAGCGCGTGCAACTAACGTCTATAAAAAAATATATTTATGGAACAAAACTAGACCTCTGGTTGTTGTTTATGGTTAAACTGTGATGATGTGAACACCAGCCAGCGGAGGGCACCTACTAGGCTACCATGCACTCGTAGGCTATATTTCCCCACAAACCTAGCGGCTGCTTGGACAAATCCACTTGAGGAGTGGGGCAGGGGGGCGCGATCGTAACACACACTGAATCTGTCATGAAGAGGCCAAAATGATTGACCTGTCATCCCCCAAGCCAAATGGATGCAACTGCATTTATAGGCTAGGCCTATGCCTACATGACGGGCCGCAAATAGGCCTAGTCTAAATAACTTAAAAAAAAAAAAATCCCGGAGGTCACCGGCCCACATGTGAACCGGCCCACCGGGCATATGCCCGGTTGTACAGATTACCAGTCCGAGCCTGGTATTAACCCTCTAGGCGCCACGGTCGACTTTTGTCGACAAGATGCGGTACGCCGCATCTGCTCCCCCAAACTTTAACTTCATGAGCACTACCCGTGAAATGAAGAGGGGGGGGTGGAATTGCTACAATATACAAAGCATCTTTTCAGTCTAAGCAGTTACTTTTTGGGCATTTTACATCCTTTGAATACCTATGCTCACTTATTAAGTGTTCTCCCAACATTCTACTATTAACCATTTACAGGCCTCCAAGACAGTCAGTTCAAATATTTCTAGAAGAATTTTGTGAACTACTGTCAACTATTTGCTTAGAGTTTGACTCTATTATCATCGCAGGGGACTTTAACTTGCATATAGATAATTCAGAGAACACCAATGCAAGGGATTTTATTATGCTCATGGATATGTTTGGATACTCGGTAGTCCTTCGGTAGAAAGTCTTTTATTGTCAAATGTCATTAAGTGGTGTGTAATTACCAGGTACACCAGAGGATCCATTTAGAGGAGAGACCATATCTGTGTTCTCAGATTGGAAAGACATTTACTCAGGTGTCATCTCTCTGTCCTGTCTCTGACGTGTCTGCACCTGCATGTTAATATTAAGATGTTTGATGGTAAATTGTAGTTATGAATCTGTTCCTGCACTGTAGTGACATTAGTGCTGACAATAAAAACGTTTCAAATGATACTGTCTTTATTTCTGTTGTGTTCTTATTGTACGCTGTAGAAAACTCATGGAAGTGTAAACATTCTAGTTGATTAAGCCACTGCTCTGCACTCTCCTCCTTGGGTGACTATTGGCCAACATTAGCTTCATAGTCACTGTTAACAGCCTACCCTTCTATGTTGATCGTGTCCCCAAATGAACACAGGCAACTTGTAAAACAACCAAGCGTCCTTAGTGCAACCCATGGGTATACAGTGGTCTCGACGTTAAGCAAACAGTTATAGTGTGCACATCCCACCTTCTGGCAGGTGCAGGACAAAAGAAAACTATACTCAATTGAAAAAAGATAATGTCTGCAACACTGCTTTTGACTCCCAATTATTTAATGCAAGACTATGAGAGATCGCAAAGCTGTTTTTAATCTATTTTTAAGCTCTGTAGAGGGCTTGTTATGGCGTTACATAGATTAAACAATTTTTTTTTATACACATATTGAATTCCAGTGTATCTTTACAGTCACATATCCCACTGCTCTGCAGGTGTGATTCATGCTCGTTATCTTTCACCATATATGAACAAGCTCTTGCAGATGGGTGTGGACGCTCACCTGGTACACTGGTTTACAGATTACCTGACCGAGCGGCCACAGTTGGTCAGACTGAAGAACTGTCTCTCTGACACTGTGATCAGCAGCACCGGAGCTCCACAGGGAACTGTGCTCTCTCCAGTCCTGTTCACCCTGTACACATCTGACTTCTGCTACAACACTGAGTCATGCCACATGCAGAAGTTTTCTGACGATACTGTAATTGTGGGGTGTATAAGGGACGAGCAAGAGGAGGAGTACAGGAGCCTGCTGGAGGACTTTGTGCTATTGGTGCAAACTCAACCACCTTCAACTCAACACTGCAAAGACCAAGGAGATGGTGGTGGATTTCTGCAGGTCTAAGCCCGCTCTGCTACCAGTCTCCATTGATGGGGTCAATGTGGAGGTGGTTAACACTTTCAAGTATCTGGGATTACACCTGGACAATAAACTGGACTGGTCAGCCAATACTGAAGCACTATACAAGAAAGAGCTGAGCAGACTGTACTTCCTGAGGAGGCTGCGGTCCTTCAATGTCTGTAGCACGCTCCTCAGGATGTTTTACCAGTCTACAACCCAAGTCTGCAACATCAACCCAAGGAAAGCAGCGGGACCAGATGGAGTACAGGGTGGGGTGCTCAAAGACTGTGCAGCCGGGTTAATGCCGGTCTCCACTACCATCTTTAACCTGTCTCTGACAACCTCATGGCTCCCTGCATGCTTGAAATCGGCCACAATAGTTCCAGTCCCCAAGCAGTCTAATGTCATGTGGCGACAGAAAATAAGCCACAATGACATGACAATGGGGAAAGATCCCTTTGGAAGTTTTACTTGCAAATTTACTATTTGCAAAATTATCAGTTCACAAAACTCCAGCCCACCTGCAGTCTCCTACCCCCATCACCAATCAGTTCACACCTCCACCCCCACATGCAGTCTCCTACCCCCATTAATCACCAACCAGTTCACACCTCCACCCCACCCCCACATACCCTCCTTTGTGGACTTTGGGCAGGTTGATTTATGGACATGCCCACCTGATTACCATCAGAATTGTCTAACCAATAATCATTTGCCATCATCATTTGCAATGAAAATACGGTATTCTTGCAGCTGATTGGGTAAAATGGACTCCAGGTCAGATAAAGGTCTTATATCAGAGGGTGGTTCTCACAGGGATGCTACAATGTGTAGGTGTATGTCATCAACAGGACAAATATACTGTTCTTTGGCCACATATTCATTTTATCTTTAATTTGAGAGGATTTCTTTGACACAGCAGAACTTAAGCCTGAAATGACAGAACCACTAAAAACAGTGAAGAAGGAGATAAAAGAAGAGGAGTTTGATTATTTTCTCCATAATTATATTTTGGCCAGTAAATTGGAAGATAAGACTGTATTGGAAAATGACTGTAAGACTGAGACACAAACATCCTCTACCTACAGAGAAGAGGGATTCCCACCAGTGGAAATGAAAGAGGAAAACGATTCTGATTCTGGACAATATGACCATGATGACTCTTCTACTACAAGTAAGATGCTTACATGTCTACTAGAAAAACCTGGAGCGGTTATTAGTTAATAGCATTGTTTACATTAGATTTTGTCAGAATGCTTAAATCATTTCACATTATTTGCTGTCTTTTACACCTGTTGTCTCCTGTCCTTGACTTCATGTATCAGTGACTCCAAAGTTACTTAGTTGTTTGACAGACAAAATTAGGGCTCTAAAAATGTTTGTATTGTGTGTGGAATATGACTGTGAGAATAGATTACTTCAGACTCTCATGTTAAACTGGCTTGCCATATCAAGTCTGTTTCGCTTTGGTTTCACCAAATCTCTCTTATTTTCTATGATCAATGTTTACAGACATAGTTGGCAGGAGAGCTGCTATAGTTGTATTCCATATTACGCACCATGGCCCAGGGTGCTAATCCTCCCCCCACATGACATGAACAATGATTTAAATGCATTTTCGCTTCACTACCCAACAAAACAAAATGCCAAACAAGGGAAAGAAAAGAAAGAAACCAATGAGCTTATATTGTGATTTGCAATAGGCTTAGCAATACCTAACAATAAGGATTGTGTGCCTCAGATCTCCTCAGACTGTCGTATATCCTACACACACAGGACAGCCACATCCTGCAATATGGTTGGGACTTATTTACCAATGCTGACTGATGGATAATATATGACCCCTCTTATTATACAGCTACTTGCTAATACAAAAAATAATGTGTTTCATGATGACTCCTCTCATACTAAGTCTCTTAACAGCTTGTATAAGAAGAACATTGATGGGTGTGATGAGTTTTTAATATATGTTATAATATGCCATATGTTTTATGAGGATATTTAAATCATAGGGGGCATTTTACCATCTTTAACACATGGGCTTCTGCTCTTCAATGTCATGTATCTGTGCCTGTGTTGACATTCACCTACCATCTCTAGCTAGACACTTTTACTATAAATCCCTAGATCATTTCACATTATTTGTTGTCTTTTACACCTGTTGTCTCCTGTCTTTGGTACAGCAGAATTTAAGTCTGAAATGGCAGAACCACTAATTCCAGTGAAGAAGGAGATCAAAGAAGAAGAGTTTGATGATTTCCTCCATGAACATATTTTGACCAGTAAATTGGAAGATATGACTGTATTGGAACATGACTTTAGGACTGAGACACAAATATCATCTACTTGGGGAGAAGAGGAATTCACACCAGTGGAAATTATAGAGGGAAACAATTCTGATTCTGGAGAATATGACCATGATGACTCCTCACCTACAAGTAAGATGCTTAAATGTTTGCAAAAAGCTGGATTCTTCAAAAAGCGGAATGCTTAAATCATTTCACATTATTTGTTGTCTTTTACACCTGTTGTCTCATGTCCTTGACTTCATGTATCAGCCCCCCCCCCCCTCCGTTAACCACCAGGCATCTAAGCTGTTATATATGCATATAAAATTTAATCTAAAAATAGACATAGTTATCAAGAAAACAATCTAATTTGGCTGCTAGTCTGTTAAGCAAATGTAAGACGTCTTAAATAAGTCAAACTCTTATTAGATTAAATTATATGATTTAATGTGAAAGCTCTAGGTAGAGGTTTATAATATTAAAAACATTACCAACTTAATGTTTGCTCCAACATTTGCACTGCAGTCCAATTCAAAATTGACCTGTCATCTACAGACCCCATGTCCCTGGCCCAGATGAAGAGGGCATCAGTGGTGCTGGTGGACTGCTGTAGACCACAAGGCCAGCGAGGGACGAACAAGCAGACGCAGACCAATGGAGATGCAGAACAGCCCAGGACCAGTAAGAAACTAGGTGAGCATGGACACACACACACACAAAGGCTGCAGTATTGATTAGCGTATAAGTCAATTAATCTGTTGATATGTAGTATTATTGTTGATTAGTTGTTTGACTGACAAAATCAGGGCTCTAAAAATTTGTTATGTACTGTGTGTGAAATTTGGCTGCTTATCGTCTGTGTCAATAGATTACTTCAGACTGTCACGTTAAACTGGCTTGCCATATCAAGTCTGTGTACAATAGGTTACTTCAGACTGTCATGTTAAACTGGCTTGCCATATCAAGTCTGTGTCAATAGATTACTTCAGACTGTCACGTTAAACTGGCTTGCCATATCAAGTCTGTGTACAATAGGTTACTTCAGTGGGTCATGTTAAACTGGCTTGCCATATCAAGTCTGTTTCACGCTGGTTTCCTTTCGCCAAATCACTCTTCCAAATCACTCTTATTTTCTAAGATTAATAATGACAGGTATAGTTGGGACATATAATCAGTTTTGATCATGTGATCAATGTGCCTCAGATCTCAGCAGACTGCCGTATTCAAAGATACAGTATATATCCTACACACACAGGACAGCCACAATCCTGCAATATGGTTGAGACTTATTTTCCAATACTGACTGGCGGACAATACATGACTCCACTTATTATATGGCTACTTGCCATAACGATGTGTCTTAAAGAGATTAGGGCCATGATGACTCCTCTCCTACAAGTTAGACTGTTAAACGTTTGTATTAGGAAAACATTGATGGGTGGGATAGGCTCTTTATATTCTTTATATAATATTTTGTGACAATATTTAAATCATAGAATTTTAGCCTTTAGCATTTCACCATCTTTGACACGTGGGCTTCTGCTCTTCGACACCATGTATCTGTGCCTGTGTTGACATTCACCTACCATCTCTAGCTAGACACTTTTACTGTAAATCCCTAAGTGGAGAAAGATAACATTTTCATTGCTGTAGGAGGATGAAGAGAAATTATATGTTTTAATAATGTTCTTATATTACAGGAGTTGAAAAGATCACAAATGGGAAGAGTTTCAACAGGGGGTCAGATCTCAACCCACATCAGGCAACACAGTCTGGACAAAAGTCACACCAGCGTGCTACATGTGGGAAGAGTTTCAAAACCAGCAGAAACCTCAATATCCATCAGATAACACATACTGGGGAAAAGTCTCATCATTGTTCAGAATGTGGAAAGACTTTTACTCGGGCAGGTACTCTCAAGACACATCTGATGATCCATAATGGGGAAAATCCATATCAGTGTTCAGATTGTGGTAAAACATTTAATCAGATGGGTAATCTCAAGATACACCAGAGGATCCATGCTGGGGAAAAGCCATATCAGTGTGCTACATGTGGGAAGAGTTTCAGAACCAAAGGAGAACTCCCTATCCATCAGAGAACACATACTGGAGTAAAGCCATATCAGTGTTCAGATTGTGGTAAAAGTTTTAATCAGGTGGGTTATCTCAAGATACACCAGAGGATCCATACTGGAGAAAAGTCTCATCATTGTTCAGAATGTGGAAAGACTTTTACTCGGGCAGGTACTCTCAAGACACATCTGATGATCCATAGTGGGGAAAATCCATATCAGTGTTCAGATTGTGGTAAAACATTTAATCAGATGGGTAATCTCAAGATACACCAGAGGATCCATGCTGGGGAAAAGCCATATCAGTGTGCTACATGTGGGAAGAGTTTCAGAACCAAAGGAGAACTCCCTATCCATCAGAGAACACATACTGGAGTAAAGCCATATCAGTGTTCAGATTGTGGTAAAAGTTTTAATCAGGTGGGTTATCTCAAGATACACCAGAGGATCCATACTGGAGAAAAGTCTAATCATTGTTCAGAATGTGGAAAGACTTTTACTCTGGCAGTTCATCTCAAGACACATCTGATGATCCATAATGGGGAAAATCCATATCAGTGTTCAGATTGTGGTAAAACATTTAATCAGATGGGTAATCTCAAGATACACCAGAGGATCCATGCTGGGGAAAAGCCATATCAGTGTGCTACATGTGGGAAGAGTTTCAGAACCAAAGGAGAACTCCCTATCCATCAGAGAACACATACTGGAGTAAAGCCATATCAGTGTTCAGATTGTGGTAAAAGTTTTAATCAGGTGGGTAATCTCAAGAGACACCAGAGGATACATTCTGGAGAAAAGCCATATCAGTGTTCAGATTGTGGCAAAACTTTTAATCAGGTGGGTAATCTCAAGATACACCAGAGGATCCATTCTGGAGAAAAGCTATATCACTGTTCAGATTGTGGAAAGATTTTTAATTGTTTGTCTAATCTCAAGAATCACCAGAAAATCCATACTGCGGAAAAATCTCATCACTGTTCAGATTGTGGAAAGACTTTCAGATCAAGCTCAGATCTTACTCTACATCAGAGGACACATACTGGAGAATAATCATGTCAGTGTTCAGATTGTGGAAATACTTTTACTCAGGCAGCTCATCTCAAGATCATGTCAGTGTGCTACATGTGGGAGGAGTTTCAGAACCAACAGAGAGCTCACTGTCACATAGACACTGTATCACATACTGGAGAAAAGCTGTATCTGTGCACTACATGTGGTAAGTCCTTCAGTCAAAGCAGTTATCTCAAGACGCTCCACATGACTCATACTGGAGAAACCACTGTTCAGATTGTGGAAATAGTTTTACTTGGGTGGGTTCTCTCAATACAGACCAGAGATACCATACTCGGTAGTCCTTCGGTAGAAAGTCTTTTATTGTCAAATGTCATTATTACCAATGTTCAATGATTAATTACCAGGTACATCAGATGATCCATTTAGAGGAGAGACCATATCTGTGTTCTCAGTTTGTAAAGACATTTACTCAGGTGTCATCTCTCGCTCCTGTCTCTGACGTGTCTGCACCTGCATGTTAATATTAAAATGTTTGATGGTAAATTCATATGTTACTGTTTCATATGAATCTGTTACTTCACTGTAGTGAGATTAGTGTAATAATCAATAAAACATTTTCAAATGATACTGTCTTTATTTGTTAACATCATTACCAGTACATGCCGGATTGAAAATGAAAATTGCACATTGTACGAATTGCTATGGCATTACATAGACTAAACAAAATCATTTTATACACGTGTTGAATTCCAATGTATCTTTATCTCACGGGCATCCCACATCCCACACATTCATCACACATCCCACACACTTGTCACACATCCCACACACTTGTCACACATCCCACACATTTGTCACACATCCCACACACTTGTCACACATCCCACACATTTGTCACACATCCCACACACTTGTCACACATCCCACACACTTGTCACATGTCCCACTGCTCTGCAGGTTTGGTGATTTATGCTCAAAATATATCATCATAAATGAATTTGTACACAATTGGATTTTTGGAGGGGTGGAGGTGTGAACTGGAATGCTATTGAGCAGAAGAGAGTTGGTGGGTGGTGAGGAGGAGGTGTGAATGGAAATGTGATAGTACGTAGGGGTGGTGAGGAGGAGGTGTGAATGGAAATGTGATAGTACGTAGGGGTAAGAGATGAGTAGAGGAAGCCTGGCACTGACACAAAAATTGCAGGATTCTTTAAGAAATGCAACATTTGGTGGACACAACTTAATGTTTAACAATGAAACACACTAATAAACCGACTGGATTGAAACATGACCAATCAGCAGCAAAAGCTTTTGGAACACATAATGAAATAACAAAGAATTATTGGAAGGAGTGTAGCCTGGGCACTTCTCCTGGGGAGTTCACCCACAATGGGACACTGTGATCTGAACAGTAGAAAAGGGCCACGTCACCTGGCACTGTAACTGGAGCAAACAGGATTATTTGATTTAAGAAAAAAACATAAACCCCCTTTATTAGAGTCTGGAACCTCCAGTTCAGTCACCCACCCACCCACCCCCACCTAATCATCTTTGAGGTGTTTAATCAGATTAAGTTGTGTCCTCGCCCACGGACCATTAAATGTACCTAATTCCATTCACCTGGGTATTCAAATTCAAATGGTTATCGTTCCCATAATCTCTTTGTCATGCATGAATAAAACATTCCAACTGCTGCATTCCTGCAGCTGATTGGCTAAATGTGAATGTATGCAGTTAATTGTTTAGACTGATGGTTTGGACACTGGAATGGTCTAGAAGTTTAGGATTTTAGCTTTTAGATTTTTCCTGGTCTTTGTTTTACAATAAATATATGGGGGCTGCCATGATGAAATGTGTCCACTTTGACCAATGGGTTTATTTGATATTCATAATCCACAGAATTAATGGTTTAAAACAAGAGCTAATTTGTTCCATTCCACAAGTTTTGAGAAGAATCAGCTTTACAATTTGTGAAGTGTAAATGAACATATTATGTAGCCTATATTTCCTCTCAACCAATCACCATAAGACTATGCATCCCAATAAAGTTATCTATGCCTTTGGAATTAAAATAGCCCCAGTGCTGTCACTGTCAATCTCTGTGGTCCGTTCTCCAAAATAAATCCTTAGCCAAAGATTGAATTGCTTCAGAATCCAAAAAGATCCTAACCACACAGCGCAGAGATTTGAGATGTTTCCCTAGTATGGATTTTCTGGTGATTCTTGAGATTAGACAAACGATTAAACTTTTTTCCACAATCTGAACACTGATATAGCTTTTCTCCAGTATGGATCCTCTGGTGTATCTTGAGATTCCACACCTGATTAAAAGTCTTTCCACAATCTGAACACAGATATGGCTTTTCTCCAGTATGGATCATCTGGTGTTTCTTGAGATGACTCACATGAGTAAAAGTCTTTCCACAATCTGAACACTGATATGGCTTTTCACCAGTATGTGTTCTCTGGTGGACAGTGAGCTCTGCGTTGGTTCTGAAACTCTTCCCACATGTAGCACACTGATATGGCTTTTCTCCAGTATGGATTTGCTGGTGTCTCTTGAGATGAGCTGCCAGAGTAAAAGTATTTCCACAATCTGAACAGTGATATGGCTTTTCTCCAGTATGCATCCTCCGGTGTGTCTTCAGACTACTCAAATGACTAAAAGTCTTTCCACAATCTGAACACTGATGTGGCTTTTCTCCAGTATGTGTTGTCTGATGGATAGTGAGATCTCCTTTGGTTCTGAAACTCTTCCCACATGTAGCACACTGATATGGCTTTTCTCCAGTATGTGTCCTCTGGTGTCTCTTGAGATGACCCATCTGATTAAATGTTTTACCACAATCTGAACACTGATATGGCTTTTCCCCAGTATGGATCATCAGATGTGTCTTGAGAGTACATGCCAGAGTAAAAGTCTTTCCACATTCTGAACAATGATGAGACTTTTCCCCAGTATGTGTTATCTGATGGATATTGAGGTTTCTGCTGGTTTGACTGGTGGTGTGACTTTTTTCCAGACTGTGTTGCCTTATGTGGGTTGAGATCTGACCCCCTGTTGAAACTCTTCCCATGTGTGATCCTTTTAACTCCTGTAATATAAGAACATTATTAAAACATTTAATTTTTCTTCCTCCTCCTACAGCAATGAAAATGTTATCTTTCTCCACTTAGGGATTTCTAGTAAAAGTGTCTAGCTAGAGATGGTAGGTAAATGTCAACACAGGTACAGATACATGGTGTCGAAGAGCAGAAGCCCATGTGTCAAAGATGGTAAAATGCTAAAGGCTAAAATTCTATGATTTAAATATTGTCATAAAATATTATATAAAGAATATAAAGAGCCTATCCCACCCATCAATGTTTTCCTAATACAAACGTTTAACAGTCTAACTTGTAGGAGAGGAGTCATCATGGCCCTAATCTCTTTAAGACACATCGTTTTGGCAAGTAGCCGTATAATAATTGGAGTCATGTATTGTCCGCCAGTCAGTATTGGAAAATAAGTCTCAACCATATTGCAGGATTGTGGCTGTCCTGTGTGTGTAGAATATATACTGTATCTTTGAATACGGCAGTCTGCTGAGATCTGAGGCACATTGATCACATGATCAAAACTGATTATATGTCCCAACTATACCTGTCATTATTAATCTTAGAAAATAAGAGTGATTTGGCTAAAGGAAACCAGCGTGAAACAGACTTGATATGGCAAGCCAGTTTAACATGACAGTCTGAAGTAATCTATTGTCACAGACGATAAGCAGCCAAATTTCACACACAGCACAAAAGAAATTTTTAGAGCCCTGATTTTGTCAGTCAAACAACTAATCAACAATAATACTACATATCAACAGATTAATTGACTTATACGCTAATCAATACTTGCAGCCTTTGTGTGTGTGTGTGTGTGTGTGTGTGTGTGTGTGTGTGTGTGTGTGTGTGTCCATGCTCACCTAGTTTCTTACTGGTCCTGGGCTGTTCTGCATCTCCATTGGTCTGCGTCTGCTTGTTCGTCCCTCGCTGGCCTTGTGGTCTACAGCAGTCCACCAGCACCACTGATACTCTCTTCATCTGGGCCAGAGACATGGAGTCTGTAGGGGACAGGTCAGTTTTGAATTGGACTATAGCGCAAATGTTGGAGCATAAACATGGCAAAACAATGCTTGTGAAAGCCAATTGTTATTGATCTTATATTGACACAAGCAGTGTCAAGTTGGTATTGTTTTTAATATAAAAAAACATACCTAGAACATGCTCATGGATTTATTTCAAACTAATAAGAGTTGTACTTATTTTAAGAAATATTACCAAAACAAATTAGCTTAATACCAGTTAATCCTCAGTGTCCCGCCTGCAGGACGGTTAGACTGGGTTCCAGGGGTGGCAGCTGCCCATAGATCTGCACACGCTCCCAGGTGTTCAAGAGTGCAAACTCCACAACAGACAGCTTTCCACATACCTACCATCATCATTTCAGACTCAACAGAATGAAAGGACGCTACAACAGTGAACCGAGAACTTACAGTTTCACTTTGTGACGGTCCTAAATGTGACCGCACATATCTAGTGCCCGGTCGGCACACAAACTATGAATTATGGCGTTGTACGGGGCAGCCGTGGCCTACTGGTTAGCGCTTCGGACTTGTAACCGGAGGGTTGCCGGTTCGAACCCCGACCAGTAGGCACGGCTGAAGTGCCCTTGAGCAAGGCACCTAACCCCTCACTGCTCCCTGAGCGCCGCTGTTGTTGCAGGCAGCTCACTGCGCCGGGATTAGTGTGTGCTTAAACTCACTGTGTGCTCACTGTACGCTGAGCGTGTTTCACTAATTCACGGATTGGGATAAATGCAGATACCAAAATTCCCTCACGGGATCAAAAGAGTATATATATATATATTTACCATTTCAGCTGTAAGTGCATGTTGTGTGTGATGTCTGTACCTTTGAATTTCCCCTAGGGATCAATAAAGTATCTATCTATCTATCTATCTATCTATCTATCTAGATAAGTAGAAACACTCTCACAAAAAGCAATCAACAAAAAAGAAATCTCTTGGGTCTGAACAGCAGACCTTAAGTCTGAAAAATCATTTTGGTTCTCATTTTCAGAGCACCCAAACACCTTGTGGGAATATACAAAGATTGTTTAAATATGTTTTTTCTTTATTCTCCATGATCCCTTTTTAAAAACATCAATTTGACTCGTCTTATGCAAATCTTTTTTTTTTACTTTCCACCCTGAACATGGGCAAGATGCACCATTGAGATCAATAGGTTTTGTATAGAGTTACCACAGGTTACTCTATACAACCACAGGTGGCACTGTGGTAACTCTATATAAAACATATTGATCACAGTTTTTATAGCCACACATGCGTGCTCACTTCTGGCTCCTTGGCTATCAATTTGGTAACGATAACGGGCTTTTGACGTCTTTAGGACACTAAACATATTGGAGGTGTCAAATGATTCCAGTCTTGACGTTAATCACTCATATGATGTATTGCTATTGTCTATCCGAAGTAAAATGCCTGTTTTGAAGTTCTTATATGGTTAAATAACCAAAAATCAGATTGTTTGCACCTTCAAATGGGTGGTGACGTATATCATTTAGGAATGAATGAAGAACTGGTTCGGTCATGTTTCTTGTGATGCGATAAGCACTTATGTGGATCCTGTATTATTGTGTATAGCCTACTGCTGTCATGAATGCAGACAAGTAGCCTATACATTATGTCTGTATATTTTGATAATTGCACATATAGCTGTTTGTTTTTTGGTGTTTTTGGTTTTGGTGTATTGCATACGAATTGTCTTTTGTGATATTGAGTATCACGGTAATTAACACGTCACTTCTATTAAAAAGACCTGAAAGCCCTGTGTCCGTTTCATAATGGAGACATTGATGTCCTAAGACTCATTGTTAAAATCTCGGTTCAGAAATACAAATTGTTACCTTGGCTTTTGTTACCTTTGTTAAAGACACAATTTCAGTGCATTTTTTTTACACCCAGTAACTATGCATGTGACAAACTTTCCTAGTATCCTTAACAAGTAAAACTGACAAAGAATTGGCATAAACTCTGTTGGTTTATTCAACAACCCAACCCATACTCTACCATATATTGGTATTGCACATAACATTCTACTATATAAAACAGAAACAACAAATACTAAACCATTTGGGTCCTTTGATAACCAATCTGCATAACATTCCTTGGCAAGCCAAACATCTTGGAATTTACATTTTCCGGGCATGACATTACGCGACGACTTGCAACTCTCCTCTGACTCAACGTGAATGTAGCCTATTGGACGCACGTAGGCCTAAACCGTAGCCTACCAACAAACGAAGAAGAGCGAACGTACTTTTGCAAATTAAAAGTCTGCGGAATCAACATAATTTTAAAATATCGTGTGGTAGTAAAATAATGACACATGAGTAGTCATCTGTGTGAAACTTCAACCCCACAAAAAAATTCAAGGACTTTCAAGGACAAGGTGTTTTTTTGGGTGTTTTCAAGAACTTTCAAGGGCCTTGAATTTATTTTTTCAGATTCACAAACTTTCAAGGATTTCAAGGACCCGTGGGAACCCTGCTCAACTTTTGGAGTTCACGCACGCACCAAGCAAAACATCACAAACTTAAGGCGCAGACGCCGATTCCCTACGCGAGTTTGAGTGAAATAATTTTCTGGAGAACGCGGTCGCCCTGACATTCTTTCCCCGCTTGGAATTATACAAGTTTGCGCCAACAAAGTTTACTTTTTCAGCGACAAACTTATCAACTTCTCACACTCACAACAATTATTATAAGCGACCCGTTTAAGTTTTTAAGCGCACGATTAAAGAACATAAAAATATAATGTACAGGCTACCTTTGGGGACACGAAAGTGCACGTATAGGCTACGGACTATTTACTATGCATGACATTATTTTATACAAAGTTGATGCTTGTGTAAAATGTTTTTGATGTTACCGGCGGCTGCTGCTGCTGCGTCCTCTATTGTCCTCTGACGGCGATAAAGAGGTGCTGCTTTCTTCTTCTTTTCTTTGGCGTTTGGCAAACAGCTTTTAGGTGCATTACCGCCACCTTCTGAATAGGAGTGTGGGTCTGAGTAATACCCAGGGGGTCAGGATTTGAAGGGTTAGCTTCAGCCACTTAGCATGGCATTTGGCCACCGACATTTTTGAAAACATGGCGTTACATGGTTGCAACTTCCGGCACCAGTTTTTACATGCTGATTGGTAGATGACAGCTCATGCGACTGACGTGAGCTGGTGGAGGAACGCGGAAGGTTTGAAATCGAATTTGTTTGTATACCGCTGACAGATAACTAATAACAACTGTACAGTGAATGTAAGCTGAACTATGTCGGACGAGTCAGATGGCCAATTATTGGATAGTGAGCATGTATTTAGTAATGAAATGTTGTGGGAAGAAGTCAGGAGAAAAAAGGGTAGACCAAGATCAGATAGTGGATCTGAACCTGAGTCTACTGATACGATTAAAAAGAAAAGCAGACCTGAAGGAGTTGGAACTAAGGTACAGCAATTAAGTAAAGAAACATGGAAAGTGATTGTTGTATTTGAACAAAAGGGAGGGCCACATTTACACCCAATCCATATCACCAAAGCAATTTTGGAAGAAATAGGGAAAATAAAACATGCACGTTTCATGGGAGATGGGAAGCTAATGATTTTTGCAGCGTCTAAAGAACAAAGGGAGGTAATCTTAAAAAAAGACACATTGAATAAGGCCAATATAACATCACACGTTCCGGGAGTAAAGTCAGGAAAGAGAGGAGTCATAACTGGAATTCCAACTTCAGTGTCTATCGAAGAAATCAAAAATAGTCTGAAAGGAGGAGAGATTGTTGATGCAAAGCGATAAACTAAAGGAAAGGAGAAAATAGAAAGCTTGTCAATATTACTGTGGTTTAAAAATGACATGCCGTATAAAGTTCAAATAGGCTTCATGTGCTATCCAGTAAGAGAGTATATTCCACATCCAATGAGGTGCTTTAAATGTCAGAGATTTGGGCATGTAGTTGCTCAGTGCCGAGGCAACCTTAGGTGCGCTAAATGTGGAAATGAGCACGAGTATGGGCAATGTGGAGATGATGTAGAATTGAAATGCTGTAATTGTGGAGGACAACACAGTGCAGCATACGGAGGATGTGTAAAGCAAAAGGAAGCTAAGGAAGTTCAGAAATATAAGGTGGCACATAACGTCCCATATGCTGAGGCAATCAAATACATTGTGAAAAATAAGAATGAAGAAAATTCAGCTCCTATTTACCTACAAGAAATAAGGAGTGCAGAGACTAATAGGCCTAGCACAAGCCAAGAGAGTAATGCTATTCCTTTGGGGAAAATAAACCAACAGAACAAGACTCACAGGACACCTAGTAGGCCTACAAACTGCTGTGGATGTAAGACAAGAATCTCAGATGAGACTCTACTGATAAAGAAAAATGAATTTATTGCTTTTATGTGTTCAGTGGTTAATGTCACTATGGTACATGTTAAGAAAAGTGATAAAATCAAATCAGTTGTGGAAGCTGCTAATGATTTTTTGGGGATAATAACAAAGGCAGATGATATTCATGAAATACTAAATCAGAAATATGGAGGGTCCCAAAATGGTTAAAGTAATAATGGTGTTTTTCATTCTCCAGTGGAACGCGCAGAGTTTGATAGCGAACGGACAGGAATTTAAAAGGTATGTTCAAGAACTGACAAACAAGCCAGACATTATATGTATACAAGAAACATGGTTAAAACCTCATTTAGAATTTATATTGAAAGGATATCATAGTATAAGGTTAGACAGGAAAAAAGATACAGGAGGAGGTTGCATCACATTTATTAAAGAAGGGATCTCATTTAGACACATTAACACAGTAACTGATCATGAAAACGTAGTTACTGAAATCTTTAATGGAGACAAAGAAAAACGTATTATTACGTCATTAATTATTATAACCCATGTAAAGCAATAACGCATGATTTAATGAGAAGTATTAATAATGGAGGCCAAAGAGAAATATGGTGTAGAGATTTTAATGCCCATAATAGTTTATGGGGAAGTAAATATACAGATTTAAATGGGGAAGTATTAGAAGAAATGATAAATGACAGGATGCTAGTATGCTTGAATAATGGTAATGGTACAAGAATAAATATTTACAAGAATGAGACTTCATGTATTGACCTCACTTTAATTGATAGGAGAATAGCCAGCAGGTGTGAATGGGAAGTTGATCATAGCACAAGCAGTGTTTCCCCTATAATTTTCCCCCCCCCCCAAAAAAAAAAAAGAAAATGTTGAAAAGATGACTCCTTAAATGGTGACTTCTGGTGGGTTTTTTCAGATCGAGTGTTACAAATTATGACATAACCATCAACACAAGCATTTACAAAGCATGATTATTGCAGTACTTGAACAGGATTATTCATGTTTTTCTTTCACCTTTTTCATTTACATTATTAGTAATTAGCCACTTTACAACTGTACACTGTAGGCCACTGTACAAACTATTACTATTTAGAATTATTTGCGATACATGATACATTCAAAAATAATTGATGTCCTATTTTTCTTTTATTAACTTTTGCACAGCACTGTATAAACTATATAGACTTCTCTTTCATGTCATTACACTGCATTGGTGCTATGCAAGTCGAATTGAGTGCCTGTCACTTTAAGGCCGTGACGGCCCGTGGGGCTTGCTTGATTCTCACGGTTTTAAGCTAATTTAGTAGCGTTGTTGTGCATGGTGCATAAGAAAATGTGGATGAAATGAATTATGTTTTCCATGTCATTTGGTAAAATAAATGCTCAAAAATCTTTGGTGAGCTCTACTAGCCTGGGTGCCATTCCGAACTTAGTCCCGCCCACAACGAATTGAGTATGACTACGTCAGGCTAGAGCTCTACAGGAATTACAAACTATCTCCAGATGTAAATGGTTGCGTTTCCTATTACTCAAATTCAATTAAACCCACCAATAGGCTAGACCTTAGTTTCACAGCCTAGGTATTTTAGCAACACAGGGCTTGAAAGCATTGCCTGTATCACAAACAAAACCGAAGCAATGCGTGGAATTTATCTGGGAATAGGCTACTGAAGGTAGAGCTACCTCGCTGGCGTGTTTAATTTGGTTCCTTGGACATAATGTAGGCTACGTTTTTTTGCACAAAATTGCATCTGCTAATAAACTTAAACATAAACACAAACAAGCGTGATCTCCTGTGGAATCCCTGACTGCGCCTTCAACGTTAGCCTATTATTATTTGTTGACATCAAACCTGAACGAACGGCAGCTGTTCCTGAAGTTCACTTGCGTGTTTTTTTTTTTTTTTTTAATTAGGCAACTTTTTTTGCAGTGGCGCTTGAATTCCAGGAGCGGCGCTGCGCCGCTGATGAATACATTGTAGGGGAAACACTGCACAAGTATGGGAAGTGATCATTTTCCAATAATATGTAAAATAGATATTGATTTTAAGATTGATGAAATATATGTGCTCATCATAGATGGTGTTTTAAGAAAGCAAACTGGGAGAAATGTAATGAATGTTGTATAGATGAATTAAATGAAATACATGATGAAACAGATCAGAGTATTGATGAAATGAATCATAACTTAAGTATATGTGTATTGTTGTAGCAGCAAGCCAGAGTATTCCTAACAATATGACCCAAAAGGGAAAAACGAATGTCCCATGGTGGAATGAGGAGTGTTCAGGAGCTATTAAGAACAGAAATAGAGCTTTTAAAATATTGCGCACAACGCTTACAATGGATAATCTTATGGACTATCAAAGAAAAAAGGCTTTGGCTAGGAAAGTTATCAAAGAAGCAAAAAAAAGAATCTTGGAGACAATTTTGCTCAACAATTGGAAAAGAAACTACACTAAATAAAATGTGGATGATGGTTAAAAAGATGATAGGTAAATATAAACCCCCACATGTTCCTGTATTACTTGAAGGACAAAATGAAGCAATTTCAGATATGGAGAAAGCCAATATACTTGGATTCAAATTTGCAGAAATTCACAAAGGTAATCATATGGATGAGTGTTTTAAGAAAAGAAAGGAAGAGATACTAAATGCTAATAAAGATATTCTTAATATCAGAGAGGGAAGTATGTCTATGTTAGATATTGAATTTAGCTTATCAGAACTCAAAATGGCTTTAAGTAACACAGGATACTCTTCTCCAGGATGTGATAATATATGTTATGTAATGATTAGAAATCTGCCTGATAAATTCCTGGAAAAAGTACTTGAATTATTCAATAAGATTTGGAATGAGGGGAAATTACCAAAAGTCTGGAAAAGTGCAACCATTCTTCCATTTCCCAAGCCAGGAAAGGATTCTAGCAATCCATAAAATTACAGACCTATTGCCTTAACATCACATTTAGGAAAACTAATGGAAAAGATGGTAGTGGCACAGTTAAATTACTTTCTTGAATATAAATGTCCATTTAAAAAATATCAAACAGGGTTCAGGAAAAGCAAATCCACTACTGATGCTCTAGTAAAGCGCAGCAATGAAATAGAGAAGACCTTAATTATGAAAGAAGTCATGGTGGCAGTGTTTTTAGATATTGAAAAAGCGTATGACACTATGTGGAGAGAGGGTCTATTAATTAAGTTAGATAAAATGGGAATCAGTGGGAGAATGTATAATTATATACTAGACTTTCTGTCACAATGTACAATAAGAGTCAAAGTTGGTAGTGGAATAAGTAAAGAGCATACAGTGGAAAGTGGAATTCCTCAAGGGAGTGTTATTAGTCCCATACTATTCAATATTATGGTAAATTATATATTTGAAAAATTGGGGGAAAGAAATGAAGGGCTGTTGTATGCAGATGATGCGGTCATATGGAAAAGGGGACGCAACATAGCATACATAACCACAGCTATTCAAAAGGACATACAAGTGTTAGAACAATGGGGTATTGATTGGGGATTTAAATTCTCCATTCCTAAAACAAAGGTCATGTTCTTTACCAGAAAGAAGATTCCAGAAAGATATAAAACTAGATGTACCGCAGAGCGGTACAAAATATGACCGCCGCCCAGTCCAGCACATTTTTTCCACAAAAATAAATCACGCTGAAAGGCCTATATGATTCTAACTGTCTCACTAAATTGCATTATCCACACTCAATTCTCACTGATATCTGCTAGACAACAAGTACCAAAACATGATTAGTTCATAGATTTCACATGTAAAATTCATTTTATACAACCCCACCTCCATCTTGCCTGTTCATAATTCTGAGAAATTCTTGAATTGTGTGCATGTGTGCATGTTCATGTTATGTGTGTGTGTGTGTGTGTGTGTGTGTGTGTGTGTGTGTGCGTGCGTGCGTGCTTGTGTGTGTGCCTGTGTATGTGCCTATGCAAGCGTACATATGTCTACTGTGTGAGTGTGTCATACGTATGATTACTGTGAATGTATGTGTGTGTGTGTGTATCTGTTTGTGCACATGTGTGTACATGAAATGGGTTAACATGACCCCTGGAGGCAAACATACAGAAAAAAATGGTCATCCTAGTCCCTACAGTTCTCAAGATATTCACAGAGAACTGTGTCTGCCCTACCCTCCTTTCGGGGGTCCAGTCCAGCGGGGGGGCTACAGATCAAAACGAAAAACGATGGTTCCATGCTATCCATGTGGGGTTACATGCCCACTAAGTTTTGTGTACCCCGGTCTTTCAGTGTCCCGGGAATCCTTGTTGGTGTACGTCACTAAATGTACACCTACATTATTTTATTGTAAGGCCCCCCATGAACGAAAGTACACAAAACTTGGCATGCATACGGAGGGTGTCATTATGATCCTACACTTTTAATTTCGTGCAGTTTTGACCTTGTCAGCCAGAGATATTGTGATGAAAACACCTACTTTTTTGCTTTTTAATTTTTAACTAGGTGGCGCTATACATGAAATAAGTGGTAATGGGATGGGTTGACATGCCCCCTTAAGACCAACATACATAAAAAAGGTGGACCTCCTAGGCCCTACGGTTCTCGAGATATTCACAGAAAACTGTCTCCGGCCACCTACAGGCCAGTTGGTGTATAGTAACATAAATGAATTTATTGTGTGGCCCCCCATGAACGGAATTCCACGAAACTTGGCGTGCACACAGAGGGTGTCATAATGATCCTACACTTCCAATTTCGTGCAGTTTTGACTATGTTAGGTCACAGATACCTGCGATTACAACACCTCATTTTTACTTTTTTGTGTTTAACTAGGTGGCGCTATACATGAAATGAGTGGTTATGGAATGGGTTGACATGGCCCCTTGAGATCAACATACAAAAAAAAAATGGTCCTCCTAAACCCTACGGTTCTCGAGATATTCACAGAAAACTGTGTCTGCCCTACCCTCCTTTCGGGGGGTCCAGTCCAGCGGGGGGGCTACAGATCAAAACGAAAAACGATGGTTCCATGCTATCCATGTGGGGTTACATGCCCACCAAGTTTCGTGTACCCCAGTCTTTCAGTGTCCCGGGACTCATTGACGGAAATTTGGGCATGCGAAAAAAAATAAATAAATAAATAAATCTGACTAAACCTATATGACCGCCGCTTCGCTGCGCGGCGGTCATAATTATGCTGTACAAACAATCAATAGAAAGAGAGAAGAAATTTAAATATTTGGGGATGTGGTTGGATGAAAGACTTACACGGAAGTATCATATAGAACATGTTGAAACAAAATGTAAAAAGGTTCTAAATCTAATGAGGATGATCACTGGACAGTGTTGGGGTGCAGATAAACAGTCTTTGATGTACATTTATAAAGCTTTAATTAGATCTAATATAGACTATGGATGTGTTGTTTATAGTTCAGCATGCAAGACTTCTCTAAGGAAACTTGAGAGAATTCAATTCAAAGCGATTCGAATTGCATTAGGAGCTATTAAAACAACCCCCACAAGTGCATTACTAATAGAATCAGAGGAGTCTCCATTCAGTTTAAGGTATATTAAGCTGTCCCTAACATACTGGGTTAGGCTGATGGGAAGTGTTAATAATCCAGCAATATCAGTTCTTAGAGATTGTTGGGAGTACCAAAAAGAATCAAAAGGGTTTGGTTGGAACATCAACAGTATAGCAGAACAATATGGAATTAAAGAGCTAAAATTTAATCCTTCATTGGTTTTAAGTGCTGTTCCCCCATGGATTCTCCCATCACCAGAGGTTAACCCTTAGAACCCTAAGCTGTTTTTAGGGCATTTTCACTACCTTTATTCATAAGGATTTATTCTGGTCATTGTAAGTGCCACACACATATATTATATATTCTTTTATTCAGGAGAGTTTAGGCTATTCAGATCTGCCATCATTTCATGTATTAATACTAGCATTGATTTTATTTTGAAGAATTAAAATATAAAAAGTGTATTATAAAAATTCTTATATTTCGACATGTATCTCACCACAGCAAGCTCACAGCTCTACATGCATTTCATGTGTGTGTAGGGCAGACTGTCCTGAATCGGGCAATATAATTGCCATGTTGGAGGGATACTCTGGGGCTGAGCAATTTACAGAAATATTTGCTGTGTGATTTATGGAAATAAATGCCATTTTTTATTTAGTGATGAAAAATGACATTTCTGCGCTCCATATCTGTGACATGAACTGATCTGACCTGACTTGACCCGAGGTTGCGTGTTAGCCTGCGTGCCTGTGTGTATGCAGTCATAATAATTCTCAACTCTTTACTGCATTGCCATGAACAAAGTAAAGGCAAAAAAGGTGTTTATTTGTTGAACAAATTGGGATGCAATGTGAGCCTTGAATTGGATGCCATGCTGGAATTTGCTAGGATCTCAAAACCGGAATATGAACATGCTTTGCCATAGAGAAACACATGATAGCATTGGATTATAAACTTGCTTTGCCACAAGAACAGACAAAAACGTGGGGTAAGTCCAGCTATATGAAGTTATTATTTTGCTGTCACTTCGTCTGTTTTATAACCCAGAAGGATGTACTTGGTATCAAATGATAGCTCTGAGTCTCCTCTTTCATCTGACATGCGTGGCATATCTATGCGATCACGGGTCCGCGAGTAATTCAAACAAGAGTAATGAGTGTGCAGTTGGTTTGTGTACATGACGTTATTATTTTGCAGTCACTTCGTCTGGTTTTATAAGCCAGAAGGATCGATAAACATGCTACCAATGGATAGCCCTGTGCTCCCTCTTTCATCTGATATGCTTGCCATATCGATGCGATCACGGGTTCGCGAGTAATTCAAACTAGAGTAATGTGTGTGCAGGTGAATGCAGAGAAGTATAGACTGTAAATATGATGCAATTTGATTTAATTTCATGATTTTTTTTTATTTTCATACTTGATCGTACAGACAAGTGTGTAGTCTCGTTGGAAAGCCCCACTTCTGCTCTGTCGTGCAATAAAGGTTTCATCTCGCTGCGATGAACCGTTCCGGAGCAATGTAACAGAGAAGAAAGGGTGTTAAGGGTCTAAGGGTTAACAGTGAATTACTGAAAGGTAAAAAGGAGTATCCAAATGACCAAAGTTTTGCAACATACTGCCAAGGATATTTAAAAACATCCTTCTATGGACATGTTCAAATATATACTGATGGAGCAAAAGATCCACAAAATGGGCATTGTGGTTTTGGGATGTATATCTCAGAATTTAATAAAAGAGAGGGATATAGATTAAATAACTGTTTGTCTGTATATTCTATTGAAATGACTGGGTTAATAACAGCTCTTAGGTGGATCGAAAAGGTTAAGCCATTGAGAAGTGTAATCTGTACAGATTCCATGGCAGCTTTACATAGCCTAGATACAGGTCACTCATCAAGGGATGACTTGATTATTGAAATTAAATATTTACTATTGCAGCTCAGAAGTCTTGGAATAAGTGTTCAATTTTGTTGGGTTCCAGCTCATATAGGCATCAGAGGAAATTAAGAGGCGGATAAGATTGCAAAAAAGATGTTGGAAAACAAATATATAGGAATTAATGTTCCAATGGGAAAGGGTGAAGCAAAATCCATAATTAAATCTGAAATTATACAAAAATGGCAAGGAGAATGGGAGACAGAATTTAAGGCTGGACACTACCATAACATTCAGAAGAATGTGACAGGGAAAAGGGTTACATCACTGAGTTTAAACAGAAGGGAAGAAGTGGTCTATACCAGACTTAGATTAGGACATACAGGTTTGAATTCTACTTTACAGATAATAGGAAAGGGAAATGGTTTATGTATGGAGTGCCAAGACAATGAAGATGTGGAACATGTACTGTTTACTTGTAAGAAGTATAATGATATTAGAGTGGTCTGGCAGGACATGGAAGGGGAGAACTCAATTCATGACATACTTGAGGAAAAGGCCATGACAAGGGAGAGACTTAAAGCTTTATTTATTTATCTTAATAATGCTGGTATAATGAGAAGAGTATAATTACTCTCATTTTTTGTTTTGTTTTGTTTTATTTTGTTTTTGTTTTGTTTACTTTGAATTAATATAAGCCTAGACTTTATGACGTTCATGGTATTACACACTCCTGTACAGTTGGTGGCGGTATACTTCAAAAAAGTAATCTGCCAAGAAACAGAAGAAGAAGAAGAAGAAGACAGCTCATGCACGAGTTAATGTTGGGCACGAGCGTCCTCGCGCGTCCACGTTGTTTTGCATTTCTGGAAGACAACAAATAAACAACTAGCTACTTGGATTAAGCTACTGATACTTGTCTTAATGCCTACATGGTTAGGCTGTATTATACCGGACTTTGTGGTAAATAAAAGAAAAAGTAAATGTTGTCATATCAGGATATTATTTGCCTAATGTGTGGGTTGACAAGGTAACTGACTGCCATACATTTTAGCAGATGCATAGCAATGACCTATATTCAATTATTAGCCTACTCATTGCGTTGTGTATGAAAACTATTTTAAAACGTAGACTGTATTCCTACCTGCAGTCCATGACAACGCAACGTCTGGATCATGTAACCTAGCTGTCTCCCCAAGTGATTTAAAACGAAACAAATGTCAATGACTTATTTAGTTTTCTTTCTTGCAACATTGACATGATTAGGCTATGCATTTGATTTAAATGGCCAGGCTTCCAGTCGAGGCAAAAGCCAAATATCAACAAAAGTTGCAGACTCTTGAAATGCCTGCTCGAATACCCGAGGGATGTGCGCTTCTATCGGTAAGTTTAACTTGCGTTGGCTTCATTTCGTCTGCCTGCAAATGTAGCCTAGGTTACTGTTTAACAAGCTGCAAATTCACACTGGGTGCAGCAAAAATCCCAGCTATCCACAAGTGTCTTACATCCCATGTCTACTTAATTATAGTCATTTTCGTTGGATAGCCTATTGCGTAATAGGCCTACAACCTGTCCAATAGCATTTAGGAATCATTATTTGTGTAGCCTAATGTGACTCAATATTGAATTGCCTTGTTTATTATCACATATGAACATCACATTAAATAACCTAGGACTTCAGAGACAGGGCAAACTTCTACCACCATTCCCAAAATGTTATCCCAACCAATGACATACATTTGCGCTTATAACGAGGTGAAGTGAAGCGCGTTCCCGAACAAATTATTTTCCTCTGAGGGAATGTCCAATCTTCATCAACGACATACCGTTGTACCTGACGTTGTCTCTGTCTGTAACGTGGAATTTAATAGGCTAATTCTAGCTGGTGCCGGAAACGAACACTCATGAAACGCCATTTTCATAGAGATGGCTGCGGTCAATTTCAAACTTTTTGGCTGAAGTAGCTAGCCTAGCATGGGCCATTGAAATGAATGGGGGCGGGACTTAGTCACTCTCTCCAGTTATATATAATACCTCCATGGTAATACCAGAGAATGTCTAATAAGGGGAAAACTGCCACTCTCGGAAAACTTCCGGTTTCTGAACTGGTTGCACTGGTTCCCAGACCACGTCTCATTGAGAAGTGGTGGCGCTAGCCAGGCTAGGTCTATGGAGCTGTACCCCTCAAAATCCACTTTTCTTTCAAGTAATTTGAATATTGTATTCGATAGGGGAGGCAAAGAAAATACACTTGTTGGAGTATTATATTTTTTAAAGTCACTTAATTGTTCTAAAAAGCCTTTCAAACGTGTCAATGACGTCACTCATTAGCACAATGCGTGTTATGGGCAGCAACGACGCAAACTGTAAGAAATCAAAAGGACATAAGTACTCGTTCATTCAACTTTTGACCTATAACCCATGTTGAAGTTATACAAACTACAATCAAATCTGAGATTTGTCAACGACAATCAGGTGAAAGAGACAAATTTAGCCGTCTAGCTCCATTGACTCCCATTCATTCTGCACTCATGGCGATCGCCCCCAGTGGAACTCTGGTGGAACTGCAACCAAAATTTGGTACAATGGGACTTAATACGGAGTGGCCAGGCTCTCCGTAGACGGGCTCTGGTAATACACAGCGTCGGCGCCAGAGAGCAACAGGTGGGGGGGCTATGAGCACTGACAGGGGGGGCACCTCACCTCACTTTTATTCGTTATTTTGCCTAATAAAGAGCATCCTTCGAGCCTTTTGGATAACTGAATCAATATGATCAAGGGGGGAAATAGTGCAAGAACATAGCAGTCATAGCCTATAGCGTTGAATAAACTAGCACACAACGTTTAGAATAATATAATTTTAATAGAATAGCGTTGCATAGGCTACAATACAAGTAAATAGGCTATAACAGACTCACCACTAGCAAGCCTAGGCTACACTAGGCTTCACTGTGTCTTTCCATTCATTTCGAAATGTTCTTGTAAGATCCTGCTCAAAAGCAAATTACACATACTGATAATATCACAACATTGCACATAGGCTATGTGATCCCTCAAAATGTTCTTTAAAGTACAGAACAAATTCTAACACATTTACGAAGTGGTGAATGCACCAACTGTGATGGAAAGTTTAAGAGCAAACAGGACACTCGGCATGACTTTTAGTATTTTGTGCTGGTTAAGACCCGTGCTGTGCTGCGCTCACTAAAGGGCGATTCCATCTCCCCTTAAAGTAGGCCTAGCCTACATGATCCAAAGCACTATCTCCGTTGCTCGAGTTTATCATTAGCACTGGACAATATCGGAAAATATAGGAAATGCGAAAAATACATCTAAAACATTGTTCTCCAGAAAACCCCAAAAAATCAGTTTTTCCTAAATAACTACCTGAACCATGGCACCGAGGATGAAGATTTTTTTGTATGGTATGTTGGTCTTAAGCGCCCACATCAACCTAAACCTAACCCATAATCACTCATTTCTGATTTGCACCCCCCCATTAAAAAATGAAAATGCAATATTATTCTGCTTTAATCGCCCCGTTGAGATGCTCAGAACGGCACCAGATTTCATGTGTATAATTAGATGTTGATTTCATGTGTATAATTAGATGTAATTAGATTAGATGTAGATGTTGAGCTTAGGGTTGCTGGTAGAGGGTGAGGGCCAATATTACAGGACTGTCTTACACACTGTCTCTCTCTCTCTCACACAAACACACACAGCAGACATAAACACACGCATACACACACACATGCACACACTCACATTCTGATTTCCAGTATTGTCTTTATGTAGTTTGTCCACCAGATGGCGCAGCAAGATAGATAGATAGATACTTTATCGATCCCCAGGGGAAATTCAAGGTCTCCGTAGCATACAGACAACACACACACATTCACTAACAGCAGGTAGCCTAAAATAAGACAGGGCCGTATGGCTCTGCTACAAGGCATCTTCATCATTACTCCACTTCACTTCCAAAAGCCACAATGGCTTACAGTTTCACTGCATTATGGCTTGTGTGTTCATGGTAGAGACATGCTTGGTTTTTACTGCAGGTAGGCTCCTAATCTTTCACCAGCTTGATGTTATATCCATAGGTAGCCTAAAATAATGTTAACGTTTGCATAAGTTGAGTGATGGAGGCTAGTTTAATTGTTGGTGTAGTTGTGAAACAAAAACGCAGTTATATCAAGTAAATTGATAACAGCACTGTAATTGTCTCTTTCGACTGTCATCCCATTGTGTTCTGACCACAATGACAGGAGCTAAGTTTGCTAATGCGATGGTTTGCTGATGGAAGATTTAGCCTAGGACAACATAGAATATTGTTTTTGTTTTATAAAGTATTTATACCGTTCATGTTTAAATAAATAACATAAGCTTTTATTTTCAGGATTAATCTCAGTACAGCCCTAGGAACAAAATAACAACTACATAGGAATTCACCATCATCCATTTTAATATAAAACCTGCAGATGGAAACAGGACAAAAACAGCCTGCTTTGGCCATTGCCCACTATGGAGCCTTGTCTGTGCAGAAGTTAGAATTACATAGGAATTCACTATTAGACATTTTTAATGTAAACATTTGTAAAAAAAACAGCATGCTTTGGCCTTTCCCCAGAATTCACTATCAAGATTTGTTATAATGTAAACATTTGTAAAAACAGCATGCTTTGGCCTTTCCCCAGAATTCACTATCAAGATTTGTTATAATGTAAACATTTGTAAAAACAGCTTTCCCCACAATTGACCCTTTAGTGTGTCTGTGGAGAAGGCTGTTGGCTAAAAACCTTTGTGGATTTTCTTCTGGTGTCTCTTGAGAGACTTCCTTTCAGCATAGGTGTTTCCACACTCTGGACACTGGTGTGGTTTATCTCTGATGTGTGTCCTCTGATGCCTGGTGAGATGTGAGCTACTTCTGAAACTCTTCACACAGGTAACACAATGATATGGCTTTTCCCCAGTATGGATCATCTGGTGTTTCTTGAGATTATTCATCTGAGCAAAAGTCTTCCCACACTCTGAACACTGATGCAAATTTACCCCAGTATGGATGCGCTGGTGTGTCTTTAGAGTGTACTTCTGTCTGAAGGACTTCCCACACTGAGAGCACTGATAAGCCTTTTCTTCAGTATGGATCTGCTGGTGTATCTTGAGAGAGCCATTTTGATTGAAGGACTTCCCACATGTTGTGCACATATATGGCTTTTCCCCTGTATGGATCATCTGGTGTGTTTTGAGATGAGCCAACCTTCTAAAAGTCACTCCACACTCTGAGCAGTGATGTGGCTTTCCTCCAGAATGGATTTTCTGGTGTCTCTTGAGAAGAGATGCTAAATGAAAGGCCTTGCCACACTGAGAACACTGATGTGGCTTTGATCCAGTATGTGTTGTGTGATGTGGGATGAGATCTGAGATTCTCCTCAAACTCTCCCGAAACATGATCTTTTGAACAACTCCTGTAATATAAGAAAATTATGTTAAACATAGTCTCTCTCTTTCTCCTTATAGCAATGACAATGTTTTTTCCCCACTTGTGGTGGACTGGTGATGGGCAAATGAAGCTTTGGTGAACCACTGAACCACAGCAGTGTGAAGCTGGCGACACTAATGAAAAAAATCCAATATGGCCACCATATGTAGATTTTTCAACATAAAAGTCCTTACCCAAACAGTTAATGTGACCAAAAATACTGGTTTACTTAAGGACTTTTATGTTGAAAATGTATGTGTGGCGGCCATCTTTTTTTTCAGCTAGTGTCGCTAGCTTCACACTGCAGGTGTTCACCAAAGCTTAATTTGCCTATCACTACACAACAAATACTATATGATTTTACTAAAACATTTGAATTTAAAATAATATAAAGAACATTTAAGCATCTTACTCATACCTGTAGGAGATATGTCATCATGGTCATATTCTCCAGAATCAGAATTGTTTTCTTCCTTAATTTCCATGGGTAAGAATGTTTCTTGTTTGTAGGTTGATGATGTTTGTGTCTCAGTCTTAAAGTCATATTCCGGTACTTCCTTATCTTCCGATTGTCCTGCTGACATATATTCTTGGAGGAAATCATCAAAGTCATTTGCTTTGATCTCCTTCTTCAGTGACACAAGTTGTTCTGTCAACTCAGGCATTTCAGACATCAGGTCTGCTTTTGGAAATAAATCCTTTCAACCTTTCCTTCAAGATAATAAAATGAATCTATGTGACCAAAAAAGTAGAGTTCCCCTGTTAAAATCATTCACCTACACAAAGTGCTTCCACAGCATCCTGGATCCTGGTGATCCACAGCAACCTTGAGACATCTTAAATCACTCTGCTATAGGGCTTCTTATATAACTGACCACTTTGTGTCCTGGATTCAAGTTTAACCAATCAGCTGCAAGAATGCAGCATTTCAAATGCAAATGACAAAGACAAAGGATGTGCATGTCCTCTTTTAAAGTCTGATGGTCCACGGGTATCAATGCAAATGATGACAAAATATTAAGAGAAGAGGGCAGGTGTTAACGATGGTAAAAACATTATATTATTTAAGTATTCCCATAACATTTTTATATAAAGACCTCATTAAACCCTTCCAGAAACTCCACAAGGGGCGGGGGGGTAGGTGGGGTGGACAGGTGTTAACGATGGTAAATCTAATTAAATAAATCTAATCTAATCTCTAATCTTATCTACATGTCATCTAATTCTGCATAATTTTCATGAAAACAGAGATGATGATGATGATGATGGGCTATTCCTCATAATAATAAGATCTTAGATTGTTGTCCTTTGTTTTGACTGTACTGAGAGGGGCAGCTGGGGGGGCTATTCATACAAGATGTCCGTCTGTTCTAGATAGATTGAGTACTTTTTGACAAGCACTACATACTAAACAGTGTTTATAAGTTGCGATGATTACAAACAGAATGCTCTCTGCAATCTCACATAGGCTGCACACACTATTACTGAGTCTTAAATGCAATGGTGAAGTGCCCTTAAATTTAAAAGTGTTTTTATATCCATGATGACATGCAATTATCACACATTTTCAGGGTAAACTATGGATTCTGTGATCACAGTAAGGTGGACTGTGATTGGATTCAGGCATTCAGAACATATTTGATGATGGTGGAGGTTATTGTCCAAAGTTTATATCAATACCAGTGGTATAACAGTTTTTCTCTTCATGAACACTTTCTTTGCACAGCAGAAGTCATCTCCAGTGCTAAACAAAAGGAACACATCTTTTCAGAGGTGGTAGAGATTCCCTGCATAAGTCTGAGTCTCTGATAAACCTGTGTGAAACTCCTTTATACAATTCTTCAATCAGCAAACAATTATTATCCATAAGAGATCAGAGTCATGTCTGTTTTGTGTTGCTATTTGCAAGTCTGGATCTAAAGCACATTTATATTAGTATACATTATATATAGTATATTTTTGGGGCTTTCTATGCCTCTAATTAGACAGGACAGTGGAGAAGAAAGGAAGCGAGTGGGAGAGAGAGTCGGGGTGGCATCCGGAAAGGACCACAGGGTGGGAATCGAACCCGGGTCGCCGGCGCGCGGTGCAGGTGCCACGGCTGGGGCCTCTACAGTACATTTAGACAAAGTACCGTATTGCCTATTTGGTGAAGAACACAGTACAAAGTACTGTATAGCCTATTTGGTGAAGAACACAGTACAAAGTACTGTATAGCCTATTTGGTGAAGAACACAGTACAAAGTACTGTATTGCCTATTTAGTGAAGAAAACTGTACAAAATATGCTTACTGTAGGTCCTACATGTCAATGACAGTTGCATCTTGGGAGGAATGAATATGTTATTTTTTATTCAGTACATTTTGTCTTTTCAGTTTTTTTCTGTTTCCAGATAAATTAAGACGGAACAGACATGGAACAGACATAGCAAAAATGCTCATTTTGAGAACTAGATTTTGTATTTTGTTGTCCAGTGTGTAATGATTGAATTCACACCATGATTTGACAACAGGATGTGTTGTTTGAAGGCAAGATTTGCTTTTGCAAGCAAAATGTGACATTTTGGCCTTTTGTTCAGACACAGGTGTTAACTGTTTTGAGAATTTGATGTCAGACTTGACACAAGCATCAAAAGAATTGTTCATTGAGTGTTGATGAGTGTACATTTTGTGAATGTGGATAATACAGTGTGATATTTGAATGTTAAAAGTTGTAATAGGTGAATAACTCTTTTTAAGAGGTGGATTAATTCTAATAAGAAGTGGATAACCTTTATTTCTGACATTTCAGAGGTGGATAAACTGTGCTTACTTGCGTTTAGCCTCCACTACAGCCCTGGTGATGGGGTAGGAGAGGGTGGGTGGAGGTGTGAACTGAGATGTGATGGGGTAGGAGAGGGTGGGTGGAGGTGTGTACTGAGAGGTGATGGGGTAGGAGACGGTGGGTGGAGGTGTGAACTGAGTGGTGATGGGGTAGGAGAGGGTGGAGGTGTGAACTGAGAGGTGATGGGGTAGGAGGTGTGAACTGAGAGGTGATGGGGTAGGAGAGGGTGGAGGTGTGAAATGAGTGGTGATGGGGTAGGAGAGGGTGGAGGTGTGAAATGAGTGGTGATGGGGTAGGAGAGGGTGGAGGTGTGAACTGAGAGGTGATGGGGTAGGAGAGGGTGGAGGTGTGAAATGAGTGGTGATGGGGTAGGAGAGGGTGGAGGTGTGAAATGAGTGGTGATGGGGTAGGAGAGGGTGGAGGTGTGAACTGAGAGGTGATGGGGTAGGAGAGGGTGGAGGTGTGAACTGAGAGGTGATGGGGTAGGAGACGGTGGGTGGAGGTGTGAAATGAGAGGTGATGGGGTAGGAGAGGGTGGAGGTGGAGGTGTGAACTGAGAGGTGATGGGGTAGGAGAGGGTGGGTGGAGGTGTGAACTAAGAGGTGATGGGGTAGGAGAGGGGGGGTGGGTGGAGGTGTGAACTGAGAGGTGATGGGGCAGGAGAGGATGGGTGGAGGTGTGAACTGAGAGGTGATGGGGTAGGAGAGGGTGGGTGGAGGTGTGAACTGAGAGGTGATGGGGTAGGAGAGGGGGGGTGGGAAGGTGACATCAAGAATGTTACACACTGTGTGTGTATGCAGTATTCATACTTGTTCATGTTTGAAAGTATATCTACATGTCTGGCAATAGCCTACAGTGGGCATCGCTTTCAAAACAGTGGTGTGATAATTGAGCCAGTAGAGAAATAACTGTTCAGAATGAATCTGTAGCCTTGGGTAGGCTTCTGCAACATTTTTAACAGGCTACACTATAGAGGCTTAGACAACTACAGTATGACCCACGTTTTGGTTTCGTAAATTAATTTGCCCTACTTCTTGACTGCAATGTAGTCAATTGACTGCTTGACATGTCATTTTTATTTTTCTGTACAATAAACAAATACATCTGCTTTATGCCGCAGAATTACATACATATTTGGAACTTACATAGTCCAATGCATCGTTACACTATGTTAGTGTTTCCCAAAACCATAGTAGCAATGAACGTTCGCAACCACTATCATAAAGTTGTGTAGTTACAACTACACCTCTCGACCTGTGGTAGAATGCTAGTAGAAGCATAGTTCCAGGGATCTTCATGTCAAAGACGTCACTGACGCCAGTTATTTGTTTACAAATTAATAATTATAAACAGGGGCGTCGCCAGCCGATTTTACCGGGGCTTCAGCCCGGGGTAAATTGAGCTCAGCCCGGGTAGCCAAAAATAACTTTTTTATTTCATTGTGCGTTCTATCCCTCGTATCCTGTTAGAACAAAGAATCCCGAACACTAAACTCTGACAAGGAGAAGCAGAACAGGCCGGGCGGGGCGGGGCGGGGCTGGGCAGGGGGGTGGGTGGAGAGCGGCAGAGGGTCTGGTCCAGAGCCCATCTGGTCTGATCAGTGGATCTGTGCTCTTAACTAACGTTACTGCTGTCAACTCACTGGGTGGTTCAGCGTCATAGGTTGCAGTACGTTTAGAAAGCAGACGTGACATGGCCAGCAAAGAAACTGTTTGGCTTTTTCAAACGAAAGGCAAAGGGTAAAAATTCATGTTTGCAAACTGAAATATAAGCCTGTCCGACCGACTCCATAAAGGCCAGCTATTAGTGTTGTTTACCTATCCTATCACTAGCTGGCTAGCAAGCTATCATTAGTAAACACTAAGCAGGAGTAAAAATTTACTTTTTGAAATGTGAATATCTACCAGTCACTGACAAATGAAGTGGCGAAATTCACCCACCATTCAATAGGCAATCCGTATTTTCTGTCTGAAATCTACTAGCCAACTTAAATATTTACTCAGCTCTAAATAACTAAATTTAGCCAGAAGGGCTAATGCTTTCCCCCGTTGTTGAACATTTGTACTGATGTTCTGAGGAGCAGATGAGGATGTTACACTCTCTAACACTATAGCAAAAAATTGCAGTTTTGAAACACAGTAGGCCTGCAATGTAGGATTTTTTCGTAAGGGAGATGTTTTAACAGTGGCAAACTATAAACCATTAAATATCTAGAGGGGGCTGAGACAGCTTTCATTCACCCTGTAATGAGCCATTTAACCATCAAAGTGATTAGAAAGCTGATGACATAAACATAAACAGCATTAAAAAACCCAAGTTTCATGGGGATGTGTTTAAATGTCCACTGAAATGTATGCAAATGCCCTATGCATAAGCAAAGCATTTGTAATTAGAGCTGAAAATTGCAATCTCAAAAGTTCTTTGTATCCTGCAATGTAGTATGTTTTTGTTGGTTTGCCACACACTGATCTGATTCCATGATTTTCTAGAGGGTAGCAGCAAAGATGGAAACAGAGGAGGAGGAGCCAGCAGCAGGAGCAGATAGGCCTAGCCTATGTCAGGATCAGGCATGGACATTGTAACCATTATTCAGAGAAGGAGAAGAGAGAAGTGTAAGTGATGAAGGACAACAGCAAGTGATGAGGAGGAGAAGAGAGAAGTGTAAGTGATGAGAAGCAAAAATAGCAAATGATGAGAAGGACAGCATGATGAAAGAAGAGAGTAAGTGATAAGAACAGACAGAGAAACAGACTGAGACAGAACTTCAACATCAAACAATTTACTGTCTTTTTGGTAGATCTCTGGCATCAAACAACAAAAAAGCAATCAGGTGATGGAGAGAAGGGAGATCAACAGAAGGAGGTGCAGAACATTTGCTTAATGATACATTACATGCAACCTCACACTTAAATGTGTATGTGCCTAGTAATTCAATAATAAATAATTTGGGCAGTCTAATGTAGTCTGTTGTCTACTATAATAACACCTTTTATGTACTGTATATATATATAAAAACATCCTCAGCTAATCTTTATAGTTACATCCGGTCCAGCCGGACTAAGCCCAGGTTGTCCTTAAAGTCTAGAAACGCCCCTGATTATAAATATATTTAGGTTTCTAATTGATATTTACACTTCTAACCACCATACATCCATATTTTAAAATGCCCAAGGCAGAAAATACATAAATTAAAAGTCAATTTGCAGCCATGTGCACGTAAGTAAAAGTCATACACCTGCAGATAATAATAAGGTGGTGCGCACTTTTTGAGAATATGTAGCCTTTGATTTTCATGGAGGGGGGCGTGTCCTTGTTAGTTTACGCAAACCAAGCCAAGAACAGGCATGAAAACGGGTCAGGGGTGAAAAAGGTGAGAAGGGCGCGCGAAGAGGGAAATGGCCGTTTCATAGCAAAACAAGCGTGATTGACATTGTTGCCAATAGTGCATAGCTTCCATGGAGTAAGTTGCCTGTTTTCTTTATAAAGAAACTACAAAATGACTAATTTTTACAAAAAAATACCTTTATTTCTTCTTTTTGGCTTGGGCCTAAGTGTGAAGGGGCCCACTTGCCCTCCTCTCCTCCTCAGTAATCTACATGAGTTTTCTTTCTTTCTTTGTGCCTGAAGTTATCAGACATTTCTGAAGATTTCATAGGCCTAATGGACATTCATAGACTATTAGAATAAGTCTGAATAAGATAAGTCTGAATATTTGGACCAAACCAGGTAATAAATAAACTGGGTAGGGTAGACTTATGGAGTGAGGATTGTCTCAAAATGATTTAAATATATATAAAAGGATATATATACATATACATACATTTATAAATATCCAAATACAAAATACAAATATAAAAATGTGACATACAAATAAATAAACAAATTTATATAAATAAACGTGTCTTTGTAAATATATTTTCGAGATTTGAAAATAAATATGCTTGACTTTGTATGTGGAATCTGCATTTGTGAATCTCCTTTTTGCTTTTATGTCGATGACGTAATTTTGAGACATTCCTACTGCACACCAAGATCCACAAATAAATGCCACTAGATTTGAATGTGAAAACACCCTCCACTGAACAACCAGCAGATGTCTGTTATCAATTTTGATAGCAACTGAATCTTTCTGACGCTGTTTTCCCTAGTTCAGTTCAGTCAAGTGGTCTATGACTAGCAGGATTAACGACATGGAAGACACTGGATTAAATGGATGGGTAAGTAATAACCAGTGATGCCAGTAACGCGTTAGTCTATTTTGACCACTTTTTTTGGTAACGAGTAATCTAACGCGCTACTATTTACAAACCAGTAATCAGATTAAAGTTACTTATCTAAGTTACTGTGCGTTACTATTTTTGTAATTTTCCTTAGTAAAAACATATATTCTTTTCTTTCTTCTTGTCTTGGGGATTAATGTCATGTAGGCTATGCTCACGTTTTCAGCATGAGCACAATTCACGTGTAAAACCACGCAGCGACACAAACGTAAACAACAATGGAGGGAGAGAGAGATGCACATTTCATCAGTCATTACTTTGAGTTTGTGTCAGCTAAACATGACAACATTAAGGTACATTGCACATACTAGCTAGACATCCCAAGTCTCCCGAAGTTTTGGGAGTCTCCCACATATTGATAGCGGCTTCCTGACGCCCGCAAATTACATAAAATCTCCCGGAACCTAGAGCGAACAAGATCACGCAAGCCAGACCGGATTCAAATCGCGTGTGCATATGAGTTTAACGCGCACACAACGGAGAGGGAGAGAGAGAGAGGAGTGGTGCGTTTGTGCCTGAAGCGCATCCAAGACAGAGAGCATCCTGGTCTGTTTTGCTAAATCAACCATTCAGTTTTCAGTGTAAGACGTGCTTATATCTCTTTTCTCCCAAACTTAATTAATCAGTTCAGTCAGTGTATCTATAAACAGGAGCGTCATGGCAGCGTCAGTGCCCCTCAAAAAGGACGATTTAAGAACCATTTCACATCAGACTACACAAAAGTGTACCCAATTGTCTCATAAGATTAAAACATAATGATAGTCTTGCACACTGCACTGTTTGTAACAGCGACTTTAGCATTGCTCACGGCGGGTTAAATGACTGAAAAAGACTTGTTGAGGTGAGTTTAACAAGTGTAATTTCATTTGCATATTACTCAGGCCTATTCAAGATGGCTAGTTGCCAAGGCTACATGAAAAAAAAAATCAACATATTTTACTATAACATCAATTTCTATCAATAGGCCTTCCTTATTTGGTGTACTTAGACATTATTGAACAAACATCTGAATTTCAGTATCTAAGTAGGTTAGGTTGGTATGTCTGAAATACATTGCTGACATTACTGTTAAAATGCACTTCCTGTATAGTGAGTATTGGCAAAACCGGTTATCATTTATATGTTGAGGTGGTGGGGGTGTTGTCGGCAGCTGCTGAAAGTAACTAATAAAGTAACTTGTAATGTAACTTAGTTACTTTTAAAATCAAGTAATCAGTAAAGTAACTAAGTTACTTTTTAAAGGAGTAATCAGTAATCAGTAATCAGATTACTTTTTCAAGGTAACTGTGGCAACACTGGTAATAACAACTAGCCAGAACGATTTATTTTCGGTTTCGATGTGTGGTGCCGTTTTTAATTTCATAGACTGTATAAATAAGTCCATTTAGTCAGCATACAGCTGCTAACAGCTGCTAACGTTAACAGCTAGCTAAACAGCTGGTGCCTGTTCAGCTTTGTTGGTGCCTGCACAAAACACATTAAGTTAAGATTTCCCTTAAAATCCGATTTAGGGCCCCCTTAAAATAAAATGTAGTTTTCCCTAAAGTTATTGTCTTGCAACTCAAGTGACAGGCTGTGTTCATGTTCGCTGTTTTACAGATGTTGCAGATCTTACATTACAGATGTTAACATAGCTTCTAGGTTAACATAATGTGAGAGCCAGCTCAGCTGAGATCGCTATCTGACAGACTGCCATTAATGTCAATATTGCTAAATGGACTTATTTATACAGTCTATGAAATTAAAAACGGCACTACACATCGAAACCGATAATAAATCGATAATAAATCGTTCTGGCTAGTTGTTATTACTTACCCATCCATTTAACCCAGTGTCTTCCATGTTGTTATCCTGCTAGTCATAGACATTCTCTGTACCACTTGACTGAACTGAACTAGGGAAAACAGTGTCGGAAAGATAGCCTGGCTAGCGCCACCACTTCTCAATGAGACGTGGTCTGGGAACCAAACGTTAATTTTCTCGTATTTGAAAAAAATGCCCAGATCTGTTTATTGGGTGCCACGGATGTCTATCCAATGTGTCTGTGCATAGCTCATCATCGTCTTCAGGGTATATGCAGGAATCATAGAGTTGAATTTACTACTTTTTACTACCTTTTTTACTACCTCCACAATATTTTTTACTACCAACACGACATCAAGCAGCAGCCCTTTTTTTTGTGTGTGGGGGGGGGGGGGGTATACAAAGCACCACTTACTACTTGCTATAAGGTATAAATCATAAATATTAGGTACACTAATAATTTCTAATTGTGATCATTAAGTATGGTCATTGTCAATGACAATGTATTTTTGTAGTGTCGAGGAGTTCAGTTTCAGTTGTCCTTACCTTAACCCTAGCTCTTGAGTTATCCTAACCAGCCCTTAGCCCTAATAAGGTGAATGATAACCTTGGCACAAATGACGCTAAAACACCAAACATGTGTGGTGAAAAATGAAGAACAAACACCACCGAAACAACTCTAGTCTAAGGATAGGCCCAGAAATCTATTTATATGGATATATAAAGCCATTATTATTGGTATGGTATTGTTGTTGCACATTTGACACAAAGCAGTCCGTGAAAACATGCACATCAGTGGACTGCTTTAATGCAAAATTTAAAACTATGATTTCATTGCATTACTCAGCATGGATGCACGATGCTTGCATGATAAATACTTCCCAAAACAACAGTTAGGTAGGTAGGTAAGGATGCCATTTAGGAGTGTAAATCAAGTTTAATCACAATTTGATAAAATATAGATTCTTTAAGCCAATGATTTGATTATTTTCAATACTTCAAAATGTGTAGCAATGCGATTCGATGCGTTACTGGTCTGTTGTCGATAGGAAATGATAGATTTTGGTTAGTTTTCATGGATTCAAATGCCAATATTATAGGCTAAATTATAAGCCAAATACTGAACATTGACTGTGGAATCAAGTAGGTTACAGAGTTTCTTTCCCCCCCTAAAACCTCCTGTCACTAGCTAGATGCTTTCAAATTTAACATGGTTTTAAACTCATATGTTGCAGTTTTCTGTCACTGCAATAAAACTAGCCTATTTTGAATATTTTGTATAATTTGCTGTTCCTTTTATGAGAACAATTTAACTGATCAAGTTTTCATAGGCTATTGAATGATTTAAATGTGAATGCCATAAACTTAATTCGCCATTAACTAGATTCGCGTGGTTCTTCACGCAGTTGTCATCTAAATGCAGTGTTTTAGGCTATTCAAAGAATTTCACGTTCATCACTCAGTTGTGGTGTAGGTCTGTCTTGAGTGACCGCTGTCCCTTTAAATGTCTGGGACTTTAAATAACGGGACTTTTAAACTGCATGCTGTTTTTGTTGATGGACAGTTCCGTCTTTGATTCAGTTTTCTACCGTTTTAATAAATGACACGCGCACTTGCGTGGTTAAAAGTAAGGAATTGTTTTCACTCGTTTTCTTGCAATTCCGTTACATTAGATACTAGGTCTAGGTTACGTTAAAAAAATGTTGTCGGTTACAGTGACTAGTTCGAACTTTGTTACTGATGGGATAGGTGGAATTTTATTGCATGGTTCTGGATGATCACAGTCAGATGGCAGCGCTACCGTCAGCTGAACGAAAGCTTAGGCCTACACTAGTCAAGTCCACAGTTGTTAAAACTTCCAGCTGAAGTAGCCTAGTGTAAACTGAGAGAGTTGCCTCCTAACGGAGTGAGTGTAGCCTATATATTTTTTAGCTGCTATCCGAGTGATAGGCTAGCCTAGGCCTACATCTACCGCTCCTTTGCTACATGAACAAATATTATTAGATGAGTGACAGAAGCACCGGACACCAGACCAGCAGGCCCATATGATAAACGCAGCTCTGGTAGCCTGCGGTAGGGCCTAGATGACGTGAAAAACGCGAGTCGCCGAAAAGCATCCCTGCATCCCTGGCCCCTAAAAAACTCTTCGGATCTGCACGATTCATATAAGTCGCCCAAAGCAACGTGAAGGAGACACCGAAAAGCGTGTTGTTTGTATCCCTGTAATATCAACTGAAGCAAAAAGGCGAAAATGTTGTTTGTTGGCTGTCAACCACGGAACTCTACACAGTTTACTTCTACGTCATTGCTATCGACTCCGACTCACTCAGGTCCTGTTAGCACGTATATATTTTTTAATTAGGCAAGATGAAGTTAAAACATGTAGACACAAATATTAAGCAAAATGTAAACTCATATATTGAGGTGGTGATGAAAAATTTACTACCAAGTCAAATTGCATTTATTACCTTTTACTACCTTTCAAGGGCCTTAATTTTGGTAGATTCTATTTACTACCTTTTACTACCTTTTACTACCGCGCGGACACCCTGGTCTTGCTTTCCCCCCAGTTCTGTGATTGGTTCCCTATCTGAGGCAAAAATTAGGGCGGTAGTTTCCAGGCTGCCTTAACACCCAGGCTATCGGAAAGATTCAGTTGCTATCAGTTGATAACAGACATGTTGTACAACACTGCCATCTACTGGTTGTTCAGTGGAGGGTGTCTTCGCATTCAAATCTAGTGGCATTTATTTGTGGATCTTGGTGTGCAGTAGGGATGTCTCAAAATTACGTCATCAACATAAAAGCAAAAAGGAGATTCACAAATGCAGATTCCACATACAAAGTCAAGCATATTTATTTTCAAATCTCGAAAATATATTTGCAAAAACACATTTATTTATATAAATTTGTTTATTTATTTGTATGTCACATTTTATATTTGTATTTTGTATTTGGATATTTATAAATGTATATGTATATATATCCTTTTATATATATTTAAATAATTTTGAGACAATCCTCACTCCATACAGACTACGCTTTAATTTGTAAAATTTGTTTGAAATGTTTTAACCTGCAGCCTATAGGCTACTTACAGATTGTGACATTGTGCTAGTGTGTTTAACCAACCAATAAAGTTGTGTGAACAGTGTTCACATTACATGTTAAACCCTGTAGACACAGACTAGGCCTACTGATCAGGCCACTGAACATTTCTTAAAAGACAGCATTACCCTGTCAAACACTGCTTTTGTCTCTGAACTCGACAAAACGCACTAGCCCAGTTTAGTAGCATTTAATTCAACTATTTAGTTATTCACATTAGCCTTTGCTATACTGATAAAGTAGACTATGCCAATTTGCTTCACCTTTTGTCGATCTAGATGGCTCAAACTGCACGTATTCTTCATCAAATTAACTCGTTATGTCTATATTTCTGTCCAACATCGCTAACTTTAACAGCCTATGCTACGTTGCTACACCAATCTCAACGTCTTTTTCTGACAGAAGTTGAAAGTTTCAACTAGCCCACCTGTGACATCAATAAGCATTTCTCCTCGCCGGGTTCACATTCCAGCTGACATTTCAGACTGTAGTCACACAAACAGGGAGGCTATTCCAGCGCAAGCGTTCTGTTCGCGTTGCATCCGCGGCAAAAAAATAGCTTCCACTGTTTAATAGGTTAAATGCATAGGGGCTGCATTCACATAATCGTTGCTGGATCAGACACGTTTTTAATTGGGCTCTTGTCTCACAACGCATCAAGATGCGTTCGCGTCTGAGCGTGATTTGTAAACTCAGTTGTAACCCCATACCCCCCCCCCCCCTCCACAATATTTTCTCATCGGATCTGCGCGAACCACGTAAGTCCCCTATTTTGGATTCAAAACGGCGAATTTTGCCGAAAGGTGAGGAGTTTTCATGCCTGCAAGAAGGCTGATTCTGATTTTGATAATACGATCTGCACAAAAGATAAACTTAGGTAAACAACGATGTCAATATTGTTGTCAAAATCTTAACCCAGATTCGAACTCTTGGACAGGGGACTGGTAACTGCTGTGCAACGGCGGCTGTCATCTGCCGGCCTCAACGCAATGTGCCACAAAAGTATGTGCAGGTGCCCGTTCACGTGCTAGTAAACGTCATTAACTACCTTAGTCCAGACTACTGAAGTTTGGAAACTATCATGGTCCAAACTTACAGTACTATGTAAGTACAACAGTTTTGGGAAACAGTCGTAACTTACATGTTGGTTAGTTGAACGATGCATCCTGTTAGTAAAAAGCTAACCTCCGTAGTACGGGAAACGCCCCCTAGATCAGCTTGTAGGCCATTAGCAATCTGTTTATTTTATTTTATGAAGCCTACACAGTAGATCACCTGCCACATTTCACTTTCAATAGACAGATGCAATAGCCATTGGTCAAGTATTGAGTATAAAGCAATTAAGATAATACCCTATACAAAAAGTACTTCATACTATCATAAAAATTCGTTAAAACTAATAGCATTTTGCAACTCGACAAAACACTGGATTAAATATTGTAGGCACAGGAGAAAACTTGTACATCCATTGGCCCGTGGGGAGATCACATGCCAGTTGCCTCTCCCATCAGTGCTATGACTCGTTCGGCTGTGAGCTTGTTTCGCCAAAAAAACCTCTATTGCAGATATCAATGGGTCTTTGTTCATGGGTTTGGCCTCACAGCAGAGGCTTAGACAACTATGACCAACGTTTTGGTTTTGTAATTTGCCCTACTTATTGACTGCAATGTAGTCAATTGACTGCTTGACAGGTTATTTTTATTTTTATGTACAATAAACAAATACATCTGCTTTATGCCGCAGAATTACGCACTTGGCCAGCCTATAGAACGGGCACATTTTGGAGAGAATAGAGAATGTACGCACGCAAGAATCTGTAGGCTATTTGTGGCTGGTTACCAGCAAACAATGTTTAATGCATTAAAGGAGAATTCCGGTGTGATATTGACCTAAAGTGTGTTTAAACATGATACCGAGTCTGAACGTATGTCTCATAGCCCATCTCGGCTTGTCCCCTGCACTCCAAAATCTGGCGCTAGTTAGCCGATGCTACCAACAGCTTTTTCAATGCTGGTGCTTCGGCATCGGGCTAGCCATGCAAATAAATCACTGTTTAACACCATTTACGAGGCTCAATGTATCTCCACACTTCATTGGTAGACTTCCGAGGGCCCTGACATTTAAAACGAGACATTGAGAACTTTGAAAAAGCACTGGTAGTTTACTTACAAGACGATTTATACAGACAGTATCTTCACGAAGTTGAGCGTTTGCAGCCATCTTGAATTTAGTTGTGATAAGTCGAGCGACGAGTAAGAATGAACAGGTATGATAAAGGATCAGGTTCCAAAAATAATTCAGTGGAAGGGTCAAAGACGTGACGAGCCTTTTTTGGGGTCCGGATACATTAAATTAACAAAAAAGATGATTAAATACATAAATAGCATATAAAGTGAAACTTCTATATCTACTTTATTATTTCACTATGATGTAATGAAAAAAAAGTGCACAAATATATATGAAATAATGTCACAAAGTGCAAAATTGTCATTCAGTGTAATGGTCCGGATTTCAATTTGACTTTTATATCTTTAAATAATATAAAAAATAACATACAAAATTACATTTTAATTACCTTGGCACATTTTTATGAGTGTTGGGATTGAGATACTAAAAGGATATTGCGTTATTGTTATGTTTTGATATTGAAATCATTAGGGGACTTTTGTCCCAAATAGTCAGTTCATTAGTGGTCATTCAGTGTAATGACATCAAAAAGCCATATTAAAATCATATCAGAAACTGATTGTCATGTGACAATCTGTGACATCATCAAAGGACCCCTGGAGACCCCTGAGGTGACACAGTAAGGTGAGTTTAGCTCTCTTATATATTTGATATTTTCACCTTTTTATGTTGTGGTAACTTAATATACAAATCCACATGTCATTCAGTGTAATGCCAGGAAACACTTTTATTGTTAGATATTCATCTAAACAAGTGTATTTAGTAAATAACTGTTATAAACTTTGTAGATCAAGGTCATTGTTTGATATAGGTGGCTAACTGTTTGCCTGTAAAATATGATTAATTATTAAAATGTCATTCAGTGTAATGGCTATGTCATTCAGTGTAATGGCTATATCATTCAGTGTAATGGATATGTCATTCAGTGTAAAGCAGTGGCATTAATATAATGAGTAATAATAATGTAGTGAGACAGTAATAATAATGTATTAATACAGTAATTATACTGTAGTAATGCATTAATAATCATATTTGTAATAAAATATATGATTATCATTATTATTGCTATTATTATTATAATGCACATTTTATGATTAAGTTAATGTAACATATTACCCTAATAGTATCTGTAATTTACATTTTAATAAAACATGTGTTTAAAATTATTATTAATGAAATGTTTTTAAACTTTAAAATCACTTTTTATTGCTTTTTCTAGATGCCTTCCAAGCATGTGAAGAAGGGAGGCGACATACAGAACCAAGAGGACCTCTACATTTGCTCAGCGAGAGACTCTGGCAACGAGTAATGATGCACGTAACTTTTGCCCCTTGCATCGCGGGGGACCAATCATATCTGTGTATCTGATATAGGCGGGCCAGAGGCGAGCTAAACAGATGACAGACATAGTGTTATCCAATTGCGGTCGAAGTCCGGAATCAGTCAGTTGACATTGATCGTATAGTGTTATCCAATTGCGTGTAGTGAGATTTTCAAATGCGTGCTTGGTGCCGCCCCTCGAGTTGGGCCATTACGTTATTCGTGGCCAGACCCTTAATCTTTCAGATTGGGCCTGGTCCTTCAGGCTAGCAGGTAGTTGCAGGGGAGGTAGAAGTCAACTGCATGCACCAGAGTGCTGCTGGTAAAAACGCATTTGTCTGGTCAGACATAGCAGACAAAGTGTTCTGTTTCAAAGAGGACATCAAGGCTGTTGTGTCTGAGCCAGAGCCCCTTACAATGAGGCAGTCCAAGCTTAGCCATGGAGACTGGGAGAATTTTTTGGAATAATTAAAGAATGTTTATTTGATGTTCATCTCATTTTAAATGTTTTTTTATTTGTTAAGTTTTAAATGTTCAATAAAAAATGATTATTCTTTGACAATATCTTCTGCTGCATCATTTACTTAGGATTGTGTCTAGTTTAGTCTAATGATATTACAACAATACAACAATAGTTGTGCTTATAGTGGCATTGCATTATACCTTTTTGATAAGACGTCATTCAGAGTAATAACTTGGTCATTCAGTGTAATGCATATATTTATCTAAAAAATAAATAAAATGCAAATAATAACTTTTGTTTATTACCACATATATTCAAAATATGCTATTAAACTAAATAATATTGTTTTTTAAACAGAATTCACTTTGGTGCAAAAACTTATTCCTGACAAATGGGTAAAACCTGGTGGTGGAAATAATATTTGCAGAATGTAAAGGTTTCAAATTACAACTAATTAGTATTTTGGAATGGCAATGCAGTCCTTACATATAGTGCTTTAATAAATCAAACACCTTCTCTAAATCTTCTTATGCCTGCCAAGATTTTTTTGTATTTTAAAATGTATTACACTGAATGACGTTTTAGGGGTTGTTTTCTAGAAATCAGAGTAAAAATGTATGTTTTCTACTATTTTTTGTTCCGAAAATATTTGAATTACATAATATACACTATAATGTCCAGAAAGAACAAAAAGTTCTGAGTTCTTGAATACTTTTATTTTTTGGAGGCTTGAAAACCCAGTTTTGTCTTTGACCCGGAAATGCATGGATTCCAGTTGCTGCTACTGGAAGAAACTGGAATCCATACATTCCAAGCCTCACCAAGTAGCCCGTTTGTTTACAACTAACATAACATTTAATTAAACTGCTTATAGGCTATGCCGAAATAGTTTCAACATTTTGAATCAGTGTCGGGTGAATTAGGAAATGCCTTATGGCTAAAAACTGCTTTGGATCCCCCCTGTCAAGCAATAGATGATTTTATACGTTCTTTCAGTTCTTGCTTTTTAAGATCTTTTGGTATATGTTCGAATCCATAATGATCAATCACTTGACATAATTGATCCTTCGTTAACCTTTCCAACAAAACCTCCGATGGAGACTCAAAAAATTCTTCAACCTCCACTGTAGGCATCTCCTTTCTCGCGCTCTCGCATAGTGTACTGTTTCCTTATGCTCTAACATGTTTTGCCTTTGGTCTCCCAGGGCCCGGGATTAGGCTAAAGGACTGATTCATTAAGAGTTTTAAAGAAACTGGACAGATGAGTATTACCTCATACACTTTTAAATTATTATTTGTTGGTATTAGGTGGTTGAATAAAGAAAGTATTATGTATGTGTGCTGTTTATGTTGATATAGGCCTATATGTGGTGTTTTGTGTATTTTGACTGTTGACTTTGGGGGTCAACTTTGTATGGGGGGGGATGTGACGAACCCCAAGGTTCGTCTGCTTCCCCTAGTGGTTGTTTTGTTTTTCAATTCCAGACAGACGCTGCCGTCCCTAATTGGTCCTGTTGAGTACCTGTAGGAGGCGTGCCAGGCTGAACAAAAAGGGCTCTCCCGCGGGCTTGCGGGAGAGATTACTTTGAGCGGCGTTACATGACTTGTCTTGAGAACTGTACAGCCCAAATAAACTCATTGTAATTATATTGAAACGCCCGGTGTCTCTCAAATTTATTGCAATATCTAAACGTATTGTAATAACGTCAATGTAACTAAATGCGTTAACGTTGATGTAACTAAATGCTACTCAACAATCAAAACAATTTGACAAAGACAGACGCTATAAACAGGCAAACAATCAGGCACAGGTATTACAGCCACCCCCTTTCCCCGATACAAGAGCTGCCCCGTATCTATCTCCCAAACATTTCCCTAAATATTTCCACATCTAATCTTCAGTATGTCCACATACAATTGAGTTGCTCCCGCAAGCCCAGCGCAACCGACACACCAAAACAATAAGTTAAAATAAAAAAGGCAAAGAAATAAACAGCGGTAAGCGCTTGTACCTGTGACGGGGGTTCACGTTAGCTCGGTAGGTCTAACCTACCTTCCACCCACTTAACAAGAGGCACCTGTACCCAATCGACCTGTAGGCTACGCGTCAACCTTGCAGCCAGAGGAACGCACAGGCTGCAAGGCTCCCCTCCTCTACGACAACCCAAAACACAAACTAATCAAGAAATTACCAAGCAATCAATTTAAGCCACTAATCCAAACTAACCACTTAGCTCAACAAACAAATACTGCGTGGTATTCCCCAATTTCCAAACACGTTTGCTGCAACAGGTAATTTACACCCGTGAGCACAAATAGGCTACCAGAGGCAATATTTAACTTGACCAACAAATTAACTTATTTTTGTAACCACCAGACGAGTTATCTAAAAAAAAAAATTACATACCAATTCCGGAACACTCACGGCTCGAGCCCCCACATGTAACATACTGGATTGGAGTATGTACATTCAGGGGAGACCAACGCAGTGTTGAAATAATAATAAATTAATTTATTAAAGAAAGTTAAACAAAACTAATATTTCAGAATAACGATAAGGATGAGGTGCAAGTCAGTGTAGTGTTAGTTACGCAAAAGTGAAGTGTAAGTCAGTCAGGGTTCCCACACCTTGGTTAAGATCAAATTCAAGGACCTTTCAAGGACTTTCCAGGCCCAATATCCTCAAATTCAAGGACCTAATGTGATGTGGCCGTGTAGTTCTAACCAAGTGAATCAGGCATACGCATACTGTAGGATATCAAAAGAAGTGGTGGCGAAATAATGGAAACATGTTAATAAGCGGACGGAATTGTACGGATTTTTTTCCTCAAAATGAAATTCAAGGACTTTCAAGGACCTCCATTTATTTATGTCTATTTTCAAAAACTTTCAAGGACCTTGAATTTTTTCTTTCAGATTCACAAACTTTCAAGGATTTCAAGGATCCGTGGGAACCCTGGTCAGTACAGAGAAGAAGGTAACGCAACAAAATGAGTGCCAAGCCGGGAGGAGAACCGCCTGGGGTGCAGACTGAGCCGATCTTAAAGGCCGTGTTGCAGGGTTCATTTTCCAACGAATTTGCACAATTTGCTTGTTGGTAATAAACATTTAAACTGTTATCCATTGTATTTGATGTTGTTGGGTATCACAAAACGGAATATAATACGAAAAGCAGGTACTATTTCACAGCGGTTTGAAGTGATTCTCCTTTCCCCCACAATGCATTGCATTACGTCACCTTGGGGAGGCTACTGACCAAAGCCCACCTTGAGAGTAACAAGAGAGGAGTAAAGAGAGACGAGTAAAGGAGTGTTCAGCAGTAGATAGCGCAGATAATAGATATATAGATATAGATAGGCTAGATAGATATATAGACAGGTAGATAGATAGCTAGATAGATCATGTCATACGCTGGTCGCAGGGTGAGCTCCTCGACCAGCGGCCATAACGCACTCTCGCTTCCCTAGGCTAGTTACAGCAGCTCTCCACCGCAGTTTCCATCAGGACGGTACAGCCCACACAAGCACCTGCCAAACTGCGACTTGCCCTTATTATCTCCCTCTTTAGTAAACCGTACCCTGACGATGTCAATGACAATCAATCACGCGGAGTAGTTATCGAAAATATTCATGCTGAAGACACGACCAGCCTAATCGGCGGCGGCTAAGTTTGCAACAACAGGGGTGGCTCATGTGGGATAATTTTTATTTTTCTCATAGAATGTCTAGTATACCTTATATACATGTAGTGAAATCTAATTGCCATCTCCTTACTCTGACCTTTGTGTTTTTGCAACTCCTAGGTTAGAATGTTTACTTATAACTTAACCCTTGTGTCAGCGAATTATGGGTAACCCCAGGATGCGGGGTCATGAACATTTCTTATCTTTGTCAAAACACCAGATGGTTAAGTGGGGTTGTAAACATTTCTTATCTCTGTTAAAATACCAGAAGGTTAAGTGATTAATGGAGGGTGACAACTTGTGATTTTCCATGGGTGTGGGGTAAGGTATAAGAATTGGCTTCACCCACAGATGTGTGGGCTTGTTACTTTGACATTTCATGTGGGTAACATGCTCCCGGCGTCGTGAATAAAGCTGCAGTCTCACACCAGTTGTCTTGGATTAATTTTGACCACACTCACTCACAGGTGGGACTGGAAAGTTAGCCCTAGCACTAGCTATCATGATGCTTTATATTTTGATCTTCTGATTAAGTTTACCCGGTAGCCTACTTATCTGAACTAACGACATGATCACTATCACTAGATATAAAGAAAATGTTGACTTTCACTCGGTGATGTTCACTGAAAGTAACAAAAAAAGTGTCGTAACGTTATAAGCATAATGCATTGAACTGAATAGGCGCATTATGTAGCCTCATAACGAGACCTCTAAAATTCAGAAAATTGCATTAAACTAAAATCGGAAGACATTGTTATCTTTGTTAGACCATAGGGTAATTGTCATATAAATGCTGTAACGAAATTCGAAGTGTAAATATACAAACTTTATGTTGAAAGTGTAACCGCGACCGTTTCCCATAGGAATGAATGTAAAACATACCCTCAAAAACAAGACCTCCCGAAATTCAGAAAAAAATACTAAATTGATATCAGGCAACGTTATTACCATTGGTAGATCATAGGGTAGCTGTGATATAAATGCTGTGACGAAATTCGAAGTGCCAATATTACAGGACTGTCTTACACACTCTCTCTCTCTCTCTCACAAACACACACAGCAGACATAAACACACATGCACAAACATATGCACGCATACACGCACACACTCACATTCTGATTTCCAGTATTGTCTTCATGTAGTTTGTCCACCAGATGGCGCAGCAAGATAGATAGATATTTTATTGATCCCCAGGGGAAATTCAAGGTCTCCGTAGCATACAGACAACACACACACATTCACTAACAGCAGGTAGCCTAACATAAGACAGGGCCGTATGGCTCTGCTACAAGGCATCTTCATCGTTACGCCACTTCACTTCCGAAAGCCACAATGGCTTACAGTTTCACTGCATTGTGGCTTGTGTGTTCATGGTAGAGACATGCTTGGTTTTTACTGCAGGTAGGCTCCTAATCTTTCACTAGCTTGATGTTATATCCATAGGTAGCCTAAAATAATGTTAACGTTTGCATAAGTTGAGTGATGGAGGCTAGTTTAATTGTTGGTGTAGTTGTGAAACAAAAACGCGGTTATATTGATAACAGCACTGTAATTGTCTCTTTCGACTGTCATCCCATTGTGTTCTGACCACAATGACAGGAGCTAAGTTCGCTAATGCGATGGTTTGCTGATGGAAGATATAGCCTAGGACAACATAGAATATTGTTTTTGTTTTATAAAGTATTTATACTGTTCATGTTTAAATAAATAACATAAGCTTTTATTTTCAGGATTAATCTCAGTACAGCCCTAGGAACAAAATAACAACTACATAGGAATTCACCATCATCCATTTTAATATAAAACCTGCAGATAGAAACAGCCTGCTTTGGCCATTGCCCACTATGGACCCTTGTCTGTGCAGAAGTTAGAACTACATAGGAATTCACTATTAGACATTTTTAATGTAAACATTTGTAAAAAAACAGCATGCTTTGGCCTTTCCCCAGAATTCACTATCAAGATTTGTTATAATGTAAACATTTGTAAAATCAGCATGCTTTGGCCTTTCCCCAGAATTCACTATCAAGATTTGTTACAATGTAAACATTTGTAAAAACAGCTTTCCCCACAATTGACCCTTTAGTGTCTGTGGAGAAGGCTGTTGGCTAAAAACCTTTGTGGATTTTCTTCTGGTGTCTCTTGAGAGACTTCCTTTCAGCATAGGTGTTTCCACACTCTGGACACTGGTGTGGTTTATCTCTGATGTGTGTCCTCTGATGCCTGGTGAGATGTGAGCTACTTCTGAAACTCTTCACACAGGTAACACAATGATATGGCTTTTCCCCAGTATGGATCATCCGGTGTTTCTTGAGGTCAGCCACCTGTCTGAAAGTCTTTTCACAGACTGAGCACCGATATGGCTTTTCCCCAGTATGCATCCTTTGGTGACTTTGGAGATTACTCACCTGATTAAAACTCTTTCCGCAATCTGAACAGTGATAACACTTCTCCCCAGTATGGATCCTCTGATGTGTCTTGAGAGTACCTGCCTGAGTAAAAGTCTTTCCACAATCTGCACAGTAATATGGCTTTTCTCCAGTATGTGTTCTCTGATGGACAGTGAGGTTTGCGCTGGTTCTGAAACTCTTCCCACATGTAGCACACTGATATGGCTTTTCCCCAGTATGGATTTTCTGGTGTTTCTTGAGATTTGTTAAACTAGTAAAAGTATTTCCACAATCTGTACACTGATATGGCCTTTCTCCGGTATGGATTTTCTGGTGTTTCTTGAGATTTGACGTCGTGGCAAAAGTCTTCCCACAATCTGAGCACTGATATGGCTTTTCCCCAGTATGCATCCTTTGGTGACTTTGGAGATTACTCACCTGATTAAAACTCTTTCCGCAATCTGAACAGTGATAACACTTCTCCCCAGTATGGATCCTCTGATGTGTCTTGAGAGTACCTGCCTGAGTAAAAGTCTTTCCACAATCTGCACAGTAATATGGCTTTTCTCCAGTATGTGTTCTCTGATGGACAGTGAGGTTTGCGCTGGTTCTGAAACTCTTCCCACATGTAGCACACTGATATGGCTTTTCCCCAGTATGGATTTTCTGGTGTTTCTTGAGATTTGTTAAACTAGTAAAAGTATTTCCACAATCTGTACACTGATATGGCCTTTCTCCGGTATGGATTTTCTGGTGTGTCTTGAGATTTGTTAAACTAGTAAAAGTATTTCCACAATCTGCACAGTAATATGGCTTTTCTCCAGTATGTGTTCTCTGATGGACAGTGAGGAATATGTTGGTTCTGAAACTCTTCCCACATGTAGCACATTGATATGGCTTTTCCCCAGTATGGATCATCTGGTGTGTCTTGAGGTGACTTATCTGATTAAAAGTATTTCCACACTCTGAACAATGATATGCCTTTTCTCCAGTATGTGTTCTCTGATGGACAGTGAGGACTATGTTGGTTCTGAAACTCTTCCCACATGTAGCACATTGATATGGCTTTTCCCCAGTATGGATCATCTGGTGTGTCTTGAGATTAGTTAAACTAGTAAAAGTATTTCCACAATCTGAACAACGATGTGGCTTTTCCCCAGTATGTGTTCTCTGATGGATTGTGAGATCTCCATTGGTTCTGAAACTCTTCCCACATGTAGCACACTGATATGACTTTTCCCCAGTATGGATTTTCTGGTGTGTCTTGAGGTGACTTATCTGATTAAAAGTATTTCCACACTCTGAACAATGATATGGCTTTTCTCCAGTATGTGTTCTCTGATGAACAGTGAGGATTCCTTTGGTTCTGAAACTCTTCCCACATGTAGCACACTGATATGGCTTTTCCCCAGTATGGATCCTCTGATGGATAATGAGCTCTCCTTTGGATCTGAAACTCTTCCCACATGTAGCACACTGATATGGCTTTTCCCCAGTATGGATCCTCTGGTGTTTCTTGAGATGACACGCCTGGAGAAAAGTCTTGCCACAATCTGAACAATGATGTGTTTTTTTCGCAGTATGTGTTCTCTGATGGACAGTAAGCTCTCTGTTGATTTTGAAACTCTTCCCACATGTAGTACACTGATATGGCTTTTCTCCTCTATGTGTTGTCTGATGTGGGTTGAACGCTGACCCCCTCTTGAAACTCTTCCCATTTGCAATCCTTTCAACTCCTGTAATATACGAAAATTATTAAAACTCTCTTCCGCCTGCTACAGTAATGAAAATGTTATCTTATATTCTCCACTTAGGGATTTAGAGCAAAAATGTCTAGCTAGAGATGGTATGTGAACGTCAACACAGGCACAGACACATGATGTTGAAGAGCAGAGGACTATGTGCTAAAGATGGTAAAATGCATCCTATGATTTAAATATTCTCATGAAATATGATATAAATAATATAAAGAACTCATCACACCCCTCAATGTTTTTCTAAAACAAACTGTTAAGAGTCTTACTTATAGGAGAGGAGTCATCATGGTCATTGTGTTTTGTTTTCTCATTTTGGCAAGTTGCTGTATAATAAGAGGGGTCATGTATTGTCCATATTGGAAAATAAGTCCCTTCCATATTGCAGGATGTGGCTGTCCTGTGTGTGTAGGCTATAGACCAGTGTTTCTCAAACTTTTTCAGACCAAGGACCACTTAACCAGTAAAAAAAACCTCACGGACCACCTAGCTAATAGACACAATAGGCCTACTCACTGAACCACCTTGCGTATTGTCTTTGCACCTTGCTTATTGTGTCAGAGGATTCATATGATTTAAACTGGCATAGCTTACATAGGCAGTGTTGCAGAACTGTTTGGATTTACATACAAGATGGTTCAATATTGCAAACAACTCATCTATATTATATTTTACCACGTCTGCTCACAGACCACTTGGGATAGCTTGCGGACCACCAGTGGTCCCCGGACCACACTTTCAGAACCACTGCTATAGACAGTAACTTTGTATACGGCCGTCTGAAGAGATCTGAGGCACATGATCAAAACTAAGTCCCAACTATACCTGTCAACATTGATCTTAGAAAATAAGAGATTTGGTAAAAGGACACCAACGCTAAACAGACTTGATATGGCAAGCTAGTTTAACATGACAAGCCTGAACCAATCTATACAAAAGACACAGTGTTTTTTGTTTAAACAATAAATCAATAATAATCCTATAGATCAACAGATTAATTGACTATAAAAGTATATGGCTAATCGTTACTTGCAGCCTTTGTGTTTGTATGTGTGTGTGCATGTTTCTAGTTTCTTACTGGTCTCAGGCTGCGTCTGCTTGTTCGTCCCTCGCTGTCCTTGTGGTCTACAGCAGTCCACCAGCACCACTGCTGGCCTTTTCATCTGGGCCAGTAACATGGGGTCTGTAGGGGACAGGTCAGTTTTGAATTGGACTACAGTACAACTGTTGGAGCGTAAATTGTATGGTGGAATATGTTGGAGCATAAACACCGCAAACGACTGCTTGTGTAACCCAACTGTAATCTTATGTGTACAAACATTAAGTTGGTATTGTTTTTTAATATAAAACATACCTAGAACTTTCTCATGATATCATATGATTTAATACCATAAGAGTTTCACTTATTTAAGACATCTTACCTCAAGAAATTAGCTTAACACACTGGTAGGCAAATTTGCTTGTTTTCTTGATAATTGTGTATATTTTCATATTACATTTTAAATGCATGGTTGCTAACAGTGGGGCATTGATACATGAAGCCAAGGGCAGGAGACAACAAGTGTAACAATGATTTAACTAACCCCTCACTTTTCCTAATACAAACATTTAAGCATATTACTTGTAGTAGAGGAGTCTAGTGTTGCACGGTGTACCGATACTAGAAAGGTGTCACGATGCCTTCACGCAAAAAAACGATACAATTTCTGACGTTTTTGGAATCAATACTTTATTAAAATAATAGCGTTCTGTGTCTGTGTGGACTGCTCCCACTCTCCATGCTCCTTGCACGAATCTAGGCAAATGAGCGTGTCAAGCAGGCAGCGCTGAGTGCGCAGCTAACAAAAGTTCAACAAAAGTTATTTGCCAACAGTCCTTGGTTTGTGGCCAAAACAAAAAGTCTAAGTGAAATTTATTTATTTTATTTATTTATTTACGTTTATTTGACAGGGACAATGCTCAATATGTACAGTACTTGGGCCAGATTATAGCCACAAGGCTAATTTACATCTGTTGTCCCTGGACAGGAGTTGATGTTAATCAAATTAAAAGACAAAGTGTATGAGTGGGGGCAATGACCCAACACATACATCACAGTGATATGTACAGAGTAATAAAATTGAGTAATGAGATGGAAAATAAAAACATGAAATAAGATGAACATAAACACAGAGACAAGAATCATTGACTAGAAATGTTCACAACGTTGGTTTGCTTTCAACCATTTCTTAAGGCCTAATTTAAAGGTGGTGAATGTGGTGCTTTGTCTAATAATGACAGGGATGCTATTCCACAACTCTGAGGTTTTCACTGAGAAAGCGGTTTGGCCAAAGGTGGAATGCCTAAACACACTTGTGCAATCCCCCCTAGATGATGCTCTTGTGGTCCTTATGTTACTTGTGGGTCTACAAAGGCTCACAAATTGTTTAAGGGGTGGTGGTGCAAGATTATTGATAATTTTAAAAAATAAACAGGTGTTTGAAAAGAAAAGAAAATTGTCCAAGGTAAATAAACCATACTTCTGTATGATAGTACAGTGATGGTAACTGTAAGATTTTTTGTCCAGAATTTTCATTGCTTGTTTATATACTTTATACATTAATGACATGGTGGTTGCATTTGCTTGAGACCAGGTGGTCAAGCAATATGAGATGTGTGTTAAAATCATAGAATGGAAATAAAGTATAGCTGCCTCTGTAGTCATCTGATTTCTAATCAGCTTAAAATTGAAGAGATTCCTTTTAACTCTTCCATTGACTTTTTTTATATGTTTTTTAAAAGTCAGATTTGAGTCAACAATGAAGTATTTGAAGTATTTAAAATCATCTACTACTTGGAGTTTTTGACCTTTAACAACTATGTCAGGCTGTTGCGTAGTGCTTTTTCGTGAAGACTCATAGCTTCACAGTTTACCCAGGATTACTTTCTAATTTGAATAAAACTTGCGCGATAGCTATGCTCATCTCTGTGGATGCCGTCATGTTGTTCGTTGCGTCACACCTCAACCCGCCTCAAAGCCAACGCTAATTGGACGTTCGTTTGGTGCTCCAAATTTTCTTTAACGGAAAGTACAGTGGGCAGTGCTTCGACTTGGCCAGCTTCACTCGCGGTCCGCGCGTGGGATCACGCGGTATCACGCGACTTTAATTTGTATTTTCCCAGTGAGATGCTGCAACAACTCAAACAACCGGTAGATGGCTCAAGTGAGTAGGGTGTCTCGTAAAAAGAAATGGAGCCTGGAAAACCCTACACAGACTTCACTACAGACTTTAGCAGACTGGTTTAGAAATAATTTAATAGCCAGAAATATGCCTGCCCTGCCCTAATAAAAAAATATTTGGTTAACTGCGAGTGAATCCCGTTTGCAGCCGTAGAAGAAACGCAGGACAAATTAAACATTCTGGTTTTCTCCGAGAGCAACGATGATAGACAGACATCATTTGGACAAAATATAGAGCATATTAACCTCCGTTGCTCAGCCAAATGCCTTCCTGTTACGTCCTGTTATCACGGAGTTACAGGCGATAAACGATTTTTTAAGGTCACAAGTTTACTTCATTAGTGGTTTATTTTTTTGATTATTAAAGAGTGTTTTTCATTTAAAGGTTTGACGTCGTGCTTATTCAGTAGAGCATTTAGTGCTCTTCCCAATCCCAGACGTTCACATTGCATGTTTGTTTGTAATGGATGCAACCGCGAGATAGGCTACGCTTTTGACGGCAATGAGTTGTGAACGGACATGAACCAAGACATATAGCCCAGCAGCAATCTAGGGACTGTTCGTTATTTATTGAAGGGGCCACCGGATTAATTTTGAGTGCTTCAGTCAAAAGTTACATGACCCTCCCTTGCCTGCTAGAAATTGTTCAATGACCCTCCGACAGAATTGTTAAAAAAGACATGACCCTCCCCTTGCCAATTGTCGCATGTCTTCCGCCCGCGCTGCTTTGTGCCACAGCCACACACTGTGATAACGTTCTTAAATCAATCTTTCGTGAGCTTGCATGCTACCAGTCCTTACTTTTCAAATGTGTTGCGCCTGTTTGCACAATTTCACAAATAATCATATGTGATTAATAATATGACAAATAATCCCTGTGCATGGGGACCGAAACAATGCATGCCAACTTTTTCCGTGTTTATCACGTATTTTAACTTTCCCCCGCTGTCTTGCCGTAGAATAGGCTATCCCAGATTTTAATACTCTCATAACAACCCTGCCATCAGGCCTGTCTCTGTTGCCCTGTTGCTACCCCTTGCCATTCCAACGAAACAGATGTCTTCAAATCATCGTTTTCCTTACTTGAATGTCATAAACATACAACTTTATGCAGCAGAATTACGCATAGGCTACTTGGAACATAACACAGATGTATCGTAACACCCCCAATTATCACCACTTTTGTTCAGAAATTCTAAAACAACAATGTTTTTTAACACTTCAAAATAGCATTTGCTAAATTAACCTTACATTTTTCAGTAGCCATAGGTGTGTAGATTTGAACAAAATCTGGTTTGGTTCTTAACGGCACATGGACGGTTAGACCGAGAATTCTTGTTGTGAAATTAAAATTCCACTGGAGCTCCAAGCGGTTGTGTACACGCAGCCTTACAACACTGTTTACAGCTCTTTGAGTCACGGTAAAATGTCATTTTTGGTACATAGCTAATTTAGATACACCTATGGTGTGGGTGGTTGCGTCTCTTTAGGAGTCCGCTGTCTTGGTTTGTATAGAAATGGATATAAGTGACACATACACGCAAGACGGTGGAAATACGGGACCGACGGTAATAGTGGGAGTTCCGATATGTTGCTAGTGACAAAATATTAACTTTCAGTGTTTTACGATGTCTTTGTCATGGGGAAGTGTTTTTCCCCATGCATTTATTCTAGGCTACTGTCAGTGACTGCCGTGAGAGAAGCGGGTTCTGTGTTTTGTTCATGTCAGTGACTGACGCGAGAGAAGCGGTGTCTGTGTTGTGTTGCATTGCGTTGCGTTAATTTATTTTCATTGGGCATACCGTGCCGTGCCGTCCACAGCTCTTCAGTTCTGACAAAGCCAACATTTTTTTGAAACAATGAGTGCAGGAAGCGCGTTTGTATGGTTATATTGCTTGACGGGGGGGATCCCAAGCAGCTTTCAGCCATAAGGCTACTTTGAGAACATTTAAATTCACCCGACACTAATATTCAAAATGTTGAAAACTATTTCGGCATAGCCTATAAAGCAGTTTAATTAAATGGAATGGTAGTTGTAAACAAACGAGCTACTTGGTGAGGCTTGGCCTCACAGATGCGCTCGTGCCTTAGATCAGGGGTCCCCAACCTTTTACGTACCATGGACCGGTTTGATTCCCATTTTTTTTTCACGGACCGTGGGGGGGGGGGGGGGGAATTGGGGGTTCGGGGGTTCCATGTTCCATATGTGTTGTGCATGCATTACTTGAAAAGAACTAGCTCCAGTTATGTATGAACAGTGAAGGTACCGAACTCTTAAAAACGTGAAAAACGTGAACTTGAAGTGAAAATGTAACAATATGAACTATGAAAATTGAACAACTTGAAGCTACATCTATCAAGTGTGAACATGCTTAACAAAATATGGGAACAAAACATGGGAACTACACATGCATTATGAATATAATCAGTGGGAGCCCTGTGCTTGTTTCCCTGCAACAAGACAGTGACACCCTCAGTGTGTTTGAAATGTCCAGTCGATTGCGCAATTTGGTTTTAGTTGCAGTCATTGCAGAAAACCCGGCCTCGCATAGATACGTGGTGGGAAATGGTAGCAACGTTTTCAGCGCTTTTACGGCTATCTCAGGATATTCTGCTTTGGTTTTGATCCAAAAACCCGCCAGAGAGGTTTCCTCATACACACTCTTAAGACCACCGTCATTTGCAATTTCGATCAACTGCTCTTCCTCCTGCGCTGACATGTTAGGACTATTCGGGATATTGACAAATGGGTTGCGGACCCACTCATTGGTTTGCCGTGGATCTTTGGAGGATGGGAAGTAGCCTAACGCTCAAACTCATTTGAAAGCGCAACAAGGTGATCGCGCACCAGCTGCAAGAGAAAGGGCCCTGCCTCAGTCTCTCCCAAAACCCCCATTACTGTTTGGAACATATCAAATACACCCAGTCCCCATTCGTCCCCACAAATCAAGCTTGGTTTTAAATGCAGCGACTTTATCTGCCAGTTTAAAGACAGTCGTCATTCTCCCCTGGAGTGACAGGTTGAGGTCATTAAGCAACCCGAATATGCCACATAGGTAAGCGAGTTTTGACACCCAGTCCTCATCACTAAAATGTGCAGCTAACGGTGACTTTTTTTCTGTAAGAAATCTCTGCAGCGGCTCTCGCAACTTAAACACCCTGGCCAGTGTCTGCTAAAGATGCTTGTTTTTTGATGCTCATTCTAGCAGTTTAGATAACTTCGTGTGACACTACCGTTCGCCAAGAACTGATCAAGTAAAGTGAGCTGACCTGAGGCTGTGCAGCGCTGAAGGCAATATGTAAAGTGTTGAAGGCGGGACAGATGTAAGAAAATAGACCTTGCAAAATGCAAACATGTGTGCAATCAAACAACTGCATATAGGCCTATGCCATGTAAAAACGTGACATTATTGCGAATTAAATTGAGTTTAGTTTGCATGCATTTTTTTAAACTCATGTCGTAGGCTACGGCCCATTTAGGAATGTACCGGCCGCGGCCCGGTGTTTGGGGACCGCTGCCTTAGATGGCAGGAAAAATCTTCAGCCTATTAACTGACCACCCTATTCACGTTGGCTGGGGGGGAAGGGGGGCCATCAGACATTTGTGACCAGTTAATTCGGCCCTGCCCCCAACAAATCACACCTTCCCACCTCTGACAGCTTAAAAGAACTCACAGACCTATTCACAAACCTGCGGCATTTTGCAGTGTTTTGAAATCCTATGCAGCTTTCAATAGTGAGGAAGCAATTTTGCATTGTAGGCATAACTAACATGCAATAACGCCACCAACAACAACCAAAACTAGGCTAATCATTGTCAAAATGTAAATTAAATGTAACATTATTGTGCATCAAATTAAAATGTTCTCTTTTGCAAACGTAGGCATAGTAACAGAATAATTTAATAATGTTACAAAGATACTACATCAATCCGTATGTTTCATTAGGCTACTAGGCTATTTGTTTTGCCTTACTCATTATTCATTTAGGCTAGGCCTTTTTATTCAGTTATAAATCATCTTCCGTCCTTCTCACTACTTGTGTAGCGCACGCATTCTCCGACCTGTCACCTGTCACTCATCATCGGAAGGGAGGTGTTTGGAATAATTCCCGCGTTACAATCGTCAGCCAATCAAGGTGGTCACTTCAGTCAAGCTCGTGCATGAGTAATGACGTCATCTATAGCAACGAAGACTCACTCCTAGTTTAGGAGTTGTCTGAAAGGCTTTGTGAATAACTTTTAAGAGAAAACTCCAAGCTAAAATCTTTTAGTGCGATTTAGGAGTAGCCTACTGCTAGTGGTAAGATAAAAGCCTTTGTGAATAGCCTACGGCCCCAGTTATTCATCATCTTCCGTCCTTGTGTAGCGCACGCATTCTGAGACCTGTCACCTGTCACTCATTATCGTAAGGGAGGTGTTTGGAATCATGCCCGCGTTACAATCATCAGCCAATCAAGGTGGTCACGCTTGCCCATTTACACAAATTAATGGTCGAATATTACTGATGATCATTGTTATTTAAGAACATGCAGTGTGCGTAGGGCACCAAAAACATCTTGCTCGTAAAAAAGCATCATACCGCACATTGTGACGGGTCTGTTATTTACTGTAGGCTGCGCAAACCACAGGGCAAGCCTGCATTCGAGGCCTTCTGTTGAAGAATTTTATATAAAGCCTGCGCTAACAGTAATCCTCCTGCCCCTGATAGGCCTACCACAGCTGTGGATATGTGTGGAATGTTCAAGTAATAACACAATCCAATGTGCGTCTCAATTGTCCCCCGCTGACCAGACCACCTCACACATTTCTCTAGATTTTGCAACGAATTTACATGACACAATGCCATAAAATATGCCAGTTTTAGGACACAGAATAATGTTTGTAATGATACCAGTTAGGCCTACGTTTAACAGTAACAAGTGTAATGAGCTATTCATTGTCGAAGGTGCATGGTCAAGTGAAATTCTTACTTTGGAAAACAAACAATTGCCGATATCATCGCCGATCATCAGAATATTGCTCTGGACTGCAGGTAACTTGTTAACCCAGTGGTTCTCAAACTTTTATTTAATTCCCCACTTTGATCAAGGGGCATGACTGATGATAGTGGAGATAACGTGTTATCCCGAGGCCTTTGCCAGTCAGCATCTCCGACGGTAGTCTACCCTATTAAAAATAGGCTATACGTTTTCGATGTCCCAAACGGAAAGACATAGGCTACTTTATTGTTTTTAACGATCTCTATGCTACTCACAAAAATGTAGGCATGGGGACATGATGAAGTAGGCTATCCAACTGTCGTGTGTTAAATTATTGTGATTACGAGCCAGTGGTTTTCAAACATGCGTGACTCGGACATCTAACTAAATGCAACAGACTCATATCGTCCTCGCATTCGCAAAATGAGGACCAGTGTTTTGTCAAATTGCAAATAGCTATTCGTTTTAACGAATTTTTATGATAGTATGCTTTTTGTATAGGCTACTATCTTAATCTTGGAATATCGGGAGGGAAGTGGCGCGTCTGCAGTCAGCCAAATATGAATGTAATTCTGCGGCATAAAGCAGATGTATTTGTATATTGTACAGAAACAGAAAAATAAAAATGACATGTCAAGCAGTCAACTGACTACATTGCAGTCAAGAAGTAGGGACACTGTTAAGACACTGTTTTGATTTGCGTAGTTGCATTGCCCCCAACACTGACAATAACATAGCAGATTTTGATTTTCGCTACCACCGTGTAGTCAAGCCTTAAGCCATACCCAAGTAGCCTTAATCGAGGTAATGTTTAATTATGCCTGATTTATTTTTTTATTGAATTCGTAGGCTGGGATTCCTCTCGGTAACAATTATGTTTGGTAGCCTCCTGCTTTTTCAGAAGGGGCGGCAGTCAGGCTACTGACAGAGCGATGTACAGTGGCAGAGCGACGCACAGTGGCTGAAAGTGGTACTAAAGCTTCACGCAGCTTCACGCCTCGTAATGCGCGAATGAAGTGGCCATTTGAAAGCGATGCCCACTGTATCCAGACTGATCTGCGAGTGAAACCCTGAAGCTCGCGAGATCAGGATGGTCTCACGAGGCTAGATAACTGTGTCATCAGCATACATTTGGATGTTAATGCATACTGAAGGAAGATCATTAATATATATACTGAACAATAGTGGACCTAGGATTGAACCCTGAGGCACCCCTACTGAGCATATATTTTCTTGGGAAGATGTGCCATTAATTTTAGTGCAATTCATCCTTCTCATCAAGTACGATGTAAACCACTTGATTGTGTCAGCTGAGATGTTATGAGTGGACAGTTTAGAAACTAAAACATTGTGGTTTACGGTGTCGAAGGCTTTCTTCAGATCCAGAAATATTGCTCCAACCACTCCCCCATTGTCTAAATTGGATTTCAGTTCTTCCACAAAGTAGCATAAAGCGGTATCTGTGGAGTGATTTGACCTGAACCCAAATTGCATTGCATGCAATGGAATATGACATGAATTAAGATGGGCAGTGAGTTGGTTTGCTACAACCCTCTCAACTACCTTAGAGATAATTGGGAGTATACTTATGGGCCTGTAATTTGCCACATCAGTAGGGTCCCCAGCCTTGAATATAGGTGTTATCACAGCTGTTTTCCAAACATCAGGAAACAGACACTCATTAATTGACATATTGACCAGGTGTGTAATGGGTGTACATAGTGCTTTGGCATTACACTTGAAGAGGGAGGAATCTAGTCCATAAACATCCTGAGCCTTAGAACCCTTGAGATTGGTCAAAATGTTGGTTATCAATTTCTTCATTTGTCTCTTTAAAACTAAAAACTGGGTATTCATAATTCGGTGGAGTGATGAGCATGGTTCTATCACCAAAAGTTGTTGCTAACTGCTCAACGGACTCCTTAAAAAAAGTATTAAAAGCCAATGCTATTTCCTTGCTATCCCTAGAAATGCTTCCATTAATGCTTAACTCTAAAGGCTGGTTTCCTTTCCCTACTTTCTTTGACATTGTATTTAGGTGTTTCCATATTTGTTGGCCATTACCTCTGGCCTGATTGATGAGATCAATAAAAAAGTTTGCTTTAGCTTTACGGAGCATATTTACTACCTTATTTCTCAGTCCTTTAAATATCCTATAGTCGTTGCCCAATTGACTTTTTAGGGCAGTTTTGAGTGCATGGTCTCTTTTCTTCATTAGGCTCCATAATTCTTCATTTAGCCATGGTAAATTTAATTTTTTGCGTCCATTTACACACTTCTTGATAAATTTGTCTTTCGCACCTGTAATATTTTTTAAGAAAAGTGTGCACTTATCATCTAGGCCTATATTATCGCATGAGAAGTCAGTCCAGTCTAATAATTTTAATTGTTCCTCAAACAGTGGCATATCCTTCTTTGGTATTTTGTAGGACACCTTTTTATTATTATGTTTGTAAAGAAACCTTTTCTTGGTTAGTTTTCGACATATCAACACTAGATTATGGTCTGAGATGCCTGTGACAAAGTTGTACGATTTAGTGAAATCTGGAACTATTTCGGATACTTCGCGGATAGTGAAGGCAAGCCGACAGGTACACAGAGCAAATAGGCTACGCATAGAACAGTCCCTCCAGGAATTCGCGATGTTGCGATCGCAACAATTAACGCAAATTCAGCAAATCCTCGTGAATTCTGGGCGACCTCGCAATTTTGTTCAAACACTGCAACTTTTTCACAAATTTGACCAATTATCATGGTTTCCCCGTGAAATTTCACCTACCACAACAGCCCCTCGCGCAGAATATTGACTCAGATGCCACACTCACTTCTGCAGACACCAGAGACTGCCCTATAACTTGTTCACTCCTCTGCAGTTTTGATGACAATAAATAGAAGGCTAACGTTAATGATCTGCTTTACTTGCATCTGTCATCTCAACCTAGTGTTGCTAACCTGCCTAAGCTATGAAAGTAAGTTAATTAAGGCCTACTTGGTTTACTGACATTTGAGTAGGCTACAATATGCAACCCATTGGCAAACGTACACCTGGAGATGTCCTTTTAGCTCGTGTCATGTTTGCTAGCTTGTGGGCTCAGTTTGTGTAGTGCAGTGCTACCAAAATCATTGTAAGACATTTACCTCTTCTATTATCCAAGAATGATTTCATACGAGTTATTTTTTTACATTTATTTTAACTAATGACATAGAAAACATCCCGAATTCTATCCACATATCGTAATGCACTATGCAAAAAGTTATTTCCAGTCGTAGCCGAACACAGTGAGATGCAAGCATTCCAATCCACTTAGATATGTTATTACCCTACTCTCACGTCCTTAAAGTGGCAGGCAGTCAATTAGACTTACACACCACCAATGTAATAATATTAAAGAAAAGTGACCACCAGGAAGTAAAGCAACGATGGCTCCAAATCCATGCGCAACACGGTGGAACTCGTGGTTCACTGCAGTTCAGTGCCATTCGGAACACTTCGGACTGTACAAGGAGTTCATCGAGATGGAAATGAATGTAAGATACATTTTCTTTGCAGAATATCTTAATTATACATACATTTCACATTCTACTTGACCACAAGGTTTTTGACTATCTTGAGGATCTGCAAATGAAGTTGACTGTAAATACAGACCTACAGTATGAAGCATGTGCCCACTACTTTGAGGGACTTGACCTGTCTTTTGCCATCAAGACCCAGATCCTCAACAGAGTGGAGCAGGCTTAAAGCAACGCAGAGGACAAACTGGCCAAGTACGTCAGATGGACAACCTGCCATTCATTTCCTTCAAGAGGTCAGAGTGTTTGATCCTCGTTACACTGCATTTATGAATGACAGTGTGTCAAACTACAAATCCATTCCAGGCTTTAGTGCTGTTCCAAAAGACAAATTTGATGCCTACTTCATCCGGCTCGGTCCAACTGCACTCCGAGCTACAGCTGGAGTCGTGGATTTGGATGTCTTTTGGGATGGGCTGCAGGATAGACTGCCCATTCTGAGTGCTCTTGCGAAAAGATACAAAGATGTAATTGTAAACTCTGCAGATGCTGAACGCAGCAACAGCATCTACAAGCTGGTGTTGTCTAGCCGAAGGAGATCAATCACAAATGACAACCTAAAAGCCTTGGTCTTCTTGTATCACAACCAGAGACTAACAAGTGGAGCTTTTGAAATGGACGAAGTCCAGGAAGATTTTGAGGAGGTATTTGAAGAAGTTTAGGCATTGAGGCCTTAGGCATTGAGGCATTGAGGCCCTTATTTGGTTAGCATTATTTGGAATTAACAATGTTTTTGTTTACATATACCACATTCTGAGGTATTGTTGACCCATAGCTATCTGTTGTATTTGTGTAATGGCTGCTGTGTTTCTTGGAGGACTGGCACTTTAACTTTAGTTTACGTTGCATTTTATTTTAATTGTATGCATTCAAAAGCATTTGAATAAATGCATTGTTTGGTGTATTTGGTGTTTTTCAACATAAATAATGCTTAATAAAGCATATTTTGTTATTCATAATTCTTGCAATCCTTTGTTTGACCTTTTTTGGATCACTTTTTTTAGTTTTCATAAGATCCACTTGATTCTGAATGAATTGTTCCATTATGATAAGAGGGAAGAAATCGCAACTTTCTTTCGCAATTTTCACCTCTACCCGCAATTTCATCGCAAAAAAATGCCCAATTTTTTATATCTTGTTAACACAAAATAGGGGCTAAGGGTTCCAGTGGCGATCGCAATTTCTTTGAAAAGTGGTCGCGAATTCAACAATCACAAAAAAGTCTCGCAAAATCCTGGAGGGACTGGATAAAGCTGTAACGTTTAATTAATGTCAGGCATCTATGTACAACTGTATAAACGCTAATCCGCAGTGGTTCGCCCTTAATGGTTTAGTGATGTGAAACAGGAAAAAGAACAACCATTTCTCGTGCATTTGTCAAGTCTAATGTTGATGTTGTCCTAGCTACATGGCAGTAGGTTGGATCTAGTATGTGGGATTTATTTACTCATTTGTGACCCGCCATATGAAAACCAGCAGCAAGTCAGCCTAGACCAAATCGTGCAAAACACAATATAAGTTTTTTTTTTTTTTTTTATGTAAGTGTGTACATAGTTGTCCATAATAATGCCTGCAAATTTTGCTTTTAAATAGAAATGTCAAATGGTGTAACCGGTTACACCATTTGACTCTTTTCTGTTTGAGACCAGTTTGATCAGATTCAGGGCCAAGAGTATGTAATTTTAGGTGCCAATTATATTATTTTTATAATTTAAATAGTGACTAACTGTTTAGCATGAACAATAGCTTTAACCCTTAGAACCCTAAGCTGTTTTTAGGGCATTTTCACTACCTTTATTCATAAGGATTTATTCTGGTCATTGTAAGTGCCACACACACATATTATATATTGTTTTTTTCAGCAGAGTCTAGGCTATCCATATCTGCCATCATTTCATGTATTAGTACTAACATTGCCATTTTTTATTTAGCGATGAAAAATGACCATTCTGCGCTCCATATCTGTGACACGAACTGATCTGACCTGACTTGACCCAAGTTTGCCTGTTAGCATGTGTGACTATGGTGTTGATTCTCAACTTTTTATTGCATTGCAGGGCTCTACACTAAAAAAAAAATTCCAGGAGCACTTGTGCGCCCAAGTTAAAAAATTTAGGAGCACAGACAAAAATTTGGGAGCACAGTCAGTTCTGTACTTAACTTACACATAATCTAACATTACACTGCAGCTAACAGTTAAACATGCCAGTGCACCAATTGCGAATATTAAGAATGACTGACAACATTTAGGCTACAGGAAACAGGATTTTAAAGATCAGTGCCTATTTTATTTTCAGTCTGTTCTATTTTCCTACATTTTCCTACATAATGTAAAATAATATAATACATTGACATATTTGCATTTAGCCTGTATATCAAGTATCCTGCCAAATGTAGGCTAATTTATTTATTTGTGAATCCACCTGTAGCTCATCCAAATATGCCCATGGTGACCTACCTGACTGCATACTGCCTAATACTACTACTAAAACAGTCCATTTCCTCTTCCACAAAACCCAACATAGTCTAATCAAGGATATATATTTTATTTGAAATATCTGCATTGATGGGGGCAGTAGCCAAACGTTAGGCCTACTTTCGTTTTGCACTTCGGTGTAAACAAACAAGCATGCGTGGAAGCCTGGAGTTGTCAGTAGCGTTCTACCTTTGAATAAAATGAGAGTATTACGGGAAGCTACTTTTGTGCCTGTTCGCTACAGCTATTTTGCATATTGCAGCCAATACGTCAACTGGGCTAAAAGGCATGTTAGGTTACCTTTCCTTCTCTCACTGCATTCTCAGAATCTCATCCTGTTCCTCCTATATCCGATGAATTCGGTGGATAGAATAACTAATTTCTTCAATCTTTTCATCTTGGCTGGCTAGTCTAACTTTCCGCTTTTTCTGCGCGCTCATGGATTTCATAGAAGCGACTACTACTATCGAGTCCCAACGTGAAACTGCTAACGTTGATGGGAGGTGTAGTTTTATGCTGCATTCGCGACGTGATTCTATGGTTTGCACCAATACTGTTTCTCGATTTTGCGGTGTATTTTGTAGACAAACATTGACATGGTTAGAAGTCATTCGCACCAGTGCGCCTAGATATTTTTTTGCACTCGCACGTCATAATTTTTACTCGCAAATGCGAGTGAAATGGGCGCACTGTAGAGCCCTGCATTGCCATGAACAAAGTAAAGGCAAAAAAGGTGTTTCTTTGTTGAACAAATTGGGATGCAATGTGAGCCTTGAATTGGATGCCATACAGGAATTTGCTAGGATCTCAAAACCGGATTATGAACATGTTTTGCCATAGAGAAACACACGATAGCGTTGGATTATAAACATGCTTTGCCACAAAAACAGACAAAAACGTGGGGTAAGTCCAGCTATAGGCTATGAAGTTATTATTTTGCAGTCACTTCGTCTGTTTTATAACCCAGAAGGATGTATTTGGTATCAAATGATAGCTCTGTGTCTCCTCTTTCATCTAACATGTGTGGCATATATATCCGATCACGGGTCTGCGAGTAATTACTCCGAGAGTAATGGGTGTGCAGCGTTGGTTTGTATACATGACGTTAATATTTTGCAGTCACTTCGTCTGTTTTTATAAGCCAGAAAGATCGATATCCATGGTACCGATGGATAGCCCTGTTTCTCTTTCATCTGATATGCTTGCCATATCTATGCGATCACGGGTTCGCGAGTAATTCGAACCAGAGTAATGGGTGCGCAGGTGAACGCAGAGAAGTATAGACTGTAAATATGATGCAATTTGATTTAATTTCATGATTTTTTTTAATTTTCATACTTGATCGTACATACAAGTGCGTAGTCTCTTTGGATAGCCCCACTTCTCTGTCATGCAATAAAGGTTTTATCTTGTTGCGATGAACAGTCGCGGAGCAATGTAACAGAGAAGAAAGGGTGTGTTTTTTGACGCACTTTGCGTCAATCGGGTTCTAAGGGTTAAAAGGGTTTAATTATATTGCAATTTAAGCGATTTTTGAAATGTCAAAGCTTTTTATTTTAAATTTAAACTTCCATAATTATTTTTTCATATTTTATTATGATGTATGTAAACAGTATGTTCAAATTATAAATAAATAATATAAATACATTTATTATATATAAAGTGTACCTCGTGTCCCCCAATGGATGCCACTTACAAGCAAGAAAAACTTGTCTCGCCACAGAGTGCATGTGAACGCAGATCCTGCTGTTGGTTGGTTGTTTATCATACCCACTCTTTCACTCACTCTTATTCTCTCTCACACACACTTTGGGCCCTATTTTAGCAATATAAAATGCATGCTCACTAGCAAATAGCGTAAATACATTTAGGATTTTGTCCAGTCCACATTCGGGGTGGTTTTGTTATTAAACGTCAGGTGCCTGCTGCAAAAAGGTGGCTCTTATGTTTCTTAATCAGTCATGGGTGTGTTGTGGGCTTAACAGCCTTTAACCCAATGAGGAGGACATCTGTCATTCCCTTTAACAGCAAGCAGGGCAACTTCTAAAAGCGCATCAGTATTTTGAGTCAGCGGTGTATTTGAAGGAATCTGCTTGTGCGCAAGACCGTATGGAACAGGTATTCCACTAAGCCTTTCTTTACTAAAACCGAGTAGAGTATAGGCTACACACATCTGCACTTGTCTATTAATTGAACATATAGGCAAAGTGAAACTAACTTCACTGTGGTGTCATAGTCAACGACAAAACAGTTATACACAGTTAATTACTTTCAATATTGACTGACAATGGGTTACCAGCAAAAACATAGCCTGAAAAAAGCAAAACTTCCCCCTATAATGTTCAAATGACTGAATAAATAACCTAAGGACATTTATTCTGCAGAGGAATTGCTGGTTACATCTCGTGACAGTGCGTCTTCAGCTGTGTTTCATATGCGCCTTTCGCTATAGACCAGGCTTTTCTTGGTCAGTGGCGTAATGCTTTTTAGACGGTATAAGATAGCGATTTTTAGATCATGTGCCAGACCACACCTTATGTCGGTAATTGCCACACCCCTGGGCACACTATTTAATAAAAGTGAAGTGTAAGATAGGAAAAAACTTTAAGTGAGAATAATAATACGCTTTGCGCCAGGTTTTGCATCGCGAAAATAGGGCACTTTATCTCACTCTCTTTGAAAATAATGGGTATAGACTGAAATTGTATGCGAACTGAATTGAAATCAAATAGAACACAAGTTTCTTCATTGATGTTATGAAATGATATTTGATATGGAATATGATGAATGACATGAATACATATCAAAATATCCAATTCAGTTTACCTTGATGCCTATTTTCTGTGTCAATTTCTTGTCCTATTGCTATAAACGTTTTATGGTCAATTGGTGTAACCGATTTATGTCAATTGGCGTAACCAGTATTTTGTCTAAAATACTAATAATGTACCAAAAAATGAATATGGATAATGATTTAATACTCTACTTTACTGTAATAATGGTTGTTTAAACTTTTGTGAAATATTTTCATTTTGGGAAGTTTACATAGCTTAGGCTAAACTGTATGTTTCTTTCGTCCCCCATGCCTGTTTTATTCGTCCCGACTAGGAGGGATAAATGAAACATTGCGCACGTTCCACTTTTGCTTAAATATATCCTGAACGGTTTTGTATAGAGCTGAAAGTGCAACTATATTTGACAAAAGACAGATGTAAGTTATTGCTAGTGACAAAATATTAACTTTTGGTGTGGTCTCTTTGTAAATAATGTTTAATTAAAACGTGTTTTGATCGTCCCAGCTGTCCCCTATATAGGCTTATGGTTTCCTATATCCAAGGGGATTATTCTCACCCCTATGTATTGCCACTCTGTTTCGAGGGACAATGGGTAGGCTAGGGGAAGGAAAAGAATGGGATTGAGCCTTGTAATAATATATTTTAATGTTACCATGATGGAATTTGTTTTAGCACAGCAGCAAAACATTAACATTAATTAATAGAGAATGTTTAACAAAACAATTATAGACAACTTAGATTTAATATATTTGTTTACTTGTATCTGCATTTTATTAAAATACAAAGACATTTTATGTGAGAGTGTGGTGTTTGCCCTTCAATTGATGAGTATAGTGTTTGGTGCATGGTTTTCCAAATTTATTTGTGCTAATTTAACATCTTGAGCCTGTTTCTGTTTATCTGGATGTTTTGCCTCATGCCACCCTTGAATTAATCAGTGCCCCACTAGGGCCACCCTTGTTGAAAATGTCTAGAATCGCCACTGGAACCCATAGCCCCTATTTTGTGTTAACAAGATATAAAAAAATATGTACAACTTCACATTTGGGTTTACAAATGCACGGATGTGCATCATATAATTTGCTCTACTTTACCTAAAGCTGACAATAACACCTGACATTAACATAGTAATTTTTAATATTGTGCACATGGGGTAAAGATGCTAGACTCGGTACTTAGTTTATTGCACCCTTTAATTACTCAGTAAACTTATAATAGGGCCACCTACTTGTCACTTTACTTAGAGCTGACAAATAGGGAGGGAAAGTAATCTCATCGCCATCTAGTGGTTGCGTTCCTAGAGTTTAGCGGAGGGGATGGGATTTTTTTTTAGAAAAAATATATCTCGGTGCACATTGGGATCTTAATTTAATGCCTTCCATATGTTAGGCACTGTGGTCACCTCTATTGCTTCAAGTGGTCATACCTTATTTTTAGGATCAGTTGAATTGTTTTGAGTTTTTGTCGTAACAAGGTGATAACAAACTACAGTTGCATGTGAAATCACAGGTTTGGGCGCTTAATCTCTAACTGAACAATACGGCAATTTGCTTAACTGGCTTACATATTTTTGTAATAACAGAAGGTGATGTAAACCGCGTGGTGATAACCTTTATGTCTGGATAACTGGTGTTGTGCTTCTACTCACATGAAGAGCTGGCAGTAAGTGTTAAGTGGCAATGCTAACCAGGCTAATAAACAAACCATGCTACTGTGAGTAACGTCGAAGGGTAAAGTGACGTGGCTTTTTTGTAGTTCGTTTATTAAACAAAAGGAGCAATTTCGATTTTTTTAAATAAGGCAAAATAGGGTCTGACATTTTCACAGTTAGAAGATTATTACTGTATAGACACTGAAAAATATTTTTGGTGGATAAGATCGCTGATTTGGCTTCACAGTATTTTTTTTAAAATAGGTCTATGGGACTTAACATTGGAGCTGCTCTTCGATAGGAACGCAACCACTTGGGGCGCTGGTTTTCACTTTCCCTCCCTATAACACTTACGATATTGCATAGCTGTTGTGTGCTATAGGGAGATATAAATTATTATAACTTTATTATACTAATAGTTAAAGATAGGACTACAGTAGAAGTCAATACTCTTTATGCATCACTATACGCATTTAGCAAGGCAAAGTAGTTATGATGCATCATAAAACTGACAAGTGAGTAGGCAGATCTTGACATATTTATAATGCATTATTCAGATTAAAATTATAATCATTCATACTTAGCTGTCATGTATCATGAAGTTGGTTATGACGCCTTGTGAACACCTTATAAAATGTTATGAATGCATTTATAGGGCGTTATAAATATAACCTTCATTGAAAGTGTTACCAACAAGTCATTAAACGGTTATACTTGTTCACAACAAACACAAATGCTGTTGTATTTTGTCATTTCTCAATTCAACTTCAGTAAACCACATTTAGTGATTCACTTTGAATGTGAAAGTTTAAAATAAATGTGATTTTAGTACCCTCTAAGGTTAAAAGCTGACTGGTTTGGTGTAGATAACAACTATATTACAGGGGTTTACCAACCCCAGTGGGGCAAAAGTCTAGAGGGGAGCCCCAAAACATGTTTGGCATGTGAGCAAGGATGGAATACTGAATGAGCCTACCGAGCCCAAGAGATCAAGGGGCCCTGAGGCCCAAGTAGTTGCGTAAAGTCACTAACTCAAAAAGTCAAAAAGCAAAAGGTTATATGAATCTGAACAAATTTGGACATTGCCCTTCTCCAGCTGACCATCGCAAAAATGTGCCATCTTGGGAAAACAGACAACTGAGTGAGAAAATTGAGTAAATAGAAAATGGAGTAAATGTAGAACGACTAGCGAATAGAATGGGTTGAGAACCACTGCACTAAACCCCTCCCCATCTGTAGCAGCAGTTATCCTGTGTCGCGTAGCCTACTCTGTCTTCAGAACTTGCGTTCAAATCCACATGCGAACGTTTGCACACTTGACACTCTCCGCCAACATACAGTGGAGTTGGACGTACGCTTGACGAAGGTAACAATGCAATCACCATTACAATGGAATGTAACCATATCGTTCAGATTTAAGCTTAACTGTTAAGAAAAAACACAAACATTGAATGTACCTCAGGAGTTGAGCGGTGAGGACTGTCGACAGAAGACACAAGCCGTTGGCGATAGAATCCTTTGGATCCCCTCAGACTCGAGCAAAGCAGGACGTTCGTTGTGCACCAGGCTTAAAAACAGCAGATCCAACGTTAGTTACCATCTGATAACTCGTCAAAGCCTGGCGAGATTCTGTTGCATGAAATACGATTCAAGACTTTTCCTAACAGCAAAAGTCTTAACAGCAAAACGAGACACAGCAGAACTAAGTTGAAGCGAACGTACACTGCCATTAAAAACAAAAACTACCAACAAAATGCTCTTTAAACTTATTTACGAGTTACATACTTTACAAAGGTAATTTATTGAAGACATATCATCAGTAGGCTATAAAGTTGACAACACCGTTGTAGTTAGCTAGACGGTCGGCTAGCATAGCAATTATGTTAACGTCAACGGCTGCGTTAACGTTAACATTAACCAAAATGTTGAGATGCTAGCTCCAACGTCCTTTCCCCAGTTTTCCCAAATAACGTTAACTCATTCCAGTAGTTGATTAACATAAGACGTACTGAAAGCAAAGGAAAACTAGTTCAGATGCCTACCTGGCGAGAGGATTCAAATTTTTCTTAAACTCTTAACAGCAAAACGATGCACTGCAGAGCTATTGACAACCGTTACTTCCTGTGGTTCACTCTCTTGTTGAACTGAACTAACTTAAACGGCTGCGCTGCACTATGAATATATTCCAAGAGTGACGTGAATGTGACGTGTGTGTAATTTAATGTTTAAATATGAAAAAGCCCACTGTGCCAAAATCATGAAAAAATAGGATACCTCTAATTTCAAGATGAGTACTCGTATTAAATGCAAATCAACTCAAATAAAATGTAATAAAATACAGTGTTCTCTGTGATAGTTTTTCAGTATTTCATGCATTCAAATTTGGACAATTTAACCCTTTACTATGTCAATTAATGAATTTATATATTTCAGATAATGCCGGGAGCCATGGGGTCAGAGCTGGTTTTATTTATTTTTACTTAAACTTGTTGACTTGGGGTAGCTCTTTAATATTTAGGAGGGTGCTCAGTGATATCCCTATGTGCCAAAATTATGAAAAAACAAATAGGAAATAGGAATAGGAAAATAGGAATACGAAAAGCATATCAAAAGCTCAAATGTACAAAAATACAGTTTGCAGTGTGAGTTATTCAGACAATACTTCATGCATTCAAATTGGGAAAATGTAACCCTTTTCTATGTCAAATGATGAATTAATAATTTCAGATATCACCTGTAATAATTCTGAATATGTACACTTTTCCTCTTCTGTTCTGTCTGATGATTGTCCTGTTGGAAAGACAGTTTAAGTAGAATGCTATAGAATGGTTTTTGTGTGTTTTCTGTTATTATGCATGATATAATCTGTCAGTTGGAATTCTGAGTTTTGATTTGAATTTGAGTGTCCAATTAAGCTGTAACCGTCACTCCTTTTTTGGATGTAGGCTAGTGCAGGTGTGCGTTTTAAGTAAAGGGGCTTTTCGCCATTATAACTCACCACGAGAGTCATCTCATTTTTTAAAATCAATATGTCCAGTTCTGGCTCATCCTACCCTAAAACATGCAGAGAACATTGTGCAAGGCACACCATTAACCTGGCAACTGGATCTGTAAGAGCTACAAGGATTTTCACTCTTGCAGCCACATCTGGGGCCTCATGTACAAAGACTTGCGTGGATTTCATAACATTGCGTACGTGCAAACCTGAAAAGTAGCGTATGTAAATGACTACTGTTAGCCTACACTGTCCTCTTTGAGCTGATTTCTACAGGGTGTTTGTTCTACTGTTCTAATTTGTATAAAATATATCTATTTTTATTCTTTATTGCAGCAGTAGTCTATGCTCAGAGCCTAAACTCGTCATTCAAAAAGAGAATATTCATTTTTAAGTATTGAAGTATTTGGAGCCTGAACTGAAGGACTATTTCAGTTGGAAATTTGACTGCCATTTGAAAAAAGATTCATTGATTCGTTACTGAGCCCAACCAGTCTACCAGAAAATGTCAAACTTGCACCAAAATACATTTTGGAGATGATCAGGGGCCTCATGTACAAAGCTTGCGTACGCACAAAAATGCTGCGTACGCCACTTCTCACGCTCACTTCCGGATGTACGAAGACTGACTAGAATGTGAGAATGTGCGGTCCTACATGCAAACTTCATGTCTGGCGTACGCACATTTCCAATGTGTATCGTCAGTTGGCAACACTTACAGGCAGTGCAGCGCAACAACATTAGTTGGCCGCGAGTCTAGGCCTTTATTTGCACAGTAAAAATGATAACACATCGAGAGTAGGCCTATGTTTCTATATAAATGGACATGCAACATGCTCAAATTCTACTAAGCAACAACCTATCTATAATGACAACTGTAGACTTATTAGAGGATACGAATTAAAAGGGAATGTGAAACCTATAGTCACCACATATAGATAGAATAGATAGGCTGACTAATAAGCGCGGATAGGCTATACGCTATTTCCCTTAGTGTGATTAACTGCATAGGATACTTTGACTTTCCTCGAGTAAGCATTCGCATTATTGTTGTCACACTTGTGTGCAAATATAGGGATATGATCCAGAAATCGTAATGTTGTGGCGATGTGGCCTGGATCAAATTTGTTTATTCCACCTCGAGTGCGCGATGAGTGGTAGCCTACTTGGACACGATTGATTTAATGTTTTTTTTAATTAATGCAGTTGTGTTATAATGGTTCAAATGCATCAAACCCAGTTATGCGAACCCTGTCACCTACTTGCAGACTGACCTATAATTCTGCCACAGTCTCTGACCCTATAGCTAGCCACTGCTACGCTCTGCCACTACTGTTTTTTTATTTTTGTTATTAATTACAGATGATAACGACATAAGATTCTTGCCATTTTGTCGGATAAACACTTCTACCTCGCATTCGCTGGAGATAAACTTTTTTTATTAATTTGATGATTTCAATTATTAAACTTTAGAGCAGGTTCGAGTATGAATGGATCCACAAATGACTTTTCATTGTTATTAATATTGCGGGATAGGCCATTTTGTCTTCGCGGAGGTCTGCGCTCTCGAGTGGCCTTCTAGTTAGCATATTAGAATGAGTGTGATTGAGGGAGGAGAGAGGGTGGAGTGTAATGCTCGTGCATGTATGCTTAATTTTCACGTTAATTGGGATGTACAAAGAAAAGCTGCATGGAATGCTGCGTACGCACAGTTTCATACATCAGGATTTTTTTGTGCATAGCTGTGCAGTAAGTAAACCCAAAGTCCTTTTAGGCAAGTCCCTCCACTCAGCGGCCATATTGTAACGCTTTTTGGGCACTTATCGGGCATTTATTTCCGAATGTGCACTTACCAACGTTGCTCCAGCAGCGAGATCACAACACATGGTTGGCACGATGTATTCACAACACATCACATGATTGGCATAATGTATTCGTGTTGACTTTTTTGCCGCGTTACGGGCAAGATATGTGTAGACAATTGCCATATTGTCATTACAAACTAACCCCATGAATTTCTATGGAGGATTTTTGCTTTCTAATGAGGAGTGCTGCGACTCCTCATTAGAAAGTCTCTGGTAAACCTCCATCCACACCTAAGAGACGTGTTAGTGAGAAAGTGATTATATTTTTACATGTAGATGTGAATTTGTAAATGAAACGTCATTTGTACAACTGAAAATTGCATTTGTGAAATCTTATTCTGCATTTGTGAATCACCAGCACACACATTCCTCTCTCTCGACAGTTACAGATTTGTGGAGAAGCCCCTGGCTGCAGCTTGCAGATCGGGGCTGGGCTCAATGTGGGCCAGAGCGCACCTTCAGCACGTCTTCTCACGCTGACCATGTTGTCCCAGTTACATATTTCTCAACAATCTCTAGGAAGAGTGCTTAAATCTACTGTATAAAAGCGTATCCTCAACGTCAAGAGAAAAAAACACAGAGGTTACAAGACTCTCGCTGTAGACCTACAGTCTGGGTAGGGTACTATAATGCGTAGCCTATGTTAATATGTCAAATCGGTAATAGTTTATTTTTAAACTCTGCGATTTAGACTATACTGTAAACTTTTTTTAAAAGTCAGACCGACTGTAATGTTATCTGATTCATTGATATTTTCACTTAATTCTTGTTATTGTTTGGAGAGTGGTCTGACGTTGTGTCTCCAATCTTTAATGACAAATATCGATTTTCTTAGCACACATTTCACAATAATTGACCTAGCACCCTTTTGTAGCCTATGTGAGCTGGCTGAGTTAGGTATTTCCTTAGGCTACAATGTGCAAGTTGTATTCTATTTCTTTGGACTTTTTGACCTTTCTGTTGCATGAAATAAGCAGTCATAGCATAAACAATAGCAATGTTATCTGTCGAATGCATTTCATGTCTAGGCCTAGGCCCTATAGTCCATTTTCTTGTGAAGACCTATTAGTGAAAAACAGGTTGTGTCACTGCCTGAGTACCAAAATTGGAAAATGTACCCTGTGTCTGTTGTTGCACATATAATATAACCCATGGTCAACAAACACTTGAAAAATCATACCAAGAGTAGGGAATATGTTGGCAATCTAAATGCACATAAGCTATGTGTCTGCCTGATCCTGAGCAGCTGTCTCAGAGTTATTGAGACCCCGTTTACATGAGCATGTGTATTTTTATAAACGAAGACATTTCCCTACGTTTGAGCCTTTCATTTAGACGCAAACAGAGAATTTGCCCCGTAAAACGGTTATCCAAAAAAACTCCGGCCAAAGTGATTTTTTTGGAAAACTTTGTTTATGCGTTTGGTTGTAAACTGGTAAACGGAGTTTTGGGCAGCCAACGTCACAGTATGCGACAGAAGTACACCAAATGTGCGACCAATGTTTACATTTACATGTTCTCACGTGCAACTTTTCAGGGTTCTGATTGGTTAATGTGAGCTTGATCTTATCGTTAGACTGCCACTGTGGTTTAGCGTGCTCATGACAGCATGTATGTACACGGGTTTGTGTACACACATTTAAAAAAAAAAACGGTCTCGTGTAAATGCAGTTTTATTTGCAAATGTAGATGGCCAGATATTCGTTTAGGAAAATGCCCTGCTTCGTGTAAACATAGTCTGAGAGGGAATTTCCCTTTGGGGATCAAGAAAATATCTATCTATCTATCTATCTATCTATCTATCTATCAATCTAATAACAAATTATCATATTAGGTGACAGGAGGGAATAGACCCCGCCGGGGCTACAATGGGTTAGCAGCTCATTGTGGCAGTAGCCCAGGCTTCACTAAGCTATGGGCTGCACCCTACTAAGCTACAGTACGACATAATGAAAAAATACCCCTAGAGTCAGCGAGAGCAGGGGCGGAAGATGACTCACTTGTGATAGACATGGTTACTGACCCTGGAACGAATTTGATTACGAGTAAGGAAAACATGTTTGTGGAAACCACTAGTTCAGAGAAAACTGAGAAAAAGCTGCAGATGTGTGTGTGTGGTTGGCAGAAGGTTACAAGTCTAAAGGGCCTGAAAATTCATCAAGGGAAAAAGAAGTGCTTGGTAGAGGGAACACAGGGTCCCCGCATTGATAGCTATTTCTTAAGAAGTGCATCAAGTCAGTCGGTTGAAGTCCAGCGACAGGAAGAAACCCACAGTTCGCAGGACATCAGTACCCCTGTTGTTGAGGTAAGTTCTAGCACTGAGGCAGAGAGAGAGGCCAGTCAGCCAAGGAGGGAGAAGATTAATGGTCATAGGCCTGGGGTTAGATGGCCAGGCGCAGCAGAATGTAGAATGTGGGAAGATGTTAATAGTGATTTGGTCAGTATCCTGGGTCAGCTCATGGGGACGGCTGAAAGCAAATTAGAGAAAATGGGAGACATTATTTATAGCTATGGTAAGGAAAGATTTGGGACTATTGAGAGAAGGACAAAACAGCTACATGAGGTAGTTAAATCTAGGCGCCAGCAGGAGATAGATAAACTTATCAAGGAGAGGAGGCAGCTTAAGAAGCAGTGGAGAAAAGCTACAGATGATGAGAAGGAAGGTATTGACTGTCTACAGGCAGATGTGAGGGAGCGGTTAGTAGTGCTAAGAAGAGCTGAAAATATTAGGAAAAATAGAAGAAGAAATCACGAGCCCGACTAGCATTCTATAAAGACCCATTTCAGTTTGTTAAGTCTTTATTCGTAATGCAGAAGAGTGGTAGTCTTTTGGAACCTAAGCAGAAGCTTGAGGAGTATTTAGAGGGAGTGCACAAAGATAGGGAGAGGTTCAGGGAGATGGTACTTCCTGCTGATATCCCACCTATTGGTGAATTAAGTAGCCAATGCGACGATAGTCCACCAAGGTGGAAAGAGGTGCAAGAAGTAATAAAACGTGCAAGGGCCTCTTCAGCCCCGGGACCTAATGGAGTGCCCTACCGGTTGTATAAGAGTGCACCAGATGTTTTAAGATTTTTATGGCAATTAATGAAGATAGTTTGGAAAAAGCAGAGTATTCCCAAGGATTGGCGGAGGGCTGGGGGAATATTTATTCCCAAAGAAAAGGACGCAGTGGAGATTAATCAATTTAGGCCAATTAGTCTACTGAATGTTGAAGGGAAGGTTTTCTTTAGTGTGGTGGCACGGAGACTGACAAATTACCTTGAAAGGAATAAACTAATTGATACCACGGTGCAAAAAGCTGGAATTCCTGGCTTCTCTGGGTGCTTAGAGCATACCAGCATGATTTGGCACCAAATTCAATTAGCAAAGCGTGAGAAGAGAGACCTGCACGTTGTGTTCTTGGATTTGGCTAATGCTTTTGGGTCTGTGCCGCATAGTCTGTTGTGGGAGGCCTTTGATTATTTCAGAATCCCAGGTAGCATTAAAAGCCTAGTAAAAGCATACTTTCTGGATATTCAATTATGTTTTACTACAGCTGATTACACCACAGGTTGGCAACAACTTGAGATAGGAATCATGGCCGGATGTACCATCTCCCCACTTGCTTTTACAATGGCAATGGAGGTCATTATTAGGGCCTCAAAATGGGTAGTGGGCGGGGAGAAGTTGCAGGGAGGGCCACGCCTCCCCCCGATTCGGGCTTTCATGGACGACATGACAACCTTGACGACAACCGTTCCATGCACCAACAGGTTGCTGGGTAAGTTAAATAGTAATCTGCAATGGGCCAGAATGAAGGTGAAACCAAGTAAGTCTAGGAGTCTCTCAATTATTAAAGGGAAGGTAACAGATAAGAAGTTTGCTATAAATAAGGAGGTGATTCCCACAGTTCTGGAGAAACCAGTGAAGAGCCTGGGAAGGTGGTATGATGCAAGCCTTAGTGATAAATCACAGGTTGAAGACTTGAGACAGGTCACTAGGCAAGGTATTGCAAAAATTGACAAGTCGGGGCTGCCAGGTAAGCTCAAGCTGTGGTGTTTGCAGTTTGGTTTGTTGCCTCGGCTAATGTGGCCATTGACAGTTTATGAAGTTCCTCTGTCAAAGGTAGAGAGGTTGGAAAAAATGATCAACTCCTTTGTCAGAAAATGGCTCGGAGTCCCACGCTGCTTAAGCAGTGTAGCCTTGTATGGGAAGGGTATTGTAGAGTTGCCAATATCTAGTCTGACAGAGGAATTTAAGTGTGCTAAGGCTAGATTGGAATTGACTCTTACTCAGTCCAAGGACCCAGTGGTGAGGAAAGTTGCACCCTCAGTTAATGCAGGGAGGAAGTGGAACCTAGAGCAGGCAGTTAAGCAAGCTCAATCAGCATTGAAGCATAGAGATATAATGGGCCATGTGCAGCACGGGCGGGGGGGTCTAGGGGTGGGTGCAAGTAAACCCTTGTGGAGTAAGGCTTCTGCAGGAGAAAAGAGGAAAATGGTAGTGGAGGAAATGCATAGACAGGAGGAGGCTGTAAGATGTACTAAGGCAGTGTCGCAGGCAAAACAAGGGCAGTGGGTGAACTGGGAAGGGGTGGAAAAAAGACAGATTAAATGGAAAGATCTATGGGGCATGGAAGCTAGTAAGATCAGATTTATGTTAGGTGCTACATATGATGTGCTCCCATCTCCCAAGAATTTAAGTCAATGGTTTGGTGAGGATGATAAATGCATACTTTGCTCGTGTGTGGGCAGTCTCCACCATATCCTATCAGGATGCAAGGTAAGTCTCACCCAGGGGCGGTATACGTGGCGTCATAACCAGGTATTGAAATGTGTGGCAGCGGCAATAGAGGATAAAAGAAGAGAAGTCAATTCATTAGCAGCTAGTAAAGGGGTAAGGCAAATTAACTTTGTACGTCAGGGGGATAAACCTTGTTCCGCGAAGGCCAGGTGCAAAACCGGCCAGTTGAAAAATGGGGCGGGCTGGGAAATGAAGGTTGATCTTGGCCAGCAGATGGCGGTACCTCCACATATAGTGAGTACTAAGCTACGTCCTGACGTAATTCTATGGTCGGATTCAGAGAAGATAGTTTACTTCATTGAACTCACTGTTCCTTGGGAAGACAGAGTGGAAGTGGCCAATGAGCTGAAGAGAGCTAAATATACTGAAATAGCAGAGGAGGCAGCTAAGCGAGGTTGGAGTGCACGATTAAGGCCTATTGAAATCGGTGCACGTGGGTTTGTGGCCAGATCTGCTATTGGCTTGCTGTCTGAATTGGGCATTTGTGGTCGAAGTCTAAGGCAGGTGGTTAGTAACATGTCCTTAGCAGCAGATCGGGCAAGCGAATGGTTGTGGGTAAGGAGAAGTTACCCTTCCTGGGGCGCAAGCTAAGGTAAGCTAACTGGCTCATTTGTTTTGGTCGTGGGTAAGGAGAAGTTACCCTTCCTGGGGCGCAAGCTAAGGTAAGCTAACTGGCTCATTTGTTTTGGTGGTGGGTAAGGAGAAGTTACCCTTCCTGGGGCGCAAGCTAAGGTAAGCTAACTGGCTCATTTGTTTTGTGTTTGTGATGGACTGTGCCTAGGTTGATGGTACTTGGCTAAGGTTCTTTATGGTTTATGGTTTAGTCCACATCAACGGGACGGACCGACCTAGCCAACTTAAACCATGCCTAGGTTGGTTAAGGGTATTTGGATGCTTGTTGTGGTAATATGGGGCAGCATGGGGTGTAAGCTAACTGCTAACTGCTGGCTAATTTGTTTTGTGTTTGGGATGGGGCCTAAGATAATGGGCTAAGCTAACTGGCTAATTTGTTTTGTGTTTGTGATGGGCTGTGCCTAGGGTGATGGTACTTGGCTAAGGTTCTTTATGGTTTATGGTTCAGTCCACATCAACGGGACGGACCGACCTAGCCAACTTAGACCATGCCTGGGCTGGTTAAGAGTATTTTGAGTATTGGATATTTCAATGTGGTAATATGGTGGTAGCATGGAGGGGAGTGTCTCCAGGACGCTGGTTTCACTGTTAAGCCTTCATGAGGTGTCGTGGGCCTAACTTAACGAAACATCGGTGAATGAGGGTGCCCACTTGATAACCCCAATGACATGCCGCATACTATATAGGCTACTGCTGTTGGATAGGCCATTTGCATTGTGCTTGTGACCATTTGTTGGCGGATTTGTGGGTAGTGTGCTTTTTAAAGTTAAACTTGAGCAGGGGCTTCTGAATGTGTTTTTACCTTGGATTTTGGCACAAGGGATTTTAACATCTAATCCTGTGTATTAATGTAATGATACAGAGTATGTGTCGGCTGGAAACAGCTGTCATGTTTGCAGATTGACAGTCACACTTACACATGTACAGTGAGCACAATTAACACATAATGAATAGGCAAGGCCAATATTATGTTTTCTACTCTTAGCATGACCTTTCATATGGTTGTTGTTGTATTATGTTTGTGTCTCCGTCCTACAGCCATGTTCCAATAGTCATATCTTCCAACTTACAGGCCAAAATATGTTTATGGAAGGAAATAATCAAACTCTTCTTCTTTGATTGGTGATGGGGGTAGGAGACTGCAGGTGGGGGTGGAGGTGTGAACTGATTGGTGATGGGGGTAGGAGACTGCAGGTGGGGTGGAGATGTGAACTGGTGAGTGATGAGGGTAGGAGACTGCAGGTGGGGATGGGCTGGAGTTGTGTGGACTGAGAATATCACAGTAAAACAAGTAACATTTCCATGAAAGAGATACAGAAGCATAAAACAACAGAACGAACAGACTGAAGAACAGCTTCTTCCCTTTAACTCATTGAATGCCAAGCTGTTTTCGGGAGCTTTGTCTAGAGTGCCAGCAATCTAGACCATTGTTGATGATTTTTGTACAGCCACAGCATATTCTGTGTTATAGCTATGAACACATGCAATAGCTCGATTAAAAGGTGAGACTTTAAGCTCTCGGTGGGTGCAAACCGTGTATTTCTACACGCCTCTGTTCCTGAGAAATCCCAAGATAAACAGTGGCTAGTTTTCACCAAAATCGCTGTTTTTTTCTAGAAATGGAGATATAACGTCTTTCATGAAATATGAAGTGTTGCCTGTTACTTACTTGTGTGACTTTCCGGGAAGTGATCAGCGAGACCTGGCGAGACTGCCACCTAGTGATAGACCCACGAAAATGGCCTGGTTTTGACCTGACGTGCATGCGTCATTGATTCGACCAAAAGCGGCAACCGAGTTATGATAAAATGTCCAGAGTGTGCGTTTTCATGAGTTTCACGATCGTCATATATTTCATTTACATTCATCACAGAGTTCCCAAAATCACATATAAGGTGTGTTAGAGTGTCTAGTTTAGTAATTTAAAAAAAAAGCTAAAAACGTAATATTACGTTTTTGGCACTCAACGCATGGGAAGGAAAAACGTAATATTACATTTTTGGCACTCAATGAGTTAATGAGCACAAACCACACCTGCAGAGCAGTGGGATGTGTGAAAATAAAATAAAAAATAAATGCTACTAAAGGTGTCCAACATGAAAGAGAAGAGTATTTATTTACTTAAGTCACTACATTGCAGGCACTGATGCTCAACAACGGCACAGCCTACTGAATGAAATTGGACAATGTCCCATGGCACACCTGATGAGACAAAATTAAAGTCACAAGGTAGAATAATTTAAAGACCTATTCAGAATATGTAACCCAGTGCAGTTAGCAGAAGACATCTGAGAACAGTTAGATTCACAACTGTGGTGGCTTTTATGATGAAAGTTGATTGCAGAGCTGAAACACATAGCAGCAAAAAGCTGCTTCACCATGTTTAAAAAAATGAAGGACTACAGAGTATGGACGCTCTGATGTCTGTATCGGAGTACACAGATATGGTTTCTCCTCTAAATGGATCCTCTGATGTACCTGGTAATTACACACCATTTAATGACATTTAACAATAAAAGACTTTCTACCGAAGGACTACCGAGAATGGATTCTCTGGTGATTTTTGAGATGAGCTGCCTGAGTAAATGTCTTTCCACAATCTGTACACTGATATGGCTTTTCCCCAGTATGTGTTCTCTGATGGACAGTAAGATCTCTGTTGTTTCTGAACCTCTTCCCACATGTAACACACTGATATGACTTTTCCCCAGTATGGATTTTCTGGTGTCTCTTGAGATGACCTGTCTGGGTAAAAGTTTTTCCACACTCTGAACACTGATATGGCTTTTCTCGAGTATGTGTTCTCTGATGGATAATGAAGTCTCTGTTGGTTCTGAATCTCTTCCCACATGTAACACACTGATATGGCTTTTCCCCGGTATGAATTTTCTGGTGTCTGGTGAGATTAGACAAACTATTAAAAGTATTTCCACAATCTTTACAGTAATATGGCTTTTCTCCAGTATGTGATCTCTGATGGACGGTAAGATAGAAGCTTGATCTGAAAGTCTTTTCACAAACTGAACATTGATATGGCCTTTCTCCAGTATGTGTTCTCTGATGGACAGTAAGAACTGAGCTTGATCTGAAAGTCTTTCCACAATCTGAACAGTGATAAGACCTTTCCCCAGTATGGATCCTCTGGTGTATCTTGAGATAAGTCAACTTATTAAAAGTCTTTCCACAATCTGTACACTGATATGGCTTTTCTCCAGTATGTGCTGTCTGATGTGGATTGAGATCTGACTCCATCTTGAAACTCGTTCCATCTGTGATCCTTTCAACTGCTGTAATATAAGAAAATTATTAAAACATATAATCTCTCTTTCTCCTCCTAGAGCAATGAAAATGTTATCTTTCTCCACTTAGGGATTTATAGTAAAAGTGTGTAGCTAGAGATAGTATGTGAATGTCAACACAGGCACAGATACATGACGTCGAAAAGCAGAGGACCGTGTTTTAAATATGGTAAAAATGCATCCTATGATTCAAATATTATCCTAACATATTATATAAAGAATATGAAGAACTCATCACCACCATGTTTTTATAATACAAACTTTTAAGAATAAAACTTGTAGGAGAGGAGTCATCATGGTCATATTCTTTTTGAGACACATTGGGTTAAGATTTTTTTTCTCATTTTGGCAAGCATCTGTATAATAAGAGGGGTCATATATTATCCACCAGTCAGTATTGGAAAATAAGTCCCAACCATATTGCGGGATGTGGCTGTCCTGTGTGTGTAGGATATATATATTTGTATACGGCAGTCTGAACAGATTTGAGGCACACTGATCACATGATCAAAACTGATCATAAGTCCCAACTATACCGGTCATTATTAATCTTAGAAAGAGTGATTTGGTGAAAGGAAACCAGCGTGAAACAGACTTGATATGGCAAGCCAGTTTAACATGACAGTCTGAAGTAACCTATTGACACAGGCTTGATATGGCAAGCCAGTTTAACATGACAGTCTGAAGTAACCTATTGACACAGACGATAAGCAGCCAAATTCCACACCACAACACAAAAACAATTTCCGAGCCCTGATGTTATTGGTCAAACAACTAATCAACAATAGTCCCACAGATCAACAGATTAATCAACTATGAAAGTATAGGCTTAATGATTACTTGCAACCCCTGTGTGAGTGTGTGTGTGTGTGTGTGTGTGTGTGTGTGTGTGTTTGTGTGTCTCTTACTGGTCCTGGGCTGTTCTGCATCTCCATTGGTCTGCGTCTGCTTGTTCGTCCCTCGCTGGCCTTGTGGTCTACAGCAGTCCACCAGCACCACTGATACTCTCTTCATCTGGGCCAGAGACACGGGGTCTGTAGGGGACAGGTCAGTTTTGAATTGGACTATAGCGCAAATGTTGGACGTTGTAGTATGTTGGAGCACACATACTGTAAAAACTGCTTGTGAAAGCCAATAGTTATAAATCTTATATTGATACAAACATTACATTTTTAATATAAAAAAAACCAAGACCTTTCAAATGAAATCATTTAAAACTGACAAAGAGTTTGACTTAAGACATCTTATCAAAACACTGGCAGGCTAATGTGTTTGTTTTCTTGATAAATGTGTCTATTTTTATATTACATTTTAAATGCATGGTTGCTAATAGGGCAGCCCTGTTACATAAAGGAGACATTAAATATTACCAGGACATTTCAAGCTAAAGCGTTTCCTCCCAGACCCTCCACCCTCTTGAGTTTTTTTTCTTTTCTCTTGTTTGAATAGTTATGCTTCATCTGCTCATCAACAAAATAAATAAAGCTCTCGCTAACTTGACGCAAGAGGGAGAAAGGGCCTTGATACATTTGTGAATCCCTACGGCCTACGCAATGTGGGTAGTGAATGTATAGGCCGCCCTGCCTCGATAGCCTGCACGTCAGGACATCAGTCATTTCCAGGGCCGCGGGGAAGCAGGGCAGCAAAGGAAACACTCAAACATCAATAGCATGCGATCACATCACAGTAATCAGCCCGGCTCCAAAACACTAAAACGCCACCGGCCCACCAGGAATCCTCCCGGCTCTCTCGATTGCCACTCCGCTACCGAACAAGTATAACAGACAGCAAATAATGTGCAATGATGTAAGTATTCCCTCAGAATCTAATATAAACAATGCTATTAACTAAGAACCCCTCCAGGTTTTTTAAGCATCTTACTTGTAGTAGATGAATCATTTCCCTCTGTAATGTCCACCGGTGTGAATTTCTCTTCTTTGTAAGTAGATGATGTTTGTGTCTCAGTCTTACAGTCATGTTCCAATACAGTATTATCTTCCAATTTACTGGCCAAAATATGTTCACGGAGGAAATCATCAAACTCTTCTTCTTTGATCTCCATCTTCACTGGTATTAGTGGTTCTGTCATTTCAGACTTAAGTTTTGCTACGCCAAAGAAATCCTCTCAAACTTCCCTTCAGTTTGAAAATAACAAAATGTATATGTGGCCAAAGAACAGTACAGTTGTCCTGTTGATAATATACACCTACACACTATACTTCCACAGCATCCCTGTGACAACCACTCTCTGCTATAAGACCTTTATCTGACCTGTTGGCATCCTGGAGTCCATTTTACCCAATCAGCTGCAAGAATACTGTATTTGCATTGCAAATGATGATGACAAATTATTATTGGTTAGACAATTCTGATGGTAATCAGTTGGGCATGTCCATGGATCAACCTGCCCAAAGTCCACAAAGGAGGGTATGTGGGGGTGGGGTGGAGGTGTGAACTGGTTGATGATGAGTGTAGAAGACTGCAGGTGGGGGTGGAGGTGTGAACTGATTGGCGTACAAGACAGCAGGTGGGGGTGTGAACTGATTGGTGATGGGGGTAGGAGACTGCAGGTGGGGGTGTGAACTGATTGGTGATGGGGATAGGAGACTGCAGGTGGGGGTGTGAACTGATTGGTGATGGGGGTAGGAGACTGCAGGTGGGGTGGAGGTGTGAACTGATTGGTGATGGGGGTAGGAGACTGCAGGTGGGGGTGGAGTTGTGAACTGATTGGTGATGGGGGTAGGAGACTGCAGGTGGGGGTTAGCTGAAGTTATATGAACTGATCATATCCCAGTAAAACAAGTCAAACTCCCAAAAGAACTTCCTCCATCATCACGTCCTTGTGGCAGATTTGCTGTGAAAAGCTCACAACTCCTCCCTAGTCTGATGCCTTGGTCTCTACATTCCTCCAATAACTATTAACTGGCACAGCTGCTCAAACTCTTCTTAGAGCTCCCCCTCTCCCAACACAACCTGACACACCTGAGTTGCACTTACTATGTACACCTTTCCCCAGATGTAGGAGGGCTTATGTATTTTATATTTAATTATTATTATCTTGTTACAGTCATGTATAATTAATAATTAATTTCCTTCCTCCACCTGCTCACCCTGCTGCCCTCTGGAAAGAGGTACAGAACCATAAAACAACAGAATGAACAGACTGAAGAAAGAGATACAGAGCCATAAAACAACAGAACGAACAGACTGAAGAAAGAGATACAGAGCCATAAAACAACAGAACGAACAGACTGAAGAAAGAGATACAGAGCCATAAAACAACAGAACGAACAGACTGAAGAAAGAGATACAGTCATAAAACAACAGAACGAACAGACTGAAGAGATACAGAGCCATAAAACAACAGAACGAACAGACTGAAGAGATACAGAACCATAAAACAACAGAACGAACACACTGAAGAACAGCTTCTTCCCTTTAGAACACTCCCATGGGCCGCTGACATAGCAGCTGCAGTTATTTGTGCAATATCTACAACCAGTGCAATAATTATTCCATGTGCATTGAACTGTCTTCCCTCTCTCTATCGTTTAGTCTTTTTAAATGTATTTATTCATCACAACATCACTTTCACTTTTTTAGCTGTGTTTTTATTGTATTGTTTTATCTTGCATGCAAGGTCTGACTCAATCCAACATTCATACATTTCAGATGGTCCAGAATGCAGCAGCCAGATTGCTTACTGGTACTAAAAAGAGAGCAGCACATCACGCCAGTCCTGGCTCAGCTGCACTGGCTTCTTCTTAAATTTAGAATTGATGTTAAGATTTTACTTTTTGTTTTTAAACCTATTAATGGCTTATGCACCCCCCCTACATTGCTGAAATCCTTTCCCACACTCCACCCTTAGGTCGACCCGGTCATCTTCAAAACAACTCTTATCTGTCCCCCGCACACGTCTCAAAACCAAAGGTGACGGGCCTTCTCTGTTGCTGGCCCAAACTTATGGAATCCCCTTCCACCCCACACTAAGTCCTCAACCCTTGCCCATTTTAAGTCTAATTTAAAAACTTTCAGTGCCCATTTTAAGTCTAATTTAAAAACTGTCAGTGCCCTTCTGATGTATTAATAGAGCTGTAGTTGCACTTAGTTGTTAGCTTTTTTCAAATGAAATGTGTCTGACTAGCCGATTTTAAAAATAGGGAAATTAAACATTTTCAACCCGTATAGCCTACACAAGCAATCTTAAATCGACATGAAAGAAAACAAAATGCCTAATAAGCACATTATGAAGTGGACTAAATAAAAACACTGTCATCATCCCCATAGTGAACCATTAGCCCCGTCCCTGCTTGCCAACAATCAGACACCTGTCAATCAGAGACAGCTGTTTCTCCATAGACCTCTGAGACCCCGTTTACACGAGCATGTGTATTTTTATAAACGAAGACATTTCCCTACAGCTGTTTCATCATAGACCTCTGAAACCCCGTTTACACGAGCATGTGTATTTTTATAAACTAAGACATTTCCCTACAGCTGTTTCTCCATAGACCTCTGAAGTTCGCCTACAAAAAAGAACCAAAACGGCCATCTTTGCCCATATAAGGAGATCCGGTTGTTAATTGAAGCTAACTACCTATGGCAAGTTGCATTGAAAGTAAGCTCTGGGGTAGCAAAAATCTAAGTGTGCCGCCTTCACGTACCAGAGATCAAAGCATCCTCTCGAAGGCAGAGGACAAAAGTGTGTTCAGGAAAAAGTCTGCATTTTAGATATTTTTATCCACGCGAGAGTTTAAAAGATGCGATAATTCAAAATCCCCATGTTATTTTCCCATAGGAAAAATCTCCAGATACCGGATGTCAAAGATGGCTGCTTTTTTGTAGGCGAACTTCAGAGGTCTATTAGTATGAAGGTATATTGGGTGCAAAAGTGGCGAGCACATTTAACTGCAGATTTTGCATGTGCACACTAAAGTCGTAAATGTGTAACAGTAAAGTTGAAGTTGTACATATTTTTTTATATCTTGTTAACACAAAATAGGGGCTACGGGTTCACAAATCCTTTTTACAGGTACACAAATCCTATCCTGTGAGTCACAACTTTCAAGAGTCATGCACTCGACACTTTTGCTCCAAACGTTGCAGCGCAGTTGGTGCGAAACACATTTGCACATCCGTGTTTCATAATCTGAGAACATGCACATTCGTGCATTTGTAAACCCAAATGTGAACTAATGCATCCGAAGTTGTGCATCTGTGAAATAATTTCTCATTAATAAAATTCTACAGATCGCTTTGATTTTCTTGCACGACTACAAGTCAATTGATACAAGTGCTCGAATCTGCTTTTACGAGTGACGAGTGACTTTTGCTCCTGGCTAGGTGATATAATAGGAGCAAAAAGATTTGTATGTGTGCACGTCGAGCGAATCGATCGAGAAAACAAGGCGGCCGGATCTGGATCCAGGATCGCGCTCAGACTACCATTGCCTGCTCATAAGGTAAGTAACATGATAATAATATGAAGAAAGTTATCTTGTTTGTTGGTTTACATTATCATGACAGCTATGTTTAGCTTAGCTTACCTGCTTGCTAAATCCTCCAGTGCCAGATCAAGCTAGATAGCTATCGCTAGATAAATAACTAGTTTAGAAGTAGGCCTACAGAAATATAACACTGCCCGTCCAAAATCGTTAGGACACATAATCTGACACAATCGTTCAATTTTCGAACACACCGCAACAAATATTTTTTCCTCGCTTTGTGCAAAGAAAAACTATAAATCGTGTGTCCTTCATTGATAAGGAAACATGCTGAGGTTACTTACTTTTTGAGCAGGCAATGGTAGTCTGAGCGCGATCCAGGATCCAGATCCGGCCGCCTTGTTTTCTCGATCGATTCGCTCGACGTGCACACATACAAATCTTTTTGCTCCTATTATATCACCTAGCCAGGAGCAAAAGTCACTCGTCACTCGTAGAAGCAGATTCGAGCACAATTGACTTGTAGTCGTGCAAGAAAATCAAAGCGATCTGTAGAATTTTATTAATGAGAAATTATTTCACAGATGCACAACTTCGGATGCATTAGTTCACATTTGGGTTTACAAATGCACGAATGTTGTGCATGTTCTCAGATTATGAAACACGGATGTGCAAATGTGTTTCGCACCAACTGCGCTGCAACGTTTGGAGCAAAAGTGTCGAGTGCATGACTCTTGAAAGTTGTGACTCACAGGATAGGATTTGTGTACCTGTAAAAAGGATTTGTGAACCCGTAGCCCCTATTTTGTGTTAACAAGATATAAAAAAATATGTACAACTTCAACTTTACTGTTACACATTTACGACTTTAGTGTGCACATGCAAAATCTGCAGTTAAACGTGCTCGCCACTTTTGCACCCAATATACCTTCATATATTAGCCTCCTGTGATAACGTGTCGGGCCGGGCTTGTGCACAACGTGCAAAGGCTTGGGTGGGGTTGGGCTTAATTTTTTGCAGTGTCATTAGATCTAAACAAGCTCTTGAAGTGACAAGCCCTCCTTACACTGACAGACTTTGGAAAGATTTGGAAAAGATCTTTGAAAGACTAGTCTCAGAACCTCTCACATCTAAAGACAAGTAATCGAGTAAGACTGCAACTAGATTCCTTTAAATTATTACCCATCGTGCAATAGATATGAACAGGAACTGAAATGATAGCCTATGAAACTCAGTCATTTTCGTGTTTCTGCAGCATTGTTTCATGCGTGACATCCCTAACCGATATAGAGTTGTTCTGTCACGTGGAAGAGCCGACTAATGATGCATAAAAAACAAAATAACAATTTATCATATTCATGAGGTCCCTTGCGCCTACTTTGCCCCATCCTGTTTGGTGTTGGAGAGCGGTCACTCTTGGTGTTTATATTGTTCACATCGCTATTTGCATGAGCCACGAGTAAAAAGACTTGCGATAATATCAAACATGTTTGATATTGTCGTAACGGCAAAACTAGAAAAAGACTGACTGCGACTGACTTAAAACCGCTAAAATTGGCACCTTACACTTAACAATCTAGTTGACGGGAGCGCGCCGCGATTCCAGTACAACTCCCATGATTTCTGTCCGACCAAAATCGTACAATGTAAGGCTGCCATTAAATAGCATTGAATGTAGACATGTGGCATCATTTTTGGCTAATAAATTGTTTTAAATGTAGGCTATACCCATTTAAACGTGTTTTACCTGCTTAGCATCAGCTTACCCACATGACACAGATTCCCTGGCAGGTGTAATAGAAAGAAACACATTTCCAGCGGATATTTCACATCTTATCAAAGACTGGTGGTTGTTAAAAGTGACTCTTTTGACTCAAAAATAAAACCAAGACACGTCCATGAATTTAAGGATTTTAATCGCATGCTATGAAGTTACATGCAAGTCTCTTTTACGGACGAAACCCATGCTAAAATAAAACTCACAAAGTCACAAATTTGATCATGTTAACCATTATAATAGTAGCAAGAACAATATAGATATGCAGTGTATTAACAGAATGTTACAGAAAAACTGAATAAATACAGATATGTTATGGTTATGATATTTTGCAGACACCTTTGTCCAAAGCGACACACAAATACAAAAACAACATAATATTTAAAATATAACAGGGAACAGATTAGAATGTTGGTCAAACTATAATAAGGAGAATAGCCATAATAAACAACAATGTCAGTTCAATCAATAGCCTAATAAAATAAGCAATGGAAATGAAGGATGAAAAAATAATACACAATAATGTCCATTCAATCAACCCCAAAACAGAACAAGTTGGGATGTTGTGTAAAATGTGACTAAAAACAGAATGCAATAATCTGCAAATTTCTTAAACTCATATTTAGTTGCAAAAAGGACACAGACAACATATCAGATGTTATCTATATCATGGAAAATATATGTTCATTTTGAATTTGATAAAAGTCCTGGCAGGAAGCGATTTCATCAACGTTTTTTGGTATATCCCAGTTTTTAATATTTTTTTTTCCCGAAGTGTTTACAACTTAGTGTTAACTAATAATTGTTGCAAACTGGTACTATGAACAAAATATTAGTGCATTCCTGGATCTACATCCTTATGCATGCTTCCTGCCAGGACTTTTAGGGGCTTTTCCCAAATCACGGAAGTAATGTCGACACAGCGGTATAGTAGCATCCATCTGGCAAGTGTTATTTAAATAAACACCTGGTGTACTTACAAACTTTTCAATGCCTCGTTTTATGAGTAAAGAGCATAGTTAGTGCAAAGGACCCTAGGATGAAATTACTCCGAACCATCGCTATGGGAGTATGGGAAAAGTATCAAAATGGGAATTCCTGACTTGGTATCGGTATCAAAACAACAATTTTGGTATTGTGACAACACTAGGATATTGAATAAACAAAGTTGAGCAACTACCAGCAGGCAGTAAAGCGAATATTGAGAAAAGTATTTCCCACACTGAATGCTATGGCCGCTCCTCAGTATGCATCCTCTGGTGTCTCTTGAGATTACTTCCCTCAGCAAAAGTCTTACCACAGTCTGTACACTGATATGGCTTTTCTCCCGTATGCGTTCTTTTATGGATAGTGAGCTTTCCTTTGGTTATGAAACTCTTCCCACATGTAGAACACTGATGTGGCTTTTCCCCAGTATGGATCATCTGGTGTTTCTTAAGACAACTCAATTCCCTGAATCTCTTCCCACATGTAGTACACTCATATGGCTTTTCCCCAGTATGGATCTTTTGGTGTTTCTTCAGATGAGCCACTGTAGTAAAAGTCTTTCCACAATCTGAACACTTATTCAGCTCCCCAGTATGGATATTCTGGTGTGACTTCAGACCAGACAAGTAAGTAAACACCTTTTCACACTTTGAACACGGATATGGCTTTTCTCCAGAATGTGTTCTCATATGGGAAATAAGCCCTGTGTGCCTCGTGAAACTCTTCCCACATGTAGTACACGGATGCAGCTTTTCCCCAGTATGGATTGCCAGGTGTCTTTTGAGATTAGACGCATAAGCAAACATATGTCCACAATCTGAACACTGATATGGCTTTTCTCCAGAATGACTTCTCTTATGGAGTGCTAGCGTTGTACTGAGTTTGAATCTCTTCCCACATGTAGTACACAGGTATGGCATTTCCCCAGTATGGATCGTCTGATGTATTTTAAGAGAAGCGATCTGACGAAAAGCCTTTCCACACTCTGAGCAGTGATATGGCTTTTCTCCAGAATGTACTCTCTTATGGACATCGAGCTCCGACCTGGTTTTGAAAGTCTTCTCACATGTAGTGCACAGATATGGCTTTTCCCCTGTATGGACCATCTGGTGACTTTTGAGATGACCTGCCTGAGTATAAGTCTTTCCACACTCTGAACAATGATGCAAATTTCCCCCAGTATGAATGCACCTATGTTTCTTTAGATTAAACTTCTTTCTATAGTACTTTCCACAATGAAGACAGTGATACGGTTTTCTCCCACTATGAATCTGCTGATGTATCTTGAGAGAACCCTTTTGACCAAATGACTTCCCACATATAGCACACATATATGGCTTTTCCCTTTCCCCAGTATGGACCCTCTGGTGTGCTTTAAGCTGAGTCACCTGACTAAAAGTCTTCCCGCACTCGGTGCAGTGATATGGCTTTTCTCCAGAATGTGTTCTCTGATGGAGAGTGAGAACGGTGCTGGTTCTGAATCCCTTCCCACATGTAGTACATGAATATGGCTTTTCCCCAGTATGAATCATCTGATGTGTCTTCATATTAAACAACCGAGCATAAGTCTTTCCGCACTCTGAACAATGATATGGCTTTTCCCCAGTATGCATCCTCTGATGTCTCATGAGATGTGACAAAGAGCCAAAGGCCTTTCCACACTGAGAACACTGATGTGTTTTTTTTCCAGTAGTTGTTATCTGATGTGGTTTGGAATCTGACCCCCTCTTGGAATTCTTTCCATGTGCAATCCTTTGACCAAGTCCTGTAATATGAGAACAGTATTACAAAATTGCCTATCTTTCTCTTTCTACAGCTATGATTTTTTTTTCCAAAACAGCCACAAATACACGAAGTCAAGAGCAGAGGACAAGTGTTAAAATGACAGCATTGTTTTTTTTATTATTCATTTTTTTGTTATGAGATGTTATGTGCATGTTTGTCACTTAACCCTTTAGGCGCCAGAGGTTTTTTTTCGAAACGTTCGATTTTGACATCTTCATTTCAAAAGGCTATATCTTAAAAGTGATAAGAGATAGAGAGACTTTCTGTAAATTAGAGAAATATTAAGGATGACCCAAAATTTATGTAGGGATTAAATGTTTATATCTAATTTGCATATTATGACGTCATATGGTGGCGGCCATCTTGGATTAGACTCCATAATAATTTGGAACAGTGCATTTTGAGTTTTTTTATTTTTGAAAACAATAGTGTTATCATTGGGAGGTTTGTTCAATAAAATTTGAATTATACTCTAACGGTTAATGACTTGAAAATTATACTGACTGTCATTTGCATCAACTATTTAGGAAAATCTGAGAAAAATTGAATTTACATAATAATTTGGAACGCAGTGTATAACAGACATCTGTACATGAAGTGTCAGCAAGCGACTGGTAGCTTAAGAGCGACGTATTGAGACCCATTAGGACAACGACTTTTACAGTATTAAACCAACCAACAATATAAAATATTAAGAGCTCTTTAATTTCATTGACCTGTAATGTCTCACCTTAAATCGAAACAATGTATTTTAGTGCTCATGGACTGATAGCCATAGGCTATTGGTAGGCATATTATCCCAGTCATAATTTGAGGATTTACAGGTACAGTAGGCCTATATGTGATATGCCTCCGAATCGTGTGATGCGTCCGAACAGCGGCAACTGGTGGTTGAATGTCATCGCGCTATATATATCTATCATAGTTCGCCAAACATTCTATTTCAAAATTGTAAATCTTGCACAAAAGTATAAAATAATCTAAACTTCATTCACTCTCCGTGTATACATTAGATCAGGGGTTTTCAACAGGTGGTCCGCGGCGTCATTGCAGGTGGTCCGTGACATGCATTCCAGCCTGCGTAATTTCACGATTAATAACTTTTTTCCATCATTAACTTTTCCAAACCATTTCCAGAATTGTTGCGCATTGGTGTGAATACTGAACTTATTGAAAATATCTAAAATACTATAGAGGAGATGATATTCAAACTGACACAGGATATGTTAGCTTTGTAGGCCTACATAACAGGTATATCCTGTGCTTTGCTAATGCTGTGTTTTGCGTCCCCAACGTCACATACATAAGTTAGGCTACAGTCTGCGCGAAATAGACCAGCTCGGATGGAGTTCACGTTATGTTTCGTTGAAAAGAAGCTTAATAGTTTCGTGAAATTTGAAGGAGTGGAGCTGTTAACTAACGTTTCTAACTAAGGTGAAGAATCAGTACCAGCATGGATTGCTATTTTAGTAGCCTAAGGAAAGTAACAGATGTCAGGACAGATGGACAGGATTCTTCTGCATGCTCTTCAGACAAAGCTACAACTTCGGAGGAAACATAGTGGAAACGAGAAAGAAAATACAGTGACGATTAAATGTTAAATATGGATTTAAAGTAACGATTGACAAAACTGGAGACGAGGTATCACTGTTTCGTATGTTCAACGTTGAGGCCATGAAACCGCCGAAACTCGCGTAATATGGATACCCCTGCATTAGATCAAGACAGACTTGCGGAACAGGCTGCAGGGCAACAGTCTGACAGCCTGCAGGAAAATAAGCATAAATGATCCGCACTTGTAAAAGAGTGCAATTACCAAAGGGCCCTTGAATTGTTCTTTTTAAAACCAAGGAGGATAGCCTGTAGCAATGCTAGATGTCAGCTCAGCCATATTTTGAAAATGTTATTTTGCACTCCCTTTTGCACTTTGGTGTTTGTTAAAATTGCACACATGAATTCACTGTTCTTGCTTTAGTTGTTATGTTGTAAAAATGTTAAAATTGCACATTGCAACAGTTCTTTTGATAAATAATTGTTATACATAATTTTCTAAATAATTGTTAAATGTAGTACAGAGTCTTTAGTCTATCGCAGTGTTTTTCAACCACTGTGCCGGGGCACACTAGTGTGACGCAGAAAATTCACTGGTGCAGAAAAGCAACTGTTGCATCAACAAATTTATAACCACATGCTCTCATTGATTGTATGATTGCACTATTTGTGGTATGCAGGCATTGTACAACAGGGGCCCCATATCCAGTATTCACAGAATCATCACATATCCAGTTCATAACAACAATTAAATTAGATATAGTCACCTACAAATGAAATAGAGGGCGCTTGTTTTATTGAGCAGGTCTTGCATAGAAGCCATAATAAGGTCATATCTGTGTATTATTTAAAATTTTAGGCTATGGTATGTTTATTTTTTTCTTCACACAGGATGTTAGTGTGCCGTGGGACATTTTAAGTGTCAAAAGTGTGCCGTGGCACAAAATAGGTTGAAAAACACTGGTCTATCGCACAAGCCCCCCACCCCCCATTATGGCAAACCCCACCCTACCACCTTGACTAACAAATTTTCTGCGTAAAAACCTGTTCATCCTTCACAAGGAGTTGGCCGACTCTGTGAGGCCCTGGTGCTGGAGCTGCAGGATCTCCCCCTGCAGTCACTCCTCGAGCTCCCCATCCTGCTAGTCCTGGTGCAACACACATGCCTGTGCACTTCACCCAGGACAGCACAGGGGTCGATGTGTCCACTGCCACCAGAAGACCAATTGTTTGATGTGCCACATGCTTTATGGTGAGTAGGGACTGCTATAATGCATGGCACACAGATCAGAACCTGAAAGTTTTTTGTAAATAGTTTTTGTAAATATTTATTTGACCTCAATGCCTTTGAATTTATGTTCCTTTGATTGTATCATGTTTCTTCAGTACTTTTAATTTTACAGTAATTTTATTTATGTGCTATTTATGTAAGTAGATTAGCATTTTTTGTCAACATTGTTGCACTGTTATGTTTTGCTCCTTTATATCTTGCACGGCTATTTAATGGCCAGACCATTTTATTGACCATTTTAATCTTTAACACTTCAGAAATATCATACTTCAGCATATGATGAATAGCTTAATTATCCACCATTTAGGCTACAGTATTAGTATAGTTATATCATGTAATCATGCACAAACTAAAAGAATCTTCGTTATCTCTCCTACTTACCATTTCTAACTTACACGTGACCCGCAGCACTCAACACCTCCGCTTTCACGCAAAAGGGAAAAAAACTGTCTGAGGTCATATATGGGCATGAGGCTACATTACACCATGAACCGTCAAAACCGTACGATGCACACATGCCCCGAACCGAGACAAGCGAACCGTGTCACCCCTAATATTTATATAAAAATTCCTGTACCATTTGCTGAACACTTATAGGATGGCTTTGAGAGTGGTTGGCTTTGAATGTCTAATTTAAAGTGGTTTTAGAGGATGAATACCAAGTGTGCAATATCAATACAGAAGTTGAATGCTTTAAATTTTGCATACTGTGACGTTGTGCCGTGAGGTGGAAATGGACGGAATGGAACATTTGGAATCATTAGGTGAATCGTTAACAAGTGGACGTGTACGATTCCGATGAATCGGAACGTTTCGGAGCCAGTTCCAAACCGGAACCTGGAACCGATTCCCAAGCCTGTGTGTGTGTGTCTGTGCATGTTTCTAGTTTCTTACTGGTCTTGGGCTGTTCTGCATCTCCATTGGTCTGCGTCTGCTTGTTCGTCCCTCGCTGGCCTTGTGGTCTACAGCAGTCCACCAGCACCACTGCTACTCTCTTCATCTGGGCCAGAGACATGGGGTCTGTAGGGGACAGGTCAGTTTTGAATTGGACTACAGTACAAATGTTGGAGCGTAAATTGTATGCTGGAGTACATGCTTGGAGTGTCACCCATAAGAAAAATTTTATTAATCTTATATTAGAGAAACATTAAGTTGGTACTGTCAATTTTGGATTCGGACTACAGTGCAAATGACGAAGCGTACATTCCACAGTGCATTCTATGCTAGAGTATGTTCCTTTGTTTTTGACTCCTCCTACTGGAGTGAGTAGGATACTTTCCACACTGCTTCTGCTTGCTAGGGGATGGGTCAGTTTTGAATTGGACTACAGCGCAAATGTTGGAGCATAAATTCTATGCTGGAGTTTGTTGGAGCATAAACTGCACTTGAGTGACACTTTCACACCTAAACTTTCTAGCAATAGACCTCTGAAGTTCGCCTACAAAAAAGCTGCCATCTTTGACATCCGGTATCTGGCGATTTTTCCTATGGGAAAATAACATGGGGATTTTGAATTATCGCACCTGTTAAACTCTCGCGGGGATGAAAAAGTCTGAAATGCAGACGTTTTCCTGAACACACTTTTGTCGTCTGCCTTCGAGTGGATACTGTGATCTCCAGGACGTGAAGGCGGTACACTTAGATTTTTGCTACCCCAGAGCTAACATGCAATGCAACTTGCCATAGGTACTTAGCTTCAATTATCAACCGGATCTCCTTATATGAGCAAAGATAGCCATTTTGGTTCTTTTTTGTAGGCGAACTTCAGAGGTCTATTTCCACTCTTTTTCTTTTTTATTCTTTTAAGGCTGTCTCACACGGCTGGCTATGCGATAGTCGAACGTGACAGTTGAATAATATGAATTGCTTTACTACACAAACTACTGGCGACGCGATCACCCATTGATTCAGTGGACATTGGACATGCACTGACTAGACAGCTGTTTTCTATTCTCATCAAAATCACCCTGAAAAATAGAAATGAGCCGATTAGAGCGATGCGACGGTAGCGGTCACCCCGTCGTTCCACTTGCTTTGTGTGTTGCCCTGTTCACTTCAGTAGATTCTATTCACTTCAGTAGATTCTATTCCATTTTGCCCTATTCACTTCAGTAGATTCTATTCGTTCCACTTGCTTTGTGTGTTGCCCTGTTCACTTCAGTAGATTCTATTCACTTCAGTAGATTCTATTCACTTCAGTAGATTCTATTCCATTTTGCCCTATTCACTTCAGTAGATTCTATTCATTCCATTTTGCCCTATTCACTTCAGTAGATTCTATTCATTCCATTTTGCCCTATTCACTTCAGTAGATTCTATTCGTTCCACTTGCTTTGTGTGTTGCCCTATTCACTTCAGTAGATTCTATTCGTTCCACTTGCTTTGTGTGTTGCCCTATTCAGTTCAGTAGATTCTATTCAATTTTGCCGGTCGCCAGCCATGCCCGCCGGCCCTGAGTTTAGGCCTTTATTCTATTTACAAGCTTGATTGAGTCAAACCTGAAACATGTCTGCAAGTCCCCATGTTCATGTGCCGGCCTTGAGTGCAGACCTTTATTCTATTTGTAAAATGTAAATGTAAAATGTGAGGTTTAAGAGGCCAAGTATATGAGTTTTATTGGCTAAGTATTAGGGTTGTGCCGATGGACGATATCATCGTCCATCGTGATGGTTGACAGGCATCACGATGGAAAGCAACCATCGTGATGCCACGCCCCCACATGCCAGTCACTAATTCTTGCTGTAACAGGCTAAAACATAAAAAAACCTTTCCCTGAAAATGAAATTGAGCCTACTTTAAAGGCTGTCAGCCAAACAGTTATCACGTATTAGTCTACCGTCTGGTAAAATAAAAGACTTACCCTCTTATTCAAATAATTCCTGACTGTGACGGGAATGTGTAGCCTAATTGTCCTTTAGTAGCCTACATGTCTCGCAGGCCTATAGCCTACATTGGACGTAATATGTAGCCTAATGTTTTAGCAGAAAATATAGATTTATTATTGTTAGGCTACGACTAGGACATTCTAGCGCTCAAATATTTTTGCGAGGCTACAGCGAGCGCCAAATGCGTCCTTCTTCTCTGTGTTAAAATAAACCATTTCTTTAGTTAATTATAGGATCAGAAGGTAGCCTATCCGTCTTTCACTGTAAGGCTTGTATTTCATGCATTTAGCAAAAGTCCCAGACAGCAGCGGAGTGGTAATCGGGATTCGTTATTTGTAAAAGTGTTTTTACTTCGCCCTCCTATAGCCTGGACTGCGCGATTGCAGCCCTTTACTTTCACTTCCCGCCGCCCTTATAGTCAGCATAGACGGTAGCCTGATAACGTGGGATGCTGCATAGTACTAATATTTTAAATGAGTGACCACGATAGTAGTCTTAAGTAGCTTTTTTGCTGGGTCCAGCGAAGTCTGTCAATGTGTAATATTCCGCTGGTTGGTGCACACGCAAGTGTTCAGATTGATTGTCTATCCGTCTTTCACAACAATTTTCTTGGATTAGATCTTCCACACAACTACGGTAGCCTGGTCAGTATGTCTCTCTTAGCTGTCCACTTTCATCAGGCCGTATAGCCTATATAATAGCATTTTTTTTATTTTTATGTAGAACATTATAAATGTATTTCTGTACAGACATACCTATAGGCTGTTTACTACACGAAACCCCCCCCCACCCCCGACGATATCATCGTCCATCACGATGTTTTACTGTACACATCGTCAAATGCCAATTTAGGCGACATCGCCCAACCCTACTAAGTATACTTGCGTACAGGGAATTTGTTCTCTGCATTTTACCCATCTAGGGGGTAGTCTACCACACACCCACACCAGTGGCGGTTGCTGCTCTTTGGAATTCGCCTTATTCACCCAACGGCCAGAACAAGGCTAAAGGGCACACTTTAGCAGGGTATCAATAATTAATTAAGGGTATCACTTACTAATGGTCTCCGTTTGTCATTTACCATATCGGTAATGAGAATTATTCTGGATCTTGCTACCATAACATTGAAATAAAGTTATATTAAATTGTTTTACTATAATACTTTTATCAGAAAATAAAAGTTCACATTCTATTCAGTCACTTAAATAAAAAAAATCAATCAAATGAGGTAGATAATATTTTGATGTCAGTTTGACAGGCTTCGTGAGATTCACCCTAATGATGGTTTTTTATGAGTAATAGTTAGCCATTTTTAAAATGTCCTGTTATTTGCTTACAGCTTTGATGACAGGCGGACCTATCTGCATGAAAAACATCAGGCCTTTCTGTGCTGATGAGGCAAAAGACATCACATGCCCAGCACCAAGGGTCACAGCACAGAAGAGTGCACAGAAGAATATGCAGAAGAGGATGCGGATGTGATCTCACCAAATAATTGGACTCTCCTTCACAGCCTCTTGCTTGCTATGTTAGCCTTTATGCACAGCCTCTGCCACCCTCCAACAGCCTGGACTAAATTCACTTAACTCCAGTTCTGACTTATTGTGTTGCCTCCAAAGTCTACTGACTTAAAACTGCAGTCTTGTCTTACTTTTTTGCACTTTACCAAATAATACCTGAACTCTCCTGTACCACAGGGTCAGTCCCTGCCCTGTCACCCTTATCACACAGCCTCAGCACATTCATGTGGACCTTGTTTGTTATTTAGTATATTTTTCATAGTATCTTTATTCTTATTGTCTAGTGCAGGGGTTTTCAACTGGTTCTGTGCCAGGGACCACCATCCTGACTAACAAGTAATCCACAGACCACTATTGTGTGTTTGTGTGTGTGTGTGTGTGTGGGGGGGGGGGGTATTTTATACAGTCTATGTTCATACCTGCAAACTCAGAAGAAGATTTTAAAAAGATTTTACAATGAAGGGATATCGGGAATAACTGACATTTCCAGTACATAGTTAGACCTGTTGAAGACCTATTGAATATTACCATATTATATTATAATAAACGTGCAGTAAGCAGAATTTAAATATGGCTGCATTTGACACATTAAAATGACAGTCATAACAGTAGGCCTACCAGCTGTTTTGAGTTAAGGCCATGTTTAGCCTAATTGAATAACTTAATGATGGAGAAGATATTTTCAGACCTGCCATACTTGAAGAAATGTCAGTATTACCTCAAACCAGGGAAAACACATTGCCCACCTTGGCCTTCATGTATGCAGCCAAAAACAGACCAAACAATATAAATGTTGACAATTTGTTTTAAAGCCTAATCCTTATCTATAAAAATCACTGGTGTTGATAGAAAGGGACTGTGGATATCCATTTTCTAACACTGGAAGACATCATGTCTTACCCCTGTCCCTAAGAAGCCACACCCTAGTGAGCTTAATGACTACAGACCTGTCGCTCTTACATCACATGTGATGAAGACAATGGAGCGATTGGTCTTAGGCATGCTCAGACCCCAGGTACGCCATGCACTAGACCCGTTACAGTTTGCATACCAGGAGAAAGTGGGCGTGGACGATGCCTTCACTTATCTTCTACACAGGACACATTCCCACCTAGACAAGGGGAAAAGTGCTGTGAGAATCATGTTCTTTGATTTCTCAAGTGCTTTTAACACCATCCAGCCCCTCAGATTGGGAGACAAGCTCTTGCAGATGGGTGTGGACGCTCACCTGGTAACCTGGATTACAGATTACCTGACCGAGCGACCACAGTTCGTCAGACTGAAGAACTGTCTCTCTGACACTGTGATCTGCAGCACCGGAGCGCCACAGGGAACTGTGCTCTCTCCAGTCCTGTTCACCCTGTACACATCTGACTTCTGCTACAACACCGAGTCATGCCACATGCAGAAGTTTTCTGGTGATACTGCAATTGTGGGGTATATCAGGGACAAGCAAGAGGAGGAGTACAGGAGCCTGGTGGAGGACTTTGTGCAATGGTGCAAGCTCAACCACCTTCAACTCAACACTGCGAAGACCAAGGAGATGATGAGGATTTCCACAGGTCTAAGCCCACTGTGCTACCAGTCTCCATTGATGGGGTCAATGTGGAGGTGGGTAACACTTACAAGTATCTGGGCCTAAACCCTGACAATAAACTAGACTGGTCAGCCAATACTGAAGCACTCTACAAGAAAGGGCAGAGCAGGCTGTACTTCCTGAGGAGGCTGTGGTCCTTCAAAGTCTGCAGTAAGCTCCTCAGGATGTTTTACCAGTCTGTTGTTGCCAGCATCCTCTTCTATGCTGTGGTATGCTGGGGAGGAAGCACAAAGAAGAAGGATGCTGGGCGACTAGATAGGCTGGTAAGGAAAGCTGGCTCTGTCGTGGGAGCCGAACTGGAGTGCATCACTTCAATATAAGACAAAAAGTCCCTGAACAAACTGATCAGCATCTTGGACAATGAATGTCATCCACTCCACAGCACTATTATAAAGCAGAAGAGCTTGATCAGCTGGAGACTTTGCTCACGGTCATGCACAACTGACAGACTGAGGAAGTCATTTGTCCCCAGGGCCATTGAACTGTTCAATGCTTCACTTAAGGGTAGAGGAGAGATAGACTTCTCTGCATAGTCTGTCTGCCTCTTCACCTTCTCCATGTTTGTGTATGTACTGTCCACTTGTCGCCTTCACACTGAACAAGTCAATCAACACTGTTCTGCTCATCTACCTCATGTGTACTTCAACCTTACAGTTACAATAGTATTATTAATACATGATCATTGCACTGAACTGCCTTGCACTATATTTAATTTTAATCTTAAACCTCAGTCTTTACTGATATTGCACTATGCCCACCCTTTCAACTGTATATTGCATCTTGCTTGTGTCTGTTGAAGGGTCTACGACCATGGCACCCTTGACAGGGACAACAAGGAAGCGATCATCCTAAGCTGCAGCCCCCAACCTACCTCACTCTCATAGAGCAGTGTTTCCCAAACTTTTTTTCTGGGGACCCACTTTTTAAAAATGACAGACCATCGCGACCCATCTCTCTTCAGTCAGATCTAACATGCAACCTGCATGCAATCATATTGTTTTAGGCAGGTTCTCAAACTTTTCTTAAGGGTATTCTTGCATGCTACGCAGTCGTCACTCTTCAGCGTAGTAAGCTGTTCCTATATTTCTAAAGAGAGATGTTGTAGGCTACGTTGCAGACAAATGGATCCATAACACCGTCAATTCCTATGTAAACATAGCAAGTAACTCAAGTCGTTATATTGTAGCCTATTTGTGGAGGTTTCTTTATTTGGAAAGTTGAATGCACATTTTCCTCTGGAGTTAAACGTTTGTTTGCAGGCCGTATACCAAGGCTGTGGCAAGCTTTGTTGTAAGAATGTGAAATGAATATCAGAACAAGAGGCTTTTGCGCAATAGTCAAAAGATAATACGCCTTTATTGTAGCCTAGATAATACGCCTCTGTTCCTGAGAAATCCCAGGCTAAACAGTGGCTAGTTTTCATCAAAATCGCTGTTATTTTCTAGAAATGGAGATACAAGTGTTTCCTGTTACTTATTTGTGTAAACTTTCCGGGAAGTGATCAGCGAGACCTGGCGAGACTTCCACCTAGTGATAGACCTACGAAAATGGCCTGGTTTTGACCTGACGTGCATGCGTCACTGATTCGACCCAAAGCGGCAACCGAGATATGATAAAATGTCCAGATTGTGCGTTTTCATAAGTTTTCGATCGTCATATATTTCATTTCCATTAATCACAGAGTTCCCAAAATCACATATAAGGTGTGTTAGAGTGTCTAGTTTCGTAATTTAAAAAAAAGCTAAAAACGTAATATTACGTTTTTGGCACTCAACGCATTTTGGCACTCAATGAGTTAAGGTAGGGCTTACCTTAGTGTACCATTTTAAGCAAAAACAAATATACGGTAATATGGTAATATTACATATCTCCACAGGTGAAAGAGCCGTGGGAGGTGGTCGGAATGGACCTCATTGGTCCACTGAAAAAAACTTCAAAAGGCCACCAGTACGTCCTCACGGTGACAGACCTGTTCACCAAGTGGGTCATCGCTGAGCCTTTGCAGTTTGGCTCCAGTGCTGAGGTGGCAGAGGCACTTGTGCCAAAGCTGTACGAGTTTGCCATGGTTCGAAAAATCATCACGAACAGGGGCCGTGCATTTGTTAACGAGGTATGTGTCCTGATTACCCTCTCCCTTCACACAGGTCATATGACATCTCAATTCACACTGTTTTAAGCGGCCATTGGTCATTTCTGAGACCATACTGAAAATAACCATGTGTCTGAAATATGAATGAATAGCGTGGAATTTTGGAAAGCCTATTCCAGACAAAGTTGACAACATCTATCATATGAGTTACAAGATTCAGTTCGATGGCTAACGTCACAAAGTTAAGTGTGAGTCTGTGCAGTGATGGGGGACCAACTGAAAAAACGTTCAATTTGTGTCGCCTTCCCATTGAAAACGACGGAGTCTGTTCGTCCATTTCTTTTACCGTCTATGGTTGAAACACGTGTATGAAACATGTTAAATATGCAAACAAACACTGATAGGCCTACCCCCGTTTTTGGAGAGCTAAATGTTGACAGGTATGGTTTGAACCTGCCGCTAATGTAATTGTGTCTACACGGACCAAGGGGCCAGGCGAATTCCCAGAAGTAGAAGCATCCATGGAGCAGTGGTTATCATCTCTCTGCTAACCCCATAGAATGCCCATTCATTTAGGATTTTTTGAACTATAACTTCATATAACATATATCCTGTGCCGACATTGTAGCTTCTGTATTATCTACATAAACAATAGAAGGCAAAACAGGCTCAACTACCTTGTATGTAACGTTGAGGTTCCCGTAAGAAGTATAGTTAGCGGGTCCGGTTGTAGGGAAGCTAACGTTTGACGTAATATGACGCTGTCTGATGATGCCTGTTGCACAGTAGGGAGATAACCGTATTGTTTGGATAAGAAGCTAAGTCCTGCCATCATGGAAACTCATGAACAAAGCTATGTAGCCTACAATATCATTGTATGTTAAGGTAAAGCATTACATAGAGGCAAGTAAACCTAATAAAAACCGGCACTAACCTTAATCATTTCAGAGGTTTTCGATGGATGGTCGGTTAAAGTGGAAAGACGAAGGCTATAACTTTTTTGTTTTGTTTTACCATGATTGTGTTTGAAGTAGGGCTGTCAAAATAACTGATTAATTTTGATTAATTAATTTGAGGAAAAATAAGTGATTTAAAAAAAATAGCGCAGTTTAATCGATTCCGTATGACCTTTGACCCCGAGCCGTTCTAGTCAGTAACCATTACACTGTAAAATGAAGGCGAGAGAAGAAAATGTGCTGCCTAGATCATTGATTGGAACATTTACTTTTAAAAACGGCCTGATGGTGTTGATAAAAATAAAGTGTTGATTAAAATAAAGTCCTCTACAATGTCTGCAGCAAGGAATTTGCATATCACCGGAGTTCGTCTACTCGAAAGTTGCACATCAATGCAAAGAAATAGTGTTGACATTGAGGGGAGTGTTAATTTATTTTCATTGTGTCCCCTAGGTTATATATGTGGCCTGAAATGCCTTGTATGTTAAAAAAAACTTCTTCCCGAAGCACTTTTGAATTTATTTCCTCAGCATATTAGGTCATATCATAGATTATTATGGCCATTATTTGAACAGTGAAAGTAATAATAAAAGTATTTTTGAACTTTAATGTCACTAATGCTGATTATTTAATGATAAATTAATTTGAATTTAAATATTTAAAATACTTTCACAGCAAAAATTATATATGCGATTAATTTAGATTAATTAATCACAGAGTATGTAATTAATTAGATTATTTTTTTTAATCGATTGACAGCCCTAGTTTGAAGATGATCACGTCTGGTAGTTTCAACATTAACACGACTTGATATCACTTGTCAGGATGATAATAATAATACATAAATAAATGTTTAACTTTGATGACTTTGAAGGTGAAGGAAGTGTGAGAAGAATTTCTATGTGAACCATCTATCATAGGAGTTACAAGATTCAGTTCGATGGCTAACATGACAAAGTTAAGTGCGAGTCTGCGCACTGTGCAATGGCACAAGTACCCCTGGCTGCAGCTTGCAGAACGGGGCTGGATCAATGTGGGGCGGAGCGCAACGTTGAGCTCAGCCCAAAACCAGCTCGTCATTACCCGTTGACCTCTCTGTGTCCGTCTATTAACCCGGACTCGGAGTTCAATTTTTCTCAAGGAAGAACGCTTAACTCTATAAAAGCGTATCCTCCTTGAACTACTGCCCACGTTAATCATGTCCCTTCCCTCCTAGCGTTCTAGAATCTGTGGCATCGGTGACGATCGGCCACAGATTCTAGAACGCTAGATTCTAGAACGCTAGGAGATCAAAAATCATATAACTCGCAAAGCAAGTGTTCGCGCAATAAAATCAGTTCATTTTGCCATAGAGACGGGTGTTACAACTGTTATTTTCATTTTTTGCATTTGCTATGACTATATAAATGGCCCTCATGTTAACTTGAAACAGGGGGGCTGAAGATATGAATGACATGTGATTGAAGTCTACACGCTCAAATTTCACGAAGCAAAGTTAAACAAACAGTTGCAGTTTAAAAAATAAATAAAAAAATCGCTATGCTTGAATTTTGCACCTTTTTCTTAATATCTCTGGTCGTATTTAAGTAGCCTACACCATTCATATTTGGATGGCTGTAAGATTCCACATAATTACATGACATTACAGGTGTGCAGGGTTCTCAAGTCTCACGCAATGGGCGTGAGACACACGCAATTCAACAAGTTCACACGCTCACACGCCACACCTTGCATTTCTCACGCAGAAATATTACTAGGGATGTCAAGGTATCTGCATAATTATTAGAGGAGGCGCAGGGATACGAGAGGATTTCTCACAGGGTTCAGAACTAGCGCACCACTCACCAGCCAAATCAAAAAAATAAATAGCCACCGACATCCAATCAAAAAATAGTATGCTATTCGTTGTATCCGGGTAAAATTCCAAAATAGCACATCCCCTCCCTACAACCACGTTATTGTGTGGGGTTACACAAATTTTTTATTCAGAAATTCAACTGTCTGTCATTTGGTTAACCAGCCTACTTATGGCACTTTACAGGATGTGTAAATCAAGCCTTTTCACGAACATTTGGCCTAGCCTACTTTATGGCAAAAGTATTTCTTATCTATAAACTAAACTAAACTGTCGGTCATTAAGAAAACCTAATGATTGTGTCGTTATAGCTTTGTGTAACCCAGACATCAGCAACGTTCATTTTACATGACCAATCACTCTCGTGGCTGCCTGCACTTTCCCTGTCGTCACGGCTGCAACTTTCGCACTCGTTTGTGCTTTTTAGCGCCGTGTTCATCAGGTCCCGGGACACCCATCTGAGCCTCCATGGACCATGTCAACAATGAATGAAAATTAGCTTATTATTAACGAGTGTTATCAATTTGAGCGAGTATGCTACACATAAATTTTTTTCTTAAGATACAGGACTGCTGCAGACAAAACTTGCTGTCCTTATAAAAAAAAAATTAAAAAAGGTCTCGGCATGCACAGGCTAATGATTCAGTGACAATATAGGCTACTCAAGTGAATAAAGCAATTAGCCTAATAAATAAAATATTTGTCTCACTCAGTACATATAGGCCTACATCTCGTAAATTGGTGAGCCATAAAATATCCCAGCGTCACGATTATTATATTTCAAGATTCCAATCTATCCCACCTAAATATGAAAAGTTATTTCTACTGACATGCTTCCTGGTGACATAAAAACACAAATGGTTTCCCTTGATAAGGCTGACATAAGAGACATAGGCTATACATTATACTTTCCCAAATGGGTACAAATCCCTGACTGTCCTGAAAAATAAACAAAAACAAGATATAGGATATATAGATTACAATGACAAATTCATGGTCTCAAAGGGTTAATGCTTCTTTCCAATTTTTTTTTTAATTAGTGAGTGCACCCCCCCCCCCCCCAAATCTCACTCCAAGCTGAGCTCAAAAATTGAGAACCCTGTATGTGTTTACGTTTCCGTAGCTACACCATATCTTGAGAATAAAACACTTACATTTGTACCGCTGTTACAATTGTAGGCCTAACAGTTCTCCTCTACGCATTATAGGGTACTGTTAGCCTGCCTAACAGCGAGAGTCTAACCTCCGTGTTTTTTTTCTCTTGAAGACGATGAAATGCTTTTTATAGATTTAAGCATTATTCCTAGATTATGTTGAGAAATATAACTTGGACAGTAGGAAACAAGGTAAGCCCTACGGACATTGTCAGCGTGAGAAGACGTGCTGAAGGTGGGCTGAGCTCAACGTTGCGCTCCGCCCCACATTGAGCCCAGCCCAGGGGCTTCTCCGATGTCAAGCCAACTAAAATAAACTTCAGTGCCCTCCCATTGAAAACGACGGAGTGTTCGTCCATTTTTTTTACTGTCTATGACACGGACACGGTTAAGCTTAGGTGTTGTACATAGTGAATCAGCACGTTAAGATAGACACTAATTAAGCTACATTCAGAAGGGCGGCAGGTTCAAACACACCGGTCAACACAAACAAGGTCACCACGAGAGCCTTTCGTGCAACTAGTCATAGCGAGAACTTAAATCCCTGCATTGTAGGCTACACGTTTGCTTTAACGAGCACGTAACAAAGATAACTTTAGCATTAGATAATCCGGCCACTTAAATCCAAGGTATCGTTGCATTACTTACACAATCAAGAAACTGAAGTAATGCCAAGACCTGGTGATTATGTAGAATTGTCCCGTTCTGAGTTGAAGCGTGAAACTTCTTCTTCTGTTTCTTGGAAGATGACTTTTTTGAAGTATACCGCCACCAACTGTACAGGAGTGTGTAATACCATGAACGTCATTGACCTCTCCAGAATAAGTCCCGCCTCCGTAACTTCCGTATCCATCCAACTTCCGGGCGTGGATTGTCTATGAGAAATAACATGGCGTTTCGAAATATCATACCGGTAAAACATCTGTAGGTAGCGAAGTTGAAAAAGCTGGTGGGCAGATTGGCCTACACACTTCTGCCATATAGTTTCCACTGGATTTTTTGATTGTCGGTGCCGTTTAAGTAGTATACTATAGACTATACTACTTAAACGGCACCGAAAATCAAAAAATCCAGTGGAAACTAGATGGCAGAAGTGTCTAGGCCAATCTGCCCAGCAGCTTTTTCTACTTTGTCACCTACAGAGTTTGACAGGTACGATCTTTCAAAACGCCATGTTATTTCCCATAGACAATCCACGCCCGGAAGTTGGATGGATACGGAAGCTAGGAGGCGGGATATATTCTGGAGAGGTCTATGGAGTCTAGACTTATGTTAATTAAAAAAAAAAAAATTGAGAATAATTATACTCTTCTCATTATACCAGTATTATTAAGATAAATAAATAAAGCTTTAAGTCTCTCCCTTGTCATGCCCTTTTCCTCAAGTATAGATACAGTAGGTTAAGACGTTCGGAAAGGTTACCGCCCCCACGAGGGGGAAAGCATGCTAACCTCACACAATGGAAGTCAATGGGCAAACTAGCTAACAGTTAGACTTTATACATTCGTTTTACATTCAGGTGGAGTTCAGTTTGTTTCTGAACACAATAATTTGAAGGAATTGTGTTTACTTAACTGCCCAGTGTATGCTAACAACTTAATTCAACCTCGATTGCATAATGTTGACGGCACATTACTTGTTAAAACTATTCCCACAGACATTGTAGGGAATGTGCATTCATGTGAGAATAAATTAAGATGCAACTTATGAGTATGTGGTGTTACGGCAAAAGGCTTAGCTTGCTAAACCGAGCTACACAGTTCGGCCACTGAAAGCAGTTCTACAACGAGTACACTCGAGACAGTTCTGGCCGTTTAACTGGAATTAGCAAAATGAGGGAACTTAATGTTACCCTTAAAGCAACACCAAAGAGTTTTTTGTACCTTAAAATAATGTTTCCAAAATCGTTTCAGTGGTTAATCAACTCGTAACAGGGTGAACGGCACTTCTGCATTCGCTTTGCGGCCCTCTATCGGCTATAACCGCACTATGTAAGTTTGCCAGATCGGGTAGTGGATCTGTAGTTCCATGGAATGAGACATAAGAAACTACAAATTTGACTTGCATCTGATGTCGCAATACATCGTACTTTCATAAAATCATGAAATCATCATACTTTCATAAAATCAAAAGCCAGTGCTGGATAAACAAGCGTGCGTGCGACAGAGGAAAAGTTCTTTGGTGTTGCTTTAAAGGAGAATTCCGGTGTGATATTGACCTAAAGTGTGTTGAAACATTATACCGAGTGTGAACGTATGTCTCATAGCCCATCTCGGCTTGTCCCCTGCACACCAAAATCTGGCGCTAGTTAGCCGATGCTACCAACAGCTTTTTCAATGGTGGTGCTTCGGCATCGGGTTAGCCATGCAAATAAATCACTGTTTTACACCATTTACGAGGCTCAATGTATCTCCACACTTCATTGGTAGACTTCCGAGGGCCCTGACATAATTATTATTATTTAATAATGGTTGTTGTAATATTATTACATTTGGTTTAAGCTGAATGAGAAAGATGTGACATAATTCTATAGCATTAAACAGCTGACAGGAACGAAATTAACCGTTCCGGGAACAGTATTTTTTTGTTCTAACCGGTTCGGGAACGTCAATTTATTGGTGGAACTCATAACCGGAAACGTTATAATTCCGTTTCTGTTCGGAACGAACCGATTGGGAAAAAAAATCGGTTCAAAGCCCTGCTCATTACATTTAGTCAAAAATGCCCTCCTCCCCCTCCTACGCCTTTTATTGCTTCCCTATATCCCTTAGCAATAAGTAGATGCAGCATATTGGGTATTGAAATATTCACAGGAATCTATAGAAATTAAATATTCCTTTTGTTTTATCCAATATTATTTGTGCAGATGTATAGTCCATCGTATATGCACCGATTGAACCAACAAATAACATGCAATAATAGAGACTTTTGTGTAATTATTCCATTTTTTGTGTAGTCATTCTATATCAGAACCCCTGACATACAATCCAAATGGTCTACAAGAAACTTTGGAGAGTTACCTTTCATTTGGGAGTTTCCATAGGGCATTTTACAAAAACGCATGAGCATACCTTGGCAAATAATGATCTAAAGTACTCATATTCATTCTATATTGATAACACAATGCAGCAGTGGAGGTGCTGGAAGCCAGCGGCGTACACAGATTGAGAGATAGCGGGTTACATATGTGTTACACGTTTGCACCTTATTTCCGCACCATAAATGTTTTGTTCAGGGCTCTACATTAACTTTTTGAAATAGTTGACAACTGGGCAACCAGGCATGGGCCTTTTGGTTGCCACATTAAGCTAAAATTGTTGCCATCGTTATCACCTTTATTTTGAGGAAACTGTCATTTTTATGATTTAATTTAAGATTTCAGTTACTTCCGATGTTATGTTTGTGAGGGAGAGTAAGAGAGAATGTTGGCAAAGGATTGAAGTGATTACAGCATGGGTGTCTTTTTTACTTGGTGCATCTGTCAGGTTATAGTGTACTGAGATTGCAGGCAATATGCCCAGGCCTTCAGTATACTACCCAGCTACTTAACTAATGTGTTTTGTCCTCTCTCAACAGGCCCCTTTGTCCCTATTTTACCCTTGATATTTGCAAGACTTCTACTTCACCAAAAAAGGCACTTTTAAGAGCCACGTCTGTCTCTTTATTGTCCCTCTCTTGCCCTCTCACCTCTCTCCCTCTTTCCCTGGTCTCACTCTCTCTCTCTTTTGCGTTTATTGTTCTGTTTGTGTTGCTAGCTGACTCCCCAAGCAAGTAAGTACATTGTGCTAGACAGAAATAGAAAACTAGAAAACTAAAGCATACTCACTCAACAAGATCCCTGAGCGGAAGAAAAGCTGCATGATTGACTATATTAATTAATGTTATTGTTGTTTTCTCTACTCCTTTGCATAGATAATGGCGGGTCCAGTGTCCAGAAGTTCACATGTAAGTACTCATCTGGATTTGACTGTGGTTGATTGTTGTTGGTTACAACATAATTTTAGTTTTTAATTAGCCTTGTCGTCTTTGATCAAAACACCACCACCAGGTTTTCCGTAACTTATAATAAAGTATATCCGTAAATAAATAATAAAGGAAATGTAATTTAAAAAAAAACAACTAAATGTTGCATTGAATGCTAGGAATGCTGGGAAACTAATGAAGGCTACTAACATATTAGGTCAGGGATTCCCAAACTGTGGCTTGCTTCTAGGGGGTACGCGAGATGAATCGGGCTATGGCGGACAGGTGTAAAATGAACATTTTAAATCTTTTGTAATTAATTCATGAATAAATACATAATTTCGAATCAGGTCATAATGATATGGAAACATGAAATTAAAGGATATAATTTATAAACTCTGTATGTGTTCATCAAAAAAAGGGCAGCTTATTAAACATGACGCCTGGAATAGCTAATAGAATGCGTTACCTTTGAATGCGTTGGATGGTCCGGTGGGGGAAAGTTTTGCGGATATAACAGGTTTTTGAAAACAACAAAAACAGAAAGGAGGGAAGGAGCAAAGCTAAGAGTTATTTCAGATGGGCAAGAAAGGTAACATTATAGCCTAATGTTGTCCAAACGAATAGGCTACATCCTTGTCAGGCGTTGTTGTAGGCCTATTATACGATATTGTATGTGGATGTAGTTAGGCTACTATGCAGGCTACTTTTCATAACTTTTTAACTGACCAAATGCACGCACCTAAAACCGGGAAACGGACAAATATTGTCAACGCGTTTTTATGTGTTTATGTGTCAGATGGTGGGGGTACGCCAGCCGAGTCAGAATGTAGCCGGTGGTACGCGGGGGGAAAAGTTTGGGAACTGCTGTATTAGGTGAATCCAACTTGTCCTGCGCTGCAGTGTATGGCAAGCCGTTCAAGACAAAACGTCTGTCAAAATAACGCCTCCACGTGAAGATTTTTTACTTCTTCAGGAGTAAAAAATAGACGTCTGAGCGTCAGACGGCAAATTTTTACGTGTGCCACGCGCAAAAACTTTGCGTCTGACATCAGAAGTAAAAAAATGATGTCTGGGTGATTTGCTGCAATGCCAGAGCCTTTGTGCCAGAGTAGACACAGCATTGGCCGCTGGAAACAGGAAATGCAGCCGCTATAGTTGCAGCAGAAGAAACAAGATGCCAGAGCAATGGCATTCCTGCTCAAATCGGCGAACCATCGCAAACAGGGCTCGGGGGATTACTTTTCACAAGTAAGATTTAACATTATCGTACTATTGGTTGTATTTTGTGAATGCAATATTACCAGAGAGTTGAAAAAGAGCAAGGATATTTGTTATTGTATGTAAAATCGTAGCCAGCTAGCTAGGCTACTTGCTAGGTGTTCAGGTGTTCACCCGGCTATGAACTGAGACTTGATGAGTCATATTCCATAACACTGACTTACATTACAACTGACACAAGAATGCTATTGTAGAAATGAATCAAATATTGGTAATATAACATTGGCTGGCAAATTTTACACAAGTGGCACAGACTGTAGCCTATTATCGGGCAGTTGCTACTTGTAGCTTAGCTAGTAATAAGTGTGTTGGTGGTAGCTTCACTATTTCCTGAATAAAGTAACTTTTCAATAGCTTAACTTCTTTATATGAAGTAGCTTGGCCAAACAAGCTACACTTTTGTCATGTGAAATTAACACAATTTTACTAATAGGCTACAGTCTGTGCCACTTGTGTAAAATTCGCCGGCCAATGTTATATTACTAATATTTGATTCATTTCTACAATAGCATTCTTGTGTCAGTTGTAATGTAAGTCAGTGTTATGGAATATGACTCATCAAGTCTCAGTTCATAGCCGGGTGAACACCTGAACACCTAGCAAGTAGCCTAGCTAGCTGGCTACGATTTACATACAATAACAAAGATCCTTGCTCCTTTTCAACTCTCTGGTAATATTGCATTCACAAAATACAACCAATAGTACGATAATGTTAACTCTTACTTGTGAAAAGTAATCCCCCGAGCCCTGTTTGCGATGGTCCGCCGATTTGAGCAGGAATATGCTGCACATTGCTCTGGCATCTTGTTTCTTCTGCTGCAACTATAGCGGCTGCATTTCCTGTTTCCAGCAGCCAATGCTGTGTCTACTCTGGCACAAAGGCTCTGGCATTGCAGCAAATCACCCAGACGTCATTTTTTTACTTCTGACGTCAGACGCAAAGTTTTTGCGCGTGGCACACGTAAAAATTTGACGTCTGACGCTCAGACGTCTATTTTTTACTCCTGAAGAAGTAAAAAATCTACATGTGGAGGTGACAGACGTTTTGTCCTAAACCGCTTTCCATAGCAGTGTGCTTCATAACGCGATAAATTCTGGGTCGAAAGCAATGCATCTAGGTTAGAATTTGTGTCAGACTTGTCATGGCTGAAGGAGATGACATGAACATGCACGTGACCTAAAACCTTGCAGTTTCAGGTAGTCGGGGGTTTGGGGTTCTGCATAGTGCTCTTTACCACCCTAAAGATGTGTCAACACATCACTTTTATTGGCTTGAAATTCCCATTGCCCGAAATAACACAGAGCATATGAACATGTAATTTCCCTTCTTCCTGTGACTTCAATCAAGTAAAAAAAAAAAATAACCCTATTATTAATTTGATCAGACACCTTGTTCATTTTAATGAGTATGAAAGGTGATGTAAAATGTTTTCAATGGAAACTACAGTGAGGAACATAATTCTCGGCAAGGTCAGGGGAGGGGAGTGCAGCTGGATTAAGAAAGTTTGGTTACAATTGATATAGTATGGGAAAACATTGCCATAGTAGCCTATATATCCCATTTTCATTGTTGCCTAATGCTTATGTTTGTGTTCATAAATAGCAATTTGTAACACTTGTTTTGTTTTCCTCCCTAGGACATAATTCTCAATCATTTAGCGGACAGATTGGAAGAAAAACTTGTCAGTTGCCTAAATCGGGCCCCTCTTGATTATGACTATCTTGAGTTTATATGTACCCAGGAGATGGTCATACTGTCAACATTGTCAAGCCAAATTCCAGTTCCTCAGGCGGTGTATGATGCCATTGTTGAGCTACACCGTCTTGTCTCTAACAGAAATCCCATTCAGAATCAGAGGACAGTTCATATGGAGAAGGGAGGTCTTGGCCGCCCCCGTTTTATAATTGACAGGGACCATGTGGTGGAGCTTATGGAAATGGGACAGTCATTAATCTGTATTGCAAAGCAGTTTGGAATATCAAAGTGGACTTTACAAAGGCGCATGCGAGACTGGAATCTGTCCTTCAGTTAAATGTACAGTCAGCTGAGTGATGCTGAACTTCATCATGTTGTTCGCAATATCATTTCCAGAAACCCAAATGCTGGGTACAGAACAATGATAGGCCTGTTATTTGCGAGAGGACATAGAGTTCAGTGGGCAAGGGTACGCGAAGGTATGCATCGAGTGGACACAGCAGGAATTCTCTCAAGAATAACCCAGTTGGGTTGAGTGGTTCGCAGGACATACTCTGTCCCAGGGCCCAGATCACTGATGCATATTGATACCAACCACAAGCTAATCAGGTTAGTTGTGTTTTGAAATACAGCCCCTTCGTAACCATCATAAGATGGTTCCTCAATATAGATACAACATTGTCATTTTTGGCGGTGTTGATGGCTACTCAAGGAAGGTCATTATCATTTTATTTTATTTTTGATTATGGCGGTTTATTAACATTAGCACATTAATGATAGAAATTCACAACTATTCGATTGTAATTATTGATATTGTGTCACTATTCTGGAAATATGTAGTGCCAAAGACAAGCAAAGGAAAGTTGTTTAGAAAATTCATCCCCATCGACTGGGACCTAAAGATTGATTGTAGAGATGTAACGATTGATTGTAGCCTATGTTTATCCTACTCCTAGATCATGTACTTGAATGCTGCAAACAACAACAAGGCATCAACAAACCTGGCCTTCTTCTCTGAAGCTGTAGAAAAATATGGTTGGTCTCAAAGGTAGGTCGTTCTTGTTGAACAGATTCACATCCTCCTCCGTTTATATGGCATGAATGGCTTTATTGAAGATACTCCTCTGTCCCATTCATTACCCTAGGGTGAGGGGAGACCAAGGGGCACGGAAACGTTGATGTGGCCCGACTGATGTTTGACGTACGAGGAGCTGGAAGAGGCAGCTTTATTGCTGGGAAAAGTGTCCATAATCAGCGGTATATGAGACAGCTTATGTGCAAAAGCATATGCATGCGAGCACGCACACACACAGAGTACAGTACAGTACAGTACATGTGCATTTCATGTCCATGAGGGTAGTGGGCGATTGTTAGAGTTTAAAAATCTGTGTGAATTAATTGTCTAAACCTTATTTGTCAAGCCAACTACTCTTTTATCAGTATGCTGTAATACTGGGGAATTATGCTATTATTTAAAAGTTAATCTGACTTTTGCTTTGAACAGAATTGAAAGGCTGTGGCGGGATGTCTACATCGCAGTGACATGCTTTTTCTACAGTGCCCTGCACCAGGCAGAGGAGGATGGCCTTCTGGATTTATCGCAATCTTCACCAATATTCGCCTGGCTAACACCATGCCAGATAACAGATTGTGATTGGTACCCTGATATTCTGTACAGGTTGCTTTCGAAAGTGTGTCGACCAAACTGGCCTTCAGAGCGAAATCTAATCCCTAGGAAATTTGATTCGGTTCACCGAGAGCTAATATACCACTTTTCCTGCAGGATTTGCACATTCCGCCTATCGATTGGGAGAACAGCGGCCTCATACCTGATCAAAACTGTGGAGTCCATGTGCCCGAGACTGACTACCCTCTCAGGCCTGATGAACTTGCTGGACTTCGTGCAGCTGTGGACCCAAATCAACCTGTTGACGTTAGCTTAACATTAGCCTAATTAGCAAGTCTTTTACCACAAGGTCTGATGTAAGGTGTTATTTAATTTTTAACGAGTTCCACTAATTCAATTGCAGCGTGTAATGTCGTTGACCAGCTGTTAATTAAGTTAACATTTAAGAGGTAACATTTCGTGGCTAATCTTAGATAGCTAAGTTATCGCTAGTGGGTCACATGTAGTCGATGGGTTGTGTTTGAGTAGGAAACGTGTTTTAACTAATGCAAACATTGTTTTGTCTTCACTTAAACAGATTAACTGAATCAAAATATAAGGCAAATATGTGTTCATTGTGAAGAAACAGATGGACATGACCTATGACCTTTGCCCTTCGGGGAGAAGAAGTTGTCCAAGACAAGCCGCCCATCGTCCAGATATTGCACCGATGGCTGCATGGATTCCAGTTGCTGCTACTGGAAGAAACTGGAATCCATGCATTTCCACAGAATTATTTTTGGAATCTGATCCCTTATCATACCTGTTCATTCTTACTCGTCGCTCGACTTATCGTGACTAAATTCAAGATGGCTGCAAACGCTAAACTCTGTGAAGATACTGTCTGTATAAATCGTCTTGTAAGTAAACTACCAGTGCTTTTTCAAAGTTCTCAATGTCTCGTTTTAAATGTCAAGGCCCTCGGAAGTGTACCAATGAAGTATGGAGCTACTTCGAGCCTTGTAAATGGTATAAAACAGTGATTTATTTGCATGGCTAGGCCGATGCCCGATAGCCTGGGTTTTCCCATGCTGCCTTACGCGCGCGATTTTATTCACGCTGCTAGGCAGCCTGGATTCTATGGACTTTGGTTCCTTCGTTGAGGTGAAAACTATCACAGAACGGAGGGAGGGCAGCAAGACGATGACGACACACCAAAGCCGTTATGAGCTATGTACAGACGCATTTGATAGACATTTGTAGCGCACAATCAAGGGCTCTGGGCATTTGTAAACCACGTTTCAAATACGAGAAAATGAATGTCTAGTTCCCAGACCCCATCTTAATGAGATGAGGTCTGACGTTAGCCAGGATAGATGCCCGAGGCACCCTCAACGAAAAACTGTTGGTAGCATTGGCTAACTAACGCCAGATTTCTGAGTGCAGGGGACAAGCCGAGGTGAGCTATGAGACATACGTTCACACTCGGTATTATGTTTCAACACACTTTAGGTCAATATCACACCAGAATTCTCCTTTAATGTCTTTTCAAAGATTCTCCTTTTCATGTCAGCTTTAAGTCACTTTGCTCAAGGAGGCATATCAAATATTCATTTAAGTACTTGTATCCCAGATATCGCACCAAACGTCAAGGTTGTTGTGTCATGCTGCTGAATGGCAAGGGGGTATACAATGTTTGATAACATACTGTGCATACTTTGCCTTTGGCTAGATTATGCTTTTAGAAATCAGTGCAGAAAGGAAAGGCATTTAATAAGTGCTTGAAAGTAGTTAAGACTATGTTTGAGAGGAATTTTTATAATGACAACAGAGATATGGGCCTGATGATACCAAACGCCCCTTGTAAACGCAATCATTTTAGTTTGCTTTGGATAAGCAATTTTCAGATAAATTGTAACTCTTATTGTTATTGTCTAAACTTGATTCTGACATAATTGTGTTTTAAGGTCAAATGTGGAACCTATAGTGGGCATTGCCACACTATGGGTCTGCAGAAGAAGGGCCTGTGTTTTTTTTTGTGCTTATAAGTTACAAGTTAAACCTCTGAACCCATTTTCAATCCATTATCTTTACTAGAGTTCAGGGCTTACTGGCTGTACTGTATCTGTCTCATCCATGGCTAGATGATCAGGATCATCCCATGACCTTTACCAGATACAGTATATGTGCTTATTCTCCTTTTTGCTGCCAGATGACTCTGACGTTGTCCAGGTGGGTGATGACATGGAAGAGCGTGTCGTCGTGGAGAAGGCCACCAACACTAAGATGGGTAGAGCGTGTCGTCGTGGAGAAGGCCACCAACACTAAGATGGGTAGAGCGTGTCGTCGTGGAGAAGGCCACCAACACTAAGATGGGTAGAGCGTGTCGTCGTGGAGAAGGCCACCAACACTAAGATGGGTAGAGCGTGTCGTCGTGGAGAAGGCCACCAACACTAAGATGGGTAGTCAATACCAGCAGCAAAGAGCAGATAAAAAATCTGATTGTATATTGAGATATATTTGTCATTAAAGTTCCTCTTGTGATTTCTCCAAATGTAAATATGCTATTGTATTTATGTAGAGGAATGTGGGACCCTTTCTGAGGATTTGAACTTCCTGGCAGCAAAGTTCCTCCCCATCACAACTATCAGCCAGGCCTGTCTGGAGGAGGGTGATGGGTTACATGAGGCCATAGCAAAGACTGAAAACTGCAGGTACTTGTGCTTGTGTACAGTCATCATTTGACTTATTGCATTATCATTTGACATAATTTTAATAATTGCATTATTTCTCATTGTTGTCATGAAAATCAATGCCTCCACCAAACTTTAACGTTTACATTTGCAGGAAGACGCTGGGACACCTCCTGACCACCACGGAGGCCAGCTGGGACAATTATAACCTGACCACTCATGACCTTGGTCCCCAAATGTTGAAGGGCACCTTTGCCCTGATCGACACCTGTCTGGCTAAAAAAATTTACATTTTAGCAAAGACTGAAAACTGCAGGTACTTGTGTTTGTCTACATAGTCATCATTTGACTAAAAAAGGCTTAGATTTGACCCTTTATGACAGTAGACTAGGTTGATTATCATATAATGTGACACCCCCGGGCATTTTTGAGTAAAAGTTGGCAAACAGACTTTTCAATGGGTATTTTTTTTTTGCAGAATCCATTTTTGCTGTTTGTCAAGCTGTATCTTTTATGTGAAACTCAGTAGAGCGCAAACTCCAATATGACCTCAGAAATGTCAGGTTATGTGGCAATTAAGAAACTTGTATGTGACAATGATAATTGCATTCTCATTGTTGTCATGGAAATCAACCTGGTCTACAATGCCTCCACCAAACTTTAACGTTTACATTTGCAGGAAGACACTGGGACACCTCCTGACCACCACGGAGGCCAACTGGGACAATTATGACCTGGCCACTCATGACCTTGGTCCTCAAATCTTGAAGGGCACCTTTTCCCTGATCGACACCTGTCTGGCTAAAAAAAAAAAATAGAAATTTTGGAGACCCAGAAATAAAGTGAGATATTGATTGTACACATTTATAATTATTTTTATGTTCATCGTTATACTGCATACTGCATTGATGTACTGCATATCCTCTCTTATTCTCCTACCATAGAGACACACAATCAACCTCCAACCTGACCACTGTTCAATTAAGTTCATTAAGACTGTTTGTTCAATAAAATCAGTCCTTTGAGTGGAGTCTGTTGTGTATCCTTGTTCTTCTTTTTAGTTGGAAGTTCTCGTGCTTTGTTCTCTTCATTCGTGGCCTATATGCATCTAAAGCCACATTTTTCTTTTTTTTGGACACATTGGTGAAGTTACTGAAAGCCAGCTTGTGTGCTCTTGTGTACAGTGTTATACAGGTCATGGCTTGGCTTGAAACAATCTGAATTGCACCACTCTAGTAGGTCTGTTAACATGGCATGTATAGACGTTTTCTGTTCAGCTTCAGGCTTTTGCGACTGCGCTGTGTTTTCTGAGTGTGTGGGTAGCTCTTGAGGTTGGAGGATATTTACAACATGTATACAGACACATTTTTCACTGTGACTATTTGCTGTACACGTGCACGAAGTTGGAGTTTTCAGACTGACAATACCAATGCTTCCATCACTATGGAAGACGGTTACATTGTCATCATTTCTGTGGTACAGTTGACTGTTGATTCCTTATTCTGCTTCTGTATTTCACATGTTCCTAATGTCCATCTCTCTCCTCTGTGCCTCTTTACTAAAAATGATGTGCTTACACAGGTTACCCCTTCTGATACTTTCGTAATCACACATAAAGTGACTAACCATAACTAAATCGACTGTGTAGCAGTTGAGACTAGATTTTACAGAACATTTTCCATTTTCGTCAATGTTTAAGTTTGAGCCGAGACCCTTTTCAAACATGACTGCAGCTTCCTTAGCAGCGGCGGAGGTGTCCACTTTCAGCTTCTGTGAGGTCATCCATGTCACCGCAGTATTGGGCTTCTTCTCAAAACTCGGAAGTAGTGAACAGCGGCCATTTTGTTGATATACTGCTAGGCAACGCGTTGATCAGCTGAGTTCGCTCGCAGCTGATCAGCTGAGCGTAGTTATGGCTTCCTCTCGTCGGTATCAAGACAAGATAAGCTTGATTGGCATGGACCCATATCTGATAAAACCCATATATTTCAGTAAACATCCATCATTATTGCCTGGAGTAACTTATCTGGATATATTTAACTATCTTGTTCAGTATCCGCATACACATCGCAGGAGCTTAAGGCATTCAAGTCGCTTGAGTCTTATAACTATTTCATCTCTGGAAAGGTCGGCGACCTTCTTACATTTTTGTTCAACCAACGACGACATTGTCAAACTTTGTCGTGATCGCAGAGGTACTTATGCTAATGTTTGTTTGATGCTTGTATGTATGATCTTATTACTTGTTTAGCATAACGTTACCCTGATTATGCTGCTTGATAACGTTCGCATATCATATATTGTTATCTTTCTGTTTTTGCTTAGACCATATCATAATATCTGAAAACCTTTTGGAACAGTGTAGTGAGAAATTTTGGCCTTAAAGGTGTTTCCATTTAAGTGCAGGCTATATTCAACCATTTACTCTTTTGGTATGGTCTGTGCAAAGCTGAAGAAAGAGACGCTGCTGTAAGCAGAAAGTGAAGGAGAGATTTATGTGTTAACAACTGTGGAATTCCATGTTCAAGGTGTTTGCGCAGTCATGCTGGGTGTGTGAGTGTGCAGTCCCGCTGTGTGTGTATGTGTCTTCATGGTGAGCGCATGGTTGCAGCCTTGCTGAAAGTGTGTGCGTATGCCATGATGTCTGGATGTATGTGCGTGTGTCAATGCTGTGTATGTGTGTACCATGGCTTAGGTGTGTGTGTGTCCTCGAAGGAGGCTGGGTAGGCCTCTTCTCGACGGCTGGCGCCCTAAGACCTTATTTACTGTCTTGGGGTCAATCTTGACTGAATTCCATGGCCCTTGGTCGTTATGGGATACAGCCTTATAGATATGGTTGACTCTTTGGTTAACTATGTCGTAAACAAGTTTGCGTACCATTAATGGAGATGTCATGTCTTGTCTGAACTGTCAGTGAAGTATAAAAAGTGTTTCCCTGTTTGTAACATCAGACTGCGTCTGTTAGCAACACGACGTAGGTCTCCGGATTCGTGAATAAAGCTCTCTGAGATTTCTGACTTGACTCCTGGCTGACTGAGACTTCATTTCTGAAACAATCCCTAGACAATTTTAAGTTCCTACATTTGGGGGCTCTTTGTCCGGACACTGATCATCCAGCCGTGCGACGGAACCTGACTTCTTGAGGTCCCCTGGCCCGGGGGTCCTGACTACTAAGGACCTGGTAAGCTTTACTTGAGCATCCACCTCTCTGTCAGAAGGTTTTGCCGCGCAGCCTGGACGTCCAGTGAAATACGGAACCCGATTGTCAGCCCGGTGGTGAGTTTTCAGAACTCTGTTGTGGATATTTCATCCAATTCTGTTGTCGTTGAACCTTTGCCAGGTCCAACGCTTGTGGTCAGAGAGCGACTGCAGTACTTTGTTGTATGCGCATGGTGATCCTTAGCCAGGATCACGGGGCTGTTGGCACACAGTACCAGTTTCTGTCAAGCTTGAATATTTAGTGTCTGTTCCAATTTCTTTAATGCTCACATCCGTCTCTTTTATTTTTCAGAGGCTGTTGGTTATGCCATTGTCACTAAAAAGAAAATACAGTGCAAAGACTTATTTTTGATAGTTTATGGCTAATACTTACTACCTTACTATTGCATTCTCTGATTTTCATTACACTCATGATGATCTAGCCCTATTACTTTCTGTCTGTATTTTAGTATATTCCTCCTGGAATGTGGTTGATAGTTTTGTGTCTGACGCTAATCCTAGTGTTACATTGCATTTCTTGCTACTAAGGTCCTGAGTGTCTCTCTCTCTCTCTCCCTCCCTGCGCTCAGACACCCTCTTTCACTCTATCACCCTGTGCTGTTCTCAGGAACATGCTACAATTGGTGTGGAAAACTGTCTTCTGTACCTGTTTCTTTTTTCTACTGAGGTCAGTGCCAGTGTGGGTTGTTGGTAATTTTTTGCTTTGTTTGATTTTCTGCCGTCTCCTCCGGCACATTGCCCTTTAAAAAAAAAAAAAAAAAAAACCTTTGCCTGCTAGGATTACATGGATGGCTGATTGTTATTTATTCATTTCAGGTTCTTATTTCATATATTTCTATTACTAAAAAAAAAAAAACAAAAAAAACCTTTTCCCTTTCTCCTTTCTTTTATTTTCTTTTGGTTTTCAAAAGCAAATAAGAGGGGATACTAGAATAACTCCTAAAAATATTTTTTTTATTTTAGTCTAACATAAGAGACTAATAGCATTTTATTTTCTGTCAACTCCATAGAAATTTACAAAATGGGTGCAGAAAAAAGTAAATTAGTTACGGTACCCATTGCTATTAAAGATCCAGGTTGCCTAAGAACCATGTTTAACAAATATGGAGCAGAAGCAGTAGATGCACTGTTATTGACTAGATGGCATCGTTGGACGGAGGGGAAATTTCCTCTAATAGGCACTCTGAGCGTTGCCTGCCTTCAGGAATGTAGGGAGATAATGGCAAGCAAGGTCAAGCCGTTCAAACCAAATGTATTCGACATGTGGGAAAGAGAAGCAGCGGAGCAGCAATTGAGAAATGAAAAGAAGCTGGAAATGCAAAGTTCAGCTCAACAGCCAAGAGGTGGACAGGAAACATTGCCCACTGGCTCCCAGCCTCAATCCAGCGGTTGACCCCACGACAGACGAAGGTAAGAGAACCTTTGCAGATTGCCTGACTAATCTCTACGGGGCCCTGCGAGATACGTTCCCGAACACGGTCGATTGGACACAGATGGCGGTACAACAGGGCTCTGAAGAGAGAGCCTTCGACTTCATGGCACGTTTGTCCAAGGCCGTGATGACTCACGCAGGCACCGAAGACCGAGCACAAAGAAAGACCCTGATGAGGCAACACTTCCTGAACGGTCTGCGGACAGAAGTAAGAGAATATGTGGTGAAACATTGCATTAATTGGAGAAGGTGTGAAGCTGCTGAATTGTTGTCTTATGCTGAAAATTTTGAAGTAACCTGTGTTAAGAAAAAGGAAAAGAAGGACACAGAGCTGCGAGGAGCACAGCTGGCTTTCTACCAAGGCCAGGGAGGCGGGGGAGGAGGACAAAAAGGAAATGGCCGAGGACGAGGAGCTCGTTCAAACGATAGAGTGGTATGTTATGCATGCAACAAAACAGGCCACTACGCTAAACAATGCAGAAGCAAGAATGGTCAGAGAAATGGCGGACGTTCCGACGACCGCTCTGACAACCAAAGAAATGACAACCAAGACAACCAGCGTGCTGACTTCCCCGCGTGGACGCGCCGCGAAGAAGACCGGCCCTAGGATGAGGCCAGCGGTCACCAGGAGGCGCCGGGACTCCACGGGGATCGTTCAGCATGTTTTGCTATGATGACCGATTCACACGACACTGACATTTTCTCATTTCCATTGTTTGACACTGATGCAAGCATAGCCACTGATAATGATGAACTGTTTGCCTTTCCACAGCTCACGACAAACCCCACCTCCTCTCCGAAAATACATCTTCAAGTTCAAGATAAGAAAATCGCATTCTTGTTGGACACAGGGGCTCAGATTTCCACTCTGGGACGCTCAGACAGCCACCTGTTCACTAACCTCAGAAGTGGTAGAGAGATTCACGTAACAGGCGTAACAGGCCAGACAGCCACTGAAATTTTATCTCAACCTCTTTGCGTCAGTTATGGTGATAAGGAGTTGACACATAGTTTTTTGCTTAGTGAAAGTTGTCCTGAAAATTTACTAGGAAGAGATTTAATGTGTAAATTAAGTATCTCCCTTGATTTGTCCCCCACTGGCATTGCACTCAATTCTGCATTCTCTTTCTTCCAGACTAACATCACGCTTGTACGGACTGTGTTTGAGTGTGTGCATCAGGATTGTATCCAGCCTACACCGGTAAAGTTAATTGGTCAGGGGGAAACTCCCCAGTCTTTGCGCTGTACAATGGCAACATACCACAGTTCTGACGATGAGTATTTGAATTGGACTAACGATAGTGGAAATGTTTTGAAGTTGAGCATATGTGGAACATTGACTAGTAAAACAAAATCGGCAGCGGTGGTAGATCTAGACCCTGCCTTGAAGAGCTATTTTAAGCTGAGTGACTCCCATCCCCACATTCCTTTGAGAAAAATGCAAGGGCAATGGGAAGATTTTGACTGTTTTGTGAAAACATGTGTGGAGTCTGTTGACTGGAAACCAGAGGTTGGTTTTTCAAACTTGTATTACTCACAGAGTAATGTTGCATATTTCTTTCAATGTTGGCAGCGTGTCGAGGTACAACCTACGGTGTGCTTCGAGAAGCCTGAGGAGGAGACAAGCGCCGCTGAGGGAAATTTGACGGGTCTGTTAAATCAGGTACCAACTTCTTTATGGGCTACTGATTCATTTGATTTTGGCACATTACGTACTGCACGTCCTTTGATCATCACCCCAAAGACTGAAACTTACCCTTTCCAGAACCAATATCCTTTAAGTCAGGAAGCAGCAGAAGGGATAAAAGCCGGTTTTCAGTCATTACTCGAGAGGGGTGCTGTTGAGCCATGTGAGGGGAGTCCTGTGAACAGCCCTTTACTCCCCGTTAGGAAAAAAGACAACACATGGCGTTTTGTGATTGATTTGAGACGTGTTAACTTAGCAGTGCAGCCTGTAGCATCTGTTGTGCCGAGCCCTACTACTATTTTGACTACAGTACCCTCTGACGCGGCTTACTTCTCTGTCGTGGACATAAAGAACGCGTTTTGGAGCGTACCAGTTGCAAAAGAGTCACGTTTTTGGTTTGCATTCACATTGAGAATGGATAATGGTCGTTCGCGCCAGTATCAGTTCTGTCGATTGGCTCAAGGTTTCATTTCAAGCCCGTCCCTGTTTTCAGCTGCTTTGAATGAGTGTCTTGAAAATTTTGCACCACCAGAGGGCAGCACTATTGTCAGCTATATTGACGATATTTTAGTTTGTAGTAATACTTTGCCCGCATGCCAAACAGATACTGTAGCTTTGTTAAGTTTTCTTGCAGACGCGGGTCTCAAGGTCTCTAAAGATAAGTTGCAGTTGTGCAAGACACGAGTGAAGTACGTGGGCCACATTTTGGGTCCTGGCGTGCGAGAACTTGATCCTAGTCGTGTCTATGCCATTACACAGTGTCCCAGGCCTTTGACTAAGAAACAGGTGTTAGGCTTTTTGGGATTGGTAGGCTATTGTCGAGCTTGGATCATGGATTTTTCTGCGATAGGAAGACCGTTGCAGTTGTGTGCAAATGATTGTGCAAAATTAACTGATAAAGTCACATGGTCTCCCGAATGTGAAAAGGCTTTTGTGGCTTTGAAGGCTGGTCTGGCCTCTGCCCCTGCATTAGGTCTGCCAGACTATGACAAGCCATTTCATTTGTTTGTGTGTGAGAACAGAGGAACAGCAGCAGGTGTTCTCTGTCAAAAGCACGGTGGGCAAAATCGTCCGATTGCGTACATTTCCAGAACTCTGGATAATGTGGCTGTTGGGTTTTTACCCTGTTTAAAGGCAGTGGCGGCTGCGGCGGCGGCTGTCCTGGCCTCAGCGGATCTCGTCCAGATGCATCCATTGACTGTCCACGTCCCACATGAAGTTCATGCATTGTTGTTACAAGCTAAAACCACACATTTGACTTCTGCACGTTTGTTGGGTTACCAGCATGTGTTGCTGGCACAGGAGCATATCACCTTGACTCGCTGTGCCACTCTAAACCCAGCTACTATGCTGCCATCTGCTGATGATGGTGAACCTCACGACTGTGTGACTGTGATTGAGATTTCCTCCAAACCCAGACCTGACATTTCTGACGTACCACTTGACAACTCTGACTGTGTTTACTATGTTGACGGATCTTCTCTCCGCAGGGAAAATGGTGATTTAGGTGCGGCATATGCTGTCGTATCTAATAATGATGTTATTGAAACTCATTCTTTAACAGGAAATCTTTCAGCACAGGCTGCAGAGCTTATTGCTTTGACTAGAGCCTGTGTTTTGGCTAAGGGTAAAACACTTACTGTTTACACAGATTCAAAATATGCACATGGCGTTGTACATGATTTTGGAATGATTTGGCGTGAGAGAGGTTTCCGCACAGCCACTGGTAAGCCAATACAGCATTTGCAATTTGTTTCATTGTTGCTGGCAGCGATCCAGTTACCAAAGACAGTGGCTGTGGTGAAATGTGACGCTCACACCAACAACACTGATCCAGTCAGTTTGGGAAATGCTCTTGCGGACATCACGGCTCGTGAGACCGCAAAGAGGGGAGGTAATGATATCCCAAGTGACTGGCTCAGAACACACAAAGATTTCAATTTGGCACAACACATTGATATTGAGATTAAAAAACCTGAACAAGTGTTACAAGAAGCCCAGGAAAATGCACATCACACTGAAAAGCGAAAATGGAAAGATTGCATACAAAATGATCAAGGTTTATGGGTACATGAAGAGAATGGTAAACCTGTTTTACCAACAAGTTGTTTTCATATGATGGCTAAATTGGTTCATGGTCATGATCATGCAAACGCAAACGCAATGACAAAAATGGTGACTAACATGTATTTTGCTCCAGGTTTTTCCAGTGAAGCGGTGAAATACTGTACACGTTGTTTGATTTGCATGAAGAGAAACACGGCGGCTACCATGAAGCCCGTTATGAGTCATCATCCAACACCGTCTCAGCCATGGGAACACGTAATGATGGACTTTGTGCAACTTGAAAAATGTAGGGGATTTGAATTTTGCTTAGTCATCGTGGATATGTTTAGCAAATGGCCCGAAATCTTTCCTTGCAGAAAGGAAAATGCAAAAACTGTTGCTAAATGTTTGATTAAGGATGTAATTCCCAGATTCGGAGTGCCCACTAAATTGACTAGTGATAATGGTAGCCATTTTGTGAATCAAGTTATCTCTGAATTGACTGACATGTTGCACATTAATTTCAGAACGCATTGCGCTTACCATCCAGAATCGGCGGGCGCAGTTGAACGTCTGAACAGGATTTTAAAATCAAAATTGGGACGAATCATGGCTGAGACGGGTTTGGATTGGGTGTCTGCATTACCATTAGTGTTAATTTACCAAAGGGGCCGGCCGTCCCGTGTCACAGGTTTAAGCCCGCATGAAATAATAACTGGGCGTCCATTCAAAATTCCAGGTGTCATGTATCCACCACAATTACAAAATGCTGAAGATGACATGGCCAGATATATGAGAGGTTTGTGTGCTGCCTTGTCCTCCGTTTCCCAACAGGTAAAAAACGCGCTGCCACAGGTGTTTGGTTCAGACCAGTTACCAGTGCAGCCTGGCGATTGGGTTCAGGTACGAGATTACAGGAGGCGGCATTGGCACACACCCAAGTTTCTTGGCCCGTTTGAGGTATTGCTCGCTACTCCCACGGCTGTGAGGATAGCTGAGAGAGATACCTGGGTGCATCTGTCTCACTGCCGTGTGGTGAAACCCCCAGAGTTTTATCACACTTCAAGCTCCACTCAAGGAAATTCCACAAATTCCACAGAGGCCGCAGAAAGGGCCTGTGTTGCTGTGTCAGTGGCACAGTGAGAGAAAAAGCACTTCCCCAGCGAGAATTAGCTCCACTCGCTGTGTTTCGGTTTGGAAAGGAGTATGGTCTTTTGAAAATTCCCCAGCAAAGTTCGTCAAGTGAATTTGCTGTGTTTCGGTAAAGGAGGATCAACATCATCGCAAGGAGCAACTGTTCTTCAAAAAATTGGACTTTTTAATTGCATTGAGTGCCGTGAGTGTTTGTTATTCTGCCAAGTAAAAGTAAAAGATGGAAATTAAAATGTGGGTGATACTGCAGATCTGGGTAATGTTTATGTTGCTGTGGTTGGGTGGAGGAGTAAGGGAGAAATCTAAAACCTTTGAAGATGAAATTTGTAAGGGAAATACAGCTTGTATGTTGTCATCTCGCACTAGGCATCTAATCAGTAATGATAGTTGCTGGGTGTGTCATTTGCTGCACGCTACTTCCACCGTTCATGGGCGTTGCAGAGTGTTGCAAATGACACAGCTATGTCTGTAAATTTGGTAGGTGAAGATATGCGGTTGATGAGAACTGAATTGATGTCACATCGTTTGGCACTGGACATCCTGCTCGCCGAGAGGGGTGGTCTTTGTCATGTAGTTAATACATCCTGCTGTTTCTTAGTTCCCGATCACTATGCAAATTACACTACTCTAGCTGCTGAAATTCGTGACCTAGTGCCCAGATCTCCTCCTCCAACCACCCTAGATTTGGTTTTTGATCAGTGGTCCCATTATTTAGGTGACATGGCTACTGACATCTTGATGACTATAGTGAAGATTTTTCTGCCTTTCTTGATCCCACTTATCATGTTATATGCATTTGCAATGATTCTCAAGTTTCTGGTTGGATGTGCTCAGCGCCGGATGGCAGCTGCAGCTCCTCCTGCCATTCATCAATTGGTTGCAATTGCTGCCTAGTTTATCTAGAAATATTGTGTGTGATGTAGTGTGCCCCATTTGGGGATGATGTGTTATTTTTATTATTTAAGGCATTATTTAATCCTGTGTGAAGGTATTTATTGTTTAGTTATAATTATGTTTTGCTGTGTTTGGATTTTGACACACTTTAAGGCAATAATTTCTTTTAACAGAAGCGTCTTAGCTTCTGAGAGGGGAATGTAGTGAGAAATTTTGGCCTTAAAGGTGTTTCCATTTAAGTGCAGGCTATATTCAACCATTTACTCTTTTGGTATGGTCTGTGCAAAGCTGAAGAAAGAGACGCTGCTGTAAGCAGAAAGTGAAGGAGAGATTTATGTGTTAACAACTGTGGAATTCCATGTTCAAGGTGTTTGCGCAGTCATGCTGGGTGTGTGAGTGTGCAGTCCCACTGTGTGTGTATGTGTCTTCATGGTGAGCGCATGGTTGCAGCCTTGCTGAAAGTGTGTGCGTATGCCATGATGTCTGGATGTATGTGCGTGTGTCAATGCTGTGTATGTGTGTACCATGGCTTAGGTGTGTGTGTGTCCTCGAAGGAGGCTGGGTAGGCCTCTTCTCGACGGCTGGCGCCCTAAGACCTTATTTACTGTCTTGGGGTCAATCTTGACTGAATTCCATGGCCCTTGGTCGTTATGGGATACAGCCTTATAGATATGGTTGACTCTTTGGTTAACTATGTCGTAAACAAGTTTGCGTACCATTAATGGAGATGTCATGTCTTGTCTGAACTGTCAGTGAAGTATAAAAAGTGTTTCCCTGTTTGTAACATCAGACTGCGTCTGTTAGCAACACGACGTAGGTCTCCGGATTCGTGAATAAAGCTCTCTGAGATTTCTGACTTGACTCCTGGCTGACTGAGACTTCATTTCTGAAACAATCCCTAGACAATTTTAAGTTCCTACATTAGTGCTTTGTGAAAATAATAGCCTAGACGCAGGTAAACTAGGCATACTGAAACATTTACTCAGCTATACACCACCACTAACGTTTCAGCTGTCACTGTAAGCTGTTATGCCATCAGTTGTAGTCTGATTGACGTTAAATATTCCAGGCCTCACTTTTAGACCGTTCTCATCTGCTGTTATAGTTGCCTGTCAGCTTGTCTCTATGTAAAACTAGTGTAGTGCTACATGTAGTAGTAACTTTTCATTTGTCATAGAATTAGGTAGCCTACTGATCATATTAGATCACTTGAGGGATGGCAGGTAGGCTCCCAGTGTTGGACACTAAATCCTAGCACATGACAGAGAGAAAGAATGGTTTATCAAATTTCACGAAGCTAACACAACATTTGTATTATTCTTTAATTATTTTTTTATGAGGAACTGGCAGTTAAGATCTGTGAGTGTTGAATCAGGGTTATGCATGTATCTTGTTTGAAATTTGATTGCAAATCTGTGTTCTTGTCTTAAAACAGGTTAAACACAGCCAGAGGTTGGGTTATTGCCCAGAAGGATGGGATTGCCTTGGCTGCACACTGCACCTGCATGGCAGGGTTAGGCGAGATATGCAGACACGTCGGAGCGGTTCTTTTCGCCATCAAAGGAACAGTACCTTGAAGTGGAAAGCATTGACTTTCACCAGAGACTTTCTAATGTGGAGACACAGCACTCAAAAAATACTCCATAGAAATGCATGGGGCTAGTTTGTCACGCCAATATAGCCGTTGTCTACACATATCCCACCCCTTCCTCAGCAAAACGTCGACATGTGAATACGTTGAGCCAATCATGTGGTGTGATGTGAATACATTGAGCCAATCATATGGTGTGTTGTGAAGACATCGTGCCAATCATGTGTTGTGATCTCGCCGCTGGAGCAAGATTGGTGTCGTGAAGCCTTGCGCACGCGTAGTTCGACCCAAAGACTGTGCCCGATGAGTGCCCATAAAACGTTGGTATATGGCCGCCGAGTGGAGGGACTTGCCTAAAAGGACTTTGCTTTCACTCAAAGGCCATGATCAAACACAGGCTGGACACAGCACTATCAGAAGGGAAACCAACACAATATAAGGACAAACAAAAGCTACCTGTTGTGTCAGAGCCAACAGATGCCGAGATGGCTACTTTCTTTGATGAGCTGCACGCTGCACCAGCCTTGCTCTCGGTCATGAAAGACTATGCAGAGTTCTACGCTCCAGTGGCGAACACTGATACCAGCCAGCCCTTGAGTGAGCTATTTGATGAACAGTGCATTTCTATGACAAGAGAACAATTACTCCAACACTGCAGTGCCATTGCAGTAAACATTAGTCAAAGGCAAGCTGACGCAATAGAACGGCAGACTAGAGAACAGTCCAGAAGTAAAGCATGGCTTACATTTAGGGCTGGAAGAATTACAGGCTCACGTATAAAAGGTGCTTGTTCCACACCACCCGAAAGTCCATCACAAAGCCTCATCAAAACTATCTGTTACCCTCTGAGCACAGTCTTACTAGTAAAGCAAACACCTGGGGATGTGATCATGAACAACAGGCATTCAGGCATTATTGTCAGCAGATGGATTCCCACACAAATTTCAGATGTGAGACCAGTGGTTTTGTGATAAATCCGGAGCTGCCTCACATGTGTGCTACTCCTGATGGGACAGTGCATTGCGATTGTTGTGGTGATGGTGTGGAGGTTAAATGTCCATTGTATGGACATGATAGCATAAGCCTCAAATATTGTGTTAATAGGCAATTCTGTTTAGAGGAATCTCAGGCAAATTACAGCTCAAACAATCGCATGCCTATTATTTGTCAGGTCCAGACACAGATGCTTGTATGCAACAAGGAGTTTGTTGATTTTGTTGTATGGTCAGAAAATGATGTTCACATAGAGAGGATAGAACCAGATATCGAATTGTGGAAAGTAATTAAGGTCAAATCTAGGGCTCTGTTTTACAAAGCCATTCTTCCAGAACTTGTGGGTAGATTTTTTTCAAGGCCATGTCCATCAGCAATGCCGACTGACACAGCTGATGTGACTGAAGTGGATCCCTCTGAAAGCAGAAGGCCAATCCCATCAGACATCATCTGTGTGTGCATCATCTGTGTGTGCCTTCAAATCTAAAATCTAAGATGACCATTAAAACAACTTTGTGTAATTCAATACTGAACCTGTGATTAAGATGTTAAGGTAACACAGTACACTACACATTAATATACCCTACAGTTAATCAAAAGGCACAAACGAAGGGCACATGTTGGTTAGGCAACAACAGACAACTGTAGTTTTCTTATCGATAATTGCTATCTCAGATCCTGATGTCACCAGCTAGGAGATTGGTATCTTCTCTGACAGTATCGCATATTTATTACACACTAATCCTATCACTCTCTCTACATGTATGCGGACATGTGCAATTTTGCAGGTGGTCTAAACTTCAAGAGCAGACAGCTGTAACTTTCCTCGTGTATAACTGGGTGTTGCAACTTTTGCACATTTTAAGCCTACACTCTCTTGTATATTAAAGCCTCTGTCTGCCAAGACAAAATCACCTGGGGTAAGTAGTTTGAGTAAGCCTGAGTTTTCTGTGATATATTTATCAGTGGTGCGCCCTCCCCATGCCCTAGAGAGGAAATAAATTGATCCCTGAGGTGTGATGCCTATAAGGTATTTGATGGTGTTTATCTGAAGACCAAAGTGAGACTGTGTGCTGTCAAACTACTAGGCCTCTCTATAAAAATTTCAAAACAGTCGATTATTACAGTCACTTTTGACCCAAAATCTTGACGAAAGGTTATTGACATAGACTTCCAAAGCTCATCTCTCCTTGGCCAAAAGATGAACTTCTTAAAGGAAGTCTTAAACTTCTTTAGCACTTTAAGGCCCTTTTCTGGTTTGTTTTGGATGAACTAGAGTGGTGGACACCGAAATTCTGATGATTGGTCCTGTCTCGACTTTTCTGACTCGTTTTGAATCTCCTCAGACTGCTCATGGGTGGCTGCCAACAGGCATACTGTAGTAGGCTACTCAAACATCCTAAAACAACCCTTAACGTTCGTTTTCAAAACTGTGCAACTCACCGAGTGGTAAGTGGTGTTCGTTGATGTTCCAAAACAAGTAGCGTAGCGAAATACAGTTTCTGTCGTGTTTTATTTGCCATTTTGTAAAATCCCATTGATTTCTGTTGGAAGACTCATTGCACGTTGATATTACTGCGCCACCGTCTATGATTCAGGTTCAAATACGAATCATACATTGCGCCGATATATTTGCTTTTAATAGTCAACGAACTCCACTAACCACTCGGTGAGTTGCACAGTTTTGAAAACGAACGTTAAGGGTTGTTTTAGGATGTTTGAGTAGCCTACTACAGTATGCCTGTTGGCAGCCACTCATGAGCAGTCTGAGGCGATTCAAAACGAGTCAGAAAAGTCGAGACAGGACCAATCGACAAAATTCCGGTGTCCACCACTAGTTCATCCAAAACAAACCAGAAAAAGGGCCTTAAAGTGCTAAAAACCGGAATTTTCCTTTAAGTCTCACATATAAAACATGTACGACACAAACAAAGGTTTTGGACACAGTAGACTGTGAAATGGCAAATCTGTAGGCAAGGTCTTGTTCAGCGAAGTTGTGACGTCTCATCAGTACTAACACACGTTTTTGAAACTTAGCGAGTGAGGTTTTTATGCAGTCAGTAAGGGAGTCTTCCATGAAATTGAAGAGCACCATTAATGTAACAAAACTGGGTAATACTGTATCATCTCTGAGTGTGTCCATGCTTATTTTCTAACTGGCTAGCTGACATTTCAGTGTGATATTGCTAGTAGGCAGTCTCTGGTGAAAAGCTTGTATTTTGGAGCACACTTCAGAAGTGCAAGTATCTTCCTCTACAGTCTCCAATAGACCTCTGAGGTTCGCCTACAAAAAAACTGCCATCTTTGACATCCGGTATCTGGCGATTTTTCCTACGGGAAAATAACATGGGGATTTTGAATATTCGCACCTGTTAAAGTCTCGTGGGGATGAAAAAGTCTGAAATGCAGACGTTTTCCTGAACACGCTTTTGTCCTCTGCCTTCGAGTAGATACTGTGATCTCCGGTAAGTGAAGGCGGCACACTTAGATTTTTGCTACCCCAGAGCTAACTTGCAATGCAATTTGCCATAGGTTGCCATTGCCATTAACAACCGGATTGCCATTGCCATTAATTTGCCATAGGTTGCCATTTGCCATTAACAACCGGATCTCCTTCTATGGGCAAAAATGGCCGTTTTGGATCTTTTTTGTAGGCGAACTTCAGAGGTCTATACCTCATTAGCCTCAATAGCATTCATCCATGGGCTGTGTTGCTCCTGTGCCACATTCTCTGAACTTGATGCCATCTGTGTTCTTCGCTGCTGCACCCTGTTGTACCTGACCATTACACCTACTTTCCCTGACTTCTCAGCCTTTCCTCCTACCAGCTTCAATGAGGGGGCCCAGTCAGGATGAGTGCTGTCATGTAGATATGACGGCTTACCCAAAAGCAATCCACACAACAGGGACCGTTTACCCTCAACCTAATAGGCTACACGTCAGGGCTACTGACCTTTTTTGCTAGGAGCACTGTAATAAAATAACACCATGGGTTATCATATGTTAAAGCAACACCAAAGAGTTTTTTGTACCTTAAAATAATGTTTCCAAAATCGTTTCAGTGATTCATCAACTAGTAACAGAGTGAGCGGCACTTTCTGCATTCGCTTCGCAGCCCTCTATCGGCTATTCACCCCTTGCAGACACGTGACTTAAGTCACGTGACGGCTCCATGCTGGACGGCAAAAAGATAGGAGACGGACGGCAAATTACATTATGTCATAACGATTATGATGAACTGAATACCATTACTATAACATCTTTGTAGTTCAATGTATTGCTGTTTGAGGTCTGATAGTCAAAGAAGATGCCAGTGGTGTTGTTAGAGGAAATGGGTCATGATCGCAAATGTAAAGTTATTAAAACTGGTGGTAACAGCAAGGGGAGATACCGTTAGGTCGTATAACGTTAGGCTACTGTATGGGAAATGAACACCCATAAGTATTTCTGGACTAAAACATTGCAAAGCGATTTGGTTACTTTATTTGTCTTGCTTTTATCAGTTGAAACATAGTCAAAACGTTAAGAATGTCATATCAGAACATGAAATAATAACTCAGCTGCCACACTTAGAAGCTAGCTATTCTAGCTAATGTTTATCGTAGCTCATAGTGCTAGGGCTAATGTAACTCGTCAGTTTGTACGTTGCCCAGTGAATAAACTTACTTCTTAGGCCTACATGAACTGTATTATGTGTTTACATTCAGATCTTGCCAAAGACTTTGCCTAAGTGCTATCTGCCGTCCTGTTCAGAGTCTATGGTTGCTATAGCAACCGCTGCTGTGCTTCATACACTGAGGAGATAACCATGCAATTGTGGTTGAAATACTCCCGAAACACAAAGAAAACAAACCAAAATATATCTATGCAAGAACATGGGATGTTGTTGTATTCCAAACAATAAGCCAACAGTCGTGGAAGGGCATTACTACGGTTAAATCTCACTATAATCTCCTAGCTGTGCGATATGTCCCATTACAACCCATTGATTTGATTCGTGTTCTTGCCGTCCACTAGGCTATTTTGCTGTGGCGCGAACAAAACGTGACGTCACTTGCAAGGGGTCAATAACCGCACTATGTAAGTTTGCCGGATCGGGTAGCGGATCTGTAGTTCTATGGAACGAGACACGAGCAACTACAAATTTGACTTGCATCCGATGTCGCAATACATTGTACATTCATAAAATCATGCAACATATTCTACCTTGTCTGTGGACATTGTTATTTGCAAAGCTGGTGCTGGATAAACAAATAGGTCGTGCGACAGAGGAAAAGTCCTTTGGTGTTGCTTTAAAACTTCCCTGAACAAGACCTTGCCTACAGATTTGGCATTTCACAGGTCTACAAAACATGATACCTCTCCCAGATTGTGGAAAAAGTGGTGTGGTCACGATCTAGACCTACTGAAGTGAATTGAGTGCTGACTTTGGTCTTGGAGTACGTACTGCTAAAGATTCAACTAACGTTACGTCTGGAGCTGAGGCAGGAATGGGGGTGACATATTTCTCAGTACATTTTACAAAATGTAAGCTAACAAAACACTGCAAATTCGATGTACTAAAACAATTTTCCACAGAGTTTGTTTTGTAGGCTAGTCTACTTTTTCCCAACTAGCACGAAGTGCAGAGCTAGCTAACATTACACCAACACATCAGACACGCACAACAACTACACAAAGTGTAACGTTATGCCAATTGTAATAGCGGTTAGGTGAGCTAAATGCCAGTTTTGGTATAGGGCCATCCTTACATCTAACCTTAACAGACTTTGATGTGAGGAGTTGGCTAAAAGTTTCACCTGTTTATCCTGGCTAGCCACAAGTCTCTCCTGTGCTGGCTCAACTCCTCAGTCTCCTTTCCTTCCAGTTTTCTGACCTTTGATACGGAATAAAAATAAATTCCCGGGTGCTTTATTGCTTCAAAATGTAAGTTAATCGCAGGGCAAAGTTAAGCCAACTTTTTGGGAACGAGACCACGCATGCCCAGTCGGATTCCACCGCTAAAGGAGAGGAGAGACGCGAGGCACAACCAATGGGCACAACGACAGACAATAGGGTTCGTGTTCAAGTGTAAGGCCCCCTTAGTTCTGCCGACTAATACGTCTGTAATAACATTTAGTATCTCTGTATTTAGACTAAGGCTGATATTATACGTAAGACCGTTGTGTTTAAAAATAACAACATGAGATTGACTGAAAACTGGGTTTTTGGCTAGCTAGCAGCTAGCTTGCCAGCTAATGTTTGGCGTGCTTAGCTAACCGCTAGCTAACATTAGCTAGCTAACGTTACCTCAAGTCTAGGCAGGTGATTTTTTTTCTTCTTCTGCAAGGCACTACTTGACGAAGCGTGCTAATGATATAATTTGCCATGGTCAGTAACCTTGTGGTGTGCTGAAAAGAAGTCTGAGCTTAGCTACAGAATCAAGCAAATGTATCTGTAAGCGATGAGTTTGTACGATTTAGAACTCCGGTGAAATCGTCTTGACTCCAACAGTTCAAATAACGAACCCAGACTCATATTAAACGCCATCACACCACATTGCCTCACCAACATAGACTACGTTGTTAAGTAGTGCAAAACTCTGCCATTGACAACATGGTGGGGTAGTTTCGAGTGGTTCAGTGGCATTAAGACTAGAAAAGAAATTAGAAAAAGTCTTGTGTAAGAGGCAGTTTAGTTGTTCTTGTTTTACATTAGCTGTAGCAGATAACCACAAGAGCTGGCATGTCTGCATGTTATTTTGGATATTATTTGGCAGCAGTGTTGCCAGATGCCAGCAAGGTTTTCCAGCCCAAAGCCTCGTCAAAAACCGCGAGAATGGACAAAAAACCGCCCAAATTTGCTTTTGCTTGTTTCTCGTTTAAACACATTGAAATCATTAACAAGCTTTAAAATTACCCATTTTTCAACTTAGCCTATCCAATTTCAGAAACAATATTCAATCAAATGAATGCAAAAGTAGGCTACACGGACCTCAGTCAGACTATTCTTCTATAAGCTTATGTTACGGAAAATAATGCAATAAACGTAGACTATCAATGAGTCTGTTTGTGTCAATAGACGCTTGGAACAAAAGCATTCAGTAGGCTAGCCTAACATAAAAACATTGAGTGGATATATGAACATACAAAATAGCCTAACGCACAACATTTCAATTATTTATAATAGCAACATGACACATGCATATTCATATAACATTAGATGAAAATCGCATTGATTAATGAACAGGGGTGTCGAGTCTTTGCAGAGGCAGTGCGTTTATAACTGGTGGGCCAACTAGGCTACACAAAAAATATTTTCATATAGGCCTACTCCAAATGTAAGACTTGAGTTAAACTTGAGTCTGACACCTGTAATTTAGAACAATTCATTAATACATAGGCGCTATCTATTCCCTGAGACAGGCCTATAGTTTCATGAAAATCGCGCTGAATAGGCTATATTTAGGACAGTGTCAGTGCGCTCTTTGCAGAAGCAGTGCGTTCATGCATGGCAACTCTATACACGCAAAAAATATTTTCATACGCCAGATATAAGCTAAAGGCAAACTTGAGTTTGACTCCTCTAATTTAGAACAATTAGTAGGCCTACCTGACAGGCAGTTAAACCTAGAGTTTTCATGAAAGTCGCGTTGAACGAACAGGGGTGTCAGTGCGCTCTTTGCAGAAGCAGAACGTTCATGCATGGCGGGCCATCTCTACACAAAAAACATAGGCCTATAGGCCCTTCGTGAAAATCGCTTTGAGCAATTGTTATTAGGCCTAAAAATAATTAAAAAGTTCTAGTAGGCTTTGTCAAACTTCCTCAACAACTGTCGGGCTGGACGGAACGTGGGCCGTAGTCCTATATAGCCATTCGCGCAACACCTGTGCGCACATCCATCAACCCTGAAAGAAGGGGTAAGTCCATCCTGTCTCGTAGGTAATCTTTCAGCAGTGTGCACCCTCATGAAGAGATTGACTGTAATGAGAAAATGCTCTTTGCCTACTTTGGCATATTGACATTGTCAGTCAGCTAGCTAAATTTTGAAATTTTGAAACCCCGCGAGCTGTGTGTTTGAAGGGCGGTCTGCGCCGCAGTAGGGGAGAACCGGACTGAAACACTTTTTAATTAAACGTAATTTACAAAGACATCGTAAAACACTGAAAGCTAATATTTTGTCACAAGCAACCTACATCTGTCCTCTGTCAAATACAGTTGCATTTTCAGCTCTGAACAAAACCATTCAGGAGTTATTTAAGGAGAAATCGAACGTGCGTTTTGTTTCATTCGTCCCTCCTGGCCGGGATAAATGAAACGACATATGGGGACGAAAGAAACATACAGCTTAAACTTCCCTCAACTTCAATATTTGACAACATCATGAATGGTACTTAATATGTGTTATTTTAGATAAATTACTGCTGGGCTTTACTGTCTGCTATGAATATCTAACAACTAATTGCCGTCATTGTGAAGCGCATATCTCGCGGTTATGGAAATACCATGCACTATGCCATTTATATAGCTAGAATGCATGTTTCGATACATAAGGTGACGTGAGCTGAGAGTGTCTGTTGTGAGTTTAGGGGGCACGTCAGCCAGAGGGTGTGTGAGTGAGAGACTGCTGCCTGCTGACCAGAGAGGGTCGCTGGAAGAAGGGTCTGAAGTGCCTGTGTTTCGGCTACAAAAACCCGCCGAACTGATCCGAAACCAGCCCAATTTTTATACACCCGCCCAAACCCATTTTTGCCCGCAAAATAGATTGCAAAACCGCCCAATCTGGCAACCCTGTTTGGCAGTTGCATGCATTGTATCCTTTATGGTATAATTTTGTATACCAGCCATTGTTCTACTAACAGTTCTGTTTTACATTTCTTCTTAACTTGATGCAGTGCAAGTGAAGCGGCCTGATGCAGTGCAAGTTTTGCTCGTTTTCACACCACAACGCAGAGACTCTTCTGAGACATGACAGGATACACCACAGTCGGGAAGGAGCCTTATTCAACGACTTTGTTTGCTCTTTTAAAACATCAGGTTCATTAAGGTGTCATCTCTCCAAGTTCCATACAACATCACCTAAACATGTACACAATTCAACATTTACATGTGACTTGTGTGATTTCAGGCATGTTTGCAATGAAAAGCAAGTTTTTAGTCATTTAGAATTACATTTAAGGAATCGCCAGACAGTTAAATGTCCATTTGTAAATTGTGATTTCAAAAGTAATTTGGTATCTACACACACCCCAAGACTCCTGCAGATGTTTAGAAACAGAAGAGCACATTTGGGTGAAGAGATGCAGACACTCCTTGACTCATTGGATAAGCAGGTGATAAGAAAGACATGTAGATGTAGTAGATACTGTAAATCTACTGCTGTGGTCTAAATGACGTTTTATGGTATTTTTGATTACCTAAGTTGCTTGTTGAGAAGTAATAGAATGACCACAACAGAAATCAATATTTGTTTTGTGGAAATGAAAGTTCTTAAGGATTTTTTTTTTTTTTAAATATTTGCTTTTTTCAGACATCAGTCATTTCCATGCACAGAAAGGCCGTGGCACTCCGAGGGCTTCCATTGTTCCTGAAAGACTACGGAGCAGAGAAGATTCTAACAACATGCTTGGTAAGTACGTTAAAGGAGAACTTTAACTTTTAACCACATTATCGTTTTCCTGAGAGGTCACCCCATGCTTAGGGAAGCAAAAAACCCAGACAAAAATTAATTTATTATTATGAAGTTATTCTCTCTCCTGCTCAAACAAAAGTTGTGCGTGCATTAAGTTGATGATAACGTGTTTACAAACTCTACTTTACATACAATAAATATTGTAGATAGCCTACTGTCATGCAGTTAATGGGATACTGTGCAGAGTGAGTTGGAATGTTAGGTCAACTTGGAAAGTGTTTCTCGTTGTTGAGTTGCCTGTTGGTAAGGTACAGCCGTAGCTTACACCTGCAGAGCGCTTGCTTGGGCGCCTGTGTTACGCAATGCACTTTGCTCCTCTCATACGACGCAGTTCCCATTTGTCCGAACCATACATACAGATAACTTGTCTTTGTATTGTTTGTTTGTTTGTTTGTTATTGTATTTCCCTGCCTTTGTCTCTGTTGTATTGTTTGTTTGTTTGTTGTTGTGTTTCCCTGCCTTCCTACTTTGTAAAGCGACCTTGGGTTTGAGAAAGGCGCTATATAAAATAAACGTATTATTATTATTATACATAATTACAAGGACAAATACAAATTGCAACACGAGGGAAATCAGTGTGGTGTCCGATGTGAAAAAACAGGTATAAATCTAGCGAACACATTTCCACGAATCACGGATGTGTTGATGACATAAATTAGGAAATATTAGAGGACTTAATGAGACGTGATGTTGAACTGCATGCCGATGCTATTTAACCCAAATGCCCCAGCAGCAGCATGGGAGTGGAGAGCTTATCTGACAGATCTGCATTGTCTATAGTGAGGTAATGTTAGATTAAATTGCAAAATTATCACCATGCATTCATAAGCTCGTGATTCAGTGAGAATGATCCAAAACATCGGAAAGTGACATTTCTGTATTACATTTTGTCAAGAGGAAAAATCAATAGCAAACTGTTCCCAACTGACTATAGCGCTGTGAACCGTTCCTGGCTGCGCCTGGCAAATCCGCCATCATAATAGCAATCCGCTATGGAGCAAGCGTGAGATGACGCTCTGATTAGTTTATTGCATGTTACGCCCAAACCACACCCATGAATAATGTAGCTACTACAGACCACCCCATTTTAGATTTGCGTCGGGCGCAACAGTCAATTTCCCGCCGGTAAAATAGAAACAGCGCCCAAGATCCGCCCACAAAGCGATTTGCACAAAGTCAATTGCGCTAAAGTGCAAGATAGAGCCCTATATGCGTTTGCCCATAGACTGTATAGAACTGGACAGTGTGCCGTCTGTTAAGAGTGATGCGAGCGCTAGTCCAGAGCCCCCTGGTGGCTGGCTGCAGTATGATGATTAACTCCGCCCATCCCCATGTATTTCAATGGCCAAGTAGCCAACTTTCCGTGTCACTTTTCTCACCTAAAACTATTTTTGCATCTAAAACTTTTTCTAAAACCACTGTATATGTTAGTTTAAACACGCAAACTTTTCAGCTAGCCAACAAGCCAACTGCTAGCATGTTAGGACATTGGATTTCATTGAAGCACAGCAAGATAGCTAGGCTACATAGCCAGGTTACCAGCGCAGCTAGGCTACTTGTACTTGTGCATTTGTTTGATTAAACAACGTAACCATAACCTTAATATTTATTGCATATCCTGTGTGCATACTTGTTTTACTCACAGAAGAGCTATGCAAAAAAAAAAATGGAAGGGTCTTCGGGACACCTATAAGAGGGAGAAGAACAAGGAGATAGACAGGTGTAGGAGTGGTGCAGGGGGTTCTGGGGACAGTAGGCAGTGGAAATATTTCATGGTCATGGGTTTCCTGGCACCCTTCGTAGAGAGCAGGGAGACGTCAGGGAACTTCAGCCAGCTCCGTCGAGGTGGTACTGGCACCATCGCAGGAGAGCCAGGTAGCAGCGCTTACCCAAGAAGTCCTTGAAGAGCCCCAGGAGAGCCAGGCAGTCGAGCAATTGACCCCACAGGTCCCCCCGAGGCCCACAACTGCAGTCTCTGGTCCCCTGGACACCCCCTCTGGTCCACCAAAGAAGAGGGCAAGGAGAGACCGCCCTGCCAGCTCGGTGCCCTTTGAGGAGAGGATGCTGGCTGCGGTGGAAAGCCTGCCATCCAGACCAGCACCTCCTGATGAAGATGAGCTCTTTTTTAAAAGCCTGCTTCCGGTCCTAAAACGCTTGCCTTTGATTAAGCAGTCAGAGCTCAAGTTCAAATTCTAGCAAATGGTATATGAGGCTGAGCGGGAGGGTCTCCTCCACTGTTCCTTGAACAGGAGTCTCCTCCAGTCCACATGAATATTAAATAAATGTAAACAATGATTTAAATGTAATACCGTTTTCCTCATTACTGGTACTACTTAATGCTATACTGCTTTGTACTGCTAAATACCATAACCATAAATGATACATTTATAATTAAAAAAATAAATAAATAAATATATATATATAACCTAAAGGACAATGCTTTTTGTGATTAACATGGGTGGCTCTTAAAAGAGCCTTTTGTTTGTTTTCATGCACTATGGCTGTGGTTGCCAGTAAGCAGAACCCTCTGCATTGAAATATTCAGAGTATGTGTCCCTGACTCGGAAGGCAGCTCTGCTGATCCTTCGTCCTGCTCAGATGATCTGGCTGGCCTTCCTCTGTTTCTCCTCCCTGATCGTGTCAGCCGGATGAAGTTGCGGAGGATAGTTGAAGGTGGCCTTCACACATTCCTCTGCTTTTGCTGGGTTGACAGCAATGGCCTGCCTGTACATCCCCTTCCAAGGAGACTTTGTGCACATCCCAGGTGCTGAACAAAAAAAGGGTAAAATGAGAAAATAAACTCAACAAAAGAATACCAAGGAGTGTGCGAACTTTTTTTCCTAAAAAACCTGCCTGTACATCTTCACTGGCTGGAGAGGATACCAATGGCCTGCCTGTACATACTCCTGCGAACTTTTTTCCTAAAAAACCTGCCTGTACATCTCCACTGGCTGGAGAGGATACCAATGGCCTGCCTGTACATACTCCACTGTTAGCCTGGCACGGCTGAGACGATAGTTGAATGCCCTCTTGTCAATGGTGAGTTTTGAGCCTGCCTGTACATACTCCACTGTTAGCCTTGCACGGCTGAGACGATAGTTGAATGCCCTCTTGTCAATGGTGAGTTTGGAGCCGGGGAAGTGCCGCAGCAGGTTTGTTCGAAGGGGAAAGGCCTCATCACCCACAAAAACATGTGGCAGGCGGCCACGGTGTTCAGCTCCAGGGATAACGCGGTCCTCTGGCAGGTCCAAGGTGCCATCCTTCAGGGCTTCACCAAAGGGGGAGTTGTTCAGGGTCCCACCGTCGCTGTTCCGGCCATAGCTACCCACATCCACCACCCGGAACAAATAGTCTGCATCCACAACAGCAAGCAACACGATGGAAAATGTGTGCTTGTAGTTGAAAAACAGAGATCCTGAGTTGGAGGGGGCCTGAATGACGATGTGCTTCCCGTCGATGGAACCCAAGCAGTTTGGGAAATTCCACCTGTGGAAGAAGTCATCAGCGATGGCACTCCAGTCCTCCTTGGTTGGTATGGGCATGAACTCATCCACCAGGCAGTCCCATATGGCCTGACAAACCTCTCCAACAATGTTGGCCACAGTGGTGCGGCCCACCCTGTAAGCGTAACTTATTACTTGGAATGAGTTACCAGTGGAAAGGTATCTGCAAAAAAAAAAAAAAAAAAATATATTTTTATTTAACCCTCAAATAATTCATAATCATTAATTTATTGTAACACATAATTATTTACACCTAAAGTGTTTCTAGCTAAAGAGCGCAATTATTATTTCATCTGACAATAGACCACACTTCCAGACAAAGTCACTGTACCATTCAATAAATTACATTGGTAATTAAATGACTGGACAGGCCTTTACCTGGCATGCCCTCTAAATAATCTATTAGCAGTGAGGTCACTTTTGAATTTTGAAAAATGACTAGAGGATTTAGCCTCTGTGTCACTTTTTCATAGTGAAAAAGAAAGTAATTAACTACTTCTGAAAGTTCAAAGACACTCTGATTAACCTAAATAAGTTGAAATTAGATAAGAAAATGCTTCGGTTAGGTTTTGTATATAAGATTTTTCTAGGGGGTGCCAATATTTGTGAGCAACGTGTTTTTGTTAAAAATATTTATTTCTTTATGAGATTTTCCTTTTTCTCAGAATAAATTTGCTTCCCTTCAAGGGTGGATTTTCCCTCATTGTTTACATTGAGAGAGTACAATAAATCACCAACGGATTATTTTTTATACCTGTCTCCCATCCTCTGAGTCAGGACTGAGCGGAATCTCCCGGTTCTGAGTGATCGGTCGTGAGTAACGTCAACTGCATTTACATTGACATACACACACCCGTTCTCTCGTCTCGCTTGGATCACCGGCGAGTTGGAGGGCCGTTCAGCGGTTGCTGTCCTCAGAGAGCTGCCACCTGTGCACCAACGAGCTCCAACGGCAAGCGCTTGGGGGGTTATTCTATTTTGCTCATTGTATATTGTCTCCATAGGGTGGTTTATCTGTGTTACCGTTACCTTTTACACGGTGCATTACTGTCTGCATATATTGTATTGTTGTTTTCTCCACACTGGTGTTTAGCCTAAGCTAACAGGGTAACAGCTAGAACCGTTAGTGCTACTGTCTGTTAAGGTTAACGTAACGTTCAGCTGTAGGCTCCCTTCAGAGTGAATTGTTCGCTCGCAAGTCCGCTCGCAAGTCTGCTTTTACTTCTTATTGAAGCTCCTTTATTAAATAAATATTCTGTATTGTTATATTTCATCATACTTCGGGCGTATTGGCAATTAATTTCTGTATGCATCCACCACTAGTTGAACCTTTTCCCTATTGTCATTTAAATTCTGTAGAAGTGCATTATACACAAGCTTTACGGTAAGTGTAGTATTTTTACAGTGGAGGCACTGCACTATTTAATTCTTTGATTGTCTTTAATTGTTTAAGAGCCTACTGGTATTCAGGAATTGTCAGCCAACTCGCCATTCAACCACTGAGACCTCAGGATCCTGTTTCCGCCATTGTTTTATTATTTTGATTGTAACTAATGCCTGTGCACACCCGTTAAGAAGGGGTTACACACACCCTCATTAGACATCAGTATCTGAAGTTCTGTTGTCGTTGTGTTTTCTAGGGTGGCATGAAAGGTGGTGATTCGTGGATGAATCCTGTGAATAGGCAGTTCTCAAACATGGGCATATTGGTGAGTAATGTGTGGTCCAACAAATATTCAGACTTATTGTAAATATGTAAGGGATAATGTATTGTCCGCCGGTAACTATCAGAACATAAGTCCCGACAGGGAGAACAGAACCCCGACGCGCAGCGGACAATACATTATCCTGCTTATTACACAGCTACTTGCCAAACGAGAAAAGAAATCTAACACAATGGGTCTTTAAAAATGATTTTATGCTTTCGAAAATCAAAAATCCTTGTTTCTGCTATGACAGAAATTGTGTGTGATTTTATTGTACTGTTTTACTGGTTTATTTGACAAATAATCTATATGGATCTGGGGGCCGTATCAAAGTCCTTTTAGGCAAGTCCCTCCACTCGGCGGCCATATTGCAACGCTTTTTGGGTACTCATCGGGCATCCTATTCGGCAGAAATGCACAACACAGCACATAATTGGCTCAATGGAGTCACAACACAACACATGATTGGCTCAATGTATACACACGTCGACGTTTAGGCAAGGAAGGGGTGGGATATGTGTAGACAAGTGCTATATTGGCATTACAAACTAACCCCCTGCATTATATGGATGATTTCCATGCATCTATGGAGGATTTTTTGAGTGCTGTGTCTCCTCATTAGAAAGTCTCTGGCCGTATTCACAAAGCATTTTACCGCTAGGAGTACTCCTAAATCGCGATAAAAGTTTTTAGCTAGGAGTTTTCTCTTAAAGCCTATTTACAAAGCCAGTCAGACCTACTCTTAGTAAGGAAGATAAGAGTTAAGTTAAGCTCAACCCCTATTTCTATAACCAGCGGCCAACGAGGTATTTTCTTTGTTTTACATTGCCATTTCTTTGTTTCTTTGTATCATGTTGTTACGATTGTGCACTGTATACTGACTTCAGCAATGTCTGATAACTTCAGGCACAGAGAAAGAAGGAAAGAAAACTCACTTAGATTACTGTGGAGGAGAGGAGGGTCAGGCTGAAGCATGTTGCCAAACAGCGCAAATGGGCCCCTTCACTCTTTGGCCCAAGCCAAAAAGAAAAAATAAAGGTATTTTTTTGTAAAAATTAGTCATTTTGTAGTTTGTTTTCTTTATAAATCTCTGGTTTGTAGTTTGCTTTAGGGAACTTCATACTCCATGGAAGTTATGCACTATTGGCAACAATATCACTCGCGCTTGTTTTGCTATGAAACGGCCATTTCCCTCTTCGCGCGCCCTTCTCACCTTTTTCACCCCTGACCCGTTTTCATGCCTGGCATTGATATTATGGAATTAACAGCTATTCTAAGGCTTTTGAGCTTTATTTTTTATTTTTTAAACACATTGCTATTATTCTGCACAGACTCTTGTGGGCTTGTCGACTTGATGATGATTAGTACAAAAGGAGGGATGAACGACTACAATGGAGAGATGCGGAAAGGAGGGATGAACGACTACAATAGAGATGTGGAAAGGAAGGGGAAAGTTTGATACGCATGGAGATCACACACACAAGGAAACGAATGTCTCGCCTGCTTAATGCACAAATGTGAATGTATTTGAATCTAAAGGACTGTGCACTAAATGGAAGCATGTGTCTGTTTCAGATGGTATGGAAGAATATTAGACTCAAAAGTTTTGTACGTGTGTATCACGTTTTGAAACTGTAGAAATTATTTGTAACTGTAAAAATGATCTGTACAAGTAATTGTCAATATCACAAATATGCCCTACACTTACAAATCTATTCTACGGGTACGGATCGGTTTTACAGCTACAAAAAATCCTACAGTTAAAAATATTTTACAATTACAAATATATTCAACAATTACACATCAATATTCTACGCACAAAAAGCTGCTCTACAGTTACAAATCTTTTCTACAGGTGTACAGACTTTTGCACCACCTTAGGGATGAGAAGTGTCTCATATGTATTGTGTGTGTGTGTAACAGGATTTGTAACTGTAAAAATGATTTGTGATTTAACAAAAAAATAACACAAACAATTTTAAGTATTACTCATATGTCGTACACTTATATATATTCCACAGGTATTAAATATTCCACAGTTGCTGTCTTTCAATTACGAAACTATTCTGCCATTACAAATCTCTGCTGCTCGCACAAGTATTTTCTACAAGTACACAAATACTTTTGAGACTGTTCTGGCGCTTCCTGTTGAATAGCCAATGGCGATCCTCAGGTTTGGCTAGCCAACCATGAATCTCAGTTCACAAACCAATCACAGAGCAGGAGCAGTGCCGTCGTCGTGGCTAGTTGTGTGGGTGCAACCAAACTTGGAGTCTACGCTTGGAGCACGCTAGCAGAGAATGTCTAAGGAACGGGCTCCGATACAGCCAGTGTACCTGATACACGGGGCAAGTAGTTAACAAAATGTTTCCCCTCTCTATCGGCAATTATCTTTCTGGCTGGTCCTAGGTAGTTAAGTTATCAATTTATTTACATTTCAAATGGGCGACTTAAGCTATGTTAATTACAGTCATCGTTTTACATTTCTGATGGTTCGTTAACTTGGATAATTTGCCAACTGTACCTGTGCAGATAAACTACTACAAATACAATCATGCTTTTCCAGAATGCTCTCTTTCTACATAGTGTTTCAGTGTGCATGTAAATATGCATCGTTGTTTTTGTCTTCATGTAGCCTAAGCCAGTGTTTCTCAAAGTGTGGTTCGCGAGCAGGCATGCTAAAATATAATAGGCCTATAGATGATTTGTTTGCGATGTTGAACAACTTTTATGTAAATCCAAACAGTTCTGTAACACTGCCTATGTAAGCTACGCCAGTTTAAATCATGAATCCTGACAATAAGCAAGGTGGTTCAATGAGTAGGCCTACTATTTTTTTGTTTAGCTAGGTGGTCTGTGAGGTTTTTTTATTTATTGGTTAAGTGGTCCTTGTTCTGAAAAAGTTTGAGAAACACTGATGTAATATCTCTTATCAAGAGCCTTCAAGATCACTCCACTGGATCACTGGACCATTCTCTACATCAGCATGGAGAACATGTAGCCTACCACTGAATAGAAAATACATCTCCTTCCCTCCTATATTTGTTCTTTAAAATGTGTTTCTTAGGTCTATTGTATTCTAGTCTTTGAACACCATTGTAGACTTCTCCCCTGTCCTGTCTGATACATTTAAAATTGCATTTTTAAATATTATTCTCTAATGCTGGGATATGTGAACTTTAATAAATAATTTTATTCATTAGGCTTATGTTTTTATCCAAAGCAACTTAGACATCAATTCTTACCAGAGCCAGTTTCTCAGAGCAAGTTGGGGATACATGTAGGTGCCTTGTGGCAGCTGAGAAACAAAATCACAACTTTTCTGGCTACTGCATATGGTGCACACATTGTAGTTAAATATACAACTAGGAAAAATAGCAATCGGCATACAGTTTCTCATTGCATAGTTTATTCATTGAACAACTGGAACTCTGGTCACCGTCTGAAACACTGAAATTGTTGACTATACTGCATTGAACTTGCAGAAAGAATTTAAGAATTAAAAGACAATATCAGAAAATACTTTTAGTAGTAGTTTGTTTGTTATACAATGCTAGCCTGGTTAGCGCTTCGGACTTGTAACCGGAGGGTTGCCGGTTTGAGTCCCGACCAGTAGGCACGGCTAAAGTGCCCTTGAGCAGGCACCTATAAGCCCTCACTGTTCCCCGAGCGCCGCTGTTGTTGCAGGCAGCTCACTGCCGGGATTAGTGAGTGCTTCACCTCACTGTGTGCTCAGTGTGTTTCAGCAATTCACGGATTGGGATACTTTCACATATTTTTCAGTCTGCGAGTGGTTCAAGTACAGATCTCTCATCAAATCCAAATCACTCTGATCAGCCCCACTCTGATCCTAAGATTCCTAAGGGATCTTAGGAAATATTTGTCATACCACTTACAACGTATTGTCTGAGGTAGGCTGTGACACGGCATGAGTCTTCCATTTCATCTTCGTCAACCTCCGTTTCATCTGGTCAAACCACTCTTTTCAAAATCATCTGCAACAAAAACAGTGCGCAGATTTAGCCTAGTCTACTGTATGACTTCAACGAGGTGATCTTCAGTTTCGTTCTGCTTACAGTATCTCACTGCCACTGCAACGCCTTTGAATGCACTCCACTGCCCTGTTTACAAATGCTACAGTGGACTTAAACTGCCACCTTGTGGCGATAAGTTTTAATACATTTCACACAGCTGCATGAATCACAGAAAGTGCGAAAGAAGTGGCCACTTCTGAATGGGACCCACTGTATGTGGTAACAGTCAATATTGTTTTTCAAATGTGCTTCATAAACATACAATCCTGCACTGTGAAAACAAAAAACATCTGAATTATACTTCTCCCTTCACCCAAATACAATAATGAAGGTGAAAGGAAGTTATTAAGCATTAATGGTGCTTCCTAAAGGGGGTATTGATCAATAGTCTAGGTCCAGAGGCTGCCTTTGAAGAACCTGTTCCAGTCTGGTTTTCAGCCTCTCTAATAACCTGCCAGTGTAGATAAATTTATCATAGATAATGATCTATCACTGACAGGAACCAACAAAAATGTTTGAAAATAAACTGACTTTTAAAGATAGAATAGTAGTGATTTCTCTTTAACTTTTACAAAATATAAAACATACACATCCGAGGATGTTGTTTTAAGTAAGAATACTGCCATCAACAAGTTCAAAAGGTATGCTTTTTGAAACTCACAACGGGCAGCGACCTATTTTCATAGACAGTAAAATATATTTTATGACCCACCTGTGCTTCAGAAGGAGGCAGCAACTGGGGATCCATAAGAACCTGCTTACACAGAAGAAATAGATACATACACAGATGAATGTGTCTACCAATACCCAGCACAGTATTTCTGTATTATTTATTTTGTACCTTATGATCAGTCATGAAGAACCATCAGAAAATGCCAACATAGCCTAGCTGATGTTGACACCAGTTGGTATGTTTTGTCACACATATCAATGGATACTTATTATTAACTTATAACTAACTCCAGAGCAATCTGTTGAGCATCAAACCTACAGTACTACGGTTTTTCTGCAGTAAGGAGATTCTGTTGCCTACTATAAGAGTTCGTCAAGTCCGAAGTAGCACCTCACAATCTGGAGGTAGACCTGGCATACGAGGCCTAATGGTTAGCACACCTCTTGATAATAATGCTGAGCCTACCTTATGACTGACAAACTCCCTTAAAACTTTGACCGCATTTGTTACAAACTTGAAACAAAATGTCTTCAAAAGTATGTTGAGTGTTGTTATTTATTTCCATCCATCCACACACTACATTTCCGTTCGCACTTGTATGCTGCTTAAACTGAAAATTTAGCTACCATTGCTATTCTACATTGAGATTGAGTGGGATTTGGCTAACTAGCGGTAGCTTAGTTATTTGTCTGTTGCCCACATTAGTTGCCATTGATTGATCTCACCTCGTTGCCCCGTATATCAGGTACACTGGCTGTATTAACAAGGAATAGTGGACATAGAACAAGTTTGTGTGGTGTAGGCTACCAACATACCTCAAGGAATACAGGAAACTAGCGTGCTCCAAGCGTAGACTCCAAGTTTGGTTACACCCACAGACAACGAAGGCGCTGCTCCTGCTCTGTGATTGGTTAGTGAACTGAGATTCATGGTTGGCTAGCCAAACCTGAGGATCGCCATTGGCTATTCAACAGGAAGCGCCAGAACAGTCTCAAAAGTATTTGTGTACTTGTAGAAAATACTTGTGCGAGCAGCAGAGATTTGTAATGGCAGAATAGTTTCGTAATTGAAAGACAGCAACTGTGGAATATTTAATACCTGTGGAATATATTTGTAAGTGAACGACATATGAGTAATACTTAAAATTGTTCGTGTTATTTTTTTGTTAAATCACAAATCATCTTTACAGTTACAAATCCTGTTACACACACACACAATACATATGAGACACTTCTCATCCCTGAAGTGGTGCAAAAGTCTGTACACCTGTAGAAAAGATTTGTAACTGTAGAGCAGCTTTTTGTGCGTAGAATATTGATGTGTAATTGTTGAATATATTTGTAATTGTAAAATATTTTTAACTGTAGGATGATTTGTAGCTGTAAAACCGATCCGTACCCGTAGAATAGATTTGTAAGTGTAGGGCATATTTGTAATATTGACAATTACTTGTACAGATCATTTTTACAGTTACAAATAATTTCTACAGTTTCAAAACGTGATACACACGTACAAAACTTTTGAGTCTAATATTCTTCCATAAGATGGGCCCAAGTGCTTCCGCAGTTGCCCTCATGCTGACCCATCTCCTGTCTTCCATGAAAAGATCTCACAGTTGATAGTTGATAGGAAAATAGCAAGTATATGTGAATGGGAGGTTGAACAGAACACAAGCATTGGTAGTGGTAATTTCCCTGTCTTTTGTTAAAAAATTAAGTTAAACTGAAGAAAGTTACATTCGTCATAAATGGCATTTTATGAAAGCAGACTGGGAGAAATTGCAATGAAGAATATTCCAGAAGTAGAACGAACTATATAGATAAGATGAATAATAATTTAAGCATCCTTATTCTTACTGCAGCTAGTCAGGCCATTCTTATAAGTAACAATCAGAAGATAATAATGAATGTTCTGTGGTGGAATTTAAATGTAATGGAGTCATTAAACTGATTTTAAACTTTAGGTAGCCATCATAGTCTGCCAAGTCCCTTTGCACACTCCTGTACAGTAGGTGGCGGTATGCACCAAAGAGATGTAATCTGCCAATAAGGCAAAGAAGAAGAATCAACTGGAATGCATGAATGTGAGAACAGTTGCTATGTCGCTGTAGCAAAGCATTTTCTGCATAATCACTCGACTTATAACTGTTCTCAATTGCCTTTGGACATTATGTCAAAACAACAGATAACTTTGTTTGATGTTCGTTGGGAGCTGTACAGATAGTACGGCGATGACAACTTCAATACTTGGAGAGAAGCCAGCTGGAAATGGCTAGTATGCATATGGACTCAGCTGGAGAAGCTATATGGGTGCAGACAATCAATGATGTCCTTGACTCATCAGTAGTGTTGCATGCACATAAATTTACTAGTGCTTCAAGTACTGCACCACGTGGCTTAGGTTCATATTAGCTCAGACAGAGGCATGAAAAAATGTTTATTGCATCAGACATGCACTTGTGATGTTTGTGTTGTGCTTGCTCAATTCATTAGCCTGAAACAAATGTTTCTTGTAACCCATATTTCATTACCATGTTCCCCTCCCTTTTGTTTTTTCCCAGATATGAAGCAGATTTGTCCAGCACTGTGACTCCGGCAGGTTCGTCCAGCACGGTGACTCTGGCAGGTTCGTCCAGCACTGTGACTCTGGCAGGTTCGTCCAGCACGGTGACTCTGGCAGGTTCGTCCAGCACGGTGACTCTGGCAGGTTCGTCCAGCACTGTGACTCTGGCAGGTTCGTCCAGCACTGTGACTCCGGCAGCAGGTTCGTCCAGCACTGTGACTCCACTGTGACTCCGGCAGGTTCGTCCAGCACGGTGACTCCGGCAGGTTCGTCCAACACGGTGACTCCGGCAGGTTCGTCCACTCCTTCTCACCTTTCCTGACTCACCTCAAGGGCCTTCAGCATCTCCCATGCCACGCACCTCTGCTGGAGGGTACCCTACTGCCACTACTCTTAGACTGTAGACTGTTTTGTATTGGTATTCCAAGTACGTGGTTTAGTAAAAACCTGGGTAAGTTAACCTCCTAATAGAAAAGCTGTATGGCTTCATTCTCCTAACAAAAAAAACTAAAATGCCACTACACAATGTACTTGGACCCCCCCCCATACCATAGTAATGGTAGTGGGCAATTCCACGCAAATCTGTCACGTCCATAACGCCAACTAAATACCATGGCATTGGGTTGGCGTTATGGATGTGACAGTTTTGCACGGAATTGCCCTAGTAAACCTTTTTCAATTAAAAAACCCTGAATGAGCATTGTGTTATATGTGCAACTTGAGATAATGAGTGTTATAGTCACAATGAAAGCTAAAAACTCACAAAAATCGCTACGTTCTCATATATCGATAAAGCCCTTTTTCAGTTTTGTCTGTGTGTTGCGTTTGTGTATTTAGAAAATGTCATTGCTACCCATTTGGCTATTTTTTAGTATTTTCAAACCTACCTTCAAAAACTGACTCCACTGCCTTGATTTCAGGCAGGCTGTAGTCCACCATGAAGTGGGCTGGTTTCCAGCCTGGGTTCCACGACCTGAACATCTCTAAGCCCTCTTTGATGGCGACTGTGGTCTCCTCCTGCACCCCCATCACTCCAACAACTAGATAGCAGACATTTGTGCAGACACAAGAAAAAGAGGGGCAGCGCATAGTGGGTGGTACGATAAGTGGCATCAAAGAGGCAGATGTCGGTCCCATACACATGTAGTAGCCTCTTCTGCCATGCTGTTTGATGGCAGAGGAGGAATGATGTGTCGTCCGTGTGGAGGTGTAAATGAAACTGATCTTCCGGACTTTCAGCACGCCATTTTTGAAACAAGGCCTGCAAACAGGTACAAGTACATGTTGTCATTCAGTTTTAGAATTTCATGGACAGAGACGCTTTACCAGGGCAAGACAGAATGATGAAATGCTACATAATTGAAGGGTTCAGACAACCACATCTTCCTTGGCTTTCTTCCAGAAGCTGCTCACTTTTTTAAATCAAGTCAAATGTTTTCACAAGAAAGCGCTAGGTAAGTTTCTTTATACTGAAAACAATACCAACTAGTTTTTTTATCTTGATATAAGATTAATAACACTTGGTAAGCAGTTTTTGCAGTGCAGATGAGCAAGTACGTGCATGCACACAAGATGTAGAACTCCAGAACGCCCGCCCCATTGTCCGTCCGTCCGGCAGATCTGATCTAGCACCAACCAAATGAGACCCTAGAAGGGACAGACAGGAGAGAGAAGGGACCCCTGATCCCTGTGATCACCGCTATACTGTCTATACATGAGCTAGGTGGATGACAATAGGGAACGGAGTAGGAAAGCTGCCTCCAAACTCCTTAGAAGGGCCTTGGAGAGAGATCCTGTTGTATGGCAAGCATGGTACACGGTCTCACAACCAACTGCACATGTTGGCCATGCAATGAGTGATATGGTAATAATATAGTCACCACACAGTAGCTAAAACATAATGACAAGATGTACGCTACAATTTAAGTTTCACAACAGCTTAAAGGTGTTGACTTGTGGCAGTGGAATAAATGCAGCTGTTTTTTTTGCTCACCTTACATTCTCTCCCTATGTAGGCCTAATGAGGATGCTAGCCAATTGCTCCGAGAAATGCCGAGATTTCATCGTGGCTCAGCTCTCCGAGGCAGGCAGCCCCACACAGATACTTGCGGAGTATCTTTGCATTGCCCTCGATGACAACACTGCAGAGATACATCACTGCACGAGTTGGATACTTCTCTGTAAACAAATATTTTCTACTAAGTTATTGTAATAAACATTTTTTAAAATTGGATGGATAAAGCTTAACAATATTTCAAAATATTTTCAGAATAAATCAAGCATCTATGCATGGTCCTCTAACTTTAACCACCCCCCTACCCCGCCACCAACAGCCAGGCTTTCTGCATGGCATCCTTTCCCAGATGAGCATCAAGGCCTCCACCATGAGCCCAACTGACTATGCACTATGCACCCTGGTTTTTGATGAAATGGCAATAAAAAGGCAGTTCGATTACAACAAAAAAACGATGCCATTTATGGGGTGTCTGCATCTGGGAATGCCGCAAAGCAGGCAATGGTGTTGATGGCTAGGGGAATATTGGGAAAGTGGAAGCAGGCAAGCTACAACTTAGATGTACAGTGTTTCCCATACATTGACTTATCTGTGGCGGCCCACCACAATATCAACATTGACCACCACACAATGATTTTCCAGGTTGTACTAAATTGTGCTTAAATCTAGTTAGCATCATAATCACGCTGCGCTAATTTGTTAAAAACGTAATTCTGCAAACGTACCACCACAAATAAAATGTCATTCTGTGGGAAACACTGGATGTATAAACCTTCTAAACTCCTTGTATCACTGTATTACTGTGTACGTGACAAACTTAAATAACAAGCGCCTGCCTACCATGTCTTTCAGCCAATTGGATACTGCTTCTCCTCCAGTTCCATGCACTCTGAGGAGATTGCGGATATAGTAGGAGAAGCCATTCAGTACCTGCAGGCAATAGGGCTGACAGTATGTACAGCAGACTAAACACACAATTTAGAACCATCTCTACTGCATAACATACAGCTTCCATCTTCACCCTCACCATGCATCTATACTTTCGTACATCTAAGGTACAGGCAATCGTGTGTGACCAGGCAACTACATATGTTAAGGCCCTACACCTGCTTGGAGCCACTCTGGATCCTCAGGGAGGGGATGAATCCCACTGTGTGCAAGCAGGAGGGCTTAAGGTCCCCATTGTGTTTGATGTCCCCATCTGATAAAATACATCAGGAACAATCTGCACAAGCATGGCCTGAAGGTAATCACTGCACTCAAAGCAATCAAAGAAAGTCATCAACCTTGCATCCAAGATAAAATGTGAGATTAAAAGTAAATAAATAATGTTGACTTGCCTTTTTTAGACAGAGGGACAAAATGTTCTTTGGAGCCACATCGCCAACTTTTACAACATCGACAAACAGCACACCATTCGATTGGCTCCAAAGCTGACCCACAAACATATAAACCTGCCAGCATTCTCAAAAATGAGAGTGAGCTATGCCACACAGGTTTTTAGCCATTCTGTCTCTGCTGGTAATTTTCTTTTTGTTAAATACATTTAACACACTAACATTTCACTTACTAACGATTTCCACTCACTCAACTAACCTTCAACAACTCAACTTTCTGTTATAACCCAGGAATCTCTGCAATGGTCAGCCTAAAAAGAGACTGCCACCAGATTCAAACACATTTCTGTTAACACAGAATGACCATACATAACCCGCATCCCTTTTGCAACCCATACTATGTTTATTCTCCTGTCTCATGCCATGTCTTCATTAACAAGGACTCAAACCCATGGAGGAGGCCCCTTGGGGCAGGGAATCAGGAGAAAGAGACCGTACTAGCCAGCTCTATGGGTTGGGTAGCAGGATGGCAGTTTAGGTAAATCTAGAAGAAACAAAATAAACAAACCCATTGAGGAAATATGTAAATAAATAAAACTTAACACAGATTTAAAATTAACTACATGAAATATTAACTCTCCCCATTAAATGAACTAATCCCCGCCTCCACCCACCCCCAAAGGTCTAAACGCAAACCTCCGTGTCAGACTGGCTTGCACAATGAGGAGCATTCTGTACATCCATACTCAGTGTACTGCGGCTGGGCTGAAATATTTGTGCACCTCCAAGCTCAATCAAGATTGCTTTGAGGTAATCCAGTGGACTCCTGAAATTACATGCATCACATACAGAGACCAAAGTGTTACACAGAAAACCACAGTGTTAGCCAATTAAAATCACTAACGACTTTCTACATCTGTTTTGAGTAGAACCTCAAATATAATCCAAGCGCCATGGAGTTCACTGCAGCACTGAGGGGGCGGAGTGTGTCGCAGATAATGCCAGCTCTGTCGAACACATCAAACTGTGAAGGGGATGATGAAATTCCCCTTCTGGCCTCCTCCTCAGAAATGGTCCCTCACCTCACTGCTTCATTCCGCAGGACCACAATCCAGCCTCCCTCACCCCCCAGCCCACCCAGGTAAAAAAAAACTATTAAAAGTATACTTTTTGAAAGTGTACTAAGTACCGTTTGTACTTTTTTCGTCAAATCCAAGTGTAATTAAGTGTATTGAATTATGTATTAAGTGCAACTTAATACCAACTTGACTATACTTTGAGTGTAATTAGTGTGCTAAAATGGAACAACTTTTTTCAAACTTTAAGTGTTCTTAAGTACATTATACAAAAAGATATTTTATGAGCATTCGAAACACAGTCGCAGTACAATTTTGTAACATCCCAAGTGTATTGGAAATGTACTTAAAAGGCATTACAATATAACTAATAATAGTGTATTTTGAATACACTCTTATCATCCTCATTTCTATTCATTTGGCATGCTTCTGTAATATTTTAAATTAACTTCAAATGTACTTCCTGACTACAATAAGTGCCTTGAAAGTTTGCAGTTATGTTAATAAAAGTATAGTCTTAAGATACTTTAAGCATTATAAAGGCATGCAATTTAAGTATAATATTAGTGTGCTTTAAAATTGTACTATTAGTACTCTCCTACCTATTCTGTTACATGACAAATTACACTTTGATTATGAGAAAAACATTTTATTGACATGAATGAAAACAAAACATAATATTCATCCATAACAAAAGTAAAACATTTTTCTGAAAGTTATGGATCTCTTGAGCATATCTTTTTAAAGTGGATGTGGTAACGCGATAAAACATGCATTTGGCCGTATTATATTATTTCACATGCATAGATTTTTCGAGTGGCTGTTTGGAGCGCTGGTCAGATTCCTCCTCGCTCGCAGCATTTTTTTTCATGCTTGGGGAGCAGTTTCCTCTGAGTGCGCACGCGCAGAGAGAATTTGCACGCACACATTTAATATCTACGTGTGTGAAATAATATATAATATAATACAACCGAATGCATGTTTCATCGCGCAAGTGCTTTTTGCCACTATTGTGTCGCGATGCTCTACAGCCTCATTGGTAGACCATCAATTCAAAATGCAGATTTCATGAAAAACAAAAGTTGTTTACCCTCCTAGGTGAGAGAATTTGCCCTCTAAGCTTGAAATTGTTTACTGGATACCCAGCCTACAGCCAACAACTTAACAGTCTAACATGGCTAAATGTGTAATGCATGATCATTTATTGCTTATTTGTTTGCAAAGTCTTCTGGCCCAGAAAGAAAACCATGGTGGTTACGGATCATGGCTGAGGAGGAAAGGTACAGCTGGTAGAGTTGTGCAGTGAGTGAACTTCCCTCCCAATACTGAGATGTGGTGGCAAAAGCTGTGGTAGCTAGCTTCCTTACTAGCACACCATCTTCCAGTCCAAGATGCATAAAGTTTTCGGTGGCAACCCGGGGCTGGACAGCAGTCAAATGCATTGACCTTGGTATTAGAGAATTTGTCTCTGTTGTCTGTGAACAGAAAGAAGATGGAAAACATTTTACAAGATAAACAATATTTTACACAGAAATCCATTGGCAATGATGAGATTAATACAGATTATCTGTACCTATTTGACATTTACTTTTTATGGGTCAAATAGGTATTGACACCATCTGTTTGCCATCCTGGTATGGGTAGACCTGGCCAGGTAGTCTTTCCTTAAAGCGTTGTGCACCTTGGCACCGATATGAGTGCAACCACCCTGTTTTCTGCATTTGATTACCTTAGATTCCTTTGTTTCCAATACAACCGTATTATCGTTTTCGGGTCAAATGGCATTTTAAATGGGAGTCGTAAATTGGAGTCGTAGGCACTAGCCTACTATTTTGATGCATGAATCAAAATCATCATGTATCAAAATAGTTCTGCCCCTACGACTCCCATTCAAAATGGCATTTGACCCAGAAACGACAATACAGTCAAGCTTAATGGTGGCGCTTCTGACTTAATTATGCTTTCAAACGAAAGTTTGACTCAGGTACATTCACAAAAAGACCCTAGGTTGCATTTTGGCTTGAGTTATGCTTTAAGAGTAATGGGATAAGGTCCTGGATGAAGAATATTTACCTTTACTGCTGATTATTTGAGGCGTTCAGACATCTCGGTTTCAAAACTGTCCAGGAACACCTGTAAAAACATAGTTAGGCTACAGATTAAAACTAGGTAAATTACAAACACTACCATGAAATGAACTTGAATGCTCTGTCAAACACAAATAATAAAAAAAAACTAAATCTATCGCATAAACCAAGGCATAATATCAATCATGTAGCCTAAGCTTCATAGCACTAACTTAGTAGAACACCAGGTTTAATTCCCCCTCTAATATCAATGGTGGAAAAAAATGTTCTACTTCATAAAATGCATGTAATTTGTCCTGTAGACTCATTTTAAAAGATGTCTCCACGATTAAAGAAAAAAACAGCTACAATGTAATTAGCATGCCTAATGAATGTGAAGTGTGACTAGCCTAAGACTATCCTCCTTTCTGTGAGTTAAGTTAGCCTACACCACACATAATATTAAAGAACATTGGTGAACTTTAGGCAAACGTTGCTTAATAAAGAACACACTTTCTTCCATCATAGTTTGTCTAACGTTAGTGCTAGCCAACACTTGTCAATAATCCCAGAAACACAAAGCAGGCTAATGTAACATTAGTTTTCTTCTTGATAGGGATCTGGTCGACGTTTATGACGTTAACGTTAGCTAAATTAGCTAACGTGATCTGGCATTGCTAGCTTGTACTAGCAAGGATAAAAACAAACTCTTGAAAGATTGCTAAGCCATCAATTTAACTTCTCCAAAGACTACCGAAGGTCATAAAGAGTAAGCTACATCAGAATCATTTAACAATATGCTTTGGGACTCACCTGATAACGAATAACTTGGCACTTTGGATCCAACTGGCTTCAGTCCTTGTTATCTCATATGACGAGTCCTTCTGGCTCTGTAGGACCAACGTCTCTGGCATGACTAGAATTTATGGTATCTTTAATTTGGACAAACCTGTAACCTTATACGGACCGTAAACGTATGCATTTTCTGGTCTCTACAGTCCATCTGTCTTGCAAATAAAGTTACAAGCATAGACTGTATGAAATAACGTTAATGTTTGCTCACACCACGTTTTGCTCGAAAGCTGCACAGATCCGCCCACTCCATTTCAAAGTCAAACAGCCATGTTATTGGTCAACTGGACTGCCTATACATTTAACTGTGTTGCCTATAAATTTAACAAAATGCCACATTCATCCTCTCACAACCTCTACTACATCACAAACGTATAGGCTACTACCTTACTAAGACACAAAATCAACAAAAGAAAAAATATTATTTGATGACCAAAACTGATAGATCAATATGTCTCTAGGCTAGGTTATTGCACATTGCCATCCATGCGGCTGACATATCAGGCCTAAAAGCTACACACATTAGTATTTTATTAAAGGTGAGATGACTATGAAACTATACAAACAATGTATTAGGCCTACCAAAAAAATATACTTTCCATAAGTACACTATATTACAACTCTAAGTATTAGCAATTTAATACTCTTAAACTAAATAAACTTCTTTACCATTTAAAATACACTAACAACAAAGTACACTTTTAAAAAGTACATTACAAAAACACTTTGAATATTGCACAATAAGTATATTTAATTTTAGTACACTGAAGTTGAACTTAATAACATCTACTTTGAAGTATACTTTCTAAAAGTACACATTAAACATACTTTACATAAAGTACAAAACGTGTAAGCATACTTGCTTTATACTTCATGTACTTTAATCATATTTCTAACACACTAAAGTATACTACTTTTTTACCTGGGCAACCACACCACCCACATAATCCAGCCTCCCTCACCCCCCAGCCCAACCACACCACCCACACAGTCCAGCCTCCCTCACCCCCCAGCCCAACCACACCACCCACACAGTCCAGCCTCCCTCACCCCCCAGCCCAACCACACCACCCACACAATCCAGCCTCCCTCAACCCCCAGCCCAACCACACCACCCACACAATCCAGCCTCCCTCTCCCCCCAGTCCAACCACACCACCCACACAATCCAGCCTCCCTCACCCCCCAGCCCAACCACACCACCCACACAATCCAGCCTCCCTCACCCCCCAGTCCAACCACACCACCCACAGAGGGTGCCACTACAGACATGGTGGAGGAGGTCATTGTGGAGGACCAGGTCATCTGATTATTCAAATAAACACACACAGTCATTGCATTTCACTTGCATAAAATCATAACACAATAACTATAATAACAGTAATGATAATAATAATACAAACTAAAATACAAACACTACACATATACTGACAACTATATGCTCTGGCATTTCAGTACTGCTTCCACTTACCTCCATAGACCATTGGTGACTGTATCCTCGAAGAAGGGCTACACTATGTTGCTGGCTGGTTGGTCAGGACCCTGCAGCAGGAACAAACCATCCAGGACTGCCATCACTGTGAGGTACTGCTGCTGGGGTCCACGAGGCATGACCAGAGGAGCACCCGTTTCTGGAAGCGGAACGCTTCACTCCCAATGCCAACTTGTTCAACAAGGTTCTTCAATGCGGTGAGGGTTCTTGAAGAGGCGTTTGGCAGAAACATTAAGACCTTCTGGCCAAAGAAGTTGGGTACGCCAGAATCTGGAGAAGACGCTGGAGGGGACAGAGGCCTTCAGTGAATTATTTGTGGAACATCCGGAGCATCCCAGCTTGATAGAGGCAGCCTCCATCTGGAAGTTCACCATGTGCAGGCTGGGGGCAGAAATCTGGATCCGGAACAGGGGGGTATTCCAAGTACATGGTTTAGTGACAAACCTGGGTAAGTTAACTCAGAGTAAGTGGTAAACCTCCTACAACAAGAGTCCTATGGCATTGTTTTGTTAGGAGAATGAAGCCATACAGCTCTTCTATTAGGAGGTTTACCACTTACTACTGAGTTAATTTACCCAGGTTTGTCACTAAACCACGTACTTGGAATACCCCCCAGAGAGTTCTCTGTAACCAACTACACAAAGGTGGCAGAGAAAAAATTATCTGCTTTCACAAGTTGAAGCCATTGTTGTTGTTTGCTGTTGTTGTTGTTTGTTGCACATTATCAAAATAACAAAAAATAAATAAAAACAAATACAATGATAACTAAACCTGAATGCAGCCTTCTTCAAAGTTTGACTATTCTGCAATCATCAAACATCTTTCCATGTCTTTTCTTTATCTTTTACATTTTGGCTTTCCAATGAACTGCTTTGATGACATGATGTATAGTTGTTGTTTATAGAACTTGGTGCACAATTTACACTTTTAAAAGACACTTTTAAAGATCAACTGTTTCTGCAAGGGTGCCAACCATAGATAACCAACCATCCGACTGAAAAAAGCTATATAATAAAACTGTTCGTAAGCTCCAGTAGAATATTGAATTGCTGACGAGAATTCTCGGGCTAACCGTTGATGTGCTGTGAGAAAGGTTGGGAATAAGCACCCACCAGCCTAGAGTTCTCAATGGGCCTGAAAATTACAACCAGACACGGCCCGTGGCTTTTGAAGCCCGGACCCGATGTAACCCGACACATCAACATGAATCATCTGCCCGAACCCGGCCCGGGGCCCGACGTAAAACATAGGCTACGTTTTGACTGTTAAACCCTGACTTTATTTGATGAAGATTCAACACATTACCGTGACAATTTACTTAAAACGGTGATTTTCTCCTCTTCTGGCGTATTGTGAAGGAAGAACCATGCCAACTTTGGATGCGGTTATCTTAGCGATACTTTTTGCAATAGGCCTACCCTCGATATACATATCGTTGGAAAGCTTAGTTTATGGCCGTTCATGTGAGCACAATAACTTAATTTTGTAAATTTTACCAAAGCGACTGATTTCGCCTTGCAGGGTCACATATTTCATCAGCACCTTGCATTTTGAGGATTGCACATAACCTGTAGAATTTCCATCAGAATCCAGCACCACTCCAAACACTTTCCAGACCTCTGATTTCCCCACTCCTGTAGTAGCGACGGTGAATTCACCTGCGGCAAGTTTAGTCTACTTTTCACCAACTCCATCTTCTTCTCCAGGCTAAAGGCGTGCACACAGCGTCTGCCCCTGCCCTTCTCCATGATGCACGTTGCACGCAGCAGCAGGCTTTCTTTACGGTAAACAGCTGCGATGATTAATTTTTTTTATTTTTCACTGAGCAGAAAAGATTAAGCCCGAGGTACGACCCGACCCGAATAATTTGGTTATATTTTCGACCCAAACCCGGCCCGAACCTGCGGGTCCCGTCGGGTTTGTCGGGCCGACCTGACCCGTTGAGAACTCTAAGCCCAGCACTAAACTCCGAGCGTGATAAACAAAATCGGATATTTCAGGCAGTAAAAGCCCCGGTAAGAACCAAACTAGATTTTGGTACAAATCTACCATAGATATATACACTAGATGTCGCCTTGACTACTGCTGTTCATTGGAACGAATGCGTCAATCGAGACGCCATCTTGCTTCAGTGATCCACTCCTCTATAATGCATTAGCGTCAATCTGGGCAAAGATCTAGCGAAAATAAAATCACCATAAATCGTCAAAATCTCAAGCAATTATCTAGTTTTTTGGGTTGTTCCAACTGACAGGCATGTATTTATGGTTGAGTCTAGAGAAAACTAAGCTTAAGACGATAATAAAGATACATTTTACCCGTCTAGCCCCATAGACTCCCATTCATTCTGCACTAGCTAGCGGCGGCCCCTAGAGGAACAATGAGTAAACTGCAACCAGGTTCGATACAATGAAAGTAAACAGGCTCTTCGTAGACAGGCTCTGGTTGAGGCCACATACCCCTCGTCTCGTTTACTCATGTAAGTTGTAATCTCACCAGAAGTTGCTGTAGATCTGTAGAACATTTACCTCTGCTACTACATAGGCTACGCCAGTCGTTACTTTTATAATCATGGGTCAGTGCCATGGGCAAACGAGATAGCTGAATTCATAAATGACAAAGCCATGAGAAAGGTGATTTTCTTACGTTTCAACAACAAAGAAGCCGATCTGCCATCATTGTGAGAAGTTCCCAAATTTGTCGCTAATCGCTAAAAAGGTTTTCTATCGCTGGGGATGGCCAAACGTCGCTAAATAGGTAACGCTGACAATACAGGAGAACTAGTTTAGCGCTTCAGATCCCTGTACCATGATGGCGGCGGTGTTGACGCATGCTGAGAAGCAGAAGGCGACATCTAGTGTATATATCTATGCAAATCTACACACCTATGGCTAGGCTACTGAAAAATGTAAGGTTCGACTTCCGGTGACGACATGCTTTAAAGCCTGTGTTGCAGCTTAAACACCATTGTTGATTAATGGGTACATAAAGCACTCAATATATGTATATCATTTTAAAAATGTCTCCAAATGGTGTTAAATGCCAGTTTTTGTTGTTTTTAGCATTAGCGGGTTTTTTGTACGCAATTCGGTGATGACGTCACTTTGGGGACTACTTGATCTGCGCTTCATTCATTTCAATGCATTGACCTCTCCAGAATAAGTCCCGCCTCCGTAACTTCCGTATCCATCCAACTTCCGGGCGTGGATTGTCTATGAGAAATAACATGGCGTTTCAAAATATCATACCGGTAAAACATCTGTAGGTAGCTAAGTTGAAAAAGCTGGTGGGCAGATTGGCCTACACACTTCTGCCATATAGTTTCCACTGGATTTTTTGATTGTCGGTGCCGTTTAAGTAGTATACTATAGACTATACTACTTAAACGGCACCGAAAATCAAAAAATCCAGTGGAAACTAGATGGCAGAAGTGTGTAGGTCAATCTGCCCAGCAGCTTTTTTTAATTTGTCACCTACAGAGTTTGACAGGTACGATCTTTCAAAACGCCATGTTATTTCCCATAGACAATCCACGCCCGGAAGTTGGATGGATACGGAAGTTAGGAGGCGGAATGTATTCTGGAGAAGTCTATTTCAATGGACATCGCGGTTACACTTTCAACATAAAGTTTGTATATTTACACTTCGAATTTCGTCACAGAATTTATATCACAGCTACCCTATGATCTACCAATGGTAATAACGGTGCCTGATATCAATTTAGTATTTTTTCTGAATTTCGGGAGGTCTCGTTTTGGAGGGTATATGTTTTACATTCATTCCTATGGGAAACGGTCGCGGTTACACTTCCAACATAAAGTTTGTATATTTACACTTCGAATTTCGTTACAGCATTTATATGACAACGACCCTATGGTCTAACAAAGATAACAATGTCTTCCGATTTTAGTTTAATGCAATTTTCTGAATTTGAGAGGCCTCGTTATGAGGCTACATAATGCACCTATTCAGTTCAATGTATTATGCTTATAACATTACGACACTTTTTTTGTTACTGTCAGTGAACAGCACCGAATGAAAGTCAACATGTTCTTTATATCTAGTGATAGTGATCATGTCGTTAGTTCAGATAAGTAGGCTACCGGGCAAACTTAGTCAGAAGATCAGAATATGAAGCATCATGATAGCTAGCTGGGCTAACTTTTTAGTCCCACCTGTGAGCCACCCCAGTTACTTAGCTTCTAGCCGCCGCCGATTAGGCTGGTCGTGTCTTCAGCATGAATATTTTCGATAACTACAGCTCGTGATTGATTGCCATTGACATCGTCAGGGTACGGCTTACCAAAGAGGGAGATAATATGGGCAAGTCGCAGTTTTGCAGGTGCTTGTGTGGGCTGTGCCGTCCCGATGGAAACTGTGGTGGAGAGCTGCAGTAACTAGGGAAGCGAGTGCATTTTGGCCGCTGGTCGAGGAGCTCCCCTGTGACCAGCATAATGACATGATCGATCTATCTAGCTATCTATCTGTCTATATACATATCTAGGCTATCTATAGCCTATCTATTTATCTATAATCTGCGCTATCTACTGCTGAACAATCCCTTACTCGTCTCTCTTCTCCTCTCTCGTTACTCTCAAGGGTCTCAAGGTGGGCTTTGGTCTGTTGTCTCCCCAAGGTGACGTAATGCAATGCATTGTGGGGGAAAGGAGAATCACTTCAAATGCTGTGAAATAGTACCTGCTTTTTCGTATTATATTCCATTTTGTGATACCCAACAACATCAAATACAATGGATAACAGTTTAAATGTTTATTATCAACAAGCAAATTGTGCAAATTTGTTGGAAAATGAACCCTGCAAGACGGCCTTTAAGCAGCAACCTATAAGTTGACCTCCGTCCAACCAAATACTAAATAACCTAACAAACTTCTTAAAACTCGGCATTTCATCACGAATTGAAAATCTTCAAGAAATAGACCTGCGACTAAACAAGATGCGTCGAAAGAGAAGAATGATAATTTGAAATTAAATCAAAATGCGGGTAACGATAGTGCTAGCCCAGAATCCAAAATACTAGCCGAGCTAGAAAAGCTAAGGTCAGAAAACCGGGAAGGACATAATCAGACCAAATTATGCCTTACGAAACTGGAAACATCAATGGAAGAACTGAAAGGTGAAATGACAAAGCTAGAGAAAAGAACCAAGGAGGCGGAAGATCGTATAAGTGCTGCCGAAGACGATGGGAGAAGGTACGAGAGAGCTATACGTTATCTGTTACACCGAGAGATGAACCTAACAGCTAGATGCGAAGATTTGCAGAACAGAACAAGACGTAACAATCTGAGAATCTATCGGGTGCCTGAGGGTAGCGAGGGGAAAAATGTGAAGACATTTGTCAAGGAGCTGATTCAGTCTGTTCTTAAACCAATGCCTGACGTGAATATGCAAATAGAGAGAGCACACCGCTCTATAGCCTCCAAACCGAAAAACCCCAATGCTACTCCTAGGTCGTTACCCAGCTAACACAGTTACGTCGCCGTTACGTGGCGGTTACGTAACTTTATTATCAAACATACGTTGCCGCCACGTAAGTTCTAACGTTGCCGATACGTGCGGGTGAAAGACGCGATTACGTTGCCGCAACATATCTTGGCAACGTTTCTCGCACGTAACCTCCACGTAACCGCCACGTCGCGGCAACCAAAAGACATACTGGCGACATTGTAGCAACCTTCCTGAGAAAGGTTGCCATAATGTCGCCAGCACGTTAGGGCGGATCTGCATGTGCAGTCCTCATTTTGCCCATAGAATCCACAAAATCTAGTCACATTTACCTGCATTCTGGCTGGTGGCTGTTGCTAATGTTGACCCAAAGCATTCAAGACAGCTGCACTAACAAGTATCAATTTATGACTGCCACGCACAAAATCTAGTTGAGATAGCCTAGACAAGCCACATTCATATTTTACCTGCATTTTGACTGGCTGTTGCTAATGTTGAGCCTATTCAAAAGAAAAGACAACTGTACACTAACAAATGATATTTTATTTAAAATAATGTGGAAATTCAATTTTGCGGATGATCTTCCACCTGCTGTTCCATCCGACCCTGTGAAGAACAAATAAAAGGGAACAGGTGAGTGCATTTATATTAATTTTACATTCAGTCAACAGTCATTTTACATTTAGTCAAAACTTAAATAAGATATGCCAATAGCTGGTTACGCTAGACTTTTTTTTGCTGCTGCTGGGTCATTCCTTCGCACTTGCACTTGTAGCCTAGAGAGGATGACGGCGCCGACGGTAGGCTACCAAGTCGCGGGAATAACGGAGCAGTGGACTGGAGATGCGGATGGTGTTTCTGTATTAATATTATTATTATAACTGTGCGTTCAGATAGCCTACCCGGCCGTAAGTATTGATACTGCTCCTTTGTTAAGTTTAGTTCATACTGTTATCAGTCTGTGCTCGTTAGAACCATTATTGAGGATTGTAAATGCGTTGATATAACGCGAGTGTGAGAGTGAAATAGTCGCGGTATGATCCGGTATATGGTATGCACATTTAATGTACAACGTCTGACAGTTACTTTATAAACATGGAGATCATCTTGTGTTGATTCACCAGCATATTGCAGCTAAACTGTAGGCCTACAGTTTACATTGCTGCAATAGCTGTAATGTTAGTGAACCATGATTTCATGCGTTTTTGGCTATAAGCTTCATTGTTTTGGAGTTTTGTAGCTTGTTGCACAAAGATGTCTCGCCTAGAATTGGGCTATGTCTACACAAAACCATCGGGTGTATTTCCTCTTACCGCTTTCACACCTTTAACGATAGGCCTACCGGTAAGGAAAAAACTTGCGTGCACACAAAGGTGAAAGCAGCTAAAAGTACTGTAGTGCATATGCCAGACCAGTCGATGGCGCCGCGGGCTGTGCAGAGGCTTCACATTTAGGCCTAATTCGCGTAGAAGACAAAACATTGTTGAAACAGTTTGTTAAGCTGTCGCATGAAATAAGGAGGCTACATGCAATTCGGTTTTCAATTCAGCTGTTAAAGTACTAAAGTTCATTTTCAAGGTATGTGACTTATGTGGAATTTCAAATGCTTAGGCCTACGTATTGCATTAGGTCTGAGCACTATTGGAGAAAACATTAGCATGCGTCAGTCATAGGTTGTAGTAAGCTTAGCTAATGTTTAACTAAGTTAAGTTAATGGTGTGCTTCAGTAACTTGGCCACAAAAGGCTGATACATTGTGCACATAAATCATGACAGGGGAAAATAATAACCGGTTTAAAAAAAAAAAAACAGCGTCGTGTAGATGGTGTCGAGCCGCCAAGGTTTTGCTTGAAGATGAAGACGAGTAGTTCTAACCACGTCTTGTGAACAAGCTTAAAAAGTAGGGCATGGATCTGCATATCATTTTGAGGTGGTGTACAAAAATATGACAATTGTTCCCTAATAGTCGGCATGTTCGTATAATTGATTTAGAGGGATATTTGCCTCTCTCGTTTCAACTCACCTTAAACTTTTGGTGTGGGCTGCATGTTTTAAGACCTCAGGAGCTCCACCTCCTCTTCCAGCCCTGGCTTCCATTTCATGACCGCTTCTGTAAAAAGATTGAATTTGTGATCAAATTTCAGGCAAACGCTTACAGATATTAGACACTGCACAACAGGCCATAAAAGTAAATTAAACACTCAGTAAATAACGTTAGTACATGCCATTTCCCTCGCCACTGACTGTATCGCCATGGCAACACCAAACTGTCTCACAAAACGCTAAATTAACGTAACGGTAAAATAATCCACGAAATGTCAAAAGATAGGGAATAATCTTACACATTTCCCTTTCTAACATAAAAACATCAGAAAACGATAAAAACACTTACAGAACTGAGCTGTATTTGGGTAATGGTGATGGTTTTATACAGTTAGCAGCTAGCATGTTCTGTAATATCTTCATTGAACTCACGTTATTAACAGCTACAGATAGCCTATACTTTAGGAAATAAAGTGAAACTCACCAAAACAGTCATACTATTGAAAGCACCACGAAATTGTCGCTTAGATGTGATAGAACAGACTCGGTTTGGTGATAGAAAAGACTTGAAAGGTGTTTAATTCCTATATAGTTCGGTGCTGTATGTTGTCCCATGATGAATGATTTTGCGTCTTTTCGTTTTTTCCGTTAGGTGAACTTGCTCGCGTCTAACTCATACTAGCTCGTGGCTAGGAAGGCGTCTTAAAGGGGCAGTAACATTAATTTAAAAGTGGTGATCATACAAATTATTAAAGTTGAAGGCTTTTGGTAACAAGTGTATTTATTAAGAAATGTCATATATTTATTACTATATATTAATTTGTATGTTAATTTAGTCTGTTTATTATTCTATTTTGAACCATTCAGTTGTGACCAAGCATGGAGATTACTTGGTCACACTTATCTGTGAGCTACAGGCATAAAAACAAGACCAATTTGTCAAACTCAGCTAGTTAGACACAATTGTTCTTTTATAGCTGCCCTTGCACACTTTTTCATTTCGCTGGATATTTTATTCAACTGTTTCTCAGCATAATGTGAACAGAAAGTAAGACATTCTTACCTTTTTTTTTCCTTTTCCAGGAACCGAACTGAAGATGCTGGGATCCACCATTTTAAAGACGGCAAAAGGACATCTTGACAACCCTCAGCTGCAACAGCAGAACCAGCCCCTCTGCAGCTTAAGGACAACGTCAGCTTGATAGAAAACTGGGGGGCAGTTACCTTTGGGGTCTAGTGTTTCCCTGTCCCTTATATGCCTTGTGAATCACTGTTTTAAATCGGAGATGCCGACCACAGTCTTTGTTTGTTGTTTCCGATAGTATTTTGAAATAGCCTCTTATATAGTTCTGTTAATTGGGCAAAATGTCCTGCGTGAGAGTGTGATTAGTAAATGATATACCCATGGCTGTATTACATTTGTGCTGCACCTCAAGCCTTGTCCATAGCCACCAGCTTGTTCAACGCATTTCTTGTCAGGCCATTATTCCTAGTCTACCTGTTCAAGTGGAAGCATTTGATGGGTTTACTTTCTTTCTATGTAGTGCTACTCTGTGTGCTACTTTGTGTGTTTTGTTGGAAGGTCTGTGGAAAATTGTGTTTATAAGGCTTAGCTTGACCTAGGACCTTGGACCATGGCGAGTTTTAGGGTGTGCAAGTGAGTTTATGCTGTGTAGTCATCTTTTTTTGGTGGTCTTGGTCCTTTGTAAAATAGAAACTTTTTTTATTTTGCCCTCTGTGTGGGGTTGTTGAGGTGCCAGTAGCTGTCCTCTGAAATGGAAAACAAAAAAAAAAAAAAACCCTCACAACAGCATTGGTGTTTTGAGAACTTGCATAGAATTTGTGACATGATTGACACAAAGGTTTTTAGCATGTATTCAACATTAGTCAGAGTACTACAATTCAAGATCAATGACTGTTTTGAGGTGACTGAAACAAAGTACAATCAAGATTCCTGTTAGGGAAAAATAATCTTCATGGCCATTCTTCATGACATTGCAGTATGTTGTCATTTGTGCTCTCATCAGAGTATTATCATTGCAATTTTTCATACAGACACAATATTTTTTACTGTAATTTCTCTGTGTTTGATTACGAAATGAGTATTGTGGAGGTTTTGGGAGAAAAGACTGTTATTGTGGCCAGTAATTGGATAAAAAGAGGGAGATCTTAGTCAAAATTGCACTAGACAGCATTAACATTAGGATTGGATTCTGATTAGCAGTCACTGTTTTAGCTACTCTCCACCTCAGCCGCTCCAAGGCCTTCATGCTCTGTACTGGTTGACTAATGCCTACCCTGCAATGTGGTTTGTTAGTACATCACTTCAATCTGTGAAACGCATGAATTTGACTTCATGTTGTTGTTTTCAATGTTGTTTTAATAGAAATAATTGTTGTGATTTATTTATGTGGTCCCTGTATATGCATTTAAAATAAATGCTTCATCAATTCAGTATCTGAATATATGTCATTGCTATTTTTTCAACTGGGTCAGAGTTTGTGGAACTGAGAATTGTTATGTAGTTCTGGATTAATCCTAGTTGAGCACAAATAGTTTCTGTGGGAATTGAGTCATCCCTAGGTAGTGAATAAACAATACAAACCAGTGGTTAATTTTTCCGGCTCGAAGATAGTTTGACTTAGAAAAAAATCTGTTATTTTATAGCATGTTAGCCTATGTTTTGCTTTGCTGTCTGAAGGTGAGCCCTTTATTGTCACTATAAAATGGAAATACAAATTCTAAACTAGAAATTGTCATACATATCCAGCATAGCATTCAAACCTAATCTTTGTGCTGGACATGGAAACAACCTTTAATACTCGTATGGTGTAATTCTGAACTTTGACGTATCACGGTAAGTAAATGACCACAACACTACATCGCCACAACATTACTTGCGTTACCAAGTGGCAAAGTTAGCAAAATTACCAAGCCACTACGTTGCGGCAACGTAATTTGTTTACTTAATGGCAACTTCCTGTAGGCAACGTTGTGGCAACGTCACTCACAGTACCAAGAGGCAACGTTATCAAAATTACCAAGCCACTACGTTGCGGCAACGTAATTTGTTTACTTAATGGCAACTTCCTGTAGGCAACGTTGTGGCAACGTAATTTGTTTACTTAATGGCAACTTCCTGTAGGCAACGTTGTGGCAACGTCACTTACACTACCAAGAGGCAACGTTATCAAAATTACCAAGCCACTACGTTGCGGCAACGTAATTTGTTTACTTAATGGCAACTTCCTGTAGGCAACGTTGTGGCAACGTCACTTACACTACCAAGAGGCAACGTTATCAAAATTACCAAGCCACTACGTTGTGGCAACGTAATTTGTTTACTTAATGGCAACTTCCTGCAGGCAACGTTGTGGCAATGTTGCCACAACGTTGCCAGAAAGTAATGTCGCCATGACCAAATGGCAACTTATAGGCAACGTTGCCATTTGGTCGTATGTTAGCTGGGTAGTAGTCCGATTTGTGGATTACTCGGTCAAAGACAAGATCCTTCGACAAGCATGGAGTCAAAAACTAATATACAAAGACGAGCAAATATACTTCGACCACGACTACTCTCCGGAATTGCAAAGGAAGAGAACACAAGTGCGAGAGGTCATCAAACAACTAAAGGAGAAGAACATTAAAGCCAAGTGCCTCTATCCAGCGCAACTGAAATTGACCATGGAAACAGGGGAACAGACCTACCCTACGCTCACAGAGGCTCTTCCAGTCTTGGCGGAGTATGACATACATCCAAAAGTAGACGAAAGAAAGAGCTAAGATGGAGGGCGAGATGTCCCGCTACGGGTGGAATGTTGTGGGTGAGAGACGTGGGGAAGATGCAGCGGGAGTGTTGCCTTCTGCGGATCTTGCGGCCCTCTTTGACTAAGAGTGAGGTCAACGCCGAGACTTTTCTTTGAATATTTCTGGATATACTTAAGGTTAGGATTACTATTTCTTCCTTCTTTTCTTCAATGGACGGAACTCAGCTGAACTGTGAGTGAATACGCACAATGAGCAGCAACCGCTCCACGAACTGGACGACAGCAGCCAAGACACTTTGTGTTAATCCCACGGAGGAACTGTCACCATCCTCTGCCCAGGCTACATCGGGATATGGTTTGCTTAGTTTAGAGGCCAATGTTCTTTTCTTTCTCAGTAGGCCTACAGCAAACCATTTGGGTATGTGGAAGTGTATTGTTCTTATAGTTAGACGTTTTATTTTATGTTTGATTTGTTACTGTCACCTTGAGATTATTAGTCTAGTTACTGGTGGAGCTTTGTTAACAGGTAGTTTAAATGTTAAGAATGAGTGATATAGGTAGGCTTAAGGATAGGCTCCAAACATGTACATATAACTGGTATGAATAGTCTTAACTGCATTAGCTATAATGTTAAGGGCTTAGGCAATCCAATCAAGAGGGAAAAAATACTTAGCCAACTTAAAAAATTACATTGTTCTATAGCAATGATCCAAGAAACCCATCTGTCAAAAAAAAGAGCATTTAAAGCTTAAAAGAGAATGGGTAGATCAGGTGTTCAGCTCCTCTTTTGAAAGGGGGAGAAAACGGGGCGTGGCCATTCTCTTTAATAAATCTGTATACTTCAATCATATAGAAACGGTTAAAGATAAAGATGGCAGATATATCATTGTAAAGGGGGATATTAGTGGCACAAGAGTAACACTGCTCAATCTATATGCCCCAAATGAAGACTGTTCTATCTTTTTTAAAGACATAGCAACTTTATTAGCAGGCACAGTAGAAGGGATTGTGTTAATAGGAGGCGATTTCAACTGTGTCCTGAGACAAAATATGGATAGGCTACCTGCAGAAGTGGGCTCAGTATCTAGAAAATCTACTACACTACAGGCTATGATGAGCGAACTGGGCTTAGTGGATGTATGGCGGCGCTTACATCCCAAAGAGAAGGACTTTACTTTTATGTCACAGGTACATGGCAGTTACTCCAGGTTGGACATGTTTCTAATATCTGGACCAGATCTGTATAGGGTCAATGAGTGTAAAATAGAGCCAATCACCATATCAGATCATGCTCCAGTCACTTTAAAAATAAATATAGGGCCAACCAAATCATTTAAGTATTGGAGACTTAATGTTTCATTGTTAAATGACGAATTAATTAAACAAGAAATACACAAGGAATTAACAAATTATTTTGAGATAAATGAAGGTGATACCGTCTCTCCAATAACTCTGTGGGAGGGGGCTAAGGCTGTGATGCGGGGCTGTATTATTGCCATTTCTTCTAGATTGAAAAAGCAAAGGTTAAGTCAACAGGATAGGCTAGAGAAAGAAATTAAGCAATTAGAAACAGAACATCAGCAATCTAAGAAATAAGAAGTATTGCATGCATTGAAAGATAAAAGGAAAACATTGGATGACCTACTAACTTACAAAACAGAGGGGGCTTTAAGATTTGTAAATAGAAAATATTATGAAATGGGAAACAAAGCATGTCGCTTGTTGGCTTTCCAATTGCGGAAAGCGCAAAATAGCAGGACAGTTCACAAAATAAAAAGTCCAGACAGTGACGAAATCTTAACACAACCTACTGATGTTACAGAGGCTTTTGCCACATACTATAGAAAGTTATATGAAGAGCAGCTGGACCCACACAAAAAAGACAAGATTGAGTCTTTTTTTAGATCCATCAAACTGGCAAAACTAACATCAGAAGAGGCTGACATGCTGTCATTGCCAATTACAGAAAAAGAAATCAGAGACAATATCTTAAAACTTAAAAATAACAAATCCCCAGGAACAGATGGTTTCCCAGGAGAATACTACAAAACATTTATAGATTATCTGACCCCAATCTTGTGTAAGGTCTATAACCATGCATTAAATAAGGGAGATCCGCCTGGATCCTGGTCAGAAGCGATAATTAGTGTTATCCACAAAGAAAACAAGGACCCAATCCAACCTCCTATCATCCAATCAGCCTCCTGTGTGTTGATCTTAAAATTCTTACTTCAATTATAGCGAAAAGAGTACAAACATTCATACACAAACTCGTAAAACCGGATCAGACAGGTTTTATTATTAATCGACAAGGAGTAGACAACGTCAGGAGGGCTTTAAACCTGCAATGTATTGCAGCCAAAAGGAATACCTCTTCAATGCTTCTCAGCTTAGATGCTGAGAAGGCATTTGATAGGGTTGATTGGTCTTTCCTCTATCAGACTCTCAGATATATAGGTTTCAATGACACATTTATTAATTGGATTGGCATATTTGATAAAAACCCTAAATCTAGAGTTAGAGTGAATGGGCACTGCTCCAACTTCTTCCCACTGGGACGTGGCCCCCGCCAGGGAGACTCTTTATCTCCTTCTTTACTTGCCTTAAGCACAGAACCATTGGCTGAATTAATAAGGACAAACCCCCTCATACTGGGTATTCCTGATGAGGGAATGATTCAACACAAACTAGCTCTATTTGCTGATGACATATTGTTATTCTTAGAGCGTCCCATGGTTTCTATCCCTGCACTTCTAAATAGCTTAAATAAATACAGTGCAGTGTCAGGATATAAGACAAATACTAACAAATCGGAAGCAATGATGATAAGTGGGAATGGCCGCAGCAATTAGATGACTTGGTCTCCTTTAAAAAATCCAAACAGGGATTTAGATATTTAGGTGTTATTTTGACACCAAAACCAGCACAGCTTTACTCCTCCAATTACAACAAATTAATCAAAGAGATCAACCAAGATATAAGTAGGTGGGATATGCTACCTCTGTCACTTTTTGGCCGAATAGAGTCAGTGAGGATGAATATCTTACCTAGACTCCTTTTCTTATTTCAATCTCTGCCTATTCATGTGCCACAATCAACCCTTAAGCTTCTCGAAAAACGTATATCAAAATTTATTTGGCAAAATAGGAGACCCAGAATACGTCTAAAAATATTGATGGCAAGTAAAGAAAAAGGAGGCCTGGGTCTACCTAATCTTAAAATGTATTATTTAGCAGCCCAACTTAGAGCAATAGTGGCATGGGTGACCACAGATGAAGAAACAGGATGGCTATCCATTGAACAGAATTCCTTACCAGGGATACCAATATCTACTCTTCCATTTCTTAGTCAGCAGGCTCAGAAAAAAATAAGAATTAATAACATCTGGGTCAAACACACACTTAAAGCCTGGAGCAGTGTCCAGAAGCAATTAAAGGGGTCTATGCATCTATCAAGAGCAATGCCCATTCTTGGAAACATTGATTTTCTCCCATCTTTGACAGACTTAGCATTCAGAAGATGGGCGGAGAAGGGGTTGGTTATTATAAATCAGTTGTTTGAAAACAAAACATTACGAACATTTTCACAACTTCAAGATAAGTTTGACTTGCCCTCATGTGACTTGTATAGATACCTACAAATACGACATTATATCACAAAGCACACAGATTGGGATAGTCTAAAAAGAGATCCAACTGGGGTTGAATGGTACTTTATACATATATCTCAACAAATGGTATCAACAAAGCATCAAGTATCACATATCTATAGGAGTCTTATGAAAGACACATCAGATAATACTTTCCATATAAAAAGTGAATGGGAAATGGAGTTTAATACAATTATAGATGATGATACATGGGAAGATATATGTCTGGCAAGTCATAAAGGGATTGGAAGTCAAATGTGGAAAGAATTTGACTGGAAGGTGAAAATGAGATTTTTTAGGACCCCTCTTAAGGTATCAATGTTCAAAAACAATGCCCCCAAACACTTGCTGGAGAAACTGTGGCATGGTTGGGGACCATACCCACATATTCTGGGACTGCTCCGTGATACAGACATACTGGAAAGACATTAAAAAGGAGTTGGACAAAATATTTAGGATGGATATTCCTCTGGACCCTTTACTTTTCATACTGGAGAAAACACCTGAAAACCTGCTTTCTAAGGACCAAAGCTACATGTTTCACATCTTGTTAATGATTGCAAGAAAAATGATCACTATTAATTGGATGAAGCCTAGCCCTCCTACAATAGCTCAGTGGATACAAAAAATCCAACAGGTCCATACAATGGAAAATATGACTGCTATTTTACAGCTGAAAATACCTTTGTTTGTAAGAAGATGGACCCCTGTTATTCTGGGCCTTGATTTAGAATAATCTAAACATACCGGGTGAATGCAATGGTTTATGGCTTTTTCAAAAAGCAGCAAATCACATCGCAGAGCGCATTCCAACGGTCACAGTGGCAAAATTATACTTGCTCCAGTTAGTATTACTGTGCTGAAAAGTAAACAGAGAAGCACACTCCAATTGGGATACCTAGAAGTAGCCTTGGTAATGTACAAAGTATAACTATTGCAACGCGATGTGAGGGTAGTTGTATTTCTAACATTATTCTATTAACACAAGAAAGAAAAAAGTGGCCAAATGCGGCCAAAAATGTTGTCCATGTTAATCAGAAGCCAACATCTCACATTCCTGCTTGGGATCAAGGTTAGTTGGATTTTGGACATGTTAATTGTGATCAAATGTCTTGTTCCTATCTTTTACTATGCAATGCCTCCAGAGCCATATACAAGGACTTTTCCTTGAAATAGCACTTGTGTAAAATAAGGAGATTTGTAATATATAAAATATTTATGTTGATTCAAAAGTATATCACAACATTAGATGATAATAATTTATGGGTTAAAGGAATACGCCACCCCTAGGTGAAATTGGGTCTCTCCCCGCAGTCGCTAGAGTTGGATGAGTGAGCCAAAGCGTTTTATAGCTGACCCAGCCATTGTCCTAATCTAGAAACGGCCCGGTTAGCTTTAGTTTAGCGTAGTCGCTGTAATCCGGCGCTGCCAGCTAGCATGTCGTTGCAAAAGTGAATCAAATAACTCAAGATTTTTTATAATTATTTCTCGTAACCTGTACATTCACATCGAGTACAAATATCAATGCAAATTAACACGAAGGGATTTACTAGACCAATTTAGATTTGGAACTATTTTCAGGCATAGCACCGGCAAAGCACCGCTGCCAGGCGCAAAGACATCACGCAGCATCTGAAAACCCTCAACTTCACGCAATACACCAGTGTTAGTATTTTGAAGTTAGTTTCACCGAAGGACTTTGGTTTCACATCTACTGGGGAAAAATGGCTACTTGCTGTGTGAAGGGCTGCGGTAACAAGCAGAGGACACGAACATAATGTTTCACAGAATTCCAAACCCAGTGGAACGAAGAAATCTTTGGCTTGCTGCCCTCGGCATTCCTGCAACAACTCCAGTGGATAAAATCAATCAGTATCGTGTTTGCGAGGAGCATTTCAAACCGGAGGACTACAAAGAGAAAATGCAGTAGGCCTATGCTACGAGAAAAAATGCTGTTACATCTGAAGGATACGGCCGTCCCATCCATTTTCAGTACAGAGGCAGAACAGTGTTCATCATCCATGCCTGTAAGTAGGCCCTATAATTTCTATCCTTCTTTAGGTTATACGTTGCTAACGTTATAACTGAAACGTTAGTCTGACTCACATTGTCGCTTCCAGTTTTATTGTATAACTTCATTAGGCTGCCGTTTCACCATATTGACAATATGACGACTTTACCTTTTACCGTTACCTGTCAGTCGGCATGGGTTGGCACACTCCACACTCACACCACCTGTTCGTGTTTGCTCTCGTTCGCTCATCCGACTCGCCTTGACCAGTCGCAACGTCCTCTCTTCACAGATCCAAAGCTCGCAACTCCTCTTCAGTGAACTCAGGTTCGAAAAGGTAGGGTCTTGGATCTTGGTAGTCGAAGTCATCATCTTCGTCTATCGTGTAATCTTCCATATTCATCGGCATTAGAACTCTTAGAGAAAGCCCACCTGTCAGTGTCAGCCTAGTCGCAGAGAACTTGGTAGTCATGCTGGTGTATTGCCGGAAGTTGAGGGTTTACAGATGCTGCGTGATGTCTTTGCGCCTGGCAGCGGTGCTTTGCCGGTGCTATGCCCGAAAATAGTTCCAAATCTATAAATTGGTCTAGTAAATCCCTTCGTGTTAATTTGCATTGATATTTGTACTCGATGTGAATGTACAGGTTATGAGAAATAATTATAAAAAATCTTGAGTTATTTGTTTCACTTTTGCAACGACATGCTAGCTGGCAGCGCCGGATTACAGCGACTACGCTAAGCTAAAGCTAACCGGGCTGTTTCTAGATTAGGACAATGGCTGGGTCAGCTAAAAAACGCTTTGGCTCACTCATCCAACTCTAGGGACTGCGGGGAGAGACCCAATTTCACCTAGGGGTGGCGTATTCCTTTAAGGGGACAGGTTCAATGAGAAAGCATGAGCTATACAAGACATGTTGTTCCTTCTTGACACCTGTCAAGGATTTAGAAACACTGTTATATATGGCTCTTCATAATGCTGCAGAATGCTCCATTTACTTGAGTGGGCCTTCCCAATTTTCGCTGGTCTGATATTTCTCGATAACAGACTGTTGCTAAGTAAAACATAACGCATCAAGGAAAAAGGGTTGTGTGCTTCTTATTCACCTCTTTCATATAATTCCTCTAGAACTGGAACTTCATTCAAAAGTGAAAAGCAGACAGTTGATCAGCTGTGTTCTAATGAATGTTTGATTCAAGTTCAGTGTGTGTTGCAAAATATTTGTTTCTCAGCAAAAGCCACAATGAAATGGTGACAAAAATATGTAAGCTAAAGAGTGATGTCGTGGGGAGTTTATTTTTTTGGCAAGTAGCCGTGTAAAAAGAGGATAATGTATTAGAACACTGGTCACTATCAGGGGAAATTGATCCCTTCAGGGCGGAACATACAAAGCAGAACTACATGAGAATGAAACCATAATGAATTTGGGACTATGCACATTATCAAATGGTGGGAAATGTTCCTCTCCACCTCACATGATGAGCACACATGAAGAGAATACAACTCACATCATTTGAAAATATTTATGTTTGTTCCTAAAACCAGCTTTTATTTTCAGCACTTATCTCACACACAGGAACAAACTCGTAACCAGATAGGAAGTCACCATCAAACATTTTACTATTAGCATGCAGGTCAAGACAGAACAGAAACATGAACGTGTAGTAAACTGCTTTGGGCTTCCCCCACTATGGCTCCTTGTGTCTTTGTCTCTGGTATGCAATTGTCACTTTTTAGTTTATCTTACATCTCTTATCACATGTAGCACAATAATAAGGTTTTCTCAGGGAGGAATCATCTGGTGTCTTTATGGTATGTACAGTATGATACGGCATTTTTTAGTTTCTCTTGAAAATCGTATCACCGGTAGCACAGTAATAAACTCCCACTTTCCCCTGACCCTCCAAGGAATGCATACGTATGATACAGAAATGCGTAATTTGACACAGCTCGGCTCGGCTGAAGTGGGCACAAAAGCGTTAGTGCATCTGGCACTGAGAACACTGGTGTTCATTTTTACCTCTTATGGATCATTTTATGACGGCTGAAAGAACACTCGTGTCTGAAGCACTTCCCACATGTGGGGCATATGTACGGCTTTTCCCCAGTATGGATCCTCTGGTGTATCTTGAGATTACCCAAACGAGTAAAAGTCTTTCCACACTCTGAACAGTGATATAGGTTTTCTCCCGTATGGATTTTCTGGTGTATCTTGAGATGACCCACCTGAGTAAAAGTCTTTCCACACTCTGAGCACTGATATGGCTTATCTGCAGTATGTGTTCTCTGATGGATAGCGACCTCAATGCTGCTCCTGAATCTCTTCCCACACGTAGAACACGGGTATGGGTTTTCCCCAGTATGGATTCTCTGGTGTCTCTTGACATAGTGCACCTGAGCAAAAGTCTTTCCACACTCTGAACAGTGATATGGCTTTTCTGCAGTGTGTTCTGTGATGGACAGTAAGCTCTCTACTAGTTTTGAAACTCTTCCCACATGCACTGCACTGATATGGCTTTTCCCCAGTATGGATTTTCTGGTGTGCCTTGAGATTATCCAAACGAGTAAAAGTCTTTCCACAATCTGAACACTGATAAGGCTTTTCTCCCGTATGGATTTTCTGGTGTGACTTCAGAGTACACATCTGAGCAAAAGTCTTTCCACACTCTGAACACTGATATGGCTTTTCTCCAGTATGTGTTCTCTGATGGATAGTGACCTCAATGCTGCTTCTGAAACTCTTCCCACATGTAGAACACAGGTATGGCTTTTCCCCAGTATGGATCCTCAGGTGTCTCTGAAATTGTGTCACCTGAGTGAAAGTCTTTCCACACTCGGTACAATAATATGACTTTCTTCTGGAATGTGTTCTCTTATTTGTGTTGATATCTGAATCAGCAACGGTACTCTTCCCAGCTGTGATCATTTGGACAGTTCCTGTAATTGAAGAAAATTGTTTAACATATAATCTCTCACTCTGTTCTCCTACAGCAATGAAGATGTTTATATTTGTCCAGCTTGTGATTTGTGGTAAAATGGTCACTAGAATATGATATGTGAGTGTCAACACAGACACAGATACATGAAGTCAAAGGCAGAAGACAAGCAACACATGTCTTGCAATGATTAAACAAATCATGTGCAATGATTTAAGTATTCACATGAAATCTAATATGAAAAATAAGAATAAAGGATAAGTCATCAACCGTTCATGGTTTACTAATACAAACGTTTAAGTATCTTACTTGTAGTAGAGGAGTCATCATGGTCATCATTTTCTCCAGAATCAGAATCGTTTTCCTCTTTAATTTCCACTGGTGTGGACTCCTCTTCTCTGCAGGTTGATGATGCTCGTATCTCAATCTTAAAGTCATGTTCCAGTACAGTCTTATCTTCCATTTTACTGGCCAAAATATGTTCACGGAGGAAATCATCAAAGTTTTCTTCTTTGATCTCCTTCACTGGTATTAGTGGTTCTGCCATTTCAGACTGAAGTTCTGCTGTGCCAAAGAAATCCTGTCAAACTTTCCTTCAGTTTAAAGTAACAAAATGTATGTATCAAACCAAAAGAACAGTACAGTTGTCCTGTTGATAACATACACCTACACACTGCACTTCCACAGCATCTCTGACAACCACTCTCTCTTATAAGACCTTTATCTGACCTGTTGGCATCCTGGAGTCAATTTTACCCAATCAGATGCAAGAATACAGCATTTGCAATGCAAATTATAATGACAAAGGATTATGGGTAAGACAATTCCATGTGAATACAATATGAAAAAGTCTGATGGTCCTCAGGTGGACTTGTCCATCAACCTTCACAAACTTCACAAAATAAAGTATGTGGGGTGGGGGTGAGAACTGATTGGTGATGGGGGTAGGAGACTGCAGGTGGGGGTTGGGGTGTGAACTGGTTGGTGATGGGGGTAGGAGACTGCAAATGGGGGTGGGCTGCAATTGTGTAAACTGAACCTGCCGCTAAATTTATGTCTACACGGATTCAGTTGGGTGTTGCACCTAGTGAATCAGCACGTTGCGATAAAGAAGGATTTATGCGAGTTACAATTGTTATTGTTGGGCAAACAAGATATTAAGTGTCGGAGTGAAGATGTTAGGAGCAGAATATACCAGAAGATGCTGTTACAGCGCAGTTAATGCTCCACTGGAAACAAAGCAGTCACATTGAGGGCCTTTCATGCAAAGAGCCCATTTGAGTTCCTGGAGTTTGTGAACTGCGGCTATCACGGTAAAATAAGAACAACTCCTCCCACCCTTCAAAACCTTCCAACTTGCACTTTTTTCTGTTTTTGTACTTCTGGTTAGACACATACAGACGATTTGTATAGGCAGTTGGAAGGGAATTTATCTATCTTATTTGATCACTGTTTAAGAAAGAGGCTCTGGATTTAAACCAAACAAACCAGCTATAAAAATGAGAATGATTAAAGATAATGGGAAGGAATCTCATGTGTCTGAGCACTATTCCCACATCTGATGGTCCTCAGGTGGCACAGGTCAGGCTATAGAAACTCCACAGGTGGGAACAGGTCAGCCAACAAACAAACTTCTCAAAGAAGGGTGGAGGTGTGAACTGAAAGGTGATGGGGAATGAGAGGCTGAGTGGGATGGTGCCCTCAGAAAGGTTCCATTCTCCTTAAAACTATTCATGCACTATGTGTGTGTATGTGAGAGAGAGTGTGTTATGCAGCATTCATACCTTCATGCACAAATATATGTCTACATGTCTTGTATTTGTGTGCAACTTGACAGAGAATGTCCACAGATCAGGACTACATAACAGTCATGTTATTAAAAAGATACATTTGAATCAAACTTGTTTATAAAACAATTTAGTTTAATCTATGTGACACTATAGACGTCACCATCAGTAGGGTAAAACTAACCTGTATCACAACGGTCTAAACCTAGCTCAAGTTCCCTATTAGAGGATGAACAATCCAACGCTTGGTGAATTCTGCTTCACAATGATAGAAAGAGTCAACATCTAAGGGTCAAAAAGTGACGTCTCAATGAACGCTTGGCTGCCACAAGCCAGTTATTCCTTTGGTAACTTTTCTGACACCTTCTGTTTAAAACCCCCAAAAAACAGAAAGATCATGAGGCCCCGCTTTCATGATCCATATTCATACTGAAAATCAACAATACATCATCAGTAGGGTAAAACTAACCTGTCTCACGACGGTCTAACCTTTATCGAGTTTAGCTTTCTCAAAGTTGATCTGTTTGAATAGAGTATCCTTTATGTGTCTGAGCACTGTTCACACATATAATGATATTCAGGTGGCCACAAGTCAACCTTTAGAAACTTCACAAATGAGGGTGGAGGTGTGGACTGATGGGGGATGAGAGGGTGGGTGGGTGTGAACTGATGGAGAATGAGAGGGTGGAGGTGTGGACTGATGGGGGATGAGAGGGTGGAGGTGTGGGATGGTGCCCTGACAAGAGTTTTTATTCTCCCTCAAAGCTAGTCATGCTGTATTTGTTGTGCATCCGAGTGTTTTTATGCAGGATTTCGAGCTGTAGCTGATTTAAATTGAACTTTATAAGTTAAAAACAACATGGAACCAGCCACATGACATCATTGCTGTTAAGGTGCAGATATGGTGATATGATGATGCCATGATGCCAAACATGTAGCAGAGGAGTTACGAACACGTGTCATGTGTGCCCTGTTTAGACTGTAATGTGGCTGGTAGTCACAACAGTTAGCGACTGTTTACACCTTCATGACTAAGTAGTAAGTATAATAAAAACAACATAAATAGATACAAGTCACTGCCATTTAAAAGCTTTATTGTTTTTTCCAAAAATCACTGTTCAACAATGATCTCATTAAAAAAAAAAGGACCAGACTCAAAACTACCAAGAAGTTCATAATAAACATTAAAAACATGCAGGTAAAGACAGCACAGAAAAAAACATTAGACTGAATCAATGTTTTTTTTCTTTTTCAAATACACCTATAAGGAATCTGATCAATGTCTAATGGATGCATACCTGCATTTATGAACATTTTCTCTAAATGGAATCTGGAATCACAGCCCCTCACACCATTCTAATTCTAGAAGCTGTTCAGTGACGATTGTACTCTTCACTGAAACTTAGATAAAATTATGGCTTTTCTGGTGGCACTTGAGATGAGGTACCAGAGTAAAAGTCATACCACACTCTGAGCACTGATGAGACTTTAGAGTATGGACTCTCTGGTGAGACTTAAGAGAACCCAGTTGATGGAAGGACGTCCCACATGTATTACACAGATATGGCTTTTCCCCAGTATGGATCATCTGGTGTCCCTTGAGATGACCCGCCTGAGTAAAAGTCTTTCCACAATCTGAACACTGATATGGCTTTTCTCCTGTATGGATAGTCTTGTGTTTATTGAAATTACCCCTGGTGGCAAAAGTCTTTCCACACTCTGAACACTGATATGGCTTTTCTCCAGTATGTGTTCTCTTATGGATAGTAACCTCTCTGCTGCTTCTGAAACTCTTACCACATGTAGAACACTGTGATTAGTGTGTGCTTCACTTCACTGTGTGCTGAGTGTGTTTCACTAATTAGGATAAATGCAGAGACCAAATTTCAAAAGAGTATATATATATATATATATATATATATAGAGTATATATATATATATATATATATATATATATATATACTCTTTTGAAAGTTGTATTTGTATTTGTGTTTGAAATATATATATACTTATAAAGTATCTATCTACATTAGAGGGGTCATGGAGCGCATCCAGAGGATCATGTAAAAGCACCAAATTAACACACCGGTAAAACCACACACAAAACTACGACAGCTGCTAGTTCACCCAAAGGACAAAATTGACCCACACAATAAATGCAACGTCATGTATGAAATACCATGTCAATCATGCAATAAAACCTACATTGGGGAGACGGGAAGGAGTTTTACGCAGAAAAGAACATAAAAATGAATGTGAAAAGGAGACGGCTCAGAGACAAACAAGAACAAGGTCAAGGCAGCAAGACGGACCACTTAACGGACCACTGCAAACGAGAACAAGGACAAGGCAGCAAGACGGACCACTTAACGGACCACTGCAAACGAGAACAAGGACAAGGCAGCAAGACGGACCACTTAACGGACCACTGCAAACGAGAACAAGGACAAGGCAGCAAGACGGACCACTTAACGGACCACTGCAAACGAGAGAACCATTTCATGGATTGGGACAATGCCAGAGTCAACCGATCAACAACCGATACCACCACTGGATAAAGGTGGCGATTGAAATCTATTCTTTCTATTGATGAAAGGTTGGTCCCAACCAAAGCTAAAATTGAGATGATAATGACAATGATAATAAAGGATAATGGGAAGGAATCCCATTCACGCATCTGATGGTCCTCAGGTGGCACAGATCAGGCAACTTCACAGAGAAGGGTGGAGGTGTGAACTGAAATTAACTGTGTGTGTGTGTGTGTTTGTGTCTTTGTTTTATGCAGCATTCATACCTTCATGTGTAAATATATTCCTACATGTCTACATTCCAAGTAAGTCACTGCATTTTAACTTGGTTCCAAAAAATTGTTCCAAAAATCAGCTGTTATTTTCAAAACTAATTTCATTACAGAAAAGGAACACACTCAAAACAATACAAAAATAGAATAAAAATACATGCAGGTAAAGACAGCACAGAAAAATCCATTAAACTGAACCAATGTTTTTTTATTTTTTATTATTACACCTGAGGTACCTAACCAATGTCTAATGGATGCATACCTGCATTTATGAATTTTTTTTTCTAAATGGAATCTGGAATCACAGCCCCTTACACCATTCTAATTCTAGAAGCTGTTCAGTGACGATTGTATCATGTGTCTCAGGTGAATAAAAGTCTTTCAAGTCATAAAATTATGGGTTTTCTGGTGCCACTTGAGATGTGCTACCAGAGTAAAAGTCATACCACACTCTGAACACTGATGAGACTTTAGGGTATGGACTCTTTGGTGTCTCTTGAGATGACCCAGTTGAAGGAAGGACTTCCCACACATAGAACAAATATATGGCTTTTCCCCAGTATGGATCCTCTGGTGTATCTTAAGATAGCCCATCTGAGTAAAAGTCTTTCCACAATCTGGACATTGACATGCCTTTTCTCCTGTATGGGTTGTCTTGTGTTTATTGAAACTATCGCAGGTGCTAAAAGTCTTTCCACACTCTGAACACTGATATGGCTTTTCTCCTGTATGTGTTCTCTTATGGATAGTAACCTCTCTGCTGCTTCTGAAACTCTTATCACACTCTGAACACTGATATGGCTTTTCCCCAGTATGGATCCTCTGGTGTCTCTTAAATTGTGTCACCTGAGTAAAAGTCTTTCCACACTCGGTACAATAATATAACTTTCCTTTGGAATGTGTTCTCTTATTTGTGTTGAGATCAGAACCAGCATTGGAACTCTCTCCAGTTGTGATCATTTTGACAGCTTCTGTAATATAAAAAAAATAATTAAGACATATATTCTCTCTTTCTTCTTCTACAGCAATGAAGATGTTTAATACAAAGAATAAGTACCATTCAGGTTTTACTAAATAGGAATATGTGAAGGCACAGATACATGAAGTCAAAAGCAGAAGACAAACAACACATGTCTTGCAATGATGAAACAAATCATGTGCAATGATTTAAGTATTCACATGAAATCTAATATAAAAAAACGAAGAATAAGCCATGAACCATCCAGGTTTTACTAATACAAACTTTTAAGTATCTTACTTGTAGTAGAGGAGTCATCATGATCATCATTTTCTCCAGAATCAGAATCATTTTCCTCTTTTATTTCCCCTGCTGAGCTTTCTTCTTCTCTGCAGGTTGATGATGTCTGTGTCTCTGTCTTAAAGTTATGTTCCAATACAGTTCTATCTTCCAATTTACTGGCCAAAATGTGTTCATGGAGGAAATCATCAAATTCTTCTTCTTTGATCTTCTTCACTGGTATTAGTGGTTCCGCCATTTCAGACTGAAGTTCTGCTGAGCTTTCTTCTTCTCTGCAGGATGATGATACCTGTGTCTCTGTCTTAGAGTTATGTTCCAATACAGTTTTATCTTCCAATTTATTGGCCAAAATGTGTTCACGGAGGAAATCATCAAAGTCTTCTTCTTTGATCTCCTTCTTCACTGGTATTAGTGTTTTTTCCATTTCAGACTGAAGTTCTGCTGTGCCAAAGAAATCCTCTCAAATTTCCTTCAGTTTAAAGTAGCAAAATGTATATATATATGACCAAAAGAACTGTACAGTTGTCCTGTTGATAACATAACACACTGTAGGCTACTTCCACAGCATCTCTGACAACCACTCTCTCTTATAAGACCTTTATCTGACCTGTTGGCAAAACCACATCTGACCAAAGAACAGTATATTTGTCCTGTTGATAACATAAACACTATACACTGTACTTCCACAGCAACAACCATTCTCTGCTACAAGACCTTTAACTGACTTGTTGGCATCCTGGAGTCCATTTTACCCAATCAGCTGCAAGAATACAGTGCAAATGATGATATGCAAATGATAATGACAAAGGATTATGGGTAGGACGATTCCATGTGAATACAATATGTAAATATCTGATGGTCCTCAGGTGGACTTGTCCATCAACCTTCACAAATTTTACAAAAGAAAGTATGTGGGGGTGGAGTTGTGAACTGATTGGTGATGGAGGTAGGAGACTGCAGGTGGGGTGGACTGGTTGGTGATGGGGGTAGGAGACTGCAGGTGGGGGTGGAGGTGTGAACTGGTTGGTGATGGGAGTGAAAATGAATGAAGCAGACATAAACACATGATGAGGTTCTCAAGAAAGACCCCACAGAAGACAAGAAAAACACAATCAAAAAATGATTGAAACCATTACTGGAAAGCAACAAAATCGATAAGCAGTCATACAAGCACCTCATACCCAGTGTTGGGAGTAATGCATTAAAAAAGTAATGTAATTACAGTAATGCATTGCTTTTTGCTGTAATGCAGTAATGTAAGGCATTACCAATACAATTTCAGTAATATTTTACTCTGTACAATTCTCAGTAACTGAAGTTACTTTGCTTTTTAATCCAAAATTGAGAAATGCTCAATTGGCACCAGAGAAGATTATCCAATAATTAAAAAAGTCATCTATGCTGGTCCTGGAATATGATTGCCTTGTTTAGATGACTGTAGAAAGGGAATTTGAGTTATCTATGCCATTCATGCAACAGATCTAACATGGTTAGGCTATACTTCTCATTTCATCAGCGAGAATAACTAAAATGTTGCTTTTATAGACAAAGATAGATCGTAGCCATTATTCTCAAACTATTTGCATTAAGTCTACACCAATGTAAGTGGAAGGAAAGGGACCAACAATGATGAGAACCATTTAAAGTCAACATACAATTTCACTATGGTTATATTTTACTATATTAAGTTGTGAGTGACCTTTGGCCTTTGGGGCCTACATTGTCCCATAAGCCATAACTGCAACCATTATATTGTTCTTTTGTTAGCCTTAAGCCTAGCTCAGTCATTATGCCATACCACATCACCTCCTGCCGTGTAATGAGCTGCATTGAACACATGAAGATCTATTGAGAACACCAAATCCATATTTTCTGTTATTTTGGTGAAAGTAATGTAAAAGTAGTGTAATACCTTACAATTCAAAGACAGTAATATTGTAATGTAACAAATTACTTTGAGATGACAGTAACAAGTAATAAATAATGCATTACGCTTTTGAAGTAACTTGCCCAACACTGCTCATACCAACAGCAAGAATAACACCCCGGAACACTGAAAATTCAAAAACCAGGAGCACCTTTACGCCCGATTGTGGACAGCATCGGGTCTGTAACATACAACCTCAAAATCTCACACAGAAATAATAAAACCATTACTAGGCCAAACGAAACAACATTGCAAAAACTCTGGCAAAAGAACTTCAAAATAATAAAGTGTGTAAGGACGAAATATTAATATCACATGACGTTGTCTCACTCTTCATCAGAACACCAGTAGAAGCAACCCTGGAAATAGTACAGCAACACCTACAAAAGGACAAAAACCTTAAGAAACGCACAAATTTGACAGTACAAGACCTCAGTCAATTACTCCACTTCATCGCCACCTCAACTTATTTTCAGTTCTGCACAAAGATATACATGCAGAAAGAGGGATTCGCCATGGGAGATCCACTATCAGCCATAATGTGTGGCTTTTTCATGGAACACCTGGAGAAGGAAGCAATAACATCCGCACCGGAGAAGTACAGGCGATACATGGATGACATTTTGGAAAAGGTAAAGAGAGGACATACACAAGAACTTACAGATCACCTCAATTCCATTGACCACACCGGCAACATAAAGTTCACACATGAAGAAGAGATAGACAGGTCCATAGCTTTTTTGGCCATAAAAATCCACCACACGATTGAAGGAGACATCAAAATAAAAATCTATAGGAAACCGACGCACACAGATCAATACCTACTTTGGACATCAGAGCATCCAGTTGCACATAAACTATCAGTTAGAACACTACAAGAACGGGCAGCTTTAACAATGGATCCCAAGGACAGGGCACAGGAGGAGCAACACATACAGAACGCATTGAAAACATGTCAGTATCCACAATGGGCAATACAGAGAGGCAGGCAACAGGTAAACGAATAAGAGGAAACACAAACAGAGAAAAGGAAAAAACATAAGGGACACAAATGGGAGAGCAGAGGAGCTGTACAGCCGTACAGACCTTGAATTTCCCCTAGGGGCAGCCGTGGCCTACTGGTTAGCGCTTCAGACTTCTAACCGGAGGGTTGCTGGTTCGAACCCTAACCAGTAGGCACGGCTGAAGTGCCCTTGAGCAAGGCACCTAACCCCTCACTGCTCCCCGAGCGCCGCTGTTGTTGCAGGCAGCTCACTGCGCCGGGATTAGTGTGTGCTGAATGTGTTTCACTAATTGGGATAAATGCAGAGACCAAATTTCAAAAGAGACTCAAAAGAGTATTTAATATACAAAATATAAGAATTTTTATAATACACAGTAAAATTGACAGAGTTGTTTTCGACTCTAATAGAGTCGATTCTGACTCTGTCATAGAGACCCATTGGTCCCACCCCACAGAGAGTAAATTTGACTCTTCTCCTAGAGCACATTTTTCAGAGTTAAATTTACTCTATAGAGAGTTGGAAAATCACCAAGATAAACTCCACAGGGAGTAAAGAAAAATCTACTCTATAAGCCAACAACTCTTTCCAGAGTCATCTTAACTCTTAATGGGGTAATCTTAGTTTATCTCTATTCAGAGTTTATTCCCAGCTACTCTTGCTAGAGTCACCATTTTGCTTGTCTTTATTTACCCTTTATCAAGTTCTACAAAATCTGAAGGACATAGACAAATTATTGAAAAAATATTTATTACAAAATATTATGTTAATGTATCAATATACAATATATTTCCTTTTGTAAATGCATGTACAGTACAACACATTTGGCATCAAATGGAACAAAGCCACTAGAACATAATATCAAGTTGTTGTTAGTGATACATTAGCTTACATACCAATTTTACTCACTCTACAGTCTGTACTGAAACATTCTAGCATCACAGACATGTTTAAGTCCACACATTCTAACAGTGAAGCTACACCAGGCGCGTAACTGAAGCTTTACGTTCGCATAGCGTCTGCTGCAACAATTAGCTGGCACTATAATCAATGGAGGTAGCTACACCAGATGTGATAGCGGCGCGTACGTTTGAAAAAAATGAATTTTACGCGTCGCGAACAGATCGCTTCAGTTACGCGCCTGGTGTAGCTCATACCTAAGGCATGATCCAATGGATGGGGCCTAGAAGAGATTTAAGATGACTTAAAGTATGATTCATTTCCTCAACACTTTGCTTATCACTCAAAAAACTGAATAGTTTCCTCAACCTGTATCTCATGTACAGCAGAATGCATAACAGGAACCACTGTATCAAAATCTACCGCCAAATCATTACTTGTGTGTTCACTACAGTTATTTTCCAAAACATGAACATTATTAACGCTATACTCATGTAACCTTTCCAAATGTTTTCTAAAAGCCAGAAAATGTCCCTGAAACACCCAGTCTCACCATACTTTAACCTGAGTGTTCTACCGGGACACAGCCCATGTGGTGATTCTGCTACCTGGATCCTTTTTTGCAGTTCGATGCTGGAGGAAGAAAGACCTTTACTCTGTTTAATAGTCTTCTCTTTGAACATAGTTGACCACCTCTCAAAAAGCTTCGCTGAAATCTCACCAAACAGTAACAGTCTTGCTCAATCTGATCCATTACATCCACAAATCGAGAGAATGTTGCAAGCATATGAGGTGATTGAGGGTCATGGACCATTTTTTCTGACGATAATCAAACGTTCACCTTCAGCCGCACAACTTCTTCATCAGAAGAATGCTTCATTAGAGATACCGCCTCTCTCAGCTGTTCTTCATTCAGGACTGGCTCGGGCACATCTTCAGAAGCTGGTCCTCCATTATGTTCATTGTGTGCTGGACTTTGTGGTTCCTGAGGCTTTCCTCTGAATTGTTTTAATGCGTCAGGCCAGGTACCCTGATCCGCTGGCTGGATCATAGAAATGTTCCTATAAAACAGTATAAAGTAGGGTGAGTTACAGCATTAAGGGGAAATCCAGCGATTTTCCAAATAGATCTCCATTTCTTGGATCACCGAGTATGTAAAACGAAAACAATCGGTTTTACATAGCTCGAGTTGCTACAGCCAGCAGCTAAAGCGACTGTGCAGCTACAGCGCTACACTCTGGGGTCATGAACATTGGGGCTCAGGAACATGCCCCTAGAGTGTAGCGCAGTAGCTTCGTGGCTGCAGCATCTCGAGCTAAGTGAATCCGATTGTTTTTTTGTTTTTTGTTTTTTCCCTGTACCGACAGTTCTCGGTGACCTTGAGAAATGGAGATCAATGTGAAATTCAGTGCACTGTAAACAATGTATTTGATCTTAAACAGATTCATTACAATTTGTATGCAGAAATACTTATGAAATGGTTTCATTTCAAGTTCAATCATTTAAAAGAAACAAAAAATACTGTTCATCTGGTGGTTGAGATACTGGGATTTAAAGTCAAAAGTCAAGCACAGCATGACAAATCCACACACTCGCATCTGTGCAAAATTATCTTTTTATATAGCTTTTGGTCATAGGCCTTTTTCAGGATTCCTGAAGAGGGTCTATGACCGAAATCTAGAATAAAAAGATCATTTTGCACAGATCTGATGTGTGGAATTTTTTTGAAGAAAAAAAAAATACCTCAGTGTGGGTTTCAGTTTAGGTTACCTTTGTGTTAATGGGCAGCATAAAGATTTTACCAATATTTAACTAGGGAAAAAATGCCACTTACTTGCTCTACCCCATCATCTCCCTTGGGCTTATTTGGAGACAAGGCAGTGGTGTCATCTGAATCACATAATGCATCTACTACAAAGCAGAGGACAGAATAAATCAGTAATATAGTCATGTCCAGTACCTGTGACGGCTGTATGTCATGTAGTCTTTGATGACTGAGATTTTTAAACACTAAATAGGCTCAAAGACGGACATAATCAACATCCACAAACCCCACAGAGTGGCATTCCATCAAAACAATGTGTTGCAACCGCTGTTGATATATTCACAAAACTTGTACCAAGTTTTAACTACATTCCATAATACAACTCACCATCATCTTCTGCAGGCTTCAGCTTTAATACACCACAATTTGGATCCTTCACCACATCTTCAGACACATAGTTGTCAATCTTCTGTACCAAACTCATCATACATTTTAGCCCAGCTTGGTGTTTGGCTTCAATATCAAATTTCATGAACACTAAAATAAAAATTAACAGAACATTACAAAAAAAACCTGACAATAGACTTAAACAATGCAACAATTGAATAAATCAGTACCTTGGTTAAAGAAATCCTCTAGAGTGGCATCAGTTTCCACCATTTTAAATGTATCTGGTCTGCCTGGTATTTAACTTTCACCAACATCCTGAAAAAACATAAAATCAAACATTCAGACAAAATCAACACTACTTTTAAAACACTTTCTTAAAACAAACCAGGTAACAACTCTCAGTGACACTGACTAAACTAGTAAATGTGGCACGTGCACCTGTTGGCACTTTGCACTGAACACGTGTCTTCTATGCTATCAATGATGCACATTCAGCAATCAACACATGTCCTTGATAGTAAATTAATGCAGCTAGTTTTGAAATAACCAACTTGTGAAGGCCAAATTCATGCTTATGGATGCCTGCTTTACGTGAAACAAGCTTTTTAGTAGAGCATGACCTTTAAGCTAATTTGCCCTATTAATGACTGTTAATGTTAAGTAGCTAACAACAGTAACTGTTACCTCATTAAGCTAACCATAGCCTTTATTTGATATCTGATTTGCATTATGCTAAGCTGCCAATGAGAGCTACGTTGGCTGATAGGCTAACCAAGTCAATGTTAACCATTAAAGACGATTATACTGGTATCATATTTGGTTGAGTAAATATTAACATGATAAAAAAACGTATAGCATTGTACAATACAGGAGCACGAATTGACATGTACCTCATGTTACACAGAGGTAACGTTAACGTTCATGTTAACTTTCAACCTTCGTTAGCAGTTAACTTAACGTTAACGTTAGCCCCTGAAGGTCAACACATTTCAGAACGATATCTTGACCATACATTTACGTTCAGTTTACACTCCTCTTTCGCGTCACCACTTATCATTTATCATTTTCGCGGCATACTACGGAACATGTGAAATAAATCTCTAGTAAGTGTATTTTAGATGAACATCTACTCACCTTCAACTGCAACAGAGAGATTCTTCTAATCAGGCTCCGTCGCGTCGCTGCAGTCTCAAATGGAAGGAAGTGGGTGATAAGCTACTAACGTTCGTCTCTGACGTGAGATACCAGAGGGCACGTTTCGCCAGTTAGTAATTTGTCTGAGCCCTTACACAATTGCATGTAACAAACATACAATAATAATAATTATTATTATTATAATGTTTGTTCGCTTTGACTATTCTTTGTGAACAGCAATAGGCTTGATAACAGAGACTCCGTTTATAGCCTGGTTTATGGGTGATAGCTTAGCAGTATTTGCCTATTTTACTGTAGCACATGCTAGCCTACAAACTTGCAAGTAATTTTTTAGTAGCCTAGTCCAGAAAAAAATCTTAAAGCTACCGAATGACTTTGGAATTAACCAGAAGAAAAACACGATTTTTTATGAATAATATCCAAATAATAATTAGGCAGACATCTCCCAAAAAAATTTCTAAAATGGCGTCCAAATGAGAAAATGGGGTGGATGATTAACTCTTGTGATTTTAACTCTGTTTTTTAACTAATATGCTAGAGTACATTTTACTCCAACTGTAGTAAATGTAACTCTATTAGAGTCAATAACAGTCTACTCTGTCATTTTAACTCTTGGAATTTTACTGTGTACGGTTTTTATATTTTAATTCTTTAAAAATCAAATTAAAATCAATGCTATAAAACAGCGGTTCCCAAACTTTTCCCCCCGCGTACCACCGCCTACATTCCGACTCGGCTCGCGTACCCCCACCATCCAACACATAAAACGTAACGCATTCAACCCCCCCCCCCCCCAACGTTGACAATATTTGTCCATTTCCCGGTTTTAGGTGCATTTGGTCATAGTAGCCTAACTACATCCACATACAATATCTTATAATAGGCCTACAGCAACGCCTGACAAGGATGTATTCGTTTGGACAACATTAGGCTATACAGCCTAGAAAGGCTACCTTTAGTTTGTTAAATGTAAAGCCTTTCTTGCCCATCTGAAATAACTCCTAGCTTTGCTCCTTCCCCCCTATCATTATGACCTGATTCGAAATCATGTATTTATTCATTAATTAATTACAAAAGATTTAAAATTTTCATTTTACACCTGTCCGCCATAGCCCTTTTCATCTCGTGTACCCCCTAGAAGCAGCTCGCGTACCACCGGGGGTACGCGTACCACAGTTTGGGAATCCCTGCTATAAAATCATGTACTAATAATACATGAAATGATGGCAGATCTGGATATCCTAGACTCTGCTGAAAAAAACAATATATAATATGTGTGTGTGGCACTTACAATGACCAGAATAAATCCTTATGAATAAAGGTAGTGAAAATGCCCTAAAACAGCTTAGGGTTCTAAGGGTTAAGGGACATCCCATTCTTAATCAATAGGGATTAATATGACGTCGGTCCACCCTTTGCAGCTATAACAGCTTCAACTCTTCTGGGAAGGCTTTCCAAAAGGTTTAGGAGTGTGTTTATGGGATTTTTTGACTATTTTTCCAGAAACGCATTTGTGAGGTCACACTGATGTTGGACGAGAAGGCCTGGCTCTCAGTCTCCGCTCTTATATGTTTTTAGCTAATGCACTATATACAGCACTTTGGTCAGTGCAAACTGTGGTTAAATGAGTGCTCTATAAATAAACTTTACTTACTTACTATCAAGCAAAGTAACACGCCTAACGTTAAAAATAAAAAAAGCATTGTATTATGGTGGCATTGTTCTTTTAGCACAACGTTGCTACATAGTTGTTTTTTGGTATTTTATTTGTATAACCATATAGTAACGGTTTTAGTTATGTGATTGAGAAGATGCGGCTGATGTTGCACTGACATCCAGGTCGCCAATGTCGCCAATGACATCCAGGTGCGCGTGAATAATAATTCAAAACGTGTACCATGTAATATGAGGGATAATGTATAGAACACTTGTCACTATCGGGAAATAGGTCCCTTCAGGGTGGAACTACATGAGAATGAAACCATAACGTGTTTGGCATTATGCACATTATCAAATGGTGGGAAATCTCCACCTCACATGATGAGCACACATGAAGAAAATACAATTCACATAATTTGAAAATATTTATTTTTTGTTCCTAAAACCAGCTTTTATTTTCAGCACTTATCTCACACACAGGAACAAACTCGTAACCAGATAGGAAGTCACCATCAAACATTTTACTATTAGCATGCAGGTCAAGACAGAACAGAAACATGAAAGTGTAGTAAACTGCTTTGGGCTTCCCCCACTATGGCTCCTTGTGTCTTTGTCTCTGGTATGTACAGTATGGTACGGTATGTTTTAGTTTCTCTTGAAAATCATATCACAGGTAGCACAGTAATAAACTCCCACTTTCCCCTGACCCTCCTAGGAATGCATACGTATGATACAGAAATGCGCAATTTGACACAGCTCGGCTCGGCTGAAGTGGGCACAAAAGCATCAGTGCATCTGGCCCTGAGAACACTGTTGTTCATTTTTACCTCTTATGGATCATTTTATGACGGCTGAAAGAACACTCGTGTCTGAAACTCTTCCCACGTGTGGGGCATATGTACGGCTTTTCCCCAGTATGGATCCTCTGGTGTTTCTTGAGATGACCCAACTGAGTAAACGTCTTTCCACACTCTGAACACTGATATGGCTTATCTGCAGTATGTGTTCTCTGATGGATAGTGACCTCAATGCTGCTTCTGAAACTGTTCCCACACGTAGAACAAGGGTATGGCTTTTCCCCAGTATGGATTCTCTGGTGTCTCTTGAGATTAGACACCTGAGTGAAAGTCTTTCCACACTCTGAACAGTGATATGGCTTTTCCCCAGTATGGATTCTCTGGTGTCTCTTGAGATTACACACCTGAGTGAAAGTCTTTCCACACTCTGAACACTGATATGGCTTTTCTGCAGTATGTGTTCTCATGTGGATAGTGACCTCTCTGCTGCTTCTGAAACTCTTCCCACACGTAGAACACGGGTATGGCTTTTCCCCAGTATGGATCCTGAGGTGTCTCTTAAAATCTGTCACCTGAGTGAAAGTCTTTCCACACTCGGTACAATAATATGACTTTCCTCTGGAATGTGTTCTCTTATTTGTGTTGATATCTGAACCAGCAACGGTACGCTTCCCAGCAGTGATCATTTGGACAGCTCCTGTAATATAAGATTATTGTTTAACATATAATCTCTCTTTCTTCTCCTACAGCAATGAAGATGTTAATATTTGTCCAGCTTGTGATTTGTGGTAAAATGGTCAGCTAGAATATGATATGTGAGTGTCAACACAGACACAGATACATGAAGTCAAAGGCAGAAGACAAACAACACATGTCTTGCAATGATGAAACAAATTGTGTGCAATGATTTAAGTATTCACATGAAATCTAATATAAAAAATGAAGAATAAGTCATCAAGCATTCAGGTTTTACTAATACAAACTTTTAAGTATCTTACTTGTAGTAGAGGAGTCATCATGGTCATAATTTTCTCCAGAATCAGAATCGTTTTCCTCTTTAATGTCCACTGGTGTGAACTCCTCTTCTCTGCAGGTTGATGATGCTTGTATCTCAATCTTAAAGTCATGTTCCAGTACAGTCTTATTTTCCAATTTACTGGCCAAAATATGTTCACGGAGGAAATCATCAAAGTCTTCTTCTTTGATCTCCTTCACTGGTATTAGTGGTTCTGTCATTTCAGGCTGAAGTTCTGCTGTGCCAAAGAAATCCTCTTGAACTTTCCTTCAATTTAAAGTAACAAAATGTATGTATCAAACCAAATGAATAGTATAGTTGTCCTGTTGATAACATAACACACTGTAGGCTACTTCCACAGCATCTCTGACAACCACTCTCTTATCAGACCTTTATCTGATAAGGACAAAGGATCATGAAAAAGGTGGCTTGCCCATGGATCAACCTTCACAAAGTTCACAAAAGAAAGTATGTGGGGTGGAGGTGTGAACTGATTGGTGTTGGGGGTAGGAGACTGCATGTGGGGGTGGAGGTGTGAACTTTTTGGTGATGGGGCTAGGAGACTGCAGGTGGGGGTGGAGGTGTGAACTGTTTGGTGATGGGGCTAGGAGACTGCAGGTGGGGGTGGAGGTGTGAACTGGTTGGTGATGGGGGTAGGAGACTGCAGATGGGGGTGGGCTGCAATTGTGTAAACTGAGCATATCACAACAAAACAATTCAACCTTTTCTACTCTGTTCTAAGATTGTATTTGTGGTATGGCTTTGATGTTTTTTCTCTATTGAAACTGCTCTTCAATGGGTTCTGGGCCACTTTGTTTCTGGTGGACCCAGGTGTGTTTGAAGCTGCCGCTATTGTTAAATGTAATTCGTGTCTACACGGACCCAGTTGGGTGTTGCACCTAGTGAATCAGCACGTCGCGATAAAGAAGGATTTATGCGAGTTACAATTGTTATTGTTGGGCAAACAAGATATTAAGTGTCGGAGTGAAGATGTTAGGAGCAGAATATAACACAAGATGCCCTTACAACACAGTTATTGCACCTTTTAAATTCTTACGGGGATGAAGAAGTGCTATATGCTATACTGTATATATAATGCTATAATGATGCCGACCCGAAAAAAGTGGCCAAATGCGGCCAAAAATGTTGTCCATGTTAATCAGAAGCCAACATCTCACATTCCTGCTTGGGATCAGGGTTAGTTAGGTTCTGGACATGTTAATTGTGATCAAATGTCTTGTTCCCAACTTTTACTATAAAATGCCTCTAGAGCCATATACAAGGACTTTTCCTTGAAATAGCTCTTTTCTAAAATAAAGATTTGTAATATATAAAATATTTATGTTGATTCAAAAGTATATCACAACATTAGATAATAGCATATATATATGATTTTGGATTTATAATAGATTATGTTTTTGCTACAAAACTATTAAACATGAAATGAACACAGAAAGGGGTTAAGGGGACAGGTTCAATGAGAAAGGATGAGCTATACAAGACATGTTGTTCCAAAACACCTGTCAAGGATTTAGAAATATCTCATAAACATTGTTATATATGGCTCTTCATAATGCTGCAGAATGCTCATTTACTTGAGTGGGCCTTCCCAATTTTCACTGGTCTGATATTTCTCGATAACAGACTGTTGCTAAGTAAAACATAACGCATCAAGGAAAAAGAATTGTGTGCTTCTTATTCACGTCTTTCATATAATTCCTCAAGTATTGGAATTTCATTCAAAAGTGTAAAGCAGACAGTTGATCAGCTGTGTTCTAATGAATGTTTGATTCAAGTTTAGTGTGTGTTGCAAACTATTTGTTTCTCAGCAAAAGCCACGATGAAACGGTGACAAAAATATGTAAGCTAAAGAGTGATATCGTGGGGAGTTTATTTTTTTGGCAAGTAGCCGTGTAAAAAGAGGATAATGTATTAGAACACTGGTCACTATCAGGGGAAATTGATCCCTTCAGGGCGAAACTTACAAGTCAGAACTACATGAGAATGAAACCATAATGAATTTGGGACTATGCACATTATCAAATGGTGGGGAATGTTCCTCTCCACCTCACATGATGAGCACACATGAAGAAAATACAACTCACATCATTTGAAAATATTTATGTTTGTTCCAAACACCAGCTTTTATTTTTAGCACTTATCTCACACACAGCAACAAACTCGTAACCAAATAGGAAGTCACCATCAAATATTTTACTATTAGCATGCAGGTCAAGACAGAACAGAAACATGAAAGTGTTGTAAACTGCTTTGGGCTTCCCCCACTATGGCTCCTTGTGTCTTTGTCTCTGGTATGTACAGTATGGTACGATTTGTTTTAGTTTATCTTAAAAAAACATATCACAGGTAGCACAGTAATAAACTCCCACTTTCCCCTGACCCTCCTAGGAATGGATAGGTATGATACAGAAATGCGCAAGTGACACAGCTCGGCTCGGCTGAAGTGGGCACAAAAGCATTAGTGCATCTGGCCCCGAGAACACTGGTGTTCATTTTTACCTCTTATGGATCATTTTATGACGGCTGAAAGAACACTCGTGTCTGAAGCACTTCCCACATGTGGGGCATATGTACGGCTTTTCCCCAGTATGGATCCTCTGGTGTTTCTTGAGATGACCCAACTGAGTAAAAGTCTTTCCACACTCTGAGCACTGATATGGCTTTTCTGCAGTGTGTGTTCTCTGATGGACAGTAAGCTGCATGTTGGTTATGAAACTCTTCCCACATGTAGCACACTGATATGGCTTTTCCCCAGTATGGATCCTCTGGTGGATCTTGAGATTACACACATGAGTGAAAGTCTTTCCACAATCTGAACACTGATATGGCTTTTCTTCCGTATGGATTTTCTGGTGTGACTTCAGAGTACACATCTGAGGAAAAGTCTTTCCACACTCTGAGCAGTGATATGGCTTTTCTCCAGAATGTGTTCTCTGATGGATAGTGACCTCAATGCTGCTTCTGAAACTCTTCCCACACTCTGAGCACTGGTATGGCTTTTCCCCAGTATGGATCCTCAGGTGTCTTTTAAAATGTGTCACCTGAGTGAAAGTCTTTCCGCACTCTGTACAGTAATATGGCCTTCCTCTGGAATGTGTTCTCTTATTTGGGTTGAGATCTGAATCAGCAACGGTACTCTTCCCAGCTGTGATCATTTGAACAGCTCCTGTAATATAAGAAAATTGTTTAACATATAATCTCTCTTTCTTCTCCTACAGCAATGAAGATGTTTATATTTGTCCAGCTTGTGATTTGTGGTAAAATGGTCAGCTAGAATATGATATGTGAGTGTCAACACAGGCACAGATACATTAAGTCAAAGGCAGAAGACAAACAACACATGTCTTGCAATGATTAAACAAATCATGTGCAATGATTTAAGTATTCACATGAAATCTAATATAAAAAATGAAGAATAAGTCATCAAGCATTCAGGTTTTACTAATACAAACTTTTAAGTATCTTACTTGTAGTAGAGGAGTCATCATGGTCATCATATTCTCCAGAATAAGAACTGTGTTCCTCTTTCATTTCCACTGGTGTGAACTCCTTATCTCTACAAGTTGATGATGTTTGTATCTCAATCTTAAAGTCATGTTCCAATACAGTTTTATCTCCCAATTTACTGGCCAAAATATGTTCACGGAGGAAATCATCAAACTCATCTTTTTTGATTTCCATCTTCACTGGTATTAGTAGTTCTGTCATTTCAGACTTAAGTTCTGCAGTGCTAAGGAAATCCTCTCAAACTTCAGTATAGTTGCCCTGTTGATAATACACACTGTACTTCCACAGCACCCTGTGACAACCACCCTCTGCTATAGGACCTTTATCTGACCTGTTGCCATCCTGGAGTCCTTTTTACCCAATCAGCTGCAAGAATACAGCATTTGCAATGCAAATGATAAGGACAAAGGATTATGGGTAAGACATGACCATGTGAATGCAATATGTAAATGTATAATGGTAGGTGGGCGTGGTCATGGGTCAATCTGCGTGAAGTCCTCAAAGGAGGGTATGTGGGGGTGTGGTGGAGGTGTAAACTGGTTGGTGATGGGGGTAGGAGACTGCAGGTGGGGTGGAGATGTGAACTGGTTGGTGATGGGGGTAGGAGACTGCAGGTGGGGTGGAGGTGTAAACTGGTTGGTGATGGGGGTAGGAGACTGCAGGTGGGGTGGAGATGTGAACTGGTTGGTGATGGGGGTAGGAAACTGCAGGTGGGGGTGGAGGTGTGAACTGGTTGGTGATGGGGGTAGGAGACTGCAGGTGGGTGTGGGCTGCAATTGTGTAAACTGAGCATGCCACAACAAAACAAAGAGAGTATTTGTGGTATAGCTTGGATGTTATTCCGCCACAGAAGCTGCGGTAGGTGAAACCTACATGACTACGGCATTAGAACTGTATTAGACTAATGTATTAGAACACTGGTCACTATCAGGGGAAATTGATCCCTTCAGGGATTTTTTGCCACAAAACTATATGAAATAAACACATAAAGGGGTTAAGGGGACAGGTTCAATGAGAAAGGATGAGCTACACAAGACATGTTGTTCCAAAACATAACGCATCAAGGAAAAAGGGTTTTGTCCTTCTTATTCACGTCTTTCATATAATTCCTTAAGTACTGGAACTTCATTAAAAAGGTAAAAGCAGACAGTGGATCAGATGTGTTCTAAATAATGTTTGATTCAAGTTCAGTGTGTGTTGCAAACTATTTGTTTCTCAGCAAAAGCCACAATGAAATGGTGACAAAAATATGTAAGCTAGAGTGATGTCATGGGGAGTTTATTTTTTTGGCAAGTAGCCGTGTAAAAAGAGGATAATGTATTAGAACACTGGTCACTATCAGGGGAAATTGATCCCTTCAGGGCGAAACTTACAAGTCAGAACTACATGAGAATGAAACCATAATGAATTTGGGACTATGCACATTATGAAAAGGTGGGAAATGTTTCTCTCCACCTCACACGATGAGCACACATGAAGAAAATACAATTCAAATCATTTGAAAATATTTATGTTTGTTCCAAACACCAGCTTTTATTTTCAGCACTTATCTCACACACAGGAACAAACTTGTAAGCAGATAAGAAGTCACCATCAAACATTTTACTATTAGCATGCAGGTCAAGACAGAACATAAACATGGACGTGTAGTAAACTGCTTTGGGCTTCCCCCACTATGGCTCCTTGTGTCTTTGTCTCTGGTATGTACAGTATGGTACGGTATGTTTTAGTTTATCTTGAAAATCTTATCACAGAACTCCCACTTTCCCCTGACCCTCCTAGGAATGCATACGTATGATACAGAAATGCGCAATTTGACACAGCTCGGCTCGGCTGAAGTAGGCACAAAAGCGTTAGTGCATCTTATGGATCATTTTATGACGGCTGAAAGAACACTCGTGTCTGAAGCACTTCCCACATGTGGGGCATATGTACTGCTTTTCCCCAGTATGGATCATCTGGTGCATCTTGAGATAGCGCACATGAGCAAAAGTCTTTCCACAATCTGAACACTGATATGGCTTTTTTGCAGTATGTGTTCTCTGATGGATAGTGACCTTAATGCTGCTTCTGAAACTCTTTCCACATGCACTGCACTGATGTGGCTTTTCAGTATGGATCCTCTGGTGTTTCTTGAGATAGCGCACCTGAGCAAAAGTCTTTCCACAATCTGAACACTTAAAAAGCTCTTCAGTATGGACAGTCTGGTGTTCCTTGAAGTTACCCAAGTGAGCAAAACTCTTACCACATGTAAAACACTGATATGGCTTTTCTGCAGTATGTGTTCTCTGATGGATAGTGACCTCAGTGCTGCTTCTGAAACTCTTCCCACATGCACTGCACAGATATGGCTTTTCCCCAGTATGGATCATCTGGTGTCTCTTGAGATGACTTGTCTGGGTAAAAGTCTTCCCACAATCTGAACACTGATATGGCGTTTCCCCAGTATGGATCCTCTGGTGCATCTTGAGATAGCGCACATGAGCAAAAGTCTTTCCACAATCTGAACACTGATATGGCTTTTCTGCAGTATGTGTTCTCTGATGGATAGTGACCTCAATGCTGCTTCTGAAACTCTTTCCACATGCACTGCACTGATGTGGCTTTTCAGTATGGATCCTCTGGTGTATCTTGAGATAGCGCACCTGAGCAAAAGTCTTTCCACAATCTGAACACTTAAAAAGCTCTTCAGTATGGACAGTCTGGTGTGCCTTGAAGTTACCCAATTGAGCAAAACTCTTACCACATGTAGAACACTGATATGGCTTTTCTGCAGTATGTGTTCTCTGATGGATAGTGACCTCAGTGCTGCTTCTGAAACTCTTCCCACATGCACTGCACAGATATGGCTTTTCCCCAGTATGGATCATCTGGTGTCTCTTGAGATGACTTGTCTGGGTAAAAGTCTTCCCACAATCTGAACACTGATATGGCTTTTCCCCAGTATGGATCCTCTGGTGCATCTTGAGATAGCGCACCTGAGCAAAAGTCTTTCCACAATCTGAACACTTATAACGCTCTTCAGTATGGACACTCTGGTGTGCCTTGAAGTTACCCAAGAGAGCAAAAGTCTTACCACATGTAGAACACTGATATGGCTTTTCCCCAGTATGGATACTCAGGTGTCTCTTAAAATCTGTCACCTGAGTGAAAGTCTTTCCGCACTCGGTACGATAATATGACTTTCCTCTGGAATGTGTTCTCTTATTTGTGTTGATATCTGAATCAGCAACAGTACTCTCTCCAGCTGTGATCATTTGGACAGCTTCTGTAATTGAAGAAAATTGTTTAACATATAATCTCTCTTTCTTCTCCTACAGCAATGAAGATGTTTATGTTTGTCCAGCTTGTGATTTATGGTAAAATGGTCAGCTAGAATATGATATGTGAGTGTCAACACAGGCACAGATACATGAAGTCAAAGGCAGAAGACAAACAACACATGTCTTGCAATGATTAAACAAATCATGTGCAATTATTTAAGTATTCACATGAAATCTAACATAAAAAATTGAAGAATAAGTCATCAACTATTCAGGTTTTACTAATACAAACTTTTAAGTATCTTACTTGTAGTAGAGGAGTCATCATGGTCATCATCTTCTCCAGAATCAGAATCGTTTTCCTCTTTAATGTCCACTGGTGTGAACTCCTCTTCTCTGCAGGTTGATGTTTCTGTCTCTGTCTTAAAGTTTTGTTCCAGTACAGTCTTATCTTCCAATTTACTGGCTAAAATATGTTCACGGAGGAAATCATCAAAGTCTTCTTTGATCTCCATCTTCGCTGGTATTAGTAGTTCTGTCATTTTAAACTTAAGTTCTGCTGTGCCAAGGAAATCCTCTCAAACTTCAGTATAGTTGTCCTGTTGATAATATACACCTACACACTGTACTTCCACAGCACCCTGTGACAACCACCCTCTGCTATAGGACATTTATCTGACCTGTTGCCATCCTGGAGTCCTTTTTACCCAATCAGCTGCAAGAATACAGCATTTGCAATGCAAATGATAAGGACAAAGGATTATGGGTAATACATGTCCATGTGAATGCAATATGTAAATGTGAATGGTAGGTGGGCGTGGTCATGGGTCAATCTGTGTGAAGTCCACTAAGGAGGGAATGTGAGAGTGGGGTGGAGGTGTGAACTGGTTGGTGATGGGGGTAGGAGACTGCAGGTGGGGGTGGAGTTGTGAACTGGTTGGTGATGGGGGTAGGAGACTGCAGGTGGGGTGGAGGTGTGAACGGGTTGGTGATGGGGGTAGGAGACTGCAGGTGGGGGTGGGTTGCAATTGTCTAAACTGAGCATGCCACAACAAAAGAAAGATTGTATTTGTGGTATAGCTTGGATGTTATTCCGCCACAGAAGCTGCGATAGGTAAAACCTACATGACTACAGTACACTAATACAACCTCAATTTTAAAACACCAATGGACATTTTGCATGAAAGCCTCTCAATGCAAGGCAAGGCAGGCAAATTTGTTCATATAGCACATTTTATACCGCAAGGCAACCCAATGTGCTTCACAAAAAATTAATAAAACCATAGAAATATATTAGATAAAACATTCAATTAAAAATGAATAGGCTTTAAGGCCTTTGTGTCCAGAATGGTGGCACATTTTATTCTATCTTCATGTTTACCAAAAAATAATTACCTCGGTTCTTATTGTTGATATTTAACTAACTAATATCTAACTATTTAAAAAAAAAAAAAAAAAACTCAACAGGTTGTCACCAATACTGCCCGCTAGGATTTTTTCCAGAGAGTCGATAGTATATTTATTTTGGATATTTTTTTCCTTTTTTCCTCCTCCTGTATACCTACAATAATCATAATCCTGGGCTGCAAAATACAGCAATAGAGATTTGTTGAATCTACAGTCTTTTGTGGGTCTACATAGTTAAGGACATCATAACTCAGATGAGTAGGAAGAATTAACACACAATCCATCCAGAGTTAGGAAAATATCAGAGGTTAATTGCCATAATAGACACCTCTCCATAGATATCTATTGATTTATTTAAAAAAAAAAAAAAAACAAGAGAAAGAGAAAGAGAGAGAAAACACCAAGCAACAAACTATAAAATGACCTCCCCAATGGAATTGGTAGTAAAACATCGCCCAGACCAAAAAAACCAAATCCAGTTGTGCATGAAAAAGTGGCATAAAAGAACATCAGGATTGAGACAGTGGCCAGCTAAAGGTTCATTTGAGAAAACACGACTGGATGAAGTAGAAAACAACATAAAACATTATAAATCTAAAGATACCAGTCAACTTAAAGAGGGTAAAAGAGCTCTAGAGAGGGAAGTATCAATGTGGTTTAAGCTGATAAGAGAAAAAACCCTAAGAACAAATAAGTTAGTAAGAGAATTAGTGGAAAAGAAGCAATGCCCCCTGGTGGAGAAAACAGAAGAAATAAAAAGCAGTCAGTCAGCTACCACTCCTACGGCTCCTCCTTGGTCAGCTGAGCCGCCGCCTTATCCTAGTGAAAAGAACCCCATCAAAGCAGGACAATTCCCACTCAGACGCAGCGACCAACGTCAGATGACTGGAGAAATAGCTGGGGAATTACAAGGAAAATTCACATTCACCATTGAAGGGGAACACGAGGACAAAGAAGAACATGAGAGCACGACAACCCAATCATCAGGAAAAGAAAGAAGAGGATCTCAAGACAGTGGAAGATCAAGGATGTCCCATGCATCAGCAGATCTTGATGACCTGAACGTAGGGGCAATGAATGAAAGGGGCGGATGCTCAAGATAGAGTGAATTACAAAAAAGCGGAAAAAGATGGCCCCCCAGCAGGTTATCAAGACAGACAGAATCCTCATGAACCAGGTAGACTGGGAGATTGTCTGTTCAGCAGCGGCAAGGACTACAGACACATCCTAACAAGACTAAGCCAAGGACTAAGGGAGGAAGAGGCTGTTGCAGACAATCTGCTCAAAAACAGACGAAACTGGGAGCCCATACATACAGAGCCCAGACAATTTGAAGACAGAAGAACAGAAAACGACACCAGGAGAAAGGAGGTAGAAAAGCCCTTCCCCTCTAGATATGATGGAAGTGATGGAGAAGAAGGAGAGCGTTATAGACTCAGGTATGAGGAAACGACCAGAAGGACAAGCTGTAGTCACCATGATGACTTACCACAAATGAGTGAGAAAAGAGACTGCAGGTCCCAATATTCAAGACCAACAGAACCATCTGCAGGCAGAATAAGAACTCAGACACCTGCACAGATGACAGGGAGAATGAGACCCCGGAGTGGGACTGAAGAATACTATTGGATACCAGAGCAAGAGCTACGGACACGGTCAGCGCCTCGACTGCCGCAGCAAGGAGGCGCTGGTCTCCCCGCAGCACCGAGACGAACTGAATCTGCAAGAGCCATGAAGTTACAGCTGGAGGGCACTATAATTCCCCAAGAACCTGAATTTGATGAAGACGAGATGGAGCAAACATATGCTGAAAAGGAGAAGATGAACCAGAAAAAACAACGGCGATACTGGCCGGAGCCATTGTGGAGTAGAGGTGAAGGCCGACTCCAAAGATGCCACAGTGATGACAACCTTTTTCAAACCACAGGACAAGAAGGTGCAGGAGCATGTATGCTTCCCATAATTAGCAAAGGGCCAAGTCAATCGCCATGCTACGTGCCATGGTCATTCATGGACATGGTGGGCCTGGCAAATAAGCTGCCAGCCCTCACTGAAGGGGCTAACAGGTGGATTACCGCAGTAGAAGAAAGCACGGCAGGAGTGAAATTGGCTCTTGGAGATATAAAAGCTTTGCTTATGCATATGGCTGGAAAAACAATAACAGAGGAAATATTCTCCAACGCCAAATTGCCGGCAGTGGTGTCAGGGAATGCAGCTGATCACGTAGGACTTAGGGGGACATCGCAACACCATATGGACAGAACTCAGAAAACAGTATCCAGAGAAGATGGATCCATCAAAACTGGAAGGTGAAAAACTGTCAGGCGATGAATGTCCGGCCAAATTCTTACATAAATTCCAGCGCAAACGGAAAGAAGAAACGGGAGAAGCCTGGAACTCCAATCTCACCACCCAGAGTCTGTTTAAATTGATGGTAAAGAAAGCCATGCCAGCTGAAGTACAAAAGCGACTAGACAATGTAGTCGGTCTGACAAAAATGGACTGGCCTCTGTTCACTGAACACATAGTACATCATGTGGAGAATTATAGAAAAGAAAAGAAAAATACAGAGGAACAGAACAAACAGCTAGCCACCAAGCTGACACAGCTCCAATTAGGCGAACTAACCAAAATACAGAAGAAAGAAAAGGATACGGCTAGGATACAAGCTCCTGTGATAAACACTGCACTGACTGTCACTACTCCTGAAGACAAGGCGATGTCACAAACACCAGTTATAACACCAAACTCAAATCCTCAACAGGCCCAGCAGGGGTTGGAGACACCAGATCCAACTCAACCAAACACACCTGCTATCCACGTATATGTAAACACTACTGAGCGGTCTCAGTGGGGCAGATTTACACGCGGAAGAGGAAGAGGACGACCAATGCATACTGGTCCTCAACCCACCACGGACTACAGTGACACCCCATTCACATGCTATGGGTGTGGGCAGAGGGGTCACATTAAACGAGACTGTCCCTCTAACACTGACCATCCAGATTCTGGTTGGGAATAGGGCTGCCCAGAGAAGCCAGAGGGGGAAACAATGTTGCCAGCCATCTCAACCCAACCACTTGAAGAACCTACCATATCGGTAGCAATACAAAACAAAGAACATATTTTCATGATAGATACAGGGGCAACATATTCATGCATCGGAAAAAGTGGTTCGAATCTCCCCCTCTCATCGTCCGCCATCAAAACGGTAGGCTTCTCTGGGAAAACACAGATAATACCACTTACACAACCAGTCCCAATGCGTATTGCAGGAAAAACTATAGTGGCACCACTACTCTACTCAACAGAAACACCTGTGAATCTACTAGGAAGAGACATTCTATGCCCGTTAAAAGCAAGCATAATGTGCACCCAAGATGGGCTTTATGTGGATTTTCCCGAAGACCACTCCATGGAAGAAGCCTCAATGATGATTCAACGCAAAGCCACCACTGACACTGTCCAACCATTGGTCTATTGGCTACGCCTATCCCAGCCAAGCGCTCTACAACAACTGTGGGGCAAATGGGAGCCATGGATTCGAACAAAGATGGACTCGGTGAGCGAACTACGACTACCTCCTCATTGCACCCTCTATTTTGATGAAAAACAACAACAAGAAGACTATAGAGCATGCTGGGAGGATTTAATTAACAAAAATCAGTATCTTATTGCCAGTCAGGATATATTCATAGGACCTCAGGGAGCTGCTACTCCGGTCATCTTACCACCTGAGCTAAGAGGTTGGTTTAAAGTTAGGAACTCTACACCTCATGTCACCTTACTGTCAGCGAAAGGACATGAATCACATGAAGTAGGTCCAATGATGAGAGCAGCCCTAGACATACAAGAGTGGAAACCCACAGAAAACCCCTATGTCCACCTGTCACCTGACAAGCAATACATTAGGATAACAACATCAATGTCACATGATGAAGCGGTAGCAGAAGAGGTGCTGCTAAACGAACGACTGCCTACACAGATGTTATTAGCCCCCGATCACATCAAGCTATTGGAACAAATACCACCAGAGCTATGGGCAAAACATAAAACAGATGTAGGCCTCATTAAAGCTGCACAGCCAGTACAAATAAAGCTAAAACCAGGAGCTAGATTACCATATCAGAAGCAATACCCACTTAAACAGAAAGCTATTGAGGGAATACGGCCAACGATTGAAGGACTGATAAAGGCAGGAGTATTAGTAAAAACCAAAAGCTGTTGCAACACGCCAATTTTGCCTATTCCAAAACCTCATTCAGAAGATTATCGCCTAGTACACGACCGTGAATTCCATTGTTGAAAGTGAGGTCCAGGTTGTCCCAGACGTATACACAATTCTTTCTCACATCCCACATGATTCTAAATGGTATACAGTGGCCGATTTAACTTTGGCGTTCTTCAGCGTACCGCTACATCCAAACTCTCAACACCTGTTTGCCTTTACCTACTTGGGCGAGCAATACACTTACAATAGGCTTCCACAAGGGCTAGTGAGTAGTCCTGCCCTATTCAATAAAATTCTTGCACAGGATTTACAACATATCCAAAATGACTTAACCAGCACCGTTATACAATATTGTGATGATATCTTGGTGTGTAGTTCCACAAAAGAACAATGCGAAAAAGACTCTGTTATAGTACTTAGAGCACTGGCCAGAGGTGGTCACAAGGTTAGTAAAGAGAAATTACAATTTTGCCAGCAAACAGTTGAATATCTAGGAAGACAATTGAGTGGAGATAGATGGTTGATTGCTGCGTCACAGATCAGGGCTGTAACTGAGGCCCCGCAGCCCCAAACAGTGGGACAGATGCTCACCTTTCTGGGAATGGCGGGGTATAGCCGGCCGTGGATTTGTGATTATGCTTATAAAACAGCTCCATTACGAGCCATGATCAGGGCGGCAGGACAAGGTAATAACGTGGCTGCTCTACAATGGACAACAGAAGCAGAAGCAGCTTTTGTATCATTGAAAAGTGATATGAGCTCAGCACCGGCCCTAGGGAACCCAGATTACGCCAAACCATTTCATCTATATGTAGTAGAAAGATCAGGGTTCGCAAATGCAGTTCTAATGCAAGATACACCAGTGGGGAAGCAGGCACTAGCATATTATAGCACTAAATTAGATAATATTGAAGCTGGTCTGCCCCCATGTTATCAGGGGTTAGCAGCAGCTGCCTTTGCTTTTCAAAAGGCCTCATCTGTAACGATGGGTCATCCTGTAACATTATACACGTACCACCAACTTCATGCACTGCTTACCAGCCCACGGTTTGTGTTGACACGAGCCCGACAAACAGGCTATGAAGTAATCTTGTCAGCACCCGAATTAAATATCCAGCGGTGTGCCACTGTAAATCCAGCCACTAGAATGGTGCTTCCATGTGACGGGACTCCACACGACTGCGTACTGCAGACAGAGGCATTTTTGCGATCCAGAGAAGATTTGCATAATGAACCCATTTCCGCAGACCTTACTTTGTTTGTGGATGGGTCTTGTTACAGAGATGGGGTAGGGAATCATGCCGGATATGGCATAATACAGCTGAACACAACAGGCACATTTAAGGAAGTTAAAACAGCCAAGATTGCTCAGCCTTGCTCTGCCCAGGTAGCTGAAATAAAAGCTTTAACAGCTGCATGTGAATTAGCAAATCTCAGAATTATTGGAGGCTATGCACCTTCCATCAGCCTTGGCCATTATTAAATGCCCAGCACATCAGAAAAAGGATAATTTGATAGCTAAGGGGAATAATCTTGCAGACGAAGCCGCCAAACAAGCAGCAGGAGGAGCTGGTATGCTCCCTGTTTTAACTGATAATGATATAACTCCTTTGGTTACATTGTCTTCCCTTATGCAGGCGCAAGAAAAGGCTAGTCTTCAGGAAAAAACTGTATGGGTAAATCGGGGTGCACAAAGGGAAATGACGGACGGTCCCGGAAAGGGACTTTGGAGAGGAAGCCTTGGACACTTTGTATTACCGATGTCACTGTTGAACTTCGCCATAAAGAATGCTCATGGTGTGGGTCATTGTGCAAGAGGCGAAGTCATAAAACGCCTCCAAAAAGTGTGGTGGTCACCCTTCTTGGCGGCTACAGTAGATAGAGTTTTACACCAATGCGAGGTATGTGCGCAATACAATGTTAGGAAAGCATTTTCAACACCAATTGCACTAGGGCTGCACGATATATCTAAAATCTATCGTTATCGCAATATCAACACTTGCGATGGACATACCGCAAAGATTACTTAATTTTCGATAAATTCGATACATTTTCTGTGCCGTGCGCATTCCATACAGTCTATGGTGTATTCACATTCTGAATGTCAACATATTTTACCAAACTGATGCTGTCATGCAGCCCAAGAAGCCCGTCCCCTACCAGTTTAGGTGTGTGGTGTTTTAGGTGTTGAAGCGGGAGCTAAGTCGTGATGGCTGAAAATAGTGAGTCGAGCGAGGTAGGCTACACTTGGGTGAAGAGGAATTAGTGACTAAAAGGAAAAGCACGTCTGTTATATGGGAATATTTTGGTTTTATGAAGGATGCCGTGTTACAAACACAACGCAAATGCGTCCTTCTCCACCGTGTTAAATAAACAATTTCTTTCGTTATCGTTATATCAGAAGATGTCTTTCACTGTCTGTAAGGCTTGTATTTTATGATTTGCATTTAGCAAAAGCCCCAGACAGCAGCACAGAGGTAATCAGGATTCGTTATTTGTAAAAGTTGTTTAACCTACTTCTGGACTGTGCGATTGCAGCCCAATTACTTTCACTTTCCGCTGCCCTCGTAGTCGGCATGCCGGTAGCCTAATAACGTGGGATGCGCAGCGTATGAGGTTACAGACTGAGATGACTGCCGCGATATAGCTTAAGTAGCTTCTTTGCTAGGCCCATCGAAGGCTGGCAATGTGGAATATTCCGCTGGTTGTTGCACAAGTGTTCAGATTGGCTGTCCACCCGTCTTTTATGAGAATTAGGAGCAGATCTTCCACACAACTTCAATAGCCTAGTCAGTAGGTCTCTTAGCTGTCCACTTTCATCAGCCCCCCCCCCCCAACCCTACAGTGTATGCTTGCAGCAAGCAGAATGGGGAAAAAAACATTAAATATACTGCTCAAAAAAATTAAGGGAACACTTCAATCATACACTGAATCACTCTGACACTGTTTGGTTCTGAGCACAAGTAAAACTTTTGAGGCGAGTGTTTTATTTTGCAAGAACTGTCAGACATTCTGTGAATGTGGAAGGTTTCAAAATATGTGTGGAAAACCTTTATTGAGCAGTATATTTAAATATCGCAAATTATATCGTTATCGCAGTACTCAATAATGTTATCGCATATCGCATGTTTTCCTAATATCGTGCAGCCCTAAATTGCACACATCCCACCACCTGATGGACCATTTCGCCACCTAGTGATTGACCATATAGATATGACTCAACGAATAGGAAAAGTAAGATACATCTTTGTGGTTGTTTGTCGTTTTAGTAGGTGGATAGAGGCCAAACCTGTAGCCGGACCGGATGCTAAATCAGCTGCAAAGTTTTTGTGTAGAGAAGTTTTTCCACGATTTGGTATCCCAGATACTATCAGCTCAGATAATGGACCCAGCTTTGTGTCAGAAACATTTAAAACAGCATTAAAAATGTTAGGGATTAAAGGACAATTCCGGCGCAAAATGAACCTAGGGGTTAATAACACATGTGTACCGAGTTCGACCGTTCGCTGGGATTTGTTTTCATGCTAGTCGAATGTGACCAGTTTTATTGCAAACCGCTTATTAGCGGTTAACGCTAGCCTTCGGGGCACACGTACAGTAGAAATAAATCACTATTTCTATACCACTAACAAGGCTCAAAATAGCACCACACTTACACAGTAGCATAATGAGGGTCTCTACATGTAAACCGAAGCATTGAGAACTTTGTAAGTGTACAGGCAGTTTATTAAAAAGAAACACATTACCGTTCACGTCTGGTTCACATATACAGGCAGGCGATGTGAACTAAAATCAAACGTAATTTGCTCAATATAGGCCTATCAGAAATAATAGCTCCGATGTAACATAACTTGTGTAGTGTAGGCTACTTACTTAGTGGATCCATGTCCCTCTGGTAGCCTATGGATCGCCGCCGCCTGTGTGTGGTATTGACTACAGCTTCTAGCTCTCTCTCTCATAGCCCTTTCACGGAGCTCCCGCAGCTCTTCGTTGGTATTCCGACTCGAAAAGATAAGGACGTCCAATAAGGGTTCATCCTTGATGTCTTCAAATTCCTTCAAATAACCTGCCATCTCTTATGTCTCCTGTTGCGTTCAGTGCTTCTCTTTTGCACAGTCCTTCTGCAACAACGTTTCACCCGAGATTCACTTCACATCCCAGTTGTAACCAAGGCGCCTGCCTGTATGTGAACCAGACGTCAACGGTAATGTGTTTCTTTTTAATAAACTGCCTGTACACTTACAAAGTTCTCAATGCTTCGGTTTACATGTAGAGACCCTCATTATGCTACTGTGTAAGTGTGGGGCTATTTTGAGCCTTGTTAATGGTATAGAAATAGCGATTTCTTTCTCTGTACGTGTGCCCCGAAGGCTAGCGTTAACGCTAATAAGCGGTTTGCAATAAAACTGGTCACATTCGACTAGCATGAAAACAAATCCCAGCGAACGGTCGAACTCGGTACACATGTGTTATTAACCCCTAGGTTCATTTTGCGCCGGAATTGTCCTTTAAGCAGAAATTTGGTTGTGTTTACCACCCGCAGTCTCAGGGATCAGTCGAAAGAGCTAATTCGACGCTGAAATCGAAACTAGCGAAGATCCTAGCAGATACAGCAGGCAGAAGTAAACTGAACTGGGTTAGCGCTCTACCACTAGCACTGCTGTCTATGCGCATGTGTACTAACAGACTAACACATCTAACTCCACATGAAGCCATGAGTGGACGGCCGCTCCCGCTTCCTTATTTACGTGGCCCTTATGAAGGTCCATCACTTGAGCAATTGGAAAATGAAATGGCAAGTTATTTGTCCCACTTGACTAAAATCCACAAAGTTATATTCCAACAGGTGAAAGGAGCCACAGAGAATCGGGAGGCTGATATCGCTGAAGACCTCCAACGGATAGAATCAGGAGACTGGGTATACATTAAGGTGTTCAAAAAGAAGTGGAACCAACCAAGACGAGAAGGTCCCTTTAAGGTTCTTATAGCCACTCCAACAGCTCTCAAAGTCGAAGGTAAAACATTTTGGTTCCATCTCAATCATTGCTGCAGAGCAGAAAACCCAGACAGACTTGCTGAAACAAACTACAATACTGCAACATCTGAAGCAGAAGGGGACGGCGATGCCTCCCAACTGGAAACAGACCAGACACAGGAAGGGGCCGGTGACACCGCCCTGCAGGGAATCAGACGATCACAGAGACTGGCAGAGAAGAAATAGTCGTTGCCCCCCTAAAAAGGGAGCAGCGGCTCGGACGGCTAACAGACACCAAGAACGTCAGACAAAGCAGGGGCCCCCAAAAACAATAATAAAACAAAGTAATCCAGTGGTAACAAGAAAGAGAAAGAAGGGCCCTCAAATAACTACAATAAATAGACAAAGACCCAGAGCCGGGAATCATCACAGTCCTAGACGCACAGAATCCAATACACCTGAAATTCAACAACTAGCAACGGCCCTTCTGACAATGTCCCTAATAGTACAAGCCACCTCGGCCCCAATACCCCAAAATATTAAATCATAACTACCACAAGAAGCCAAACAATGGGGCTGGAAGGAGGAAGCTAGGAAACTAAAAACTGAGCGATGGAAGTCTAATAGGTTTTACCAATGGTTACAATACTCAGCCAAACAAGTGAGCAAAACAGATTGTATAGCTTGCTACAATGCTAAAAGACTACCGCAAATTAGACCACTTCCCGGGAGCCAAATAGGGAGCTGTCAGGACCTTAGCCGATGTTTTGCTCATTGCACCCTACACATGGCAGGACCAGAGGCGGGTAAAGGGTGGAGTGCTGATGAGCAAATATGTCCACGCAAATTAAAGAAAGAACAGGCTGATGATGACTATACTCTGCCACCAGTAGTAAGGACCCCCGAATATATGGTATTCCCATTCTGCGTAGTAAGAAGCGAACCATTACAAACGTTGGTAGGGCCTCTGAGGACGAGGACGGTTTAGTGCAATGTGTAAATCAAACATGGTATCCCGGAAATGCGACCATTAAATATCTCAGAACATGCTTCACTACAGAAAAATCAAGAGTTCAATGTGAGCGTTTAGTGCCAAATGGAGGACATGTGATATATGATAAAAACTCCACTTTTATACATCCCCTAATGGATTAGTTCCTCGTGAGTAATCAGGTGTTACATATTGTTGTGTTCTGGGTGTGTGAAGACGATGCTAGGATCCAATCACGATTAGAACCAAATTGGGAAGGAATTTGGGTCCCTACAATGTTAACAGGACAGCTTACTATATTAAATCCAGGGGAGTCAAAAGAAAAAGTCAAGCGAAGTTTAAATAAGGAATGGAAAACAGACAACCAAGTGTACATTACCTGGAATCAGGAACCACATGGGATACCTGAGGAACACTTAGCTATAGGAAGCGATTGGATAATCTCAGGACGAGCAGCAGGCTCAGCACCATTGTTTGGACCAGCAATTAACGCCCAATATGTAGGCCGTAATAGTCAATGGGTGAATTATCTTTGGTATAATTCACAGAGGTTTATTAATTTCACCATACAGGCACTGTCAGGAGTCAAAGAACAATTACATGCTACCACCATTATGGCCCAGCAAAACCGATTTGTCCTGGAAACATTAATGGCTGAAGATCAGGGAATTTGCGAACTCATAGGTGAAGAATGCTGTACGATCATCCCAATGCATACTGGTAGCGGGGGTAATTTGACAAATGCATTAGAGGCTTTGAAAAATATAAGGGATAGCCAAACAGAGCATTCAAATTGGAATACCAACTACTGCTCCTACTCCAAACTTCAGCTGCATGGGAATGGTTGATGAACTTAGGTTCATCCTGGAGAAAGATTTTGCAGGGCATAGGCATGCTTATTGGCCTAATAATACTCCTGGTAATGATTGTATCATGCTGTCTTCTTCCGCTAATTCGGATGATGATCTCAAAAATGATGGGAGCTGTAACTGGTCAATTCCTAGTGCAAGTTAAAAGAAATAAGCTAGTGGATAGAGAAAATGAATTGGACGAGATAAATCAGAGCCTATGGAATGAGAATGAGTGCCCTTATGAAATGCCCATAGACGAGCACTTAATAGTGAGGGATTATATGGACATGAGAACAGTTGAGGGTAGCGAGGATAAGGGAGAATATGAGTCAATGGAGGGTGTGTATACAGATATGAATCATTGAAGGGTAGCGATATAAATAAAGAGTTTGAATACGACACTAACTGTCTGTTTAGCAATCCATAATGCCACTAAAAGCTTGAACAAATAAATAAAGAGGACATGACAAAATAGACCACGTAAAAGGAAGGCTGTTTAGTTGCTATATGACCATAAGCTTTGCATAACAGAAAGTACAGAAGTTATCCCACCTTCAATGATTGAATCAAAACACACCGGAAAAAATAAAAAAATAAAATAAAAATAAAATAAAATAAATAAATAAATTAATAAAAAAAGAGTGGAGTGTATACATATATAATCATATAATCTAACAATATATATTAAACTATATAACCTAACAATAATAATCAAAATATTTTCACCATAAGCAACACCTTATATTCAAGTATTACGTAGATTTAGACCTACCCTAGAAAAGGGGGCCCCCGTAGGCACATAACAGAAGCAGAAGAACCAGAAAGTAATCCAGGCAATGAGTGCAGCACAGCCCCAGGAATTTGATTTATAAAACTTTACCTTACTGTTGGTAGATTTGCCATGGCTGAAGAGTGGCCATATTACCAAGAAGTTGAGAGGGCGAGAGGCCCCAGGAGACCCCAGACACCCTATCCGGTAGATCACCCTCCAGAGAGCCCAAAGGTGTACACCGAGATGCAGCCCCTCCGCCAGGGGACGTCAGACGGGATGACACCAACTACTGCTCCTACTCCAGGCTGGATGACACCAACTACTGCTCCTACTCCAGGCTGGATGACACCAACTACTGCTCCTACTCCAGACGGGATGACACCAACTACTGCTCCTACTCCAGGCTGGATGACACCAACTACTGCTCCTACTCCAGGCTGGATGACACCAACTACTGCTCCTACTCCAGACGGGATGACACCAACTACTGCTCCTACTCCAGGCTGGATGACACCAACTCCTACTCCAGGCTGGATGACTCCTGCTCCCTTCCCTCCACCACCTCAAGAGCTGGTCACACCCACACCAGGCTTCTAAAACCAGGCAGTGGCCAGCACCAGCTCCTACGACTTCTACAACCAGGCAGCCACCAACACCAACTCCTCCGGCTTCTACAACCAGGCAGCCGCCAACACCAACTCCTCCAGCTTCTACAACCAGGCAGCCGCCAACACCAACTCCTCCGGCTTCTACAACCAGGCAGCCGCCAACACCAACTCCTCCGGCTTCTACAACCAGGCAGCCGCCAACACCAACTCCTCCAGTTTCTACAACCAGATGGCCTCCGGCTCGGGTTTCATCAACCAGGCAGTGACCAGTCCCAGCTACTGCAACCAGGAGACGTCACCTGATCCCCGTAGCCAGGCACACACCAACACAATGTTCTACGATCAGCCCACCCCTGGGCCCAGCACCCCAAATCCGCCAGGCAAGGGACAGAGTTCCTTTGCCAAGCCAGAAGAGGATGTTGAGGGTGACTGGGCCCGACTGATAGATCAAGCGATCATCAGCTGTGGGCCGAAACCGAAGGAAAAAAAACAACGTTGGAGAGACACCAAAGACAGTTCTACATCTGATGATGAGCAGCCATTTACATCATCCGACACCCGGGGGGGTGGGGGGGGGGGGGGGGTCCCTTCCTCCCAAAGAGGTCAAGCCAAGCATCAACAGGTTGCCTCCAATGACTGAACTCACTAGGGCAGTGTCAACACTGCCCGTGTCTGAGGTCATCAGGGCAATAGCAACCATGCCTTTGAGCCACTACACTACAGTAAAAAGCAACCTTCCAGTAGCGGATGTGAAGATACTTCAGCGGGCCAGGGTTAATGCCAACAAAAGGCTGCGCTATCTTGTAAGCAAGGAGAAGCCACCGGCTCAACAGGGCCGAATGGTGGCCGTTCCCAAATCTACCTGCGGGCAGCCTCTCCAGGAGCCTGTGGAACAGAAGGATGATTGCGTTGTGGCGCACATAACAGAGTTGGAGCTAAAAGTTGTGGAGCTACTTGCTCAACAATAATAATAACAATAATAAGATTGTCTTATTATCAGCGCCTGAGAGGCACTGGTCACTTCAGCTCAAGGCCTTAGTAAAAAGAAGGTCTCTTAGACACTTGTATAGGCGAGATTCACGCAAATCTGCACGCATGAGAGATTAGAAACTGTATAAGAGTGTTTTTTGCACCTTTAGTTAAAATAGTCAATAACACACAACATGTAACAAGGTATAACCATGCCTATAGGAGTGTCCTTTCCAACTAAGCTTAAGTTGAAATGTATTGCATCTTATCTCTCGTATCAGTATTGCAGCCAGTATACTCGAATATAATAAGTGTGCTTACCAATATCAATATACTATATTTACATAATAACCATTGCATGCAGGTATTATTTTAAGATCAGCCTTTAGAGTCTTGATCTACTTTGGTGTGAACTGAATACTTCACTAATAGCACTGAAGTATAATATTTGAAGTAGAATAGTGTGTGGATTGAAGTATAATATTTGAAGTAGAATAGTGTGTGGTTTGAAATATATATTCTCAAATAGATTAGGATTGATATGTCAACATGTTTTGTACTATTTGCCTGAAACAACATGATATTGCCATAGAAGGAAATTGCATCTCTTTCACTCCCTTTCAATGACACCTAGAAGGGACAAAATGACTTGAGCAACCTCTACTGTTATTTTCTTTGTGTAGGGAAGATATGATAGGAGTAAGAAATACTGTATGGGGGGTAGCAGTCTTTTTCCCTTCCCCACGTTACATCCCCCAGGGGAAGGTTTTTGGCTCTATATCCCTCTGACAAGACAATTGTGAATGCGACAGTATGATAGCACAATTGGTGTGGTCCTAGGACTGCATGCCCATTAAGGTAGTAATTTTTGCTTAAAGAGAGGTCGATTCCCAAGTGCCTTCTCAGAAAATCAGGTAAAAATAGGTCTGTTTGGTGAGACTATGTAAGTCTCATAGGGGGGAAATGTGGTATAAAATTATCACTAATGTCTGTAAACATCATGAGACAAAGAGTGTTTAAACGGTAAAACATGTATTTATATAACCTCAATGACAATCAAGTAGTACCCAGAAATCATTCTTATATAATAACCTTTTATAACTTTTTAAATAACAAGTTTAACTATTTCTAATAACATAACAAAGCCATCCTACCAGAATGTGCACGCTGTATCCCGATGTCTCTGTTTGCTGCCCTGTGTCTCATTTTGTTACACTGTGTCTCATGCTGCATTAGCCTAGGCCTTTTGAAGAAACTAAAGTCGGCCTTGAAGCGGCAAGATAACGCGTACACAGGGCGAGCTCTACTCATAACAACCAGTAGGAGAGTGCAGGGGGGGCGAACCTGTGATCACTCTATACCAGGGCTATTCAATTACAAATTAATTTGGGCCACATTTTAAAACCACAGACTTGAGCCGGGCCACACATTTTCAGCGACCAGAAAGCAGGAGGTAATTATTCAAACCAACACAAAATCGTGTAAAATCGTAAAATTATTTGATTGACCTTTCAACTTGGCAACAATGAATAATGTCACTTCAACAATAAAATAGTTATAACCAACCAATTGAGGTAGCCTAGTAGCAATACTTTTTTTTACACTTTTTAACAAACCGAAGAAAAAAATTACCCTGGTCCATATCAAAGTGCATAAAAACAGAGCCTACAAGAGTGCATTTGAACAGTAGCCTAATGCACTCAATGCAAATCAAACACATTGGCTTTAAGTTTGCAACGGATGGCAAAATAACGTTGGGTTGAATCGACGGTTTTCATCTGTAATTTTACGTTCTGGGGTTGAAAGAGACATTTTATTTTAGGCGCAAACTGCAAACACCAACTCAGAACCAGGCTCTGCTCTGAACTATGCGCAGCATTATGGGTCGTTGCCAGGCGACGCGCAGAGCTTTGGGGCTTTCCCAAACTAACTACTTGGCCCTCCCTTATTCATTTCCCCTCGCGTTTGCCCATAGCCAGAATACATGAATCCAGTGGAAGTGAGTAGGGCTAGATCGAAGTAACTAGCTTCGGAAAGGGCCCTCGCCTGTCCGTAGGACTTTCAGTGCGTAGCGAAGCCTATATCTGATCGTGAACGGTATTTTGCTTTTCTGTCTGGACCATCGGCTGGGCCACTCGGAGGCTGCGTCTGGGCCGCATGCGGCCCGCGGGCCGCTAATTGAATAGGCCTGCTCTATACTGTACACCCCTGAACTTTCTGTAAACTTAAGGTGAAAAGTTCGTACCATTGGCAGCAATATTGCTGACTTGCGAAGATAAGAGCGAACAACGATCCTTTCATAACGCCATCTGTGGGTTCGGGGTAGTGTTGTGTCAGCATTGTGGAGGGGTATAAGTAGGAGAGTTCTACCTTTGTTCGGGAGGGCCTTCTCGAGATACACTCACGGTTTATTGCTGTTGGTACTGCTGCTAGCATCAATAAAACCATTTTTGCATCGAATTCTGTCTGCCTGAAAGCTATTTTATAGCCTGGCGAGCCAGACCCACATTATAATGTAGGGTCTGGGCACTCACCGTTTGCAGTGCTTAGTCCGAGGGTCGGGATAATCAGTTGTCTTTCAAATTCCCTCTGCACGCAATAGGACGCAATAGGATATTTGTTTTCAAGTAGCAGGGAATTCAAGCCAAACCGTTGCAACTCTGCCATCAATCATTATGTTAATCCCAACAAACGACTCTATAAATGATTTCAATGCCAGATTTAGTTTCGATTTCTAGAGCTCACAAGTCAACGGAGAGTTGCTAGACTAGCCCTGGCAGCAAATTAATTTGCTGCCGCTAGGGGCGCGTCTAGATTTCTAGGCTAGCTCTTTTATGCTTTAGTTTAAGTTTTATTGGTGATTTTTCTTCGTGAGCTAAATTTTCTACTTATCTACTGGCCGATTTGATGACCTTCCACCACGACAAAACGGTGACAAAAATATGACTATGCACATTATCAAATGGTGGGAAATGTTCCTGTCCACCTCACATGATGAGTACACATGAAGAAAATACAACTCAAATCATTTGAAAATATTTATGTTTGTTCCAAACACCAGCTTTTATTTTCAGCACTTATCTCACACACAGGAACAAACTCGTAACCAGATAGGAAGTCAAAATCAAACATTTTACTATTAGCATGCAGGTCAAGACAGAACATAAACATGAACGTGTAGTAAACTGCTTTGGCCTTCCCCCACTATGGCTCCTTGTGTCTTTGTCTCTGGTATGTACAGTATGATACGGTATGTTTTAGTTTATCTTGAAAATCATATCACAAAACTCCCACTTTCCCCTGACCCTCCTAGGAATGCATACGTATGATACAGAAATGCGTAATTTGACACAGCTCGGCTCGGCTGAAGTGGGCACAAAAGCGTTAGTGCATCTGGCCCTGAGAACACAGGTGTTCATTTTTACCTCTTATGGATCATTTTATGACGGCTGAAAGAACACTCGTGTCTGAAACTCTTCCCACATGTGGGGCATATGTACGGCTTTTCCCCAGTATGGATCCTCTTGTGGATCTTGACATAGCGCACCTGAGCAAAAGTCTTCCCACACTCTGAACAGTGATATGGCTTTTCTGCAGTATGTGTTCTCATGTGGATAGTGACCTCAGTGTTGGTTCTGAAACTCTGAAAAATGTACTGCACTGATATGGCTTTTCCCCAGTATGGATTCTCTGGTGTGTCTTGAGATAACCCAACTGAATAAAACTCTTTCCACAATCTGAACACTGATATGGCTTTTCTCCCATATGGATTTTCTGGTGTGACTTCAGATTATACATCTGAGAAAAAGTCTTTCCACACTCTGAGCACTGATATGGCTTTTCCCCAGTATGGATTCTCTGGTGTCTCTTGAGACTAGACACCTGAGTGAAAGTCTCTCCACACTCGGTACAATAATATGACTTTCCTCTGGAATGTGTTCTCTTATTTGTTTTGATATCTGAATCAGCAACAGTACTCTCTCCAGCTGTGATCATTTGGACAGCTCCTGTAATATAAGAAAATTGTTCAACATATAGTCTTACTTTTCCCCACTACAGCAATATTTTTTTCCTCACTTTGTGATTTAAGGTACAGATGATATGCCAGTGTCAACACATGCATTAATACAAGTCAAGGACAGGAGCCAGCATGTCTAACAGAAAGCAAATAATGTAAATTAATGTAAATATCCCCATGAAATCTAATATAAATAATGGTAAAAACTCATCATCCATCCAGGTTTTACTAATATACACTTTTGAGTCTCTTACTTGTAGGTGAGGAGTCATCATGGTCATCATATTCTCCAGAATAAGAACTGTGTTCCTCTTTAATTTCCACTGGTGTGAACTCCTTATCTCTGCAGGTTGATGATGTTTGTATCTCAATCTTAAAGTCATGTTCCAATATAGTCTTATCTCCCAATTTACTGGCCAAAATATGTTCACAGAGGAAATCATCAAACTCATCTTTTTTGATTTCCATCTTCACTGGTATTAGTAGTTCTGTCATTTCAGACTTAAATTCTGCAGTGCTAAGGAAATCCTCTCAAACTTCAGTATAGTTGCCCTGTTGATAATTCACACTGTACTTCCACAGCACCCTGTGACAACCACCCTCTGCTATAGGACCTTTATCTGACCTGTTGCCATCCTGGAGTCCTTTTTACCCAATCAGATGCAAGAATACAGATAAGGACAAAGGATTATGGGTAAGACATGACCATGTGAATGCAATATGTAAATGTATAATGGTAGGTGGGCGTGGTCATGGGTCAATCTGCGTGAAGTCCTCAAAGGAGGGTATGTGGGGGTGTGGTGGAGGTGTAAACTGGTTGGTGATGGGGGTAGGAGACTGCAGGTGGGGTGGAGATGTGAACTGGTTGGTGATGGGGGTAGGAGACTGCAGGTGGGGGTGGAGGTGTGAACTGGTTGGTGATGGGGGTAGGAGACGACAGGTGGGGGTGGCCTGCAATTGTGTAAACTGAGCATGCCACAACAAAACAAAGATTGTATTTGTGGTATAGCTTGGATGTTATTCCGCCACAGAAGCTGCGGTAGGAAAACCTACATGACTGCTGTATTAGAACTGTTTTATACTAATGTATTAGAACACTGGTCACTATCAGGGGAAATTGATCCAGAAAGGGGTTAAGGGGACAGGTTCAATGAGAAAGGATGAGCTATAAAAGACATGTTGTTCCAAAACATAACGCATCAAGGAAAAAGGGTTTTGTTCTTCTTATTCACCTCTTTCATATCAGTCCTCTAGAACTGGAACTTCATTCAAAAGTGAAAAGCAGACAGTGGATCAGCTGTGTTCTAAAGAATGTTTGATTCAAGTTCAGTGTGTGTTGCAAATTATTTGTTTCTCAGCAAAAGCCACGATGAAACGGTGACAAAAATATGTAAGCTAAAGAGTGATATCGTGGGGAGTTTATTTTCTTGGCAAGTAGCCGTGTAAAAAGAGGATAATGTATTAGAACACTGGTCACTGTCAGGGGAAATTGATCCCTTCAGGGCGGAACATACAAGGCAGAACTACATGAGAATGAAACCATAATGAATTTGGGAAAGATCATGAGGCCCCGCTTTCACGATCCATATTCATACTGAAAATCAACAATACATCATCAGTAGGGTAAAACTAACCTGTCTCACGACGGTCTAACATTTATCGAGTTTAGCTTTCTCAAAGTTGATCCGTTTGAATAGAATATCCTTTATGTGTCTGAGCACTGTTCACACATATATCGGGCGGTGGTAGTGTAGTGGTTAAGGAGCTTGGCTAGTGTGCTGTAGCCTGTAGGGTGGTGGTAGTGTAGTGGTTAAGGAGCTGGGCTAGCGTGCAGTAGCCTGAAAGTTGTCCGTTCAATTCCCAGCTTCCTCCGCTGTGCCCTTGAGCAAGGCACTTAACCCCAAAGGGGTTGCTCCGGGGACAATGTGATCCCTTGTAATATAGCTGACATATGTAAGTCACTTTGGTCAAGAAGTGTCTGCTTAATGTAATGTAATGTAATGTAATATGATATTCAGGTCACCCCAAGTCAACTTTTAGAAACTACACAAATGAGGGTGGAGGTGTAAACTGATGGGGAATGAGAGGCTGGGTGGTTGTGGGATGGTGCCCTGACAAGAGTTTCTATTCATGCTGTATATGTTTGTGCGTCCGAGTGTTTTAATGCAGGATTTTGAGCTGTAGCTGGTTGAAATTGAACTTTATAAGTTAAAAACAACATGGAACCAAACACATGTCATCATTGTTTTTAAGGTGCAGAGATGGTGATATGATGTCATTTTTTCTTAGTAAAAAGATATATTCTTTGCTTTCTTCTTGTTTCGGGGATTAACGTCATGTAGGCTATGCTCACGTTTTCAGCATGAGGACAACTCACGTGTAAAACCACGCAGCGACACAAACGTGAACAACAATGGAGGGAGGAGAGAGATGCACATTTTATCTATACAGTCATTATTTTGAGTTTGTGTCAGCTAAACATGACAACATTAAGGTACATTGTACATTCTGTTTGACAAGTGTAATTTCATTTGCATATTACTCAGGCCTATACTAGATGGCTAGTTGCCAAGGCTACATGAAAAGGCCAAACTATCAAAACCTACATATTAATCACAATTTCTCTCAATAGGCCTTCATTATTGAACAAACATCTGCATTTCAGTATCTAAGTAGGTACGGTTGGGATGTCTGCTATACATTGTTGACATTACTGTTAAAATGCACTTCCAATATAGTGAGTATTGGCAAAACCAGTTATCATTTTTATGTTGAGGCGGTGGGGGTGTTGTCGGCAGCTGCTGAAAGTAACTAATAAAGTAACTTGTAATCTAACTTAGTTACTTTTAAAATCAAGTAATCAGTAAAGTAACTAAGTTACTTTTTAAAGGAGTAATCAGTAATCAGATTACTTTTTCAAGGTGTCTGTGGCAACACTGGTCATGTGTGCCTTGTTTTGACTGTAATGTGGCTGGTAGTCACAGTCAGCGACTGTTTACACCTTCATGACTAAGTAGTAAGTATAATAAAAACATAAATAGATACAAGTCACTGCCATTTAATAGCTTACTGTGATCTCATTAGTGAAAAGGAGCAGACTCAAAACTACCAAGGAGTTCACAATAGAAAAAATACATGCAGGTAAGACAGCACAGAAAAAACAGTAAACTGAACCAATGTTTTTTTAGGGCTGTCAATCGATTAAAAAAATTAATCTAATTAATTACATACTCTGTGATTAATTAATCTAAATGAATCACATATGAATTTTTGCTGTGAAAGTATTTTAAATATTTAAATTCAAATGAATCATTGAATAATCAGAATTAGTGACATTAAAGTTCAAAAACTCTTTTATTATTATTTTAATAATGGCCATAATAATCTATGATATGACCTAATATGCTGAGGAAATAAATTCAAAAGTGCTTCGGGAATAAGTTGTTTTTCACATACAAGGTATTTCAGGCCACAGATATAATCTTTTTAAAAGTAAATGTTCCAATCAATGATCTAGGCAGCACATTTTCTTCTCTCTCCTTCATTTTACAGTCTAATGGTTACTGACTACAACAGCTCAGGGTCAAAGGTCATACGGAATCGATTAATCTGAGTTATTTTTTTTAATCAGTTATTTTTTCTCAAATTAATTCATCGAAATTAATCAGTTATTTTGACAGCCCTAGTTTTTTTTTAAATGCAACTATGAGGTACCTGATCAATGTCTAATGGATGCATACCTGCATTTATGAACATTTTCTCTAAATGGAATCTGGAATCACAGCCCCTCACACCATTATTATTATAGAAGCTGTTTAGTGATGATTGTACTCTTCACTGAAACTTAGATGTCCCAGATCAATAAAAGTTTTTCAAGTCATAAAATGATGGGTTTTCTGGTGCCACTTGAGATGAGGTACCAGAGTAAAAGTCATACCACACTCTGAGCACTGATGAGACTTTAAAGTATGGACTCTCTGGTGAGACTTAAGAGAACCCAGTTGACGGAAGGACGTCCCACATGTATTACACAGATATGGCTTTTCCCCAGTATGGATCATCTGGTGTATCTTGAGTTGACCTGCCTGAGTAAAAGTCTTTCCACAATTCCACTGATATGGCTTTTCTCCGCAACGGTACTCTTCCCAGCTGTGATCATTTGGACAGCTCCTGTAATATAAGAAAATTGTTTAACTTATAATCTCTCTTTCTTTTCCTACAGCAATGAAGATGTTTATATTTGTCCAGCTTGTGATTTGTGGTAAAATGGTCAGCTAGAATATGATATGCGAGTGTCAACACAGGCACAGATACATGAAGTCAAAGGCAGAAGACAAACAACACATGTCTTGCAATGATTAAACACATCATGTGCAATGATTTAAGTATTCACATGAAATCTAATATAAAAAATAAGAATAAGTCATCAACCGTTCAGGTTTTACTAATACAAACATAAGTATCTTACTTGTAGTAGAGGAGTCATTGTGGTCATCATTTTCTCCAGAATCAGAATCGTTTTCCTCTTTAATGTCCACTGGTGTGAACTCCTCTTCTCTGCAGGTTGATGATGCTTGTATCTCTATCTTAAAGTCATGTTCCAGTACAGTCTTATCTTCCAATTTACTGGCCAAAATATGTTCACGGAGGAAATCATCAAAGTCTTCTTCTTTGATCTCCTTCACTGGTATTAGTGGTTCTGTCATTTCAGACTGAAGTTCTGCTGTGCCAAAGAAATCCTCTTGAACTTTCCTTCAGATTAAAGTAACAAAATGTATGTATCAAACCAAAAGAACAGTACAGTTGTCCTGTTGATAACATACACCTACACACTGCACTTCCACAGCATCTCTGACCACCACTCTCTCTTATAAGACCTTTATCTGACCTGTTGCCATCCTAGAGTCAATCTTATCCAACCAGCTGCAAGAATACAGCATTTGCAATGCAAATTTTAAGGACAAAGGATTATGGGTAAGACAAGTCCATGTGAATACAAGTCTGATGGTCCTCAGGTGGGCTTGTCCATGGATCAACCTTCACAAAGTTCACAAAAGAAAGTATGTTGGGTGGAGGTGTGAACTGGTTGGTGATGGGGGTAGGAGACTGCAGGTGGGGGTGGAGGTGTGAACTGGTTGGTGATGGGGGTAGGAGACTGCAGATGGGGGTGGGCTGCAGTTGTGTAAACTGAGCATATCACAACAAAACAATTACACTTTTCCTACTCTGTTCTAAGATTGTATTAGTGGTATGGTTTGGATTTTTTTCTCTATTGAAACTGCTCTTCAATGGCTTCTGGGCCACTTTGTTGCTGGTGGACCCAGGTGTGTTTGAAGCTGCCGCTATTGTAATTAGTGTCTACACGGACCCAGTTGGGTGTTGCACCTAGTGAATCAGCACGTCGCGATAAAGAAGGATTTATGTGAGTTACAATTGTTATTGTTGGGCAAACAAGATATTAAGTGTCGGAGTGAAGATGTTAGGAGCAGAATATAACAGAAGATGCCCTTACAACACAGTTAATGCTCCTGTTAAACTCTTGCGGGATGAAGAAGTGCTATATGCTATAATATATATATGCTATATATAATGCTATATATAATGTTATAATGATGCCGGCCCGAAAAAAGTGGCCAAATGCGGCCAAAAATGTTGTCCATGTTAATCAGAAGCCAACATCTCACATTCCTGCTTGGGACCAAGGTTAGCTGGGTTCTGGACACGTTAATTGTGATCAGATGTCTTGTTCCTAACTTTTACTATGCAATGCCTCCAGAGCCATATACAAGGACTTTTCCTTGAAATAGCACTTGTCTAAAATAAAGATTTGTAATATATAAAACATTTATGTTGATTCAAAAGTATATCACAACATTAGATGATAATCATTTTGGATTTATAATATATTCTTTTTTGCCACAAAACTATTAAACATGAAATGAACACATAAAGGGGTTAAGGGGACAGGTTCAATGAGAAAGGATGAGCTATACAAGACATGTTTTCCAAAACACCTGTCAAGGATTTAGAAATAGCTCATAAACAATGTTATTTTCGCTGGTCTGATATTTCTCGATAACAGACTGTTGCGAAGTAAAACATAACGCATCAAGGAAAAAGGGTTTTGTGCTTCTTATTCACCTCTTTCATATCATTCCTCTAGAACTGGAACTTCATTCAAAAGTGAAAAGCAGACAGTTGATCGGCTGTGTTCTAATGAATGTTTAAGTGTGTTTTGCAACATATTTGTTTCTCAGCAAAAGCCACAATGAAACGGTGACAAAAATATGACTATGCACATTATCAAATGGTGGGAAATGTTCCTCTCCACCTCACATGAAGAAAATACAACTCACATTATTTGAAAATATTTGTGTTTTGTTCTAGCCTGGCCTTAATTGCCTTCCTACGTACTTCCGCTCGATTTTCATCTCCCTCCACGACTCCGTCTGGGATTCCGGCCATTGGCCGCGTTCGCAGCGGTAGATTCGACTCCGCGCCAATCAGCGAGCAGGAGGCGGGAGTTGTGAGAGACGACGTCGAGATTTTGCGCTGTGTTTGAATTGTAGTCCTCGAGGAGTTTGGCAATGGAATACGTTAATTAAGCAATTCAGTCCGTGCTGGCTACGCTTCCAAATATTCAGGAACTGAACTCCGAACAAAAGGAGTGTTTAACACATTTTATTTCGGGCAAAGATGTCGTGGCCCTACTCCCTATGGGATTTGGGAAACGTTTGATTTGTATCGCGCAGTAGCCTCGATATTAAATTACAGCATGTGCGGCAGACCCGGTATGAATGAAGCGGCGTGTTTTCAATGATGATCACATCTAGCTTTGACAATTGTTATGATATTGTATCGCTGAGGCTATTTGCCCCCGTGTTGGGCTTTCCCCTGTGTTCCCGGCGTGTGCGTGTGTGTGCGCGAGTGTTTGTGTCTCCCTCTCCCTCCTGTGTCATGGAATGTGTCAATGAGTTCTGATGTGTTTTGATTGGGGGGAGGTGTCCGGGAGGGAATATTTAGGTGTATGGATAGGTTAGCGATTGCTAAGGGGAGGGAATAGAATAGGGGGTTCTAAGACGTCTAAGTTTAGTCAGAGTAGAAGTGGATTATGTGCGACTGAGTTGTGTTGTTGGCCGATGAGTGTGAATGACGAGTGATTGAGACTGTGATTTATCAGCGATCATTTTGTTGTTTTGTAGTGGACACCTCCTGTTGCCCGTGCACTAGCCTGTACATCTATAGCAGGGGTGGGCAAACTTTTTGGCTCAAGGGCCACATTGGGTTTTGAAAATTGACCGGCGGGCCGCACAACAACCCCCCCCCCCACACACACACACGCATAAAAAAATACATTTTTTATAGCCTATAATTTAGTATGAAAAGTATTTGTTTAAAATATTAATTGCTTAAAAATACTGCTAATTTTATGCTGTTTAACAAATGTATAAATTGTGCACTGTCGCTTTAAGACAGTCGCTTTAATTCACGTTTATTTCTCAATGATTTTCTGCCTGCTCCGCTATGGCTAGTGCTGTACCCACGGCTGGGCCCTCTCACAGTTTTTAAATGGTCAGTAGTGGGAACTACTGTTGCCTTCATGATTTCCTTTTAAAACTTTCTTATAAGAAGGAGATATCAATTATCAACAATCACAAGCCAGCTGGAACCTGCGGCTCTCTCTCCCTCTCGTGAGTGCAGACGCGTTCCCAATTAAATGGATTGCATAATGTTCACGTTAGATCTGCTGCAAAGGAGATAACTAAGAGTTAACTTAGTTTAACATGATGTTATCTCTATTTAACATGATGTTTTGACATTGACATTGTAAACGTTATCGAAGGAGAGTGAAAAGCAGTTTGCAGTAAAGCTAACCAACGTCGTCTCTATCGCAGGAAAAAAATAGCAAGCAGCCTGATAACTAAATGAAATGCTTGGCGGGCCGGATGAAAGTGCTTAGCGGGCCGGATTAGGCCCACGGGCCGCAGTTTGCCCACCCCTGATCTATAGGAAATAAACTACCGGAGTTTTGGAACGATATATCAGCCTCCCCGTCTCCTAACTTCTCATCGGCGTTACATTATGTTATCTTCAACCTTACTGTTGAATAGTTATTTTCTATTCTTCCACTAACTCTTACATTTGTATCGCAAAGCTGGCATGGTCATTTACATCCATCTTGTTCGCTTTGGTGGGGAATGATTGTTGTGGGCCATTTCTGAGTGTTGTAGTGTAGCTTACTTCACGATCGAGCTGGCGCATAACATACGTCACGGCCAAACTTTAGCGATTGGGTGAAATCAGATCCAATCGTTTCAAACTTCTACAGAGTCCACACATCCAGCTTGCAAACGTTCGTCAATAGCCGAGATCCCAGACCCTTGTAGAAGCGAAGCGTACCAAGGGGATGGCAAATTGCCAGGCTAGTTTTGTTCCAAACACCAGCTTTTATTTTCAGCACTTATCTCACACACAGGAACAAACTCGTAACCAGATAGGAAGTCACCATCAAACATTTTACTAATAGCATGCAGGTCAAGACAGAACAGAAACATGAACGTGTTGTAAACTGCTTTGGGCTTCCCCCACTATGGCTCCTTGTGTCTTTGTCTCTGGTATGTACAGTATGGTACGGTATTTTTTAGTTTCTCTTGAAAATCGTATCACCGGTAGCACAGTAATAAACTCCCACTTTCCCCTGACCCTCCTAGGAATGCATACGTATGATAAAGAAATGTGCAATTTGACACAGCTCGGCTCGGCTGAAGTGGGCACAAAAGCGTTAGTGCATCTGGCCCTGAGAACACTGGTGTTCATTTTTACCTCGTATGGATCATTTTATGACGGCTGAAAGAACACTTGTGTCTGAAACTCTTCCCACATGTGGGGCATATGTACGGCTTTTCCCCAGTATGGATCCTCTGGTGTATCTTGAGATGACCCAACTTAGTAAAAGTCTTTCCACACTCTAAGCACTGATATGGTTTTTCTCCAGTGTGTGTTCTCTGATGGACAGTAAGCTGCATGTTGGTTATGAAACTCTTCCCACATGTAGCACACTGATATGGCTTTTCCCCAGTATGGATCCTCTGGTGGATTTTGAGATTAGACACATGAGTGAAAGTCTTTCCACAATCTGAACACTGATATGGCCTTTCCCCAGAGTGATATCTCTGATGGATAGTGAGCTTTCCTTTGGTGCTGAAACTCTTCCCACATGCACTGCACTGATATGGCTTTTCCCAAGTATGGATTTTCTGGTGTGCCTTGAGATAATGCAAACGAGTAAAACTCTTTCCACAATCTGAACAGTGATATGGCTTTTCTCCCGTATGGATTTTCTGGTGTGACTTCAGAGTACACATCCGAGCAAAAGTCTTTCCACACTCTGAGCACTGATATGGCTTTTCTGCAGTATGTGTTCTCTGATGGATAGTGACCTCAGTGCTGGTTTTGAAACTTTTCCCACATGCACTGCACTGATATGGCTTTTCCCCAGTATGGATTCTCTGGTGTGCCTTGAGATGACCCAACTGAATAAAACTCTTTCCACAATCTGAACACTGATATGGCTTTTCTCCCGTATGGATTTTCTGGTGTGACTTCAGAGTACACATCTGAGCAAAAGTCTTTCCACACTCTGAGCACTGATATGGCTTTTCCCCAGTATGGATCCTCTGGTGTCTCTTGAGATGACACACCTGAGTGAAAGTCTTTCCACACTCGGTACAATAATATGACTTTCCTTTGGAATGTGTTCTCTTATTTGTTTTGATATCTGAACCAGCAACGGTACTCTCTCCAGCTGTGATCATTTGGACAGCTCCTGTAATATAAGAAAATTGTTTAATATATAATCTCTCTTTCTTCTCCTACAGCAATGAAGATGTTTATATTTGTCCAGCTTGTGATTTGTGGTAAAATGGTCAGCTAGAATATGATATGCGAGTGTCAACACAGGCACAGATACATGAAGTCAAAGGCAGAAGATAAACAACACATGTCTTGCAATGATGAAACAAATCATTTGCAATGATTTAAGTATTCACATGAAATCTACTATAAAAATTAGGAAGAATAAGTCATCAACCATTCAGGTTTTACTAATACAAACTTTTAAGTATCTTACTTGTAGTAGAGGAGTCATCATGGTCATCATTTTCTCCAGAATCAGAATCGTTTTCCTCTTTAATTTCCACTGGTGTGAACTCCTCTTCTCTGCAGGTTGATGATGCTTGTATCTCTATCTTAAAGTCATGTTCCAGTACAGTCTTATCTTCCAATTTACTGGCCAAAATATGTTCACGGAGGAAATCATCAAAGTCTTCTTCTTTGATCTCCTTCTTCACTGGTTTTAGTGGTTCTGTCATTTCAGACTGAAGTTCTGCTGTGCCAAAGAAATCCTCTTAAACTTCCTTCAGTTTAAAGTAACAAAATCTATGTATCTGACCAAAGAACAGTATAGTTGTCCTGTTGATAACATACACCTACACACTGTAGTTCCACAGCATCCCTGTGACCTTTATCTGACCTGTTGGCATCCTGGACTCAATCTTACCCAATCAGCTGCAAGAATACAGCATTTGCAATGCAAATGATAATGACAAAGGATTATGGGTAGGACGATTCCATGTGAATACAATATGAAAAAGTATGATGGTCCTCAGGTGGACTTGTCCTTCAACCTTCACAAAAGAAAGTATGTGGGGTGGAGGTGTGAACTGATTGGTGATGGATGCAGGAGACTATACATGTTGGGTGGATGCATGGAGGTATTATATAGTATAACTGGAGAGAGTGTCCCACCCCCATTCATTTCAATGGCACATGCTAGTCTAGCTACTTCAGCCAAAAAAGTTTGAAAATGGTGTTTCATGAGTGTTCGTCTTTTCGGCGCCAGCTAGAATTAGCCTATGAGCATATTTAAAAAATCTTTGTTTCTGTAGAAACATACAAAATTCACTCAGTAGATGACACAACGAACATTCACGGCTTTTTTCCAACAAAGAACGCAGTTGCTCTCCTTTCCTTACACCAAAAACTCTTAGCCAATGTGTCACTAATACATGTCAGGAAACCATACGCGGGCTATTCATGACACAAAACAAGCCAGACAGCTAGCATGGCAAACGGCACATATATCATTTCTAAATTAAACATATGAAACGAATAACATCTCATTTCTATATCATTACATGTCACTTACGCTAATAAGGTTATAGAAATTTGTTTTTAACACCAGCTCACCTGTAGAAACATACAAAATACACTCAGTAGATGACACAACGAACATCCGGCTTGCTTCAACAAAGAACGCAGTTACTCTACTTCCCAGCTGAGATTCTTGTGAATACAGACTGATTCCACAGCGCTCTGCTGCCACCTACTGGCGCGGCTGATGTACTGAACAACTAAATACAACCCAAACTCTTGAACAAACACCACATCCCTGTTATCTTTCCTTTCAAATCAGAGTACCAGAGTTTATGTGTTTGAGCACTGTTCACACATATAATGATATTCAGGTGGCCACAAGTCAACCTTTAGAAACTTCACAAATGAGGGTGGAGGTGTGAACTGATGGGGAATGAGAGGGTGGGTGGGTGTGGGATGGTGCCCTGACAAGAGTTTCTATTCTCCCTCAAAGCTAGTCAAGCTGTATTTGTTGTGCATCCAAGTGTAATTTTATTTGCATATTACTCAGGCCTATACTAGATGGCTAGTTGCCAAGGCTACATGAAAAGGCCAAACTACCAAAATCTACATATTAATCACAATTTCTCTCAACAGACCTTCATTATTTGGTGTACTGACTAGACATTATTGAACAAACATCTGAATTTTAGTATCTAAGTAGGTTAGGTTGGGATGTCTGCTATACATAGTGAGTATTGGCAAAACCGGTTATCATTTTTATGTTGAGGCGGTGGGGGTGTTGTCGACAGCTGCTGAAAGTAACTAATAAAGTAACTTGTAATCTAACTTAGTTACTTTTAAAATCAATTAATCAGTAAAGTATCTAAGTTACTTTTTAAAAGAGTAATCAGTAATCAGATTACTTTTTCAAGGTAACTGTGGCAACACTGGTCATGTGTGCCTTGTTTTGACTGTAATAAACACCTTCAATTACTAAGTAGTAAGTATAATAAAAACAACATAAATAGATACAAGTCACTGACATTTAAAAGCTTTATTGTTGTTCCAAAAATCACTGTTCAACTGTTCACTGTGATCTCATTAGTGAAAAGGAGCAGACTCAAAACTACCAAGGAGTTCACAATAGAAAAAATGCGTGCAGGTAAAGACAGCACAGAAAAAACATTAGACTGAATCAATGTTTTTTTTTTTCTTTTTTAAATACACCAATGAGGAATCTGATCAATGTCTAATGGATGCATACATGCATTTATGAACATTTTCTCTAAATGGAATCTGGAATCACAGCCCCTCACACCATTATTATTATAGAAGCTGTTCAGTGACGATTGTACTTTTCACTGAAACTTAGATGTCCCAGTTGAATAAAAGTTTTTTCAAGTAATAAAATTATGGGTTTTCTGGTGCCACTTGAGATGTGCTACCAGAGTAAAAGTCATACCACACTCTGAACACTTATGAGACTTTAGAGTATGGACTCTTTGGTGTCTCTTGAGAGTACCCAGTTCACGGAAGGATGTCCCACATGTATCACACAGATATGGCTTTTCCCCAGTATGGATCCTTTGATGGAGAGTGACATCTATACTGCTTCTGAAACTCTTACCACATGTAGAACACTGATATGGCTTTTCCCCAGTATGGATCCTCTGGTGTCTCTTAAAATGTGCCACCCGAGTAAAAGTCTTTCCGCACTCTGTACAATAATATGTCTTTCCTCTGGAATGTGTTCTCTTATTTGTGTTTATATCTGAACCAGCAACGGTACTCTTCCCAGCTGTGATCATTTGGACAGCTCCTGTAATATAATAAAATAATTAAGACATATAATCTCTCTTTCTTCTTCTACAGCAATGAAGATGTTTAATACAAACTAAGTATCTTACTTGTAGTAGAGGAGTCATCATGATCATCATTTTCTCCAGAATCAGAATCATTTTCCTCTTTTATTTCCCCTGGTGTGCTTTCTTCTTCTCTGCAGGTTGATGATGTCTGTGTCTCTATCTTAAAGTCATGTTCCAATACAGTTCTATCTTCCAATTTACTGGCCAAAATGTGTTCATGGAGGAAATCATCAAAGTCTTCTTCTTTGATCTTCTTCATTGGTATTAGTGGTTCCTCCATTTCAGACTGAAGTTCTGCTGTGCTTTCTTCTTCTCTGCAGGAATATGATACCTGTGTCTCTGTCTTAGAGTTATGTTCCAATACAGTTTTATCTTCCAATTTACTGGCCAAAATATGTTCACGGAGGAAATCATCAAAGTCTTCTGTGATCTCCTTCTTCACTGGTATTAGTGGTTTTGCCATTTCAGACTGAAGTTCTGCTTTGCAAAATAAATCCTCTCAAATTTCCTTCAGTTTAAAGTAGCAAAATCTATGTATCTGACCAAAGAACAGTATATTTGTCCTGTTGATAACATAAACCTACACACTGTACTTCCACAGCACCCTGTAACAACCACCCTCTGCTATAACACCTTTAACTGACTTGTTGGCATCCTGGAGTCCATTTTACCCAATCAGCTGCAAGAAAACAGTATATGCAAATGATGATATGCAAATGATAATGACAAAGGATTATGGGTAAGACAATACCATGTGAATACAATATGAAAAAGTCTGATGGTCCTCAAGTGGACTTGTCCTTCAACCTTCACAAAGTTCACAAAAGAAAGTATGTGGGGTAGAGGTGTGAATTGGTTGGTGATGGGGGTAGGAGACTGCAGGTGGGGTGAACTGGTTGGTGATGGGGGTAGGAGACTGCAGGTGGGGGTGGAGGTGTGAACTGGTTGGTGATGGGAATGAAAATGAATGAAGCAGACACAAACACATGATGAGGTTCTCAAGAAAGACCCCACAGAAGACAAGAAAAACACACTCAAAAAATTATTGAAACCATTACTGGAAAGCAACAAAATCGATAAGCAGTCATACAAGCACCTCATACCCAGTGTTGGGAGTAATGCATTAAAAAAGTAATGTAATTACAGTAATGCATTGCTTTTTGCTGTAATGCAGATGTAAGGCATTACCAATATAATTTCAGTAATATTTTACTCTGTACAATTCGCAGTAACTGAAGTTACTTTGCTTTTTAATCCAAAATTGAGAAATGCTCAATTGGCACCAATTGGCACCAGAGAAGATTATCCAAGAATTAAAAAAGTAATCTATGCTGGTCCTGGAATGTGATTGCCTTGTTTAGATGACTGTAGAAAGGGAATTTTGAGTTATCTATGCCATTCATGCAACAGATCTAACATGGTTAGGCTATACTTCTCATTTCATCAGCGAGAATAACTAAAATGTTGCTTTTATAGACAAAGATCGTAGCCATTATTCTCAAACTATTTGCATTAAGTCTACACCAATGTAAGTGGAAGGAAAGGGACCAACAATGATGAGAACCATTTAAAGTCAACATACAATTTCACTATGGCTATATTTTACTATATTAAGTTGTGAGTGACCTTTGGCCTTTGGGGCCTACATTGTCCCATAAGCCATAACTGCAACCATTATATTGTTCTTTTGTTAGCCTTAAGCCTAGCTCAGTCATTATGCCATACCACATCACCTCCTGCCGTGTAATGAGCTGCATTGAACACATGAAGATCTATTGAGAACACCAAATCCATATTTTCTGTTATTTTGGTGAAAGTAATGTAAAAGTAGTGTAATATGTTACAATTCAAAGACAGTAATATTGTAATGTAACAAATTACTTTGAGATGACAGTAACAAGTAATAAATAATGCATTACGCTTTTGAAGTAACTTGCCCAACACTGCTCATACCAACAGCAAGCATAACACCCCGGAACACTGAAAATTCAAAAACCAGGAGCACCTTTACGCCCGATTGTGGACAGCATCGGGTCTGTAACATACAACTTATCAAAATCTCACACAGAAATAATAAAACCATTACTAGGCCAAACGGAATAGCATTGCAAAAACTCGAAAGAGCTGGCAAAATAACTTCAAAATATTAAAGTGGGTAAGGACGAAATATTAATATGACATGATGTCGTCTCCCTCTTCATCAAAACACCAGTAGAAGCAACCCTGAAAATAGTACAGCAACACCTACAAAAGGACAAAAACCTTAAGAAACGCACAAATTTGACAGTACAAGACCTCAGTCAATTACTCCACTTCATCGCCACTTCAACTTATTTTCAGTTCTGCACAAAAATATACAGCCAGAAAGAGGGATTCGCCATGGGAGATCCACTATCAGCCATAATGTGTGGCTTTTTCATGGAACACCTGGAGAAGGAAGCAATAGCATCAGCACCGGAGGAGTACATGACAGGAATGCAGAGACCAAATTTTAAAAGAGACTCAAAAGAGTATATATATATATATATATATATATATATATATATATATATATATATATATATATATATATATATATATATAAAGTATCTATCTACATTAGAGGGGTCATGGAGCGCATCCAGAGGATCATGTAAAAGCACCAAATTAACACACCGGTAAAACCACACACAAAACTATGACAGCTGCTAGTTCACCCAAAGGACAAAATTGACCAACACAATAAATGCAACGTCATGTATGAAATACCATGTCAATCATGCAATAAAACCTACATTGGGGAGATGGGAAGGAGTTTTACCACAAACGCAAAAAAGAACATAAAAAGGAATGTGAAAAGGAGACAAACCAGAACAAGGACAAGACAGCAAGACGGACCACTTAACGGACCACTGCAAACGAGAGAACCATTTCATGGATTGGGACAATGCCAGAGTCAACCGATCAACAACCGATACCACCACTGGATAAAGGAGGCGATTGAAATCTATTCTTTCTATTGACGAAAGGTTGGTCCCAACCAAAGCTAAAATTGGGATGAAAATGTACATGAAGGACAAGCCTCATAAATGGGGCTACAAACTGTTTGTCTTGTGTGACTCACAAAATGGGTACACGTGTGATTTCAATGTTTACACAGGGAAAGAACCACACAGAACTGGACAGGGATTGAGCTATGATTCTGTGATTGCACTGATGAACCCACTTTGTGTTGGCACTGGTTACAATGTCTACTGTGATAATGTTTGCACAAGCCCCACTCTGTTCAAATACCTATTCAAAATGAAGTTTGGGGCTTGTGGCACCATAAGAGAAAACAGAGTGGGGTTTCCGAAAACAGAAGAAAACACTCTCACCAATAAATCTGACTGTGGCACTCTGCGGTGGATCAGAGATGGACCACTTCTTTTTGTGAGGTGGATGGACACAAGACTGGTCTCTGTCTGTTCCACCATCCACAATGCCTACACCGGAGACATTGTAACCAGACGTCAGAAGCAACAGAATTCTTCATGGGTGATGTGGTAATTACATATACCCGCATCGATCAAGGATTACAGCAAATTCATGGGTGGAGTGGATCTGTCAGATCAACGACTTCAGTCCTACACAACACGCCGTTAAACATACAGATGGTACAAAACATTCTTTTTCCATTTCACTGACATTGCCACAGTCAATTCCTACATGCTCTACAGAGAGCATTGGCAGGCCAGAGGACGGTTCGCAATGTCACACCTCGATTTCAGAAGAAGGCTGACAGAAGATTTGTGTGACGTCCGTCTTGACCGTCCTGAACATGGCTGTGTCAACATAACCTGACTCCGCCAGATGGATTTGCTCCGCATATCCATCTGGGAACTTTTCATTGAAGAACTTTTGGGAAGGGGCGGACATACTGGTTAGCTGATTGTTATCGACGGGCCAAATCAACCAATTAGATGAACAAAGTATTCTTCTAATGCCGTTTAACATACAATTAAGTTAGGTAACGTGACAAACGTTAAAATGTTTTAACTTACCATTTATGAACCTAATCAACGACAATTCCCATCAAGTTTTCACGGTAGGCCCTACACTTCTGAAGATAGTATATTCCTCCATTATGAACTGGAATCAGCCGTGGAGGATGTCTGTGTCGTTCATTCCTCCCAGCTGCATGGCTGAGACTCATAGCTTCACAGTTTACCCAGGAATACTTTCTAATTTGAATAAAACTTGCGCGATAGCTATGCTCATCTCTGTGGATGCAGTCATGTTGTTCGTTGCGTCACACCTCAACCCGCCTCAAAGCCAACGCTGATTGGACGTTCGTTTGGTGAACTGCTCCAAATTTTCTTTAACGGAAAGTATCCAGACTGATCTGCGAGTGAAACCCTGAAGCTCGCGAGATCAGGATGGTCTCACGAGGCTAGTGTCAACAGTCCAGCAGATCATAAGCTTCTTCAAATGCCAGGCCGCAAAAGTTCCGTGCAATGTGGAAAAAATGGAAAGAGAATGGACAGTTGGCACTGCCCAAAGTGCCATTGTGTGGGTTGGCCTCAAGAGACTGCTATAGCACTTGGCATTCTCAGGTGATATCACCATAGTGCAACTGGTATTTTTTTTATTGTTGCATATAGTTACAGGTTCATTGTACTTGATTTTTATAAATATTGCATGTTTGTTACAAATAAATAACATTTGTATTCATTAAATAAAAAATGGCATTTATTTCTGTAAATCACACACCACTTATTTCTGTAAATTGCTCAGCCCCAGAGTATCCCTCCAACATGGCAATTATATTGCCAGATTCAGGACAGTCTGCCCTACACACACATGCAATGCACGTAGAGCTATGAGCTTGCTGTGGTGAGATACATGTCAAAATATAAGAATTTTTATAATACGGTTTTTATATTTTAATTCTTTAAAAATCAAAATAAAATCAATGCTATAAAATCATGTACTAACAATACATGAAATGATGGCAGATCTCTGCTGAAAAAACAATATATAATATGTGTGTGTGGCACCCTTATGAATAAAGGTAGTGACAACATTCCGGATAACATTCCGGACTCTGCTGTACAACTGGAGCAGCTAGCATGCTATCGAGCAGACAGGGCCATTGTAAAGGGTGGAAAATCACGAGGAGGAGGAATCTGTGTTTACATCCGTGACGAATGGTGCCGGGACACTGTCGTAGTATGCAAACACTGCTCACCACTGGCGGAGTTTATGATCATAAAGTGCCGTCCTCTGTACCTGCCAAGGGAAATTACTGCGATTCTGCTAGTCGCAGTATACATCCCGCCTACCAGCAATAACAGAGACAGGAACACGGCTCTTAGTGAACTGTACCAGGCTGTCAGTGAACAACAGACGGCACACCCAGACGGTTTCACCATCTTCGCTGGAGATTTTAACCATGCAGATCTTAAAACTGTTCTTCCAAAGCTACACCAGCATGTTGATTTTCCAACAAGAGGAGACAACATCCTGGACCTGGTCTACACCACACACAAAGGAGCATACAAAGCCACCCCCCTCCCCCACATTGGACTTTATGCTACACTGTTATGCTAATGCCCGCATACAGACAAAGAGTGAAAGCAAACAAACCGGTTCGCAAACAGGTAAAAGTGTGGCCTGAGGGAGCCTCTGATGCTCTTCAAGACTGCTTTGACACAACAGACTGGGAAATGTTTAAGCAGGCAGCCACTTACAACAACCAGACAGACATAGAGGAGTATACAGACACTGTAACCTCTTACATCACCAAGTGCATTGATGATGTGACCCACACAAAAGACATCATCACTCGGGCTAACTGGAAGCCATGGCTGACAGGGGATGTCCTCAGGCTGCTGAGGGCCAGAGACAAAGCCTACAGAGCTGGGGATGAAGCTGGCATGAGAACAGCGAGAGCCAACCTGTCCCGTGGCATCAAGGAAGCAAAAAAGGAATACACTCACAAGATAACCACCCACTTCAAAGACAGCAGGAACGCACAAAGCCTATGGCAGGGCATTCAGGCCCTCACGGACTACAAGCCCGCACCACAGAGCTTTGAGAGCAACATCCCTCTGCTCAACAACCTGAACCGCTTCTTTGCTCGCTTTGAAGCACAAAACAGCACACAGAAGACCCCCCCCCCCCTCCACACGAGCAGCCCCTGTGCCTCTCTGCCGACAGCGTGAAGAGGACACTTGCTGCTATCAACACCCATAAGGCAGCAGGCCCAGACAACATCCCAGGTCGTGCGCTGAAGGACTGCCCTGAGGAGCTTAAGGATGTCTTCACAGACATCTTTAACACTTCCCTGAAGCAAGCCATCGTCCCATCATGTTTCAAAGCTGCCACCATCATACCTGTGCCGAAGAAAACTGCTCCATCCTGCTTCAATGATTACCGCCCCGTGGCACTGACACCCATCATCATGAAGTGCTTTGAGCGGCTTGTCATGTCACACATCAAATCCATTCTCCCCCCACCCTGGACCCCTTTATGTTTGCATACCGAGCCAAACGGTCCACAGAGGATGCAATCTGCTCTGCCCTCCACCCAGCCCTCACCCACCTGGAAAAAAGAGACTCTGTTTATAGACTTCAGTTCTACCAGAAAGACTCAGTAGACAGAATAGAATCAGTTAACAATTTAATTAGTAAAGGAACGGCTTGAACGGCTTGAGCGGATCTCGTCTCCTGCCGATGGATGAAGGCAGGGGCGGGGAGCCTACCCCCAAAAGGATGAGTGATGACCGCCAGGGCGGTGACTCAGTAATCTGGTTCTGAGAGGAGCAGAGACATTAGTATACATACACGATGAATCAAACAGCATGACTGGGCCGGGGTGATGACGTTGTGCCAGGACGCCGACAGAATTTTAAAGTAGCTAGGTGTTAACCATAAACCTAGGGTTGTAGTGGGGCCCGCAGCATGCTTTCACTTTAGTGGGATTTAGAAGCTTGACGAGCTGGGCAACCAGCGTCTAGGGCAACCTAGACCAATGCGGCGGCCGGGCAACCGGCGTCCAGGGCAACCTGGACCATAAGCACTTCACGATCTGGGCGCCCAGTGACTAGCAAGCTAGGACATCGTGACGAGCCAGGCCACCGGCATCCAGAGCAACCTGGACTTTAGTGCTTATGCGAGCTGGGCAACCAGCGTCTAGGGCAACCTAGACCACGAGACGTGCCGGGCTACCGGCGTCCAAGGCAACCTGGACCATTAGCTGGGCAACCAGCGTCTAGGGCAACCTAGACCAACGTGACGGCCGGGCGACCGGCATCCAGGGCAACCTGGACCAAACTGGGCAACCAGCGTCTAGGGCAACCTAGACGAGCATCATGAGCCGGGCAACCGGCATCCAAGGCAACCTGGACAGTGAGCTGGGCAACCAGCGTCTAGGGCAACCTAGACCAACGTGACGGCCGGGCGACCGGCATCCAGGGCAACCTGGACCGAACTGGGCAACCAGCGTCTAGGGCAACCTAGACGAGCGTCACGAGCCGGGCAACCGGCGTATGGCGCGACCTGAACCATGAGCTGGGCAACCAGCGTCTAGGGCAACCTAGACCGATGTGATGGCCGGGTGACCGGCATCCAGGGCAACCTGGACCGAACTGGGCAACCAGTGTCTAGGGCAACCTAGACGTGCATCACGAGCCGGGCGACCGGCGAGAAGTGACCTGAACCATAAGCGTCGAACGAGCTGGGCAACCAGTGAAAAGGGCAACATGCCCATGGCTGAGACTAAATCACCACAAGCTACCGGCATGCTGGGCCCCAATATGTTTCAGCGATTAGTGCAAGGCGAATGCCAGAATTTAACCACCGCCACCAGGATTTGTGAAGGTAAAATGAGGTACCTGAGTTAACATGGGAGAGCAACTTCTGAGCATCGAAAATGTCAAGAGGAGTTAGTTTGATGCATCCTGATGGATGACATGGATAGCCCTTTTTGGCCGGCGGTCTTGGCTGCGCCGATGCGGAATGAGTGAGAAATTACCCTCTTTGGAGAGAGGTTACATTTAAGCAGCATGTTAGCTAGATGGCTGCTGAAAATCAGGTAAAGTGTGAGCCGTAGTTTAAGGTAGTGAACGGGGACCAGGGAAGCAAAACATGGTTAGGGTTAAAAGGTTAAACATGATGTACTCAGGATCAATGCAGGGGAATAGAGCTTGTGGTTGCAGATGCTTGGGACCTGAGCAATGAGTTAGTTGATATCGGTGCTTGAGTATATTCGCATCGAAGACATGTGGTTTAATATTTAGGATAGATGAGCATTATGACTAGTTTTGTAGAAGACTAGTGCTTGTGAAGCCAGATGTGTGTTCTGGTTCGATAGCTCACCTGCAGCGGCTAGAGTGAGATGAATGCATTGAGCTGCAGACCCAAGGCCAAGATGGATGCGTGTGAGCTACACCTTAGCACCTGCTCTTGGAAAGCCCCCCAAAATAAGATGAGCAGCATCAGTAATGCGAGGGAAGCATGACCTTGCGACGTAGACAAAGGACTTCAGGACAATTCATGCCTGTATGTGACAGGAGGAAGAAACATATGTAACTGAAATATGACAAGACAACGAACAGATGAGTGCTGGGGTACCACCATGGTGCTTATGCATCTCAGAGTGCAGAGGAGCTCTGAGAATGACTTAACGCGAGCTCGCTATACCAGCTGCACCAACTGTGGCAGGATAGTACAGTTTACTGGCTGCTGAAGAGAATGAGTAAAGGTAACAATGAGGAGAGAATAAGCAAAAATATCACCCAACTGGATGCAGAAATTATATTAGTCGTGGGCCAAGCACTGGCCCCTGAGTGATGAGTGGAGGGGTGTGCATTCACGTGACATTCCATGTGGCCGGGACATTTTTAATCAAAGCGACTGACTATGTACCCTGGGAATCCAGAGTTCTCACGGAAGCGTTTGCTCAGGGAGAGACTTGAGTCTGGCAAGGAGTATGATGCACGTAACTTTTGCCCCTTGTATCGCAGGGAACCAATATATCTGTGTAGCTGATATAGCGGGCCAGAGGCGATCTAAACAGATGACAGACGTAGTGTCATCCAATTGCGTCGAAGTCCGGAATCAGGCAGTTAACATTGACCGTATAGCGTTATCCTGAACCATGAGCTGGGCAATCAGCGTCCAGGGCAACCTAGACAGACATGACGGCCGGGCAACCGGCATCCAGGGCCACCTGGACCAAACTGGGCAACCAGCGTCTAGGGCAACCTAGACGAGCGTCATGAGCCGGGCAACCGGCGTCCAAGGCAACCTGGACAGTGAGCTGGGCAACCAGCGTCTAGGGCAACCTAGACCAACGTGACAGTTAACAGGTTAAAGCTAAAACAATCCTCCCACAATGCCAGTGCAATTAAAAACAATTTAGAAGGTAGAGCACAATAACGAAAAGTGCATCAGTGAGTGCCGGTTTTACGCAGTCAAGAGTCAGTTCTAGACAGGTGATAAGTGCTTGGATTAGGAAGGCTAGTTTTAAGCCGTGCTACGAGAGGAGATATCCTCAAAAGCGCTGGCCTTCGGGAGATTTGTGAAGACGGAGGGATGACCCCCCCTCCAGTATGAACTGGAAACATGATCCACACGATTGCGTGATTCCGTGAACTGGCACTGCCATCCCTGTAAGAAAGTAGATGTTAGTGTGATATGTGGAACTGCTTCTCCATTGACAAACTGCATCCCCTCAACAGAAGAGGGGAGGCATGATGCACCTGCAGGGGTTAGCAAATTAAAGATTGGGAGGAGAATGTAAAAGGAACTTGCACGTCCTCCCTGGCTCGATCACTTCGGGTGAGCATATCTGCCAAAAACAAAACAGCCAAGGCAAAATAGGAGAATGGAAATTAGAGTACACATTATTTGCAGAGGATCCTGCTAAAACGGCAATTCGGGTCAGCAATCAGTGTGACTGATGGCGTGACTAGATGGGCTGAAATCACATGGACACGCAGAGACCCGTTGTGTTTAAAGAGAGTGCATGAAGGGCGCGGCGTTGGCCTGAAGGAGACTTGAGTCTGCCAGTGATGATGGACCGCTCCGTTTGACCTGCGAGAAGGAAGGAGTGGTTAGACAGGTGACATGTAGCATCGTCATCGGTAAAACAACCAGCCAACGGCTACGTTGGTAGTCGTGATCAACGAACTTCCAGCATAGGCCACCACTTAAACCACAACTAGCGAAATGTAAAATTGCCGACATAATCATGAACAGCCGGTAACAATTAACACCAATATATGGAGTGCTGAAGCGACCCACTGGTGGGCAGTGAGCAAAGTGAGGCCTGCCATAGAATCCCCAGGAACCCAATACGGAATCAGAAAAGACATTTTAAACATACAAAAGACGCTAGAAGGATACGTTAAATACACAAATGGCACAGCTTCTTAATTAAAAGCTCAACCAACACCATGTGGGCATGAGCCCATCACTGTGGTGTCAGCTCATGAACACTGACATAATACGGGCATTGAAAAGACCACCTATTATTGCCTAGATAATAGCTTGTGTGACATACTGGCAATTGATGACCATGGGCCGGCGTGCCGTCATTTTGGTTCGAGCTTTGGTGTAAGACCCCCCAAAATTGAGAATCCAGATAGCCGAGAACGTCGGGGACGTCACGGCATACCTGGGACATGACAGATCAGCGGTAGCTGAGAGTAGGTTGAGCAACGGCAAGTGCATGCAGAGAATCACCCGAGGAAGGCCGTGTAGACTTCCTACCAAAAGGTATGGGACGCAATCCCAGATGATTAAACGAATGCAACGATGAACTGGCTTCCCGCAGCCATGCACAAGGAGTGATACCTGAACCGAAGGTCCAGCAGACGAGTAGCCTAGCCTAAAGCCTATGCAGCCCAACGAGCCGCGAGGCAAACGGCTACACAAAAACACAACTAGTTTGACGACGCTCAACCAAGGTAGACATCGAGATAACCACAGTGAGTGTAGAACATCAATTAAACAGGTCTTAATACAGGGTTGGGTTCAACGGCAGCGTGGTGCAGGCTAGCAATTAACAGCACACATCGCAGGGATTATAAAATCAGCAGGAATTATTGTAAGGAGGCTTAAGTGAAAGTTAAACCGTGTCAGACAAGCCAGTTTGTTTGCTGCCCGCCGAATATCGTTGGCAAGCAGGCTGCATGACTGTGGGTAGAGTGTAGCCCAGCTCGAGGAGCTTGGGAAGAGAGAGCACGATAACCTTACCAACCAGACGCTGAAGCTTGAGAAATCGTTGCCGAAAACGACATGGGCCTGCAACAGAGTTGCGCGAGGACGGCGACCCGGCAGTAGGTTACCGTGAAGTGAAGGCTGCAACAGCGTGAGCGTGACTGGCTCCGATATGCAGAGATTAGCGATGAAGCGACATGCAGTGGCCCTGACTGAAGGACGCACAGGTCTGAACAGCGCAGCGAACGAGCGCGGTTGGATTGTAACAAGTAACGCCACTGAGGGCAGAAGGGGCGAATGTAGAAATGCAGAGAGCCCAGGTCCACGCGGAAGCCTGAGCTAGGACGTCAAAGTCAGCGTACTGAGAAGCAGAAGCAGTGTTAGGTGGTACATATTTAAAGAGCCCATTGAATTCCTATAGGCTAGCGCTGATTGAATGAGTGAATGATCAGATTGCAGGGCTTTCCCGAAAGTAGGCAAAGCTAAGATTGGCTCCGTGTAAGCATGGGAGGTGTAAGCTACACTACGAGTCTTCCTAGTAGAACTTTCGCTGAAGCTATCATTTCTGCATTCAACACCATACCACAACAACTCATATGCAAACTTGACAAACTGGGACTCACTACCTACCTCTGCAACTGGCTACTGGACTTCCTCTGTCAGAGGCCTCAAGTAGTACGTGTTGGCAACAATATCTCAAGCAGCATCACACTGAGCACGGGGGCCCCCCAAGGCTGCGTGCTCAGTCCACTGCTCTTCACCCTGCTGACGCATGACTGCACTGCAACCTACAGCAACAACCACATAGTGAAATTTGCTGACGACACAACTCTGGTGGGTCTCATCACCAAGGGCGACGAGACTCAATACAGGTTGGAGGTCGACCTTCTGACCACGTGGTGCAGGGACAACAACCTCCTGCTGAACCTCAGCAAGACCAGCAAGAGATTGTTGTTGACTTCCGGAGAGGTCACACTCAACACCTGCCACTGACCATCGAAGGTGCTGTGGTGGAGAGAGTGAGCAGCACCGAATTCCTGGGGGTGCACATCAGTGAAGACCTCTCCTGGACCACCAACACTGCATCACTGGTGAAGAAAGCTCAGCGCCGCCTGTACTTCCTGCGGAAACTCAGGCGAGCAAGTGCTCCACCAGCCATCATGACCACATTCTACCGAGGCACCATTGAGAGCATCCTCTCCAGCTGTATCGCTGTGTGGGGCGGAAGCTGCACTGAATACAACAGGAAAGCCCTGCAGCGCATAGTGAACACAGCTGGAAGGATTATTGGTGCTTCACTCCCCTCCCTGAAGGACATTTACACCTCCCACCTCACCCGTAAGGCGACCACAATTGTGAGTGATGCAAGTCACCCCGCTCACAATTTGTTTGATCCACTGCCCTCTGGGAAGAGGTACAGAAGCCTGCGCTCCCGCACTACCAGATTCACCAACAGCTTCATACACCAAGCTGTTAGGATGCTGAACTCTCTCCCCCCTCTCCCCCCTCCACCCTCAGCCACATAACATCCTGGACTTTTGGACCCACAATGGCTGCCTTGCACTACTCCACTTGCACTACTCCACTTGTACACTTGCACACTTTGCAACTTGTTGTTGTTTTCCCGTGTCCTGAAAACACTTCTGAACACACTTCTGCTGCTCTTACATAACTTGCACCACTATGCCACTTGCATACTTAGGTCAAACAGAACTACCTCAGCCATTTATTGGCCTGACTTTGCACTATTATATTGACTGTCTACTGTATGCACAATTGCACAATTTCAACCCAATTTTGCTGCTCTTATTTCTTCATTGTATGTGCCTTCTTATTTTTACTTTTTGTTTACTTGAATGTTATGTTTGTCTGTGGACCTAATTGGTAAAATATGTCTTATCTCCACCGTGGGATAGTGGGAAACGTAATTTGGATCTCTTTGTATGTCTTGACATGTGAAGAAATTGACAATAAAGCAGACTTTGACTTTGACTTTTTGTTTATTGAAACTAGACACATCTTTATATACACTGAGACCACTGGAGTTACTTTTTACCTGCTATGGATCATTTGATGACGCTTGAAAGAAGACTCATGTCGGAAGGACTTCCCACATGTAACACACTGATATGGCTTTTCCCCAGTATGGATCATCTGGTGTATCTTGAGATAACCCACCTGAGTAAAACTCTTTCCACACTCTGAACACTTATGCCGCACCCCAGTATGGATACTCTGGTGAGTCTTGAGATTACCCAAGTGAGCAAAAGCCCTTCCACACTCTGAACACTGATATGGCTTTTCTCCAGAATGTGTTCTCATGTGGACAATGAGCTCTGTTTTCCTCCCAAAATTCTGCCCACATAAAGTGCACTGATGTGGCTTTTCCCCAGTATGGATCATCTGGTGTCTCTTGAGATGGCCTGCCTGAGTAAAACTCTTTCCACAATCTGAACACCGATACTTCTTCTCCCCAGTATGGATCCTCTGGTGTGTCTTGAGATGACCTGCCTGAGTAAAAGTCTTTCCACACTCTGAGCACTGATATTGCTTTTCTCCAGAATGTGTTCTCTTATGGACAGTGCACTCTGTGGCTGTTCTGAAACTCTTCCCACATGTAGTACACAGATATGGCTTTTCCCCGGCATGGATTTTCTGGTGTGACTTGAGATTGCACACCTCAGTACAAGTCCTTCCAGACTCTGAACATTGACACGACTTATCTCCAGAATCTGTTCTATTATTGATGGTGAGGTTTTTCCCACTTGTGAAACTCTTCCAACATATAGTACCATGGCATGGCTTTCCCCCAGTATGGATCCTCTCATGTCTCCTGAGAAGAGATATTTCACCAAAGGCCCTTCCACAAGGAGAGCACTGATGTGGCTTTTGACCAGTATGTGATGTCTGATGTAAGTTGATGTATGAACCACTCCTGAAACTTATCCCACACATGATCCTTTGAACAGCTCCTGTAATATACGAACATTATTTAAAAAAAGTTTTTCCTTTTCAAACAATGATTGTTTGAGCAAAGAACATTAATTCCAAGCCCACTAACTCCGTATAACAGGATAACTCAAAGGACGTTATCCCGCTTATCACCGGGTTGCCACTATAGGCAATAGTCATGCATGGATAATAGCATGGATAGTTAGCTTGTTTACAGTTGATTCCATTGTTGCGAAGCCTGCTCAACTGTCATCCTACTATGGTTGTTATAGTTACCATTTATAAGCATTGATATGGAACAGTGATTCAACTTTTTTACCAGATCTACTTCATAGGTGTCCCATTATTCAGAATAGCCACCCCGCCAACCAATCAGAAGAGTATTTCTTCTCTCCAGGTGATAATCTGTACTAAAGCAATGATTTAAGTATTTCCATTAAATCTAGTATTTCAAACCATTAAACATCTTACTTGTTGAAGAGGAGTCATACTCTCTAAAATCATCTTTGTTTTCCTCTTTAATTTCCACTGGTGAGAATGATTCCTTTTTGCAAGTCAAAGTTAATACTGTTTGCGTATCAGTCTTCCAGTCATGTTCCCTGACGAAATCATCAAAGTCTTCATTTTTGATCTCCTTCTTCACTGGGGTAAGTGGACCAGCCTCATCTTCCAGTTTCTTAACTGCCAAAATATGTTCTCTGAGGAAATCATCAAAGTCTTCATCTTTGAGCTCTTTCTTCACTGATGTTAGTGGCCCTCTCACCTCTTGCATTTCAGACTTCAACCAGGTGTGCTGCATGAAATAAATTCGCTCAAACCTTCCTTCAGAGACTACACAATAAAAATAAAAAGAACAGTATGCCGATTGTTATCTTGAATCTATACACTGTACTTCAACAGCATCCCTGTGACAACCTCCTAACTTTAGAAATATCTCTGTTCTACTGCTTCTTATAGGTCGAACCCTTTGGTGTCCTAGATTCAAGCTTAACCAATCAGCTGCATGAATGCCACATTTGAAATGCAAATGATCATAAAAAAGGTTGTGAGTAAGGATTACCATGTGCATGGCCTGTATGATGGTCCTCAGGTGGGTGTGATTATTAATCAGTCCACCAGGGGGTGGGGGGGTTGTGGGAGCTCGATGGAGTTGTGTTAATTTAGCATATCACAGTTAAACAATGATAATAATCTTTATTGTCCACAGATGTAGAAATGTGTTTAATAAATCATTTAAAAGGTGGATGTACCGAGTCAGACACAATTGACCAAATCCCAATATCCCATGAAATTCCATGACCCTTGGGAGTAATTGTTTGTAGACTGTTGCCACCCCCACACCCATGCAGCCTCTTTGTGGAGTATCAGCCACCTGAGGAACATAATATGTGTGAACAGTGATCGCACACATTGGCTGTTTCTCAAAGTCAAGGACAGATCCTTCAAAGTACTATATGTGAACATACACATACAAAGTACTATATGTGCACATACACATTCAAAGCACCATATGTACACATACACATACACATACAAAGTACCATATGTGCACATACACATTCAAAGTACCATATATACACATACACATTCAAAGCATGAGACGCTTTGAGGAAAAATGCCATTCTTTATTCTTTATTCTTTATTTAATTTATGAGAAACAAAATAATACAATCATATTCTTGGGTTTCATCAGGTCCCTTACCACAAGTGTATAAAATCAAGCACCTACTATTGGTTATTACATTGTTCACGTCAATATTTGATGATCCACATCAAATTCATGGCACCATGCATTCATGGCACCATTGGCCAGGCATATACAAAGCCTTATCACAGGGTGGTGATGTTTGAAGCCACAAGGTTGTCACATGTAAATGGGGCATTAGTCTGGATGTATTCATCCAAACGATCCTCCAGTAAGCTAGGTGCTAAATCATTAGCATCAGCCAATTCAAGCTATTCAATCATTATTCAAATGAATAGCAGATGCTCACATTACTAGCCTAAATCTCCCATTACAGCTTAGTTTCAATGTGCATATAATTTTAAAACGACAGTACCGAGCTAGCTAATAACAATGTAGACAATGTAGGACATGAAAAAAAAACATGATAATGGTTTGTAATCCCTGCGACTTGTGACTTTGAACGAACACATAACGCAAAGTAGTTAATTTGGATGTTAATGGGAACTCACTCTATAAGAAACTGAAAAGTATTCCTGCAGACTTCATTGCCTCTGATGGAATAAGTGGTCAGGGGACGCTTTCTCTTTGTCTGGGGCTTCTTGGTGGATGTATGTCCGAAGTAACTACTTTACGTCTGTTTGCCAAGAGATGTCCAATTATTTGCATGTCTTGACACTCATTTTCGGCAGCTAGAGAATCCAACCGTATGCTGTACATACGCACCTGAGACAGTTTGTCACTACACAGATGTGTCCCAGTGAGAGAGTTCTCCTATCTTCTTCCGTAGCATTTGCAGTCAAAGTTACGGATTTTCTCCATTTCGTTGTCTTTATCCACTTTACATGTTACCATAGATATAGCGTCTGATATCTTACTCGGGTAACGCCATATCACTGTTCAGATTGTGGAAAGAGTTTTACTCGGGTGGGTTCACTGAAGAATCACCAGAGAATCCATACACGGTACTTTATCCGCTTCACATGTTACCATAGATATAGCGTCTGATATCTTACGCCCCAGCTTCTCTGCTGCGAGGCTGAAAGATTCTGCATAAGTTCAGGAAGAGGTTATAACAGCAGCACGGCACGGTGTCTATGACAGGAGTGACTTTGGTGGTACTCTAGATGCACTGCGAGCCCATCTCTTTGTGAGCATCAAAGGAGACATGCGTTGCCTTCAACCAACTGAAGATGCCTTTCTATTACACCTTCGCCGAGCCCTGCATCAGTTGGCTGTGTGTAAGTGGGCACACATGGTTCAGCCAACCGACCCAGCTGCCACTGATTTTGGGAGAAAACTTGTCAATGGCAAATTGGTGGCAACCATGATGCTGAAAGAGGCAAAGCCTTCTGAACTAGAACACAGCAAATACTGCCGCTGCAAGAAAAGCATGTGTGGCCATGTGATACTCCTGTGCAAGAGACAATGTGAAGTGTGGCATTGCATGTCTCTGCACCAGGGACCCCAACAGATGTTCAAGGATTGAAGACAGGGAGACGTAAGTGTGTGAGATAGGGGGGGGGGGGGGCAGCTGCTGTATAACCCACCCTGTCGGTCTTGTTTGCTGTCTCCTCAGGTGGTGAGGGTGAAGGTCTGTTCCTGTATCTGCAATGTGCCACCCTCCTGATTATCCCACCTAAAAGGGACCTGCGCCTAGTTAATTACGTTATGTTAAATTATTTAGTTCCATTAAAGTAATAGTTGTCCTCCGAGGCAATAAAATAATGAAAGACATTTTGCTGTATTATATTTCTTGTGTGACACATTTCCATTGGGAGAACAGGGTTATGTTGACATTTAATAAAAAAAGCCTAGGCCATGATGTCTTTCGGAATTTTGAGAGTAGCCTAAAATTCTATGGAACTTCTGAGCCCGTTGATCGCCAACTACAGTAGTAGTGTAATCATCACAGATCCATTGATTTTAGTTGGATTTTTATATTCACAATACACATTTTTTTTCACGATATTTCCGGCAGAGCAGACCCTCCAATTTGTGTTTCTGAGGGTCAAAGTTAGCAGAAAAAACACAAAAAAAAAGTATGGCAGACAATGTCAGGTCCAACCCACTTTTGAGACTTTGGCTCCCCGACGATAAGAAACTTTTAAAAGGAAATCAGCAATAGGTACAGCAATAGCCATAGCAGAGCAACGCTGGCAGAAAATCATTGAGAACTAAACGTTTGCCCACCCCTGCTCTACACACTTGTCACCCCATGACACACAAGCCTGAAATACAGAACGTTATACACTTTACATTGGCTGTGTAACAAAAATATGACATTTTAAAAGCATTAAGAAAGAGGCTCTAAACGAACCAGCTATAAAAATGAGAATGATTAGGATAATGGGAAGGAATCCTATTCACACATCTGATGGTCCTCAGGTGGCACAGGTCAGGCAATAAAAAAACTTCACAGAGAAGGGTGTGTGTGTGTTTGTTTTATGAAGCATTCATACCTTCATGTGTAAATATATATTCCTACATGTCTATATTCCAAGTAAGTAAGTCACTGCATTTTAAAAACTTTATTGTTCCAAAAATCAGCTGTTATTTTCAAAACAAATTTCATTAGAGAAAAGGAACACACTCAAAACAATACAAAAATACAATAAAAAATACATGCAGGTAAAGACAGCACAGAAAACCCATTAAACTGAACCAATGTTTTTTTTAATACAACTATGAGGTACCTAACCAATGTCTAATGGATGCATACCTGCATTTATGAACATTTTCTCTAAATGTAATCTGGAATCACAGTCCCTCACACCATTCTAATTCTAGAAGCTGTTCAGTGACGATTGTACTCTTCACTGAAACTTAGATAAAATTATGGCTTTTCTGGTGCCACTTGAGATGAGGTACCAGAGTAAAAGTCATACCACACTCTGAACACTGATGAGACTTTAGAGTATGTACTCTCTGGTGAGACTTAAGAGAACCCAGTTGACGGAAGGACGTCCCACATGTATTACACAGATATGGCTTTTCCCCAGTATGGATCATCTGGTGTCCCTTGAGATGACCCGCCTGAGTAAAAGTCTTTCCACAATCTGAACACTGATATGGCTTTTCTCCTGTATGGATAGTCTTGTGTTTATTGAAATTACCCTTGGTGGTAAAAGTCTTTCCACACTCTGAACATAGATATGGCTTTTCTCCAGTATGTGTTCTCTTATGGATAGTAACCTCTCTGCTGCTTCTGAAACTCTTACCACATGTAGAACACTGGTATGGCTTTTCCCCAGTATGGCTCCTCAGGTGTCTCTTAAAATGTGTCACCTGAGTAAAACTCTTTCCGCACTCAGTACAATAATATGACTTTCCTTTGGAATGTGTTCTCTTATTTGGGTTGATATCTGAACCAGCAACGGTACTCTTCCCAACTGTGATCATTTGGACAGTTCCTGTAATTGAAGAAAATTGTTTAACATATAATCTCTCTCTCTCTTCTCCTACAGCAATGAAGATGTTTATATTTGTCCAGCTTAGGATTTATGGTGAAATGGTCAGCTAGAATATGATATGTGAGTGTCAACAATGGCACAGATACAGAAGACAAATGTCTTGCAATGATGAAACAAATCATGCACAATGATTTAAGTATTCACATGAAATCTAATATAAAAAATAAGAATAAAAAATAAGTAATCAACCGTTCAGGGTTTACTAATACAAACGTTTAAGTATCTTACTTGTAGTAGAGGAGTCATCATGGTCATAATTTTCTCCAGAATCAGAATTGTTTTCCTCTTTAATGTCCACTGGTGTGAACTCCTCTTCTCTACAGGTTGATGTTTCTGTCTCTGTCTTAAAGTTATGTTCCAGTACAGTCTTATCTTCCAATTTACTGGTCAAAATATGTTCACGGAGGAAATCATCAAAGTCTTCTTCTTTGATCTCCTTCACTGGTATTAGTGGTTCTGCCATTTCAGACTGAAGTTCAAAGTAACAAAATCTATGTATCTGACCAAAGAACACTATATTTGTCCTGTTGATAACATAAACCTACTGACTGTACTTCCACAGCACCCTGTAACAACCACTCTCTGCTATAAGACCTTTAACCGACTTGTTGGCATCCTGGAGTCCATTTTACCCAATCAGCTGGAAGAAAACAGTATATGCAAATGATGATATGCAAATGATAATGACAAAGGATTATGGGTAGGACGATTCCATGTGAATACAATATGTAAAAATCTGATGGTCCTCAAGTGGGCTTGTCCATCATCCTTCACAAATTGGACATGTAAGTGTTTAAGGGGGGGTTGCCATTTTATGGCACTGGGGATTTGTTCAGTATATGTTAAATGTAGACTGCGTGTGTGATGTGTATGTTTTTTTTTTTTTCTGTGCATCCACTATTACATTTTATCATTCAATTAGGATAGATATTGAAATATCTGAAATGAGGAGCATCAATGGCACAAAATAATTTTAGTGCAACCCCAGGTAACAGGGATGTGAATATTCAAAGACCCGCTTGACTGTTCATCATACAGACCCATCAGTTTGACAAATTGTGATGGAAAAGTATTCTCAAAAGTTATTGCACTCCGCCTTGAGTCAGCCCTTCTTTATTTAATTTCAGAAGACCAGACTGGATTCATCCAGGACAGGCAGTCCTATTTTAATTTGAGGCGCCTGTTTAACATTATATATACTAAACCTAGTAAATCTCCAGAAGCTGTAATATCACTTGATGCCGAAAAGGCATTCGATAGGGTCGAATGGGACTATCTTTTCCATACATTGTCTAGATTTGGATTTGGCCGTAAATTCATTAAACTAATTAAGTTGATATACACTGACCCAACTTCATCAGTTTATACCAATTCAGATCCACTAAGTCCACTACTTTTTGTTCTAGCTATAGAGCCACTTTCAATAGCTCTAAGAAGCAATAGTCGCATTCAAGGTATTGTGCGTGGTGGCCTAACACACACAGTCTCACTCTATGCAGACGATTTGTTATTATATACCACCAATCCTATCGCGAGCATACCTGAAGCTCTAACTGTCCTGGAGAACTTTGGAAAAATATCAGGGTACAAAATTAATTATAACAAAAGCGAGTACTTTCCCATTAATAAAACTGCCGAAAAATATCCCAACCTGCCATTTAAGCTCTCAGGTGACTCTTTTACATATCTTGGAGTAGAAGTTACCAAGTCCTACCATCATTTATTTAAGAAAAATGTTGCCCCTCTTCTGGAGCAGACCAAAAAAGACATCAAACGCTGGTCCACTTTACCATTATCCCTTATTGGGAGAATAAACTCTGTAAAAATGAACATAGTACCCAAATATCTTTATTTATTTCAAGCTGTACCTATTTTTATACCACTGACATTTTGTAGGGCATTTAATCAAACAATCTCTCCTTTTATTTGGAATAATAAATCAGCACGCATAAGGAAAGAATTTTTGGAGAGACCAAAAACCTATGGTGGACTTTCCTTACCAAACCTCCGTTCATATTATTGGGCTGCAAATCTGAATGCTATCTCTTTATGGTTGAAAGACCACTCCCCGCTTTACTCTGTGCATCCCTGCCGCCAACGGTTAATAATGTGAGTGGAAATGTAATGGTAACTCAGTCATTACACATTCTGAAACAAATTAAAAAAATGCTTGGGTATCCAGAGCATCTCTTCCCACTCTCCTATAGTAAATAACCACCTTTTCCGGCCATCTTTATTAGATAAAGGCTTCCAAACCTGGCATGACAAAGGTATACATAGCATTAGGGATTTATATATTGATAATACTTTTGCGAGTTTTGAACAACTGTCTGCAAAATATGAGCTGACCAATGCCCACTTTTTCCGCTACTTACAAGTCAGGGATTTTATACGTATACCAATTTCCCAAACCCTCCCCCTTTGTCTTGTCTAGACTCTCTGTTAAGGGTGAATTTGTTAAAAAAAGGTAGGGTGTCAATGATTTATTCACAGATAATGGATACACTCAGTCCCTCTGTATCTCATATTCGGGAACATGATATGGGGGTCCCACTTTCAGATGAAGAATGGGACATGGCTCTGCTTAGGGTCCACTCATCTTGTTCCAGACATGCTTTAATACAATTTAAGGTCCTTCATGGACCAAGGGCGCGGGAAGGAGGGTGCTGAGGGTGCTGCAGCACCCCCTGCTGGCAGGAGATAGATTTTTAAATATTTTTTTTAAATAATTACTAATTCGCTGTCTGACATTATTTATATTTTTGTATGTGAAATGATGAGTCAAATAGCAAAAAAGGGTTATGGATAGGTTCGAATATAGGCTACTAAAAATTAACAGTTATAGAGATCAACGTGAACGTGAGTCAGTTAGGCTACTGTAAGAACCGTAACGTGGTTTCAGCTAGGCCTATGTGATAGCGATCAAGTGTGTAGCCCTATGGTTGATATAGGCCTACATATTCTCTGCGATTTACACATTCAAAAAAAGCATGGATAAGCTGAAAGAAACTAATAAATGTATAGCTAGTGAAATCATTTCACTATCCTAGTCGCTAAGATAGAAATTATTAGAACACATAGGCTACTTGCTGTGGAGACGACACACTTTAGGCTATTCAGAAATTATTTGCGAGATCATTGCAGCCTGATTATTAGCCTATATTTAAAGCTTATACCATGGTCTAGGTTGAAAAGGGTGTCATTTAAAAAGTGATATACTACACCTATACAATTATTATGACGTTGCTTGACAACGCCTGAGTTAGTCCGCTCAGCTGTGACTTATCAACATTCCACAGCATTGCAAAAACAGCTGAAAAAACGAACGATTTTAACTCTAAAACTCAGTTAGTATTAATAATTGATTTCATATTTATTTATTTCTTAAGTGACCATGGTATAAACGGGATAATGCCCTTCGATGCGTCCATTATCAGAAATAAATGGACTTCGCAGAGGCAACCGTCCTCCGCTTCGCGTCGGACAGTTCACGCCTCCGCGTCATCCATTTATTTCTGATAATGGACACCTCGTCGGGCATTATCCCTTACCTAACATCTCTGGTGTGGTTTTGACGATCAGAAAAGTAATTTTCCTTAGCTATACTGAAATAGGCTAATGATGTCAAGTGCGCTTCTGTGGGGTTAGGGTGGGCGCAGTGGACTCGGAGTGCTGTCGCGGAACATTGGAATTTGTGGCTACCCAGGACTTTTCTAAAACTTCTCGCTATCACCCGCACACTGCACTAAAATGACGTAGGCTATTTAGCAGTCAAAATCCGAAACATGTCCAGGGGCGGGGAGATCGTCGGACATCCATTATTTTTGTTATTCTGCACCCCTGGTCAAAAATAGGTTCCCGCGCGCCTGTCATGGACTGCACTTTTCCAAAGTTAGACTAGCAAAAATATTTCCAACAATAAACCCCATTTAAACCCTCACAACGGATGTCGACAAAGTCTTCGCTCCTGGACATAATGTAGCCTACACATTACATGAACGTTCTTGCCTTTGACCACAATGAATTTGAAGTAGTGCTTACAGTATATCTCCACCTTGAAAATGCCAACTTTTCATCGGATTGCTCCTGACCTCTGCTGTTTCATCGAATCTCTACTTTAGCTGTTGCGTGTGTGTGTGGCGCGTGTGCTGGCAAGTGTGTAAAAACACTGGCTCTGATTGGCTATCATGAAACATGACTCTGCCTTAGCCAATCATAATCCCTTACGTCGTTATTAACCCACCTCCTCACTAGCTGTGAGCCAGGGGGTGCGTTCGGATTACACCGTTTATTTAATCAATGCAAAGTAAGTAACGCACCGCATTTAACGTCCAGTAACGTTAACGGCGTTGTAACGTTGTAAAAAGTAATTAATTAGATTACTCCGTTATTGACAAATTAACGCCGTTAGTAACGCCGTTATACTTAAACGCCGTTATACTTAAACGCCGTTACTCCCAACACTGGATGTAACCCAGGGTTACTTTGTTAAACCGGGGTTGACAAAACCTGGTTATCTTTAGTGGTGTTAATCGGTACTACGACGCTGATTATGAAGTTGATTTGTTGAGCCGGGGTTAACCTCATGGAGTTTGTGCGCGTTCACATAAAAGGGGCGGGTTGCAGCGCAAATCACCACTTTCAGTGATGACGCGTTCACCTTATTTTACGGATGAGGAATGCACAATTATTATGACAAGTTATGAGGAATTAAAACCCACTCTACGACAAAAATCAAATACGTCGGCAGTGAACAAAGCAAGGCAAGGCGGTTGGCAACGTATTGCAGATCGGGTAGCCAAAATGCCTAAAAGTAAAGTTTTATGTCCACATGTTCTTCAAATACGGAGGATTAATAGCTTGCGGAATGTATTTAATGAGTTTAAAAAATTGCTTATTTATTTTGAGTTCATAGAAATGCCTACAGATGCAACACAATTTAGAAGTGGGCATATAGATTACAGTAATAAGGATAATTGAATCTTTAAGTAGCCCCATTGACTGATTTAGTGTTTGCCTAATCCTGTGAACATTTCAGATGCAACACCATTGCCAAACGCACATGGCAGCAGGTGAAAATGAAACACAAACACATTATTCAGAATAGTGGTTTATATAGTCATAGCTTGCATTAATATTTCTTAATTACAAAAAAAAAAAAGAGCAACTTTTGTGCTGTACCTTGCTACGGAGCCCTCCGGGTGACATGGGGAAAAAAAACATGGGTTAGAAAAAAAAAAAAAAAAGTAGTGGGGAAAAAAAAACATGAAGAAGAAAAAAAAAACGATGCACTTTTGCGGGATCTCATTGCGGGATCTCGCAAAACTTTTTTTCTACTTTTGGAACTTGCTGGGCTTCCTACTTGACCCCAATAGGCCCACAAACCACCACCGCCAGATGGCAATCGTATCATGATACTCTGATTGCTCTATCACTGTTGCGTGTTGTGGGTTTTCTGGACACATTACATAGGCCTATGACAAGGGAGGGAGAGGGAGACACCTGCGTGCAGACACGCACACACAGCAGGCTACAATAAATTGCCTAACAGACAGCAGCCTAATTTCGAGGTATCACCAGTGTGCGATTTGTAGGGGGGGATGGTGAGGATTTCCCCAACTCTGGTTTTCCTATCCCTACCTCTGCTAAATTATTTTTATCTCCGGTGGGGACAAGGATTAAACCCCTTGATAGCGATGAATGCAACTTAACTGCTAGCCTACTTAAACTCTTGAAATCTAGCGATCTTCAGTGTCAATACATCAGAGTAGGCTATTCAGTAGCCTTCTGGCAGACGGCGCATATGTCTGAACGTCATCGAACACAAAAACATTGTAACATCTTCATCTCAACATTTTAATGCGGGAACTTCCGCAGGGAAAACAGCGCTGAACCAAACATGAAACGCACTCAGAGCAGCATATCGTCTTACTTTAAACACCTAGTAGTTTGCGGTGGACGAACGAGAAAGCACTCGTTTGATAAATCAGCCAGTAGGCTAGGCCTAGTAGACAAATAACTTACAGAAATAATCTGTACAGCAAAAACAAATGTTGGTGGGTATTTAAACTATCTAGCGGGTGTTTTAACAGCTGCAAGAAATAGAAGCTTATGGCCCATATGTTCTGGTTCGTAAATTATTTTCATAAAACTTCAAGTTGCCCTATAACTTTACTCTCCAAACTCTTCACTGCACTGTAGGCAATTAACTGATAGTATGATAGGCTATTTATTTTCTGTAGGCTTCAATAAACACATTTATTTGTTCAACTTTTACAATATTACGCACTTGGCTACTGAACGCAAATCTGCAGGAGAGAGAATGCACGCAGCCTACGCAGCGTGTAGCGCAATGTGTAGGCTATTTGTATACCAACTAACACTGTTAGCCAATTCCCTAACTCAAGACTTCAGTGTCATCATATACAACATTTTACATAACAAATACAGAAAGGATGGAGGCAGCAAAGGTAGAGGAGTCATTTCAGATGGGTCAAGAACAAGGTGAATTTGTATGTTTCTCAAAACGTAGTCCAACCCTGCATTAGAGGAGCTGAGCACACTCGCTGTTTAAAGTCATACACAACGGTAAACTAAAACTAAGCTAAAGGTAAATGTTACAAAGTTGGCAAAATTAATATAGGCTATTATTAGCTATGAAATTATTTGTTCGTTCATTTTTTTTTTTTTTTGGGGGGGGGTTACAAACATATTCAAAATCCCCCCCCCCCCTCTGTTTTTTACACAAATCGCACCCTGGGTATCACTAATACCTATTAAATAAATGTAAAGGACACAGAACTGTAAGCTCAAATTCAAAAACGTTTGAAGTCTACCCAAACATATGCAAAGGGAATATATATAAATTGTGTTGCATATAGCCAGCTTAATTAATGTCAATTTAAAGATTATGATTAGCAGTTTCTATGCATTTTTCCATTGATAGTTACAGGAAGCCACGTTTTGTTTAAACTATTGTTGCTTCTAGCCCACGTTACCTCCAGTTTCACTTGCTGCAGGGACGCACACATTGCATGATCGATCATAAGCGTTCTATCTCCGATGTAGAACTCAAATGTGTCTTGACGCTGCCGTTTGTAAGATCAGATCAAATAAAACGTTCTAAATGGAACGCGATGTAATTAAGCTGTTCCTTTCCAAGCGTCTTGGAGACGTACTGTATGTGTGCTGACTGGGCTATGTCTATATAGTTGATGACACCAAATGAATAAGTATTGTAATTATGTTATTGGTAGTCGGAGGAGGAGTTACACACACACACACACACACACACACACAACTCGGGATTTACTTTTCACAGTTTATTCACAAGAATTAATTAATACACCACTACCTCCCACACACAACCACCCCGCATTCATACAACCCGCTTAAACTAGCCCTCTCTATGGCCGAGTTAAACTAGGGGAAGGGACTGGCCATTAACCCCGGCCGGGGGCTAAACTCAAAGCGCGCACACACACACACACGTGCGCACACACACACAGTAGGCCACACTAGACTGCAATAACAAGGCAATCAATAGACTGAGCTAGATCACAGGGTCCTATGACCGGCTTTGAGAAAGTACTGGTTTAGTCCGTACAGCAGCTCCAGCCTGGAGCGTTATGAGACTGACCGTAAGTGTCCAGAGATAATTCAGAGTCCGCAAGTAGCCTAATCCACAGAGTTCGCAAGTATCCACAGTGTTCGCAAGTAATCCACAATGTTCGCAAGTAATCCACAACGTTCGCAAGTAGCCATTCACTACAGTATGCTGCAAATGAGCAGATGTGTGAAGCACCGGGCATAACTTAATTTCGCGGCTACGTGGAGCAGTAGTAGGTTCATTGTTGAGGAGGCCCATAGTTTGAGAAAAGCTGCAGATCATAGGCAGAGAAAGCATAATGCTCTGAGAACAGTAGCCAAAGGTTTTCCTGCAGAAACAGGTGCCTTGGTGCACGCACCCCGCTTTCACTTTGACTCCCTGCATTGTGGCAAAAACTGTCAGTCAGACAGTGAATTTTGGTTTACTAAATTAGCATAATGCGGTAACAATTATCATTTCAATTCTATCTGAAATCTGCTCACTGCAGACGTTACAATGCAGACCCAAGCAGCAGCCTTGAAAGACGTACACTTTGAATTTGATCAGAGCGGCTCTGGTTCTTCACCTAACTTGGTGTGATTGGCTGGATGACCGTTCAATCAAATCAACAGACCTATTTGTGTCTCTGTGTGTTCGTTATAGATACGGTTCCAACTCTTTACGGGAGCGTTTATTTCCATATTTTACTTTCAATTTAATCTGACAAAAAGTGTGAGGGATATAATCGTGTTCCAGCAAAACTGTGTAGGCCTACATTATAACACCCACATCCCCCACACTTGCTACGCGCCTGCGTGTGTGCGTGTCTGCACGCAGGTGTCTCCCTCTCCCTCCCGTGTCATAGGCCTATGTAATGTGTCCAGAAAACCCACAACACGCAACAGTGATAGAGCAATCAGAGTATCATGATACGATTGCCATCTGGCGGTAGTGGTTTGTGGGCCTATTGGGGTCAAGTAGGAAGCCCAGCAAGTTCCAAAAGTAGAAAAAAAGTTTTGCGAGATCTCGCAATGAGATCCCGCAAAAGTGCATCGTTTTTTTTTTCTTCCTCATGTTTTTTTTTCCCCACTACTTTTTTTTTTTCTAACCCATGTTTTTTTTCCCCCATGTCACCCGGAGGGCTCCGTACCTTGCAAATGTAACAGGTGAACATTTTCAAACATCAATATGATCAACTTTTGCCCGGATTTCCTTGACCCGTGGACTCTCTTTTGTAGTGCCGACGTCAATCCCATATACGGTAGTCTGAATGAAGGTGTAGAAGTTGCACAAGGCCTCGTCGTAGGATACAGCAAAGACAAAGTGGGCCTTAAACAGTTCGTCGAAGGCAGCCACAGCTGTCTGTGCCACGCAGGGAATGGCCTTCTGATCGAGGATGACGTAAAACTTCTGGATACTACTCTTCTTTTCTCCAACACAGAGGAGGAAGGGCTGTGCTGATCCAACTCTGTCAAGGAATGTCTCCATGCTCGTCCCCACCTAAGAGTGTTGGAAGGGAAATTAGGAACAGTATTTTGTGTTTGTTTAAACACCGAAGAGGCAGAAAAAAAAATTCTCTACCTTCCTTTAGCTGGATAGGCATCTAAACACCTCAATGACATGGCACATTAAAGGCAGAGTTTTTTGGGATCTACTGAATATCTATTCAACCAAGAGCAACGTGCATACATAATAAATAAATAATTAATTCCCTCATTATCTTGGCCTCCTTGATTACAGTGTCACCACAACAGTGAATAAAATATCACCAAATCATTTTAAGAGCATTATTTTATGTAAACAATATACTTCAACCATTTGGTCACCAGACTACAACCGTAAAATATATACAATATTAAACAAGATGAAATATCCCATGTTCACCCATCCTTTGCTAAGAGGCGTTTTCTTTTAAAGGAACAGGCCAATATTTTAAATGTTATCCCCCAAAGTTAGATATGATGATGCATACCCTTCTCGTTACTGTGCGTGCAGTAACTCAGTCTGATGCGGTTTGCCTAGATTAGCATAATTCATTGACCAACTAGCCTAAAAAAAAAAAAAAAAAAGTGACTACAGAACTCCAACATCATCCTATTTGAATAATGTGACCAATAATTACAATGTGTAGAAATGTAATGTGAAATGACAGCTATATTCTAAGCATGTGCATGCTTGGAACTACATTCTCATTCAGGCAAAGCACTGCTACTTGGGATTTTCAGAAGGAACACCGTGCTTTTTAGGTGCTGCATGCAAATCACTCTGCCCAACTAGTAGTGCTTCGCCTGAATTAGAACATAGTTCCAAGGATGTATATGCTTAGAAAACCACTGCATCTCATTTTACATTGATGTTTCCATACAAATGGGAAAATGTTGGAGTTCTAATGTCACTTTTGAGTTATACTGTAGGCTTGTTGCATCTGCCCACCTCAATGAGCTGTGCTAAACTAGGCTAACAGTGGGTGTGTCAGACTGAGTTACTGCACGCAAAGATCTAACTCTGAGGGAGACGATAAATAATAAATAATTTCCCCAAATGTTGGTGTGTCCCTTTAACTGCTGTGAGGGGGGAGATACACACAGCTGACCAACAAAAGTGACAAATCATAGGCAAATTAAGTGTTAAGAGGCAAAACAATATTCAGTCACCATTTATGTCCCGAACGTACCTTCATGAACTTGACCACATGGTCAGTCGCTTCAGTGGCACTGATTTTCCCATGGACCCTCCTACACCATAGCAAGACAGGGTCAGTCTGAAAAGTAGTTCAACATGGCTGGTGTAAAAGCTTGAGAACAGAGTATATAACAGACATTTTAACAAGTATTTCAGTTATGAAGTAGACTACAACCCCAATTCCCAAAATGTTGCTGCAAAAAGGACATAAATGCTGACAATTACAAATTTCTTTCAACTTTCATGGAAAATAAGCACATTTTGAATTTTATGCCAGCAACACATCTCAAAAAGTTAAGACGGGGGCAACAAAAGGCTAGAAAAGTTGTGTAATAGACAACAAAAGGAGGAACATTTCACAACTAATTAGGTTAACTGGCACCATGATTGGGTATACATTTTTCTTAAAAAAGCATTCGAGCCTCTCAGAAGTGAAGGTAAAGGTTAACATTTTGGGTGGCCAAATAATTAAATAAAAATAATGTTTTTTAACATGAAATTACGAAAAATTTGGGGATTTCATCTACAGTAGATAACAGCATGAAAATATTCAGAGAATCCAGAAAAAAAAGAAATGACCCTGTCCCAACATTTGAGACATGCTGTTGGCATCATATTCAAAATGAAATATTTTCCAAAAAAAATAACTTTTTCTGTGCCAACAGTTGTTATGTTGGTCTTTGCACTATTCACAATTAAATAAAGGGATAACATAATTTGTAAATCATAGCATTCTGTTTTCATTAACATTTTACACAACGTCTTAATTTTTCTGGAATTGGGGTTGTATTTTATTGGTCACTTACCCATGACTCTCAATCATATCTGCCACCAGGATGTTGACAAGTTTTCTTCTTGTTTGATCAGAAAGGCCTTTGGTCGCGTTGTACTCTTTGAATACGTCTTCACCCCCGTTTTTTTGATGTAGAGCTACATAGACCATCTGTAATATAGACGTTGCATGTAAACTTGCTATGCATTTTAAAAATGGTTTGACATCCTACCAACAACCTAAGAACTACTTATCTTTTGCTGCCTTACTGTCAGGTGGTCCTTCTACCAGTTGCCTTCTCCGTGCTTTGGTGCATTCTGTAATAACAGTGGAGCCTGAACTCGCAGACTCAACTGATGAGAATGACCCCTCATCTGAGCAGAAGGAGGCCTCAGAGACCTCCTTCTCAGCTAAGGAAAGAGGGGGGGGGGGGGGCACAGTTTAATAAAATTTAAGTTTAATTGGAAAAAATATTTTTTACATAAGGCAACATCACCCAATTTTACCAATAGCAATATTGTTGTTTCTGTTCCTATTGACAGATGTACTCATTTTAAGTCACTCTAGACAAAAGTGTCTGCTAAATGACCTAAATGTAAATGCAATGGGAGGGGCATTTCTGTGTCTTACCAGAGTCCTCAGTGAACACCTTGAAAGACACTGCAGCAGATCTCACTAACTCATCAAAAATGTCAGCATCTACATCAACTCCTGATGAGTCCTTCAGGTCCACATCAGATTCGTTTGGCAGGTTGAATTTAGCTGAAACTGAAATAAAAAAATAAAAAAACTAATTTCTCAACTATTAACCACAGTTGATACAGTAATTTTGTAAAATTCCTGCATCTCGGCAACTAATACTCGGGTGCGGCCTATACACAGAAATGGTAGTCACTGGACTACCAATGCACTGCCGCGAGAAGGTGATGATAATGTACATAAAAGCTGTTTGGCAACAGCCTCACAAACACATGCCATTAAGTTTTAACCTATAACACAATGAAATAACTGTTTTAGAATAAAACAATCATGAGGTTTATTCACTTGGCTGTAAATCAGGGGTGTGACTGGCAAAGGTAAAAAAAAAAGGAAAATATATGTAGCAGTATTATTGAGTATTTTTCACGCTGAAGTGTCAACCTGGTAGGTCAAATACCTGGCAGATGAGGTTCAACTAAAAATGATATCACACATCAGGTGAACGTGCGGAATCTAAGCTTTCCAATGATATCAGCGCCAAGTTGCTGTGATAAATGGTTCGCGAGAAAATTAACATTGAACCGACGTGCAATTTAGGCTAATCATATTTGCATTTACCCATTACTCTCGGTTTAATATTTCACTAACCCTTCACACAACACGTGGCAAACCCAATATCACAATAAACAGCAAACCGTACTGAATACGAGGATATAAAGCATGCCTCTGTGCAATAAGTGGTTCCTGAGTAATCCGGTTTTGAAATTGCAACACATTTCTACATAGCCTCATTGGGGCGAAATTATAATGTATTCTAATATAAACTATTTGTCAGTAGGCCTACATACATTTTTGTAAATTGCTCAGCCATAGATTATCCCACTATCATGGTTCTAATATTGTCAGGTTCCAGCCAATCCCATTACAGATAAATGAATATATTTATATTGGCATGCTTCCTAGTGATATTAATGCAAAAATATGAAAAAAATCAAATAACGAGACACAAATATTGATATAAAGCCTGACATAAGCCATATGCAAACATTCACATCATGCAGATATGGGTAGGCTACATCCTGAAAAAGGAATATCATGTAGGCTATAGGCTATGGCCATTACAATGACCAATATATTATCTTAAATAAACTATAGCTGAATAACACAGGTGACCACTTCTGCATAATTTCATGGAGTGCTGAAATGTACACACATTTTTGAACATTTCTGAACTGTGAAATGTAGCATATGTTTTTGTGGTTGTGAACTTATTGCAATATCACCATAACTATTCCACCTGTGTGTGCATGGTTATAATTCTGAAGTGCAAAATAGCTTAGGCTACAGCACAAATATTTCCATAAAAATAAGCAAGTCTGACCTCTGAATTTATTTTGAAATTGCACCTGATTGATGCATTTAAAAGTTAAAATATACAAACATTTCTTAAATTCTTACAAAACACACACCCACTTTTTAAAATGTTTGCCACTTTTGCCGTGCGAAATACCAGTGCTGTTTTCAGCATCTGTTTAGTGCTTCATTGTCATTTTCATTGGATTCTCCCATTTGCGCGTAAATCGCTCATAAACTTTTTTTTTTTTTTTTTGTTACACGCATTCTCCCATTCCTCTTCTGTCACACACACAGTGACAAGCGCCAAATCCCCCGCAGTGTTGAAGAGATCAGTCGTCCCCCTCACTTTTGATAAGGTAAAAAGCCTTATAGGTACGCCAAATAAATAATAACCTATAGGTTTACACTAGGCTATGTAAAACTCCCCATTAACAGCATCACGTCACTAACCACAGCTAAGACTGCACAATCTCTATTCACTCTGTTGGATATCTGAAGCCAGTTTGTCTACTTAGATACAGTAAATCCTCAAATTATGGCCGGGGGCTTAAGACAAAGTACAGCCCTATAGGGGCAGGATTGTATTCGAGACAGCCCTTTATTTCTTTTATTTTGAGACATGCGTTTCTTGGAGCGGCATACTGGTAGGCCTTCAAAAGCATGACATTTTCGGTTTAGTTTGATATTTAATTTACTTTTGGACTGTTTGATTATATTGTTAAATGTTGGGACTGATGGGCACTGAAATCTGGGGAGGTATTTGATGATCACTATTACTGTACGTTTCATGTAGTTGAAAGAGTGTCGGGATTTCAAACAAACCATCCGCTTTCATGCGTTCATTGAACATCTGCAGTGCTGTAATGGAAACCTTATTGCGTAGCCAAGTAGCCTATTGAGTTATTTTTAAATTATGCATGATTTACTTTTTATTAATTTCGTAGGCTGGCTTTATTTTGTTATATAGAAGTATCTAAATAACCTGTTAAAATGTACCAGAATTCAGGAAATTGCATCTAGTCCAAAAAAATATTTTCTGGGGGAGGACCCCCATACCCCCCCTCTGAAATGTCCCACCCACTTTCACAATGCCTCCAACGCCCATGGTCCTAGTAGTAGGCTAGATCCCTTTGATACCAATGTTCATTTAACTCTGGGACCCTGGTCCCATGGATGGATTACTGCACGGGCCTTCCGGGCCCAGACCCAGGGGCCCAAGGTGTCAGGGGGCCCTGAAGCCCAAGCCTTTGCATGGAATCATTGCCTCAATATCAACACATCAGGATGTAGGCTATGAATCTGATTGAATTTAGTATTGGTCATCCCCAAAATGCTAACCTGACGAGCCAGACCCACATTAAAATGTAGGGTCTGGGCACTCACCGTTCGCAGTGCTCAGTCCGAGGGGCCGGATAATCGGTTGTCTTTCAAATTCCCTCTGCACGCAATATAGGACAGCACTGAGTCCCATGCGTTTTCCCACCAGCGGAGCTAGTTGGCTAGTTCAAACTTTTGGCATCTCAAAACAAGCTTAACTCGTGTCACACTGTTGGCCAACAGCAATATCCATCTTCTTTGTTTTCAAGTAGCAGGGAATTCAAGCCAAACCGTTGCAACTCTGCCATCAATCATTATGTTATGCCCCCCTAACGACTCTATAGACGATTTGATTGGTCTGATAGAAGTTTAATTTTTCGAGCTCACAAGCCAATGGAGAGTTGCTAGACTAGCCCTGGAAGCAAATGTAATTTGCTGCCGCTAGGGTGTGTCTAGATTTCTAAGCTACCAAAATGCACCAGAATACAGGAAATCACATCAAACAAATGAAAAAAATTCTGGGGGAGGACCCCCAAACCCCCCTTCCACATATGCGACAATTAGTGGGGAGACCTTAATACATGTGGGCCAGGAGCCCGAAAGTCCATAATCCGTCCATGCCTGGTCCCTACACCTGAGAACCACTGATGTACGTTTTGTTTACTTTGTTTACTGTACTGTTTCCTGTACGGTATAATGCTGAATGAGCCAAAAATTTCCGCAGCAAAATTTTGGTTGGCCCCACCAAATCTCACTCCAAGGTTTTTTGAAAAGTTGGCAGCCCTGGGACTGGACTAGACCAAAAAGACAATAGACCTCTGAAGTTCGCCTACAAAAAAGCTGCCATCTTTGACATCCGGTATCTAGCGATTTTTCCTATGGGAAAATAACATGGGGATTTTGAATTATCGCACCTGTTAAACTCTCGCAGGGATGAAAAAGTCTGAAATGCAGACGTTTTCCTGAACACACTTTTGTCCTCTGCCTTTGAGTGGATACTGTGATCCCCGGTACATGAAGGCGGCACACTTAGATTTTTGCTATCCCAGAGCTAACTTGCAATGCAACTTGCCATAGGTAGTTAGCTTCAATTAACAACCGGATCTCCTTATATGGGCAAAGATGGCCGTTTTGGATCTTTTTTGTAGGCGAACTTCAGAGGTCTATTACGGGGAACAGGTGCGAGCAGAAACAAAGGGAAACTAATGAGACAGGAAGTGCAGACCATACAAGGGTGGAGACAGTCACATGAGTCAATCAGTCCCTGCAGGATCCTGACAGGTCATATTTGCAATTAGCCTGTATATCGAGTCTCCTGCAAAATTTGGCAAATCCAAATATGTCCATGGTGACCTGAGCCTATCTGACTCCATACTGCCTAATACTACTACTAAAACAGCCATTTTCACTTCCACGAAACCCAGCATAGCCTAATCAAATATATTTATATTTATTTGAAATATCTGACTTCTGACAGATATCTGATATCTGATGGTCAGTGGGCAAATTTTCGTTTTGTAGGCCTACTTATACTTGTACAACATCGACATAATTGTCGTTATGAAGATTATATTCGGTGAAAATGAGCATGCATGCAAATCGAGTTGTCAGTAGCAACTCTTTGTATTGGAGAAGACGAGTATTACAGGAGGCTAACATTCATTTTCCCCTGGTTCACCAAATCTATATTTTGCATAGCCTATTTCAGCCAATTCATCAACAGGGCTAAAATAAAATTACCATTCTTTCTCTCACTACCATCTCAGAATGCCACCCTGTTCTCTTCCTTTATCTTTCTTCGTGGTTGGTATATTACTTGATCAACACGATGAATGAAGTCGGTGGTTGGGAAGAACATTCCGCTTCTTCCAGCCCCTTCGTACATTCCGAAATACCGCGAAACCGCTAACGTTGATGGGAGGTGTAGTTTTTAATGCTGCGTTCGCAACGTCTTTCTACCAGTAATGCTTTTTCGATGTTGCGATGTATTTTTGTAGACAAATATGGACATGGTTAGAAGTCCATGTCATAAGTCACACCAATCCTGTCAATGATGGCTAGCATACATGTTTTCACCATCTCAGCTTGCAGCAACCAAATGTGACTAGCACTACATTAACGTTAACTTAACGTTAGCCAGCTTGCTAGTTAGCAATAACATGCTACTCCCGCTAAACACTGCACATTGCAATTTTCAACTCTGACATAACCAATACAGCCTAATAACTTCATTTTTTAACAAGTCCAACGATATATTCCCGCTTACACAGTAGGTTCATTATCAGGGAGTAAACTGTTCACTAACGTTATAACCTGAGAGTAACGTTGAGTCAGGCTAAAATCTTTGCTATAACCTAGCTATTACCTAATGTTACAATACAAAACAGACGGTTACAACTTAAATAAGCACAAAAAATGAAGCAAATATTAATTATGTTAAATAGGTGTATGACTAAGTATTGAATACCCAGTCAGACAGTCAAATTAATCACTTACCTTCTACCGTTTTGCGTATTCCCATGTGAAAGAAAATGGCGCAGGAGAAAGTTTTTCTTCTTGATCACGTCCTGGACAACCGTTACGTAAGGGCGTGGCTTAGAGCTGCATCAACACTGTTGAGCTTAACACTCCAATTTGACAACGCAAATAAGTTACAGGCAACACTAACAGTGCTATTTTATAACTGTGTGGTGTTAAAATAACACCAACACTCTTTATTCAACACCGTCCCTAACATTTTAACACTCATATATTTGCTGTGTACGCGCATGAGAGCTCGTGCCCAACACGGATTTTCGTGCATGGAGCTGGTTCCAAATGCTCCATGCAGCGCCATATTTGAAAATGGCGTATGCTAACATGCCGAAGCTAATCTGCACGCTCTTGACCCCCTGCTTTGGGCAGGTTAATCCATGGACATGCCCACCTGAGGACCATCATAATTGTCTAACCAATAATCATTTGTCATTTGCAATGCAAATACAGTATTCTTGCAGCTGATTGGGTAAAATGGACTCCAGGATGCCAACAAGTCAGTTAAAGGTCTTATAGCAGAGGGTGGTTGTCACAGGGTGCTGTGGAAGTATAGTGTGTAGGGACAACTATATTGAAGTTTGAGAGGATTTCTTTGGTACAGCAGAACTTGAGTCTGAAATGGCAGAACAATAATATTTAGAAATAAAGATTTGTAATATATAAAATATTTCTGTTGATTCAAAAGTATATCACAACATTAGATGATAATATATATGATTTTAGATTCATAATTCATTTTTTTTTGCCACAAAACTATTAAACATGAAATTAACACATAAACATTGTTATATATGGCTCTTCATAATGCTGCAGAATGCTCATTAACTTGAGTGGGCCTTCCCAATTTTCGCTGGTCTGATATTTCTCGATAACAGACTGTTGGTAAGTATAACATAACGCATCAAGGAAAAGTGTTTTGTGCTTCTTATTCCCCTTTTTCATATCATTCCTCTAGAACTGGAACTTCATTCAAAAGTGAAAAGCAGACAGTTGAAAGGCTGTGTTCTAATGAATGTTTGAGTGTGTTTTGCAAACTATTTGTTTCTCAGCAAAAGCCACGATGAAACGGTGACAAAAATAAGACATTATGTGCACATTATCAAATGGTGGGAAATGTTCCTCTCCACCTCACATGATGAGCACACATGAAGAGAATACAACTCACATCATTTGAAAATATTTATGTTTGTTCCAAACACCAGCTTTTATTTTCAGCACTTATCTCACACACAGCAACAAACTCGTAACCAGATAGGAAGTCACCATCAAATATTTTACTATTAGCATGCAGGTCAAGACAGAACAGAAACATGAACGTGTAGTAAACTGCTTTGGCCTTCCCCCACTATGACTCCTTGTGTCTGTCTCTGGTATGTACAGTATGGTACGGTATGTTTTAGTTTATCTTGAAAATCGTATCACCGGTAGCACAGTAATAAACTGCCACTTTCCCCTGACCCTCCAAGGAATGCATTCAAAACTACCAAAAAGTTCCAAATAAAAAAAAATACATACAGGTAAAGACAGCACAGAAAAAACATTAGACTGAATCAATGTTTTTTTTTTACAACTATGAGGTACCTAATCAATGTCTAATGGATGCATACCTGCATTTATGAACATTTTCTCTAAATGGAATCTGGGATCACAGCCCCTCACACCATTCTAATTCTAGAAGCTGTTCAGTGACGATTGTACTCTTCACTGGAACTTAGATAAAATTATGGCTTTTCTGGTGCCACTTGAGATAAGGTACCAGAGTAAAAGTCATACCACACTCTGAGCACTGATGAGACTTTAGAGTATGGACTCTCTGGTGAGACATAAGAGAACCCAGTTGACGGAAGGACGTCCCACATGCAGTGTTGGGAGTAATGCGTTACAAAAGTAATGTAATTACTGTAATATATTGCTGTTTGCGGTAACGCGGTAATGTAAGGCATTACAAAAAAAAAATTGGGTAATATTTACTCGGTACAAACTTCAGTAACGCGCGTTACAATGCAGTTTAACCCAAAATTAAGCGCTTGTTTTGTTTTGATACATATTCGCAAACACCACGCAAGAACAACAGAGGAGAAAAAATCCGCGCAAAATAGTAGAACGTTATCTCCTGATACTGGTTGAATATGACTGTGGCTGCAGCAGACTCGCAGGCGGACTCTATTTGCGGGATGGACATAAGCCTACGCTCATTATTTTCAGCTTGTCAGAGACAAGGCTATGAAGAACATAATAGTTAGTGCACTTTGTGTGCGAAACCGAAAGATCTCTCAGCTCGCGAAATAGCACAAGTAAATTAATGAAACATCTATAGTGCCACGCTAATCTTTTTGATTCTTGATAAAAACACTATGCTGTTGTGCATGTCAGCTTTGTGCTGTGAACTTAAATTGAAGAGAATATGGGATAGAAATGCAGAAAAAGATTGTGTAGCCTGGCAGTGCCACCGCTCCCACCACGCGCATCACGCACTTTGCATTGGGCACCCAGGACAGAGGGAGCACCCAAATGTAACCAATGAATAGTAGCTTTACTGCAAACTGCGTTTCACTCTTCATCAATAACGTTTACAATGTCAAAATGCACTAACACGATGTTACATGCAAGTTTGATACCTTTTGGGTTCTCTCAATCACCACGTAGTACTAGAATTGGTGGGTCTTCAATCATTCGTTTTCCAAGCATTTAGGCTACATGAAGGACATGATATGCTGAGTCGACTGAAACGCATTCCATTCAGATAGCTAGGTGGATACCAGGCTCATAATTCACTTTATTCGCAAAACGAAATGTGAAGCAACATGTCATTGCATACTTCCATTTCCAAAGCAATGAAGGTTGCTTAAAACAACTTAACATTGTGCATATTATTGTTAATATTGTGCTATCAATGTAACTCAAACAAATAAGGCTTGTAAACAAGAGCTGGCAAAAGGGCATTATGCCAACGTAAAGATCAATGCTCTTAAAGTAAAAGTGCACCATTTATAAGTAAAACAAAATTTCTTCAGAAATTAATGTTTAAAAATACACAGTAATGGTCTGTAAATAATAGGCCTTTTATTTTACTTTAGGTGTTTGAGTTATCATTTAAATGTCACTCACTCAAAGCCACTCACTTAGGGCACGGAAATGGCCAGCAGGCCACCATCTTGACATGTCTTTATTAAAGGAACCGTATGTAAAAATTGTATTTCAATTAATCATAAAATTGCCCTGATATGTCACTAGACATTAAGAAATCATGTTCATTTCAAATACTTATATCACTGACAACAGTAGTCTGGCCAGGATATTGTCATTTAAAAAGTGAAGTTGCAGCCCTCAACTGATGTTGATGTTGTCATGTTGTGTTTTGGCCTAATGCGCCACCCTCCACCTATCTACTAATCACAAAGTCAGTAGTGTTTCGTCATCCGGTTGCCAACTCTGCCAGTCAGAGGGGAGGGGAAGGGGATACACCGCTCTACAGTAATTTGAAAGTGATTGTAGTACCCGTTTTGGCCACAATCTTACATACGGTTCCTTTAAGCTTTGATTTACAATATAGTAGGCTCTCTATTGATTTTAATGAGTAGGCCTAGGCCTTAAAGTTACAGTATTTCTATCACAATTTACCAGACTTTGACCTTTTGTCGGTTTTTAACAAAATTCTGACTATGATTGTTGTATTGCATTATGAGCACTGCGCCTATTGCATTCTACTGTTGCCTTAAGCCTAGCTCAGTCATTATGCTATACCACATCTCCCTCCATTGGAAGAGCAAGCTGCATTGAGCGTAATAAACTGCATTTAGAATGGCAAATCCATATTTCTAGATATTTTGGTGAAAGTAACTTAAAAGTAATGCAATAGTAGTGTAATGCCTTACAATTCAGAGACAGTAATATTATAATGTAACAAATTACTTTGAAATGACAGTAATAAGTAATGCATAGTACATTACGATTTTGAAGTAACTTGCCCAACACTGCCCACATGTATTACACAGATGTGTTTTTTCCCCAGTATGGATCATCTGGTGTGTCTTGAGATGACCCACCTGAGCAAAAGTCTTTCCACAATGACAACACTGATATGGCTTTTCTCCTGTATGGATTTTCCCGTGTGTCTTTTCCCGTGTATGGATAGTCTTGTGTTTATTCAAACTACCCCACGTGCTAAAAGTATTTCCACACTCTGAACACAGATATGGCTTTTCTCCAGTATGTGTTCTCTTATGGATAGTAACCTCTCTGCTGCTTCTGAAACTCTTCCCACACGTAGAACACTGGTATGGCTTTTCCCCAGTATGGATCCTCAGATGTCTCTTAAAATGTGTCACCTGAGTAAAAGTCTTTCCGCACTCAGTACAATAATATGACTTTCCTCTGGAATGTGTTCTCTTATTTGTGTTGATATCTGAACCAGCAGCGATACTCTTCCCAGCTGTGATCATTTGGACAGCTCCTGTAATTGAAGAAAGTTGTTTAACATATAATCTCTCTTTATTCTCCTACAGCAATGAAGATGTTTATATTTGTCCAGCTTGTGATTTGTGGTAAAATGGTCAGCTAGAATATGATATGTGAGTGTCAACACAGGCACAGATACATGAAGTCAAAGGCAGAAGACAAACAACACATGTCTTGCAATGATTAAACAAATCATGTGCAATGATTTAAGTATTCACATGAAATCTAATATAAAAAAATTGAAGAATAAGTCATCAACCATTCAGGTTTTACTAATACAAACTTTTAAGTATCTTACTTGTAGTAGAGGAGTCATCATGGTCATCATTTTCTCCAGAATCAGAATCGTTTTCATCTTTAATGTCCACTGGTGTGAACTCCTCTTCTCTGCAGGTTGATGATGCTTGTATCTCAATCTTAAAGTCATGTTCCAATACAGTTTTATCTTCCAATTTACTGGCCAAAATATGTTCACGGAGGAAATCATCAAACTCTTCTTCTTTGATCTTCTTCACTGGTATTAGTGGTTCTGTCATTTCAAGCTGAAGTTCTGCTGTGCCAAAGAAATCCTCTTGAACTCTCCTTCAGTTTAAAGTAACAAAATGTATGTATCAAACCAAATGAATAGTATAGTTGTCCTGTTGATAACATATACCCACACACTGTAGGCTACTTCCACAGCATCTCTGACAACCACTCTCTCTTATAAGACCTTTATCTGACCTGTTGGCTTCCTGGACTCAATCTTACCCAATCACCTGCAAGAATACAGCATTTGCTATGCAAATGATAATGGCAAAGGATCATGTAAAAGTCTGATGGTCCTCAGGTGGGCTTGTCCATGGATCAACCTTCACAAAGTCCACAAAAGAAAGTATGTGGGGTGGAGATGTGAACTGATTGGTGATGGGGGTAGGAGACTGCAGGTGGGGGTGGGGTGGAGGTGTGAACTGATTGGTGATGGGGGTAGGAGACTACAGGTGGGGTGGAGGTGTGAACTGGTTGGTGATGGGGGTAGGAGACTGCAAAAGGGGTGGGCTGCAGTTGTGTAAACTGAGCATATCACAACAAAACAATTTAACTTTTCCTACTCGGCCCGAAAAAAGTGGCCAAATGCGGCCAAAAATGTTGTCCATGTTAATCAGAAGCCAACATCTCACATTCCTGCTTGGGATCAAGGTTAGTTGGGTTCTGGACATGTTAATTGTGATCAAATGTCTTGTTCCCAACTTTTTCCCAACTATGCCTCTAGAGCCATATACAAGGACTTTTCCTTGAAATAGCACTTGTCTAAAATAAAGATTTGTAATATATAAAATATTTCTGTTGATTCAAAAGTATATCACAACATTAGATGATAGTATATATATATATATAATTTTGGATTTATAATACATTCTTTTTTTCCACAGGTTCAATGAGAAAGGATGAGCTATACAAGACATGTTTTCCAAAACACCTGTCAAGGATTTAGAAATATCTCATAAACAATGTTATATATGGCTCTTCATAATGCTGCAGAATGCTCCATTTACTTACAGCAAAAGCCACAATGAAACGGTGACAAAAATATGACTATGCACATTATCAAATGGTGGGAAATGTTCCTCTCCACCTCACATGATGAACACACATGAAGAAAATACAATTCAAATAATTTGAAAATATTTATGTTTGTTCCAAACACCAGCTTTTATTTTCAGCACTTATCTCACACACAGGAACAAACTTGTAACCAAATAGGAAGTCACCATCAAATATTTAACTATTAGCATGCAGGTCAAGACAGAACAGAAACATGAACGTGTAGTAAACTGCTTTGGGCTTCCCCCACTATGGCTCCTTGTGTCTTTGTCTCTGGTATGTACAGTATGGTACAGTATGTTTTAGTTTATCTTGAAAACTTATCACCGGTAGCACAGTAATAAACTCCCACTTTCCCCTGACCCTCCTAGGAATGCATACGTATGATACAGAAATGCGCAATTTGACACAGCTCGGCTCGGCTGAAGTGGGCACAAAAGTGATAGTGCATCTGGCCCTGAGAACACTGGTGTTAATTTTTACCTCTTATGGATCATTTTATGACGGCTGAAAGAAAAATCATGTCTGAAACTCTTCCCACATGTGGGGCATATGTACGGCTTTTCCCCAGTATGGATCCTCTGGTGTATCTTGAGATGACCCAAATGAGTAAAAGTCTTTCCACACTCTGAGCACTGTTTTGGTCTTTCTCCAGTGTGTGTTCTCTGATGGACAGTAAGCTGTTTGTTGGTTATGAAACTCTTCCCACATGTAGCACATTGATATGGCTTTTCCCCAGTATGGATCCTCTTGTGGATCTTGAGATTAGACACCTGAGTGAAAGTCTTCCCACACTCAGTACAATAATATGGCTTTCCTTTGGAAGGTGTTCTCTTATTTGGGTTGATATCTGAACCAGCAACGGTACTCTTCCCAGCTGTGATAATTTGGACAGCTCCTGTAATATAAGAAAATTGTTTAACATATAGTCTTACTTTTTCCCACTACAGCAATATTTTTTTCCTCACTTCGTGATTTAAGGTACAGATGATATACCAGTGTGAACACATGCATAAATACAAGTCAAGGACAGGAGCCAGCATGTCTAATAGAAAGCAAATAATGTAAATTAATGTAAATATCCCCATGAAATCTAATATAAATAATGCTAAAAACTCATCACCTATCCAGGTTTTACTAATATACACTTTTGAGTCTCTTACTTGTAGGTGAGGAGTCATCATGGTCATCATATTCTCCAGATTCAGAATCGTTTTCCTCTTTAATTTCCACTGGTGTAAACTCCTCTTCTCTACAAGTTGATGATGTTTGTATCTCAATCTTAAAGTCATGTTCCAGTACAGTCTTATCTCCCAATTTACTGGCCAAAATATATTCACGGAGGAAATCATCAAACTCATCTGTTTTTAACTCCATCTTCACTGGTATTAGTAGTTCTGTCATTTCAGACTTAAGTTCTGCTGTGCTAAGGAAATCCTCTCAAACTTCAGTATAGTTGTCCTGTTGATAATATACACCTACACACTGTACTTCCACAGCACCCTGTGACAACCACCCTCTGCTATAGGACCTTTATCTGACCTGTTGCCATCCTGGAGTCCTTTTTACCCAATCAGCTGCAAGAATACAGCATTTGCAATGCAAATGATAAGGACAAAGGATTATGGGTAAGACATGCCCATGTGAATGCAATATGTAAATGTATAATGGTAGGTGGGCGTGGTCATGGGTCAATCTGCATGAAGTCCACTAAGGAGGGAATGTGAGAGTGGGGTGGAGGTGTGAACTGGTTGGTGATGGGGGTAGGAGACTGCAGGTGGGGTGGAGGTGTGAACTGGTTGGTGATGGGGGTAGGAGACTGCAGGTGGGGTGGAGGTGTGAACTGGTTGGTGATGGGGGTAGGAGACTGCAGGTGGGGGTGGAGGTGTGAACTGGTTGGTGATGGGGGTAGGAGACTGCAGGTGGGGTGGAGGTGTGAACTGGTTGGTGATGGGGGTAGGAGACTGCAGGTGGGGGTGGGCTGCAATTGTCTAAACTGAGCATGCCACAATAAAATAAAGATTGTATTTGTGGTATAGCTTGGATGTTATTCCGCCACAGAAGCTGCGGTAGGTAAAACTTACATGACTACAGTACACTAATACAACTTACATTTTAAAACACCAATGGACTTTTTGCATGAAAGCCTCTCAATGCAAGGCAGGTCAAATGTGTTCATATAGCACATTTTATACCGCAAGGCAACCGAATGTGCTTCATAAAAAACTAAAAGAACATTGAAATAAAATAGATAAAAACATTCACATGATATATAGAAATACAATAAACAGTTTAGTTTTGAGATTTGATTTGAAACTGGTAGTAAAGACTAAAAACAGCCTCATCATATTTTCTTCTAACTTTCTAATGAGGAGACAGAGCACTCAAAATGTCCTCCATAGAAATGCATGGGGCTAGTTTGTAACGCCAATATGGCCGTTGTCCACACCCCTTCCTCGGCAAAAACGTCGACACACATTGAATGTGAATACATTGAGCCAATTATGTGGTGTGATGTGAATACATTGAGCCAATCATATGGTGTGTTGTGAAGACATTGTGCCAATCATGTGTTGTGAACTCGCAGCTGGAGCAAGATTGGTGTCGTGAAGCCTTGCTCACGCGCATTTCTGCCGAAGAGGATGCCCGATGAGTGCCCAAAAAGCGTTGCAATATGGCCGGCGAGTGATAGCAGATATCTATTTTGTGATAGTGTGATTGTAAGGGTCTAACAGTGTTATATTGGTGAAACATGTCAGGTAGATAGCCGGGCCCTGACCTGGATTAAGGCTTATGGTACATTACACAAGCATCTTTTTTCTGACAAAAGAAGTTGTGCGGACTTTCCTTTATGCTCAGACATTAAAACAATGAGTCTCTCAAGTTATGGGACATCCAATTTTTTACTTGTTCAAGACATTGATAATGAGATTCCAGAGGACTAGATTCCTCAGGGGGCGGAGGCAGGTCAATCTGAGGGTCATCCGCATAGGTATGGTATGAAAAGCGTAATAAGATTTATAATTTGGCCAGGTGGAAGATTGTAAAGATTAAACAGTAGTGGCCCCAGGATGGAACAGTTACAGTTGTCAATAGACACATAGAAGCTCCTGTCTTCTAGATATGACCTAAGCCTTCTATTAACTATGTCTTTATGCTACCAGGTAAAACGACTGTGTACTTTGTTACACCCTACAGTGCGTTTGATGCAATAGACATCATTCTATATATACAAATCACAGAATGTAAACAGGAAATTGCTGGAGTTATTTTGTCCCTTTTCGGAGGTGTAGGCTATTGGAACCAGCCACTTTGAGAAACCTATGCTAAGCTAGGCTAGCCGTGGGTGTGTTACACCGAGTAACTACATGCACGGAGATGAGAAGGGTATGTATCAACTTAGCTAACTCTGGGGAACTCTGGGGTTAACCCTTAGAACCCTAAGGTGTTTTTAGGGCATTTTCACTACCTTTATTCATAAGGATTTATTCTGGTCATTGTAAGTGCCACACACATATATTATATATTGTTTTTTTCAGGAGAGTCTAGGCTATTCAGATCTGCCATCATTTCATGTATTAATACTAGCATTGATTTTATTTTGTTTTTTTAAGAATTAAAATATAAGAAGTGTATTATGAAAATTCTTATATTTCAACATGTATCTCACCACAGCAAGCTCACAGCTCTACATGCATTTCATGTGTGTGTAGGGCAGACTGTCCTGAATCGGGCAATATAATTGCCATGTTGGAGGGATACTCTGTGGCTGAGCAATTTACAGAAATATTTGCTGTGTGATTTATGGAAATAAATGCCATTTTTTATTTAGTGATGAAAAATGACCTTTCTGCGCTCCATATCGGTGACACGAACTGATCTGACCTGACTTGACCCGAGGTTGCGTGTTAGCCTGCGTGCCTGTGTGTATGCAGTCATAATAATTCTCAACTTTTTACTGCATTGCCATGAACAAAGTAAAGGCAAAAAAGGTGTTTATTTGTTGAACAAATTGGGATGCAATGTGAGCCTTGAATTGGATGCCATGCAGGAATTTGCTAGGATCTCAAAACCGGAATATGAACATACTTTGCCATAGAGAAACACATGATAGCATTGGATTATAAACATGCTTTGCCACAAGAACAGACAAAAACGTGGGGTAAGTCCAGCTATATGAAGTTATTATTTTGCTGTCACTTCGTCTGTTTTATAACCCAGAAGGATGTACTTGGTATCAAATGATAGCTCTGAGTCTCCTCTTTCATCTGACATGCGTGGCATATCTATACGATCACGGGTCCGCGAGTAATTCAAACGAGAGTAATGAGTGTGCAGCGTTGGTTTGTGTACATGACGTTATTATTTTGCAGTCACGTCGTCTGGTTTTATAAGCCAGAAGGATCGATAAACATGGTACCAATGGATAGCCCTGTGCCCCCTCTTTCATCTGATATGCTTGCCATATCGATGCGATCACGGGTTCGCGAGTAATTCAAACTAGAGTAATGTGTGTGCAGGTGAACGCAGAGAAGTATAGACTGTAAATATGATGCAATTTGATTTAATTTCATGATTTTTTTTAATTTTCATACTTGATCGTACAGACAAGTGTGTAGTCTCGTTGGAAAGCCCCACTTCTGCGCTGTCGTGCATTAAAGATTTCATCTCGCTGCGATGAACAGTTTCGGAGCAATGTAACAGAGAAGAAAGGGTGTGTTTTTTGACGCACTTTGCGTCAATCGGGTTCTAAGGGTTAATAAGCTAAAGGTCCAAAACGTTGGTGTGTTCCTTTAAGGCCACACTTATTTGTATGTAGAAGTCCCCATCACCGATCAGTTCACACCTCCATCCCCTACCTTCCTTTGTAGACTTTGTGCAGGATGATTAATGGCCACGTCCACCTGGAGACCATCAGACTTTTAAAGTGGACATGCATAATGAAAGTCCTTGCCCATGATCCTTTGTCATCATCATTTGCATTCCACGTGCTACATGCATGCAGCTGATTGGTTAAGCTTGAATCCAGGACACCAATCGGTCCGAAGGAAGAAGTTTTATAACAGAGAGTGGTGATTTTTGCATCTTCAGTGGGACACCGTGGAAGTAGAGTCTGTATGTGTGAGTTACCAAGAGGACAACTGTACTGTTTTTCAGTGCAGCAGAACATATATCTGAAAACCTTGGGTTGACAAAACCATTTGTGTCAGTGATGGAGATCAAAGAAGAAACAATTGACGCAGTTTGTGCAGTTAAGAAATTGGAAGATAAGGCTGGACTGGAACATGACTATAAGACACAAACATCAATCTGCAAAGCAGAAGTGTTCTTACCCAGGGAAATGAAAGAGGAAAATGACCATGATGACTCATCTCCTACAGAAGCGTTCTTACCCAGGGAAATGAAAGAGGAAAATGACCATGATGACTCATCTCCTACAAGTAAGATGCTTTGTTTGGTTTAAGAAAAGGGGGTGTATGAGTTATTGATATTGTTTATATTTGATTTCATTTTATAGTTCAATCACTGCATTTGCCTGCCATTTGTAGTGATGTGTGTCCTGACTTGATGTATCGTGCCTCAGTTTACACTTCACCTCTAGTCAGATACTTATCACTAGATATAAAATAACATTTTCAAAATAACTTTTTCTGGAGAGAATATACCATTTTAAAAAGAACGAGAGAGACTATCTATAATCATTTTATTAAATTACAGGAGATGTTCAAAGGATCCCTGATGGCAAGAGATTAAATAGTGGCTCAGATCTCAACCCGTATCAGACAACACATACTGGACAAAAGCCACATCAGTGTTCTCAGTGTGGAAAGGCCTTTGGCAGTTACTCTCTTCTCAAGACACACCAGATGATCCACACTGGGGTAAAGCCACATCATTGTTCAGTGTGTGGAACGACTTTTACTAAGTTGTGTAATCTAAAGACACACCAGAAGATCCATACTGGGGAAAAGCCATATCAGTGTTCTACATGTGGGAAGAGTTTCAAAACCAACAGAGAACTCACTCTTCACAAGAGAACTCATTCTGGAGAAAAGCCATATCAGTGTTCAGATTGTGGGCATGCTTTTACTCAATTGGGGCATCTGAAGACACACCAGATGATCCATACTGGGGAAAAGCCATATCTGTGTACTACATGTGGGAAGAGTTTTGCTCATTTGTGTATTCTGAAGACACACCAGAAGATCCACACTGGGGAAAAGCCATATCAGTGTTCTACATGTGGGAAGAGTTTCAAAACCAGCAGAGAACTCACTATTCACAAGAGAACTCATTCGGGAGAAAAGCCATATGAGTGTTCAGATTGTGGACATGCTTTTACTCAATCAGGGCATCTGAAGACACACCAGATGATCCATACTGGGGAAAAGCCATATCATTGTTCAGAGTGTGGAACGACTTTTACTGATGTGAGTAATTTAAAGAAACACCAGAAGATCCATACTGGGGAAAAGCCAAATCTGTGTACTAAACCAACAAGACAATAATGAGGAACAGGTGTGAGCAGAAATGGATGGAAACTAACAAGACAGGAAGTCTTGCAGACCATATAATGAAAACAGGGTGGAGGCAGTCACATGACAGCAGAAAGGTAAACAGAGCACATGGGGAACAGCAAAAGCAAACAAACGCAGGACAAACACAAAATGGCCAACCCTGCAGGATCCAGACAAGATGATCCATATCGGGGAGCTGTATAAGTGTACAGGAGAAAGACCTAATGTGGGTCATCTGAAGAGCCACCAGAAGATATACTGGGGAAAAGCCAGATGAGTGTTGGAAATCTTTCAGGGAACAGAGTTGTCTCAGGCCCCGTTTACACGAAGGGAAGACGCAGATATTTCGCTATGGTTGGGCCTCTCATTTACACGAAAACCCTGTTTTTATCACAGAAAACGATTATTTCTAAAAACTCTGACCAGTGGAGATTTCTGATAATGCCAGTTATGTGCTGCCGTGTGAACAGGGAAAACAGGGAAAAACAGGGTTTTAGGTTCTCAAACGTCACATTACACGCCAGAAAATGCTTAATGTCATGTGAGCACTTGTTTTGAAAGGAACAGGATGTTGCTTGTGTTATTTGTTGTCAATTCTGAAGATTCTGATTGGATTGTATGGCTTTATCCTTCTCTCTACACTACCGCCCATAGGTTTGGCATAGCTTGGGGGGGGGGGGGTATTCGTTTCTCAAAATACCCGACATCCATACTGGGGATAATAGCCATATCAATGTTCTATGTGGAAGGGCTTTTACTAGTGTGAGTAATCTCAAAAGACACCAGATGGTCCATACTGTAGATAAACCATAAAAGTCTTTTCCCAAAAGAGGGGAAAAAGCTTAATTTGTTTAGAACACTCTAATGCTGTTTTTTATGCAGTTAAAATAAACTGCTAATTTCGGAATACAAATAAAGTGTTTTTTTAATCAAGTGAATTGTCCTTTTAGATTATTTAGTGAGTTTAATGTAGGCTCTATTCTACAACCCCAAAACATAAAAAGTTGGGACATGTAAAATGTGAATAAAGCTTTTTAAATCAAGTTAATTTTGTGCTCTTAATGTAGGGTGCATTTTAATATATGACAGTGTAAAGATTCCCACTGAGCAAGACCCTCCACTATCATCCACATGTAGGTGATAGGAAAGGAAAATCTAATTTTTGCATCCATACTCCCATACAAAATATGTTTTTTTTTTCATTTCCATATAGTTTATGTACATGTTTCTGGGGTATTTCTAAATCTTTTATAGGTATTTTGGACTAGCCAATGTGTTCAGGCCTATTTTTAAATAACAAATTACTACCTACACATAGGCAGTAAAGCCACTACCACTATCACTGGCAGGAAATAGTGCACTCTTCTGCCTCAACCTTAGGCAGGAAAACCCTCTACCTCCATCACAGATAGGAAAACTGTGTACACAACCACTACCTCTCTAATGGGTAGGACAGGCCTTCCCTATTTTACCAACTTAAAAAGTGTAAAATCAGGGACTCACCACCAAGTTGTCTGTGACTACCAAATCCGGTCATTACCATATCCGAGACACAGGAGGATTTCCTCTGGCCAGGCTGGGTGCCATAGAGCAGTATTTGTCGCTGATGACAGCCTTCTCCCAAGATCACAAAGAGATCTCCCTCCAGTCGACATGGTTGGGGTCCTGCGCCATTGGTCCTCCTCACTGTGCCTCAGTGATAGGTAATCCCATCCTCGTCGCCATTTATGTGGTCAAAATTACTCCAAGACAACAAAAAAAACAAGCTTGCAGAACTTGCAGAACTGGTGTCAAAATATGCAACTATCAAGCGCATCATTGTGCACGTTGGAGCAAATGACATCTACAGAGAACAGCTGTATAAGATTTCAAGGAACTTTTCTCGGCCATATATGAGCTTGGAATACAAATTTTTATCAGTGGCCCACTCCCTGCAGAGGGAAGCTTTGTATTTTTCAGACTATTCAGTTTAAACACCTGGCTCGCAAAAACATGCTTTTCAGTTGGGATGAATTTTATTGACAATTTTAACCTTTTTTGGAATCGCAGGGAATACTTCAGACCAAATAGCACAGAGCTGAGTTGGACTGGGGCCAAGATTTTAACCGAATACTATCACCTCTCTCTCCTGCACCCAACATTTTTTCTGCCAACCTTGAGCTGAGCCTCTGATAAGTGCTCAGTGGCCATACAGACGGAACAAGCGGATGACATCAACAACTCAGCTAAACCAAAACACTCTGCACAGGCTGAAACAGAGATATGCCCAACCTCCCCTGCTGTGGGGCCCTCTGATAACCACCCGCTAGCCTCCACTGAAAGGCAGACCTTGGAGAAACATAAACAACCAGCTCAACAATGCCAAGCCATGTCCACTGGACAAGATAAGATGGGTGCTGCTAAAATGACTCAAAGTCAATCACTGGTGTCAAACTCCCTGGAATCTCAGCAAACAAATGGATGTGATGAGCATGAGGAGATAGCACCTATCAAAGCTGCTGAGAGGCTATCAGAAAGGAAGGGTCATTTTGTAACACCAGTACCAATACCCCTCCCCACCTCCGTCGTCTCCTTGTCACCACAAAGACACAACAACATGGAATACACTACTGGAATACATGCTGAAAGCGGAGCATCTGCAACAAACTTCCCAGGGCCTCAGCAGGCAGATGGAGACTCTGGATCAATTTTCAACCCCAACCTCCTTGATTTCCCATCACCACCCACACCCAATCACGTCCCCACCCAATCAAACTCCCCAGGCCACACAAACCCCCCTAATCTCCTATCACCATCACCATCCCCACCCCGTCATCCCACCACCCACTCAAACTCCACAGGATCCCCTGAATACCCATCACCATCCCCACCCAAGCACATGATGTTCCCTGCAAGAATGGAGAGACTGCTACCAGTAGCCATGCAGAGTTTTACTAGCCCAAGATCTTTAGCACCAAAGAAGCGAAGGGCACCTCCACCCCCTCGCCCTCCCCCTCCCCGTTTAGAAGGATCTCTTAAGCAGCAGCAACCTCTTAGTTCATTTTCTCAGCCGGCATATAGCATGGAATGTGCAGTGGAAAATACAGATGGCAGCAGCAGGGGACAATTATATGATGACTGTATTGCATGATATTCTCAGGGTCCCTGCAATATAAATGGTACTGACAGTAGTTTTGAGAACATGCCGGGACCCAGTAAGCCCATGACATTCTCTATTCCTGTATTGACAAGAAATAGAACACAAATGCATCGAGCTTATAGGGCAAACCAGTCCAATCTCCTACCCGTACCACATCAACCTCAGATTTCCCTCATGGATCATATTTCCCCAACACTTACAGCAAAACTAGCACTCCTAAATATCAGATCTCTTTCAAACAAATCATTCTTAATTTATGATCTAATTTGCACACACAACGTTGATTTTTTACTTTTAACTGAGACATGGTTAGATCAAGCAAACAGTGCTGCTACTCTCATCGAATCAGCTCCCCCAAATTTCAGTTTTTTGAGTGCTACCAGAGCAAATAAAAGAGGTGGGGGGGATAGCCACAATTTTCAAGACGTCTTTTCAGTGCAATCAGTCATCATTCGGTGACTTTACTTCATTTGAATATCTGTGTGCATGCATTAAGTCTTCTCCTCAGATTTTATTACTGACAATTTACAGGCCTCCAAAACATTCAGCTAAAGTTTTTCTTGAAGAGCTAGGTGAACTGCTATCAGTTGTTTGCATAGAGTTAGACTGTCTTATTATATCAGGGGATCTAAACTTGCATGTGGATAATCCTGAAAACAATTATGCCAAGGAATGCCAACACACTCTCTCGGCCATACCCTCGACCTTGTTATCACAAAGGGTCTCGATGTCTCTACAGCTGTTAAAGACCTGGCCTTATCTGATCATTTCTGCATGTTCTTTGATGTGTCTATATTCCAACACACTCAAAACACAGCTATGATGGTAAAAAGGAGAATCATAAATGATCAGACAAGTGCTCTCTTTGAACAAGCACTTTCACTAAAGTCAAGTAAACTGTCAGACTCTGAAGACTTATTTGATCACTTTAATGCAAAAATGGCAAACATTATGGATGACATTGCTCCATTACAATTCAAGAAAGTTAAGGACAAACAGAAAGCACCATGGAGGCAAAATCCAGCAGTTAAACTTCTAAAAAGAGAGTGTAGGAAGACTGAAAGAAAATGGCGTAAATACAAACTTCAGATCCACTATGAAATCCATAAAGAGATGATCCGCACATATAACTCTGAAATATGCAAAGCAAGACAGTCTTTCTTTTCTAACATTATCAATAGAAGGTCAAATAACACTCGTATTCTATTTTCAACTGTTGATAAGTTAACAAATCCCCCCTCACAATTAGCGCCTGCACTTCTCTCAACTTATAAATGCAATGAGTTTTCATCTTTTTTTAAAGGTAAAATTGACCAAATCAGACTCAACATATCTGCTCAATTACAAATTCAACAACCTGAGCTTCCAGCAACAAACAGAGGGAAACTAAACTTGATGTCAGAGTTCAACTTGATAGACTACGAAACACTTGAAAAAATGGTACACAATCTCAGCTCTTCCACATGTGTCTTAGACACTCTGCCTACCAATTTCTTCAAAACTGTTTTTCACCTCATAGCGGCGGATGTCCTTCAAATTGTAAATGTATCACTGCTGTCTGGCACTTTTCCTAAGTCACTGAAAACAGCTGTTGTAAAGCCACTTCTTAAGAAGAATAACCTGGATGCCTCCATGCTAAACAATTACAGGCCCATATCCAATCTACCTTTTATTGGCAAATTATTGAAAAAGTAGTCTTTAATCAATTAACAATTAACATCGAAAGAAAACCATTACTTTCAGTCTGGTTTTCGGGCAAATCACAGCACTGAAACAGCTCTCATTAAAGTTTCCAATGACATACGCCTCAACACAGATTCAGGTAAAACATCAGTCCTAGTGCTACTGGACCTTAGTGCAGCATTTGACACTGTTGATCACAATATTTTACTACACAGACTAGAACACTGGGTTGGATTTACAGGCATAGTTATCAGCTGGCTAAAATCATATCTACAAGAAAGGAGCTTCTTTGTTGCCATCGGAAACTGTACCTCAACACCAACGTCCTTGACCTGTGGTGTTCCCCAGGGGTCGATCTTGGGGCCACTATTATTCAACCTCTATATGCTCCCACTTGGACAAATCATTCAATATAATTTGATTTCATATCATAGCTATGCAGATGACACACAAATTTACTTAGCTCTATCACCAAACGACTATGGTCCTCTTGAATCTATGTGTCAGTGTATAGAACAAATCAACACCTGGATGTCTCAAAATGTTCTTCAGCTGAACAAAGAAAAAACTGAAGTAATTATATTTGGTAAAAATGAGGAAAGACTTAGGGTTGCCACTCTCCTTGACACAAAAGGGTTGGAGGCAAAGGATACTGTTAAAAATCTTGGTGTATTAATTGACAGTGATCTAAATTTCAACAGCCACATGAAAGCGATAACTAAAGCAGCTTTTTACCACCTCAAAAATATTGCCAAACTCAGAGGGCTGATGTCAAAACATTCATGCATTTATCTCCAGCAGGGTTGATTACTGCAATGGACTGTTCACAGGCCTTCCTAAAAAGACTATTAAACAGCTTCAGGTGATACAAAATGCAGCAGCTAGGATTCTAACAAAAACTAAAAGAACTGACCACATTACTCCAATTCTTAAGTCCTTGCACTGGCTTCCAGTAAGTCACAGAATTGACTTTAAAGCACTATTGCTTGTTTATAAATCAGTAAATGGAGCAGGACCTAAATCCTTGTGCATGCTTCAGCAGTACACACTTCTCGTCCTCTCAGGTCCCAGGTGAAAAACCTACAGTTAGAACTAAACATGGTGAAGCAGCTTTTAGCTACTATGCGGCTCAGCTGTGGAACCAACTTTCGGATGACATCAAAAAGGCCCCAACTGTAGCCAGTTTTAAATCTAGACTTAAGACCAAACTGTTCTCAGATGCTTTCTGCTAACTGTGCCGAGTTACAAATTCTGAATCTGCCTTGATAATTATTCTACTTTGTCTTTTATTACTTTTTTTTTACTACTTTTGCCTTTGTTTTTGCTTACTAATTATTCTTTATTTTTAAATGATTTTACCTTTTATGTTTATGTGTTTTATGTTTTCTTTTTATTATGATCTTTACCTTTTAACTATTCTTTGACTATATTGCCCTTCTATGCTTTTATTTGTTATTATTGTTTGGTTTTGTTTATGTAAAGCACATTGAATGACCTCTGTGTATGAAATGCGCTATATAAATAAACTTGACTTGACTTGACAACTTGTGAGACTGTTGCCCACATAAAATGTCAAAGTAACAAGCCCACATATCTGTGGTTGAAACCAGTTCTTATTCCCATAACACCATAAATGTGATCTCACAGTGGTAAATGACAAATATGATTTAATTAAAGCCTAATAATGTGGTGGGTCCACCTGACCCAAGAACATTGGCTGTGTAACAAAAATATGAAATTTTAAAAGCATTAAGAAAGAGGCTCTAAACGAACCAGCTATACAAATGAGAATGATTAGGATAGTGGGAAGGAATCCTAGTCACACATCTGATGGTCCTCAGGTGGCACAGGTCAGGCAATAAAAAAACTTCACAGAGAAGGGTGGAGGTGTGAACTGAAATGTGTGTGCGTGTGTGTGTTTGTTTTATGCAGCATTCATACCTTCATGTGTAAATATATTCCTACATGTCTATATTCCAAGTAAGTAAGTCACTGCATTTTAAAAACTTTATTGTTCCAAAAATCAGCTGTTATTTTCAAAACGAATTTCATTAGATAAAAGGAACACATTCAAAACAATACAAAAAATACAATAAAAAATACATGCAGGTAAAGACAGCACAGAAAACCCATTAAACTGAACCAATGTTTTTTTAATACAACTATGAGGTATCTCACCCATGTCTAATGGATGCATATATGCATTTTTGAACATTTTCTCTAAATGTAATCTGGAATCACAGTCCCTCACACCATTCTAATTCTAGAAGCTGAAATCTAATAAAAAAAAATAAGAATAAAGAATAAGTCATCAACCGTTCAGGTTTTACTAATACAAACGTTTAAGTATCTTACTTGTAGTAGAGGAGTCATCATGATCATCATTTTCTCCAGAATCAGAATCGTTTTCCTCTTTAATGTCCACTGGTGTGAACTCCTCTTCTCTGCAGGTTGATGATGCTTGTATCTCTATCTTAAAGTCATGTTCCAGTACAGTCTTATCTTCCAATTTACTGGCCAAAATATGTTCACGGAGGAAATCATCAAAGTCTTCTTCTTTGATCTCCTTCACTGGTATTAGTGGTTCTGTCATTTCAGACTGAAGTTCTGCTGTGCCAAAGAAATCCTCTTGAACTCTCCTTCAGATTAAAGTAACAAAATGTATGTACATGACCAAAATAACAGTACAGTTGTCCTGTTGATAACATAGACCTACACACTGTACTTCCACAGCATCTCTGACCACCACTCTGTCTTATAAGACCTTTATCTGACCTGTTGGCATCCTGGAGTCAATCTTACCCAATCAGCTGCAAGAATACAATGCAATGCAATGCAAATTATAAGGACAAAGGATTATGGGTAAGACAATTCCATGTGAATACAAGTCTGATGGTCCTCAGGTGGGCTTGTCCATGGATCAACCTTCACAAATTTCACAAAATAAAGTATGTGGGGTGGGGGTGTGAACTGATTGGTGATGGGGGTAGGAGATTACAGGTGGGGTGGAGGTGTGAACTGATTGGTGATGGGGGTAGGATACTGCAGATGGGGGTGGGCTGCAAGTGTGTAAACTGAACCTGCCGCTAAATTTATGTCTAGACGGACCCAGTTGGGTGTTGCACCTAGTGAATCAGCATTGTTGGGCAAGCAAGATATTAAGTGTCGGAGTGAAGATGTTGAGCAGAATATACCAGAAGATGCTGTTACAGCGCAGTTAATGCTCCACTGGAAACAAAGCAGTCGCATTGAGGGCCTTTCATGCAAAGAGCCCATTTGAGTTCCTGGAGCTTGTGAACTGCAGCTATCACGGTAAGATAAGAACAACTCCTTCCACCCTTCAAAACCATCCAACTTGCACTTTTTTCTGTTTTTTGTACTTCTGGTTAGACACATACAGACAATTTGTATAGGCAGTTGGAAGGGGATTTATCTATCTTATTTTATCACTTTTAGATTTTTACTGTGACTTATAAAGACTTTGGGGTCATTCCACGTCAATTCAACCAGGGCCCACACACATAGATTAAAATAATTCTGAAAAAAATGACCAGGTCTACCTATTTTACCCAGGAGACACTGTAAAATTACTTTTATGTAAGATCAATACATTCCAAGATACAGCCAGTTTTACAGGGGGCGGGGGGTGTCGATTTTGTTCAGCCTCTTTTTTTTGTTAAAGTTTACAAGTCCAAAGCACAATAACTAAACCATGTAGGAGGCATCATGCTGGTACATCAATAGGAATAGTATGTAGTAAAATTGTCACATTTGGTCTGGATGATCCTGCATAGTCATAGCTGTCCCTCAAAGTTGATCAACATTTTATTGTATTTTATTTTTATTGAGTTTTTGGCTGGGCTCTGTTTAGGCCTTCAGAAGACATATTTGTACTATTTGTACATAGGCTCTTGATTTATTTCCTTACTGAGATAAGTAGAAATAGAAAAAGTAGAAAAGCAATGAATAGAAAATAAATCCCTTCAGGGTCTGAACAGCATACCTCACAATTCTGAAAAATCATTTTGGTTCTCATTTTCAGAGCACACAAACACTCATTTACAAACACAATATACAAAGATTTTTTAAATATTTTTTTCTTTATTCTCCATGATCCGTTCTTTTTCTCAATAAGGGAAATAAATTAAGAGCCTATGTTGAGTACAAATTATGGTTGTGCCGATGGTCCATCGTGATGGTTGACAGACATCACAATGGGAAGCAACCATCGTGATGCCACGCCCCCACATGCCAGTCACTAATTCCTGCTGTAACAGGCTAAAACATGAGAAAACCTTTCCCTGGAAATTACATTGAGCCTACTTTAAAGGCTGTCAGCCAGTTATCACATATTAGTCTACCATCTTGTAAAATAAAAGACTTATAAATAATTCCTGACTGTGACGTGTGTAATTGTCTTTTCTTTCGTTAATTATAGGATCGGAAGGTAGCCTATCAGTCTTTCACTGTAAGGCTTGTATTTCATGCATTTGGCAAAAGTCCCAGACAGCAGCGGAGTGGTAATCGGGATTCGTTATTTGTAAAAGTTTTTTTACTTCGCCCTCCTATAGCCTGGACTGCGCGATCGCAGCCCTTTACTTTCACTTCCCGCCGCCCTCATAGTCAGCATAGACGGTAGCCTGATAACGTGGGATGCTGCATAGCGTACTACTGAAGATTTTAAATGAGGGACCACGATAGTAGTCTTAGTAGCTTTTTTGCTGGGCCCAGCGAAGGCTGGCAATGTGTAATATTCCGCTGGTTGGTGCACAAGTGTTCAGATTGATTGTCTATCCGTTGTCTAACGATTTTCTTGAAGCAGATCTTCTCCTCAACTTCGGTAGCCTGGTCAGTATGTCTCTCTTAGCTGTCCACTTTCATCAGGCCGTATAGCCTATATAATAATATATTTTTTATATAAATATAATATATAATATAATATATAATATATAATATATAATATATATATTTTTATATATATAATATACAATTATAAATGTATTTCTGTACAGACAAATGGTAATTAATTAGTGTTTAATTACTACCCCCCCCCCCCCGACGATATCATCGTCCATCACAATGTTTCACTGTACACATTGTCAAATGCCAATTTAGGGGACATTGCCCAACCCTACTACAAATATGTCTTCTGAAGGCCTAAACAGAGCCCAGCCAAAAACTCCAATACAATTTTGATCAACTTTGAGGGACAGCTTTGACCATGCAGGATCATCTAGACCAAATGTGATGATTTTTCTACCTATTATTCCTATTTGTGTACCAGCATGCAAAATATGAGCCTCCTACATGGTTTAGTTTATGTGCTATGGGCTTGTGAACTTTGACAAAAAAAGAGGCTGAACAAAATAGCCACCCCTTCCCCCTGTAAAACTGTATCTTGGAAAGTATTGATCTTAAATAAAAATTTTACAGTCTGTCTTCTGGATAACATAGTAATACATTTTTCAGAATTTGTTGAGACCTAAGTGCGTGGGCCCTGGTTGAATTGACGTGGAATGACCCTTTGTTTAAGAAAGAGGCTCTGGATTTAAACCAAACAAACCAGCTATAAAAATGAGAATGATTAAAGATAATGGGAAGGAATCTCATGTGACTGAGCACTATTCACACATCTGATGGTCCTCAGGTGGCACAGGTCAGGCTATAGAAACTCCACAGGTGGGAACAGGTCAGCCAACAAACAAACTTCTCAAAGGGTGGAGGTGTGAACTGAAAGGTGATGGGGAATGAGAGGCTGAGTGGGATGGTGCCCTCAGAAAGGTTCCATTCTCCTTAAAACTATTCATGCACTATGTGTGTGTGTGTGTGTATGTGAGAGAGGCTGAGTGGGATGGTGCCCTCAGAAAGGTTCCATTCTCCTTAGAACTATTCATGCAGTATGTGTGTGTGTGTGTATGTGAGAGAGAGTGTTTTATGCAGCATTCATACCTCCATGCACAAATATATGTCTACATGTCTTGTATTTGTGTGCAACTTGACAGAGAATGTCCACAGACCAGGACTGCATAATGTAGCGGACTCAAAGGCTCAATTGTCTTGATGCCACATATTTTAAAAAAATCTTTGTTTCTGTAGAAACATACAAAACACACTCAGTAGATGACACAACGAACATTCACGGCTTGTTTCAACAAAGAACGCAGTTGCTCTCCTTTCCTTACACTAAAAACTCTTAGCCAATGTGTCACTAATACATGTCAGGAAATCATACTCGGGCTATTCATGACACAAAACAAGCTAGAAAGCTAGCATGGCAAACGGCACATATATCACTTCTAAATTAAACATATGAAACATCTAATTTCTATATCATTACATGTCACTTACGCTAATAAGGTTATAGGAATTTGTTTTTAACACCAGCTCACCTGTAGAAACATACAAAATACACTCAGTAGATGACACAACAAACATCCACGGCTTGCTTCAACAAAGAACGCAGTTACTCTACTTCCCTGCTGAGATTCTTGTGAATACAGACTGATTCCACAGCGCTCTGCTCCCACCTACTGGCGCGGCTGATGTACTGAACAACTAAATACAACCCAAACTCTTGAACAAACACCACATCCCTGTTATCTTTCCTTTCAAATCACTCACATTGAACTGAGGGCGCTACAATAACAGTCATGTTATTAAAAAGATACATTTGAATCAAACTTGTTAATAAAACAATTTAGTTTAATCTATGTGACACTATAGACGTCACCATCAGTAGGGTAAAACTAACCTGTCTCACAACGGTCTAAACCCAGCTCAAGTTCCCTATTAGAGGATGAACAATCCAACGCTTGGTGAATTCTGCTTCACAATGATAGAAAGAGTCAACATCTAAGGATCAAAAAGTGACGTCTCAATGAACGCTTGGCTGCCACAAGCCAGTTATTCCTTTGGTAACTTTTCTGACACCTTCTGTTTAAAACCCCCAAAAAACAGAAAGATCATGAGGCCCCGCTTTCATGATCCATATTCATACTGAAAATCAACAATACATCATCAGTAGGGTAAAACTAACCTGTCTCACCTTTATTGAGTTTAGCCTTCTCAAAGTTGAACTGAGCAGTATGAGAAAAAACTTAGAACACAGACATGGTGTCTCCTCTAAATGGATCATCTGATGTACCTTTAAATTACACATAATTTAATGTCTTCCCACACTGGGTGCACCGATTAGCCTTTTTGGCTTGGATATCTTGACAAAAGACTTTCTACCGAAGGACTACCGATTATGGATTTTCTGGTGTGTCTTAAGATGAGCAGCCTGAGTAAAAATATTTCAGCACTCTGAACACTAATAGGACTTTTCCCCAGTATGGCTTTTCTGGTGTTTCTGGAGGTTAGATGCCCAAGTAAAAGTCTTCCCACACTCTGAACAGTGAAATTGCTTTTCTCCAGTATGGAGTTTATGGTGTGACTTGAGATTAGACCTGGTGGCAAAAGTCTTTCCACACTCTGTACACTGATATGGCTTGTGCCTAGTATGTGTTCTCTGATGGACAGTAAGGTCTTCGCTGGTTCTGAAACTCTTCCCACATGTAGAACACTGATGGGACTTTTCCCCAGTATGGATCTTCTGGTGTCTGTTGAGATTACACATATGAGTAAAAGCCTTTCCACACTCTGAACACTGATATGGCTTTTCTCCAGTATGGATTTTCTGGTGTGACTTGAGATTATACCTGGTGGCAAAAGTCTTCCAGCATGTAGCACACTGATACTGCTTTTCCCCAGTATGGATCTTCTGGTGTGTCTTGAGTTGGCCTGCCTCAGTAAAGGCCTTTCCATGATCGGAAATGATATGTTTTAATAATCTTCTTATATTACAGGAGCTGAGAGGATCACAAATAAGAAGAGTTTCAAGAGGGAGTCAGATCTCAATCCACATCAGGCAACACAGTCTGGACAAAAGGCATATCAGTGTACTACATTTGGGAAGAGTAGTACCAGCACAAACCTCAATATCCATCAGATAACACATGCTGGGGAAAAGTCTCATCATTGTTCAGAATGTGGAAAGACTTTTACTCAGGCAAGTAATCTCAAGACACATCTGATGATCCATGCTGGAGAAAAGCCATATCAGTGTGCTACATGTGGGAAGAGTTTCATAACCAACGCAGAGCTCACTGTCCACCAGAGAACACATACTGGCGAAAAGCCATATCAGTGTTCAGATTGTGGAAAGACTTTTAACCAGGTGTGGAATCTCAAGATACACCAGAGGATCCATACTGGAGAAAAGCTATATCACTGTTCAGATTGTGGAAAAAAGTTTAATTGTTTGTCTAATCTCAAATATCACCAGAAAATCCATACTGGGGAAAAATCTCATCACTGTTCAGATTGTGGAAAGACTTTTACTCTGGCAGCTCTTCTCAAGAGACACCAGAAAATCCATACTGGGGAAAAGCCATATCAGTGTGCTACATGTGGAAAGAGTTTCGGAACCAAATGGGAGCTCATTAGCCATCAGAGAACACATACTGGAGAAAAGCCATATCAGTGTTCAGATTGTGGAAATACTTTTACTCATGTGAGTAGTCTGAAGACACACCAGAGGATGCATACTGGGGAAAAGTGTCATCATTGTTCAGAATGTGGAAAGACTTTTAATCAGGTGGGTAATCTCAAGAGACACCAGAGGATCCATACTGGGGAAAAATCTCATCACTGTTCAAATTGTGAAAAGACTTTCAGATCAAGCTCAGATCTTACTCGACATCAGAGAACCCATACTGGAGAAAAGCCATATTGGTGTTCAGATTGTGGTAAAACGTTTAATCAGGTGGGTAATCTCAAGCTACACCAGAGGATCCATACTGGAGAGAAGCCATATCACTGATCAGATTGTGGAGAGACTTTCAGATCAAGCTCAGATCTTACTCGACATCAGAGGACACATACTGGAGATTAGTCATGTCATTGTTAAAATTGTGGAAATACTTTTACTGAGGCAGCTCAGCTAAAGAATGACCAGAAAATCCATACTGGAGAATAGTCATATCAATGTGTATCAGTGTGGGAGGAGTTTCAGAACCAACAGAGAGCTCACTGTCACATAGACACTGTATCACATACTGGAGAAAAGCTGTATCTCTGCACTACATGTGGTAAGTCCTTCAGTCAAAGCGGTTATCTCAAGACGCTCCACATGACTCATACTGGAGAAACCACTGTTCAGATTGTGGAAATAGTTTTACTTGGGTGGGTTCTCTCAATAGAGACCAGAGAATCCATACTCGGTAGTCCTTCGGTAGAAAGTCTTTTATTGTCAAATGTCATTATTACCAATGTACAATGATTAATTGGTACATCAGATGATCCATTTAGAGGAGAGACCATATCTGTGTTCTCAGTTTGTAAAGACATTTACTCAGGTGTCATCTCTCTGTCCTGTCTCTGACGTGTCTGCACCTGCATGTTAATATTAAAATGTTTGATGGTAAATTCATATGTTACTGTTTCATATGAATCTGTTACTTCACTGTAGTGAGATTAGTGTAATAATCAGTAAAACATTTTCAAATGATACTGTCTTTATTTGTTAACATCATTACCAGTCCATGCCCGATTGAAAAGGAAAATTGCACATTGTACGAATTGCTATGGCATTACATAGACTAAACAAAATCATTTTATACACGTGTTGAATTCCAATGTATCTTTATCTCACGGGCATCCCACATCCCACACATTCGTCACACATCCCACACACTTGTCACACATTCCACACATTTGTCACACATCCCACACACTTGTCACACATCCCACACATTTGTCACACATCCCACACACTTGTCACACATCCCACACACTTGTCACACATCCCACACATTTGTCACACATCCCACACACTTGTCACACATCCCACACACTTGTCACACATCCCACACATTTGTCACACATCCCACACATTCATCACACATCCCACACACTTGTCACACATCCCACACACTTGTCACACATCCCACACATTCATCACACATCCCACACACTTGTCACACATCCCACACATTTGTCACACATCCCACTGCTCTGCAGGTTTGGTGATTTATGCTCAAAATATATCATCATAAATGAATTTGTACACAATTGGATTTTTGGAGGGGTGGAGGTGTGAACTGGAATGCTATTGAGCAGAAGAGAGTTGGTGGGTGGTGAGGAGGAGGTGTGAATGGAAATGTGATAGTACGTAGGGGTAAGAGATGATATGTAGAGGAAGCCTGGCACTGACACAAAAATTGCAGGATTCTTTAAGAAATGCAACATTTGGTGGACACAACTTAATGTTTCACAATTAAACACACTAATAAACCGACTGGATTGAAACATGACCAATCAGCAGCAAAAGCTTTTGGAACACATAATAAAATAACAAAGAATTATTGGAAGGAGTGGTGCATGGGCATTTCTCCCACAATGGGACACTGTGATCTGAACAGTAGAAAAGGGCCATCTCACCTGGCACTGTAACTGGAGCAAACAGGATTATTTGATTTAAGAAAAAAACATAAACTCCCTTTATTAGAGTCTGGAACCTCCAGTTCAGTCACCCACCCACCCACCCCCACCTAATCATCTTTGAGGTGTTTAATCAGATTAAGTTGTGTCCCCATTAAATGTACCTAATTCCATTCACCTGGGTATTCAAATTAAAATGGTTATCGTTCCCATAATCTCTTTGTCATGCATGAATAAAACATTCCAACTGCTGCATTCCTGCAGCTGATTGGCTAAATGTGAATGTATGCAGTTAATTGTTTAGACTGATGGTTTGGACACTGGAATGGTCTAGAAGTTTAGGATTTTAGCTTTTAGATTTTTCCTGGTCTTTGTTTTACAATAAATATATGGGGGCTGCCATGATGAACTGTGTCCAGTTTGACCAATTACTAATGGGTTTATTTGATATTCATAATCCACAGAATTAATGGTTTAAAACAAGAGCTAATTTGTTCAATTCCATTTAGCCAACCCATAGATATTGACCAGAATGTGAAAGCTATCATCATATCAGCAATAAAACAAGTTTTGAGAAGAATCAGCTTTACATTTTGTGAAGTGTAAATGAACATATTATGTAGCCTATATTTCCTCTCAACCAATCACCATAAGACTATGCATCCCAATAAAGTTATCTATGCCTTTGGAATTAAAATAGCCCCAGTGCTGTCACTGTCAATCTCTGTGGTCCGTTCTCCAAAATAAATCTTTAGCCAAAGATTGAATTGCTTCAGAATCCAAAAAGATCCTAACCACACAGCGCAGCTTCTAAATGGTCCGTTCACGCATGTGGTAAAACTTGTGAGGCATTCATATTTGGCTATAATTGTGATCAACTTCTGAAGATGACAAGGACAACAATAGCCTAATGTAGACATGCACGATTCGGGGGGAAATATGAATCACATTTTTTGAGCTTAGAATTGTTATCATGATTCTCTGCCATGATTTTATTCTCACAAAGTGTGATGTTTGCAAACATTAACCAATGACCGAACAAAACAAATTAGCAGTACCAAACATTTTTTTTTGGCACCTGCAGCACATTGTGTATCACCACACGCCTATAAACATAGAGGCTTCAATGAATAAAGAAAATACTGGCCATTGAAGTACAGTAGGCTACCAAAAATAGTACATATAACCAGTGTTGGGAGTAATGCAATAAAAAAGTAATGTAATTACAGTAATGCATTGCTTTTTGCTGTAATGCAGTAATGTAAGGCATTACCAATACAATTTCAGTAATATTTTACTCGGTACAATTCTCAGTAACTGAAGTTACTTTGCTTTTTTAATCCAAAATTGAGAAATGCTCAATTGGCACCAGAGAAGATTATCCAAGAATTAAAAAAAGTCATCAATGCTGGTCCTGGAATTTGATTGCCTTGTTTAGATGATTGTAGAAAGGGGATTTGAGTTATCTCTGCCATTCATGCAACAGATCTAACATGGTTAGGCTATACTTCTCATTTCAAGCAGTGAGAATAACTAAAATGTTGCTTTTACAGACAAAGATCGCAGCCATTATTCTCTATTTTCATTAAGTCTACACCACTGTAAGTGGAAGGAAAGGCAACCAGCAATGATGAGAACCATTTAAAATCAACAAACAATTTTACTAGCCTATGGCTATATTTTACTATATTAAGTTGTGAGTGACCTTTGGCCTTTGGGGCCTACATTGTCCCATGAGCCATAACTGCAACCATTATATTGTTCTTTTGTTAACCTTAAGCCTAGCTTAGTCATTATGCCATACCACATCACCTCCTGCCATGTAATGAGCTGCATTGAACACATGAATATCTATTGAGAACACCAAATCCATATTTCCTGTTATTTTGGTGAAAGTAATGTAAACATAGTGTAATGCCTTACAATTCAAAGACAGTAATATTGTAATGTAACACATTACTTTGAGATGACAGTAATAAGTAATAAATAATGCATTATGCTTTTGAAGTAACTTGCCCAACACTGCATATAACACATTGAACTAAAATATGGTCTTGATACAGGCTCTATCTGAACTCCTTGAACATGTCTTTACATAATTAAAACATATCAATCAACATGCTGCAGCTACACCTTCAGTCTCCAAAGAAATTGACTTTGTCAATTGGCAATTTAAGTACAGTATCAAAAACAGAAGGATTTCTTAGCACACACTTGAAGTTGTGCCTTTTAGAGAATTAACATTCAACTAGCCATTCAGTTCGATTTGAGACTGAGTGGTTGGCTGATTCTCATCACTAGTACCTAATGTTGTTTTCATTAGCCTATAGGCTACAGATTATTTCTTAAGAGTTATTTATCAACTACTGGCTCATTTATCAAACGGATTCTATCCCTACTTACTCCACAAATTAAGCCACAGGAAGACATCGGCAGTATTTTAATTAATTTATTTTAAATACTTATTTAATTACTTTAGCGTATTTTGGATTTGTATTTTGCAGGATTGGAACAAATCTAATGTAGTTTGTACTAAAATACTTTGAGGGATTGTATTTAGAGTATTTCAAATACTTAAATACTTAAGAAAAATCTGTTCTGTACTTTTTTCTCTAATAAGCCAACATTTCATCACTCAGTTAAATATACTAACCATTACAATAAGCTATGCTTATCATAGTCCGGGAGCCAAAGGCCAGAATCATGGTGACCTGTTTTTTTTTGTTTCTTGTTGCCTAGGGGCTACTCCATAAGAATAGGGTGGGTGCCCAATGATATCCCTTGGGTAATTCCCTATCAGGTCTAAAAATGACCTAAGTAGCGATTTGTCCATACAAATACTAATTTCATTACCCTTTTGGAAGGATAGCGTAAAATGTAAACCCATTTTTCCTTTTTCTTACAAAAGTGTTAGATACATTTTATCTCTTTTACCATTCCCTCTGGACATGTCTGAAGTTGGAAAAAATGAATAGAAAAGTCAACTGAGGGAGCCAAAATGGTCAACATGGGTTGTAAACCCATTTTTTTGTGCCTGTCTTTTCTGTTTTACCCTAAGAACATTGAAAGTTAGAAAAAAAATAATGAAAAGTATCTATCTTCAGGAGCTTGAACTGGCAAGTGTGTCAAATCAAGACTAAAATGTGAAAACGATACAGATAAGATACTGATGGAGAACATTAGGACATGGGCCCCATATGATGACCTTTGACCCCATGACCTTGAGTACCTAATAGCTGATGTTCATTCTCACTACAGGACAGTATTAAAACCACTTAATGGATTTGACATGAGGATTTATGCCAGGGATAACATCTCCAGAGGTATGCAGAAATAATACAGGAGACGGACACCAAGACCACCCCGATGCAGAAAGAGTTTTCTCCACCAAGTTAATTAATTCTGTATATCGGGACACCTTGCAGGATGTTATTCTGTTTGTCCCCCATGTTGCCAGTCATTTATGTAGGCAATAGGCATGCATTTATAATGCAGTTTAGTTTAAAAAGAGGCTGATCTGTTAAATGTGTTGTTTTACATTCATTGGTAACGGAAATGATCGTGGGTAGTATGCCATGTCAGTGGTTCTCAACTGGTCTGACTTTGGGACCCACAATTTCCCATGTTCATAAAGTTGCGACCCATATAAATATATTTTTAGCGTTCAAGCCAATGGATATGGTGAGCTACATGATAAGACAAGCAAAGTGCCTGTAGACCTACTTGTTTTGTATTAGCCTACATTTTTGAAGTCTTCAACTCTTGATGTCACCTTTCAAAGTACTCAACAGGTATGACTTTGACAGGGGTGCCTTGTTTCCATGTGCCATTTTAGTTTTGATGGTTTCATGCTCTCATGTGCCAGCCATCTACTGCACACCACACAATGGGGTTTCTGTCCTATTTAGTCCTCAGTTGAAGTGAATCTATATCCAAGCCTACTGCAGGCTACTTCAAATATTCAGAGTAGCAGTCTACTTCCGTTTACCACTAAAATGATCTCTAACATGACTTGTCACATAAACATTGTCTATGTCCATGGCAATGACTGATATGTAGGCTACGAATAAAGTTTATCAAAATTAAGGTCCATAATTAGATCAGATAAGGTAGCATTTGAAATTGCTGATTTTTAATTTATTTTTAACCACAAGCTCTGCGACCCACCCAGAACGGTTCTGTGACCACTTTTGGGTCCCGACCCACCAGTTAAGAAACACTGTGCTATGTTACAGTTGATTCCACTGTTTGCTTCTTGTCAGTTCAATCATCAATATGGGATGCTGTTAACATTTTTTGTTTACCAGATCTACTTCATACGAGCACCAATGTATATAATTAATAGCCCTCTGCCAGCCAATCAGAAAATAGTATTTCTTGTCTCTTGGGGATACATTTTCAATAATATGCCTTGTAGTTTCTTTTTAAAACCATGATTATTGTGTGGATATTTTTGTATTTTCAAATTATTAATTACTTGTATTTTAATTAAATACAGTATATTGTATTTTAGTATTTTAGTACATGTATTTAGTACATCAGTATTTTGTATTTTATTTTGTTACATTTTATGAGCCAGTATTTGTAGTTTGTAACAAAATAGTTTTTGATGTATTTGTGCCCACTTCTGGCCACAGGTATGTTACTCCTGTTGTCCGTTGTTATGGAGTATAGAGTCCCTTTTCATTAAGCCCCCGACTAGCTAGGCAGGGCATCAGGCACGATCATACAGAGCAATATGTTCGTCAGTCGGAAAGTCACCTATTTAGCCTGTGATCTATTTTTGCCCTTTTGCATGTATGTTTCACTTAATATTGATTTATAAATAAACCAAGATGGCAGATTCCAAAGGAAACACAAGCACCTGCACCATACATGTATTTGAAATTGTTATGTACAAAAAGGCTGCTTGTACAAAACCATTTGGAGCTCCAGTGGAATTTTGATTTCACAGCGAGAATTCTCGGTCTAACCGTTGATGAGTGAGTGGGCGGAATTAGGGCCTAGTCCTAGTTCATCCTCACAATCAGATACCAAGTCCCTATACCAAGTTTGGACTTGCGTTGCTGAGATACAAGCTCACTTCCTGTGTTACAAGCCAAATGCCACCAATTTTCTAGTGCTTCCTCAGAATCAAGTACCAAGCCCCTATACCAAGTTTTGACTTTGTAGATTCATAGTGCAGGAACAGATTCATAACTACATAGGAATTGACCATCAAACTTTTTAATGTAAAGACATTACAGAGACTGTATGGGACTGAGCAGTATGAGATCAAACTTAGAACACAGACATGGTGTCTCCTCTAAATGGATCATCTGATGTACCTTTAAATTACACATAATTTAATGTCTTCCCACACTGGGTGCACCGATTAGCCTTTTTGGCTTGGATATCTTGACAAAAGACTTTCTACCGAAGGACTACCGATTATGGATATGGGCTATATTTTAATGGTCTAAAACGGAAGTGTCTTTGCGCAAAACCAATTCACTTTGTGGGCGGATCTCGGGGGCTGATGCTATTTTACCGGCGGGATATTTGACTGTTGCGACCGACGCAAATCTAAAATGGGGTTGTCTGAAGTAGCTACATTAATCATGGGTATGGTTTGGGCATAACGTGCAATAAACCAATCAGAGCGTCATCTCACATTCCCTTTAAAGCTACATTGTGTACTTTTTTGAGTTAATTCTTAGCAAAAACCCATTTGTTCTTTCAAAAATATGTGCTCATTCATGTGTAATTATTTCCACTTACTAATCAAAGTATTCTCGTAAGTGTAGAATCTGCTATTCCAAATACATACGCGCGAGTCGCGCAAATGGCTGAATCCATGTTGCGCCTCCATCTTTGAAATACATTCGCCAACGAGGGACATTCCTGGAAATTCAGCTCCGCCTTTCGCGCTTGTAGGCAACACTCATTGCATGATCAGTCTACTCGCGACTGCCGGCAGATTTGAAAGTCTGTTGAAAATGGAGGATTACAACTATTCTCGAGGATATGAAAAGGAGTCGCCAAGGAAGCGAAAAAGAGAATTAAAACGCCAACGCGACCGGAAAAACAACAGACCAAAGTCAATATTGGAGTGGCTTTTCTAAGATGGAAAGAGCTCGTGAGGAGCAAGGATTTTAAAAGGGACGCCGAAATGGCCTGCTTTCTCCTCGACAGGTAATTTGGCCTATTCGTGTAAACATACAGTCTATGGTGTAAATTCGAAGTTTTATAGTTGCTTGGCTTAGTATAGCATGGTTGTCCATAACGCTAGAATGACGTCTGGGATACTTTTCCTCGCGTCGATGAAAAAGGATTGTAACATAAATCTGCTATGACGGATCGATCACAGGCAAAGGGCACTAAATTGTAGTTATATTTCATTGCTTTTGCTTTGTAGCCTAAATATATCCTAATCTGATAATGCTAGTGTAGCCAATTCCAAGGGTGACGTTCACATCCTGAGGCCTGTCCTGTAGTCTTATTAATTGTAGACGTAGCCTACTAAATTGTCTGAACGTTTTTCACTGCATGAAAACAATTGTTGATTCTATGTGATTGTTGTTTGATAATAACTGAAAGTATATTTTTAATATCTTGGTGTTTACCATTTTATGTACTGTTATATGTTGTGAAACGCTCTGCTTATTCATTTCAGATGAGCATCTTGGCGCAATTGCAGAAGCCCCTGAAATTGAGAACCTTGAACAGAGGTAACCCATCAATGCTCATAATGTCTATACCCGATGACATTCTCTATTGTATATTTTCATGATATAAGCATTTATATATATTTTTTACAAAGCCTACATGACATGAGCATCGTGGAGGAGGATGTGGACGAAATTCAATGGTCTTGTTATGTGATGCACGTGCATGCCTTCATTGTAACCTTGCCTGTAACTCAGTCTAGGCAAAATAGCACTATACAGATTAGTAACAATATGTTGAACTATATAAAATGGCGTGTATGTCTAACGACACTGCATGTCTTCCACAGGATCAGCTTTCCAGGAGACTGCAAATTTAGAATGATGGCCCATGTTGCTTCAAAGGCACCATACAAAAAGGAAGGGTTCATGTGTAAATACCATAATTTGTTAATTTCTGTAAATAAATATATTGCAAATAACATTGTTGACCATGTTACTGTCATTTGGTGTTTCAAAATGGTAAATTACCACAACTCCTTTTTTAATTATAAGTTTGTGGATGTAATGTATGAGGTACAGCATGAACAGTCTCTTATCAATTCTAAAAGTTTTTATTTTCATGAAAGCAAAATATAGCGATGTACCGGTGTAAAATAAATTAAATACAGTTTTAAAAGGAACAGGCAGTACAAGAACACTAATACAAAACTATTTACAATAACACAACATTACAACATTATAGGAAGGTGAAATAAATTCCAGAGATGTCCCTGAGGGTCAGGGAATTTATCCCTTATCCTACACACACAGCTTGGGATCACTCTTCTATTACCCTGTCCTAGAGACCCATGCTGCCAGAAAATGAAATGTCTGTAGGTAGCATATCATCACCTGGCTCTCTTACATGGCCTAATGCTGTGATGTCTGTGATGTACTGCCTGTGAATCTGGAGAAAACCTTCATCTAGGCAGTGCTGTGTGTAGTGAGGCAGAAGGCTCACACAGGTGGCAGGGTTTTGTCCACAGCATTTTCTCTTCTGATCGATTGGCATGTCTCTGCAGTGTGTACAACTACACCAAGGCATCCCTGGCACAGGTGGGGGGACGACATGTCTGCACTGATGCATCAAACACCAGACCTGGCTGCCTCACTATAGCAACTGTGTGGTGAGGTTCCTGTGCTCTTGCAGGCTCATTCCATCCACAAGTCTGAAGAAATAAGACACAAGAAATAAGATCAGATAGGCTTGTTTAGGTAGCAAAGTTAGATTGTTAGCAGAGTAGTAGTAATAGTAGCCTACTCTGTGTCATTTTTCAAGTGTTCACACAAAATGATGAATACTATGTATGTGTATGGACAATGAAAAGGTGAAAATGTTGTGTAACATTTTCTATAGACCATAACGTAATTATGTGTCGTGATTTCACTGGGAGACAACTCGCATCATGCAGTTGACTGGCAACAGCTAGAAATTGCTACAAACAATTGAGATACAAACAGGCAGGGAAGCTACACCAAGCGCGTGACTGAAGCGTTCCGTTCACAACGCGTAAAATCAATTTTAGATGAATGGTCTATTTTTTTTCTGCAGCAGACGCAACGCAAACGAACGTGCCTGGTGCAGCTTCCGAGCTAATTTCGGTGTCATTGACATTGATACTGTTCAGAGAAATATATTAAAAACACAAACCTCCGTTGCTTCTCTCCTTTGTCTTTGAAGTTCTTCCAGTCTCTCCTCGTCATCTTTTGGAGTCTTACTTTTTCTTTGCATAGGAGGTCTCATCGATCCTCTGCCACCGGCTCTTGGCTTTTCTTTACCTTTCCCTCTTCCTTTACCTTTCCCTTGCACCTCCGTTGCATCGACTGATCTCTGACTCTGCTCACTGAGAAAAATAGTAGGCTACGCTGTAAACATTGCCTTTACACTATTAATCTCGCACATACAGAATAACGATAGCACTGAATCTACTGTACTATAACATTAGCATGCATTCGTTTGGGAACCTGATAGCTGATGCTAGCAATGAAATAGTAGCCTACCAAAATAATGAAAACGTAAAACTAGGCTATTCACTTTACATAGAGGTCATACCCAACATGTTTACTGGCTATATAACTAAATGCAATGTGTAATTGTTTTCTAAAGTAACCTTATAACTGGAAGGAACACCGGACGAAGTCGTAGTACTGGAAGCAATGTTAACTTTGGCATGAAACGGCCACCGTAGGAGTTAAAATGCGCTCGGAATGGGAGGGGCTAGAAAGTAATATTCAGTTGGTTGTCATATAGAATTTCACCGCTAGATGGGAGAAGTTCTTACACAAGGTAGCTTTAACAACAGGCACGCTTGTTCCATAGCTGATTGCTATTATGGTGGCGTATTTGCCAGGCGCAGCCAGGAGCGTTCACAGCGCTATAATCACTGTTCAGTTGGGAACAGTTAGCTATTGATTTTTCATCTTCACAAAATGTAATACAGAATTGTCACAAAGACATACTTTCCGATGTTTTGGGATCATTCTCACTGAATCACGAGGTTATGAATGCATGGTGATATATTTGCAATGTACAATGTAATCTAACATTACCTCTCTATAGACAATGCATATCTTCTGTCAGTTAATCTCTTCTCTCCCGTGCTGCCGCTGGGGCATTTGGGTTAAATGGAATCAGCATGCAGTTCAACATCACGTCTCCTTAAGTCCTCTAACATTTCCTAATTTATGTCATCAACACATCAGTGATTCGTGAAAATGTGTACGCTAGATTTATGCCTATTTTTTCACATGGACACCACACTGATTTCCCTCGAGTGGTAATATTTTTCTTTGAAATTATGTATGGTTTACAGAAATGGGAACTACATTGTATAGATGAGAGGAGCTAAGTGTGCGTTGCGCAGCACAGGCGGCCAAGCAAGGGCTTCGTTTAAGTTGACCTAACTTTCAACTCTGCACAGTATCCCATTAACTGCGTGACAGTAGACTATTTACAATATTTTCTGTAAAGCAGAGTTTGTAAACATGTTATCATCAACTTAATTCACGCACAACATTTATTTGAGCAGGAGAGAGAATAACAATGAATGGATGCAGCAACTACAGAAATTGTACAGAAATTGTAACCATACTTGCTGCTTTCTTGTACTATCTGTTGCTGGTTAACAGCACATGAAAAGCTGATTTAAGCTAATTCACTAACTCAAGACTTCAAGGCCATCATGGATATAAAACGTTTTTTGAAAATAACGAAAGGATGGAGGGAACATAGCAAAGCTTGGAGTTATTTCAGATGGGCTACAACAAGGTAGGCAAAATGATGGTGCTTAAAACCTTACACAACGGTAAATTGGAACAAAACTAAAAGTAACTTTAGCCTTTATAGGGCTGTAGCCTATAAAGTTGTCCAGATTAATAGGTCGTAATTAGGCGTTGTTGTAAAGATATTGCATGTAGATGTTGTACTATATAGGCTACTAAATATTTAGGTCACCAATGCACGAACAAAACCGGGAAATGGACAAATATTATCAAGGCTTTGAATGTTTCCGTCTGTGCACGGGGGTGTCTGTAGATTGGTGTGCAACGCATTCATTCATGCAGGCCTGTGGTCATGCATGCGCCCTTAAAATAGCATCTGCATTTTCGCCACAGACTTTAGACCAGGGAGTTCCTGGTCTGTGGCGGAATTGTTATCTGAAACTGCAAAATATCAACAGTGAACGTTTGCGCCGGAACACGCCCCGTCTTTTCGCTGAACCGCCCCCGTGGGCGCAATCGAATTCCCTAATTTACAGGCATGTACCTGTGGAGGGAAAATTCCAATATGCGCTGACTGCAAAATAGGAAAGACAAACGCGCGAGTATACAAAGTCAATTGCGCCGGCACGGAATATATAGCCCTATATGTGTGAACAGTGATCGCAAACAAGTCAAGGACAGATCCTTCAAAGTACCATATGTGCACATACACATACAAAGCATGAGAAGCTTTGAGGAAGAATACAATTCTTTATTCTTTATTTAATTTATGAGAAACAAAATAATCAAATCATATTCTTGGGTTTCATCAGGTCCCTTACCACAGGTGTATAAAATCAAGCACCTACATTATGAATGCAGACTGTATGGTGCTTGATTAATGCACATGTGGCAAGGTACCTGATGAAACCCATTAATAGGCTATAGCTGTCGCCTACCTTGTCCGTCCTTTGTGATGTTGGAGTGAGGTCACTATTGGTTATTACATTGTTCACGTCAATATTTGCATGAGCCACAACTAAAAGACTTGCAATAATAGATAGACAGATAGATAGATAGATAGATAGCTAGATAGATAGATAGATAGATAGATAGATAGATAGATACTTTTTGATCCCCAAGGGGAAATTCAACATGTTTTTGTTGTAATGGCAAAACTGGCAGTCTCTTACCTCCATCGCCAATCAGTTCACACCTCCACCCCCACATGCAGTCTCCTACCCCCATTACTCACCAGTTCACACCTCCACCCCACCCCCACACACCCTCCTTTGTGGACTTTGGGCAGGTTAATCCATGGACATGTCCACCTGAGGACCATCATAATTGTCTAACCAATAATCATTTGTCATTTGCAATGCAAATACAGTATTCTTGCAGCTGATTGGGTAAAATGGACTCCAGGATGCCAACAAGTCAGTTAAAGGTCTTATAGCAGAGGGTGGTTGTCACAGGGTGATGTGGAAGTATAGTGTGTAGGGACAACTATATTGAAGTTTGAGAGGATTTCTTTGGTACAGCAGAACTTGAGTCTGAAATGGCAGAACAATAATATTTAGAAATAAAGATTTGTAATATATAAAATATTTCTGTTGATTCAAAAGTACATCACAACATTAGATGATAATATATATGATTTTGAATTTTTTTTGCCACAAAACTATTAAACATGAAATTAACACGTAAAGGGGTTAAGGGGACAGGTTCAATGAGAAAGGATGAGTTATACAAGACATGTTGTTCCAAAACACCTGTCAAGGATATAGAAATATCTCATAAACAATGTTATATATGGATCAGCTGTGTTCTAATGAATGTTTGAGTGTGTTTTGCAACATATCTGTTTCTCAGCAAAAGCCACAATGAAACGGTGACAAAAATATGACTATGCACATTATGAAATGGTGGGAAATGTTCCTCTCCACCTCACATGATGAGCACACATGAAGAAAATACAATTCAAATCATTTGAAAATATTTATGTTTGTTCCAAACACCAGCTTTTATTTTCAGCACTTATCTCACACACAGGAACAAACTCGTAACCAAATAGGAAGTCACCATCAAACATTTTACTATTAGCATGCAGGTCAAGACAGAACAGAAACATGAAAGTGTAGTAAACTGCTTTGGCCTTCCCCCACTATGGCTCATTGTGTCTTTGTCTCTGGTATGTACAGAATGGTACGGTATGTTTTAGTTTCTCTTGAAAATCTTTTCACAGAACTCCCACTTTCCCCTGACCCTCCTAGGAATGCATACGTATGATACAGAAATGCGCAATTTGACACAGCTCGGCTCGGCTGAAGTGGGCACAAAAGCGTTAGTGCATCTGGCCCTGAGAACACTGGTGTTCATTTTTACCTCATATGGATCATTTTATGACGCCTAAAAGAACACTTGTGTCTGAAGCACTTCCCACATGTGGGGCATATGTACGGCTTTTCCCCAGTATTGATCATCTGGTGTATCTTGAGATGACACAACTGAGTAAAAGTCTTTCCACACTCTGAGCACTGTTTTGGTCTTACTCCAGTGTGTGTTCTCTGATGGACAGTAAGCTTGTTTGTTGGTTATGAAACTCTTCCCACATGTAGCACACTGATATGGCTTTTCCCCAGTATGGATCCTCTTGTGGATCTTGAGATTAGACACCTGAGTTAAAGTCTTCCCACACTCTGAACAGTGATATGGCTTTTCTGCAGTATGTGTTCTCATGTGGATAGTGACCTCAGTGTTGGTTCTGAAACTCTTCCCACATGCACTGCACTGATGTGGCTTTTCCCCAGTATGGATTTTCTGGTGTACCTTAAGTTGACCCAAATGACTAAAAGTATTTCCACACTCTGAGCACTGATATGGCTTTTCTGCAGTATGTGTTCTCTGATGGATAGTGACCTCAATGCTGCTTCTGAAACTCTTCCCACACTCTGAGCACTGATATGGCTTTTCCCCAGTATGGATCCTCTGGTGTCTCTTGAGACTAGACACCTGAGTGAAAGTCTTTCCACACTCGGTACAATAATATGTCTTTCCTTTGGAATGTGTTCTCTTATTTGGGTTGATATCTGAACCAGCAACGGTACTCTTCCCAGCTGTGATAATTTGGACAAAATTTGGATAAAATTGTTTAACATATTGTCTTACTTTTTCCCACTACAGCAATAATTTTTTCCTCACTTTGTGATTTAAGGTACAGATGCTATGCCAGTGTCAACACATGCATAAATACAAGTCAAGGACAGGAGCCAGCATGTCTAACAGAAAGCAAATAATGTAAATTAATGTAAATATCCCCATGAAATCTAATATAAATAATGCTAAAAACTCGTCCCGTCCAGGTTTTACTAATATACACTTTTGAGTCTCTTACTTGTAGGTGAGGAGTCATCATGGTCATCATATTCTCCAGAATTAGAACTGTGTTCCTCTTTAATTTCCACTGGTGTGAACTCCTTATCTCTGCAGGTTGATGATGTTTGTATCTCAATCTTAACGTCACGCTCCAATACAGTTTTATCTCCCAATTTACTGGCCAAAATATATTCACAGAGGAAATCATCAAAATCATCTTTTTTGATCTCCATCTTCACTGGTATTAGTAGTTCGGTCATTTCAGACTTAAGTTCTGCTGAACTAAGGAAATCCTCTCAAACTTCAGTATAGTTGTCCTGTTGATAATATACACCTACACACTGTACTTCCACAGCACCCTGTGACAACAACCCTCTGCTATAGGACCTTTATCTGACCTGTTGCCATCCTGGAGTCCTTTTTACCCAATCAGATGCAAGAATACAGCATTTGCAATGCAAATGATAAGGACAAAGTATTATGGGTAAGACATGCCCATGTGAATGCAATATGTAAATGTATAATGGTAGGTGGGCGTGATCATGGGTCAATCTGCATGCAGTCCACTAAGGAGGGAATGTGAGAGTGGGGTGGAGGTGTGAACTGGTTGGTGATGGAGGTAGGAGACTGCAGGTGGGGTGGAGGTGTGAACTGGTTGGTGATGGGGGTAGGAGACTGCAGGTGGGGTAGGGGTGGATGTGTGAACTGGTTGGTGATGGGGGTAGGAGACTGCAGGTGGGGTGGAGGTGTGAACTGGTTGGTGAGGGGGGTAGGAGACTGCAGGTGGGGGTGGGCTGCAATTGTGTAAACTGAGCATGCCACAACAAAACAAAGATTGTATTTGTGGTATAGCTTTGATGTTATTCCGCCACAGAAGCTGCGGTAGGTAAAACCTACATGACTACTGTATTAGAACTGTATTAGACTAATGTATTAGAACACTGGTCACTATCAGGGGAAATTGATCCCTTCAGGGATTTTTTGCCACAAAACTACATGAAATGAACACAGAAAGGGGTTAAGGGGACAGGTTCAATGAGAAAGGATGAGCTATACAAGACATGTTGTTCCAAAACATAACGCATCAAGGAAAAAGGGTTTTGTGCGTCTTATTCACCTCTTTCATATCATTCCTCAAGTATTGGAAGTTCATTCAAAAGTGAAAATCAGACAGTTGATCAGCTGTGTTCTAAAGAATGTTTGATTTAAATTCAGTGTGTGTTGCAAACTATTTGTTTCTCAGCAAAAGCCACAATGAAACGGTGACAAAAATATGTAAGCTTAAGGGCTGTATTTTGGGTCACCAGCGCATGGCGTAAAGTTCGTTATTCACTGGCGCGAAGTTGAATTCGTTATTTTGCACCTTTATTTTTTAAGCATTGCGCCCAGGGGTGTGGCAATTAACAACCTAGGGAGGGACCTGGCGCATTGTCTAAAAATCGCTATCATACACCACCTAAACCTGGTCAGAAGTCAATGGCGAGTTGTTCATATGCTATTTTAAGAGCGCATGTCAACAGTCATATTGGCAGGTGCACGCACCATCCTTCTATCATTCATGAACGCACACCAGCGCACGTCCATGCAAAGCATTACAAATTGCACGATTACAATGGTAAACATAATTAGAATAAAGATATTACGAAATACTGTACATCTCATGATGAGTAGTTATTCACCATCATTTGCAAATGGGTAATGACGGTTAAAAGTGATTAGGGGAGAGGCGAGAGACAGGTATGGAGCACAGCTGAAGACGCACTGTCACGAGATATAAGCAACTCCTGCAGGATAAATGTTGTTTTATTCAGTCATTTGAGCAACATTAGGGTAAGTGTTGCTTTTTCCAGCCTATGTTTTCGATGGTAACCCATTGTCAGTCAATAGTGAAAGTAACTGCATATAACTGTCTTGTCGTTGACTGACTCCTTGGTGAAGTTAGTTTCACTTTGCCAATGAGTTCAAATAATAGACGAGTGCAAATGCGTGAAGGCTATGCTAGATTTTAGTAAAGCATGGTTTAAGAATGACTATTCCATACGGTCTCGCAAGCAGCCTCCTTCAAATGCGCCGTTGAATGCCAAAATACCGATGCATTTATTTGACATATTGCGCGTTGCGCCGTTAAAGGGAATGACAGATGTCATTCTCATTGGTTTAAAATGATGTTACGCCCCAAACACACCCATATGACTGATTAAAAGACCTAGGAACACCTTGTTACGCCATGCGCTCCACTTTTGAGAACGAAACCCCTCCCAATGTGAACTGGATATCCTACTAAATTTGAATAGACTTTTGACGAGTGACGATGCACTTTAGAATGTCATGATAGGGCCCAAAGAGTGATGTCGTGGGGAGTTTATTTTTTTGGCAAGTAGCCGTGTAAAAAGAGGATAATGTATTAGAACACTGGTCACTATCAGGGGAAATTGATCCCTTCAGGGCGGAACATACAAGGCAGAACTACAGTGGGTCCCCGTTAAGTTTTGACGGGTTCCTTCATGAATCACGATCCCCATTTTCTCAGCAGATCCCAATTTTCTCAGCAGAAGTGACACCTTGTGGTTGCAGTTGACACAAACAACCACAAGGTGTCACTTGGGTGCCACTACTATTTTTGATGCGACTGACTTACTGCTTCCATGACGCAGCGGGGGCACGGGAACTTAAATTGATCACGATAGTTTAAGCTTACACTTGACAAAACATTCTAATATGAAAATGTAGATGCAATTGTTGTAAAATGGTGCAGCTCCTTTAAGAAAGCACCGTGTGCAGGGATGGAGAGAGAGAAAGCGAGATGGGATATGTGTGTTAGAACTTAGCGTGTGGAAAAAGTAGGCCTACGTGCTGTTGAGACTGAAGCGAGTCATATTCAAAATAATGCAAAAAAAAGCAATTATCCTCATTCATTGCAACCAAAGCATGCCTGCTTGCCGACGTTCAAACGAAAAATATATCAAAGCACCTTTTGCGTTTGAATGTAGCACGAAAAAATGATTAAACAGCTGGACAAATGATTTAGCTAATTGATTATATAACCTGTACACCAGCAATTGTTGAACATTTACCTGTACAAGTACATTGACAGTTTAATGAAGTTAACTGATGACAACATTAAAAAGAATCAAACGTTTAGCGATCATGAAATAATACCATACATGATAAGATGTCAACAAGCAGGGAGATAATGAAGATCAGTAGTTTTACTCAAACTACTTGGGCACGTAGGCTATGGAAAATTGGTCAAATCTAGCAAGTATGAAAGTTTAAGTGAATGACGTGAAAGTGAAAGTAAGACATTCGAAAGGCCAACGAAAGTTAGGTTGATTTTGATAGTAGCCCACAAATATTTACAAAACTGGTGCTCTAAATAGCGATTCTGTTGTCTTTGAAAGGTTCTCTTATTGACGCATTGAACTGCAATTTGGATTAACAACTGCTTTTACAAGGCTGAAGTATTTAGGCGCAGAATAGACGTGCGCTTTCAGGAGCAGTCTTTGTACATACCGCGGAAAACATAATTAGGCGCTCTTTACGCTTCCCCTCCCATCTTTTTATGCTAAACTCCAACTTTCCCCTGGATCCTCCCATGAATGCATATGCATGACACGAAAAACGCAATCTGCCCTTTTCAGCTCCCGCGACAGGCAGTTTGCTCTTTTACTTCATTGCGGCCTGTTTGTACATACCTCGCAATGATTTTACACGCAAGTTGCGAAACAAATACGCCTGAAGTGGGCGCAAAAGCGTTAGTACATCTGGCCCTGAGTTTTTGTAGTTAAGAAATATTTTCGTATAAAAAAATGGTCATTCTTCAATCTCCTTCACTGACGCCTATGGAAAAGGCTTAACATCCCAAAACAACGATCAATGATCATCAAATTTCTCTCTCATATTGCTCCTCATAACCATCTATAAAAAAGTGTTTTTTCTTTTCTTTTTGAGCACGTCCGAATCCCAGGACATAACGCACTGGACCTTATAATAGGCTCGAGATATAATTCCAAAGGGGTCAGATAGGGGCCACTGCACTTAAAACTTAAAAAGATGAAGCTTTCCGAACTTTGAAATTGCGATCAGTGACTGGCATCGGGTGAACAAAGCTTTTCGAAGTTGAACAGGCTATTAAAAACTATTTGCGCACCTCCATGTCACAGGAGAGACTGGGCTCTCCTTTCTATGAAAAAGACGTTAGGCTAGGCTACCTGCAAACTGGCCTATGATTTCATTGCTGAGTTTGCGGCAAAGCAAGAAAATGTTTTTTTCCTGAGTCAGGATATGGCGAGTCAGTGTCATTTATTTGTCCAATGTTAGCCTATAGATACAGACCAGTACATCTTATCAATAGTTTGAATGTCGTGTGTGTTTCTGCTCATTGACAAATACCGTTCAGCACAATGATTCATGCCCAATTAATTCCCCCTGTTAAAGTGTTCGCCTTTGTTATACTATTTGGTTTTGTGATGTAGCCAATAAACACCATATGGCCAAATATGTGACTCAGCTAATGTTATAGGCTATACAATTGAATTTCCCCTCTTAAAGGCAAGCTGGTGTAGCTTATTAGACTAGGCTACTATTAAAATGCACCGACGGTAGCCTTGGCTATATGTAAAGTAAGCTATCGCATGATTTCATGCACGTAAGTTATCTGTCAAGTTCGCACAGGGTCTCGCACCCCCTTGCGACGGCCCTGAAGCTCCTCCTAAGACAGCGAGGAAAAAGTTAAAATACCCGATAAACCCGGGAAAAGTTGACAGGTTTGTTTCGGTCCCGTGATTATTTGTGAAATTGTGCAAACGACAGCCTTTTCAAGGCATTTCAAGGAAGGAGTCGTTTTTGACCCAGTATTGACCCAGTAGCCTAAGGCATCAATAAATTGTTGGGACTGGGGAGGGTCATGCGTTTTTTCTCAATCACTTTGGAGGGTCATAGAAAAATGTCTTGCTGGCAAGAGAGGGTCACGTCTTTTTTGACTAACGCTCCCAAAACTCCTCCGGTAGCCCCTTAAATAAATAATGAACAGTCACTAATTGATTATAGCCTGTAGGCCTACACCAGCAATTGTTGAACATTTACCTGTACAGGACAGTAGCCCAGCCTAACAAGCAGATGTTGCAAAAGACATCAAAAGACGCAATTAATCAGAAATAAATAATGTAATCTGCATCGCTTTATTGAACGAACTGTAAGCAACAAGAGGGTTGAGTTCGCTGTGAGGCCAAACCCAAGAGCAGAGCCTATCTGTTAAGGCACCCGATAGGCAGGGCCGCGTTTGTGCATTGGGCAAAGGGGCTGCTGCCCCGGGCCCCGGCCACTAGGGGGCCCCGGCGCGGGACATTTAAAAAAGAAAACAAATGTCGTATCGTCACGTCTTTCCCCTTATCAATGCATGCTATCACAGACTACAATGGCTTCGCATGAGACAATTAGGAAATATGAAAGCGGAGCTCGAAAAAAGAGAGAGCGGCAGCCAGACGTTCTCAGTAAGGCACGCCAAAACCACGGCCGTACCCAAGTACGCACTGTGCGTATCATCAGGCTACTCGAGAGAGAATTGCCCCTGTGTGTGTCTACCATAACTTCCCAACTCTGCACAGTATTCCATTAACTGCATGACAGTAGGCTATTTACAATTTTCTGTAAAGTAAGTTTGTAAACACGTTATCAAAATCAACTTAATGCAGAACTATGCACGCGCGCACTTTTTGTTTGAGCAGGAGAGCCTACATACGCATGCTACAGAAGTTGTCGGCTAGCTTGTTGTTTTCTATTACTATCTATGCTGGTTATCAGCAAACAATGTTATAAGCTAATTCATTAACTCGAGACTCATCATGGATAACACGTTTTTAAACAACGAAAACAGAAAGGATGGAGACAGCAAAGCGAGAGGAGTTATTTCAAATGGGCAAGCCGCAAGCACAAGGTAGGCAAGATTATTGCGCTTGTCAAAATGGCTAGCATTACCGCTGTTTAAAGCCATACGTGAACGTAGCCTTCGCTAGAACAAAACTAAAGGTAACTTTAGCCTTTATTAGGGCTATGCAAAGTTGTCCAAATAAATAGGTCGTTGTTAGACGTTGTTGTTGTAAAGATATTGCATGTGGATGTCATTAGCCTACTATGTAGACTACTTTTTAACTGACCAATGCAGGAACCTAACCGGGACAATATCAAAGCGTTGAAAGTTAGGTGGGTGTGTGCGTACCATCGCATTCATTCCTGCAGGCTCCTTGTCCACAAACGAGGATCAAAATAGTGATAAGTCCACATCCACCCCTGTCCCTGACAACGTTACCGTTATCGGCTCCAACACCCCCCTTGTTTGTATTTGATGTGGCTGGGCTGTGTGCGTGCGCTAGACTGCGTGTTTCAATGTATTTGACGTCGTGGCTGGCTAGGGCTGTGTGTTAACAATGTATCATAATGTGGCTGTGTGCGTGAGCGCCAAACTAGGCTACAATGTTTCATGAGTTCAGAGTTCGGGAGTTGCACATTTTAGGCTGACCTGGGTACCACTGGCAGTTTTTTTCAAGCCTTAGTTTAAGTATTTTAATTGCCTCTCTCTCTCTGTCGTATGTATTTTGATAATAATAATAATAGTAATATATATTGAAAAAAAATGGGGGGGGGGGCCTCGGGGAGGCCTCTGCCCCGGGCCCCAGATGACCTTAACCTGGCCATGCCGATAGGCTATAACGAGCTGTGTGCGCCTGGAAAGACAATAGAAGATGCTTTCTGAATAGCACAGCGAAGACGGCTCTGGTCATCCCATACCCTCCCCCCACTTCCTGTAGCCTACCATTATGACTTGCCGTTTTGGGACATTAAGCTTTTTCACGTTAAGCCCCCCTCCCCCACCCCCTTCTTTCACAAGCAGTGGGGAGCGCGGTGCACAAAGTAACACTTTTTGGTAGACAAAGGAGGGTTCTCCGCGCTTCTGTCGTTTGGCCACAATCCGTTGCAACCAGGCCAGGACAGATATTTTAGAGAGAAGGAGAGACGCCGGTGCAGCTCGATGTCTTCTTAATTTTCTTTAGACCCTATTCTTTAGTAAAAGGTGCAGAACATTATTAAACTTTGACTAACGTTTCGATGTGTCGATGTTTTTGACTAACGAACATCGAAACGTTAGTCAAAGTCAGGGTTGCCAACTTTGGGTGTTTGGCTGGAGTGAGATTTTGTGAAGTCATAGTGCGTGTGCGTTAAATTTTTCCCTAAACCTAATTTTAAAAATGTCTGTCCCCTGACTTTTTTGCTATGTACAGTATAATCCCTGATTTAAGTTTCTTCAAAATGTACAATTAAATTATTGATTGCACTTGAAAACAAGACCAGTGTTTTAACCCTGTGGCATGGAAGGATTATGAGCCACTGGGCCCCTGGGCACAGACATGAAAAGGGCCCCTCTGCCCACCTGAAAAAATGAAAAATAACCCCTTAAATGAAGACATCTGAGCTGCACCGGCGTCTCTCCTTCTCTAACACTTTTTGGCTTTGGCTAAATATTTCTAAAATCATTTGAGTTTCACTAGTCACATGTTTTAACAAGCAACACTTGTTATTGAACTAATAACAGACGTGTGTCGAAAATTGACTTTATTTTCCATACGGAGAAATAACATATGCAGAGTCTAACCAAGTTCAATCTTGCCAAAAAAGCCCTCAAACCTGAAAACACATGAGGCAAAAGTGCAAAACATCACAAAACTAACTAAACTAACACGCGCATATTTTTGTATTGCAATCATTGTAGCCTACAGTTGTAACAGCGCGTAACAGTCGTTTTACTCCCCGGATGCGCTCATTATAAAGAACGTTTAACATGTCCCAAAAACAGCTATCAATTAATCACCAAACGTCTTATAAACAAGTAGGCTATTGCCAGGAGCAACACCTTGTAAAAAATGATAACAATAGGCCTAGGCCTTTATATGGCTCTGCTCCTGCCTAGATTCGAACTCAGAACTGCCTGAAAGTTGCAGACCTGTTCTGGAAATACGTGCATTAACCCACTCGACCGTCAGACAACGCTATCTGCTTCGAGTAGGCCTATTGGGTAGGACTGTAGCCTACACTGGTTGCTGTGGCACAGTCTTGAGTGACCGAATTCGTTTTTCTTTGTCATATGAATGCTGTCATTTTGTTAACATTACTGTTAAGGAGATGCTGTAGGCAAAGTCTATATTTCAACCTCGTTAGTGTAGTAAAAAAAATCAGAACTATTCACAAGGTTTCTGGGCAGCATATTTATGTTCTGTTAGCAAGCGAACTTCTCATGACTACCGACAAAGTAGCCTACTGCCAGCTGACGAAGCTCTCATTTTAAAACATTACTGAGAGACAGACACTGTACAATCAAGAAATCTTGCCACTGAATCCAAAACTATGTTTAACATTATGTACAAAGCTTAGGCTACAGTGGACTAGCATGTTGCAGGGGCTGTTAAAAACACAGAGAAACGCACTGAAAACTCGGCCAATCACAGCCCTTGCTGTCTGGTTCGACCGTGGAACGCCACAGCGGACTATGCTGCCCCCAAGCGGCTGCAGTTGTACTTACATTTCACCATTCACCATGATCGTGAATGAAGTGTCAATTTTTAACTGGGACCCACTGTACATGAGAATGAAACCATAATGAATTTGGGGCTATGCACATTATCAAATGGTGGGAAATGTTCCTCTCCACCTCACATGATGAGCACACATGAAGAAAATACAACTCACATCATTTGAAAATATTTATGTTTGTTCCAAACACCAGCTTTTATTTTCAGCACTTATCTCACACACAGCAACAAACTCGTAACCACATAGGAAGTCACCATCAAACATTTTACTATTAGCATGCAGGTCAAGACAGAACAGAAACATGAAAGTGTAGTAAACTGCTTTGGGCTTCCCCCACTATGGCTCCTTGTGTCTTTGTCTCTGGTATGTACAGTATGATACAGTATGTTTTAGTTTCTCTTGAAAATCTTATCACAGAACTCCCACTTTCCCCTGACCCTCCTAGGAATGCATACGTATGATACAGAAATGCGCAATTTGACACAGCTCGGCTCGGCTGAAGTGGGCACAAAAGCGTTAGTGCATCTGGCCCTGAGAACACTGGTGTTCATTTTTACCTCTTATGGATCATTTTATGACGGCTGAAAGAACACTCGTGTCTGAAGCACTTCCCACATGTGGGGCATATGTACGGCTTTTCACCAGGATCCTCTGGTGTATCTTGAGATGACACAACTTAATAAAAGTATTTCCACACTCTGAGCACTGATATGGTTTTTATCCAGTGTGTGTTCTCTGATGGACAGTAAGCTGCATGTTGGTTATGAAACTCTTCCCACATGAAGCACACTGATATGGCTTTTCCCCAGTATGGATCCTCTGGTGGATCTTGAGATGACCCACCTGAGTGAAAGTCTTTCCACACTCTGAACACTGATATGGCTTTTCTGCAGTATGTGTTCTCATGTGGATAGTGACCTCAGTGCTGGTTCTGAAACTCTTCCCACATGCACTGCACTGATATGGCTTTTCCCCAGTATGGATCATCTGGTGTGCCTTGAGATGATGCAAACGAGTAAAAGTCTTTCCACAATCTGAACACTGATAAGGCTTTTCTCCCGTATGGCTTTTCTGGTGTGACTTCAGAGTACACATCTGAGCAAAAGTCTTTCCACACTCTGAACACTGATATGGCTTTTCTCCCGTATGGATTTTCTGGTGTGACTTCAGAGTACACATCTGAGAAAAAGTCTTTCCACACTCTGAGCACTGATATGGCTTTTCTGCAGTATGTGTTCTCTGATGGATAGTGACCTCAATGCTGCTTCTAAAACTCTTCCCACACGTAGAACACGGGTATGGCTTTTCCCCAGTATGGATTCTCTGGTGTCTCTTGAGACTAGACACCTGAGTGAAAGTCTTTCCACACTCAGTACAATAATATGGCTTTCCTTTGGAATGTGTTCTCTTATTTGGGTTAATATTTGAACCAGCATCGGTACTCTTCCCAGCGGTGATCATTTGGACAGCTCCTGTAATATAAGAAAATTGTTTAACATATAGTCTTACTTTTTCCCACTACAGCAATATTTTTTCCTCACTTTGTGATTTAAGGTACAGATGATATGCCAGTGTCAACACATGCATAAATACAAGTCAAGGACAGGAGCCAGCATGTCTAATAGAAAGCAAATAATGTAAATTAATGTAAATATCCCCATGAAATCTAATATAAATAATGCTAAAAACTCATCACCTATCCAGGTTTTACTAATATACACTTTTGAGTCTCTTACTTGTAGGTGAGGAGTCATCATGGTCATCATATTCTCCAGAATAAGAACTGTGTTCCTCTTTAATTTCCACTGGTGTGAACTCCTTATCGCTGCAGGTTGATGATGTTTGTATCTCAATCTTAACGTCACGCTCCAATACAGTTTTATCTCCCAATTTACTGGCCAAAATATATTCACGGAGGAAATCATCAAACTCATCTTTTTTGATTTCCATCTTCACTGGTATTAGTAGTTCTGTCATTTCAGACTTAAGTTCTGCTGTGCTAAGGAAATCCTCTCAAACTTCAGTATAGTTGTCCTGTTGATAATATACACCTACACACTGTACTTCCACAGCACCCTGTGACAACAACCCTCTGCTATAGGACCTTTATCTGACCTGTTGCCATCCTGGAGCCCTTTTTACCCAATCAGCTGCAAGAATACAGCATTTGCAATGCAAATGATAAGGACAAAGGATTATGGGTAAGACATGACCATGTGAATGCAATATGTAAATGTATAATGGTAGGTGGGCGTGGTCATGGGTCAATCTGCCTGAAGTCCACTAAGGAGGGAATGTGAGAGTGGGGTAGGGGTGTGAACTGGTTGGTGATGGGGGTAGGAGACTGCAGGTGGGGGTGGAGGTGTGAACGGGTTGGTGATGGGGGTAGGAGACTGCAGGTGGGGGTGGGCTGCAATTGTGTAAACATGCCACAACAAAACAAACATTGTATTTGTGGTATAGCTTGGATGTTATTCCGCCACAGAAGCTGTGGTAGGTAAAACCTACATGACTACAGTACACTTATACAACCTCAATTTTAAAACACCAATGGACATTTTGCATGAAAGCCTCTCAATGCAAGGCAAGGCAGGCAAATTTGTTCATATAGCACATTTTATACCGCAAGGCAACCCAATGTGCTTCACAAAAAATGAATAAAACCATAGAAATATATTAGATAAAACATTCAATTAAAAATGAATAGGCTTTAAGGCCTTTGTGTCCAGAATGGTGGCAATTTTATTCTATCTTCATGTTTACCAAAAAATAATTACCTCGGTTCTTATTGTTGACCTGGAGGAAGTTATGGGACATCCAATTGTTTTCCAAATACAAATATTTATTTTTGTTCCAAACATCAGATTTTTCAGCACTTATCTCACACACAGCAACAAACTCGTAACCAGATAGTAAGTCACCATCAAATATTTTACTATTAGCATGCAGGTCAAGAAAGAACAGAAACATGAACGTGTTGTAAACTGCTTTGGGTTTTCCCCACTATGGCTCCTTGTGGGTTGTCTTTGGTATGTACAGTATGGTACGGTTTGTTTTAGTTTCTCTTGAAAATCTTATCACAGGTAGCACAATAAGAAACTGCCACTTTCCCCTGACCCTCCGAGGAATACATTGAAAACTACCAAGAAGTTCACAATAAAAAAAATACATACAGGTAAAGACAGCGCAGAAAAACCATTAGACTGAATCAATGTTTTTTTTTTCATTTTTATTACAACTAACATTTTCACTAAATGAAATCTGGAATCACAGCCCCTCAAACCATTCTAATTCTAGAAGCTGTTCAGTGACAATTGTACTCTTCACTGAAACTTAGATGTCCCAGATCAATAAAAGTTTTTCAAGTCATAAAATGATGGCATTTCTGGTGCCACTTGAGATGAGGTACCAGAGTAAAAGTCATACCACACTCTGAGCACTGATGAGACTTTAGAGTATGGACTCTCTGGTGAGACTTAAGAGAACCCAGTTGACGGAAGGACGTCCCACATGTATCACACAGATATGGCTTTTCCCCAGTATGGATCATCTGGTGGAGAGTGACATCTATACTGCTTCTGAAACTCTTACCACACTCCGAACACTGATATGGCTTTTCCCCAGTATGGATCCTCTGGTGTATCTTAAGATAGTCCATCTGAGTAAAAGTCTTTCCACAATCTGGACATTGACATGACTTTTCTCCTGTATGGATTGTCTTGTGTTTATTGAAATTGCCCCAGGTGGTATGAAGTCTTTCCATACTCTGAGCACTGATATGGCTTTTCTCCAGTATGTGTTCTCTGATGGACAGTAAGATCTCTGCTGCTTCTGAAACTCTTACCACATGTAGAACACTGGTATGGCTTTTCCCCAGTATGGATTCTCTGGTGTCTCTTAAAATGTGTCACCTGAGTAAAAGTCTTTCTGCACTCAGTACAATAATATGGCTTTCCTCTGGAATGTGTTCTCTTATTTGGGTTGGATGTGAACCAGCATTGGAACTCTTCTTCACAAATGAGGGTGGAGATGTGAACTGATGGGGGATGAGAGACTGGGTGGGTGTGGTATGGTGCCCTGATAAGAGTTTATATTCTCCATCAAAGTGGATCCGTTTGAATAGAATATCCGGTTACACTTTACTTGACAGTATCGACATAAGAGTGACATGACACTGTCATGAGCGTGTCATAAACAAATCATAAACGTTTATGTCATAACGCTTCTGTTATTAAGTGACATTCGTTTTTTGTCATAACAAGTTAGGATTAGGGTTAGGTTTAGGGTTAGAATTACAGTTACACTCTAAAAAATACTGTGTTATTTTCTCAACCCAAACGCTGGGTTGAGGCTGTCAGGTCATTTTGTGGGGTTGTTTTTACTAATGTTGGGTTATTTTCTGTAACCCAGCTTGTTGGGTTGATAGTTTGGGACAGTGCCCCTCCTCTCTCCCACCTTACGTGGAGTACACTACCCAGCACTGGGTGACTTTAACACAGCTGCATAGTTATTTGAGAGTTCGAAAAAACATTGTTATTCTTCCAACCGTCCAGTCCAGCAGCTGTCAACATGCAATAGAAACCAGGCGATTTCGTAAGGTTTGTATCTTTAACTTTTTTTTATTTTTATCCCGACGGATTTTAAAAGTCGACCCAGAGACGTACCCTTCATGATATGAATGGATATTCTGCCTGCCAATTTCGTTCAGCCTTAAGCAGGTTAACAATTGTGTCATTCATGCTAACTAACGTTAGCTAACATTAACTTACAATTAATGGCGTTTTACAAACGGAAGTTCGGGAGGAGCGTGACGGAATTTGCCACGCCTCCTTCTTCAAACAGTCAGGTTATTTATTCGCAGTCTACCTGCCGAAGTTGCAGCATCGGTGTTACTCCGCTCGCAACCCACCACCTCCCCTTACGCCTCCCATCTTCCATAGTTAAAGAATAAGGGGGTGTATGGCGGAATCCTGCCCGACTCCTGCCTGCGCAGTCGACTCCGGCACGATTCCGCGAAGCCCTTCAGGACCATGGCCAGAGACCTCGCCAAACATGCTTTTCTATTATGCTTTTATGTATTATGCTTTTATGTCTTTATGCAAATTCAGGAATGTGAACTAGTGAACTGTTAATTTTAAATATTAGTGCTGTCAGTTAAACGCGTTATTAACGGCGTTAACGTAAACCTATTTTAACGGCGTACATTTTTTTATCGCGAGATTAACGTTCTTTTTGGTGTAACAAACTTTGTAGTTTTTTCACAAGCTGTTGCAACAACTAGTAACGTTAGAACTACAACACCACACTGGATCTACCTAGACCGTGCTGCATGTAGCCTACACGCCCCCTTTTAGGGAAAGGGAGCTGTTTGGATAATGGAAACGTGACGTGGGCGTGATGCAGATTAAATGTAGCCTATATGATGATGCTCCTTTAGTAGGCTGCGTAAAGGCATGCTGCACACACTTGTTTGGGCAACGCAGTTCTGAACTCCCGGTCAGCTGAATGGTGTTTTAAATTGCTGTGGACACCGATGCCGACATGAGTGCGATGTACTCTGCTTTCGACATTAATTTACTGTACATTAGATTCCATTCTTTTCAATACAACTCTGCACACCAGCATCGCACTTTGCCGCCATGTAAATCACGATTCAGTTATATTTGGTCAACGCCGCTCCATAAAATCCATTGTTTATCCAGTGTTTGCGTGTTAAAAACTTGATGTGTGCGGCGCTGATGTGCAGGGCCAGGTTAAGGTCATCTGGGGCCCGGGGCAGAGGCCTCCCCGAGGCCCCCCCCCCCCATTTTTTTTTCAATATATATATATATTATATATTACTATTATTATTATTATTATCAATATACATAAGACAGAGAGAGAGAGAGGCAATTAAATTATGACAGACATAATGTAAAAATGAAATGTGCATTTATATTGTGGAACCGTATAACCAACATACAATTGTACCAACATACAAAAAACAAGTAGCCTACAAACATGGGGCAATGCACACAACCATGAAATATTACATTATTACCATCAATTACTTCAACTAAGGCTTGAAAACTGCCAGTGGTACCCAGGTCAGACTAAAATGTGCAACTCCCGAACTGTGAACTCATGAAACATTGTAGCCTAGAGTTTGGCGCGCATGCATACAGCCACATCATGATGCATTGTAACACGCTGTCTGTAATACACTGTAACACGCAGCCCTAGCCTAAGCCAGCCACAACGTCAAATACACTGAAACACGCAGTCTAGCGCACACACACAGCCCAACCACATCAAATACAAACAAGGGGGGTGTCGCAGCCGATAACGGTAACGTTGTCAGGGACAGGGGTAGTATGCCTAGACGTGGACTTATCACTATTTTGATCGATCCTCGTTTTGAAAAAAGTGGACAGGGTGCCTGCAGGAATGAATGCGATGGTACGCACACACCCACCTAACTTTCAACGCTTTGATAATATTTGTCCCGGTTAGGTTCCTGCATTGGTCAGTTAAAAAGTAGCCTACATACTGTAGTAGGCTAATAACATCCACATGCAATATCTTTATAACAACGCCTACTAACAACGCCTATTTATTTGGACAACTTTGTATAGCCCTATAAAGGCTAAAATTACCTAGTTTTGTTCTAGCGAAGGCTACGTTCACATATGGCTTTAAACAGTGGTAATGCTAGCCTAACGTTTTGACAAGCAATAATCTTGCCTACCTTGTGCTTGCGGCTTGCCCATTTGAAATAGGCCTAACTCCTCTCGCTTTGCTGTCTCCATCCTTTCTGTTTTCGTTGTTTAAAAAAAACGTTTTATATCCATGAGGAGTCTCGATTTAATGAATTAGCTTATACCATTGTGTGCTGATAACCAGCATAGATAGTAATAGAAAACAACAAGCTAGCCTACAACTTCTGTAGCATGCCTGTGTATTTCTCCTGCTCAATCAAAAGGTGCGCGCGTGCATAGTTCTGCATTAAGTTGATTTTGATAACGTTACAAACTTTACTTTACAGAAAATTGTAAATAGCCTACTGGCATGCAGTTAATGGAATAGGTTACTGTGCAGAGTTGAGAAGTTATGGTAGCCTAGGCCAATTTGGTGTGAATACACGCACACACGGGAAATTTGTGGTGTCAAATCCACATTAAATAATACAAACTCAAAAGAAGTCCACACACCAGGGATGTATACTGCAGATGATGGCTTTAATGCACTTCGGAGCATTGGTGAAGAAAGCAAGTAAGTGAAAGCAAAGTAAGAGAAGATCCTCTGGCTGTTGTCCAGCCTTTATACCCCTTTAAGTCATCCCAGACAACACCCTCTATGTTTACAGATAACTGACCAAGTAACGTACTTCACCTTTGTCCTCTCATCCTGTTATTCCTTTATTCTTTAGGTTGTGCCATTCTTTACCTGGCACCAATCCTTATCTATGCCATTTTCTGCCAGGCCTGCTCTTTCACTTAAACCAGTCTTCCTTTCCCACACTGAACATACTACAGAATTCAGTTTCACAAAACAATGATATTACACAGAATAAAGATACTACATAAAAGATATATAAACTAAAGGATATATTTCAATAAAGGCCACGACACTATACAAGGCATGTTGTTCCAAAACACCTGTCAAGGATTTAGAAATATCTCATAAACACTGTTGTATATGGCTCTTCATAATGCTACAGAATGCTCCATTTACTTGAGTGGGCCTTCCCAATTTTTGCTGGTCTGATATTTCTCGATAACAGACTGTTGCTACAGTGGGCAGTGCTTCGACTTGGCCAGCCTCACTCGCGGTCCGCGAGTGGGATCACGCGGTGTCACGCGACTTTAATTTGTATTTTCCCAGTATGACACTGCAACAACCCAAACAACCGGTAGATGGCTCAAGTGAGCAGGGTGTCTCGTAAAAAGAAATGGAGCCTGGAAAACCCTACACAGACTTCACTACAGACTTTAGCAGACTGGTTTAGAAATAATTTAATAGCCAGAAATATGCCTGCCCTGCCCTAATAAAGAAATATTTGGTTAACTGCGAGTGAATCCCGTTTGCAGCTGTAGAAGAAACGCAGGACAAATTAAACATTCTGGTTTTCTCCGAGTGCAACGATGATAGACAGACATCATTTGGACAAAATATAGAGCATATTAACCTCCGTTGCTCAGCCAAATGCCTTCCTGTTACGTCCTGTTATCACGGAGTTACAGGCGATAAACGATTTACTTCATTAGCGGTTTATTTTTTGATTATTAAAGAGTGTCTTTCATTTAAAGGTTTGAGTTCGTGCTTATTCAGAGCATTTAGTGCTCTTCCCAATCCCAGACGTTCACATTGCATGTTTGTTTGTAATGAATGCAACCGCGAGATAGGCTACGCGTTTGACGGTAATGAGTTGTTAACAGACATGAACCAAGACATAGGCTATAGCCCAGCAGCAATCTAGGGACTGTTCGTTATTTATTGAAGGGGCCACCGGAGGAATTTTGAGTGCTTCAGTCAAAAGTTGCATGACCCTCCCTTGCCTGCTAGAGATTGTTCAATGACCGTCCGACAGAATTGTTAAAAAAGACATGACCCTCCCCTGCCAATTGTCGCTGTCTTCCGCCCGCGCTGCTTTGCGCCATGAAGACACACTGTGATAACGTTCTTAAATCAATCTTTCCCGGGAGCTTGCATGCTACCAGTCCTTCCTTTTCAAATGTGTTGCGCCTGTTTGCACAATTTCACAAATAGTCATATGTGATTAATAATATGACAAATAATCCCTGTGCATGGGGACCGAAACAATGCATGCCAACTTTTTCCGTGTTTCTCACGTATTTTATCTTGCCGTTTTAATGTTTTCCCGTAGAATATCCCATATTTTATTACTCTCATAACAGCCCTGCCATCGGGCCTGTCTCTGTGTTGCCATGTTGCTACCCCTTGCCCTTCCAACGAAACAGATGTTTTCAAATCATAGTTTTCCTCTCTTGAAGGCGAACTTAGAGTGATGTTAACCTATTTAAGTTTAACGGCGTGATTGTCGTGAGAGCACGATTCATTGGCGCTTGCATGATCGGCCTTGTGTCTACGTGCGCACCTGAGGCTACTCAGCTACAAGAGAAAGAATTTCCCCTGTTTGTATGTTCACTCCAAGTTGGCCTACCATAACTTACCAACTCTGCACTGTAGACCCTAACTGGCTATTTATATTTTCGGAGTGTCTATTCGTACCCCTGCCACACAACTGGGCTATTCACACCCTGTTACATAACAACAAAAACATGTTGCTCACGTGCCCAAAAAACATGGCCGACATTCGTTTTTTCGTCAGCAGAAAGTAAAGAATTCTGAACGGTTTCAGCACTAATATCTGTTCAAATTAAAGTTGAGATGGAAAAGTTGTGTTTTATTTTCATAATCTTTGTTCAGTGAACACATACAACCGTCAGTTTGTTAGCTAACAGAAATTTCGTGAATATGACGTTTAGGCCTATAAACTATAAATTTACCTGCAAACCTTATCTTCTTGTTGAAGCAGATAGTGCAGTGGTCACAGGAAAAGGTTGGCACGCGGGAGATCGGGGTTCAATTGCCATGTGATGCGTTTTGGCGGAGTGAGTGTGCATGTGTACCAACGTCTCTGGAGAGAAGGCGCGCAATTTGAACAAGAAATCGGTTCTCAATCGGAAGTTTTGATTGCAACAATTAGCTAGTTCATGCACCAGGGTGTAAATAGCATGCAGTACTATAAACACCTGGGTATGAATAGCATCCACTTCTAACTGTACATTGATGCAAACAGCATACCTTATTCAGAGTGTATATTACACAGCTGCTATTCACACTCTGTTATGTAACAACAACAAAAAACATGTTGCTTGTTTTTAAAAAAATATATATTATTACATTGTGTGATCAATATGCCAGATTAAATGCACAGGGGTGCAAATAGCATACACTGATATTTGTACCAGACGAGGTACTAATAGAACACATTGCTGTGTGCAGGATTCACTTCTTATTGCACCAGGGTACGAATAGCATACACTGCTAATTGTACCAGGGGTGCAAATAGCCTTACCCTTATATTTTTCTGTGAAATAAGCAAATGTATTTGTTCAACTTTATGAAGCAGAATTACGCACTAGGCTTGGAACATAACACATTTGACAAAGGACAGATGTATGGTATAGTGACAAAATATTAACTTAGTGTTTTACGATGTCTTTGTCATGGGGAAGTTTTTTTCCCCATGCATTTATTCTAGGCTACTGTCAGTGACTGCAGTGAGAGAAGCGGGTTCTGTGTTTCGTTCATGTCAGTGACTGACGCCAGAGAAGCGGGGTCTGTGTTGCGTTGCGTTAATTTATTTTCAATTGGGCATGCCGTGCCGTGTCGTCCACAGCTCAGTTCTGACAAAGCCGAATTTACACGTTGACTGGGGGGCAGGGGGGCCATCAGACATTTGTGCCCAGTAATCCTGCCCTGCCCCCAACAAATCACACCTTCCCACCAGCTGTGACAGCTTAAAAGAAGTCACAGACCTATTCACAAACCGGTTTTTCGCCTGTTTTGAAATCCTATGCGGCTACAAGAGCTTCCAATCGTGAGGAAGCAATTTTGCATTGTAGGCATAACTAACATGCAATAACGCCACCAACAACAACCAAAACTAGGCTACTCATTGTCAACATGTAAATTAAATGTAACATTTTTGTGAATCAAATTAAAATGTTCTCTTTTGCAAACGTAGGCATAGGCATAGTAACAGATTAATTTAATAATGTTACAAAGATACTACATCAATCTGTATGTTTCATTAGGCTACTAGGCTATTTGTTTTGCCTTGATTCATTTAGGCTAGGCCTTTTTATTCAGTTATTCATCATCTTCTGTCCTTGTGTAGCGCACGCATTCTCAGACCTGTCACCTGCCACTCATTGTAAGGGAGGTGTTTGGAATCATTCCCGCGTTACAATCATCAGCCAATCAAGGTGGTCACTTCAGTCAAGCTCGTGCATGAGTAATAACGTCATCCATAGCAACGAAGACTCACTCACTCTTAGACTGTTAGTCAAAGATTCTAGAGCGCTCAGCTCCAGAATCTGTTCAGGAGTTGTCATTTTCCCTTACTAAGAGTAGCCTAGGTATGAAAGGCTTTGTGAATAACTTAATAAGAGAAACACCTATAGCTAAAATATTTTATTGCTATTTAGGAGCAGCCTACTCCTAGTGGTAAGATAAAAGGCTTTGTGAATATGGCCCCTGGTGTCTAACCCAATGCATAGCCCATTTACACAAAATAATGGTCGAATATTAGGCTACTGATGATCATTGTTATTTCAGAACATGCAGAGCACCACAAACATCTTGCTCGTAAAAAATCATCATACCGCACATTGTGGCGGGTCTGACTTAAATCCCAGAGAGCTAGGCTACCGCACCCCACAGTGATGGGCCTAGCGGTCTTACGCGTTCAGTGTGGGGTATACTGTAAACAAGCTGAGAATTTAGCGGTGTCACGTTTGCCTGTCACAGACGTGGGGAGCTGAAGCTTGGGATACAGTTACTACAGTAACAGTATTTTATTTTACTTCTTATGGAATATATTTTTTTCACTTTTATAAAGGCTTTGTTTGAATGCTGTTGGAACAAATAGTAGTTGATTATAAAGGCAACTTTCTGTTGCAATATTCTGTGTGTTCTGGACTGCAGGTAACTTGTTAAGCCAGTGGTTCTCAAACTTTTTCTTTCATTCCCCACTTTGATCAAGGAGGCATTGACTGATGATAGTGGAGATAACGTGTTATCCCGAGGCCTTTGCAAGTCAGCATCTCCGACGGTAGTCTACCTTATTAAAAATATAAGTTTTCGATGTCCCAAACGGAGAGCCACTTTATTGTTTTAACGATCTTGGGAACATGATGAAGTATCCAACTGTCGTGTGTTAAATTATTGTGATTACGAGCCAGTGGTTTTCAAACATTATGCGTGACTCGGACATCTATGCAACAGACTCATATCGTCCTCGCATTCGCAAAATGAGGACATACAGACTGCTCAGATAACAGGTGTAGCCTACCTCCAGTTATGCACGGTTTTAGTCAAGTAATTTAAATGTGCTGGTGAAACAGTTGTGTACTCTGGGCACAGTTCTGGGCACAGTTCTTCCAGAGCTTCGTGCCAAGTAATAAGCGTTGAGTCGAGATGTTTGTGTGAATGAAACGAAGCGTAGCCTATAGGCTATAGTGTGACATGCGTAAACCAATGGTGTAGAGATGACGCCACAGGGTTTTATTTAAGAGAGCCTACGTTTGTATGTAGGCAATTTATATTCACAACACTTAGGCCTACTAAAATAAATAGTATTTTATTTGTAGGCTATTGGTTGTTTAGAGTAAAAAAAAATCGGTCGGTCGCAAGTTTACAACTGGCAAGTCGGTCGGACTAAAAGGGGAAAAAAATAAATATTTGGGTCGGTTCTAAATTGACAGGGTCGGTCAGGTTACGGCAAACTATTGTACAGAAAAATACAAATGACATGTCAAGCAGTCAATTGACTACATTGCAGTCAAGAAGTAGGGCAAATTAATTTATGAAACCAAAACGTGGGTCATAGTTGTCTAAGCCTCTATTGTGTAGCCTGTTAAAAACGTCGCCAGATAGTATTAAATCGGCAACAACACTGTTTTCTGCAGAAGCCTATCCAAGGCTACAGATTAATTCTGAACAGTTATTTCTCTACTGGCTCAATTATCACACCACTGTTTTGATTTGCGTAGCTGCGTTACCCCCAACACTGACAATAATGTAGACAGCAAATTTCGATTTCGATTTTCGTTACCACCTTGTAGTCAAGCCTTAAGACATACCCAAGTAGCCTAAATCGAGGTAATGTTTCATTATGCATGATTTATTTTGTGCTTGAATTCGTAGGCTGGGATTACTCTCTGCAAGTCTCCTGCTTTTTCATTAGGGGCGGCAGGCAGAGCGATGTACAGTGGCAGAGCGACGCACAGTGGCTGAAAGTGGTACTAAAGCTTCACGCAGCTTCACAGCCTCGTAATGCGCGAATGAAGTGGTCATTTGAAAGCGATGCCCACTGTAAGTATAACATAACGCATCATGAAGGCCTTCTACACTTCAGCGGTTGAGAGTGTTCTAACTGGTAGCATCATCACCTGGTATGGGAACTCCACGGTTAGAGATTGTAGTACTCTGCAGAGAGTAGTGCGCTCAGCTGAACGTACTATAAGAACTCAACTCCCTGCTCTACAAGATATCTATTCCAGAAGAGTACTCCTAAGAGCCCAAAAGATTCTGAAGGACTCTTCTCATCCTAACAATGGATTATTCCTACCGCTGAAATGAAGAAGACGCCTATGTAGTCACAAAGCCAGAACTGAGAGACTCAGGAGAAGTTTTTATCCCCAGGCCATCCGAACTCTGAACTCACACTATACTGACTTTGCACACATTCACTCCTCAGCACTCATGACCACCCCCCCCCCCCCCACACACAGACACCTACAAGACTTTTAGCACTTTTACATCCCTCTCCCTATGCTACAGACCTTTTTTTTATTTTCTTATTTCATCACACTTCAAAACACACACACACACACACCCACACACACACACACATATCTGACTTTCTCCAACTTTTGCACATCTCCATAGAACTTTTTATTTATTATTTTTGATTTCTCCTCCATCCCCAACACACACACACAAAAACACATACACTTACATCATCACTGTCATCACCTCACATACATACAGCACACTGCTTGCTACAGTAAGCCTCCTCTACATAATTGCTGCACACTTTGCTTCTTATTCACCTCTGTCATATCAGTCCTCAAGTACTGGAACTTCATTCAAAAGTGAAAAGCAGACAGTTGATCAGCTGTGTTCTAATGAATGTTTGAGTGTGTTTTGCAACATATTTGTTTCTCAGCAAAAGCCATGATGAAACAGTGACAAAAATATGACTATGCACATTATGAAATGGTGGGAAATGTTCCTCTCCACCTCACATGATGAGCACACATGAAGAAAATACAACTCACATCATTTGAAAATATTTATGTTTGTTCCAAACACCAGCTTTTATTTTCAGCACTTATCTCACACACAGGAACAAACTCGTAACCACATAGGAAGTCACCATCAAACATTTTACTATTAGCATTGTGTTGCCCCCTGCAGGTAACCCCCAGAACCTAGTCAACGTCAGCCGTTTCTCAGACGTAACCCCAGGCCTAAGCGGTTAAAACCTACTATACCTCCCTAGAGGTTATGGCAGATGGCAGGGACCTACTGTCGAGTGCAGTCGCACGACTTCCCTCTATGGCGCATATAACCTAAAGCTCCTATTTTTAAATATCCCCCTTGGAAGTTGATCAGCCTTCCGTGGTGGATTTATTAAGATGTTTATGAAATAAGGAGCAACTACGCCTAGGTCTCGAACAGTTGGCTAACGTGCAAAGATGTTTGACCCTAGAGTTTATCTAGAGACACAGGTTATAGGCTACTTCTTGCTCAGGTTTTATAAGGATGGAGATTTAGTTACCGTCCAGCAGCACCTAAGTCCAACTAACCCAAGTCTTAGACAGAGCAGATGAATAACCACAGAAGAAACCAGTTATCTTACCCTCCTGCTGGAATTCGTAGAAAAAACCAAGAAAAGACAAAAAATACTGCTTGAAGAATGAGATGCCAAGGTTAAATGAGTTCTTTACTTTTCAGCACTTTGGTGATGTTAACAAAATGCGGCGTAATATCCACTTACAGGTTACAAAGTTGTAGAAAATGTAAAAGAGTAAATCCACAAAAGAGAGTACAATAAAAATAGTAATCCACAGATGATGAAGAGAATACAATAGTAAATCCACAAATGGAGAAAAAGGTATATATGAAAAAAGAGTAAGTCCTCAAAAAAGGGAAAAATCCGCTGATAGTCGTTCGGCAGTCTCTTTACAGTCGGAGCACCAGTGCGATCCCGGCAACAGGTGGTGCGGAGTTACGATCCGCGGCTTCAGCCTGGCACAAAGTTCCAACACCTGGTTTCTCAACGAAGTACGGACAACGAATCCTGACAATCAAGCGTAACAGCAAACAGCACGTAGCAGTAGGAGAAAAAAGAAGATGCAGCCCCGATTGTCTAGTTCAGCCCTTATTTATACTAGGTAGACTTGACCTCCCCCACACATTCCTGAGACAAATCAATCCTATTTTCCCACGACAGTTTAGAAACTTCTAGAAGTTCCCACGAGGGCTGGGAATATTCTCACGTTAGCTGGGAATATGGCTGGGAATATTCTCACAATAGCTAATACATTCTAGAAGTCACTGATCTTAACCAACAATTTAAAATGACACGCATTCACATCCTTCTCCGGGTTACATTTCGGAGATGATACATCACATTCAAGTTTACAGATAGTTTTCAGAGGTTACACAAACAGTTTACATTCAATGGCAATTATAATCATGTGACACATTACATTTAGCAACATACACTTTTAGTCATCAAAAGAGATCGATTACATTCTCACAGGTTACATACATTTATGGCATTAACCCTTCACACAATGCAATCTGAATACATTCATTTGAACAGTTTAAGGCACTTTACTCATTTCACAGTTTTGAGACATACAATTCTTTTCATGCATAATTTCCTAGACTTTATAAGGTCATGCTACTAAAATACTTGTAATAATACATTTCATTCATCGCATGTTATTATTTATTATGAGGTCATTGTTTGCAGTTATGGTTCATCATCCATTCTTTTATTCACATTCAATAATCATCAAGTATTTCTGAGGTCAGGGTAATCTGGTTTAGTAATCCTGCACATTGTTCAACATCTGCTTCATCACATTCATTCACTTCCACGCTTTCAGGTGATCTTAATTCAAGAGTAGGTTGCAAAGTAATTGGTTTAACATTACGATTCAATTCCTGGTCAGTTTCTTTCCTGATTTGTCTAATCATATTTTCTAGATCATAGAGGTTACCTTGATAGCTAGCGCTGAATCTAGCCTTTCTGCGTTTTCGCCTTGTAAGACGTATTGGTTTTGTGCTACCGCTCTGTGGTCCATACGGTCGGTGTCCTGGCAACACGTCACCCCCTACGTGGAGCACAGGGCGTAGCACAGAAGTAGGCACTGCGTAAGGTACTTCAAAGGATACTGGACCCCACAAGATGCCAATCCGGGCTCCAGTATGATACTGCAAAGAAGCCCAAGGGGCTCGCGTCTGATAATCATAAAAACACATTAACACTACACGGGTCACTGGATAACTGTACAGAATTGGAATTTGTCGATATGGAGAGAGATTCCATGCATGCAAGACAGAAGAACTGATCAAATCAAATATATTATCAGGATATACTCCATTCATTATCAAGGGTTCAGGGCTGTGTGTTATTGCTACTACCTGTACCCAGCACTCGGGTCTAGCAGAAACGCAGATTCCACACAGGAGGTAGGTATTACTCTGTCGTCCGAGGTCATGGTCAGCCTGGAGCAGAAGAAATAACGCTATACCTGCCCGGGAACATCTGACGTTGCTACACACCTGTTCTGAGGCAAGTCTAGTTCCAGCAACACATCGGCCCAATCTGCCCGATATTCCGGGGTCTGTAGTGGGGAAGTCGGAGTCTCGGTCTGGACTATTCGATCGGTCTCCATCACATGGTCCTGGCTACATGAGGGAATAAATAAACATTTATCCAGTGCCCCTTTATCTGATATGTGGATCGCTTTTCCAAATGTTTGTAAAGGTATCGAGTAGGCAAAATAATCACATGACAGTGAACAAGAGACTAAAGGCCTAGGATGTCTTATTGCTGATTCTATGTACACCTCATCTCGTTTCATAATTTGGATTCCAGGGATATTCCCCAAAATGCTTGCCATTTGTCCTCGTAGGGGTAACATTCCATAAACTAACTGACACAATGGCTTCACTTCCCGCAAATTCAACTCTTGAATAAAGTATTGCACCTGATCCAGTGACATTTCACGCATGCATTCAACACACACTTTCCCCACCATGGTTTCAAAAGCATTGTTCAAATAGTCCATGTCACAAAATGAACATGCAGACTCTTTGATCATTAGAATTTGTCCCCTATAAAATCGTCGAGTGGGTCGGAGTCTCCCGATCCCCTGCTTCCAGATGTGGAAGTCCTAGGGTAACATTTACAGAACTCAGTTAGATACAAACTCGTGAGGAAAGCAGCAGCGTAGCCTGGTATAAACCAGACGGCGTGACATACTTCCAAGATTAAGATTATTACTCCATATATCACAGACTTCAGGACATCCAATCTATATATCCTTCGTATCTCAGAATCAGTAAGTCTTTCCCATATGGCCTGTAGAGGCGTCATACAAGCTAAATAGGTTAAGAGGACAACTGTAATTTGAAGGACATGACTGTAATTGGCCGCCAGGTAATAGCTTTCCATTAACAACACTTGTCTTACTATTCCCATACAGGTGACAACCCATCCTGTGATGGCCAGTGTCAATTGAATTTGTTTAAGTTCATTATAGGTTCCTAATGGTGCATAAGGTTTAAATAATCCAACTCTATTCGGTAGTATAGCAAATATAAATGTCACCACTATGTCCTGTGACTGCTGTACTAAAATCATAGTTAAACGCATCATATTAATGATGGTTATCAGAATGCTATATGGTGTCAAATCCATACTTTGCACAAGCATGTATCCGATCCAGATAATCGTAAATATCATGTAACTTACGTGAGTAGTAGTAGAATCCACCCCAGAGATGGATGCAATAGATGGAGTAGGTGAGGAGTTAGAACTAGCAGATGAGATATCCTGGTAATTTAACATATCTTGAGCCATGATTTCGTAGTTTGGTAGACCAAAAGTCGTAGTGAGTTTGGAAACTTTTTCCAGACCTTAATGTATCTGTCTAACAGACACCCCACACCCCGCCTTTCTTTAAGCGGGCGGAGTTATCGATATGCTTGACTACTTGTCATCAAGACTGTGCCTGAGTTCCGATCAGGTTGACTAAGAGTTTGTAGCATTTTTATCTTCTGAGACTTATATCTGTGTTGCATATCCAAATAACAACCTCTTAATTTCATTAAAATCCCTAACATGAAAGCTATGCCCAAAACTAATGCTATAATCCACCAGGCTTCTAAAAACCATTTTATCCCTTTCCAGATGCTTGCAAAGACCCCAGTGAAATTATCATATACGTTCTTCGCTCCTTCCGCTACAGCTTGTACTATAGTTTTAAAATCTTCCCCAACCTCTGTCCAATATTTCTCCCAAGTTAAATCTTTATCAGCTCGTTCACAAGTAATGTTAGAAAATGTTGGACTTTTTAACCATCCATAGTAATGTATGGCCTTGCCTTTACACCATACAAACTTTTTCCAATTGAGTATTAGGTTCATTAGCTTTGGATGGGGCATAATTGGAGGAAATATATATGACCCATGCAATCGTCTTGTGTTACCATCTAGTGTTCCCACATTATCATATCCTAAAGTAATCTTTAATACTCGACGCCAATCTTTTTGCCCACATCGTCGGTACAGATTATGACACATGCTGGGCAAAGCATTTCGCACTCCAGGACCTCCTGGTGGTGTGTTCAGAATCCACCTGGATTGAACCTTATACCAAATTCTATAAAGATACTCCCAGGTTGGTTTAGCTTGCTGAAATGTATAATTCCCTGCTGCTATAGCTACCCACATTTGTGTATCATTCCGCACTAAAACATACATCGGAGGTATCATAAAATGTTTGTAAGTCCAAGACTTAGGATTTTGTCCCCCTCCTACAGAGACATGCAATGAAGTTTGGGTTCCTGCAAAGAAATGAGTTAATCCGTCATACGTAGGATCCTTGTTATACAATTCTAAACTTCGCAGACTAGGTTGATAATATGTGGCGACATAGAGATATTTAGCCCAATATGAATCTTCCTTTTTTAAACAAGGAATAATATAATCATGAGTTTGCTGCTTCGTGAATCCATATATGATATCCCTGTTCCATTTTATTTCACCTATTCTACCATTAACAGGCACATGTTGCGCATACAATTTCGCACTCTTCATGTCCATCAATGGTGTACAGTTATATACTCGAGCGTATTTTGCAGTTCTTGTAATTGTGGCTCCCTCACCGGATTCTTCTGCGCAAAGATCTGTAACCCACTCGCCCATTCCTCGATTGGTTTGAGTGAGCACAGTTTGTCCATGCAATTTGTCATATATCAATTTTATCACACAACTTTCTATTTTACGAAAATCTTGAGCTATACGTTGGTTTTGTTCAAATTGTTGAGGGGAAGGTAAAGGACTCGACCATACGCAAACATCTATTAACTCACTAGCCTGCTTCTCATCAGACCAGTATATCATTTGTACTATCTCGACAGATAACCAATTCAATGTTTTATTTAATTCTTGATCAAACTCCACGTTCTTTGTTTTACAATCCCCTTTACTGGGGAATGAATAATGCAAGGGATATCTAGCGCTGCTTACTTGAAATCCCCATCCAAAAAATCGCTTAGTATTTAGTCGCACCTTCTCTTCGATACTCTGCGCACGCTTATCCACATTCCTAACCACTTGCCGTTTCACCTCTAAGGTCTTCCCCGAAGTTGTATTTCTCAAAATTTCCCGTTGATTTATAAGAATTCCTACTTTACCCAAATCCCAACGTTCAATATACAAATTCTCCACCAGCATAGGAATACCCTCTTCTCTCATATTCGCTTTTACCATCCAAGTAACTTTTCCGCCAGGATAAACGTATGTGTTATTATTTCGACCTAATTCGAAGCTACAGTTCCATTGTTTAATCAATCGAGTCTCTAAGACATAGAGTACAAGTAAGCATGTGACATTCTCTTTTTTATGCCATACGTGGCCTTCTAACCATATTTGTTTCGTGTCCCTATCATAATGCAACTCTGTCCTATTACGCCCCGTGCATCCATATAACTCCATTATCATACGTTCATATGTCGCACATGGTATCTCATGTAAGTTGGATTCTGATCTATATTGCCATAGAACAGAGGTAAGTTGGGACGATACATTTTGACCAAATGATTCCTTTTCCAGCTGAGTCTCATTACAATCAGCGAATACACTTTGACTAGCCCAATAAGATGGCAAATGAGCCATTCTGGTGTGTAAACTCACAGCAATGACACTTACAAGGATATACTTTTCTTTCATTAAAGTTATTCCTATAAAGTATAATAATATTAGGACTGATAGGAACAAAATTATACTCAAAGCTGCTTCGGCCCCGCGCTTCAATTTCATGCTGGATGTTGTTGAAGGACTTATTTCATACGATCAGGATTTCTGTAAGGACCAATAAAAGGATAATGAAGATTTATAATTTTCCAAGATTAGTGTATTACAACTAAGTATCATTGTCTTTATTTCAGTTTGTTACGATATAGTACTAGTTATTGGCATCCTAAGTACTTCCCCCATTCTGCTCACCCTTGCATTTAGTTCCCACCTACTACCGCAACTCATCCGTGAGAAAATAACCATTTTTTGCAACCAGGTTTTCTTCAACTCTTGTCTTGACATGTATAATGGCATTCTTTCACACTTTTATTGTCCCTATCAGCATTCAATCAGGAAGATCGGTCAAGCGCGACAACCACATGTACCAATTCTGCGCTAACAAGTTGTAGGTCTATTTGTTGTTCCCTTCCAGCCTCTGAGTTTTTCCAGAAACAACTGTCACCCTAAATTGCTATTCTTTTGCCCATCGTAAAACGTCTCCAGGGGTCATTTAGTGGGTTAAGTTGGTTAAACTAAGTGTGAACTCGTATGCTATTCCTTTCACGCTCTATTTTAACAGAGTTGAACTGTGTAATTTAAACTAACGCGTATACATTGTATTTATTCTATTTGTATGGTAATTTGCGATGATTTCCTTTAATTATCCTGATATCTTTATTGGGTGGATGTTTTTCTAATGATCTGGCGTAATCTACTCAGCGGTGTCCAACGCTTCCTTCGGACGGCTGCTCGCTCAGTACTTGTCACCTCTTGCGTCTCTGCTTGTTTAAGACCTTCACTTACAGTAAAGTATACTGATGCTAAGCCCTGATCTTCCATGTATACTGCATGCAATGTACACAATAATGGTTGTCCATTTCCACCAGTCGGACCTTCATGTTTACTGACATTTGGGAGATGGGCTGGCAGCAATCCATCCCAGAGATTCGGGGTCACAACTCTTGTTACACCAGCAACATTGCGTCTTATGGTTTCGGGTGCACAAATTAATATAGCGGTCTTCTGATATTGTCGCAAGCGGTCATCACCCCACATGGATAATTCTGTTAGGTAATATCTATGTCGGTTATTGTTATCTCTATCTCCAGCCTCCTTCGGTACATCTCCAATTAAATGCCATGGTATCTGTTTTGCGTTTAACATTCATACGGCAATTCCCTGCCAATTCGTAGGCAACCAGTCCAGTTCTCTTTCTACAACATCTCTTCCTATTAGATTTCCCTCCATAATTTGTTTTGTCCCAAATATAGCTTGGGCTACGATTTCATCTTTAACTTTTACTCGCAATAATGCCGGTTGCTGCTGCTCACCAGGCCATGGTAACTGTGCCTCCTGGCTCACACGTATTCCTGGAAAATGCCCCTGAATTTGTTCTATATATTGACTACACATTGATAAATCGGGTCTTAGATCCCCCGTATGCGCTGGATACTGCACAGAAGGTTTAACAAGCCCATACGCCTTTCGGATTAGATATCCATCACAACTGGTGACATGAGTTACAAGGCCCTGGCTATTCTTATCAGCGCAATTAACACACGTAATAAGACTCACACCATCCCATTGACACTCACAGATTAAATCTCCACTCTCGGTTTGCGTACTCTTCTCTATGATTATCAAGGTACGAGATGCCCGTGTTTTCCTACAAAGTTTACAAAATATTGCATCTAAAGCTTGACAAGGCCCTGCTTCACGTATATCCCCAAAATATGTAACATTTCCTGGCACACTCCTCGGTTTATCAGCCCCAATCCCGGACCAGGTTACATTACATACGAAACTATGACAACTTACGCAGTTCCCTGCTTGCCATTTTTGATGCCTAAGGAGACTACCATAAGTCTGCAGGCAATGCATTTTAGCCCGATCCAGGGCTTCATATGAGGTAGACAAGATACAATCTTGTGTCCCTCTACGAATGCGACAATAGCCTTTAACAGCAACAACACTCCACCACTTATCACTCATTTTGCTGGGGTTATTTGAGTTGTGTGTACTACTCCCTTTCGCTGTAGTCTCGCCGTATTATTACCCAATATCTCGACCACGGTATCCTTCGTCAAGGTCTTAGGGACAACAGGCTTTCCTTTGACGGGTCGGTTTTCACGATTATGGACCCAAACAGTGTCACCAACCTGCAACGAGTTAAGACCGAAATTATCGGGTTGCTCATCCAATAATGAAGTATCTAATGCAGGTCGTAAACTCCTTCCTAACAACTGTTGGGCGTGAGGAATTTTACCTATAGTATCATTTAGAAAAACATGCATATCTATCATGTTCTCATCCCATACACGATTATTTGTATTTGACACTATGAATCTTTTACATAAACCCACAGCTCTCTCAGCTATTCCATTGGATTGAGGTCTATAAGGAACACTATATATATTCCTTATGCCGTGCTGTTGACACAATTCTTCCACTATTTTATTTTTAAAATGTGTAGCATTATCAGACCTTAATACCCGCGGTATTCCTAGTTTTGAGAATGTGTCATCCATGGCTTTACGAATCTGGGTGCCATTTGCAGCTCGAAGTGGCACACAAACAATATAACTAGTAGCATTACACACTATAACCAAGAAATATGAATTACCTTTCTTGGTCTTAGGGCGCAACGGTCCCGCAATATCCATGGAACACACATCCCACGGGATAGAACTCTTAATACTGCCTTCCCCAGTATGTGAAACTGCCCGCGATCCGCCTGCTTCCGCGCAGTCTTTACATGCGAGTCGGATGTTTCTGATAACTTCTTCTGCCTGATTAACACGATATTTATAAGACTGTAACCAACGTTTTGTGGCTTGAAAACCCGGATGGCCTAATGCAACATGTAACTTTAATAAAAATAGTTTTTTCTCTTTATCCGGCACCACTCTTTCTCCATCCAATAAAGGCCAATTGTGATCTCCAAACACCATTAATCTACGCGCCCGAGCAAGGCAATCGGCACGAGTGTTCCCCACTATGTCAGAGGAATCTCCCGTCTTATGGGAAGGAATATGTTCTATTTTAACCGTTAGTTTTGTCAAATATTGTGCTATAACTCTCCATACGTCTTCGTGTTTCACAGGCTGTCGTCGCGCAGTCTGATATTCATTATCCTGCCATACAGACAATTCATCCTTTACCCCACTATACACATACCAGCTATCAGTTACCACACGTATGCGTTTAATTTTTTTTTCCGTATAGCAAAATCCATCGCTTCTAAGAGAGCCTGGAGCTCTCCCATCTGCGCTGAACCTTCAACGTATCCCGTACGCTCATGTATAATTTTATCTCCAAATTTAACCACAAATGCCCATTTCGCTTTCAAGTCTTGCTTAGTTTTCGACCCATCTGTGTATATTGTTATATCAAAATCCTGATTTTTAATTACAATTGGCTCTAGTTCAGTTTTAGTTACAGCGGGAAACTTAGTGAGGAACTGAAGCTGTGGATCTAACAACAAACTTTCAAAATGCTCCCACCTAGATGACGTGGCTTTTGCTCCAACTAGCTGATTTTTAGTGAGTTCTTTTAGCACTAAACTATCCGTCTTAATCACTATATCCTGCCCCATGGCTATATCTTTTAATCTAGGATAAAAGTGCCATACAGCTGCCAACAGCTGTTCTTCAGGGCAAAATTTTACCTCTATGCGATCAATACTACGGGACAAGAAATGAAATGGTGCTTTATCTCCTTCATTTCTCAGAGTCATCTGCACCCCATGTTCAGTTATCGCTAATTCCACCAATAACCGTGTTGTTTCCTTACGTGTCATTAGGTTTTCACAAGCTAAACATGCTTGACGCAGCTTCATCAAATGTGCTTGGTCACTATCTGTCCAGTTCCATGCTTTATTCAAAGCACGCATACGCGCATACAGTGGTCGCGCTAAACCAGCATATGCTGGGACATGATGGCGTAAGTAACCCATAAGCCCTAAACTGCTTTGTAGCTCACTCATATTAGTAGGGGCTTTCAAGGCTTCTATTTTCTCTGTTAGTGTATGAGAAAGTTTCCGAACTGTATCATCAATAAGAAATCCCAAATATACTACTTTAGCTTTGCACAGAGTTGATTTATTAAGACCTATCTTCATCCCAGCGGCGGTTAATTTTTCTATCACACGACAAACAGCAGCCAAATGCTCATCTTCCATATCATGGGATAGAAAAATATCATCAATATAAATTTCAACATCTTCATCTTGTAATATTGTTTTCATCGCATGCTGGAATAAATTTGGACTATTTATGAACCCCATTGGGAGCTTTTTAAAACACAAACTTTCACCTTTCCAAGTAAAAGCAGTTTTAGGCTGACTCCGTTCACCTAAAGGCATACTATAAAATCCATTGGCCATATCTAGACATGTTTTCCATTTCTTCGGGCGTATGTGGGTTAAAGTTGCCGTCGGATTCAGCATAGAGCGCCTATCAGCCACTGTTCTGCGATTTAAGGCTTTATAGTTCACTACTAGGCGATACGTATTATCTTTCTTCCTAACCGCCAGAATTGGAGAATTTGTAGGGGGATTATCTATTTTCCTAAGCACTCCTTTTTGTACTAACTCTTGTACTGTTATATCAAATTCATCCTCTGCCTCTTTTGGTAATTTATACTGCCGAATTGGTGCATGTATACCCCCAACAATTTCACATGTATACTTCTCTCCTAAATTCCCCACATCATTCTTATGGGATGCTATATTTGCTGCTAATAAACAAGCCCTCAGCTTATCCTTATTTTCAGCAGTTAACTCGCTATCTTGAACTTTTTCCTCTATCAATTGTGGCACATCTATCTCCTTGAGCCACCTAACTTTCTTCCGCTCCTGATAAAGCTTCTGCAAATCGTTTACGCAAATCAAATTCTCAGGACCCTGAGCCATGGGAATTCCTGCTATTTTAACTAATGGCAAACTCTGGATCCGTCCTGTTATACCTTGTATATTAACTGTCTGGCCAAGGGGCAATGCTGCTTTATCTGTAGTTACCGACATATCGGCCGCACTATCAAATAAATATGGGTCGCCATCTATATCATAATACATCTGTCCATTTTTTTCATATAACATGTATTCCATGCAGTCCATCAATCCCCGGCCGATTTCCTATGGTCTTGGTCTAGGCGCAACTGCTTGTCTCCTCGCCTCTAGAACACGCTGTTTTCGCTCCGGCGGCATTTTAGACCATTCCTCAGCAGTCACCCATGCTGGGTTTGACCGTCCATTCCCTCCTGCTGGGGGATTAGGTCTACGGTTCATCGATCTTAAATTGTACGTATTATTATTAGGTCTAAAAGGTGGCCTAAGTGGCGGTCGCATATCTGATCCTCGCTGCATCGCAGAATTAGAATCACGTGTTACAGAAACCTGTATGCTACGGGCAGGTTCTCCATCCCCGCGCACATTAACTCTTCCTTTATCTATTTTCTCCTGTAAGAACAGGGTTTTCTCATCATATTCATGAAGCTTCATAGCTAATAAATCAGGGCTGATACCTGGATATAAAGCGGCCAATTCCATACCCCCCGGTAACATTTTCCCCAATTTTTTAAGAAATACAACATGCCTTTCAGTTGGCAACTGAGTTTGTATTTCACGTAATGCAACAACCAGACTAATTTTCCCTGAAGTAACCTGCTTATACACACGACTCAATAGCTCCTCTTCGTAATCTTTACCATTAAAGCCAGCTAAACTGGATAAATTCTCGTCACTCCCCAACCCTGCTGCGGGCGGGAGTCCCGTTATCATTGAAATCAACAAATCCTTTGCAGTGGGCGAACTAGAATAGTGAGCTAACAATGGCACAATTCGTTTCATATATTGCCTATTATCCTCCCTCACTTCTCTTGTGGGTAAACATTTTAATAGTTGCTGCGCTTCTTTAATGGGATTGTTTGAAGGAAAAGATTTAGCAGCTGACTGTATTGGCGACGTGGGAAACAGACTATAAGGCGCAGGTCTCGTCTCCTGATCTATGTGTGGAGGCGGTGGTGTCCAGGGTGGAATTTGACAAGATGATGCGCGACTTGGGGAATATGTTGGATACAACATTCCTGTAGCCGGAGGAGCTATAATTTGTCTCTGATCCAGTACATCATTAGCCTGTATCGCAAGCACATTTTTCATATAATCATATCCGGTCTGGATAAAGGCTTGCTTTGCATTTGGTGTAATCCCCTGAGCTTGTGATAGCACATTAACCTCCGGGAGTCCTACATGACTCGCAGCGTGTCCCCATGTGTAATTTAACCGAGGCACCATTTCGTCCACGCCCTGCTGCAAATACGGAGTAGGATCTGGCGCAGTCCACGTGTTTAATTTTGGTACAGAAATCTTCCTATTGCCATATGCTTCTAATGTTACTGGGTATCTTGGATCTCTAAATTGCTCCCATGCTTTAGTAGGATCAAACATTTGCGCTGATTTACTTCGCATATTACGTATAGTATCAAGTACTTTTAACGGGGGATATTCCCTTTGATATCTATCAACTTCACTAATAACGGCTTCCTCCGCATCTTCATCAAAATTAACAGCCCTAGGCACACCATATGAACCTGAATCTGCACTATAAGCCAAACCCGAACCCCGTCCATCCTGTTCATCACCCCAGCTCACCCTGGGTCTAGAGCGACTACGCAACGCGGGACTTCCCCGCCCCGATACGCCTATCTTATTAGGAGGCTGCCTGGAGGGCAATGGGTGATAAGCCGTAGACATCGGGGACCTAATGTAGCTAGTTCGGTCGGGAGTCATAGGTAGGGGAGTGCTGCTTAATGGTCTAACAGAATCCCCTGAAATAGGGATAAAAGCTGATTCTGATAACCGATCTGAATTTGGGTTTCTCTGATTACTCCACCAAGGTACTGCGGGAGGAGGCGGCTGTATCGCCATAGGTCCCCGCGGAGTACACAAGGGACAATCTAATTTTAAACAGGTGCACTTACTATACTTAGGACGAGTACCGGTCAGTAGCATACCAGCATACCATCTCCTTCAGGGCTGCCACGGCTGGTGCGTAGGGATCCGAAGTTTCAGCTTCGGCTGGGACTATTTTCATTGCGGCCAATTGTTGCGTTGGCGGCCGGGCCGACTCAAACGGACTAGGGGGGATAGGTTCAACTAGAACTGGCTGAGAGGGGGTTAAGGACATATCAACGGTTTGAATTAGAGTCTGCTCCTGGGCCTGGGCTTGTTCTAATGTCTGTCGCAACCCAGTACCTTCAATTTCAGTACTCACTGATGACGTTCGCCCTCTTCCTCCATAAACCTCCCTCCTAAACGGCTCATCCAGCTGTAACAATAAACCTAATATTTCCCCTACTTCATCTGCTTTACACTAATTCCTACCTTCAGGTAGTATCTCATTACCTTCCAGAGTTTTAAGAAAAACTGAAGGTTTTTTCCTATAACATGCCGGATTCGTTTGTCGCAATTTCTCCGTAACATAGTGATCTGTGGCTATAATAGTTATTCTTTCCGCTTCTGCCACGGCCGTCTGCAGTTGTATCCATTTAACATACGCCGTGTAAATTTTACTGGCATCCTCTGATGCAACCATGGGCACGCGGACCCCCAACACAGTACGCTGTGGCTGTGCGGTGTCGACTATTCGCCGGATATCTGATGACACCAACGGGTCTTGCTGCATAAGCCCATACGCGGTTTGATAAAACGTGTCTAACCGTTCCTGCTCCAAATACCGTCTTGTTACTTCCCCAAGAACTTCATAAGCAGTAGGAACAAACAATACCACGTATTCATCCATAATTAACGATTTGAGATTTTTAGCTTTAAACTCAAATGTCTTTGTTTCTGTACACAAAATGTATCCGCCTGTAATCTACTGAACAACCCGTAGCAGAAAAAATGCGTTTAGAATCTATTCCCAAAAGTAAGATATTTATCCAATATATCTAACTTAGACTCCGTATCTTCCTTTTCCAGGCAAGCGCGTATCTCGACTATGTGTTACTTTCCGTAACTGTTTCTGCGATATTAGTGCAACTTCTTTCTGAGGTTTACACCCGTTACCCTCCTAATAGTCCGGAATATTAGGAACCGTCTTACTTTTACGGTCTCGACCCACGAACTTTCTGTAGGTGTTTTTGTCGAGGAATAACCACTTCCCCTCGGAACTTAAAACAACAGCCACAACAGTGTTTTGTCTTACGCGCTGTTCGTATATTATTTTATCTAATATAAGTTCCAGAGATAACCACCAGGACCGTTATGTGTCTATCAGAACACACCAAATGCGACGGTTAACACTTCTCCGACGCTAAAATTAGACTGATAATTAGAGTTGCGTTCTCAACATCTAATATTATTATCTAAAGGTCCTCCCGGGTTGGTTCGGCACCATGTGTTGCCCCCTGCAGGTAACCCCCAGAACCTAGTCAATGTCAGCCGTTTCTCAGACGTAACCCCAGGCCTAAGCGGTTAAAACCTACTATACCTCCCTAGAGGTTATGGCAGATGGCAGGGACCTACTGTCGAGTGCAGTCGCACGACTTCCCTCTATGGCGCATATAACCTAAAGCTCCTATTTTTAAATATCCCCCTTGGAAGTTGATCAGCCTTCCGTGGTGGATTTATTAAGATGTTTATGAAATAAGGAGCAACTACGCCTAGGTCTCGAACAGTTGGCTAACGTGCGAAGATGTTTGACCCTAGAGTTTATCTAGAGACACAGGTTATAGGCTACTTCTTGCTCAGGTTTTATAAGGATGGAGATTTAGTTACCGTCCAGCAGCACCTAAGTCCAACTAACCCAAGTCTTAGACAGAGCAGATGAATAACCACAGAAGAAACCAGTTATCTTACCCTCCTGCTGGAATTCGTAGAAAAAAACAAGAAAAGACAAAAAATACTGCTTGAAGAATGAGATGCCAAGGTTAAATGAGTTCTTTACTTTTCAGCACTTTGGTGATGTTAACAAAATGCGGCGTAATATCCACTTACAGGTTACAAAGTTGTAGAAAATGTAAAAGAGTAAATCCACAAAAGAGAGTACAATAAAAATAGTAATCCACAGATGATGAAGAGAATACAATAGTAAATCCACAAATGGAGAAAAAGGTATATATGAAAAAAGAGTAAGTCCTCAAAAAAGGGAAAAATACGCTGATAGTCGTTCGGCAGTCTCTTTACAGTCGGAGCACCAGTGCGATCCCGGCAACAGGTGGTGCGGAGTTACGATCCGCGGCTTCAGCCTGGCACAAAGTTCCAACACTCGGTTTCTCAACGAAGTACGGACAACGAATCCTGACAATCAAGCGTAACAGCAAACAGCACGTAGCAGTAGGAGAAAAAAGAAGAAGCAGCCCCGATTGTCTAGTTCAGCCCTTATTTATACTAGGTAGACTTGACCTCCCCCACACATTCCTGAGACAAATCAATCCTATTTTCCCACGACAGTTTAGAAACTTCTAGAAGTTCCCACGAGGGCTGGGAATATTCTCACATTAGCTGGGAATATGGCTGGGAATATTCTCACAATAGCTAATACATTCTAGAAGTCACTGATCTTAACCAACAATTTAAAATGACACGCATTCACATCCTTCTCCGGGTTACATTTCGGAGATGATACATCACATTCAAGTTTACAGATAGTTTTCAGAGGTTACACAAACTGTTTACATTCAATGGCAATTATAATCATGTGACACATTACATTTAGCAACATACACTTTTAGTCATCAAAAGAGATCGATTACATTCTCACAGGTTACATACATTTATGGCATTAACCCTTCACACAATGCAATCTGAATACATTCATTTGAACAGTTTAAGGCACTTTACTCATTTCACAGTTTTGAGACATACAATTCTTTTCATGCATAATTTCCTAGACTTTATAAGGTCATGCTACTAAAATACTTGTAATAATACATTTCATTCATCGCATGTTATTATTTATTATGAGGTCATTGTTTGCAGTTATGGTTCATCATCCATTCTTTTATTCACATTCAATAATCATCAAGTATTTCTGAGGTCAGGGTGATCTGGTTTAGTAATCCTGCACATTGTTCAACATCTGCTTCATCACATTCATTCACTTCCACGCTTTCAGGTGATCTTAATTCAAGAGTAGGTTGCAAAGTAATTGGTTTAACATTACGATTCAATTCCTGGTCAGTTTCTTTCCTGATTTGTCTAATCATATTTTCTAGATCATAGAGGTTACCTTGATAGCTAGCGCTGAATCTAGCCTTTCTGCGTTTTCGCCTTGTAAGACGTATTGGTTTTGTGCTACCGCTCTGTGGTCCATACGGTCGGTGTCCTGGCAACACGTCAGCATGCAGGTCAAGACAGAACAGAAACATGAACGTGTAGTAAACTGCTTTGGGCTTCCCCCACTATGGCTCCTTGTGTCTTTGTCTCTGGTATGTACAGTATGGTACGGTATGTTTTAGTTTATCTTCAAAATCTTATCACAGAACTCCCACTTTCCCCTGACCCTCCTAGGAATGCATACGTATGATACAGAAATGCGCAATTTGACACAGCTCGGCTCGGCTGAAGTGGGCACAAAAGCGTCAGTGCATCTGGCCCTGAGAACACTGTTGTTCATTTTTACCTCTTATGGATCATTTTATGACGGCTGAAAGAACACTCGTGTATATGTATGGCTTTTCCCCAGTATGGATCCTCTGGTGTTTCTTGAGATGACCCAACTGAGTAAACGTCTTTCCACACTCTGAACAGTGATATGGCTTTTCTGCAGTATGTGTTCTCTGATGGATAGTGACCTCAATGCTGCTTCTGAAACTCTTCCCACACGTAGAACACGCGTATGGCTTTTCCCCAGTATGGATTCTCTGGTGTCTCTTGAGATTAGACACCTGAGTGAAAGTCTTTCCACACACTGAACAGTGATATGGCTTTTCTCCCGTATGGATTTTCTGGTGTATCTTGAGATGAGCCAACTGAGTAAAAGTCTTTCCACACTCTGAGCACTGATATGTTTTTTCTCCAGTGTGTGTTCTCTGATGGACAGTAAGCTGCATGTTGGTTATGAAACTCTTCCCACATGAAGCACACTGATATGGCTTTTCCCCAGTATGGATCCTCTGGTGGATCTTGAGATTACACACCTGAGTGAAAGTCTTTCCACACTCTGAACACTGATATGGCTTTTCTGCAGTATGTGTTCTCATGTGGATAGTGACCTCAGTGCTGGTTCTGAAACTCTTCCCACATGCACTGCACTGATGTGGCTTTCCCCCAGTATGGATTTTCTGGTGTGCCTTGAGAATATCCAAACGAGTAAAAGTCTTTCCACAATCTGAACACTGATAAGGTTTTTCTCCCGTATGGATTTTCTGGTGTGACTTCAGAGTACACATCTGAGCAAAAGTCTTTCCACACTCTGAACACTGATATGGCCTTTCCCCAGAGTGATATCTCTGATGGACAGTGAGCTCTCCTTTGGTGCTGAAACTCTTTCCACAATCTGAACACTGATATGGCTTTTCTCCCGTATGGATTTTCTGGTGTGACTTCAGAGTACACATCTGAGAAAAAGTCTTTCCACACTCTGAGCACTGATATGGCTTTTCCCCAGTATGGATTTTCTGGTGTCTCTTGAGATGACACACCTGAGTGAAAGTCTTTCCACACTCGGTACAATAATATGACTTTCCTTTGGAATGTGTTCTCTTATTTGTGTTGATATCTGAACCAGCAACGGTACTCTCTCCAGCTGTGATCATTTGGACAGTTCCTGTAATTGAAGAAAATTGTTTAACATATAATCTCTCTTTCTTCTCCTACAGCAATGAAGATGTTTATATTTGTCCAGCTTGTGATTTGTGGTAAAATGATCAGCTAGAATATGATATGTGAGTGTCAACACAGACACAGATACATGAAGTCAAAGGCAGAAGACAAACAACACATGTCTTGCAATGATGAAACAAATCATGTGCAATGATGTAAATATTCACATGAAATCTAATATAAAAAATGAAGAATAAGTCATCATGCATTCAGGTTTTACTAATACAAACTTTTAAGTATCTTACTTGTAGTAGAGGAGTCATCATGGTTATAATTTTCTCCAGAATCAGAATCGTTTTCCTCTTTAATTTCCACTGATGTGAACTCCTCTTCTCTGCAGGTTGATGATGTTTCTGTCTCTGTCTTAAAGTTATGTTCCAGTACAGTCTTATCTTCCAATTTACTGGCCAAAATATGTTCACGGAGGAAATCATCAAAGTCTTCTTCTTTGATCTCCTTCACTGGTATTAGTGGTTCTGTCATTTCAAGCTGAAGTTCTGCTGTGCCAAAGAAATCCTCTTGAACTTTCCTTCAATTTAAAGTAACAAAATGTATGTATCAAACCAAATGAATAGTATAGTTGTCCTGTTGATAACATAACACACTGTAGGCTACTTCCACAGCATCTCTGACAACCAGACCTTTATCTGACCTGTTGGCATCCTGGACTCAATCTTACCCAATCACCTGCAAGAATACAGCATTTGCTATGCAAATGATAATGGCAAAGGATCATGAAAAAGGTGGCTTGTCCATGGATCAACCTTCACAAAGTTCACAAAAGAAAGTATGTGGGGTGGAGGTGTGAACTGATTGGTGATGGGGGTAGGAGACTGCATGTGGGGGTGGAGGTGTGAACTGTTTGGTGATGGGGCTAGGAGACTGCAGGTGGGGGTGGAGGTGTGAACTGGTTGGTGATGGGGGTAGGAGACTGCAGATGGGGGTGGGCTGCAATTGTGTAAACTGAGCATATCACAACAAAACAATTCAACCTTTTCTACTCTGTTCTAAGATTGTATTTGTGGTATGGCTTTGATGTTGTTTTGGTAACACTCCATAATAAGGTGCCATAATAAATAGCAAACTAGTAATTACCAAACCCTTTGTTAATATTTGTTAATTGTTACTAAAATATCTATTTGGCACAAGTTATTAGTTTTTTCATCATTAATTCAATATTAGTTGTTTGCATAAAATCTGTATGTTAATATTTTAACAAATCTATTAACTAATATTGTATTAATATTTGTTAATAGTTAACTAAATGTATTTTTGGCACTAATTAACAGTTATTTCTTACATCATTTAAATGTTAACTGTTTATTTACAAACTATATACTAATATAAAAGTTAATGACATATTATTATTTATCTAGCTTTTCTGATTAGCTTTGTGGAGAATTTATGGAATTTATGGTTTATGGCTTTATGGTCTTGTGGGGTGTATAAGGCACACCTCTTCTTCCACTTCATCCTTATTGGATACCTTTGTGGTTGGCTGTCCTGTAATTGGTGACCCTGTCTAGTGCTTGAATTTGGTGAAATTCAGGGGAGGGGTGTGGGTGTAACAGAGTTAGAAATATAGTTTAGTGTTTGTATGTGATTTTCGCCGTAATTAAGCAGCTTTTTTGAGATTGGTGTTTTGGAGCCCCCTTTGGAGAAACGCTATACTGCAGCTCTGCTGCGTTTTGTCCTTGTATTGTTGCCATAGCTGATCAGAAGCGGTATGCTTTGCATTGGGTAGGTTGACTGTATAAAGCACTCTCCACTTTGTTTTAATTTTGTAACTGTAAAATGTTGTTTACGTTAAAAACTTCGATATACCACCTGTATTATATTACTTTACATGTATTGTTAGGATTTGGTAGCAATTCTAGCAACTTAGAGAACGTTTATTAATGTTTTCATTATGACCACGAGTTCATACACACGAGTCTAACGTGACTAGCTGTAAACTCCGCTAGCAACTTTCCATGCATTCAGTGTAGTTTAGCTTAGTGCTCATGGAAAGTGCATTTCAGTCTAGCAGGAAATTAATGTACATTTAGTTTAGCATTATGTTTATGCATTACCTCCGTATGGTCTACGTCTGAGTGTTTAGTGAGTCTCAGAATATTAATAAACTCGTTCTGTGCACCTGAACATTCCATGTTGCACGTCGCCCTTGCTAGTAGGGCTGACAGTGATGGTAGCCTATAGGAATCATGCATGTAATAAAGCCCATTCAACTACTTCTTTTTATTTTGCTTGTGCAGATGCTGTTTTATGTATGCCAGTGTCTGAAGGCATGTTTTGTTTGAACTTTTCCTAAAGGAATAAAAGTGATAAGCCAGTTTTGGTCTCAGTTCCTTCACTGTCTGACTAATAGTTATATATTACTAATATATTAATAAAGCTTAACCAACTTTATTATAAGGGTCCCCCATACTGATAGTTATATATTACTAATATATTAATTAAGCTTAACCAACTTTATTATAAGGGTCCCCCATACTGATAGTTATATATTACTAATATATTAATTAAGCTTAACCAACTTTATTATAAGGGTCCCCCATACTGATAGTTATATATTACTAATATATTAATTAAGCTTAACCAACTTTATTATAAGGGTCCCCCATACTGATAGTTATATATTACTAATATATTAATTAAGCTCAACCAACTTTATTATAAGGGGCCCCACACTTATAGCTATATACTACTAATATATTAATGAAGCTTAACCAACTTTATTGCAAGCGTTTCTGGCGCTGACAAGAGTGGCGGCATGTCAAGGTAGCTCCGTGTTTTTTTCTTGAATTTCCCCTTCGGGATCAATAAAGTATCTATCTGTCTATCTATTGTAAGGGTCCTATGGGGAGTGGTTCATATTGGGATAGGCAGAAGCACAGTTTAATATCAATTAGTTAAATAATAATAAGTCATTAACTTTTCTATTAACATATAGTTTGTAAATAAACATTTAACATTTAAATGATGTAAGAAATAACTGTTAATTAGTGCCAAAAATACATTTAGTTAACTATTAACACATATTAATACAATATTAGTTAATAGATTTGCTAAAACATTAACATACATTTTTATTTGCAAACAACAAATATTTAATTGATGATGAAAAAACTATTAACTTGTGCCAAATAGATATGTTAGTAACAATTAACAAATATTAACAAAGGGTTAGGTAATTACTAGTTTGCTATTTATTATGGCACCTTATTATGGAGTGTTACCGATGTTTTTTCTCTATTGAAACTGCTCTTCAATGGGTTCTGGGCCACTTTGTTTCTGGTGGACCCAGGTGTGTTTGAAGCTGCCGCTATTGTTAAATGTAATTCGTGTCTACACAGACCCAGTTGGGTGTTGCACCTAGTGAATCAGCACGTCGCGATAAAGAAGGATTTATGCGAGTTACAATTGTTATTGTTGGGCAGACAAGATATTAAGTGTCGGAGTGAAGATGTTAGGAGCAGAATATAACAGAAGATGCCCTTACAACACAGTTATTGCACCTTTTAAATTCTTACGGGGATGAAGAAGTGCTATATGCTATAATGTATATATAATGCTATAATGATGCCGACCCGAAAAAAGTGGCCAAATGCGGCCAAAAATGTTGTCCATGTTAATCAGAAGCCAACATCTCACATTCCTGCTTGGGATCAGGGTTAGTTGGGTTCTGGACATGTTAATTGTGATCAAATGTCTTGTTCCCAACTTTTACTATGCAATGCCTCTAGAGCCATATACAAGGACTTTTCCTTGAAATAGCTCTTGTCTAAAATAAAGATTTGTAATATATAAAATATTTATGTTGATTCAAAAGTATATAACAACATTAGATAATAGTATATATATATATATACATCAGATTTGTAATATATAAAATATTTATGTTGATTCAAAAGTATATAACAACATTAGATAATAGTATATATATATATATATATATATATATATATATATATATATATATATATATATATATATATATATATATATATATTATATATATATATATATATATATATATATATATATATATATATATTATATATATATATATGATTTTGGATTTATAATAGATTATTTTTTTGCTACAAAACTATTAAACATGAAATGAACACAGAAAGGGGTTAAGGGGACAGGTTCAATGAGAAAGGATTACCTATACAAGACATGTTGTTCCAAAACACCTGTCAAGGATTTAGAAATATCTCATAAACATTGTTATATATGGCTCTTCATAATGCTGCAGAATGCTCATTTACTTGAGTGGGCCTTCCCAATTTTCACTGGTCTGATATTTCTTGATAACAGACTGTTGCTAAGTATAACATAACGCATCAAGGAAAAATAATTGTGTGCTTCTTATTCACGTCTTTCATATAATTCCTCAAGTATTGGAATTTCATTCAAAAGTGTAAAGCAGACAGTTGATCAGCTGTGTTCTAAAGAATGTTCAGTGTGTGTTGCAAACTATTTGTTTCTCAGCAAAAGCCACGATGAAACAGTGACAAAAATATGTAAGCTAAAGAGTGATGTCGTGGGGAGTTTATTTTTTTGGCAAGTAGCCGTGTAAAAAGAGGATAATGTATTAGAACACTGGTCACTATCAGGGGAAATTGATCCCTTCAGGGCAAAACTTACAAGTCAGAACTACATGAGAATGAAACCATAATGAATTTGGGGCTATGCACATTATCAAATGGTGGGAAATGTTCCTCTCCACCTCATATGATGAGCACACATGAAGAAAATACAACTCACATCATTTGAAAATATTTATGTTTGTTCCAAACACCAGCTTTTATTTTTAGCACTTATCTCACACACAGCAACAAACTCGTAACCAAATAGGAAGTCACCATCAAACATTTTACTATTAGCATGCAGGTCAAGACAGAACAGAAACATGAAAGTGTAGTAAACTGCTTTGGGCTTCCCCCACTATGGCTCCTTGTGTCTTTGTCTCTGGTACAGTATGGTACGGTATGTTTTAGTTTATCTTGAAAATCATATCACAGGTAACACAGTAATAAACTCCCACTTTCCCCTGACCCTCCTAGGAATGCATACGTATGATACAGAAATGCGCAATTTGACACAGCTCGGCTCGGCTGAAGTGGGCACAAAAGCGTTAGTGCGTCTGGCCCTAAGAACACTGGTGTTCATTTTTACCTCTTATGGATCATTTTATGACGGCTGAAAGAACACTCGTGTCTGAAACTCTTCCCACATGTGGGGCATATGTACGGCTTTTCCCCAGTATGGATCCTCTGGTGTATCTTGAGATGACACAACTCAGTAAAAGTCTTTCCACACTCTGAGCACTGATATGGTTTTTCTCCAGTGTGTGTTCTCTGATGGACAGTAAGCTGCATGTTGGTTATGAAACTCTTCCCACATGAAGCACACTGATATGGCTTTTCCCCAGTATGGATCCTCTGGTGGATCTTGAGATTACACACCTGAGTGAAAGTCTTTCCACACTCTGAACACTGATATGGCTTTTCCCCAGTATGGATCCTCTGGTGGATCTTGAGATTACACACCTGAGTGAAAGTCTTTCCACACTCTGAACACTGATATGGCTTTTCTGCAGTATGTGTTTTCATGTGGATAGTGACCTCAGTGCTGGTTCTGAAACTCTTCCCACATGCACTGCACTGATGTGGCTTTTCCCCAGTATGGATTTTCTGGTGTGCCTTGAGAATATCCAAACGAGTAAAAGTCTTTCCACAATCTGAACACTGATAAGGCTTTTCTCCCGTGTGGATTTTCTGGTGTGACTTCAGAGTACACATCTGAGCAAAAGTCTTTCCACACTCTGAACACTGATATGGCCTTTCCCCAGAGTGATATCTCTGATGGACAGTGAGCTCTCCTTTGGTGCTGAAACTCTTTCCACAATCTGAACACTGATATGGCTTTTCTCCCGTATGGATTTTCTGGTGTGACTTCAGAGTACACATCTGAGAAAAAGTCTTTCCACACTCTAAGCACTGATATGGCTTTTCCCCAGTATGGATTCTCTGGTGTCTCTTGAGATGACACACCTGAGTGAAAGTCTTTCCACACTCGGTACAATAATATGACTTTCCTTTGGAATGTGTTCTCTTATGGACAGTAAGCTGCATGTTGGTTATGAAACTCTTCCCACATGAAGCACACTGATATGGCTTTTCCCCAGTATGGATCCTCTGGTGGATCTTGAGATTACACACCTGAGTGAAAGTCTTTCCACACTCTGAACACTGATATGGCTTTTCCCCAGTATGGATCCTCTGGTGGATCTTGAGATTACACACCTGAGTGAAAGTCTTTCCACACTCTGAACACTGATATGGCTTTTCTGCAGTATGTGTTCTCATGTGGATAGTGACCTCAGTGCTGGTTCTGAAACTCTTCCCACATGCACTGCACTGATGTGGTTTTTCCCCAGTATGGATTTTCTGGTGTGCCTTGAGAATATCCAAACGAGTAAAAGTCTTTCCACAATCTGAACACTGATAAGGCTTTTCTCCCGTGTGGATTTTCTGGTGTGACTTCAGAGTACACATCTGAGCAAAAGTCTTTCCACACTCTGAACACTGATATGGCCTTTCCCCAGAGTGATATCTCTGATGGACAGTGAGCTCTCCTTTGGTGCTGAAACTCTTTCCACAATCTGAACACTGATATGGCTTTTCTCCCGTATGGATTTTCTGGTGTGACTTCAGAGTACACATCTGAGAAAAAGTCTTTCCACACTCTAAGCACTGATATGGCTTTTCCCCAGTATGGATTCTCTGGTGTCTCTTGAGATGACACACCTGAGTGAAAGTCTTTCCACACTCGGTACAATAATATGACTTTCCTTTGGAATGTGTTCTCTTATTTGTGTTGATATCTGAACCAGCAACGGTACTCTCTCCAGCTGTGATCATTTGGACAGTTCCTGTAATTGAAGAAAATTGTTTAACATATAATCTCTCTTTCTTCTCCTACAGCAATGAAGATGTTTATATTTGTCCAGCTTGTGATTTGTGGTAAAATGGTCAGCTAGAATATGTTTTGTGAGTGTCAACACAGGCACAGATACATGAAGTCAAAGGCAGAAGACAAACAACAAATGTCTTGCAATGATGAAACAAATCATGTGCAATGATTTAAGTATTCACATGAAATCTAATATAAAAAATGAAGAATAAGTCATCAAGCATTCAGGTTTTACTAATACAAACTTTTAAGTATCTTACTTGTAGTAGAGGAGTCATCATGGTCATAATTTTCTCCAGAATCAGAATCATTTTCCTCTTTAATTTCCACTGGTGTGAACTCCTCTTCTCTGCAGGTTGATGATGCTTGTATCTCAATCTTAAAGTCATGTTCCAGTACAGTCGTATATTCCAATTTACTGGCCAAAATATGTTCACGGAGGAAATCATCAAAGTCTTCTTCTTTGATCTCCTTCACTGGTATTAGTGGTTCTGTCATTTCAGACTTAAGTTCTGCTGTGCTAAGGAAATCCTCTCAAACTTCAGTATAGTTGTCCTGTTGATAATACACACTGTACTTCCACAGCACCCTGTGACATCCACCCTCTGCTATAGGACCTTTATCTGACCTGTTGCCATCCTGGAGTCCTTTTTACCCAATCAGCTGCAAGAATACAGCATTTGCAATGCAAATGATAAGGACAAAGGATTATGGGTAAGACATGATCATGTGAATGCAATATGTAAATGTATAATGGTAGGTGGGCGTGGTCATGGGTCAATCTGCGTGAAGTCCACTAAGGAGGGAATGTGAGAGTGGGGTGGAGGTGTGAACTGGTTGGTAATGGGGGTAGGAGACTGCAGGTGGGGTGGAGGTGTGAACTGGTTGGTGATGGGGGTAGGAGACTGCAGGTGGGGTGGAGGTGTGAACTGGTGAGTGATGGGGGTAGGAGACTGCAGGTGGGGTGGAGGTGTGAACTGGTTGGTGATGGGGGTAGGAGACTGCAGGTGGGGGTGGAGTTGTGAACTGATTGGTGATGGGGGTAGGAGACTGCAGGTGGGGTGGAGGTGTGAACTGGTTGGTGATGGGGGTAGGAGACTGCAGGTGGGGGTGGGCTGCAATTGTGTAAACTGAGCATGCCACAACAAAAGAAAGATTGTATTTGTGGTATAGCTTGGATGTTATTCCACCACAGAAGCTGTGGTAGGTAAAACCTACATGACTACAGTACACTAATACAACCTCAATTTTAAAACACCAATGGACTTTTGCATGAAAGCCTCTCAATGCAAGGCAAGGCAGGCAAATTTGTTCATATAACACATTTTATACCGCAAGGCAACCCAATGTGCTTCACAAAAAAATAATAAAACCATAGAAATAGATAGATACTTTATTGATCCCCAGGGGAAATTCAAGAAATATATTACATAGAAACATTCATTTCAAAATAAATTAAGGCCTTTGTGTCCAGAATGGTGGCAATTTTTATTCTATCTTCATGTTTACTAAAAAATAATTACCTCGGTTCTTATTGTTGAGCTGGAGGAAGTTATGGGACATCCAATTGTTTTCCAAAAACAAATATTTATGTTTTTTCCAAACACCAGCTTTTTCAGCACTTATCTCACACACAGGAACAAACTCGTAACCAAATAGGAAGTCACCATCAAATATTTTACTATTAGCATGCAGGTCAAGAAAGAACAGAAACATGAACGTGTAGTAAACTGCTTTGGCTTTTCCCCACTATGGCTCCTTGTGGGTTGTCTTTGGTATGTACAGTATGGTACGGTTTGTTTTAGTTTTTCTTGAAAATCTTATCACAGGTAGCACAGTAATAAACTCCCACTTTCCCCTGACCCTCCGAGGAATACATTGAAAACTACCAAGAAGTTCACAATAAAAAAAATACATACAGGTAAAGACAGCACAGAAAAACCATTAGACTGAATCAATGTTTTTTTTTTATTACACCTATGAGGTGCCTAATCAATGTGTAATGGATACATACCTGCATTTATGAACATTTTCACTAAATGAAATCTGGAAGCCCCTCACACCATTCTAATTCTAGAAGCTGTTCAGTGACAATTGTACAATTGTATGTCCCAGATCAATAAAAGTTTTTCAAGTCATAAAATTATGGGTTTTCTGGTGCCACTTGAGATGAGGTACCAGAGTAAAAGTCATACCACACTCTGAGCACTGATGAGACTTTAGAGTATGGACTCTCTGCTGAGTCTTGAGAGAACCCAGTTCACGGAAGGACGCCCCACATGTATCACACAGATGTGGCTTTTCTTCTGTATGGATCCTCTGATGGAGAGGACATGGGGAACAGCAAAAGCGAACAAACGGGTGGCACAAAGTCAATCAGACCCTGCAGGATCCTGACAATATGATCCATATCGGGTAGTTGTATAAGTGTACAGAGTGTGGAAAGACCTATTGTAGGTAATCTGAAGAGACACCAGAAGTTCTATACTGGGGAAAAGCCAGATGAGTGTACTCATCTAGGGAGGGGGGGGGGGGGGTATTTGTTTCTCTAAATACCCGGCATCCATACTGGGGATAATAGCCATATCAATGTTCTATGTGAAAGGGCTTTTACTAGTGTGAGTAATCTCAAAAGACACCAGATGGTCCATACTGTATCTTTAGCCAAAAGTCACCAAGAGAGGGGAAAAAGCTTAATTTGTTTAGAACACTCTGATGCTGTTTTTTATGCAGTTAAAATAAACTGCTAATTTTGGAACACAAATAAAGTTTTTTTTAATCAAGTGAAATGTCCTTTTAGATTATTTTGTGAGTTTAATGTAAGCTCTATTCTACAACCATAAAAAGTTGGGACGTGCAAAATGTGAATAAAGCTTTTTAAATCAAGTTAATTGTGTTTATAGTTTATTTTGTGCTCCTAATGTAGGGTGCATTTTACTATATGACAGTGTAAAGATTCCCACTGAGCAAGACCCTCCAATATCATCCACATGTAGGTGATAGGAAAGGAAAATCTAATTTTTGCATCCATACTCCAATACAAAATATGTTTTTTTTATTTCCATATAGTATATGTACATGTTTCTGGGGTATTTCTAAATCTTTTATAGGTATTTTGGACTAGCCAATGTGTTCAGGCCTATTTTTAAATAACAAAAACTACTACCTACACATAGGCAGTAAAGCCACTACCACTATCACTGGCAGGAAATAGTGCACTCTTCTGCCTCAACCTTAGGCAGGAAAACCCTCTACCTCCATCACAGGTAGGAAAACTGTGTACACAACCACTACCTCTCTAATGGGTAGGACAGGCCTTCCCTATTTTACCAACTTAAAAAGTGTAAAATCAGGGACTCACCACCAAGTTGTCTGTGACTACCAAATCCGGTCATTACCATATCCGAGACACAGGAGGATTTCCTCTGGCCAGGCTGGGTGCCGCAGAGCAGTGTTTGTTGCCGATGACGGCCTTCTACCAAGATCACAAAGAGATCTCCCTCCAGTCGACATGGTTGGGGTCCTGCGCCATTGGTCCTCCTCACTGTGCCTCAGTGATAGGTAATCCCATCCTCGTCGCCATTTATGTGGTCAAAATTACTCCAAGACAACTTGTGTGAGACTGCAGCTTTATTTTCGATACTGGGAGCATGTTGCCCACATATCTGTGATTGAAACCGTTACACAGACAATGCTCTTGGGTCAGGTGGACCCACCACATTATTAGGCTTTAATACTAATACAGCCATAACAATTTATGTAAATAATTAACAAACAATCAATCAATCAATCAATCAATCAAATCAATTACCAATGATATAGACATCATTTATGGTTCATATTTGTCATTTACCACTGTTAGATCGCATTTATGGTGTTAAGGGTATAAGACCTACAAAAATATGAAATTTTTAAAAGCATTAAGAAAGAGGCTCTAAACGAACCAGCTATGCAAATGAGAATGATTAGGATAATGGGAAGGAACCCTATTCACACAGCTGATGGTCCTCAGGGGGCCCAGGTCAGGCATTAAAAAAACTTCACAGAGAAGGGTGGAGGTGTGAACTGAAATGTGTGTGTGTGTGTGTGTGTGTGTGTGTGTGTTTGTTTTATGCAGCATTCATACCTTCATGTGTAAATATATTCCTACATGTCTATATTCCAAGTAAGTAAGTCACTGCATTTTAACTTGGTTCCAAAAAATTGTTCCAAAAATCAGCTGTTATTTTCAAAACTAATTTCATTAGAGAAAAGGAACAGACTCAAAACAATAACAAACTACAATATAAAAAATACATGCAGGTAAAGACAGCACAGAAAAATCCATTAAACTGAACCAATGTTTTTTTTAATACACCTATGAGGTACCTAACCAATGTCTAATGGATAAATACCTGCATTTATGAACATTTTTTCTAAATGGAATCTGGAATCACAGCCCCTCCCACCATTCTAATCCTAGAAGCTGTTCAGTGACGATTGTATCATGTGTCTCAGGTGAATAAAAGTCTTTCAAGTCATAAAATTATGGGTTTTCTGGTGCCACTTGAGATGTGCTACCAGAGTAAAAGTCATACCACACTCTGAACACTGATGAGACTTTAGAGTATGGACTCTTTGGTGTCTCTTGAGAGTACCCAGTTGAAGGAAGGACTTCCCACATGTAGAACAAATATATGGCTTTTCCCCAGTATGGATCCTCTGGTGTATCTTAAGATAGCCCATCTGAGTAAAAGTCTTTCCACAATCTGGACATTGACATGCCTTTTCTCCTGTATGGGTTGTCTTGTGTTTATTGAAACTATCGCAGGTGCTAAAAGTCTTTCCACACTCTGATACACTGATATGGCTTTTCTCCTGTATGTGTTCTCTTATGGATAGTAACCTCTCTGCTGCTTCTGAAACTCTTATCACACTCTGAACACTGATATGGCTTTTCCCCAGTATGGATCCTCTGGTGTCTCTTAAATTGTGTCACCTGAGTAAAAGTCTTTCCACACTCGGTACAATAATATAACTTTCCTTTGGAATGTGTTCTCTTATTTGTGTTGAGATCAGAACCAGCATTGGAACTCTCTCCAGTTGTGATCATTTGGACAGCTTCTGTAATATAATAATAATAATAATAATTAAGACATATAATATCTCTTTCTTCTTCTACAGCAATGAAGATGTTTAATACAAAGAATAAGTACCATTCAGGTTTTACTTAATAGGAATATGTGAAGGCACAGATACATGAAGTCAAAAGCAGAAGACAAACAACAAATGTCTTGCAATGATGAAACAAATCATGTGCAATGATTTAAGTATTCACATGAAATCTAATATAAAAAAACGAAGAATAAGACATGAACCATCCAGGTTTTACTAATACAAACTTTTAAGTATCTTACTTGTAGTAGAGGAGTCATCATGGTCATCATTTTCTCCAGAATCAGAATCATTTTCCGCTTTTATTTCCCCTGCTGAGCTTTCTTCTTCTCTGCAGGTTGATGATGTCTGTGTCTCTATCTTAAAGTCATGTTCCAATACAGTTCTATCTTCCAATTTACTGGCCAAAATGTGTTCATGGAGGAAATCATCAAATTCTTCTTCTTTGATCTTCTTCACTGGTATTAGTGGTTCCGCCATTTCAGACTGAAGTTCTGCTGAGCTTTCTTCTTCTCTGCAGGATGATGATACCTGTGTCTCTGTCTTAGAGTTATGTTCCAATACAGTTTTATCTTCCAATTTACTGGCCAAAATATGTTCACGGAGGAAATCATCAAAGTCTTCTGTGATCTTCTTCTTCACTGGTATAAGTGGTTTTGCCATTTCAGACTGAAGTTCTGCTGAGCTTTCTTCTTCTCTGCAGGATGGTGATACCTGTGTCTCTGTCTTAGAGTTATGTTCCAATACAGTTTTATCTGCCAATTCACTGGCCAAAATATGTTCACGGAGGAAATCATCAAAGTCTTCTTTGATCTCCTTCTTCACTGGTATTAGTGGTTTTGCCCTTTCAGACTGAAGTTCTGCTGAGCTTTCTTCTTCTCTGCAGGATGATGATACCTGTGTCTCTGTCTTAGAGTTATGTTCCAATACAGTTTTATCTTCCAATTTATTGGCCAAAATGTGTTCACGGAGGAAATCATCAAAGTCTTCTTCTTTGATCTCCTTCTTCACTGGTATTAGTGTTTTTTCCATTTCAGACTTCTGCTGTGCCAAAGAAATCCTCTCAAATTTCCTTCAGTTTAAAGTAGCAAAATCTATGTATCTGACCAAAGAACAGTATATTTGTCCTGTTGATAACATAAACACTATACACTGTACTTCCACAGCAACAACCATTCTCTGCTACAAGACCTTTAACTGACTTGTTGGCATCCTGGAGTCCATTTTACCCAATCAGCTGCAAGAATACAGTGCAAATGATGATATGCAAATGATAATGACAAAGGATTATGCGTAGGACGATTCCATGTGAATACAATATGTAAATATCTGATGGTCCTCAGGTGGACTTGTCCATCAACCTTCACAAATTTTACAAAAGAAAGTATGTGGGGGTGGAGTTGTGAACTGATTGGTGATGGAGGTAGGAGACTGCAGGTGGGGTGGACTGGTTGGTGATGGGGGTAGGAGACTGCAGGTGGGGGTGGAGGTGTGAACTGGTTGGTGATGGGAGTGAAAATGAATGAAGCAGACATAAACACATGATGAGGTTCTCAAGAAAGACCCCACAGAAGACAAGAAAAACACAATCAAAAAATGATTGAAACCATTACTGGAAAGCAACAAAATCGATAAGCAGTCATACAAGCACCTCATACCCAGTGTTGGGAGTAATGCATTAAAAAAGTAATGTAATTACAGTAATGCATTGCTTTTTGCTGTAATGCTGTAATGTAAGGCATTACCAATACAATTTCAGTAATATTTTACTCTGTACAATTCTCAGTAACTGAAGTTACTTTGCTTTTTAATCCAAAATTGAGAAATGCTCAATTGGCACCAGAGAAGATTATCCAAGAATTAAAAAAGTAATCTATGCTGGTCCTGGAATATGATTGCCTTGTTTAGATGACTTTAGAAAGGGAATTTGAGTTATCTATGCCATTCATGCAACAGATCTAACATGGTTAGGCTATACTTCTCATTTCATCAGCGAGAATAACTAAAATGTTGCTTTTATAGACAAAGATAGATCGTAGCCATTATTCTCAAACTATTTGCATTAAGTCTACACCAATGTAAGTGGAAGGAAAGGGACCAACAATGATGAGAACCATTTAAAGTCAACATACAATTTCACTATGGTTATATTTTACTATATTAAGTTGTGAGTGACCTTTGGCCTTTGGGGCCTACATTGTCCCATAAGCCATAACTGCAACCATTATATTGTTCTTTTGTTAGCCTTAAGCCTAGCTCAGTCATTATGCCATACCACATCACCTCCTGCCGTGTAATGAGCTGCATTGAGCACATGAATATCTATTGAGAACACCAAATCCATATTTCCTGTTATTTTGGTGAAAGTAATGTAAACGTAGTGTAATACCTTACAATTCAAAGACAGTAATATTGCAATGTAACAAATTACTTTGAGATGACAGTAACAAGTAATAAATAATGCATTACGCTTTTGAAGTAACTTGCCCAACACTGCTCATACTAACAGCAAGAATAACACCCCGGAACACTGAAAATTCAAAAACCAGGAGCACCTTTACGCCCGATTGTGGACAGCATCGGGTCTGTAACATACAACCTATCAAAATCTCACACAGAAATAATAAAACCATTACTAGGCCAAACGAAACAACATTGCAAAAACTCTGGCAAAAGAACTTCAAAATAATAAAGTGTGTAAGGACGAAATATTAATATCACATGACGTTGTCTCACTCTTCATCAGAACACCAGTAGAAGCAACCCTGGAAATAGTACAGCAACACCTACAAAAGGACAAAAACCTTAAGAAACGCACAAATTTGACAGTACAAGACCTCAGTCAATTACTCCACTTCATCGCCACCTTAACTTATTTTCAGTTCTGCACAAAGATATACATGCAGAAAGAGGGATTCGCCATGGGAGATCCACTATCAGCCATAATGTGTGGCTTTTTCATGGAACACCTGGAGAAGGAAGCAATAACATCCGCACCGGAGAAGTACAGGCGATACATGGATGACATTTTGGAAAAGGTAAAGAGAGGACATACACAAGAACTTACAGATCACCTCAATTCCATTGACCACACCGGCAACATAAAGTTCACACATGAAGAAGAGATAGACAGGTCCATAGCTTTTTTGGCCATAAAAATCCACCACACGATTGAAGGAGACATCAAAATAAAAATCTATAGGAAACCGACGCACACAGATCGATCAATACCTACTTTGGACATCAGAGCATCCAGTTGCACATAAACTATCAGTTAGAACACTACAAGAACGGGCAGCTTTAACAATGGATCCCAAGGACAGGGCACAGGAGGAGCAACACATACAGAACGCATTGAAAACATGTCAGTATCCACAATGGGCAATACAGAGAGGCAGGCAACAGGTAAACTAGGAAACACAAACAGAGAAAAGGAAAAAACATAAGGGACACAAATGGGAGAGCAGAGGAGCTGTACAGCCGTACAGACCTTGAATTTCCCCTTGGGGCAGCCGTGGCCTACTGGTTAGCTTCAGACTTCTAACCGGAGGGTTGCTGGTTCGAACCCCAACCAGTAGGCATGGCTGAAGTGCCCTTGAGCAAGGCACCTAACCCCTCACTGCTCCCCGAGCACCGCTGTTGTTGCAGGCAGCTCACTGCGCCGGGATTAGTGTGTGCTTCACTTCACTGTGTGCTGAGTGTGTTTCACTAATTGGGATAAATGCAGAGACCAAATTTCAAAAGAGACTCAAAAGAGTATATAATATACAAAATATAAGAATTTTTATAATACGGTTTTTATATTTTAATTCTTTAAAAATCAAATTAAAATCAATGCTATAAAATCATGTACTAATAATACATGAAATGATGGCAGATCTGGATATCCTAGACTCTGCTGAAAAAAACAATATATAATATGTGTGTGTGGCACTTACAATGACCAGAATAAATCCTTATGAATAAAGGTAGTGAAAATGCCCTAAAACAGCTTAGGGTTCTAAGGGTTAAGGGACATCCCATTCTTAATCCATAGGGATTAATATGACGTCGGTCCACCCTTTGCAGCTATAACAGCTTCAACTCTTCTGGAAAGGCTTTTATGGGAATATTTGACCATTCTTCCAGAAGTGTATTTGTGAGGTCACACACTGAGGAGACAGGCTCTCAGTCTCCGCTCTCTATGTTTTTAGCTAATGCACTATATACAGCACTTTGGTCAGTGCAAATTGTGGTTAAATGAGTGCTCTATAAATAAACTTTACTTACTTACTTACTAACAGGCAAAGTAACACTCCCCTAACGTTAAACATAAAAAAAGCATTGTATTATGGTGGCATTGTTCTTTTTGCACAACGTTGCTACTTAGTTGTTTTTTGGTATTTTATTTGTATAACCATATAGTAACGGTTTTAGTTATGTGATTGAGAAGATGCAGCTAATGTTGCACTGACATCCAGGTCGCCAATGTCGCCAATGACATCCAGGTGCGCATGAATAATAATTCAAAACGTGTACCGTGTAATATGAGGGATAATGTATAGAACACTTGTCACTATCGGGAAATAGGTCCCTTCAGGGTGGAACTACATGAGAATGAAACCATAACGTGTTTGGCATTATGCACATTATCAAATGGTGGGAATTATCCACCTCACATGATGAGCACACATGAAGAAAATACAATTCACATCATTTGTTCCTAAAACCAGCTTTTATTTTCAGCACTTATCTCACACACAGGAACAAACTCGTAACCAGATAGGAAGTCAAAATCAAACATTTTACTATTAGCATGTAGGTCAAGACAGAACAGAAACATGAACGTGTAGTAAACTGCTTTGGGCTTCCCCCACTATGGCTCCTTGTGTCTTTGTCTCTGGTATGTACAGTATGGTACGGTATGTTTTAGTTTATCTTGAAAATCATATCACAGGTAGCACAGTAATAAACTCCCACTTTCCCCTGACCCTCCTAGGAATGCATACGTATGATACAGAAATGTGCAATTTGACACAGCTCGGCTCGGCTGAAGTGGGCACAAAAGCATCAGTGCATCTGGCCCTGAGAACACTGTTGTTCATTTTTACCTCTTATGGATCATTTTATGACGGCTGAAAGAACACCCGTGTCTGAAACTCTTCCCACGTGTGGGGCATATGTACGGCTTTTCCCCAGTATGGATCCTCTGGTGTTTCTTGAGATGACCCAACTGAGTAAACGTCTTTCCACACTCTGAGCACTGATATGGCTTTTCTGCAGTATGTGTTTTCTGATGGATAGTGACCTCAATGCTGCTTCTGAAACTCTTCCCACGTAGAACACTGATATGGCTTTTCCCCAGTATGGATTCTCTGGTGTCTCTTGAGATTATACACCTGAGTGAAAGTCTTTCCACACTCTGAACAGTGATATGGCTTTTCCCCAGTATGGATTCTCTGGTGTCTCTTGAGATGACCCAACTTAGTAAAAGTCTTTCCACACTTTGAGCACTGATATGTTTTTTCTCCAGTGTGTGTTCTCTGATGGTCAGCAAGCTGCATGTTGGTTATGAAACTCTTCCCACATGAAGCACACTGATATGGCTTTTCCCCAGTATGGGTCCTCTGGTGGATCTTGAGATTAAACACCTGAGTGAAAGTCTTTCCACAATCTGAACACTGATATGGCTTTTCTCCCGTATGGATTTTCTGGTGTGACTTCAGAGTACAAATCTGACGAAAAGTCTTTCCACACTCTGAACACTGATATGGCTTTTCTCCAGTATGTGTTCTCTGATGGATAGTGACCTCAATGCTGCTTCTGAAACTCTTCCCACACGTAGAACACGGGTATGGCTTTTCCCCAGTATGGATCCTCAGGTGTCTCTTAAAATGTGTCACCTGAGTGAAAGTCTTTCCACACTCAGTACAATAATATGACTTTCCTCTGGAATGTGTTCTCTTATTTGTGTTGATATCTGAACCAGCAACGGTACTCTGTCCAGCTGTGATCATTTGGACAGTTCCTGTAATTGAAGAAAATTGTTTAACATATAATCTCTCTCTTTCTTCTCCTACAGCAATGAAGATGTTTATATTTGTCCAGCTTGTGATTTGTGGTAAAATGGTCAGCTAGAATATGATAAATGAGTGTCAACACAGACACAGATACATGAAGTCCAAGGCAGAAGACAAACAACAAATGTCTTGCAATGATGAAACAAATCATGTGCAATGATTTAAGTATTCACATGAAATCTAATATAAAAAATGAAGAATAAGTCATCAAGCATTCAGGTTTTACTAATACAAACTTTTAAGTATCTTACTTGTAGTAGAGGAGTCATCATGGTCATCATTTTCTCCAGAATCAGAATCATTTTCCTCTTTAATGTCCACTGGTGTGAACTCCTCTTCTCTGCAGGTTGATGATGCTTGTATCTCAATCTTAAAGTCATGTTCCAGTACAGTCTTATCTTCCAATTTACTGGCCAAAATATGTTCACGGAGGAAATCATCAAAGTCTTCTTCTTTGATCTCCTTCACTGGTATTAGTAGTTCTGTCATTTCAGACTTAAGTTCTGCTGTGCTAAGGAAATCCTCTCAAACTTCAGTATAGTTGTCCTGTTGATAATACACACTGTACTTCCACAGCACCCTGTGACAACCACCCTCTGCTATAGGACCTTTATCTGACCTGTTGCCATCCTGGAGTCCTTTTTACCCAATCAGCTGCAAGAATACAGCATTTGCAATGCAAATGATAAGGACAAAGGATTATGGGTAAAACATGACCATGTGAATGCAATATGTAAATGTATAATGGTAGGTGGGCGTGGTCATGGGTCAATCTGCGTGAAGTCCACTAAGGAGGGAATGTGAGAGTGGGGTGGAGGTGTGAACTGGTTGGTGATGGGGGTAGGAGACTGCAGGTGGGGGTGGAGGTGTGAACTGGTGAGTGATGGGGGTAGGAGACTGCAGGTGGGGTGGAGGTGTGAACTGGTTGGTGATGGGGGTAGGAGACTGCAGGTGGGGGTGGAGTTGTGAACTGCAGGTGGGGTAGGAGACTGCAGGTGGGGTGGAGGTGTGAACTGGTTGGTGATGGGGTTAGGACACTGCAGGTGGGGGTGGGCTGCAATTGTGTAAACTGAGCATGCCACAACAAAAGAAAGATTGTATTTGTGGTATAGCTTGGATGTTATTCCACCACAGAAGCTGTGGTAGGTAAAACCTACATGACTACAGTACACTAATACAACCTCAATTTTAAAACACCAATGGACTTTTTGCATGAAAGCCTCTCAATGCAAGGCAAGGCAGGCAAATTTGTTCATATAACACATTTTATACCGCAAGGCAACCCAATGTGCTTCACAAAAAATGAATAAAACCATAGAAAAAATATTAGATAAAACATTCAATTAAAAATGAATAGGCTTTAAGGCCTTTGTGTCCAGAATGGTGGCAATTTTATTCTATCTTCATGTTTACCAAAAAATAATTACCTCGGTTTTTATTGTTGACCTGGAGGAAGTTATGGGACATCCAATTGTTTTCCAAATACAAATATGTATTTTTGTTCCAAACACCAGATTTTTCAGCACTTATCTCACACACAGCAACAAACTCGTAACCAGATAGGAAGTCACCATCAAGCATTTTACTGTTAGCATGTAGGTCAAGACAGAACATGAACATGAAAGTGTAGTAAACTGCTTTGGCCTTCCCCCACTATGGCTCCTTGTGTCTTTGTCTCTGGTATGTACAGTATGGTACGGTATGTTTTAGTTTATTTTGAAAATCTTATCACAGGTAGCACAATAATAAACTCCCACTTTCCCCTGACCCTCCTATGAATGGATATGTATGATACAGAAATGCGCAATTTGACACAGCTCGGCTCAGCTGAAGTGGGCACAAAAGCGTTAGAGCATCTGGCCCTGAGAACACAGGTGTTCATTTTTACCTTACAAGGATCATTTTATGACGGCTGAAAGAAAAATCATGTCTGAAACTCTTCCCACATGTGGGACATATGTACGGCTTTTCCCCAGTATGAATCCTCTGGTGTATCTTGAGATGACACAACTTAGTAAATGTCTTTCCACACTCTGAGCACTGTTTTGGTCTTTCTGCAGTGTGTGTTCTCTGATGGACAGTAAGGTGTTTGTTGGTTATGAAACTCTTCCCACATGTAACACACTGATATGGCTTTTCCCCAGTATGGATCCTCTGGTGGATCTTGAGATTATACACCCGAGCAAAAGTCTTTCCACACTCTGAACAGTGATATGGCTTTTCTCCTGTATGTGTTCTAATGTGGATAGTGACCTCAGTGTTGGTTCTGAAACTCTTCCCACATGTTGAACACTGATATGGCTTTTCCCCAGTATGGATTCTCTGGTGTTCCTTGAGATGACCCACCTGAGTAAAAGTCTTTCCACACTCTGAGCACTGATGTGGCTTATCTGCAGTATGTGTTCTCTGATGGATAGTGACCTCAATGCTGCTTCTGAAACTCTTCCCACACGTAGAACACGCGTATGGCTTTTCCCCAGTATGGATTCTCTCGTGTCTCTTGAGATTAGACACCTGAGTGAAAGTCTTTCCACACTCAGTACAATAATATGACTTTCCTCTGGAAAATGTTCTCTTATTTGTGTTGGAATCTGAATCAGCAACAGTACTCTTCCCAGCTGTGATCATTTGGACAGTTCCTGTAATTGAAGAAAATTGTTTAACGTATAATCTCTCTTTCTTCTCCTACAGCAATGAAGATGTTTATATTTGTCCAGCTTGTGATTTGTGGTAAAATGGTCAGCTAGAATGTGATGTGTGAGTGTCAACACAGGCACAGATGGCTTTTTCATGGAACACCTGGAGAAGGAAGCAATAACATCCGCACCGGAGAAGTACAGGCGATACGTGGATGACATTTTGGAAAAGGTAAAGAGAGGACATACACAAGAACTCACAGATCACCTCAATTCCATTGACCACACTGGCAACATAAAGTTCACACATGAAGAAGACATAGACAGGTCCATAGCTTTTTTGGACATAAAAATCCACCACACGATTGAAGGAGACATCAAAATAAAAATCTATAGGAAACCGACGCACACAGATCAATACCTACTTTGGACATCAGAGCATCCAGTTGCACATAAACTATCAGTGGTTAGAACACTACAAGAACGGGCAGCTTTAACAATGGATCCCAAGGACAGGGCACAGGAGGAGCAACACATACAGAACGCATTGAAAACATGTCAGTATCCACAATGGGCAATACAGAGAGGCGCGCAACAGGTAAACTAATAAGAGGAAACACAAACAGAGAAAAGGAAAAAACATAAGTCCCATATACAGCCGTACAGACCTTGAATTTCCCTTTGGGGCAGCCGTGGCCTACTGGTTAGCTTCAGACTTCTAACCAGAGGGTTGCTAGTTCGAACCCCAACCAGTAGGCATGGCTGAAGTGCCCTTGAGCAAGGCACCTAACCCCTCACTGCTCCCCGAGCACCGCTGTTGTTGCAGGCAGCTCACTGCGCCGGGATTAGTGTGTGCTTCACTTCACTGTGTGCTGAGTGTGTTTCACTAATTGGGATAAATGCAGAGACCAAATTTCAAAAGAGACTCAAAAGAGTATGTATATATATATATATATATATATATACAAAATATAAGAATTTTTATAATACGGTTTTTATTTTTTTCATTCTTTAAAAATCAAAATAAAATCAATGCTATAAAATCATGTACTAATACTACATGAAATGATGGCAGATCTGGATAGCCTAGACTCTGCTGAAAAAAACAATATATAATATGTGTGTGTGGCACTTACAATGACCAGAATAAATCCTTTGTAATAAAGGTAGTGAAAATGCCCTAAAACAGCTTAGGGTTCTAAGGGTTAAGGGACATCCCATTCTTAATCCATAGGGATTAATATGACGTCGGTCCACCCTTTGCAGCTATAACAGCTTCAACTCTTCTGGAAAGGCTTTTATGGGAATATTTGACCATTCTTCCAGAAGTGTATTTGTGAGGTCACACACTGAGGAGACAGGCTCTCAGTCTCCGCTCTCTATGTTTTTAGCTAATGCACTATATACAGCACTTTGGTCAGTGCAAATTGTGGTTAAATGAGTGCTCTATAAATAAACTTTACTTACTTACTTACTAACAGGCAAAGTAACACTCCCCTAACGTTAAACATAAAAAAAGCATTGTATTATGGTGGCATTGTTCTTTTTGCACAACGTTGCTACTTAGTTGTTTTTTGGTATTTTATTTGTATAACCATATAGTAACGGTTTTAGTTATGTGATTGAGAAGATGCAGCTAATGTTGCACTGACATCCAGGTCGCCAATGTCGCCAATGACATCCAGGTGCGCATGAATAATAATTCAAAACGTGTACCGTGTAATATGAGGGATAATGTATAGAACACTTGTCACTATCGGGAAATAGGTCCCTTCAGGGTGGAACTACATGAGAATGAAACCATAACGTGTTTGGCATTATGCACATTATCAAATGGTGGGAATTCTCCACCTCACATGATGAGCACACATGAAGAAAATACAATTCACATCATTTGTTCCTAAAACCAGCTTTTATTTTCAGCACTTATCTCACACACAGGAACAAACTCGTAACCAGATAGGAAGTCAAAATCAAACATTTTACTATTAGCATGTAGGTCAAGACAGAACAGAAACATGAACGTGTAGTAAACTGCTTTGGGCTTCCCCCACTATGGCTCCTTGTGTCTTTGTCTCTGGTATGTACAGTATGGTACGGTATGTTTTAGTTTATCTTGAAAATCATATCACAGGTAGCACAGTAATAAACTCCCACTTTCCCCTGACCCTCCTAGGAATGCATACGTATGATACAGAAATGTGCAATTTGACACAGCTCGGCTCGGCTGAAGTAGGCACAAAAGCATCAGTGCATCTGGCCCTGAGAACACTGTTGTTCATTTTTACCTCTTATGGATCATTTTATGACGGCTGAAAGAACACCCGTGTCTGAAACTCTTCCCACGTGTGGGGCATATGTACGGCTTTTCCCCAGTATGGATCCTCTGGTGTTTCTTGAGATGACCCAACTGAGTAAACGTCTTTCCACACTCTGAGCACTGATATGGCTTTTCTGCAGTATGTGTTTTCTGATGGATAGTGACCTCAATGCTGCTTCTGAAACTCTTCCCACGTAGAACACTGATATGGCTTTTCCCCAGTATGGATTCTCTGGTGTCTCTTGAGATTATACACCTGAGTGAAAGTCTTTCCACACTCTGAACAGTGATATGGCTTTTCCCCAGTATGGATTCTCTGGTGTCTCTTGAGATGACCCAACTTAGTAAAAGTCTTTCCACACTTTGAGCACTGATATGGTTTTTCTCCAGTGTGTGTTCTCTGATGGTCAGCAAGCTGCATGTTGGTTATGAAACTCTTCCCACATGAAGCACACTGATATGGCTTTTCCCCAGTATGGGTCCTCTGGTGGATCTTGAGATTAAACACCTGAGTGAAAGTCTTTCCACAATCTGAACACTGATATGGCTTTTCTCCCGTATGGATTTTCTGGTGTGACTTCAGAGTACAAATCTGACGAAAAGTCTTTCCACACTCTGAACACTGATATGGCTTTTCTCCAGTATGTGTTCTCTGATGGATAGTGACCTCAATGCTGCTTCTGAAACTCTTCCCACACGTAGAACACGGGTATGGCTTTTCCCCAGTATGGATCCTCAGGTGTCTCTTAAAATGTGTCACCTGAGTGAAAGTCTTTCCACACTCAGTACAATAATATGACTTTCCTCTGGAATGTGTTCTCTTATTTGTGTTGATATCTGAACCAGCAACGGTACTCTGTCCAGCTGTGATCATTTGGACAGTTCCTGTAATTGAAGAAAATTGTTTAACATATAATCTCTCTCTTTCTTCTCCTACAGCAATGAAGATGTTTATATTTGTCCAGCTTGTGATTTGTGGTAAAATGGTCAGCTAGAATATGATATATGAGTGTCAACACAGACACAGATACATGAAGTCCAAGGCAGAAGACAAACAACAAATGTCTTGCAATGATGAAACAAATCATGTGCAATGATTTAAGTATTCACATGAAATCTAATATAAAAAATGAAGAATAAGTCATCAAGCATTCAGGTTTTACTAATACAAACTTTTAAGTATCTTACTTGTAGTAGAGGAGTCATCATGGTCATCATTTTCTCCAGAATCAGAATCATTTTCCTCTTTAATGTCCACTGGTGTGAACTCCTCTTCTCTGCAGGTTGATGATGCTTGTATCTCAATCTTAAAGTCATGTTCCAGTACAGTCTTATCTTCCAATTTACTGGCCAAAATATGTTCACGGAGGAAATCATCAAAGTCTTCTTCTTTGATCTCCTTCACTGGTATTAGTAGTTCTGTCATTTCAGACTTAAGTTCTGCTGTGCTAAGGAAATCCTCTCAAACTTCAGTATAGTTGTCCTGTTGATAATACACACTGTACTTCCACAGCACCCTGTGACAACCACCCTCTGCTATAGGACCTTTATCTGACCTGTTGCCATCCTGGAGTCCTTTTTACCCAATCAGCTGCAAGAATACAGCATTTGCAATGCAAATGATAAGGACAAAGGATTATGGGTAAAACATGACCATGTGAATGCAATATGTAAATGTATAATGGTAGGTGGGCGTGGTCATGGGTCAATCTGCGTGAAGTCCACTAAGGAGGGAATGTGAGAGTGGGGTGGAGGTGTGAACTGGTTGGTGATGGGGGTAGGAGACTGCAGGTGGGGGTGGAGGTGTGAACTGGTGAGTGATGGGGGTAGGAGACTGCAGGTGGGGTGGAGGTGTGAACTGGTTGGTGATGGGGGTAGGAGACTGCAGGTGGGGGTGGAGTTGTGAACTGCAGGTGGGGTAGGAGACTGCAGGTGGGGTGGAGGTGTGAACTGGTTGGTGATGGGGTTAGGACACTGCAGGTGGGGGTGGGCTGCAATTGTGTAAACTGAGCATGCCACAACAAAAGAAAGATTGTATTTGTGGTATAGCTTGGATGTTATTCCACCACAGAAGCTGTGGTAGGTAAAACCTACATGACTACAGTACACTAATACAACCTCAATTTTAAAACACCAATGGACTTTTTGCATGAAAGCCTCTCAATGCAAGGCAAGGCAGGCAAATTTGTTCATATAACACATTTTATACCGCAAGGCAACCCAATGTGCTTCACAAAAAATGAATAAAACCATAGAAAAAATATTAGATAAAACATTCAATTAAAAATGAATAGGCTTTAAGGCCTTTGTGTCCAGAATGGTGGCAATTTTATTCTATCTTCATGTTTACCAAAAAATAATTACCTCGGTTTTTATTGTTGACCTGGAGGAAGTTATGGGACATCCAATTGTTTTCCAAATACAAATATGTATTTTTGTTCCAAACACCAGATTTTTCAGCACTTATCTCACACACAGCAACAAACTCGTAACCAGATAGGAAGTCACCATCAAGCATTTTACTGTTAGCATGTAGGTCAAGACAGAACATGAACATGAAAGTGTAGTAAACTGCTTTGGCCTTCCCCCACTATGGCTCCTTGTGTCTTTGTCTCTGGTATGTACAGTATGGTACGGTATGTTTTAGTTTATTTTGAAAATCTTATCACAGGTAGCACAATAATAAACTCCCACTTTCCCCTGACCCTCCTATGAATGGATATGTATGATACAGAAATGCGCAATTTGACACAGCTCGGCTCAGCTGAAGTGGGCACAAAAGCGTTAGAGCATCTGGCCCTGAGAACACAGGTGTTCATTTTTACCTTACAAGGATCATTTTATGACGGCTGAAAGAAAAATCATGTCTGAAACTCTTCCCACATGTGGGACATATGTACGGCTTTTCCCCAGTATGAATCCTCTGGTGTATCTTGAGATGACACAACTTAGTAAATGTCTTTCCACACTCTGAGCACTGTTTTGGTCTTTCTGCAGTGTGTGTTCTCTGATGGACAGTAAGGTGTTTGTTGGTTATGAAACTCTTCCCACATGTAACACACTGATATGGCTTTTCCCCAGTATGGATCCTCTGGTGGATCTTGAGATTATACACCCGAGCAAAAGTCTTTCCACACTCTGAACAGTGATATGGCTTTTCTCCTGTATGTGTTCTAATGTGGATAGTGACCTCAGTGTTGGTTCTGAAACTCTTCCCACATGTTGAACACTGATATGGCTTTTCCCCAGTATGGATTCTCTGGTGTTCCTTGAGATGACCCACCTGAGTAAAAGTCTTTCCACACTCTGAGCACTGATGTGGCTTATCTGCAGTATGTGTTCTCTGATGGATAGTGACCTCAATGCTGCTTCTGAAACTCTTCCCACACGTAGAACACGCGTATGGCTTTTCCCCAGTATGGATTCTCTCGTGTCTCTTGAGATTAGACACCTGAGTGAAAGTCTTTCCACACTCAGTACAATAATATGACTTTCCTCTGGAAAATGTTCTCTTATTTGTGTTGGAATCTGAATCAGCAACAGTACTCTTCCCAGCTGTGATCATTTGGACAGTTCCTGTAATTGAAGAAAATTGTTTAACGTATAATCTCTCTTTCTTCTCCTACAGCAATGAAGATGTTTATATTTGTCCAGCTTGTGATTTGTGGTAAAATGGTCAGCTAGAATGTGATGTGTGAGTGTCAACACAGGCACAGATGGCTTTTTCATGGAACACCTGGAGAAGGAAGCAATAACATCCGCACCGGAGAAGTACAGGCGATACGTGGATGACATTTTGGAAAAGGTAAAGAGAGGACATACACAAGAACTCACAGATCACCTCAATTCCATTGACCACACTGGCAACATAAAGTTCACACATGAAGAAGACATAGACAGGTCCATAGCTTTTTTGGACATAAAAATCCACCACACGATTGAAGGAGACATCAAAATAAAAATCTATAGGAAACCGACGCACACAGATCAATACCTACTTTGGACATCAGAGCATCCAGTTGCACATAAACTATCAGTGGTTAGAACACTACAAGAACGGGCAGCTTTAACAATGGATCCCAAGGACAGGGCACAGGAGGAGCAACACATACAGAACGCATTGAAAACATGTCAGTATCCACAATGGGCAATACAGAGAGGCGCGCAACAGGTAAACTAATAAGAGGAAACACAAACAGAGAAAAGGAAAAAACATAAGTCCCATATACAGCCGTACAGACCTTGAATTTCCCTTTGGGGCAGCCGTGGCCTACTGGTTAGCTTCAGACTTCTAACCAGAGGGTTGCTAGTTCGAACCCCAACCAGTAGGCATGGCTGAAGTGCCCTTGAGCAAGGCACCTAACCCCTCACTGCTCCCCGAGCACCGCTGTTGTTGCAGGCAGCTCACTGCGCCGGGATTAGTGTGTGCTTCACTTCACTGTGTGCTGAGTGTGTTTCACTAATTGGGATAAATGCAGAGACCAAATTTCAAAAGAGACTCAAAAGAGTATGTATATATATATATATATATATATATACAAAATATAAGAATTTTTATAATACGGTTTTTATTTTTTTCATTCTTTAAAAATCAAAATAAAATCAATGCTATAAAATCATGTACTAATACTACATGAAATGATGGCAGATCTGGATAGCCTAGACTCTGCTGAAAAAAACAATATATAATATGTGTGTGTGGCACTTACAATGACCAGAATAAATCCTTTGTAATAAAGGTAGTGAAAATGCCCTAAAACAGCTTAGGGTTCTAAGGGTTAAGGGACATCCCATTCTTAATCCATAGGGATTAATATGACGTCGGTCCACCCTTTGCAGCTATAACAGCTTCAACTCTTCTGGAAAGGCTTTTATGGGAATATTTGACCATTCTTCCAGAAGTGTATTTGTGAGGTCACACACTGAGGAGACAGGCTCTCAGTCTCCGCTCTCTATGTTTTTAGCTAATGCACTATATACAGCACTTTGGTCAGTGCAAATTGTGGTTAAATGAGTGCTCTATAAATAAACTTTACTTACTTACTTACTAACAGGCAAAGTAACACTCCCCTAACGTTAAACATAAAAAAAGCATTGTATTATGGTGGCATTGTTCTTTTTGCACAACGTTGCTACTTAGTTGTTTTTTGGTATTTTATTTGTATAACCATATAGTAACGGTTTTAGTTATGTGATTGAGAAGATGCAGCTAATGTTGCACTGACATCCAGGTCGCCAATGTCGCCAATGACATCCAGGTGCGCATGAATAATAATTCAAAACGTGTACCGTGTAATATGAGGGATAATGTATAGAACACTTGTCACTATCGGGAAATAGGTCCCTTCAGGGTGGAACTACATGAGAATGAAACCATAACGTGTTTGGCATTATGCACATTATCAAATGGTGGGAATTCTCCACCTCACATGATGAGCACACATGAAGAAAATACAATTCACATCATTTGTTCCTAAAACCAGCTTTTATTTTCAGCACTTATCTCACACACAGGAACAAACTCGTAACCAGATAGGAAGTCAAAATCAAACATTTTACTATTAGCATGTAGGTCAAGACAGAACAGAAACATGAACGTGTAGTAAACTGCTTTGGGCTTCCCCCACTATGGCTCCTTGTGTCTTTGTCTCTGGTATGTACAGTATGGTACGGTATGTTTTAGTTTATCTTGAAAATCATATCACAGGTAGCACAGTAATAAACTCCCACTTTCCCCTGACCCTCCTAGGAATGCATACGTATGATACAGAAATGTGCAATTTGACACAGCTCGGCTCGGCTGAAGTAGGCACAAAAGCATCAGTGCATCTGGCCCTGAGAACACTGTTGTTCATTTTTACCTCTTATGGATCATTTTATGACGGCTGAAAGAACACCCGTGTCTGAAACTCTTCCCACGTGTGGGGCATATGTACGGCTTTTCCCCAGTATGGATCCTCTGGTGTTTCTTGAGATGACCCAACTGAGTAAACGTCTTTCCACACTCTGAGCACTGATATGGCTTTTCTGCAGTATGTGTTTTCTGATGGATAGTGACCTCAATGCTGCTTCTGAAACTCTTCCCACGTAGAACACTGATATGGCTTTTCCCCAGTATGGATTCTCTGGTGTCTCTTGAGATTATACACCTGAGTGAAAGTCTTTCCACACTCTGAACAGTGATATGGCTTTTCCCCAGTATGGATTCTCTGGTGTCTCTTGAGATGACCCAACTTAGTAAAAGTCTTTCCACACTTTGAGCACTGATATGGTTTTTCTCCAGTGTGTGTTCTCTGATGGTCAGCAAGCTGCATGTTGGTTATGAAACTCTTCCCACATGAAGCACACTGATATGGCTTTTCCCCAGTATGGGTCCTCTGGTGGATCTTGAGATTAAACACCTGAGTGAAAGTCTTTCCACAATCTGAACACTGATATGGCTTTTCTCCCGTATGGATTTTCTGGTGTGACTTCAGAGTACAAATCTGACGAAAAGTCTTTCCACACTCTGAACACTGATATGGCTTTTCTCCAGTATGTGTTCTCTGATGGATAGTGACCTCAATGCTGCTTCTGAAACTCTTCCCACACGTAGAACACGGGTATGGCTTTTCCCCAGTATGGATCCTCAGGTGTCTCTTAAAATGTGTCACCTGAGTGAAAGTCTTTCCACACTCAGTACAATAATATGACTTTCCTCTGGAATGTGTTCTCTTATTTGTGTTGATATCTGAACCAGCAACGGTACTCTGTCCAGCTGTGATCATTTGGACAGTTCCTGTAATTGAAGAAAATTGTTTAACATATAATCTCTCTCTTTCTTCTCCTACAGCAATGAAGATGTTTATATTTGTCCAGCTTGTGATTTGTGGTAAAATGGTCAGCTAGAATATGATATATGAGTGTCAACACAGACACAGATACATGAAGTCCAAGGCAGAAGACAAACAACAAATGTCTTGCAATGATGAAACAAATCATGTGCAATGATTTAAGTATTCACATGAAATCTAATATAAAAAATGAAGAATAAGTCATCAAGCATTCAGGTTTTACTAATACAAACTTTTAAGTATCTTACTTGTAGTAGAGGAGTCATCATGGTCATCATTTTCTCCAGAATCAGAATCATTTTCCTCTTTAATGTCCACTGGTGTGAACTCCTCTTCTCTGCAGGTTGATGATGCTTGTATCTCAATCTTAAAGTCATGTTCCAGTACAGTCTTATCTTCCAATTTACTGGCCAAAATATGTTCACGGAGGAAATCATCAAAGTCTTCTTCTTTGATCTCCTTCACTGGTATTAGTAGTTCTGTCATTTCAGACTTAAGTTCTGCTGTGCTAAGGAAATCCTCTCAAACTTCAGTATAGTTGTCCTGTTGATAATACACACTGTACTTCCACAGCACCCTGTGACAACCACCCTCTGCTATAGGACCTTTATCTGACCTGTTGCCATCCTGGAGTCCTTTTTACCCAATCAGCTGCAAGAATACAGCATTTGCAATGCAAATGATAAGGACAAAGGATTATGGGTAAAACATGACCATGTGAATGCAATATGTAAATGTATAATGGTAGGTGGGCGTGGTCATGGGTCAATCTGCGTGAAGTCCACTAAGGAGGGAATGTGAGAGTGGGGTGGAGGTGTGAACTGGTTGGTGATGGGGGTAGGAGACTGCAGGTGGGGGTGGAGGTGTGAACTGGTGAGTGATGGGGGTAGGAGACTGCAGGTGGGGTGGAGGTGTGAACTGGTTGGTGATGGGGGTAGGAGACTGCAGGTGGGGGTGGAGTTGTGAACTGCAGGTGGGGTAGGAGACTGCAGGTGGGGTGGAGGTGTGAACTGGTTGGTGATGGGGTTAGGACACTGCAGGTGGGGGTGGGCTGCAATTGTGTAAACTGAGCATGCCACAACAAAAGAAAGATTGTATTTGTGGTATAGCTTGGATGTTATTCCACCACAGAAGCTGTGGTAGGTAAAACCTACATGACTACAGTACACTAATACAACCTCAATTTTAAAACACCAATGGACTTTTTGCATGAAAGCCTCTCAATGCAAGGCAAGGCAGGCAAATTTGTTCATATAACACATTTTATACCGCAAGGCAACCCAATGTGCTTCACAAAAAATGAATAAAACCATAGAAAAAATATTAGATAAAACATTCAATTAAAAATGAATAGGCTTTAAGGCCTTTGTGTCCAGAATGGTGGCAATTTTATTCTATCTTCATGTTTACCAAAAAATAATTACCTCGGTTTTTATTGTTGACCTGGAGGAAGTTATGGGACATCCAATTGTTTTCCAAATACAAATATGTATTTTTGTTCCAAACACCAGATTTTTCAGCACTTATCTCACACACAGCAACAAACTCGTAACCAGATAGGAAGTCACCATCAAGCATTTTACTGTTAGCATGTAGGTCAAGACAGAACATGAACATGAAAGTGTAGTAAACTGCTTTGGCCTTCCCCCACTATGGCTCCTTGTGTCTTTGTCTCTGGTATGTACAGTATGGTACGGTATGTTTTAGTTTATTTTGAAAATCTTATCACAGGTAGCACAATAATAAACTCCCACTTTCCCCTGACCCTCCTATGAATGGATATGTATGATACAGAAATGCGCAATTTGACACAGCTCGGCTCAGCTGAAGTGGGCACAAAAGCGTTAGAGCATCTGGCCCTGAGAACACAGGTGTTCATTTTTACCTTACAAGGATCATTTTATGACGGCTGAAAGAAAAATCATGTCTGAAACTCTTCCCACATGTGGGACATATGTACGGCTTTTCCCCAGTATGAATCCTCTGGTGTATCTTGAGATGACACAACTTAGTAAATGTCTTTCCACACTCTGAGCACTGTTTTGGTCTTTCTGCAGTGTGTGTTCTCTGATGGACAGTAAGGTGTTTGTTGGTTATGAAACTCTTCCCACATGTAACACACTGATATGGCTTTTCCCCAGTATGGATCCTCTGGTGGATCTTGAGATTATACACCCGAGCAAAAGTCTTTCCACACTCTGAACAGTGATATGGCTTTTCTCCTGTATGTGTTCTAATGTGGATAGTGACCTCAGTGTTGGTTCTGAAACTCTTCCCACATGTTGAACACTGATATGGCTTTTCCCCAGTATGGATTCTCTGGTGTTCCTTGAGATGACCCACCTGAGTAAAAGTCTTTCCACACTCTGAGCACTGATGTGGCTTATCTGCAGTATGTGTTCTCTGATGGATAGTGACCTCAATGCTGCTTCTGAAACTCTTCCCACACGTAGAACACGCGTATGGCTTTTCCCCAGTATGGATTCTCTCGTGTCTCTTGAGATTAGACACCTGAGTGAAAGTCTTTCCACACTCAGTACAATAATATGACTTTCCTCTGGAAAATGTTCTCTTATTTGTGTTGGAATCTGAATCAGCAACAGTACTCTTCCCAGCTGTGATCATTTGGACAGTTCCTGTAATTGAAGAAAATTGTTTAACGTATAATCTCTCTTTCTTCTCCTACAGCAATGAAGATGTTTATATTTGTCCAGCTTGTGATTTGTGGTAAAATGGTCAGCTAGAATGTGATGTGTGAGTGTCAACACAGGCACAGATGGCTTTTTCATGGAACACCTGGAGAAGGAAGCAATAACATCCGCACCGGAGAAGTACAGGCGATACGTGGATGACATTTTGGAAAAGGTAAAGAGAGGACATACACAAGAACTCACAGATCACCTCAATTCCATTGACCACACCGGCAACATAAAGTTCACACATGAAGAAGACATAGACAGGTCCATAGCTTTTTTGGACATAAAAATCCACCACACGATTGAAGGAGACATCAAAATAAAAATCTATAGGAAACCGACGCACACAGATCAATACCTACTTTGGACATCAGAGCATCCAGTTGCACATAAACTATCAGTGGTTAGAACACTACAAGAACGGGCAGCTTTAACAATGGATCCCAAGGACAGGGCACAGGAGGAGCAACACATACAGAACGCATTGAAAACATGTCAGTATCCACAATGGGCAATACAGAGAGGCGCGCAACAGGTAAACTAATAAGAGGAAACACAAACAGAGAAAAGGAAAAAACATAAGTCCCATATACAGCCGTACAGACCTTGAATTTCCCTTTGGGGCAGCCGTGGCCTACTGGTTAGCTTCAGACTTCTAACCAGAGGGTTGCTAGTTCGAACCCCAACCAGTAGGCATGGCTGAAGTGCCCTTGAGCAAGGCACCTAACCCCTCACTGCTCCCCGAGCACCGCTGTTGTTGCAGGCAGCTCACTGCGCCGGGATTAGTGTGTGCTTCACTTCACTGTGTGCTGAGTGTGTTTCACTAATTGGGATAAATGCAGAGACCAAATTTCAAAAGAGACTCAAAAGAGTATGTATATATATATATATATATATATATACAAAATATAAGAATTTTTATAATACGGTTTTTATTTTTTTCATTCTTTAAAAATCAAAATAAAATCAATGCTATAAAATCATGTACTAATACTACATGAAATGATGGCAGATCTGGATAGCCTAGACTCTGCTGAAAAAAACAATATATAATATGTGTGTGTGGCACTTACAATGACCAGAATAAATCCTTTGTAATAAAGGTAGTGAAAATGCCCTAAAACAGCTTAGGGTTCTAAGGGTTAAGGGACATCCCATTCTTAATCCATAGGGATTAATATGACGTCGGTCCACCCTTTGCAGCTATAGCAGCTTCAACTCTTCTGGAAAGGCTCCACAAGGTTTAGGAGTGTGTTTATGGGAATATTTGACCATTCTTCCAGAAGTGCATTTGTGAGGTCACACACTGATGTTGGATGAGGAGACAGGCTCTCAGCCTCCGCTCTTATATGTTTTTAGCTAATGCACTATATACAGCACTTTGGTCAGTGCAAACTGTGGTTAAATGAGTGCTCTATAAATACACTTTACTTACTTACTATCAAGCAAAGTAACACTCCTAACGTTTTTAAAAATAAAAAAAGCATTGTATTATGGTGCCATTGTTCTTTTTGCACAACGTTGCTACTTAGTTGTTTTTTGGTATTTTATTTGCATAACCATATAGTAACGTTTTTAGTTATGTGATTGAGAAGATGCGGCTGATGTTGCACGCGCCAATGACATCCAGGTGCGCGTGAACAAGAATTCAAAATGTGTACCGTGTAATATGAGGGATAATATATGGCCACTATCGGGAAATAGGTCACTGGTCACTATCGGGAAATAGGTCCCATCAGGGTGGAACTACATGAGAATGAAACCATAACGTGTTTGGCAAATTATGAAATGGTGGGAAATCTCCACCTCACATGATGAGCACACATACAAATACAATTCACATCATTTGAAAATATTTATTTTTTGTTCCTAAAACCAGCTTTTGTTTTCAGCACTTATCTCACACACAGGAACAAACTCGTAACCAAATAGTAAGTGACTGCAATTTTACTATTAGCATGCAGGTCAAGACAGAACAGAAACATGAACGTGTTGTAAACTGCTTTGGGCTTCCCCCACTATGGCTCCTTGTGTCTTTGTCTCTGGTATGCAATTGTCACTTTTTAGTTTCTCTTACATCTCATCACATGTAGCACAATAATAAGGTTTTCTCAGGGAGGAATCATCTGGTGTCTTTAGAGATAACCAACCTGAGTAAATCTCTTATCACATGTAGCACAATAATAAGGTTTTCTCAGGGAGGAATCATCTGGTGTCTTTAGAGATAACCAACCTGAGTAAAGGGGTTAAGTACCTTGCTCAAGGGCACAATGGTGGAAGCCGGAAATTGAACCGACAACGTTCAGGCTGCTGCACGCTAGCCCAGCTCCTTAACCACTACACTACTACCCCAACCACTACCACCACCTCTTTTAGATATAACCAACCTGAGTGAAAGTCTTTCCACACTGATGACTTTTTCCCACTGTGGACTGTCTGATGTTTATTGAAACTAGACACATCTTTAAATACACACTGAGACCACTGGTGTTACTTTTGACCTGCTATGGATCATTTGATGACGCTTGAAAGAAGACTCATGTCGGAAGGACTTCCCACATGTAACACAATGAAATGGCTTTTCCCCAGTATGGATCATCTGGTGTATCTTGAGATAACCCACCTGAGTAAAACTCTTTCCACACTCTGAACACTTATGCCGCACCCCAGTATGGATACTCTGGTGAGTCTTGAGATTACCCAAGTGAGCAAAAGCCCTTCCACACTCTAAACACTGATATGGCTTTTCTCCAGAATGTGTTGTAATGTGGACAATGAGCTCTGTTTTCCTCCCGAAATTCTGCCCACATAAAGTGCACTGATGTGGCTTTTCCCCAGTATGGATCATCTGGTGTCTCTTGAGATGGCCTGCCTGAGTAAAACTCTTTCCACAATCTGAACACCGATACTGCTTCTCCACATTATGGATCCTCTGGTGTGTCTTGAGATGACCTGCCTGAGTAAAAGTCTTTCCACACTCTGAGCACTGATATGGCTTTTCTCCAGAATGTGTTCTCTTATGGACAGTGCGCTCTGTGGCTGTTCTGAAACTCTTTCCACATGTAGTACACAGATATGGCTTTTCCCCGTCATGGATTTTCTTGTGTGACTTGAGATTGCACACCTCAGTACAAGTCCTTCCAGACTCTGAACATTGACACGACTTATCTCCAGAATCTGTTCTATTATTGATGGTGAGGTTTTTGCCACTTGTGAAACTCTTCCTACATATATTACCATGGCATGGCTTTCCCCCAGTATGGATCCTCTCATGTCTCCTGAGAAGAGACATTTCACCAAAGGGCCTTCCACAAGGAGAGCACTGATGTGGCTTTTGACCAGTATGTGATGTCTGATGTAAGTTGATGTATGAATCACTTCTGAAACTTATCCCACACATGATCCTTTGAACAGCTCCTGTAATATAAGAAAATTATTTTTTAATTTTTTTTTTCCTTTTCAAACAATGATTGTTTGGGCAAAGAACATTAATTCCAAGACCAATAACTCTGTATAACAGGATAACTCAAAGGACGTTATCCCGCTTATCACCGGGTTGCCACTATAGGCAATAGTCATGCATGGATAATAGCATGGATAGTTAGCTTGTTTACAGTTGATTCCATTGTTGCGAAGCCTGCTACCAGGCTCAACTGTCATCCTACTATGGTTGTTATAGTTACCATTTATAAGCATTGATATGGAACAGTGATTCAACTTTTTTACCAGATCTACTTCATAGGTGTCCCATTATTCAGAATTATCACCCGGAGAGAAGAAATACTCTTTTCTGATTGGCTGGCGGGTGGCCTTTAATTCTGAATAACAGGACACCGTTCCATATCAATGCTTATGAATGGTAACTATAACAACCATAGAAGGACGACGGTTGAGGCGCTCTAGAATCTTTTGGTTGCAGGCTTCCCAACAATGGAATCAACTGTAAACAAGCTAACTGTCCATTCTAAAGTTGTACAACAAGCTGAACTAGTGAGCTTCTTTTTAAACAGAACCGCGTGTTTACAGTGTTTACAGTGGCAACCGGGTGATAAGGGATAACGGCCTTCGAGGTGTGTCCAGTTATACGGAATTAATGGACTTGGGCGGTGGACCGCTGCGCGTCGGGGAGTTTTTGCCCCTCGCCCTCGTCCATTAATTCCGTATAACAGGACACCTCGGCGGCCGTTATCCCTTACTTAATAGCCACCCCGCCAACCAATCAGAAGAGTATTTCTTTTCTCCAAGTGATAAACTGTACTAAAGCAATGATTTAAGTATTTCCATTAAATCTAGTATTTCAAACCATTTAACATCTTACTTGTTGAAGAGGAGTCATCACAGTCATACTTTCTAAAATCCTCTTTGTTTTCCTCTTTAATTTCCACTGGTGAGAATGATTTCTTTTTGCAAGTCAAAGTTAATACTGTTTGCGTATCAGTCTTCCAGTCATGTTCCCTGACGAAATAATGGAAGTCTTCATTTTTGATCTCCTCCTTCACTGGGGTAAGTGGACCAGTCTCATCTTCCAGTTTCTTAACTGCCAAAATATGTTCTCTGAGGAAATCATCAAAGTCTTCATCTTTGAGCTCTTTCTTCACTGATGTTAGTGGACCTCTCACCTCTTGCATTTCAGACTTCAACCAGGTGTGCTGCATGAAATAAATTCGGTCAAACCTTCCTTCAGTGACTACAAAATAAAAATAAAAAGAACAGTATGCCGATTGTCTTGAATCTATACACTGTACTTCAACAGCATCCCTGTGACAACCTCCTAACTTTAGAAATATATCTGTTCTACTGCTTCTTATATGTCGAACCCTTTGTTGTCCTAGATTCAAGCTTAACTAATCAGCTGCATGAATGGCACATTTGAAATGCAAATGATAATAACAAAAGGTTGTGGGTAAGGATTACCATGTGCATGGCCTGTTTAAAAGTATGATGGTCCTCAGGCGGGTGTGATTATTAATCAGTCCACCAGGGGGTGGGGGTTGTGGGAGCTCGATGGAGTTGTGTTAATTTAGCATATCACAGTTAAACAATGATAATAATAATCTTTATTATCCACAGATATAGAAATGTGTTTAATAACTTATTTAAAAGGTGGATTTACCGAGTCAGACACAATTTACCAAATCCCAATATTCCATGAAATTCCATGACCCTTGGGAGTAATTGTGTGTAGACTGTTGCCACCCCCCACACCCATCCACCCTCTTTTGTGGAGTATCTCCCACCTGAGGACCATTATATATGTGAACAGTGATCGCACACATTGGCTGTTTCTCAAAGTCAAGGACAGATCCTTCAAAGTACTATATGTGCACATACACATACAAAGCATGAGAAGCTTTGAGGAAGAATACAATTCTTTATTCTTTATTTAATTTATGAGAAACAAAATAATAAAATCATATTCTTGGGTTTCATCAGGTCCCTTACCACAGGTGTATAAAATCAAGCACCTACATTATGAATGCAGACTGTATGGTGCTTGATTAATGCACGTGTGGCAAGGTACCTGATGAAACCCATTAATAGGCTATAGCTGTCGCCTACCTTGTCCGTCCTTTGTGATGTTGGAGTGAGGTCACTATTGGTTATTACATTGTTCACGTCAATATTTGCATGAGCCACAACTACAAGACTTGCAACAATAGATAGATAGATAGATAGATAGATAGATAGAAAGATGGAAAGCTAGATAGATAGATATATAGATAGATAGATAGATAGATAGATAGATAGATAGATAGATAGAAAGATGGATAGCTAGATAGATAGATAGATAGATAGATAGATAGATAGATAGATAGATACTTTATTGATCCCCAAGGGGAAATTCAACATGTTTTTGTTGTAATGGCAAAACTGGCAGTCTCTTACCTCCATCGCCAATCAGTTCACACCTCCACCCCCACATGCAGTCTCCTACCCCCATCACTCACCAGTTCACACCTGCCCTTACAACACAGTTAATGCTCCTGTTAAACTCTTGCGGGGATGAAGAAGTGCTATATGCTATACTGCTATAATGTATATATGCTATATATAATGTTATAATGATGCCGGCCCGAAAAAAGTGGCCAAATGCGGCCAAAAATGTTGTCCATGTTAATCAGAAGCCAACATCTCACATTCCTGCTTGGGATCAAGGTTAGTTGGATTCTGGATACGTTAATTGTGATCAAATGTCTTGTTCCCAACTTTTACTATGCAATGCCTCCAGAGCCATATACAAGGACTTTTCCTTGAAATAGCACTTGTCTAAAATAAAGATTTGTAATATATAAAATATTTCTGTTGATTCAAAACTATATCACCACATTAGATGATAATATATATATAATTTTGGATTACATTTGGATACATTCTTTTTTGCCACAAAACTATTAAACATGAAATGAACACATAAAGGGGTTAAGGGGACAGGTTTAATGAGAAAGGATGAGCTATACAAGACATGTTGTTCCTAAACACCTGTCAAGGATTTAGAAATATCTCATAAACACTGTTATATATGGCTCTTCATAATGCTGCAGAATGCTCCATTTACTTAAATGGGCCTTCACAATTTTCGCTGGTCTTATATTTCTCGATAACAGACTGTTGCTAAGTATAACACAACGCATCAAGGAAAAAGGGTTTTGTGCTTCTTATTCACCTCTTTCATATCATTCCTCTAGTACTGGAACTTCATTCAAAAGTGAAAAGCAGACAGTTGATCAGCTGTGTTCTAAAGAATGTTTAAGTGTGTTTTGCAAACTATTTGTTTCTCAGCAAAAGCCATGATGAAACAGTGACAAAAATATGACTATGCACATTATGAAATGGTGGGAAATGTTCCTCTCCACCTCACATGATGAGCACACATGAAGAAAATACAACTCACATCATTTGAAAATATTTATGTTTGTTCCAAACACCAGCTTTTATTTTCAGCACTTATCTCACACACAGGAACAAACTCGTAACCAGATAGGAAGTCACCATCAAACATTTTAATATTAGCATGCAGGTCAAGACAGAGCATAAACATGAAAGTGTAGTAAACTGCTTTGGGCTTCCCCCACTATGGCTCCTTGTGTCTTTGTCTCTGGTATGTACAGTATGGTACGGTATGTTTTAGTTTATTTTGAAAATCTTATCACAGGTAGCACAATAATAAACTCCCACTTTCCCCTGAAAGCATAGGTATGATACAGAAATGCGCAATTTGACACAGCTCGGCTCGGCTAAAGTGGGCACAAAAGCGTTAGTGCATCTGGCCCTAAGAACACTGGTGTTCATTTTTACCTCTTATGGATCATTTTATGACGGCTGAAAGAACACTCGTGTCTGAAACTCTTCCCACATGTGGGGCATATGTACGGCTTTTCCCCAGTATGGATCCTCTGGTGTATCTTGAGATGACCCAACTCAGTAAAAGTCTTTCCACACTCTGAGCACTGATATGGTTTTTCTCCAGTGTGTGTTCTCTGATGGACAGTAAGCTGCATGTTGGTTATGAAACTCTTCCCACATGTAGCACACTGATATGGCTTTTCCCCAGTATGGATTTTCTGGTGTGACTTCAGAGTACACATCTGAGCAAAAGTCTTTCCACACTCTGAACACTGATATGGCCTTTCCCTAGAGTGATATCTCTGATGGATAGTGAGCTCTCCTTTGGTGCTGAAACTCTTCCCACATGCACTGCACTGATATGGCTTTTCCCCAGTATGGATTTTCTGGTGTGCCTTGAGATGACCCAACTGAATAAAACTCTTTCCACAATCTGAACACTGATATGGCTTTTCTCCCGTATGGATTTTCTGGTGTGACTTCAGAGTACACATCTGAGAAAAAGTCTTTCCACACTCTGAACACTGATATGGCTTTTCTCCCGTATGGATTTTCTGGTGTGACTTCAGAGTATACATCTGAGAAAAAGTCTTTCCACACTCTGAGCACTGATATGGCTTTTCCACAGTATGTGTTCTCTGATGGATAGTGACCTCAATGCTGCTTCTGAAACTCTTACCACATGTATAACACGGGTATGGCTTTTCCCCAGTATGGATTCTCTGGTGTGCCTTGAGATGACCCAACTGAATAAAACTCTTTCCACAATCTGAACACTGATATGGCTTTTCTCCCGTATGGATTTTCTGGTGTGATTTCAGAGTACACATCTGAGAAAAAGTCTTTCCACACTCTGAGCACTGATATGGCTTTTCCCCAGTATGGATCCTCTGGTGTCTCTTGAGACTAGACACCTGAGTGAAAGTCTTTCCACACTCGGTACAATAATATGTCTTTCCTTTGGAATGTGTTCTCTTATTTGGGTTGATATTTGAACCAGCAACGGTACTCTTCCCAGCTGTGATCATTTGGACAGCTCCTGTAATATAAGAAAATTGTTTAACATATAGTCTTACTTTTTCCCACTACAGCAATATTTTTTTCCTCACTTTGTGATTTAAGGTACAGATGATATGCCAGTGTCAACACATGCATAAATACAAGTCAAGGACAGGAGCCAGCATGTCTAATAGAAAGCAAATAATGTAAATTAATGTAAATATCCCCATGAAATCTAATATAAATAATGCTAAAAACTCATCACCTATCCAGGTTTTACTAATATACACTTTTGAGTCTCTTACTTGTAGGTGAGGAGTCATCATGGTCATCATATTGTCCAGAATAAGAACTGTGTTCCTCTTTCATTTCCACTGGTGTGAACTCCTCTTCTCTGCAGGATGATGATGTTTGTATCTCAATCTTAAAGTCACGTTCCAATATAGTCTTATCTCCCAATTTACTGGCCAAAATATATTCACGGAGGAAATCATCAAAATCATCTTTTTTAATCTCCATCTTCACTGGTATTAGTAGTTCGGTCATTTCAGACTTAAGTTCTGCTGAACTAAGGAAATCCTATCAAACTTCAGTATAGTTGTCCTGTTGATAATATACACCTACACACTGTACTTCCACAGCACCCTGTGACAACAACCCTCTGATGTAGGACCTTTATCTGACCTGTTGCCATCCTGGAGTCCTTTTTACCCAATCAGATGCAAGAATACAGCATTTGCAATGCAAATGATAAGGACAAAGGATTATGGGTAAGACATGCCCATGTGAATGCAATATGTAAATGTATAATGGTAGGTGGGCGTGATCATGGGTCAATCTGCCTGAAGTCCACTAAGGAGGGAATGTGAGAGTGGGGTGGAGGTGTGAACTGGTTGGTGATGGGGGTAGGAGACTGCAGGTGGGGGTGGAGGTGTGAACTGGTTGGTGATGGGGGTAGGAGACTGCAGGTGGGGTGGAGGTGTGAACTGGTTGGTGATGGGGGTAGGAGACTGCAGGTGGGGTGGAGGTGTGAACTGGTTGGTGATGGGGGTAGGAGACTGCAGGTGGGGGTGGGCTGCAATTGTGTAAACTGAGCATGCCACAACAAAAGAAAGATTGTATTTGTGGTATAGCTTGGATGTTATTCCACCACAGAAGCAGTGGTAGGTAAAACCTACATGACTACAGTACACTAATACAACCTCAATTTTAAAACACCAATGGACTTTTTGCATGAAAGCCTCTCAATGCAAGGCAAGGCAGGCAAATTTGTTCATATAACACATTTTATACCGCAAGGCAACCCAATGTGCTTCACAAAAAAATAATAAAACCATAGAAATAGATAGATACTTTATTGATCCCCAGGGGAAATTCAAGAAATATATTACATAGAAACATTCATTTCAAAATAAATTAAGGCCTTTGTGTCCAGAATGGTGGCAATTTTTATTCTATCTTCATGTTTACTAAAAAATAATTACCTCAGTTCTTATTCTTGAGCTGGAGGAAGTTATGGGACATCCAATTGTTTTCCAAATACAAATATTTATGTTTGTTCCAAACACCAGCTTTTTCAGCACTTATCTCACACACAGGAACAAACTCGTAACCAAATAGGAAGTCACCATCAAATATTTTACTACTAGCATGCAGGTCAAGAAAGAACAGAAACATGAACGTGTTGTAAACTGCTTTGGGTTTCCCCCACTATGGCTCCTTGTGGGTTGTCTCTGGTATGTACAGTATGCTACGGTTTGTTTTAGTTTCTCTTGAAAATCTTATCACAGGTAGCACAATAATAAACTCCCACTTTCCCCTGACCCTCCGAGGAATACATTGAAAACTACCAAGAAGTTCACAATAAAAAAAATACATACAGGTAAAGACAGCACAGAAAAACCATTAGACTGAATCAATGTTTTTTTTTTTTATTACACCTATGAGGTGCCTAATCAATGTGTAATGGATACATACCTGCATTTATGAACATTTTCACTAAATGAAATCTGGAATCACAGCCCCTCACACCATTCTAATTCTAGAAGCTGTTCAGTGACAATTGTACAATTGTATGTCCCAGATCAATAAAAGTTTTTCAAGTCATAAAATTATGGGTTTTCTGGTGCCACTTGAGATGAGGTACCAGAGTAAAAGTCATACCACACTCTGAGCACTGATGAGACTTTAGAGTATGGACTCTCTGGTGAGTCTTGAGAGAACCCAGTTCACGGAAGGACGTCCCACATGTATCACACAGACGTGGCTTTTCTTCTGTATGGATCCTCTGATGGAGAGGACATGGGGAACAGCAAAAGCGAACAAACGGGTGGCACAAAGTCAATCAGACCCTGCAGGATCCTGACAATATGATCCATATCGGGTAGTTGTATAAGTGTACAGAGTGTGGAAAGACCTAATGTGGGTAATCTGAAGAGACACCAGAAGTTCCATACTGGGGAAAAGCCAGATGAGTGTACTCATCTAGGGAGGGGGGGGGGGTATTCGTTTCTCTAAATACCCGGCATCCATACTGGGGATAATAGCCATATCAATGTTCTATATGGAAGAGCTTTTACTAGTGTGAGTAATCTCAAAAGACACCAGATGGTCCATACTGTATCTTTAGCCAAAAGTCACCAAGAGAGGGGAAAAAGCTTCATTTGTTTAGAACACTCTGATGCTGTTTTTTATGCAGTTAAAATAAACTGCTAATTTCGGAATACAAATAAAGTGTTTTTTAATCAAGTGAAATGTCCTTTTAGATTTTTTTGTGAGTATTCTACAACCATAAAAAGTTGGGACGTGCAAAATGTGAATAAAGCTTTTTAAATCAAGTTAATTGTGTTTATAGTTTATTTTGTGCTCTTAATGTAGGGTGCATTTTACTATATGACAGTGTAAAGATTCCCACTGAGCAAGACCCTCCAATATCATCCACATGTAGGTGATTGGAAAGGAAAATCAAATTTTTGCATCCATACTCCCATACAAAATATGTTTTTTTATTTCCATATAGTATATGTACATGTTTCTGGGGTATTTCTAAATCTTTTATAGGTATTTTGGACTAGCCAATGTGTTCAGGCCTATTTTTAAATAACAAAAACTACTACCTACTGTACACATAGGCAGTAAAGCCACTACCACTATCACTGGCAGGAAATAGTGCACTCTTCTGCCTCAACCTTAGGCAGGAAAACCCTCTACCTCCATCACAGGTAGGAAAACTGTGTACACAACCACTACCTCTCTAATGGGTAGGACAGGCCTTCCCTATTTTACCAACTTAAAAAGTGTAAAATCAGGGACTCTCCACCAAGTTGTCTGTGACTACCAAATCCGGTCATTACCATATCCGAGACACAGGAGGATTTCCTCTGGCCAGGCTGGGTGCCGCAGAGCAGTGTTTGTTGCCGATAACGGCCTTCGCCCAAGATCACAAAGAGATCTCCCTCCAGTCGACATGGTTGGGGTCCTGCGCCATTGGTCCTCCTCACTGTGCCTCAGTGATAGGTAATCACATCCTCGTCGCCATTTATGTGGTCAAAATTACTCCAAGACAACTGGTGTGAGACTTTATTTTCGATACTGGGAGCATGTTGCCCACATATCTGTGGTTGAAACCGTTACACAGACAATGCTCTTGGGTCAGGTGGACCCACCACATTATTAGGCTTTAATTAAATCAATACAGCCATAACAATTTATGTAAATAATTAACAATCAATCAAATCAATTACCAATGATATAGACATCATTTATGGTTCATATTTGTCATTTACCACTGTGAGATCGCATTTATGGTATTAAGGGTATAAGACCTACAAAAATATGAAATTTTAAAAGCGTTAAGAAAGAGGCTCTAAACGAACCAGCTATAAAAATGAGAAGATTAGGATAATGGGAAAGAACCCTATTCACACATCTGATGGTCCTCAGGTGGCACAGGTCAGGCAACTTCACAGAGAAGGGTGGAGGTGTGAACTGAAATGTGTGTGTGTGTGTTTGTGTCTTTGTTTTATGCAGCATTCATACCTTCATGTGTAAATATATTCCTACATGTCTACATTCCAAGTAAGTAAGTCACTGCATTTTAACTTGGTTCCAACATTTTTTTCCAAAAATCAGCTGTTATTTTCAAAACTAATTTCATTAGAGAAAAGGAACACACTCAAAACAATAAAAAATACAATAAAAATTACATGCAGGTAAAGACAGCACAGAAAAATCCATTAAACTGAACCAATGTTTTTTTTAATACACCTATGAGGTACCTAACCAATGTCTAATGGATAAATACCTGAATTTATGAAAAAAAATTCTAAATGGAATCTGGAATCACAGCACCTGCCACCATTCTAATTCTAGAAGCTGTTCGGTGACGATTGTATCATGTGTCTCAGGTGAATAAAAGTCTTTCAAGTCATAAAATTATGGGTTTTCTGGTGCCACTTGAGATGTGCTACCAGAGTAAAAGTCATACCACACTCTGAACACTGATGAGACTTTAGAGTATGGACTCTTTGGTGTCTCTTGAGAGTGCCCAGTTGAAGGAAGGACTTCCCACATGTAGAACAAATATATGGCTTCTTGTGTGTTCTTTATGTGTTCTCTTATGGATAGTAACCTCTCTGCTGCTTCTGAAACTCTTATCACACTCTGAACACTGATATGGCTTTTCCCCAGTATGGATCCTCTGGTGTCTCTTAAATTGTGTCACCTGAGTAAAAGTCTTTCCACACTCGGTACAATAATATAACTTTCCTTTGGAATGTGTTCTCTTATTTGTGTTGAGATCAGAACCAGCATTGGAACTCTCTCCAGTTGTGATCATTTGAACAGCTTCTGTAATATATAAAAAATAATTAAGACATATAATCTCTCTTTCTTCTTCTACAGCAATGAAGATGTTTAATACAAAGAATAAGTACCATTCAGGTTTTACTAAATAGGAATATGTGAAGGCACAGATACATGAAGCCAAAAGCAGAAGACAAACAACACATGTCTTGCAATGATGAAACAAATCATGTGCAATGCATGAGCATGCAGGTCAAGACAGAACAGAAACATGAACGTGTAGTAAACTGCTTTGGCCTTCCCCCACTATGACTCCTTGTGTCTTTGTCTCTGGTATGTACAGTATGATACGGTATGTTTTAGTTTCTCTTGAAAAATCTTATCACAGAACTCCCACTTTCCCCTGACCCTCCTAGGAATGCATAGGTATGATACAGAAATGCGCGATTTGACACAGCTCGGCTCGGCTGAAGTGGGCACAAAAGCGTTAGTGCATCTGGCCCTGAGAACACTGGTGTTCATTTTTACCTCTTATGGATCATTTTATGACGCCTAAAAGAACACTTGTGTCTGAAGCACTTCCCACATGTGGGGCATATGTACGGCTTTTCCCCAGTATTGATCATCTGGTGCATCTTGAGATAGCGCACCTGAGCAAAACTCTTTCCACAATCTGAACACTGATATGGCTTTTCTGCAGTATGTGTTCTCTGATGGATAGTGACCTCAATGCTGCTTCTGAAACTCTTTCCACATGCACTGCACTGATGTGGCTTTTCAGTATGGATCCTCTGGTGTTTCTTGAGATGACCTGTCTGGGTAAAAGTCTTCCCACAATCTGAACACTGATATGGCGTTTCCCCAGTATGGATCCTCTGGTGTATCTTGAGATGACCCATCTGAGTAAAAGTCTTTCCACACTCTAAACACTGATATGGCTTTTCTCTTGTATGGATAGTCTTGTGTTTATTCAAACTACCCCAGGTGCTAAAAGTCTTCCCACAATCTGAACACTGATATGGCGTTTCCCCAGTATGGATCCTCTGGTGTATCTTGAGATGACCCATCTGAGTAAAAGTCTTTCCACAATCTGAACACTGATATGGCGTTTCCCTAGTATGGATCCTCTGGTGCATCTTGAGATAGCGCACCTGAGCAAAAGTCTTTCCACACTCTGAACACTGATATGGCTTTTCTCTTGTATGGGTAGTCTTGTGTTTATTCAAACTACCCCAGGTGCTAAAAGTCTTTCCACAATCTGAACACTGATATGGTTTTTCTCCAGTATGTGTTCTCTTATGGATAGTAACCTCTCTGCTGCTTCTGAAACTCTTCCCACACGTAGAACACGGGTATGGCTTTTCCCCAGTATGGATCCTGAGGTGTCTCTTAAAATCTGTCACCTGAGTGAAAGTCTTTCCACACTCGGTACAATAATATGACTTTCCTTTGGAATGTGTTCTCTTATTTGTGTTGATATCTGAACCAGCAACGGTACTCTTCCCAGCTGTGATCATTTGGACAGCTCCTGTAATTGAAGAATATTGTTTAACATATAATCTCTCTTTCTTCTCCTACAGCAATGAAGATGTTAATATTTGTCCAGCTTGTGATTTGTGGTAAAATGGTCAGCTAGAATGTGATATATGAGTGTCAACACAGGCACAGATACATGAAGTCCAAGGCAGAAGACAAACAACACATGTCTTGCAATGATGAAACAAATCATGTGCAATGATGTAAGTATTCACATGAAATCTAATATAAAAAAAATGAAGAATAAGTCATCAAGCATTCAGGTTTTACTAATACAAACTTTTAAGTATCTTACTTGTAGTAGAGGAGTCATCATGGTCATCATCTTCTCCAGAATCAGAATTGTTTTCCTCTTTAATGTCCACTGGTGTGAACTCCTCTTCTCTGCAGGTTGATGATGTTTCTGTCTCGGTCTTAAAGTCATGTTCCAGTACAGTCTTATCTTCCAATTTACTGGCCAAAATATGTTCACGGAGGAAATCATCAAAGTCTTCTTCTTTGATCTCCATCTTCACTGGTATTAGTAGTTCTGTCATTTCAAACTGAAGTTCTGCTGTGCTAAGGAAATCCTCTCAATCTTCAGTATAGTTGTCCTGTTGATAATATACACCTACACACTGTACTTCCACAGCACCCTGTGACAACAACCCTCTGCTGTAGGACCTTTATCTGACCTGTTGCCATCCTGGAGTCCTTTTTAACCAATCAGATGCAAGAATACAGCATTTGCAATGCAAATGATAAGGACAAAGGATTATGGGTAAGACATGTCCATGTGAATGCAATATGTAAATGTATAATGGTAGGTGGGCGTGGTCATGGGTCAATCTGCGTGAAGTCCACTAAGGAGGGAATGTGAGAGTGGGGTGGAGGTGTGAACTTGTTGGTAATGGGGGTAGGAGACTGCAGGTGGGGTGGAGGTGTGAACTGGTTGGTGATGGGGGTAGGAGACTGCAGGTGGGGGTGGGCTACTACTGTGTAAACTGAGCATGCCACAACAAAACAAAGATTGTATTTGTGGTATAGCTTGGATGTTATTCCGCCACAGAAGCTGTGGTAGGTAAAACCTACAGTACACTAATACAACCTCAATTTTAAAACACCAATGGACATTTTGCATGAAAGCCTCTCAATGCAAGGCAAGGCAGGCAAATTTGTTCATATAGCACATTTTATACCGCAAGGCAACCCAATGTGCTTCACAAAAAATGAATAAAACCATAGAAATATATTAGATAAAACATTCAATTAAGAATAAATAGGCTTTAAGGCCTTTGTGTCCAGAATGGTGGCAATTTTATTCTATCTTCATGTTTACCAAAAAATAATTACCTCGGTTTTTATTGTTGACCTGGAGGAAGTTATGGGACATCCAATTGTTTTCCAAATACAAATATGTATTTTTGTTCCAAACACCAGATTTTTCAGCACTTATCTCACACACAGCAACAAACTCGTAACCAAATAGGAAGTCACCATCAAATATTTTACTACTAGCATGCAGGTCAAGAAAGAACAGAAACATGAACGTGTTGTAAACTGCTTTGGCTTTCCCCCACTATGGCTCCTTGTGGGTTGTCTTTGGTATGTACAGTATGGTACGGTTTGTTTTAGTTTCTCTTGAAAATCTTATCACAGGTAGCACAATAAGAAACTGCCACTTTCCCCTGACCCTCCGAGGAATACATTGAAAACTACCAATAAGTTCACAATAAAAAAATACATACAGGTAAAGACAGCACAGAAAAACCATTAGACTGAATCAATGGTTTTTTTTTTTTCATTTTTATTACAACTATGAGGCACCTAATCAATGTCTAATGGATACATACCTGCATTTATGAACATTTTCACTAAATGAAATCTGGAATCACAGCCCCTCACACCATTCTAATTCTAGAAGCTGTTCAGTGACAATTGTACTCTTCACTGAAACTTAGATGTCCCAGATCAATAAAAGTTTTTCAAGTCATAAAATGATGGGTTTTCTGGTGCCACTTGAGATGAGGTACCAGAGTAAAAGTCATACCACACTCTGAGCACTGATGAGACTTTAAAGTATGGACTCTCTGGTGAGACTTAAGAGAACCCAGTTGACGGAAGGATGTCCCACATGTATCACACAGATATGGCTTTTCCCCAGTATGTGTTCTCTTATGGATAGTAACCTCTCTGCTGCTTCTGAAACTCTTACCACACGTAAAACACGGGTATGGCTTTTCCCCAGTATGGATCCTCAGGTGTCTCTTAAAATGTGTCACCTGAGTGAAAGTCTTTCCACACTCAGTACAATAATATGACTTTCCTCTGGAATGTGTTCTCTTATTTGGGTTGATATCTGAACCAGCAACGGTACTCTTCCCAGCTGTGATCATTTGGACAGTTCCTGTAATTGAAGAACATTGTTTAACATATAATCTCTCTTTCTTCTCCTACAGCAATGAAGATGTTTATATTTGCCCAGACAAAAATAGGTAAGCTAAAGAGTGATGTCGTGGGGAGTTTATTTTTTTGGCAAGTAGCCGTGTAAAAAGAGGATAATGTATTAGAACACTGGTCACTATCAGGGGTAATTGATCCCTTCAGGGCGAAACTTACAAGTCAGAACTACGTGAGAATGAAACCATAATGAATTTGGGGCTATGCACATTATCAAATGGTGGGAAATGTTCCTCTCCACCTCATATGATGAGCACACATGAAGAAAATACAACTCACATCATTTGAAAATATTTATGTTTGTTCCAAACACCAGCTTTTATTTTTAGCACTTATCTCACACACAGCAACAAACTCGTAACCAAATAGGAAGTCACCATCAAACATTTTACTATTAGCATGCAGGTCAAGACAGAACAGAAACATGAAAGTGTAGTAAACTGCTTTGGGCTTCCCCCACTATGGCTCCTTGTGTCTTTGTCTCTGGTACAGTATGGTACGGTATGTTTTAGTTTATCTTGAAAATCATATCACAGGTAACACAGTAATAAACTCCCACTTTCCCCTGACCCTCCTAGGAATGCATACGTATGATACAGAAATGCGCAATTTGACACAGCTCGGCTCGGCTGAAGTGGGCACAAAAGCGTTAGTGCATCTGGCCCTAAGAACACTGGTGTTCATTTTTACCTCTTATGGATCATTTTATGACGGCTGAAAGAACACTCGTGTCTGAAACTCTTCCCACATGTGGGGCATATGTACGGCTTTTCCCCAGTATGGATCCTCTGGTGTATCTTGAGATGACACAACTCAGTAAAAGTCTTTCCACACTCTGAGCACTGATATGGTTTTTCTCCAGTGTGTGTTCTCTGATGGACAGTAAGCTGCATGTTGGTTATGAAACTCTTCCCACATGAAGCACACTGATATGGCTTTTCCCCAGTATGGATCCTCTGGTGGATCTTGAGATTACACACCTGATTGAAAGTCTTTCCACACTCTGAACACTGATATGGCTTTTCTGCAGTATGTGTTCTCATGTGGATAGTGACCTCAGTGCTGGTTCTGAAACTCTTCCCACATGCACTGCACTGATGTGGCTTTTCCCCAGTATGGATTTTCTGGTGTGCCTTGAGAATATCCAAACGAGTAAAAGTCTTTCCACAATCTGAACACTGATAAGGCTTTTCTCCCGTATGGATTCTCTGGTGTGACTTCAGAGTACACATATGAGCAAAAGTCTTTCCACACTCTGAACACTGATATGGCCTTTCCCCAGAGTGATATCTCTGATGGACAGTGAGCTCTCCTTTGGTGCTGAAACTCTTTCCACAATCTGAACACTGATATGGCTTTTCTCCCGTATGGATTTTCTGGTGTGACTTCACAGTACACATCTGAGAAAAAGTCTTTCCACACTCTGAGCACTGATATGGCTTTTCCCCAGTATGGATTCTCTGGTGTCTCTTGAGATGACACACCTGAGTGAAAGTCTTTCCACACTCGGTACAATAATATGACTTTCCTTTGGCATGTGTTCTCTTATTTGTGTTGATATCTGAACCAGCAACGGTACTCTCTCCAGCTGTGATCATTTGGACAGTTCCTGTAATTGAAGAAAATTGTTTAACATATAATCTCTCTTTCTTCTCCTACAGCAATGAAGATGTTTATATTTGTCCAGCTTGTGATTTGTGGTAAATGGTCAGCTAGAATATGGTATGGTATGTGAGTGTCAACACAGGCACAGATACATGAAGTCAAAGGCAGAAGACAAACAACAAATGTCTTGCAATGATGAAACAAATCATGTGCAATGATTTAAGTATTCACATGAAATCTAATATAAAAAATGAAGAATAAGTCATCAAGCATTCAGGTTTTACTAATACAAACTTTTAAGTATCTTACTTGTAGTAGAGGAGTCATCATGGTCATACTTCTCCAGAATCAGAATCATTTTCCTCTTTAATTTCCACTGGTGTGAACTCCTCTTCTCTGCAGGTTGATGATGCTTGTATCTCAATCTTAAAGTCATGTTCCAGTACAGTCGTATATTCCAATTTACTGGCCAAAATATGTTCACAGAGGAAATCATCAAAGTCTTCTTCTTTGATCTCCTTCACTGGTATTAGTGGTTCTGTCATTTCAGACTTAAGTTCTGCTGTGCTAAGGAAATCCTCTCAAACTTCAGTATAGTTGTCCTGTTGATAATACACACTGTACTTCCACAGCACCCTGTGACAACCACCCTCTGCTATAGGACCTTTATCTGACCTGTTGCCATCCTGGAGTCCTTTTTACCCAATCAGCTGCAAGAATACAGCATTTGCAATGCAAATGATAAGGACAAAGGATTATGGGTAAGACAATTCCATGTGAATACAATATGTAAAAGTCTGATGGTCCTCAGGTGGGCTTGTCCATCAACCTTCACAAAGTTCACAAAAGAAAGTATGTGGGGTGGAGGTGTGAACTGATTGGTGATGGGGGTAGGAGACTGCAAATGGGGGTGGGGTGGAGGTGTGAACTGGTTGGTGATTGGGGTAGGAGACTGCAGATGGGGGTGGGCTGCAATGCAAATGATAAGGACAAAGGATTATGGGTAAGACATGACCATGTGAATGCAATATGTAAATGTATAATGGTAGGTGGGCGTGGTCATGGGTCAATCTGCGTGAAGTCCACTAAGGAGGGAATGTGAGAGTGGGGTGGAGGTGTGAACTGGTTGGTAATGGGGGTAGGAGACTGCAGGTGGGGTGGAGGTGTGAACTGGTTGGTGATGGGGGTAGGAGACTGCAGGTGGGGTGGAGGTGTGAACTGGTTGGTGATGGGGGTAGGAGACTGCAGGTGGGGGTGGAGTTGTGAACTGATTGGTGATGGGGGTAGGAGACTGCAGGTGGGGTGGAGGTGTGAACTGGTTGGTGAAGGGGGTAGGAGACTGCAGGTGGGGGTGGGCTGCAATTGTGTAAACTGAGCATGCCACAACAAAAGAAAGATTGTATTTGTGGTATAGCTTGGATGTTATTCCACCACAGAAGCTGTGGTAGGTAAAACCTACATGACTACAGTACACTAATACAACCTCAATTTTAAAACACCAGTGGACTTTTTGCATGAAAGCCTCTCAATGCAAGGCAAGGCAGGCAAATTTGTTCATATAACACATTTTATACCGCAAGGCAACCCAATGTGCTTCACAAAAAATTAATAAAACCATAGAAATAGATAGATACTTGGTAACACTTTATTTGAAGGGGTCTACATAAGGGTGACATGTAACCGTCATAAGAATGACATGACACATGTCATGTACATTAATGACACATTATTGATGTTTATGACTGTTGTCATAATGTGTCATTCGGTTTTTGGAATGTCAAATTGACATTGTTTGGGTGTCATCATTATGACAACTTGACATTAGCCAAGATGACATTATTTGACGGGTCTTTGTCATGACAACGTGACATTAGCCAAGAAAATGTAACCCATTTACAATATTGTCATGACGACTTGACATAGCCAAGAAAGAAATGCAAGGTGTTTGGCATTATATTGTCATGACAACTTGACATATAACTGTGTTTGGCCTGACTTATCTTCTAGGTTTGTAAAGTGAAGGGCCTGAACAATTGACTGTCATGACACCATTATAATTGTGTCATGAATACTTTCCTTGACCTCAACTACAGTGGTACAGTTTTGACTTGTCATTAAGCTGTCACAAAGAACTATTACACACCAAAATAGTTTCCTGACAATGTCATGAATTGTCATGATAACTTGACATAATTGTTTAATTATTACAAGTTCATATAACTGTGTTTGGCCTCACTTATCTTCTAGGTTTGTGAAGTGATGGGCCTGAACAATTGGCTGTCATGACACCATTATAAATTGGTCATGAATACTTTTCTTGACCTCAACTACAGTGGTACAGTTTTGACTTGTCATTAAGCTGTCACAAACAACTATTACACACCAAAATGAATACTTACCTTTGACCTAAAGTACAGGGAACCATCTGAGATGTTTCCTGAACATGTCATTAAGTGTCATTACACTATCATGTAGGTCCTATTTCTGTACATTTTACATTTCTGGAACATTGAGTCTAATTTCAACTATAATGACAACAAATACCATACTCAGTCATGACTTAAGAGTATTTTTTCAGCAATGCATTTTGCAAAACCATAATCATGGACATGTTACCATGTCAGCTAACCTAACTTTGCATGTGGAACATGTATTCAACTATTCACATACTAGTCTTTAAGCACCATTTCATTGCCATCATTTCTGCAGCTTTTTCAAATCATGCACGAGTCTACCCAACACACCATTACGATGACGGATTCCTAACCAGTAGTACCATTTAATCATTTTAAGGTGTGTTTTGAGGGACTGAGGGGTTCGATTCCCCCTGAGACGGTATATTTGTCTGTGTAAGGGGCACTTATTTTAATGTAGAGTGAAGTGCTGCCTTTCTAAGTAGGTAAACCGTTGTCATGACAACTTGACATTAGCCAAGAAAGAAATGCAAAATTGACATATAACTGTGTTTGGCCTGACTCATCTTCTAGGTTCGTGAAGTGGTGGGCCGGAATAATTGATTGACATGACCCTATTATAATTGTGTCATGAATACTTTCCTTGGCATGATATTGTCATGACAACTTGACATATAACTGTGTTTGGCCTGACTTATCTTCTAGGTTTATGAAGTGATGAGCCTGAACAATTGGTTGTCATGACACCATTATAAATTAGATATACTCAACATATTGAAGGTGCATTAATATCTAATTTCTTGATTACTTTTAGTTATGTTTTCCCTGCACACCGTATTTGTCCAGTAGGTGGCAGTGGTGGCGCTGTATAGAGGGGAAACTGCTACACTGTCACTGATTCTTAGAGAAGAAGACAGAAATCGCAAACAGCAGGACAGCAGCAGAATGATAGTGAGCTGAAGCCATATTTAGATTTTCCACACTGAGAAGAAAAGTTAAAAATAACATTGAAGACATTGAAGAGCTAGTTAAAAACCTATTTCTAAGGAAGGAATAACAGCAAAGGGTCGAAATTACGACAAGGAGTTTACTTACTTGTATGAGTTTTCTCCGGTGAGTGTTTTACACGTGTTCGTAATTTATGTTAGTAGCAGACATGGCGTGATAATGAGTTAATGAGTTAAGCACGTAAAAGTTTTATTTTGCTGTAACTCAGTTGTTTAATGCATTGTGTGGAAATGTATTGATGGTACTGCATAAGCTAAAAAACAATCGGAGTTGAACATGAGTTTAATGATTTGAAGTGCTATTTCATGCTATGTTGAAGCCATGTTAACAACGTGATATGCTAGTGCTGAACTTTCATGTAGGCTATGTAGTGAATGTATAGATTAAAAATAAGAATAAGCTACTACAGTTCATGAATATGAGTTATATTTCCAGATCTGCTAAAATGTATCGAGAGAGTAATTTAATTGAATTGTTGCCCTGCTATGCAGGTTGTTTTTTTGTTTGGATGCATGATTTGAGAGAGTGTGCCATTCGACACGGGAGGCAGAAGAGCAGAGGGCGCGAATGACAGGGTTCCTACGCAGTATGGAAAAGTATGGAATTTGATTTTAGTAATTTCCAGGTCTGGATAAGTATGGAAAAAAGAAACAAGGGTATGGAGAAATATTTGTGTTTCCAGACTATTGCATTTGCAGTACTAATCACTTCACTCAGGTCATAATGAACCATTCCTACTGTTGTGTAGCTTAACTGTCAGTCCCCATCATCAAGATACAACTAAGATACAACTAAAAATGACCAAGCTTAATGGTCGAATATTAAGTGTCATTTTTTAATTCACTTCAGTTGTCCATACCTTTGTTTTCACCAAGTTATCCCAAACCAGAAGTGGCCGCAATGTCGAGAATATGGTCAGAAAAATCTACCGAGAAGTTTGGAAATTTGAGTATGGAAAAAGTATGTAAATTTGAAATGGAATATGTGTGTAGTATGTGTGTAAATGTGTAGGAACCCTGGAATGATAATCTTGCCTGCGACATGAACTGCTTCTACTCAATATTTCTTCATTTCATCGTAGCCTACAGATAAGCGCGAGATCTCACCACTTACTAAAAGGACAGGAAAGTAGTAGAGCGGCTACAAGGCCAATTTGGCAAGAATCGTGCAAATTATGATACAAGCATGAAACTTGGTAGGTATGTGCTTATGACCAATACAATCAAATCTACCTGATTGGCCACTTGAAATGGTGGCCATTTTCCAAGATGGCCGCCAAAAAAGACTCCAGAAATTGATTTATTGCATAGAATTGACCTAGCAAATTATGATACAAGTACGAAACTCAACATGTATGTGCTCAAGAGCAATACAATGAAATCTACCTGATTGGCCACTTGAAATGGTGGCCATTTTCCAAGATGGCTGCCAAAAAAGACCCTAGAAATTGATTTATTGCACAGAATTGTCAAAGCAAATTATGATGGACGCATGAAATTTGGCATGGATGTGATCAAGACCAATACAATCAAATCCACTTGATTTGCTACTTGAAATACTGGCCATTTTCCAAGATGGCGTCCAAAAAGACCTGAGAAATTTGCAAATTTCAAATGTGCAAATTGCAAATGTGGTGTAATGTAAATGTGGCTCTCCTTAAATATGTTTCCATAGATGATGAAGTGATACAGATATTAAAAATGTTCCACAATGACAAATAAGCCACTTATGACACACAAATAGCATGGTGATAACATGCTAATAATGCCAGTTCTTGGATGTCAATGGAGGGCGTTGCGTGATGCCACCCCCCACCCCCCCAAACAAATAAAATGGTTATGACATGCTAATAATACAATGACACTAATATGCTAATAACGGCAATTCATGGTTTTCTCGATGTTGCTGTTAAACAAAAGATGCGTGTACACCAGAAACAACCTCAACCAAGGTCGTAGCCAAGGTCATTGAAGAAGCTTTGTCATAAATTCACTTTTTTCGCTCTGGACGTGACGGTTGCTGTGGAGCCCAGCACTTCGCGCTGTATTAATAGGCAGATGCTAGTTGGGCGTGTTGTCTCTCCTATGTGGGGAGATGGGTGGCTTCCAGTCAAGGTTTTTAATCGAACGTCAGCTGCAGTAACCTTACGCAAAAATGCGAAGGTAGCTGATGTATATCCACGCGTTGCACTGGAGGATTTTGATCAGGACTTTGTTTCGCAGCATGCAGCTAAAGTGAATGCAGGTGGCTCTCATGGCAGCTTATCTGTCAAGAGTGATCTTGGCAGCAGTGTTGCTAATGGTGACTCTTCGCTGCACGGTCTTGGACTGGGTGCTATACCCATTGACAGTTGTCAGGTCTCTTATTGGAAGGATAAGTTAGTTGACCTAATAAAAGAATATGAGTCTGTCTTTTCTCGTCACCATCTTGACTGTGGTGAGGCGCATGGGTTCTGCCACAGGATTAGGTTGACTGATGACCGTCCATTCAAATTGCCATATCGCAGATTGTCCCCGGCCCACTACCAGAGGTTGAAAGAGACTTTGGAGATGGAGGAGAAGGAAATTATTAGAAAGTCTAGTAGTGAGTAAGCTTCTCCACTGGTGCTGGTGTGGAAGAAAAACGGAGACCTGCGGATATGCACTGACTTTAGGTGGCTTAATGCGCGAACTGTGAAAGACTCCCACCCACTCCCCCACCAGGCTGATGTCCTTGCAACTTTAGGTGGCAATGTTTTTTTCTCCACCATGGATCTCACATCGGGTTATTACACTGTGCCGTTACATGAGGATGACAAGAAATATACAGCCTTTTCATCGCCATTAGGGTTGCATGAATATAACCGGCTCCCTCAGGTACTTTGCAATAGCCCAGCTACATTTATGAGGATGATGCTCTCTGTCTTTGGCGATCAAAATTTCTTAAGTCTCCTGTGCTATTTGGATGATGTCCTTGTATTTGGCAGGTCTGAAGGGGAAAGTTTGCAGCGCTTACGCATGGTGTTTAAACGGCTGAAAGAGCACAACTTGAAGCTGTCGCCTGCTAAGTGCAATTTTCTTAGGAGATCTGTGAAGTTTTTAGGGCATATAATTTCTCAGGATGGCGTGGCTAGTGATCCAGATAAGGTTGAGGCTATTGTGAATGTTTCATAGTCAGATTTGATGTAGGCTGATGGCGTCACGCTGATGGCGTCACCTTTTTAGGCATGGTGGTTTACTACCAGCATTTCATTGAAAACTGTTCTGTGATTGCGAGGCCACTTTTTGCACTTACAGGTGGGTCTAAGCGACCACGCAGGGGTAAAGATGTGAGTAGACCTGTGCAGAGGAGGAAGCTCTGCCTTCAGGACTGGTCCCCTGAGTGTGCAGAGGCTTTCTGGGCTCCACAGCAACCGGACGTGAAAAAAGGTTGCACCCATAGATGCAAGTGCTTCCGTTTGGGGCTTTGGTTGTACAGTCGTATTTTAGATAGGCAAGTTGGTGCACAGCTCTGTCAGTCCTGATGCTGTTGCATACACTCTCTTCTATTGTCCCTCAGTGAGATTTCTACGATTAATTTAGCCCTTCCAGGGTTTGTAGTCTTTGTACATAGTTCATTTGTGAAACACTGAATCTCAGTTATGTGCCTTTTTGCTTGATTTTTGCTTGATTTAATTTTCAATGACTTCATCATAGAAGGAAACAGAAATGTAGTGAATGTTAACATTGATTTGGGCCACATCTGCTAAATTAATTGCAATTAATGAAGTTCTAGTGTCTTATTTGGTGGCCATCTTTAAAAATGGCTGCCATATTACATTTTCAAGTTGCAAATGAGGTGGATTTGATTATATTGCTCTTTAGCACAAACACACAAAATTACATACAGTATCATAATTTTCTTGCTCACTTCTGGGCTAAATTCAGTCTTTTGGCGGCCATATTGTAAAATGGCTTCCATTTCAAGTGGCGAGTCAGGTAGATTTGATTGTATTGTTTTTTTAGCACATTCATGCCAAAATTCATGCTTGTGTAATAACTTGCTTGATCAATTCTGTGCAACAAATCCATTTTTATGGTATTTTTTGGCGGCCATCTTGGAAAATGGCCGTCATTTAAACTGGAAAATCAGTTAGAATGTATTGTGTTGGTCTTAAGCATATACCTGCCAAATTTCATGGCTGTATCATAATTTCCTTTGTCAATTCTGTACAACAAATCCATTTTTAGAGTTTTTCATGGTGGCCATTTTGGAAAATGGCCACCATTAAAAATGGCAAATCAGGCAGATTTTATTGTATTGGTCTTGAGCACATACATGCCTAATTTCATGCTTGTATCATAATATCTTTGGTCAATTTTGAGCAATAAATCAATTTCTGGGGTCTTTTTTGGCGGCCATCTTGGAAAATGGCCGCCATTTCAAGTGGCCAATCAGGTAGATTTGATTGTATTGGTCTTGAGCACATACCTGCCGAATTCCACGCTTGTATCATAATTTGCACGATTTTTCCTGTAGCCGCTCTACTAAAGAGAAACAAGGTCATACTGTTTGATATTTGATGTTTAATAAATGCCGGCTATATGTTCTGGGTAAACTATTTTGGTACTTTCATTTGTCTACTCCTCTTGTGAAAAGTTCCTTAGAAAGGCAGCACTTCACTCTACATTAAAATAAGTGCCCCTTACACAGACAAATATACCGTCTCAGGGGGAATCGAACCCCTCAGTCCCTCAAAACACACCTTAAAATGATTGAATGGTACTACTGGTTAGGAATCCGTCATCGTAATGGTGTGTTGGGTAGACTTGTGCATGATTTGAAAAAGCTGCAGAAATGATGGCAATGAAATGGTGCTTAAAGACTAGTATGTGAATAGTTGAATGCATGTTCCACATGCACAGTTAGGTTATCTGACATGGTAACATGTCCATGTATTATGGTTTTGCAAAATGCATTGCTGAAATAAACTCTTAAGTCATGACTGAGAATGGTATTTGTTGTCATTATAGTTGAAATTAGACTCAATGTTCCAGAAATGTAAAATGTACAGAAATAGGACCTACATGATAGTGTAATGACACTTAATGACATGTTCAGGAAACATCTCAGATGGTTCACTGTACTTTAGGGCAAAGGTAAGTATTCATGACACTGTCAGGACACTATTTTGGTGTGTAATAATTTGTGACAACTTAATGACAAGTCAAAACTGTACCACTGTAGTTGAGGTCAAGAAAAGTTTTCATGACCAATTTATTATGGCGTCATGACAGCCAATTGTTCAGGCCCATCACTTCACAAACCTAGAAGATAAGTCAGGCCAAACACAGTTATATGAACTTGTTCATGTAATAATTAAACAATTATGTCAAGTTGTCATGACAATTCATGACACTGTCAGGAAACTATTTTGGTGTGTAATAGTTCTTTGTGACAGCTTAATGACAAGTCAAAACTGTACCACTGTAGTTGAGGTCAAGGAAAGTATTCATGACACAATTATAATGGTGTCATGACAGTCAATTGTTCAGGCCCTTCACTTTACAAACCTAGAAGATAAGTCAGGCCAAACACAGTTATGTCAAGTTGTCATGACAATATCATGCCAAACACTTTGCATTTCTTTCTTGGCTGTCAAATCGTCATGACAATATTGTAAATGGGTTACATTTTCTTGGCTAATGTCAAGTTGTCATGACAAAGACCCATGACAAAGACCCATCAAATAATGTCATCTTGGCTAATGTCAAGTTGTCATAATGATGACACCCAAACAATGTCAACTTGACATTCCAAAAACCGAATGACACATTATGACAACAGTCATAAACATCAATAATTTGTCATTAATGTACATGACATGTGTCATGTCATTCTTATGACGGTTACATGTCACCCTTATGTAGACCCCTTCAAATAAAGTGTTACCAGATACTTTATTGATCCCCAGGGGAAATTCAAGAAATATATTACATAGAAACATTCATTTCAAAATAAATTAAGGCCTTTGTGTCCAGAATGGTGGCAATTTTTATTCTATCTTCATGTTTACTAAAAAATAATTACCTCGGTTCTTATTGTTGAGCTGGAGGAAGTTATGGGACATCCAATTGTTTTCCAAATACAAATATTTATGTTTGTTCCAAACACCAGCTTTTTCAGCACTTATCTCACACACAGGAACAAACTCGTAACCAAATAGGAAGTCACCATCAAATATTTTACTATTAGCATGCAGGTCAAGAAAGAACAGAAACATGAACGTGTAGTAAACTGCTTTGGGTTTTCCCCACTATGGCTCCTTGTGGGTTGTCTTTGGTATGTACAGTATGGTACGGTTTGTTTTAGTTTCTCTTGAAAATCTTATCACAGGTAGCACAATAAGAAACTGCCACTTTCCCCTGACCCTCCGAGGAATACATTGAAAACTACCAAGAAGTTCACAATAAAAAAAATACATACAGGTAAAGACAGCACAGAAAAACCATTAGACTGAATCAATGTTTTTTTTTTATTATTACACCTATGAGGTGCCTAATCAATGTGTAATGGATACATACCTGCATTTATGAACATTTTCACTAAATGAAATCTGGAATCACAGCACCATTCTAATTCAAGAAGCTGTTCAGTGACAATTGTACAATTGTATGTCCCAGATCAATAAAAGTTTTTCAAGTCATAAAATGATGGGTTTTCTGGTGCCACTTGAGATGAGGTACCAGAGTAAAAGTCATACCACACTCTGAGCACTGATGATACTTTAGAGTATGGACTCTCTGGTGAGTCTTGAGAGAACCCAGTTCACGGAAGGACGTCCCACATGTATCACACAGATGTGGCTTTTCTTCTGTATGGATCCTCTGATGGAGAGGACATGGGGAACAGCAAAAGCGAACAAACGGGTGGCACAAAGTCAATCAGACCCTGCAGGATCCTGACAATATGATCCATATCGGGTAGTTGTATAAGTGTACAGAGTGTGGAAAGACCTAATGTGGGTAATCTGAAGAGACACCAGAAGTTCCATACTGGGGAAAAGCCAGATGAGTGTACTCATCTAGGGGGGGGGGTATTCGTTTCTCTAAATACCCGGCATCCATACTGGGGATAATAGCCATATCAATGTTCTATGTGAAAGGGCTTTTATTAGTGTGAGTAATCTCAAAACACACCAGATGGTCCATACTGTATCTTTAGCCAAAAGTCACCAAGAGAGGGGAAAAAGCTTAATTTGTTTAGAACACTCTGATGCTGTTTTTTATGCAGTTAAAATAAACTGCTAATTTCGGAACACAAATAAAGTTTTTTTTAATCAAGTGAAATGTCCTTTTAGATTATTTTGTGAGTTTAATGTAAGCTCTATTCTACAACCATAAAAAGTTGGGACGTGCAAAATGTGAATAAAGCTTTTTAAATCAAGTTAATTGTGTTTATAGTTTATTTTGTGCTCTTAATGTAGGGTGCATTTTACTATATGACAGTGTAAAGATTCCCACTGAGCAAGACCCTCCAATATCATCCACATGTAGGTGATAGGAAAGGAAAATCTAATTTTTGCATCCATACTCCAATACAAAATATGTTTTTTTATTTCCATATAGTATATCGTCGCTGTCCGATACAGAACACGTATGTCCAAAAACGCTACTTTTCAGGAAGTAAAAAAAACAGCGAAACTCCACAACAGTGGAAGTCAGCGTTGCCATACTTGGCTTAATGCCTTTAATTGGCATCATATTCTTGTTGGTGTGGTAATTTAATCGTCACTGTACCTAAATCGAGTGTAAAAGGATATACGTGCACATCCGATACCGTTTCTGTCCGACTAAAAACATGTATAACCAAAACATTCATGTCCCTTGATGAAAACACAGCATTCCAAAGCAGTGAAACTGCGGTATGATATGACGAATCAATGTCATAGGTCTATACATGTAGCCTATTATAGTGTGGGAATGTAATCATCACTTTGCCAAAAATAGATACGTTATTTTAATCAAGGGCCGGTCATGTGCTTTCATTCCTGCACTGCGCTTGGATAACGGATAGCCTAGGCGCGTACGTCCGCATTGGCAATTTCAAACCGACCGACTCACCGTGATTTTCGTCACTCCTGGGTTTCAGACATCAGGATGAAAAATGTTTCTACCGACTGGTTTAGAGTTATGTCCAGGACAATCAAAGAAACGTTTATTTAGCTCGTATTGCAAGACTAGTAACCTTGGCACTGTCAACGTACGTCATATTGGGGCATTGGCAATTTTAAACTGACTCTCCGTAATTTATTTATTTATTTATAATTTATTTATTTAAAAGGCTGACATTAAACGCTGGGTTGATGGCAGTATAAAAACACTTTTACATTTCAACAACAGACACACAAACTGATATGTGGTGGGGGAAGGTCTCCAGACACAATCAAACATTACTCATCAAAACCACAATCACATGTGGATATTTCGAAGTATAAAAACACTTTTACATTTCAACAACAGAGACACAAACTGATATGTGGTGGGGGAAGGTCTCCAGGCACAATCAAACACAGAATATTCAATATCCTAAAAGTTATCAAACTTGGCCAAAAGTTATCAAAAGTATTTTACAACATATAACCTGTTAAAACTTAGGCACCAGAATCCAGAGCTCGTCATGTTGATTGGTCTTGCTAGTTGTGTATAACTACACCAATTTAAACATTAAATTAATCTTGATGCCAATCTGAGTGATGTTAGTTCATTAGTGATGCATGTTTCTGTATAATTTATGTCATGTCAATGAACAGGATTGAGGGACTGTGCACTATTGTGTGTGTTGTGCATGTTTGCGAGCGCTGTTGTGTGTGTGTGTGTGCGCGTGCTAGTGTGTGTGTGTGCTATTGTAAGTGATCAGTCATGGGACAGTGAGTCAAAAAATGAATGAAAATCCTTCGGTACAACGTGCTTCAGTTCCTGAAGATGTTTGAACTTCGCCGCTTTGATTTTTGGACGGGATGGATGGAGTGGGACCACAGTGAGGCATGGTTTCCTCAGCGATGGGACGGAGTAGGGCTGCCAGGCATCGGAGTGGAGCAACTTGTACTCCATGCTGCCATCAATGTTGTATCTAGAAGAGATAAAAAAGGGGTATTGGGTATTGGGGAACAAAGAGCAAAGGGTTAGGACGAAATCAGAAGGCAGTTTAAATGTATAAATCAAAACAATTCAGGTTGATATGGCTATTGTTAATGGTTATTTATTAATGGAAAACACGTCTATAAAAACACCCGATTGCCCGGAGGTCATGCACGGTCGGATCTCCTACTTCGCTGCCTGGTCGGAGAGACTTGCAGATGGTGACCTTGCTGAAGTCATGGAAAAAGGTGTGGTCAACGTATTGCACGTCATAAGGGAAGGGGCGGGAACGAGCTCCGCGGATGACCGCTACATACTCTGCGGGGACATGGACATCCCGATCCCGCATCTTCCTCTCGATTACACTGTGCACTGAATCACACTCCATTTGGGTGTGGCCTCTTTCCAGGTACTTCTGAGTAACTGTTTTTTTCATCTCCGTTGCAAACTTCAGCAGTGCATTGCTGAGCACGAGGTTTCTGTTTTGGTAGCCACATCCATCACTCCAGAGGACAAACTCGCTGTACGATGCTTGGGATTTGAGAAAGTGTACAATACACGAGGCAAATTCACTGGCAGAGAGCCCCGCTTCACCCTCATGCCACAGGTAATTCTTTGCTGCATGTGATGCCATGTTGTAGATTGTGAAGTTGTGGACGCCAAGCTTCATCTTGTAGTACAGGGCAGACGCTTGAAGTTTTGGGCACAGGAGAAGGCTCTGCAGATCCATGCAGGCAACTAAGCAGGTGTTGGTAGCCAGTTGTTTTGGGCACAGGAGAAGGCTCTGCAGATCCATGCAGGCAACTAAGCAGGTGTTGGTAGCCAGTTGTTTTGGGCACAGGAGAAGGCTCTGCAGATCCATGCAGGCAACTAAGCAGGTGTTGGTAGCCAGTTGTTTTGGGCACAGGAGAAGGCTCTGCAGATCCATGCACGTAACTAAGCAGGTGTTGGTAAACAGTTGTTTGTCATTTTCCTTTTCTTCTCTGGCATCATCTTGTTTCTTTCGGTGTTTCTCCCACACAGCAGCCTCGATGTTCCCGGCTTTGAATGCACAGCAGGTGTCGCATTGATCTTTTTTCGGATGAAATAAGGAAAGATTCAGTTGGTTGAACGCTACTGTGAAAACCTGTCGTGATAGTGCTCTGATGCTGTTGTCTGAACATGCCTGCTGGTACAAGGAATGCAGATGAGAAATGGATTTGAAGTAAGGCTCCAAATACAGCTTGGATGAGGAGGACCTACAATAATGCGACGGCACTTTTGGAAGGTTTGAAAGAAAAGTGTTTACAAAGTTATGCTCCTCAGTAATCACCCTCACCCTCTCTGTCTTCTTGGGACTATCTCCCCTTCTTCCTACCCACTTAAGGAATGTCCACTGCCTGATCCCAAGTGTAGACAAGAACATCCGCTGACAGACCCTTATTCTTTTCCCATCTACACATAAAAAACAGAACAGAGAAGCAGACCGGAGATGTGACCGCTTCTGTTCGGCGCCGCTTAACACCTCTCCCCCATTTTTCATGCTTCTTTGATGATGCTTCCGTTTCCTCTCCTTCCACGGTATGATTGACCTGTCATCCTCCTTTTTTTTTGAACATTTGCTTTCCAACGTGAAGGGTTGGCCCTCCTCTTTCGCCGAACAGCATCGTCATCTGATTAATACAAAAATTAAAAAAAAAATAGATTAACAAAATCTACAGTCATCTTCTATGGTTGCTTAGTATGTTGGTAACAGATCAGATACAGTGTGTGTGTGTGTGTGCATGTTGTCATGTAGTTAGGTTTAGCTGTGTTTGCAAATTACTGAGAGAAGTGTAAAAATGACCAAGTTTAATGTGCAGCTTATCTAATTTGAGCAATGTACATACCAGCAGATGTCCCTGGGTTACAGTCATCATTTTCACTTTGTTCGTCTAAAAATGACAAGAGTGGATAACTGTTTAAGTTTAGCATTGTGGTTTGTGTGCGGCTGAGCCCATTGGTAAGTCATAAATAAATAAAGATAAATAACTTGCCTGTATTCTCTCTGTCTGGAATGTAATCATCAAGCGAGTCTAAGTGAAGCAGAAGACATATGAACAGATCCAGTGGAAAAAAATACACTGTTCACATTGTTCACTGCATTCATTTTGACTGGTAATCAAGTTATCACAGGCAGACAATAGCAGAATTAGGTTTGTAGTTACTAATGACATGAGAAAACCCAAAACCAATGAAATGGAGACTAAAGTATAGTCCATCAGAAGAATAAAATGCTTACCTTCACTGGAAGCTATGTCTGAGTCCTTGGAGGATATTGATGGCGAATCTAAAAATAAGAAAAACAAAATGTTTGAATGATTCAAAACAAGCTTGTATCAGTGGCATGGGCAAACAGTCATACAGTTACAGCTAAGAATGACAGAGGTTAACCATTAGAATAACAATTAACAGTGTTCACTTTCCTGACTGACTTTCTCAATTCTCAATTATAGTTTCCTGCAAACTACAAACCTTCTTCATCCCTGACGCTTCCCTCAAGTGCCCTATCATACCTCACATTCACAAGCTCGCAGATCTCCTTTAAAGGAAATGACATCCTGAGGGGAGGGAGAAATGCACATAAGAAAAAAATATATCGTGCCATGTCACAACATAACATCACATAACCTTGCGTCATTTCGGGAAATCTGTACATTAACATCTCCACATGTAGCAACCTAGCACCACTTTCAGAAATGCTTTGGCGACGTTGAGCGCATGATATTTCCTAGAGACAATCGACATGACCGTATTATCCAGGGATTAAAGCAAAAAAGTAATCTGACTGAACTCTTTACCGGTTCGGCATCCGATCGAGTATTCCCCCTGGACCCCTTCGTAAACAACAATGTAGCCATGGCTTAGCCCTCAACACGGAACACACTGTGTAACGTTAATCTAAGCAAGGAATGGCAGGATAAAGAAAATACTTGATCAGATGCCTCGCCAGACTGTATTTGGTAACATGTTTTGGTCATTACCTCTAATTTCTACCCATAGCTTGTTAAGTTTGCACAACAGTATGCAAAATGGATTCACACCACTGTTACAGCTAGTCTAAATTCGTAGGCAAACACTACCTGTCACCACCTCTCGCCCCCCATTCTCCGATCAGCACTGATAGCACTATCCCATTTGAGTTCAGCTGACGGAAAGTAAATTGACATACAGACATTTCAGTTGACGGAAATCTGTCACAGTAACGAAAAACTTTAATCCATGAATATTACACAAAGGAATTTGATAAGTTTGAGTAAGGACTAAATCTAAATGAGACCGATGTTATTTTCACCAGGCCTTAGCAAGCTAGATAGCTAGAACTAGCTTGCTATCTGTGGTGAAAGCTGGCGTTTTGGAGACGCTACTTTTGTGACGATTAAAACCCTAGACATAGACAACAATCATGTCAACATCGATAGATAACAGTTGTAAATATATTTCAGCAAGGATAAGCAAGAACATAGTTGACAAAAATTACACTTTACCTCAGTGTTTGTTTCCACAACGTCGCTTGGCTGTTCGCGCTTCAGCTTGGCCGCGTTATTTGAAACGGGGAGAACTAGGGGAGGAGGGACTTACGTGGCATGGCGGACAGCTTTGTCATCCAATGGATTTACGCGAAAAACTCGTGACGTGTTTTCACAATCTTTCATTGGTCATGTAGATACTTGACGTGTACAGTATAAGGACATGAACTTGGAGATTCTATTGGTCGAAAAAACTCAAAATGAAAAAAAATGGAGATACGTGTTCTGTATCGGACAGCGACGATATGTACATGTTTCTGGGGTATTTCTAAATCTTTTATAGGTATTTTGGACTAGCCAATGTGTTCAGGCCTATTTTTAAATAACAAAAACTACTACCTACACATAGGCAGTAAAGCCACTACCACTATCACTGGCAGGAAATAGTGCACTCTTCTGCCTCAACCTTAGGCAGGAAAACCCTCTACCTCCATCACAGGTAGGAAAACTGTGTACACAACCACTACCTCTCTAATGGGTAGGACAGGCCTTCCCTATTTTACCAACTTAAAAAGTGTAAAATCAGGGACTCTCCACCAAGTTGTCTGTGACTACCAAATCCGGTCATTACCATATCCGAGACACAGGAGGATTTCCTCTGGCCAGGCTGGGAGCAGTATTTGTTGCTGATGACAGCCTTCTACCAAGATCACAAAGAGATCTCCCTCCAGTCGACATGGTTGGGGTCCTGCGCCATTAGTCCTCCTCACTGTGCCTCAGTGATAGGTAATCCCATCCTCGTCGCCATTTATGTGGTCAAAATTACTCCAAGACAACTTGTATGAGACTGCAGCTTTATTTTCGATACTGGGAGCATGTTGCCCACATATCTGTGATTGAAACCGTTACACAGACAATGCTCTTGGGTCAGGTGGACCCACCACATTATTAGGCTTTAATACTAATACAGCCATAACAATTTATGTAAATAATTAACAAACAATCAATCAATCAATCAATCAATCAAATCAATTACCAAAGATATAGACATCATTTATGGTTCATATTTGTCATTTACCACTGTTAGATCGCATTTATGGTGTTAAGGGTATAAGACCTACAAAAATATTAAAATTTAAAAGCATTAAGAAAGAGGCTCTAAACGAACCAGCTATGCAAATGAGAATGATTAGGATAATGGGAAGGAACCCTATTCACACAGCTGATGGTCCTCAGGGGGCACAGGTCAGGCATTAAAAAAACTTCACAGAGAAGGGTGGAGGCGTTAACTGAAATGTGTGTGTGTGTGTGTGTGTGTGTGTTTGTTTTATGCAGCATTCACACCTTCATGTGTAAATATATATATGACACAGCTCGGCTCGGCTGAAGTGGGCACAAAAGCGTTAGAGCATCTGGCCCTGAGAACACTGGTGTTCATTTTTACCTCTTATGGATCATTTTATGGCGGCTGAAAGAACACTCGTGTCTGAAGCACTTCCCACATGTGGGGCAAATGTACGGCTTTTCCCCAGTATGGATCCTCTGGTGTATCTTGAGATGACCCAACTGAGTAAAAGTCTTTCCACACTCTGAACAGTGATATGGCTTATCTCCCGTATGGATTTTCTGGTGTATCTTGAGATGACCCAACTTAGTAAAAGTCTTTCCACACTGAGCAATGATATGGTTTTTCTCCAGTGTGTGTTCTCTGACGGACAGTAAGCTGCATGTTGGTTATGAAACTCTTCCCACATGAAGCACACTGATATGGCTTTTCCCCAGTATGGATCCTCTGGTGGATCTTGAGATTACACACGAGTGAAAGTCTTTCCACAATCTGAACACTGATATGGCCTTTCCCCAGAGTGATATCTCTGATGGATAGTGAGCTCTCCTTTGGTGCTGAAACTCTTCCCACATGCACTGCACTGATATGGCTTTTCCCCGGTATGGATTTTCTGGTGTGTCTTGAGATGATGCAAAAGAGTAAAAGTCTTTTCACAATCTGGCCCTGAGAACACTGGTGTTCATTTTTACCTCTTATGGATCATTTTATGACGGCTGAAAGAACACTCGTGTCTGAAGCACTTCCCACATGTGGGGCATATGTACGGCTTTTCCCCAGTATGGATCCTCTGGTGTATCTTGAGATGACCCAACTCAGTAAAAGTCTTCCCACACTCTGAACAGTGATATGGCTTTTCTGCAGTATGTGTTCTCATGTGGCTAGTGACCTCAGTGCTGCTTCTGAAACTCTTACCACACGTAGAACAAGGGTATGGCTTTTCCCCAGTATGGATCCTCTGGTGTTTCTTGAGATTACACACATGAGCAAAAGTCTTTCCACACTCTGAACAGTGATATGGCTTTTCTGCAGTGTGTGTTCTCTGATGGATAGTGACCTTAGTGCTGCTTCTGAAACTTTTCCCACATGCACTGCACTGATATGGCTTTTCCCCAGTATGGATCATCTGGTGTCCCTTGAGATGACCCAACTGAGTAAAACTCTTTCCACAATCTGAACACTGATATGGCTTTTCTCCCGTGCGGATAGTCTTGTGTTGATTGAAATTACCCTTGGTGGTAAAAGTCTTTCCACACTCTGAACACAGATATGTTTTTTCTCCAGTATGTGTTCTCTTATGGATAGTAACCTCAATGCTGCTTCTGAAACTCTTCCCACATGTAGAACACGGGTATGGCTTTTCCCCAGTATGGATCCTCAGGTGTCTCTTAAATTGTGTCACCTGAGTAAAAGTCTTTTCACACTCAGTACAATAATATGGCTTTTCTCTGGAATGTGTTCTCTTATTTGGGTTGGAATCTGAATCAGCAACGGTACTCTCTCCAGCTGTGATCATTTGGACAGCTCCTGTAATTGAAGAAAATGGTTTAACATATAATCTCTCTTTCTACTCCTACAGCAATGAAGATGTTTATATTTGTCCAGCTTGTGATTTGTGGTAAAATGGTCAGCTAGAATATGGTATGTGAGTGTCAACACAGACACAGATACAGAAGACAGTGCAACAGACAACACATGTCTTGCAATGATTAAACAAATCATGTGCGATGATTTAAGTATTCACATGAAATCAAATATAAAAAATAAGAATAAAGAATAAGTCATCAAGCATTCAGGTTTTACTAATACAAACTTTTAAGTATCTTACTTGTAGTAGAGGAGTCATCATGGTCATCATTTTCTCCAGAATCAGAATCGTTTTCCTCTTTAATTTCCACTGGTGTGAACTCCTCTTATCTGCAGGTTGATGGTGCTTGTATCTCTATCTTAAAGTCATGCTCCAGTACAGTCTTATCTTCCAATTTACTGGCCAAAATATGTTCACGGAGGAAATCATCAAAGTCTTCTTCTTTGATCTTCTTCACTGGTATTAGTGGTTCTGTCATTTCAGACTGAAGTTCTGCTGTGCCAAAGAAATCCTCTTGAACTCTCCTTCAGATTAAAGTAACAAAATGTATGTATCAAACCAAATGAATAGTATAGTTGTCCTGTTGATAACATATACCCACAGACTGTAAGCTACTTCCACAGCATCTCTGACAACCACTCTCTCTTATCAGACCTTTATCTGACCTGTTGGCATCCTGGAGTCAATCTTACCCAATCAGTTGCAAGAATACAGCATTTGCAATGCAAATGATAAGGACAAAGGATTATGTGTCAGACAATTCCATGTGAATACAATATGTAAAAGTCTGATGGTCCTCAGGTGGGCTTGTCCATCAACCTTCACAAAGTTCACAAAAGAAAGTATGTGGGGTGGAGGTGTGAACTGATTGGTGATGGGGGTAGGAGACTGCAAATGGGGGTGGGGTGGAGGTGTGAACTGGTTGGTGATTGGGGTAGGAGACTGCAGATGGGGGTGGGCTGCAATTGTGTAAACTGAACCTGCTGCTAAATTTATGTCTACACGGACCCAGTTGGGTGTTGCACCTAGTGAATCAGCACGTTGCGATAAAGAAGGATTTATGCGAGTTACAATTGTTATTGTTGGCACAACCCCTAAGTGTCAGAGTGAAGATGTTAGGAGCAGAATATACCAGAAGACGCTGTTGCCTTTCATGCAAAGAGCCCATTTGAGTTCCTGGAGCTTGTGAACTGCAGCTATCACGGTAAAATAAGAACAACTCCTCCCACCCTTCAAAATCTTCCAACTTGCACTTTTTTCTGTTTTTTGTACTTCTGGTTAGACACATACAGACGATTTGTTTAGGCAGTTGGAAGGGGATTTATCTATCTTATTTGATCACTTTTAATATGACTTATAAAGACTTTGTTTAAGAAAGAGGCTCTGGATTTAAACCAAACAAACCAGCTATAAAAATGAGAATGATTAAAGATAATGGGAAGGAATCTCATGTGTCTGAGCACTATTCACACATCTGATGGTCCTCAGGTGGCACAGGTCAGGCTATAGAAACTCCACAGGTGGGAACAGGTCAGCCAACAAACAAACTTCTCAAAGAAGGGTGGAGGTGTGAACTGAAAGGTTATGGGGAATAAGAGGCTGAGTGGGATGGTGCCCTCAGAAAGGTTCCATTCTCCTTAAAACTATTCATGCAGTATGTGTGTGTGTATGTGTGAGAGAGTGTTTTATGAAGCATTCTTACCTTCATGCACAAATATATGTCTATATGTCTTCTATTTGTGTTCAACTTGACAGAGAATGTCCACAGATCAGGACTGCATAACAGTCATGTTATTAAAAAGATACATTTGAATCAAACTTGTTTGTTCAATTAAATTCCCAAATTTCCCCTGTAGCCCCCCTTCTCTGCACGTGCCTGATTCCCAACAATTTCACAACAGCTAGTTCTGGAGTAGGCCATTCAACTAGCCCGCTTGTTTACGACGAGACTCAGGCTGCGCCGTTGGCACCCGCTTCCTTATTTGGGTCTTGGGTTGCCAGGTTTTAGCCGTTTGACAAAACGGTTGAATATGAAACTAAGTGATCGTGTATGTGTAGGGTGTATTTCATACACAATCTGGCAACCTGAATGGATCAATGATTTTAAAATGAAGTTTGATGGTCATGCAAATTACAGGAGTTTTCCGGGAGAAAAACAAAATGGGAAGGTGCTGGGAGATGACCTTGAAATACGGGAGAAACCCGGGAAAAACGGGAGTGTTGACAGGTATGATCTAAGGATCAAAAAGTGCCGTCTCTATGAACGCTTGGCTGCCAACAAAAAGATCATGAGGCCCCGCTTTCACGATCCATATTCATACTGAAAATACATCATCAGTAGGGTAAAACTAACCTGTCTCACGACGGTCTAACATTTATCGAGTTTAGCTTTCTCAAAGTTGATCCGTTTGAATAGAATATCCTTTATGTGTCTGAGCACTGTTCACACATATATCGGGTGGTGGTAGTGTAGTGGTTAAGGAGCTGGGCTAGCGTGCAGTAGCCTGAAAGTTGTCCGTTCAATTCCCAGCTTCCACCGTTGTGCCCTTGAGCAAGGCACTTAACCCCAAGGGGTTGCTCCGGGGACAATGTGATCCCTTGTAATATAGCTGACATATGTAAGTCACTTTGGTCAAGAAGTGTCTGCTAAATGTAATGTAATGTAATGTAATATGATATTCAGGTCACCCCAAGTCAACCTTTAGAAACTACACAAATGAGGGTGGAGGTGTAAACTGATGGGGAATGAGAGGCTGGGTGGTTGTGGGATGGTGCCCTGACGAGTTTCTATTCATGCTGTATATGTTTGTGCGTCCGAGTGTTTTAATGCAGGATTTTGAGCTGTAGCTGGTTGAAATTGAACTTTATAAGTTAAAAACAACATGGAACCAAACACGTCATCATTGTTTTTAAGGTGCAGAGATGGTCATATGATGTCATTTTTTCTTAGTAAAAAGATATATTCTTTGCTTTCTTCTTGTTTCGGGGATTAACGTCATGTAGGCTATGCTCACGTTTTCAGCATGAGGACAACTCATGTGTAAAACCACGCAGCGACACAAACGTAAACAACAACGGAGGGAGGAGAGAGATGCACATTTTATCTATACAGTCATTATTTCGAGTTTGTGTCAGCTAAACATGACAACATTAACATTGTACATTCTGTGCTGGCGACAAAGTGCTATCTAGCTAGACATCCCAAGTCTCCCGAAGTTTTAGGAGTCTCCCACATATTGATAGCGGCTTCCTGATGCCCGCAAATTACATAAAATCTCGCGGAACCTAGAGCGAAGAAGAGCACGCAAGCCAGACCGGACTTCAAATCGCGTGTGCATCTGAGTTTAACACGCACACAACGAAGAGGGAGAGAGAGAGGAGTGGTGCGTGGTGCGTGTGTGCCTGAAGCGCATCCAAGACAGAGAGCTTCCTGGTCTGTTTTGCTAAATCAACCAATCAGTTTTCAGTGTAGGTGGGCTTATATCTCTTTTCTCTCAAACTTAATTACTCAGTTCAGTCAGTATATCTAGGAACAGGAGCGTTATGGCAGAGTCAGTACCCCTCAAAAAGGAACATTTAAGACCCATTTCACATCAGACTACACAAAAGTGTACCCAATTGTCTCATAAGAGTAAAACATAATGATAGTCTTGCACACTGTACTGTTTGTAACAGTGACTTTAGCATTGGTCACGGCGGGTTAAATTATTGCAAAAGACTTGTTAAAGCGAGTTTAACAAGTGTAATTTCATTTGCATATTACTCAGGCCTATACTAGATGGCTAGTTGCCAAGGCTACATGAAAAGGCCAAACTACCAAAATCTACATATTAATCACAATTTCTCTCAATAGGCCTTCATTATTTGGTGTACTGACTACACATCATTGAACAAACATCTGAATTTCAGTATCTAAGTAGGTACGGTTGGGATGTCTGCTATACATTGTTGTCATTACTGTTAAAATGCACTTCCAGTATAGTGAGTATTGGCAAAACCGGTTATCATTTTCATGTTGAGGTGGGGGTGTTGTCGGCAGCTGCTGAAAGTAAACTAATAAAGTAATTTGTAATCTAACTTAGTTACTTTTAAAATCAAGTAATCAGTAAAGTAACTAAGTTACTTTTTAAAGGAGTAATCAGTAATCAGATTACTTTTTCAAGGTAACTGTGGCAACACTGGTCATGTGTGCCTTGTTTTGACTGTAATGTGGCTGGTAGTCACAACAGTCAGCGACTGTTTACACCTTCATGACTAAGTAGTAAGTATAATAAAAACAACATAAATAGATACAAGTCACTGCAATTTAATAGTTTTATTGTTGTTCTAAAAATCACTGTTCAACTGTGATCTCATTAGTGAAAAGGAGCAGACTCAAAACTACCAAGGAGTTTGTTGTGTTCACTTACCAGTAGATTCCACATTATACCACTAGGTGGTGCTGTGATTAGTTCGACTGTAGTGATTAGACAGGAAGTACTGTAGTTGATGTGTCTTACTACCTGCGTGTGGATGGAGAATGTGACATGCTGCTTGAATTAAACATCCATTACCATCTGACTTGATATTTCATTCTTGGACATCCAAACCTTACAGAGTTCACAATAGAAAAAATACATGCAAGTAAGACAGCACAGAAAAAAACAGTAAACTGAATCAATGTTTTTTTTTAAATATAACTATGAGGTACCTGATCAATGTCTAATGGATGCATACCTGCATTTATGAACATTTTCTCTAAATGGAATCTGGAATCACAGCCCCTCACACCATTATAATTATAGAAGCTGTTCAGTGATGATTGTACTTTTCACTGAAACTTAGATGTCCCAGTTGAATAAAAGTTTTTTCAAGTAATAAAATTATGGGTTTTCTGGTGCCACTTGAGATGTGCTACCAGAGTAAAAGTCATACAACACTCTGAACACTTATGAGACTTTTGGACTCTTTGGTGTCTCTTGAGAGTACCCAGTTCACGGAAAGATGTCCCACATGTATCACACAGATATGGCTTTTCCCCTGTATGGATTCTCTGATGGAGAGTGACCTCTATACTGCTTCTGAAACTCTTACCACACTCCGAACAATGATATGGCTTTTCCCCAGTATGGATCCTCTGGTGTCTCTTAAAATGTGTCACCTGAGTAAAAGTCTTTCCGCACTCGGTACAATAATATGGCTTTCTTCTGGAATGTGTTCTCTTATTTGGGTTGATATCTGAACCAGCAATGGTACTCTCTCCAGCTGTGATCATTTGGACAGCTCCTGTAATTGAAGAACAATGTTTAACAATATAATCTCTCTTTCTTCTCCTATAGCAATGAAGATGTTTAATACAAACTAAGTATCTTACTTGTAGTAGAGGAGTCATCATGATCATCATTTTCTCCAGAATCAGAATCATTTTCCTCTTTTATTTCCCCTGGTGTGCTTTCTTCTTCTCTGCAGGATGATGATACCTGTGTCTCTGTCTTAGAGTTATGTTCCAATACAGTTTTATCTTCCAATTTACTGGCCAAAATATGTTCACGGAGGAAATCATCAAAGTCTGATAACATAAACCTACTGACTGTACTTCCACAGCACCCTGTAACAACCACTCTCTGCTATAAGACCTTTAAATGACTTGTAGGCATCCTGGAGTCCATTTTACCCAATCAGCTGCAAGAAAACAGTATATGCAAATGATGATATGCAAATGATAATGACAAAGAATTATGGGTAGGACAATTCCATGTGAATACAATTTGTAAAAATCTGATGGTCCTCAAGTGGGCTTGTCCATCATCCTTCACAAATTTCACAAAAGAAAGTATGTGGGGTGGGGTGGAGGTGTGAACTGATTGGTGATGGATGTAGGAGACTACAGTTGGGGTGTACTGGTTGGTGATGGGGGTAGGAGACCGCAGGTGGGTTTGGAGGTGCGAACTGATTGGCGATGGGGGTAGGAGGCTGCAGGTGGCGATGAATGAAAATGAATGAAGCAGACACAAACACATGAGGTTCTCAAGAAAGACCCCACAGAAGACAAGAAAAACACACTCAAAAAATATTGAAACCATTACTGGAAAGCAACAAAATTGATAAGCAGTCATACAAGCACATCATACCAACAGCAAGCATAACACCCCGGCACACCGAAAATTCAAAAACCAGGAACACCTTTACGCCCGATTGTGGACAGCATCGGGTCTGTAACATACAACTTATCAAAATCTCACACAGAAATAATAAAACCATTACTAGGCCAAACGGAACACCATTGCAAAAACTCGAAAGAGCTGGCAAAAGAACTTCAAAATAATAAAGTGGGTAAGGACGAAATATTAATATCACATGACGTCGTCTCCCTCTTCATCAAAACACCAGTAGAAGCAACCCTGGAAATAGTACAGCAACACCTACAAAAGGACAAAAACCTTAAGAAACGCACAAATTTGACAGTACAAGACCTCAGTCAATTACTCGACTTCATCGCCACTTCAACTTATTTTCAGTTCTGCACAAAGATATACAGGCAGTAAGAGGGATTCGCCATGGGAGATCTGCCATAATGTGTGGCTTTTTCATGGAACACCTGGAGAAGGAAGCAATAACATCCGCACCGGAGGAGTACAGGCCCACATTATAGAAACGATACGTGGATGATATTTTGGAAAAGGTAAAGAGAGGACATACACAAGAACTCACAGATCACCTCAATTCCATTGACCACACCGGCAACATAAAGTTCACACATGAAGAAGAGATAGACAAATCCATAGCTTTTTTGGACATAAAAATCCACCACATGATTGAAGGAGACATCAAAATAAAAATCTATAGGAAACCGACGCACACAGATCAAAACCTACTTTGGACATCAGAGCATCCAGTTGCACATAAACTATCAGTTAGAACACTACAAGAACGGGCAGCTTTAACAATGGATCCCAAGGACAGGGCACAGGAGGAGCAACACATACAGAACGCATTGAAAACATGTCAGTATCCACAATGGGCAATACAGAGAGGCAGGCAACAGGTAAACGAATAAGAGGAAACACAAACAGAGAAAAGGAAAAAACATAAGGGACACAAATGGGAGAGCAGAGGAGCTGTACAGCCGTAAAGACCTTGAATTTCCCCTTGGGGCAACCGTGGCCTACTGGTTAGCTTTAAACTTCTAACCGGAGGGTTGCTGGTTCGAACCCCAACCAGTAGGCATGGCTGAAGTGCCCTTGAGCAAGGCACCTAACCTCTCACTGCTCCCCGAGCGCCGCTGTTGTTGCAGGCAGCTCACTGCGCCGGGATTAGTGTGTGCTTCACTTCACTGTGTGCTGAGTGTGTTTCACTAATTCACGGATTGGGATAAATGCAGAGACCAAATTTCAAAAGAGACTCGAAAGAGTATATATATATGTATATATATATATATATATATATATGTATATATACTTATAAAGTATCTATCTACATTAGAGGGGTCATGGAGCGCATCCAGAGGATCATGTAAAAGCACCAAATTAACACACCGGTAAAACCACACACAAAACTACGACAGCTGCTAGTTCACCCAAAGGACAAAAGTGACCCACACAATAAATGCAACGTCATGTATGAAATACCATGTCAATCATGCAATAAAACCTACATTGGGGAGACGGGAAGGAGTTGTACCACACGCAGAAAAGAACATAAAAATGAATGTGAAAAGGAGACGGCTCAGAGACAAACAAGAACAAGGTCAAGGCAGCAAGACGGACCACTTAACGGACCACTGCAAACGAGAGAACCATTTCATGGATTGGGACAATGCCAGAGTCAACCGATCAACAACCGATACCACCACTGGATAAAGGAGGCGATTGAAATCTATTCTTTCTATTGATGAAAGGTTGGTCCCAACCAAAGCTAAAATTGAGATGATAATGACAATGATAATAAAGGATAATGGGAAGGAATCCCATTCACACATCTGATGGTCCTCAGGTGGCACAGATCAGGCAACTTCACAGAGAAGGGTGGAGGTGTGAACTGAAATTAACTGTGTGTGTGTGTGTGTTTGTGTCTTTGTTTTATGCAGCATTCATACCTTCATGTGTAAATATATTCCTACATGTCTACATTCCAAGTAAGTCACTGCATTTTAAGGCGAGACACTACAGGTGAATAGGGTACAATTTTTAACAAGCAGATATCACTATGAAACTTACCCAGTTGATTACTTACATTAATATGAGAAAAAAATGTATTACAAGTTTTCTGTAATTTAATGTTTACATATGCAAATTATGCATTATCTAATTAAATATGCGCTAATTTGCATACATTTTAAAACAAGAAACCTGAGCATTGGATACAGCCAGGTTCAAAATCATGTTTTCATTGTGTTCAGATAATAGATGTTGAAAAATTTACAGAGGGATTTATGAATATCTACTTGTGTGCTTCACTTCACTGTGTGCTGAGTGTGTTTCACTAATTGGGATAAATGCAGAGACCAAATTTCAAAAGAGTATATATATATATATATACAAAATATAAGAATTTTTATAATACGTTTTTTTATTTTAATTCTTTAAAAATCAAAAAAGAATCAATGCTATAAAATCATGTACTAATAATACATGAAATGATGGCAGATCTGGATATCATAGACTCTGCTGAAAAAAACAATATATAATATGTGTGTGTGGCACTTACAATGACCAGAATAAATCCTTATGAATAAAGGTAGTGAAAATGCCCTAAAACAGCTTAGGGTTCTAAGGGTTAAGGGACATCCCATTCTTAATCCATAGGGATTAATATGACGTCGGTCCACCCTTTGCAGCTATAACAGCTTCAACTCTTCTGGGAAGGCTTTCAACAAGGTTTAGGAGTGTGTTTATGGGATTTTTTGACTATTCTTCCAGAAACGCATTTGTGAGGTCACACTGACAGGCCTGGCTCTCAGTCTCTGCTCTTATATGTTTTTAGCTAATGCACTATATACAGCACTTTGGTCAGTGCAAACTGTGGTTAAATGAGTGCTCTATAAATAAACTTTACTTACTTACTTACTATCAAGCAAAGTAACACTCCCCTAACGTTAAAAATAAAAAAAGCATTGTATTATGGTGGCATTGTTCTTTTTGCACAACGTTGCTACTTAGTTGTTTTTTGGTATTTTATTTGTATAACCATATAGTAAAGTTTTTAGTCATGTGATTGAGAAGATGCGGCTGATGTTGCACGCGCCAATGACATCCAGGTGCGCGTGAATAATAATTCAAAACGTGTACCGTGTAATATGAGGGATAATGTATAGAACACTTGTCACTATCGGGAAATAGGTCCCTTCAGGGTGGAACTACATGAGAATGAAACCATAACGTGTTTGGCATTATGCACATTATCAAATGTTGGGAAATCTCCACCTCACATGATGAGCACACATGAAGAAAATACAGAAAATATTTATTTTTTGTTCCTAAAACCAGCTTTTGTGTCCAGGACTTATTTCACACACAGGAACAAACTTGTAACCAAATAGTAAGTGACCATCAAACATTTTACTATTAGCATGCAGGTCAAGACAGAAAAGAAACATGAAACTGCTTTGGCCTTCCCCCACTATCATACTTGTGTATTTTTGTCTGGTATGCAATTGTCACTTTTTAGTTTCTCTTGCATCTCTTATCACATGTAGCACAATAATAAGGTTTTCCCAAGTAGGGATCATCTGGTGTCTTTTAGATATAACCAACCTGAGTAAAAGTCTTTCCACACTCTGAAAACTGATATGACTTTTTCCCCACTATGGACTGTCTGATGTTTATTGAAACTAGACACATCTTTATATACACTGAGACCACTGGAGTTACTTTTGACCTGCTATGGATCATTTGATGACGCTTGAAAGAAGACTCATGTCGGAAGGACTTCCCACATGTAACACACTGATATGGCTTTTCCCCAGTATGGATCATCTGGTGTATCTTGAGATAACCCACCTAAGTAAAACTCTTTCCACACTCTGAACACTTATGCCGCACCCCAGTATGGATACTCTGGTGAGTCTTGAGATTACCCAAGTGAGCAAAAGCCCTTCCACACTCTGAACACTGATATGGCTTTTCTCCAGAATGTGTTCTCATGTGGACAATGAGCTCTGTTTTCCTCCCAAAATTCTGCCCACATAAAGTGCACTGATGTGGCTTTTCCCCAGTATGGATCATCTGGTGTCTCTTGAGATGGCCAGCCTGAGTAAAACTCTTTCCACAATCTGAACACCGATACTGCTTCTCCCCAGTATGGATCCTCTGGTGTGTCTTGAGATGACCTGCCTGAGTAAAAGTCTTTCCACACTCTGAGCACTGATATGGCTTTTCTCCAGAATGTGTTCTCTTATGGACAGTGCACTCTGTGGCTGTTCTAAAACTCTTTCCACATGTAGTACACAGATATGGCTTTTCCCCGGCATGGATTTTCTGGTGTGACTTGAGATTGCACACCTCAGTACAAGTGCTTCCAGACTCTGAACATTGACACGACTTATCTCCAGAATCTGTTCTATTATTGATGGTGAGGTTTTTCCCACTTGTGAAACTCTTCCAACATATAGTACCATGGCATGGCTTTCCCCCAGTATGGATCCTCTCATGTCTCCTGAGAAGAGACATTTCACCAAAGGGCCTTCCACAAGGAGAGCACAGATGTGGCTTTTGACCAGTATGTGATGTCTGATGTAAGTTCATGTATGAACCACTCCTTAAACTTATCCCACACATGATCCTTTGGACAGCTCCTGTAATATAAGAAAATTATTTAAAAAAAAGTTTTTCCTTTTCAAACAATGATTGTTTGGGCAAAGAACATTAATTCCAAGACCAATAACTCCGTATAACAGGATAACTCAAAGGACGTTATCCCGCTTATCACCGGGTTGCCACTATAGGCAATAGTCATGCATGGATGATAGCATGGATAGTTAGCTTGTTTACAGTTGATTCCATTGTTGCGAAGCCTGCTACCAGGCTCAACTGTCATCCTACTATGGTTGTTATAGTTACCATTTATAAGCATTGATATGGAACAGTGATTCAACTTTTTTACCAGATCTACTTCATAGGTGTCCCATTATTCAGAATTATCACCCGGAGAGAAGAAATACTCTTTTCTGATTGGCTGGCGGGTGGCCTTTAATTCTGAATAACAGGACACCGTTCCATATGTGATAAGCGGGATAACGGCCATCGAGGTGTGTCCAGTTATACGGAATTAATGGACTTGGGCGGTGGACCGCTGCGCGTCGGGGAGTTTTTGCCCCTCGCCCTCGTCCATTAATTCCGTATAACAGGACACCTCGGCGGCCGTTATCCCTTACTTAATAGCCACCCCGCCAACCAATCAGAAGAGTATTTCTTCTCTCCAAGTGATAAACTGTACTAAAGCAATGATTTAAGTATTTCCATTAAATCTAGTATTTCAAACCATTTAACATCTTACTTGTTGAAGAGGAATCATCACAGTCATACTTTCTAAAATCCTCTTTGTTTTCCTCTTTAATTTCCACTGGTGAGAATGATTCCTTTTTGCAAGTCAAAGTTAATACTGTATGCGTATCAGTCTTCCAGTCATGTTCCCTGACGAAATAATGGAAGTCTTCATTTTTGATCTCCTCCTTCACTGGGGTAAGTGGACCAGTCTCATCTTCCAGTTTCTTAACTGCCAAAATATGTTCTCTGAGGAAATCATCAAAGTCTTCATCTTTGAGCTCTTTCTTCACTGATGTTAGTGGACCTCTCACCTCTTGCATTTCAGACTTCAACCAGGTGTGCTGCATGAAATAAATTCGGTCAAACCTTCCTTCAGTGACTACAAAATAAAAATAAAAAGAACAGTATGCCGATTGTCTTGAATCTATACACTGTACTTCAACAGCATCCCTGTGACAACCTCCTAACTTTAGAAATATATCTGTTCTACTGCTTCTTATATGTCGAACCCTTTGTTGTCCTAGATTCAAGCTTAACCAATCAGCTGCATGAATGCCACATTTGAAATGCAAATGATAATAACAAAAGGTTGTGGGTAAGGATTACCATGTGCATGGCCTGTTTAAAAGTATGATGGTCCTCAGGCGGGTGTGATTATTAATCAGTCCACCAGGGGGTGGGGGGTTGTGGGAGCTCGATGGAGTTGTGTTAATTTAGCATATCACAGTTAAACAATGATAATAATAATCTTTATTATCCACAGATATAGAAATGTGTTTAATAACTTATTTAAAAGGTGGATTTACCGAGTCAGACACAATTTACCAAATCCCAATATTCCATGAAATTCCATGACCCTTGGGAGTAATTGTGTGTAGACTGTTGCCACCCCCCACACCCATCCACCCTCTTTTGTGGAGTATCTCCCACCTGAGGACCATTATATATGTGAACAGTGATCGCACACATTGGCTGTTTCTCAAAGTCAAGGACAGATCCTGTTATGAGTTTGTGCCTGTAATTCCAGTTTTGTCCATGAGGGGTCACTGTGGGGTTTTTCCTGTTGCTGTTCACCTTCCATGTTTGATAATTAGTCATTAGTGTGTTCACCTGTGCTTGTTAACTTCACTATTTAAGCCACTGGCTTTCCTTTGTTCTTTGCTCAGTCTTGAGTTGTCTCTCGGGTGGAAATGCTGATCAAGTTTAGTTGTCGTGAGTTCTTTTTGACCTTGTTATTCTGATGTTATGTTTTTTGTTTCTACCTCAAAACTTGTTTTTTGCTGCTGTGGAATTATATTTTTTGACCTGCTGGACTGTTGGCTATTTTGTCTGGATTTTGGCTTTTTGCCTCATTGCCAAGTAAACTGCTTAAATCCTACTTGTCTCTGCAACTGGGTCTTTACAACCTGACTTGTGGTCTAGTGGTAGAGCTTCGGCCTGACACACCGGAGACCCGGGTTCAATACCCGAGCAATCCTAACAGCAAGACTGAGCCATGGAAGTAGACCCAGCGGAGACAGATCAGCCTACAACTGTGGAACATGTTTATGCAGCGGTGGTGAGTCATGAAGCTACAGTGTCTTGTCATGAACAGCAACTCCAGTCACACGACAATGCATTTAGTCGGCATGAGCTAATACTTCATGAAATTCAGCAATCTCTCCAGAACCTAATTGCTCACCAGCTCCCTCAGGTTGCTGCCCCAGTTCTGTCTGCTCCTGTCCATCCTGAGCTACGACCACCTGCTCCAACTCACCATGTGAACGAGCCGCGACTCCCTGCTCCTGAGAGATATGACGGTAATCAGAAGGATTGTCGTGCATTTCTTATCCAGTGTTCTCTCACCTTTGAGCTCCAACCCTCCTCCTTCCCTACTGATCGGTCCCGCATCGCCTACATCATCATCCAACTTACCGGGAAGGCCCGGGCATGGGCAACGGCCGTCTGGGAACAGCAGGGGGTCTCCTGTAGTGATTACAGAAGCTTCACAGACGAGATGCGTCGGGTGTTCGACCATCCAGTAGGGGGCAGGGATGTTGCCAACAGACTGCTCCAGTTGCGTCAAGGTGCCTCCAGTGTTGCAGAGTATGCTGTTCAGTTCCGCACCCTTGCAGCAGAGAGTAAGTGGAACATGGAGGCTCTCATGGCAGCTTTCCGATATGGTCTTTCCAGTGGTATCAAGGATGAGATGGCAGCTAAAGATCCACCTCCTGACCTAGAGACTTTGATCGATCAGACCATCCGGCTTGACAACAGACTCCGGGAGAGGAATCAAGAACGACAGCCTGAATTTCGCCCAACCTCTGGAGCCAGTTCTTCCACCCAGAGTTCTAAGCAGTGGTCCCATGAGGTCCCAACCACACCTCCTGCTACAGAAGAACCTATGCAGCTAGGTGGTGCCCGTCTCTCTTAAGCTGAACGGGATCGTAGAATGAGGGAGAAGTGCTGCCTATATTGTGGTAAACCTGACCACTTCCGCTCTTCCTGTCCTGAGCTTACGGGAAAAGGCCGTTCCCGTCCAGCACAGGGAGGACTGTGACGGGAGCAACCTTTACTCCCACCGCATCTACATCATGCCTGAAGATACCCGTTGCCATCTCCTCGAAGCATCAGCACCTCCACCATCTACAGGCACTGGTTGACTCTGGTGCTGCGGGTAATTTCATGGACCTCACCTTAGCCAGTGACCTTGATCTCACTACTCTTCTTCTAGACCACCCTCTCACAGTGACTGCCCTTGATGGACGACCCCTGGGAAAAGGTACTGTACAGTATATTACTGCTCCTGTTCTTATGTCCATAGGGGAGACTCATCATGAGAAGATCCAGTTCAACTTAATTCAGTCTCCTGAGTTTCCCATTGTCCTAGGGTTCCCCTGGCTGTCACACCACAGTCCTCACATCAATTGGTCCTCCGGTGGAGTGGTGGAATGTGGGCCATTGTGCAAATCTACATGTCTCCTTCCCAGAGTGGCGTCGCCTGTTCCCAAGTTCCCCAGTACTCTCGAGTTGTCCCAAGTCCCATCCGAGTACCATGATTTGAAGGAGGTATTCAGTAAAAGAAGAGCTACTTCTCTTCCACCCCATAGAGATTTTGACTGTGCTATTGATCTCCTTCCAGGAACCTTCCCACCACGTGGTCGGATTTTCTCTCTGTCACCTGCTGAGACTCGAGCTATGGAGGAGTATATCCAGACCTCGCTTGATGCTGGAATTATTCGCCCATCGTCCTCCCCAGCTGGTGCCGGTTTCTTCTTTGTCGGTAAGAAGGATGGTGGCCTCAGGCCCTGTATTGATTATCGGGGCCTCAACAAGGTGACAGTGCGGAACCGATATCCTTTGCCTTTAATGTCTTCTGCTTTTGAGTTGTTGCAAGGGGCTACCATCTTCACCAAACTGGATCTCCGCAATGCTTACCACCTGTTCCGGATTCGAGAAGGCGATGAGTGGAAGACGGCCTTCAATACTCCCACAGGTCATTATGAGTACCTTGTCATGCCATTTGGCCTAACTAACGCACCGGCTGTTTTTCAAGCACTCATAAATGATGTCCTCAGAGAGTGGTTGAATCGCTGTGTCTTTGTCTACTTGGATGATATATTGATTTTTTCTAAGTCACTGCATGAACATGTTCACCACGTCAGAATGGTCCCCAGTATGGATTCTCTGGTGTCTCTTGAGACTAGACACCTGAGTGAAAGTCTTTCCACACTCAGTACAATAATATGGCTTTCCTTTGGAATGTGTTCTCTTATTTGGGTTAATATTTGAACCAGCAACGGTACTCTTCCCAGCGGTGATCATTTGGACAGCTCCTGTAATATAAGAAAATTGTTTAACATATAGTCTTACTTTTTCCCACTACAGCAATATTTTTTCCTCACTTTGTGATTTAAGGTACAGATGATGTGCCAGTGTCAACACATGCATAAATACAAGTCAAGGACAGGAGCCAGCATGTCTAATAGAAAGCAAATAATGTAAATTAATGTAAATATCCCCATGAAATCTAATATAAATAATGCTAAAAACTCATCACCTATCCAGGTTTTACTAATATACACTTTTGAGTCTCTTACTTGTAGGTGAGGAGTCATCATGGTCATCATATTCTCCAGAATTAGAATTGTGTTCCTCTTTAATTTCCACTGGTGTGAACTCCTTATCTCTGCAGGTTGATGATGTTTGTATCTCAATCTTAACGTCACGCTCCAATACAGTTTTATCTCCCAATTTACTGGCCAAAATATATTCACGGAGGAAATCATCAAACTCATCTTTTTTGATTTCCATCTTCACTGGTATTAGTAGTTCTGTCATTTCAGACTTAAGTTCTGCTGAACTAAGGAAATCCTCTCAAACTTCAGTATAGTTGTCCTGTTGATAATATACACCTACACACTGTACTTCCACAGCACCCTGTGACAACAACCCTCTGCTATAGGACCTTTATCTGACCTGTTGCCATCCTGGAGCCCTTTTTACCCAATCAGATGCAAGAATACAGCATTTGCAATGCAAATGATAAGGACAAAGGATTATGGGTAAGACATGACCATGTGAATGCAATATGTAAATGTATAATGGTAGGTGGGCGTGGTCATGGGTCAATCTGCCTGAAGTCCACTAAGGAGGGAATGTGAGAGTGGGGTAGGGGTGTGAACTGGTTGGTGATGGGGGTAGGAGACTGCAGGTGGGGGTGGAGGTGTGAACGGGTTGGTGATGGGGGTAGGAGACTGCAGGTGGGGGTGGGCTGCAATTGTGTAAACATGCCACAACAAAACAAACATTGTATTTGTGGTATAGCTTGGATGTTATTCCGCCACAGAAGCTGTGGTAGGTAAAACCTACATGACTACAGTACACTTATACAACCTCAATTTTAAAACACCAATGGACATTTTGCATGAAAGCCTCTCAATGCAAGGCAAGGCAGGCAAATTTGTTCATATAGCACATTTTATACCGCAAGGCAACCCAATGTGCTTCACAAAAAATGAATAAAACCATAGAAAAATATATTAGATAAAACATTCAATTAAAAATGAATAGGCTTTAAGGCCTTTGTGTCCAGAATGGTGGCAATTTTATTCTATCTTCATGTTTACCAAAAAATAATTACCTCGGTTCTTATTGTTGACCTGGAGGAAGTTATGGGACATCCAATTGTTTTCCAAATACAAATATTTATTTTTGTTCCAAACACCAGCTTATTCAGCACTTATCTCACACACAGCAACAAACTCGTAACCAGATAGGAAGTCACCATCAAATATTTTACTATTAGCATGCAGGTCAAGAAAGAACAGAAACATGAACGTGTAGTAAACTGCTTTGGCTTTTCCCCACTATGGCTCCTTGTGGGTTGTCTCTGGTATGTACAGTATGGTACGGTTTGTTTTAGTTTCTCTTGAAAATCTTATCACAGGTAGCACAATAATAAACTGCCACTTTCCCCTGACCCTCCGAGGAATACATTCAAAACTACCAAGAAGTTCACAATAAAAAAAATACATACAGGTAAAGACAACACAGAAAAACCATTAGACTGAATCAATGTTTTTTTTATTTATTACACCTATGAGGTGCCTAATCAATGTGTAATGGATACATACCTGCATTTATGAACATTTTCACTAAATGAAATCTGGAATCACAGCCCCTCACACCATTCTAATTCTAGAAGCTGTTCAGTGACAATTGTACAATTGTATGTCCCAGATCAATAAAAGTTTTTCAAGTCATAAAATTATGGGTTTTCTGGTGCCACTTGAGATGAGGTACCAGAGTAAAAGTCATACCACACTCTGAGCACTGATGAGACTTTAGAGTATGGACTCTCTGGTGAGTCTTGAGAGAACCCAGTTCACGGAAGGACGTCCCACATGTATCACACAGACGTGGCTTTTCTTCTGTATGGATCCTCTGATGGAGAGGACATGGGGAACAGCAAAAGCGAACAAATGGGTGGCACAAAGTCAATCAGACCCTGCAGGATCCTGACAATATGATCCATATCGGGTAGTTGTATAAGTGTACAGAGTGTGGAAAGACCTAATGTGGGTAATCTGAAGAGACACCAGAAGTTCCATACTGGGGAAAAGCCAGATGAGTGTACTCATCTAGGGAGGGGGGGGGGGGGTATTCGTTTCTCTAAATACCCGGCATCCATACTGGGGATAATAGCCATATCAATGTTCTATGTGAAAGGGCTTTTACTAGTGTGAGTAATCTCAAAAGACACCAGATGGTCCATACTGTATCTTTAGCCAAAAGTCACCAAGAGAGGGGAAAAAGCTTAATTTGTTTAGAACACTCTGATGCTGTTTTTTATGCAGTTAAAATACACTGCTAATTTCGGAACACAAATAAAGTTTTTTTTAATCAAGTGAAATGTCCTTTTAGATTATTTTGTGAGTTTAATGTAAGCTCTATTCTACAACCATAAAAAGTTGGGACGTGCAAAATGTGAATAAAGCTTTTTAAATCAAGTTAATTGTGTTTATAGTTTATTTTGTGCTCTTAATGTAGGGTGCATTTTACTATATGACAGTGTAAAGATTCCCACTGAGCAAGACACTCCAATATCATCCACATGTAGGTGATAGGAAAGGAAAATCTAATTTTTGCATCCAAAATATGTTTTTTTATTTCCATATAGTATATCGTCGCTGTCCGATACAGAACACGTATGTCCAAAAACGCTACTTTTCAGGAAGTAAAAAAAACAGCGAAACTCCACAACAGTGGAAGTCAGCGTTGCCATACTTGGCTTAATGCCTTTAATTGGCATCATATTCTTGTTGGTGTGGTAATTTAATCGTCACTGTACCTAAATCGAGTGTAAAAGGATATACGTGCACATCCGATACCGTTTCTGTCCGACTAAAAACATGTATAACCAAAACATTCATGTCCCTTGATGAAAACACAGCATTCCAAAGCAGTGAAACTGCGGTATGATATGACGAATCAATGTCATAGGTCTATACATGTAGCCTATTATAGTGTGGGAATATAATCATCACTTTGCCAAAAATAGATACGTTATTTTAATCAAGGGCCGGTTATGTGCTTTCATTCCTGCACTGCGCTTGGATAACGGATAGCCTAGGCGTGTACGTCCGCATTGGCAATTTCAAACCGACCGACTCACCGTGATTTTCGTCACTCCTGGGTTTCAGACATCAGGATGAAAAATGTTTCTACCGACTGGTTTAGAGTTATGTCCAGGACAATCAAAGAAACGTTTATTTAGCTCGTATTGCAAGACTAGTAACCTTGGCACTGTCAACGTACGTCATATTGGGGCATTGGCAATTTTAAACTGACTCTCCGTAATTTATTTATTTATTTATCATTTATTTATTTAAAAGGCTGACATTAAACGCTGGGTTGATGGCAGTATAAAAACACTTTTACATTTCAACAACAGACACACAAACTGATATGTGGTGGGGGAAGGTCTCCAGGCACAATCAAACACAGAATATTCAATATCCTAAAAGTTATCAAACTTGGCCAAAAGTTATCAAAAGTATTTTACAACACATAACCTGTTAAAACTTAGGCACCAGAATCCAGAGCTCGTCATGTTGATTGGTCTTGCTAGTTGTGTATAACTACACCAATTTAAACATTAAATTAATCTTGATGCCAATCTGAGTGATGTTAGTTCATTAGTGATGCATGTTTCTGTATAATTTATGTCATGTCAATGAACAGGATTGAGGGACTGTGCACTATTGTGTGTGTTGTGCATGTTTGCGAGCGCTGTTGTGTGTGTGTGTGTGCGCGTGCTAGTGTGTGTGTGTGCTATTGTAAGTGATCAGTCATGGGACAGCGATGGGACGGAGTAGGGCTGCCAGGGATCGGAGTGGAGCAACTTGTACTCCATGCTGCCATCAATGTTGTATCTAGAACAGATAAAAAAGGGGTATTGGGTATTGGGGAACAAAGAGCAAAGGGTTAGGACGAAATCAGAAGGCAGTTTAAATGTATAAATCAAAACAATTCAGGTTGATATGGCTATTGTTAATGGTTATTTATTAATGGAAAACACGTCTATAAAAACTCCTGATTGCCCGGAGGTCATGCATGGTCGGATCTCCTACTTTGCTGCCTGGTCGGAGAGACTTGCAGATGGTGACCTTGCTGAAGTCATGGAAAAAGGTGTGGTCCACGTATTGCCTCAATAGTCATAAGGGAAGGGGCGGGAACGAGCTCCGCGGATGACCGCTACATACTCTGCGGGGACATGGACATCCCGATCCCGCATCTTCCTCTTGATTACACTGTGCACTGAATCACACTCCATTTGGGTGTGGCCTCTTTCCAGGTACTTCTGAGTAACTGTTTTTTTCATCTCCGTTGCAAACTTCAGCAGTGCATTGCTGAGCACGAGGTTTCTGTTTTGGTAGCCACATCCATCACTCCCGAGGACAAACTCGCTGTACGATGCTTGGGATTTGATAAAGTGTACAATACACGAGGCAAATTCACTGGCAGAGAGCCCCGCTTCACCCTCATGCCACAGGTAATTCTTTGCTGCATGTGATGCCATGTTGTAGATTGTAAAGTTGTGGACGCCAAGCTTCATCTTGTAGTACAGGGCAGACGCTTGAAGTTTTGGGCACAGGAGAAGGCTCTGCAGATCCATGCAGGCAACTAAGCAGGTGTTGGTAGCCAGTTGTTTTGGGCACAGGAGAAGGCTCTGCAGATCCATGCACGTAACTAAGCAGGTGTTGGTAAACAGTTGTTTGTCATTTTCCTTTTCTTCTCTGGCATCATCTTGTTTCTTTCGGTGTTTCTCCCACACAGCAGCCTCGATGTTCCCGGCTTTGAATGCACAGCCGGTGTCGCATTGATCTTTTTTCGGATGAAATAAGGAAAGATTCAGTTGGTTGAACGCTACTGTGAAAACCTGTCGTGATAGTGCTCTGATGCTGTTGTCTGAACATGCCTGCTGGTACAAGGAATGCAGATGAGAAATGGATTTGAAGTAAGGCTCCAAATACAGCTTGGATGAGGAGGACCTACAATAATGCGACGGCACTTTTGGAAGGTTTGAAAGAAAAGTGTTTACAAAGTTATGCTCCTCAGTAGTCACCCTCACCCTCTCTGTCTTCTTGGGACTATCTCCCCTTCTTCCTACCCACTTAAGGAATGTCCACTGCCTGATCCCAAGTGTAGACAAGAACATCCGCTGACAGACCCTTATTCTTTTCCCATCTACACATAAAAAACAGAACAGAGAAGCAGACCGGAGATGTGACCGCTTCTGTTCGGCGCCGCTTAACACCTCTCCCCCATTTTTCATGCTTCTTTGATGATGCTTCCGTTTCCTCTCCTTCCACGGTATGATTGACCTGTCATCCTCCTTTTTTTTTGAACATTTGCTTTCCAACGTGAAGGGTTGGCCCTCCTCTTTCGCCGAACAGCATCGTCATCTGATTAATACAAAAATTAAAAAAAAAATAGATTAACAAAATCTACAGTCATCTTCTATGGTTGCTTAGTATGTTGGTAACAGATCAGATACAGTGTGTGTGTGTGTGTGCATGTTGTCATGTAGTTAGGTTTAGCTGTGTTTGCAAATTACTGAGAGAAGTGTAAAAATGACCAAGTTTAATGTGCAGCTTATCTAATTTGAGCAATGTACATACCAGCAGATGTCCCTGGGTTACAGTCATCATTTTCACTTTGTTCGTCTAAAAATGACAAGAGTGGATAACTGTTTAAGTTTAGCATTGTGGTTTGTGTGCGGCTGAGCCCATTGGTAAGTCATAAATAAATAAAGATAAATAACTTGCCTGTATTCTCTCTGTCTGGAATGTAATCATCAAGCGAGTCTAAGTGAAGCAGAAGACATATGAACAGATCCAGTGGAAAAAAATACACTGTTCACATTGTTCACTGCATTCATTTTGACTGGTAATCAAGTTATCACAGGCAGACAATAGCAGAATTAGGTTTGTAGTTACTAATGACATGAGAAAACCCAAAACCAATGAAATGGAGACTAAAGTATAGTCCATCAGAAGAATAAAATGCTTACCTTCACTGGAAGCTATGTCTGAGTCCTTGGAGGATATTGATGGCGAATCTAAAAATAAGAAAAACAAAATGTTTGAATGATTCAAAACAAGCTTGTATCAGTGGCATGGGCAAACAGTCATACAGTTACAGCTAAGAATGACAGAGGTTAACCATTAGAATAACAATTAACAGTGTTCACTTTCCTGACTGACTTTCTCAATTCTCAATTATAGTTTCCTGCAAACTACAAACCTTCTTCATCCCTGACGCTTCCCTCAAGTGCCCTATCATACCTCACATTCACAAGCTCGCAGATCTCCTTTAAAGGAAATGACATCCTGAGGGGAGGGAGAAATGCACATAAGAAAAAAATATATCGTGCCATGTCACAACATAACATCACATAACCTTGCGTCATTTCGGGAAATCTGTACATTAACATCTCCACATGTAGCAACCTAGCACCACTTTCAGAAATGCTTTGGCGACGTTGAGCGCATGATATTTCCTAGAGACAATCGACATGACCGTATTATCCAGGGATTAAAGCAAAAAAGTAATCTGACTGAACTCTTTACCGGTTCGGCATCCGATCGAGTATTCCCCCTGGACCCCTTCGTAAACAACAATGTAGCCATGGCTTAGCCCTCAACACGGAACACACTGTGTAACGTTAATCTAAGCAAGGAATGGCAGGATAAAGAAAATACTTGATCAGATGCCTCGCCAGACTGTATTTGGTAACATGTTTTGGTCATTACCTCTAATTTCTACCCATAGCTTGTTAAATTTGCACAACAGTATGCAAAATGGATTCACACCACTGTTACAGCTAGTCTAAATTCGTAGGCAAACACTACCTGTCACCACCTCTCGCCCCCCATTCTCCGATCAGCACTGATAGCACTATCCCATTTGAGTTCAGCTGACGGAAAGTAAATTGACATACAGACATTTCAGTTGACGGAAATCTGTCACAGTAACGAAAAACTTTAATCCATGAATATTACACAAAGGAATTTGATAAGTTTGAGTAAGGACTAAATCTAAATGAGACCGATGTTATTTTCACCAGGCCTTAGCAAGCTAGATAGCTAGAACTAGCTTGCTATCTGTGGTGAAAGCTGGCGTTTTGGAGACGCTACTTTTGTGACGATTAAAACCCTAGACATAGACAACAATCATGTCAACATCGATAGATAACAGTTGTAAATATATTTCAGCAAGGATAAGCAAGAACATAGTTGACAAAAATTACACTTTACCTCAGTGTTTGTTTCCACAACGTCGCTTGGCTGTTCGCGCTTCAGCTTGGCCGCGTTATTTGAAACGGGGAGAACTAGGGGAGGAGGGACTTACGTGGCATGGCGGACAGCTTTGTCATCCAATGGATTTACGCGAAAAACTCGTGACGTGTTTTCACAATCTTTCATTGGTCATGTAGATACTTGACGTGTACAGTATAAGGACATGAACTTGGAGATTCTATTGGTCGAAAAAACTCAAAATGAAAAAAAATGGAGATACGTGTTCTGTATCGGACAGCGACGATATGTACATGTTTCTGGGGTATTTCTAAATCTTTTATAGGTATTTTGGACTAGCCAATGTGTTCAGGCCTATTTTTAAATAACAAAAACTACTACCTACACATAGGCAGTAAAGCCACTACCACTATCACTGGCAGGAAATAGTGCACTCTTCTGCCTCAACCTTAGGCAGGAAAACCCTCTACCTCCATCACAGGTAGGAAAACTGTGTACACAACCACTACCTCTCTAATGGGTAGGACAGGCCTTCCCTATTTTACCAACTTAAAAAGTGTAAAATCAGGGACTCTCCACCAAGTTGTCTGTGACTACCAAATCCGGTCATTACCATATCCGAGACACAGGAGGATTTCCTCTGGCCAGGCTGGGAGCAGTATTTGTTGCTGATGACAGCCTTCTACCAAGATCACAAAGAGATCTCCCTCCAGTCGACATGGTTGGGGTCCTGCGCCATTAGTCCTCCTCACTGTGCCTCAGTGATAGGTAATCCCATCCTCGTCGCCATTTATGTGGTCAAAATTACTCCAAGACAACTTGTATGAGACTGCAGCTTTATTTTCGATACTGGGAGCATGTTGCCCACATATCTGTGATTGAAACCGTTACACAGACAATGCTCTTGGGTCAGGTGGACCCACCACATTATTAGGCTTTAATACTAATACAGCCATAACAATTTATGTAAATAATTAACAAACAATCAATCAATCAATCAATCAATCAAATCAATTACCAAAGATATAGACATCATTTATGGTTCATATTTGTCATTTACCACTGTTAGATCGCATTTATGGTGTTAAGGGTATAAGACCTACAAAAATATTAAATTTTAAAAGCATTAAGAAAGAGGCTCTAAACGAACCAGCTATGCAAATGAGAATGATTAGGATAATGGGAAGGAACCCTATTCACACAGCTGATGGTCCTCAGGGGGCACAGGTCAGGCATTAAAAAAACTTCACAGAGAAGGGTGGAGGCGTTAACTGAAATGTGTGTGTGTGTGTGTGTGTGTGTGTTTGTTTTATGCAGCATTCACACCTTCATGTGTAAATATATATATGACACAGCTCGGCTCGGCTGAAGTGGGCACAAAAGCGTTAGAGCATCTGGCCCTGAGAACACTGGTGTTCATTTTTACCTCTTATGGATCATTTTATGGCGGCTGAAAGAACACTCGTGTCTGAAGCACTTCCCACATGTGGGGCAAATGTACGGCTTTTCCCCAGTATGGATCCTCTGGTGTATCTTGAGATGACCCAACTGAGTAAAAGTCTTTCCACACTCTGAACAGTGATATGGCTTATCTCCCGTATGGATTTTCTGGTGTATCTTGAGATGACCCAACTTAGTAAAAGTCTTTCCACACTGAGCAATGATATGGTTTTTCTCCAGTGTGTGTTCTCTGACGGACAGTAAGCTGCATGTTGGTTATGAAACTCTTCCCACATGAAGCACACTGATATGGCTTTTCCCCAGTATGGATCCTCTGGTGGATCTTGAGATTACACACGAGTGAAAGTCTTTCCACAATCTGAACACTGATATGGCCTTTCCCCAGAGTGATATCTCTGATGGATAGTGAGCTCTCCTTTGGTGCTGAAACTCTTCCCACATGCACTGCACTGATATGGCTTTTCCCCGGTATGGATTTTCTGGTGTGTCTTGAGATGATGCAAAAGAGTAAAAGTCTTTTCACAATCTGGCCCTGAGAACACTGGTGTTCATTTTTACCTCTTATGGATCATTTTATGACGGCTGAAAGAACACTCGTGTCTGAAGCACTTCCCACATGTGGGGCATATGTACGGCTTTTCCCCAGTATGGATCCTCTGGTGTATCTTGAGATGACCCAACTCAGTAAAAGTCTTCCCACACTCTGAACAGTGATATGGCTTTTCTGCAGTATGTGTTCTCATGTGGCTAGTGACCTCAGTGCTGCTTCTGAAACTCTTACCACACGTAGAACAAGGGTATGGCTTTTCCCCAGTATGGATCCTCTGGTGTTTCTTGAGATTACACACATGAGCAAAAGTCTTTCCACACTCTGAACAGTGATATGGCTTTTCTGCAGTGTGTGTTCTCTGATGGATAGTGACCTTAGTGCTGCTTCTGAAACTTTTCCCACATGCACTGCACTGATATGGCTTTTCCCCAGTATGGATCATCTGGTGTCCCTTGAGATGACCCAACTGAGTAAAACTCTTTCCACAATCTGAACACTGATATGGCTTTTCTCCCGTGCGGATAGTCTTGTGTTGATTGAAATTACCCTTGGTGGTAAAAGTCTTTCCACACTCTGAACACAGATATGTTTTTTCTCCAGTATGTGTTCTCTTATGGATAGTAACCTCAATGCTGCTTCTGAAACTCTTCCCACATGTAGAACACGGGTATGGCTTTTCCCCAGTATGGATCCTCAGGTGTCTCTTAAATTGTGTCACCTGAGTAAAAGTCTTTTCACACTCAGTACAATAATATGGCTTTTCTCTGGAATGTGTTCTCTTATTTGGGTTGGAATCTGAATCAGCAACGGTACTCTCTCCAGCTGTGATCATTTGGACAGCTCCTGTAATTGAAGAAAATGGTTTAACATATAATCTCTCTTTCTACTCCTACAGCAATGAAGATGTTTATATTTGTCCAGCTTGTGATTTGTGGTAAAATGGTCAGCTAGAATATGGTATGTGAGTGTCAACACAGACACAGATACAGAAGACAGTGCAACAGACAACACATGTCTTGCAATGATTAAACAAATCATGTGCGATGATTTAAGTATTCACATGAAATCAAATATAAAAAATAAGAATAAAGAATAAGTCATCAAGCATTCAGGTTTTACTAATACAAACTTTTAAGTATCTTACTTGTAGTAGAGGAGTCATCATGGTCATCATTTTCTCCAGAATCAGAATCGTTTTCCTCTTTAATTTCCACTGGTGTGAACTCCTCTTATCTGCAGGTTGATGGTGCTTGTATCTCTATCTTAAAGTCATGCTCCAGTACAGTCTTATCTTCCAATTTACTGGCCAAAATATGTTCACGGAGGAAATCATCAAAGTCTTCTTCTTTGATCTTCTTCACTGGTATTAGTGGTTCTGTCATTTCAGACTGAAGTTCTGCTGTGCCAAAGAAATCCTCTTGAACTCTCCTTCAGATTAAAGTAACAAAATGTATGTATCAAACCAAATGAATAGTATAGTTGTCCTGTTGATAACATATACCCACAGACTGTAAGCTACTTCCACAGCATCTCTGACAACCACTCTCTCTTATCAGACCTTTATCTGACCTGTTGGCATCCTGGAGTCAATCTTACCCAATCAGTTGCAAGAATACAGCATTTGCAATGCAAATGATAAGGACAAAGGATTATGTGTCAGACAATTCCATGTGAATACAATATGTAAAAGTCTGATGGTCCTCAGGTGGGCTTGTCCATCAACCTTCACAAAGTTCACAAAAGAAAGTATGTGGGGTGGAGGTGTGAACTGATTGGTGATGGGGGTAGGAGACTGCAAATGGGGGTGGGGTGGAGGTGTGAACTGGTTGGTGATTGGGGTAGGAGACTGCAGATGGGGGTGGGCTGCAATTGTGTAAACTGAACCTGCTGCTAAATTTATGTCTACACGGACCCAGTTGGGTGTTGCACCTAGTGAATCAGCACGTTGCGATAAAGAAGGATTTATGCGAGTTACAATTGTTATTGTTGGCACAACCCCTAAGTGTCAGAGTGAAGATGTTAGGAGCAGAATATACCAGAAGACGCTGTTGCCTTTCATGCAAAGAGCCCATTTGAGTTCCTGGAGCTTGTGAACTGCAGCTATCACGGTAAAATAAGAACAACTCCTCCCACCCTTCAAAATCTTCCAACTTGCACTTTTTTCTGTTTTTTGTACTTCTGGTTAGACACATACAGACGATTTGTTTAGGCAGTTGGAAGGGGATTTATCTATCTTATTTGATCACTTTTAATATGACTTATAAAGACTTTGTTTAAGAAAGAGGCTCTGGATTTAAACCAAACAAACCAGCTATAAAAATGAGAATGATTAAAGATAATGGGAAGGAATCTCATGTGTCTGAGCACTATTCACACATCTGATGGTCCTCAGGTGGCACAGGTCAGGCTATAGAAACTCCACAGGTGGGAACAGGTCAGCCAACAAACAAACTTCTCAAAGAAGGGTGGAGGTGTGAACTGAAAGGTTATGGGGAATAAGAGGCTGAGTGGGATGGTGCCCTCAGAAAGGTTCCATTCTCCTTAAAACTATTCATGCAGTATGTGTGTGTGTATGTGTGAGAGAGTGTTTTATGAAGCATTCTTACCTTCATGCACAAATATATGTCTATATGTCTTCTATTTGTGTTCAACTTGACAGAGAATGTCCACAGATCAGGACTGCATAACAGTCATGTTATTAAAAAGATACATTTGAATCAAACTTGTTTGTTCAATTAAATTCCCAAATTTCCCCTGTAGCCCCCCTTCTCTGCACGTGCCTGATTCCCAACAATTTCACAACAGCTAGTTCTGGAGTAGGCCATTCAACTAGCCCGCTTGTTTACGACGAGACTCAGGCTGCGCCGTTGGCACCCGCTTCCTTATTTGGGTCTTGGGTTGCCAGGTTTTAGCCGTTTGACAAAACGGTTGAATATGAAACTAAGTGATCGTGTATGTGTAGGGTGTATTTCATACACAATCTGGCAACCTGAATGGATCAATGATTTTAAAATGAAGTTTGATGGTCATGCAAATTACAGGAGTTTTCCGGGAGAAAAAACAAAATGGGAAGGTGCTGGGAGATGACCTTGAAATACGGGAGAAACCCGGGAAAAACGGGAGTGTTGACAGGTATGATCTAAGGATCAAAAAGTGCCGTCTCTATGAACGCTTGGCTGCCAACAAAAAGATCATGAGGCCCCGCTTTCACGATCCATATTCATACTGAAAATACATCATCAGTAGGGTAAAACTAACCTGTCTCACGACGGTCTAACATTTATCGAGTTTAGCTTTCTCAAAGTTGATCCGTTTGAATAGAATATCCTTTATGTGTCTGAGCACTGTTCACACATATATCGGGTGGTGGTAGTGTAGTGGTTAAGGAGCTGGGCTAGCGTGCAGTAGCCTGAAAGTTGTCCGTTCAATTCCCAGCTTCCACCGTTGTGCCCTTGAGCAAGGCGCTTAACCCCAAGGGGTTGCTCCGGGGACAATGTGATCCCTTGTAATATAGCTGACATATGTAAGTCACTTTGGTCAAGAAGTGTCTGCTAAATGTAATGTAATGTAATGTAATATGATATTCAGGTCACCCCAAGTCAACCTTTAGAAACTACACAAATGAGGGTGGAGGTGTAAACTGATGGGGAATGAGAGGCTGGGTGGTTGTGGGATGGTGCCCTGACAAGAGTTTCTATTCATGCTGTATATGTTTGTGCGTCCGAGTGTTTTAATGCAGGATTTTGAGCTGTAGCTGGTTGAAATTGAACTTTATAAGTTAAAAACAACATGGAACCAAACACGTCATCATTGTTTTTAAGGTGCAGAGATGGTCATATGATGTCATTTTTTCTTAGTAAAAAGATATATTCTTTGCTTTCTTCTTGTTTCGGGGATTAACGTCATGTAGGCTATGCTCACGTTTTCAGCATGAGGACAACTCATGTGTAAAACCACGCAGCGACACAAACGTAAACAACAACGGAGGGAGGAGAGAGATGCACATTTTATCTATACAGTCATTATTTCGAGTTTGTGTCAGCTAAACATGACAACATTAACATTGTACATTCTGTGCTGGCGACAAAGTGCTATCTAGCTAGACATCCCAAGTCTCCCGAAGTTTTAGGAGTCTCCCACATATTGATAGCGGCTTCCTGATGCCCGCAAATTACATAAAATCTCGCGGAACCTAGAGCGAAGAAGAGCACGCAAGCCAGACCGGACTTCAAATCGCGTGTGCATCTGAGTTTAACACGCACACAACGAAGAGGGAGAGAGAGAGGAGTGGTGCGTGGTGCGTGTGTGCCTGAAGCGCATCCAAGACAGAGAGCTTCCTGGTCTGTTTTGCTAAATCAACCAATCAGTTTTCAGTGTAGGTGGGCTTATATCTCTTTTCTCTCAAACTTAATTACTCAGTTCAGTCAGTATATCTAGGAACAGGAGCGTTATGGCAGAGTCAGTACCCCTCAAAAAGGAACATTTAAGACCCATTTCACATCAGACTACACAAAAGTGTACCCAATTGTCTCATAAGAGTAAAACATAATGATAGTCTTGCACACTGTACTGTTTGTAACAGTGACTTTAGCATTGGTCACGGCGGGTTAAATTATTGCAAAAGACTTGTTAAAGCGAGTTTAACAAGTGTAATTTCATTTGCATATTACTCAGGCCTATACTAGATGGCTAGTTGCCAAGGCTACATGAAAAGGCCAAACTACCAAAATCTACATATTAATCACAATTTCTCTCAATAGGCCTTCATTATTTGGTGTACTGACTACACATCATTGAACAAACATCTGAATTTCAGTATCTAAGTAGGTACGGTTGGGATGTCTGCTATACATTGTTGTCATTACTGTTAAAATGCACTTCCAGTATAGTGAGTATTGGCAAAACCGGTTATCATTTTCATGTTGAGGTGGGGGTGTTGTCGGCAGCTGCTGAAAGTAAACTAATAAAGTAATTTGTAATCTAACTTAGTTACTTTTAAAATCAAGTAATCAGTAAAGTAACTAAGTTACTTTTTAAAGGAGTAATCAGTAATCAGATTACTTTTTCAAGGTAACTGTGGCAACACTGGTCATGTGTGCCTTGTTTTGACTGTAATGTGGCTGGTAGTCACAACAGTCAGCGACTGTTTACACCTTCATGACTAAGTAGTAAGTATAATAAAAACAACATAAATAGATACAAGTCACTGCAATTTAATAGTTTTATTGTTGTTCTAAAAATCACTGTTCAACTGTGATCTCATTAGTGAAAAGGAGCAGACTCAAAACTACCAAGGAGTTTGTTGTGTTCACTTACCAGTAGATTCCACATTATACCACTAGGTGGTGCTGTGATTAGTTCGACTGTAGTGATTAGACAGGAAGTACTGTAGTTGATGTGTCTTACTACCTGCGTGTGGATGGAGAATGTGACATGCTGCTTGAATTAAACATCCATTACCATCTGACTTGATATTTCATTCTTGGACATCCAAACCTTACAGAGTTCACAATAGAAAAAATACATGCAAGTAAGACAGCACAGAAAAAAACAGTAAACTGAATCAATGTTTTTTTTTAAATATAACTATGAGGTACCTGATCAATGTCTAATGGATGCATACCTGCATTTATGAACATTTTCTCTAAATGGAATCTGGAATCACAGCCCCTCACACCATTATAATTATAGAAGCTGTTCAGTGATGATTGTACTTTTCACTGAAACTTAGATGTCCCAGTTGAATAAAAGTTTTTTCAAGTAATAAAATTATGGGTTTTCTGGTGCCACTTGAGATGTGCTACCAGAGTAAAAGTCATACAACACTCTGAACACTTATGAGACTTTTGGACTCTTTGGTGTCTCTTGAGAGTACCCAGTTCACGGAAAGATGTCCCACATGTATCACACAGATATGGCTTTTCCCCTGTATGGATTCTCTGATGGAGAGTGACCTCTATACTGCTTCTGAAACTCTTACCACACTCCGAACAATGATATGGCTTTTCCCCAGTATGGATCCTCTGGTGTCTCTTAAAATGTGTCACCTGAGTAAAAGTCTTTCCGCACTCGGTACAATAATATGGCTTTCTTCTGGAATGTGTTCTCTTATTTGGGTTGATATCTGAACCAGCAATGGTACTCTCTCCAGCTGTGATCATTTGGACAGCTCCTGTAATTGAAGAACAATGTTTAACAATATAATCTCTCTTTCTTCTCCTATAGCAATGAAGATGTTTAATACAAACTAAGTATCTTACTTGTAGTAGAGGAGTCATCATGATCATCATTTTCTCCAGAATCAGAATAATTTTCCTCTTTTATTTCCCCTGGTGTGCTTTCTTCTTCTCTGCAGGATGATGATACCTGTGTCTCTGTCTTAGAGTTATGTTCCAATACAGTTTTATCTTCCAATTTACTGGCCAAAATATGTTCACGGAGGAAATCATCAAAGTCTGATAACATAAACCTACTGACTGTACTTCCACAGCACCCTGTAACAACCACTCTCTGCTATAAGACCTTTAAATGACTTGTAGGCATCCTGGAGTCCATTTTACCCAATCAGCTGCAAGAAAACAGTATATGCAAATGATGATATGCAAATGATAATGACAAAGAATTATGGGTAGGACAATTCCATGTGAATACAATTTGTAAAAATCTGATGGTCCTCAAGTGGGCTTGTCCATCATCCTTCACAAATTTCACAAAAGAAAGTATGTGGGGTGGGGTGGAGGTGTGAACTGATTGGTGATGGATGTAGGAGACTACAGTTGGGGTGTACTGGTTGGTGATGGGGGTAGGAGACCGCAGGTGGGTTTGGAGGTGCGAACTGATTGGCGATGGGGGTAGGAGGCTGCAGGTGGCGATGAATGAAAATGAATGAAGCAGACACAAACACATGAGGTTCTCAAGAAAGACCCCACAGAAGACAAGAAAAACACACTCAAAAAATATTGAAACCATTACTGGAAAGCAACAAAATTGATAAGCAGTCATACAAGCACATCATACCAACAGCAAGCATAACACCCCGGCACACCGAAAATTCAAAAACCAGGAACACCTTTACGCCCGATTGTGGACAGCATCGGGTCTGTAACATACAACTTATCAAAATCTCACACAGAAATAATAAAACCATTACTAGGCCAAACGGAACACCATTGCAAAAACTCGAAAGAGCTGGCAAAAGAACTTCAAAATAATAAAGTGGGTAAGGACGAAATATTAATATCACATGACGTCGTCTCCCTCTTCATCAAAACACCAGTAGAAGCAACCCTGGAAATAGTACAGCAACACCTACAAAAGGACAAAAACCTTAAGAAACGCACAAATTTGACAGTACAAGACCTCAGTCAATTACTCGACTTCATCGCCACTTCAACTTATTTTCAGTTCTGCACAAAGATATACAGGCAGTAAGAGGGATTCGCCATGGGAGATCTGCCATAATGTGTGGCTTTTTCATGGAACACCTGGAGAAGGAAGCAATAACATCCGCACCGGAGGAGTACAGGCCCACATTATAGAAACGATACGTGGATGATATTTTGGAAAAGGTAAAGAGAGGACATACACAAGAACTCACAGATCACCTCAATTCCATTGACCACACCGGCAACATAAAGTTCACACATGAAGAAGAGATAGACAAATCCATAGCTTTTTTGGACATAAAAATCCACCACATGATTGAAGGAGACATCAAAATAAAAATCTATAGGAAACCGACGCACACAGATCAAAACCTACTTTGGACATCAGAGCATCCAGTTGCACATAAACTATCAGTTAGAACACTACAAGAACGGGCAGCTTTAACAATGGATCCCAAGGACAGGGCACAGGAGGAGCAACACATACAGAACGCATTGAAAACATGTCAGTATCCACAATGGGCAATACAGAGAGGCAGGCAACAGGTAAACGAATAAGAGGAAACACAAACAGAGAAAAGGAAAAAACATAAGGGACACAAATGGGAGAGCAGAGGAGCTGTACAGCCGTAAAGACCTTGAATTTCCCCTTGGGGCAACCGTGGCCTACTGGTTAGCTTTAAACTTCTAACCGGAGGGTTGCTGGTTCGAACCCCAACCAGTAGGCATGGCTGAAGTGCCCTTGAGCAAGGCACCTAACCTCTCACTGCTCCCCGAGCGCCGCTGTTGTTGCAGGCAGCTCACTGCGCCGGGATTAGTGTGTGCTTCACTTCACTGTGTGCTGAGTGTGTTTCACTAATTCACGGATTGGGATAAATGCAGAGACCAAATTTCAAAAGAGACTCGAAAGAGTATATATATATGTATATATATATATATATATATATATATATATATATATATATATATATATATATATATGTATATATACTTATAAAGTATCTATCTACATTAGAGGGGTCATGGAGCGCATCCAGAGGATCATGTAAAAGCACCAAATTAACACACCGGTAAAACCACACACAAAACTACGACAGCTGCTAGTTCACCCAAAGGACAAAAGTGACCCACACAATAAATGCAACGTCATGTATGAAATACCATGTCAATCATGCAATAAAACCTACATTGGGGAGACGGGAAGGAGTTGTACCACACGCAGAAAAGAACATAAAAATGAATGTGAAAAGGAGACGGCTCAGAGACAAACAAGAACAAGGTCAAGGCAGCAAGACGGACCACTTAACGGACCACTGCAAACGAGAGAACCATTTCATGGATTGGGACAATGCCAGAGTCAACCGATCAACAACCGATACCACCACTGGATAAAGGAGGCGATTGAAATCTATTCTTTCTATTGATGAAAGGTTGGTCCCAACCAAAGCTAAAATTGAGATGATAATGACAATGATAATAAAGGATAATGGGAAGGAATCCCATTCACACATCTGATGGTCCTCAGGTGGCACAGATCAGGCAACTTCACAGAGAAGGGTGGAGGTGTGAACTGAAATTAACTGTGTGTGTGTGTGTGTTTGTGTCTTTGTTTTATGCAGCATTCATACCTTCATGTGTAAATATATTCCTACATGTCTACATTCCAAGTAAGTCACTGCATTTTAAGGCGAGACACTACAGGTGAATAGGGTACAATTTTTAACAAGCAGATATCACTATGAAACTTACCCAGTTGATTACTTACATTAATATGAGAAAAAAATGTATTACAAGTTTTCTGTAATTTAATGTTTACATATGCAAATTATGCATTATCTAATTAAATATGCGCTAATTTGCATACATTTTAAAACAAGAAACCTGAGCATTGGATACAGCCAGGTTCAAAATCATGTTTTCATTGTGTTCAGATAATAGATGTTGAAAAATTTACAGAGGGATTTATGAATATCTACTTGTGTGCTTCACTTCACTGTGTGCTGAGTGTGTTTCACTAATTGGGATAAATGCAGAGACCAAATTTCAAAAGAGTATATATATATATATATACAAAATATAAGAATTTTTATAATACGTTTTTTTATTTTAATTCTTTAAAAATCAAAAAAGAATCAATGCTATAAAATCATGTACTAATAATACATGAAATGATGGCAGATCTGGATATCATAGACTCTGCTGAAAAAAACAATATATAATATGTGTGTGTGGCACTTACAATGACCAGAATAAATCCTTATGAATAAAGGTAGTGAAAATGCCCTAAAACAGCTTAGGGTTCTAAGGGTTAAGGGACATCCCATTCTTAATCCATAGGGATTAATATGACGTCGGTCCACCCTTTGCAGCTATAACAGCTTCAACTCTTCTGGGAAGGCTTTCAACAAGGTTTAGGAGTGTGTTTATGGGATTTTTTGACTATTCTTCCAGAAACGCATTTGTGAGGTCACACTGACAGGCCTGGCTCTCAGTCTCTGCTCTTATATGTTTTTAGCTAATGCACTATATACAGCACTTTGGTCAGTGCAAACTGTGGTTAAATGAGTGCTCTATAAATAAACTTTACTTACTTACTTACTATCAAGCAAAGTAACACTCCCCTAACGTTAAAAATAAAAAAAGCATTGTATTATGGTGGCATTGTTCTTTTTGCACAACGTTGCTACTTAGTTGTTTTTTGGTATTTTATTTGTATAACCATATAGTAAAGTTTTTAGTCATGTGATTGAGAAGATGCGGCTGATGTTGCACGCGCCAATGACATCCAGGTGCGCGTGAATAATAATTCAAAACGTGTACCGTGTAATATGAGGGATAATGTATAGAACACTTGTCACTATCGGGAAATAGGTCCCTTTAGGGTGGAACTACATGAGAATGAAACCATAACGTGTTTGGCATTATGCACATTATCAAATGTTGGGAAATCTCCACCTCACATGATGAGCACACATGAAGAAAATACAGAAAATATTTATTTTTTGTTCCTAAAACCAGCTTTTGTGTCCAGGACTTATTTCACACACAGGAACAAACTTGTAACCAAATAGTAAGTGACCATCAAACATTTTACTATTAGCATGCAGGTCAAGACAGAAAAGAAACATGAAACTGCTTTGGCCTTCCCCCACTATCATACTTGTGTATTTTTGTCTGGTATGCAATTGTCACTTTTTAGTTTCTCTTGCATCTCTTATCACATGTAGCACAATAATAAGGTTTTCCCAAGTAGGGATCATCTGGTGTCTTTTAGATATAACCAACCTGAGTAAAAGTCTTTCCACACTCTGAAAACTGATATGACTTTTTCCCCACTATGGACTGTCTGATGTTTATTGAAACTAGACACATCTTTATATACACTGAGACCACTGGAGTTACTTTTGACCTGCTATGGATCATTTGATGACGCTTGAAAGAAGACTCATGTCGGAAGGACTTCCCACATGTAACACACTGATATGGCTTTTCCCCAGTATGGATCATCTGGTGTATCTTGAGATAACCCACCTAAGTAAAACTCTTTCCACACTCTGAACACTTATGCCGCACCCCAGTATGGATACTCTGGTGAGTCTTGAGATTACCCAAGTGAGCAAAAGCCCTTCCACACTCTGAACACTGATATGGCTTTTCTCCAGAATGTGTTCTCATGTGGACAATGAGCTCTGTTTTCCTCCCAAAATTCTGCCCACATAAAGTGCACTGATGTGGCTTTTCCCCAGTATGGATCATCTGGTGTCTCTTGAGATGGCCAGCCTGAGTAAAACTCTTTCCACAATCTGAACACCGATACTTCTTCTCCCCAGTATGGATCCTCTGGTGTGTCTTGAGATGACCTGCCTGAGTAAAAGTCTTTCCACACTCTGAGCACTGATATGGCTTTTCTCCAGAATGTGTTCTCTTATGGACAGTGCACTCTGTGGCTGTTCTAAAACTCTTTCCACATGTAGTACACAGATATGGCTTTTCCCCGGCATGGATTTTCTGGTGTGACTTGAGATTGCACACCTCAGTACAAGTGCTTCCAGACTCTGAACATTGACACGACTTATCTCCAGAATCTGTTCTATTATTGATGGTGAGGTTTTTCCCACTTGTGAAACTCTTCCAACATATAGTACCATGGCATGGCTTTCCCCCAGTATGGATCCTCTCATGTCTCCTGAGAAGAGACATTTCACCAAAGGGCCTTCCACAAGGAGAGCACAGATGTGGCTTTTGACCAGTATGTGATGTCTGATGTAAGTTCATGTATGAACCACTCCTTAAACTTATCCCACACATGATCCTTTGGACAGCTCCTGTAATATAAGAAAATTATTTAAAAAAAAGTTTTTCCTTTTCAAACAATGATTGTTTGGGCAAAGAACATTAATTCCAAGACCAATAACTCCGTATAACAGGATAACTCAAAGGACGTTATCCCGCTTATCACCGGGTTGCCACTATAGGCAATAGTCATGCATGGATGATAGCATGGATAGTTAGCTTGTTTACAGTTGATTCCATTGTTGCGAAGCCTGCTACCAGGCTCAACTGTCATCCTACTATGGTTGTTATAGTTACCATTTATAAGCATTGATATGGAACAGTGATTCAACTTTTTTACCAGATCTACTTCATAGGTGTCCCATTATTCAGAATTATCACCCGGAGAGAAGAAATACTCTTTTCTGATTGGCTGGCGGGTGGCCTTTAATTCTGAATAACAGGACACCGTTCCATATGTGATAAGCGGGATAACGGCCATCGAGGTGTGTCCAGTTATACGGAATTAATGGACTTGGGCGGTGGACCGCTGCGCGTCGGGGAGTTTTTGCCCCTCGCCCTCGTCCATTAATTCCGTATAACAGGACACCTCGGCGGCCGTTATCCCTTACTTAATAGCCACCCCGCCAACCAATCAGAAGAGTATTTCTTCTCTCCAAGTGATAAACTGTACTAAAGCAATGATTTAAGTATTTCCATTAAATCTAGTATTTCAAACCATTTAACATCTTACTTGTTGAAGAGGAATCATCACAGTCATACTTTCTAAAATCCTCTTTGTTTTCCTCTTTAATTTCCACTGGTGAGAATGATTCCTTTTTGCAAGTCAAAGTTAATACTGTATGCGTATCAGTCTTCCAGTCATGTTCCCTGACGAAATAATGGAAGTCTTCATTTTTGATCTCCTCCTTCACTGGGGTAAGTGGACCAGTCTCATCTTCCAGTTTCTTAACTGCCAAAATATGTTCTCTGAGGAAATCATCAAAGTCTTCATCTTTGAGCTCTTTCTTCACTGATGTTAGTGGACCTCTCACCTCTTGCATTTCAGACTTCAACCAGGTGTGCTGCATGAAATAAATTCGGTCAAACCTTCCTTCAGTGACTACAAAATAAAAATAAAAAGAACAGTATGCCGATTGTCTTGAATCTATACACTGTACTTCAACAGCATCCCTGTGACAACCTCCTAACTTTAGAAATATATCTGTTCTACTGCTTCTTATATGTCGAACCCTTTGTTGTCCTAGATTCAAGCTTAACCAATCAGCTGCATGAATGCCACATTTGAAATGCAAATGATAATAACAAAAGGTTGTGGGTAAGGATTACCATGTGCATGGCCTGTTTAAAAGTATGATGGTCCTCAGGCGGGTGTGATTATTAATCAGTCCACCAGGGGGTGGGGGGTTGTGGGAGCTCGATGGAGTTGTGTTAATTTAGCATATCACAGTTAAACAATGATAATAATAATCTTTATTATCCACAGATATAGAAATGTGTTTAATAACTTATTTAAAAGGTGGATTTACCGAGTCAGACACAATTTACCAAATCCCAATATTCCATGAAATTCCATGACCCTTGGGAGTAATTGTGTGTAGACTGTTGCCACCCCCCACACCCATCCACCCTCTTTTGTGGAGTATCTCCCACCTGAGGACCATTATATATGTGAACAGTGATCGCACACATTGGCTGTTTCTCAAAGTCAAGGACAGATCCTGTTATGAGTTTGTGCCTGTAATTCCAGTTTTGTCCATGAGGGGTCACTGTGGGGTTTTTCCTGTTGCTGTTCACCTTCCATGTTTGATAATTAGTCATTAGTGTGTTCACCTGTGCTTGTTAACTTCACTATTTAAGCCACTGGCTTTCCTTTGTTCTTTGCTCAGTCTTGAGTTGTCTCTCGGGTGGAAATGCTGATCAAGTTTAGTTGTCGTGAGTTCTTTTTGACCTTGTTATTCTGATGTTATGTTTTTTGTTTCTACCTCAAAACTTGTTTTTTGCTGCTGTGGAATTATATTTTTTGACCTGCTGGACTGTTGGCTATTTTGTCTGGATTTTGGCTTTTTGCCTCATTGCCAAGTAAACTGCTTAAATCCTACTTGTCTCTGCAACTGGGTCTTTACAACCTGACTTGTGGTCTAGTGGTAGAGCTTCGGCCTGACACACCGGAGACCCGGGTTCAATACCCGAGCAATCCTAACAGCAAGACTGAGCCATGGAAGTAGACCCAGCGGAGACAGGTCAGCCTACAACTGTGGAACATGTTTATGCAGCGGTGGTGAGTCATGAAGCTACAGTGTCTTGTCATGAACAGCAACTCCAGTCACACGACAATGCATTTAGTCGGCATGAGCTAATACTTCATGAAATTCAGCAATCTCTCCAGAACCTAATTGCTCACCAGCTCCCTCAGGTTGCTGCCCCAGTTCTGTCTGCTCCTGTCCATCCTGAGCTACGACCACCTGCTCCAACTCACCATGTGAACGAGCCGCGACTCCCTGCTCCTGAGAGATATGACGGTAATCAGAAGGATTGTCGTGCATTTCTTATCCAGTGTTCTCTCACCTTTGAGCTCCAACCCTCCTCCTTCCCTACTGATCGGTCCCGCATCGCCTACATCATCATCCAACTTACCGGGAAGGCCCGGGCATGGGCAACGGCCGTCTGGGAACAGCAGGGGGTCTCCTGTAGTGATTACAGAAGCTTCACAGACGAGATGCGTCGGGTGTTCGACCATCCAGTAGGGGGCAGGGATGTTGCCAACAGACTGCTCCAGTTGCGTCAAGGTGCCTCCAGTGTTGCAGAGTATGCTGTTCAGTTCCGCACCCTTGCAGCAGAGAGTAAGTGGAACATGGAGGCTCTCATGGCAGCTTTCCGATATGGTCTTTCCAGTGGTATCAAGGATGAGATGGCAGCTAAAGATCCACCTCCTGACCTAGAGACTTTGATCGATCAGACCATCCGGCTTGACAACAGACTCCGGGAGAGGAATCAAGAACGACAGCCTGAATTTCGCCCAACCTCTGGAGCCAGTTCTTCCACCCAGAGTTCTAAGCAGTGGTCCCATGAGGTCCCAACCACACCTCCTGCTACAGAAGAACCTATGCAGCTAGGTGGTGCCCGTCTCTCTTAAGCTGAACGGGATCGTAGAATGAGGGAGAAGTGCTGCCTATATTGTGGTAAACCTGACCACTTCCGCTCTTCCTGTCCTGAGCTTACGGGAAAAGGCCGTTCCCGTCCAGCACAGGGAGGACTGTGACGGGAGCAACCTTTACTCCCACCGCATCTACATCATGCCTGAAGATACCCGTTGCCATCTCCTCGAAGCATCAGCACCTCCACCATCTACAGGCACTGGTTGACTCTGGTGCTGCGGGTAATTTCATGGACCTCACCTTAGCCAGTGACCTTGATCTCACTACTCTTCTTCTAGACCACCCTCTCACAGTGACTGCCCTTGATGGACGACCCCTGGGAAAAGGTACTGTACAGTATATTACTGCTCCTGTTCTTATGTCCATAGGGGAGACTCATCATGAGAAGATCCAGTTCAACTTAATTCAGTCTCCTGAGTTTCCCATTGTCCTAGGGTTCCCCTGGCTGTCACACCACAGTCCTCACATCAATTGGTCCTCCGGTGGAGTGGTGGAATGTGGGCCATTGTGCAAATCTACATGTCTCCTTCCCAGAGTGGCGTCGCCTGTTCCCAAGTTCCCCAGTACTCTCGAGTTGTCCCAAGTCCCATCCGAGTACCATGATTTGAAGGAGGTATTCAGTAAAAGAAGAGCTACTTCTCTTCCACCCCATAGAGATTTTGACTGTGCTATTGATCTCCTTCCAGGAACCTTCCCACCACGTGGTCGGATTTTCTCTCTGTCACCTGCTGAGACTCGAGCTATGGAGGAGTATATCCAGACCTCGCTTGATGCTGGAATTATTCGCCCATCGTCCTCCCCAGCTGGTGCCGGTTTCTTCTTTGTCGGTAAGAAGGATGGTGGCCTCAGGCCCTGTATTGATTATCGGGGCCTCAACAAGGTGACAGTGCGGAACCGATATCCTTTGCCTTTAATGTCTTCTGCTTTTGAGTTGTTGCAAGGGGCTACCATCTTCACCAAACTGGATCTCCGCAATGCTTACCACCTGTTCCGGATTCGAGAAGGCGATGAGTGGAAGACGGCCTTCAATACTCCCACAGGTCATTATGAGTACCTTGTCATGCCATTTGGCCTAACTAACGCACCGGCTGTTTTTCAAGCACTCATAAATGATGTCCTCAGAGAGTGGTTGAATCGCTGTGTCTTTGTCTACTTGGATGATATATTGATTTTTTCTAAGTCACTGCATGAACATGTTCACCACGTCAGAATGGTCCTGCAGCTTCTGTTTGACAACCACCTCTTCGTCAAACCAGAGAAATGTGAATTTCATGTTTCCGAGGTCTCATTCCTGGGGTTTATCCTGTCTAGTGGAGGCCTTCGCATGGATCCCAAGAAGACTCAAGTTGTTCGAGACTGGCCTCAACCTACCTCTGTCAAGGAGGTTCAGCGTTTTCTGGGTTTTGCTAATTTCTATAGGAAATTTATCAGGAACTTCAGTTCTGTGGCTGCTCCTCTGTCCAACCTCACTAGGAGGAAGCCTGGCCCATTCATCTGGACTCCAGAGGCAGAACGAGCCTTCCAAGATCTCAAGGTGAGGTTTACTTCAGCTCCCATCTTGACACTGCCTGATCCATCTCTTCCGTTTATTGTTGAAGTAGATGCCTCGGATGTTGCGGTTGGTGCGGTCCTCTCCCAGCGTCCTGCAGATGGCAAGCTCCACCCATGTGCCTTCTTCTCTTCCCGTCTCTCTGATGCTGAGATGAATTACGATGTGGGTGACCGGGAACTCCTAGCTATCAAGTTGGCCCTAGATGAGTGGCGGCATTGGCTCGAGGGGGCCCAACACCCTTTTGTTGTGTGGACGGACCACAAAAACCTGGAGTATGTACAGAAAGCCAAACGTCTCAACTCCAGGCAGGCTAGGTGGGCTCTTTACTTTAATCGTTTTGATTTTGTTTTATCATATCGACCTGGTTCCAAGAATCAAAAACCAGATGCCTTGTCCAGACTCTTTTCTAAGTCAGAGAAGGGGAGTACACCATCACCTATTCTCCCAAGCTCTAAGATTGTGGCTCCTGTGTGCTGGGGAATTGAGACTGTGGTCCGCCAAGCTCAGCAGAAGGAGCCGAGTCCGGGTAATGTGCCTCCTAACTGTCTCTTTGTTCCCCCCTCAGTACGCTCCCGGGTCCTGCAGTGGGGGCATTCTTCACAGCTGACAAGTCATCCGGGCACTGGAAGAACGCTGGAGTTTCTGAAGAGGCGGTTCTGGTGGCCAGGGATGACCACAGATGTAAAGGCTTTTGTTGCTGCTTGTCCGGTGTGTGCCAGAAACAAGAACCCCCATACTGCTCCTATTGGCCTCCTCCACCCCCTGTCTATACCCAAGCGCCCCTGGTCCCACATTTCCATGGACTTTATCACTGGCCTCCCCCCCTCTCAGGGTAACACAGTCATTTTAGTGGTGGTGGATCGCTTTTCCAAGGCTTGTCGCTTTATTCCACTGCCCAAACTCCCCTCCGCCAGAGAGACTGCAGATATTGTGTGCCACCATGTTTTCAGGGTTTTTGGCCTGCCTCTGGATGTTCGGGGGCCCCAATTTGCCTCTCGATTTTGGAAGGCCTTTTGCAAGCTGGTAGGGGCCACAGCCAGCCTCTCCTCTGGTTTTCATCCAGAGTCCAATGGGCAAACTGAGAGGGTTAATCAAGACCTGGAGTCCACTCTCCGTTGCCTGGCTTCCTCTAATCCCTCTTCCTGGAGTCAGTTTGTCCTATGGGCTGAATATGCACATAATACTCTCTCTTGTTCTTCTACAGGTCTCTCCCCTTTTGAGTGCCAGTTTGGGTTTCAGCCTCCCCTATTCCCTGACCAAGAAGCAGATGTCAGTGTTCCCTCTGCCCATCACTATGTCAGACGGTGCAGGCGTGTCTGGCACAAGGTTCGATTGGCTCTGAAGAAGGTCTGCTCGCCGCTCCCAACTCCAGGCCAATCGTCGACGCAGATCTGCTCCATCTTTGCGTCCTGGGCAAAGGGTTTTGCTCTCAGCACGCGACCTTCCCTTGCGGGTGGAGTCCCGCAAACTGGCCCCACGGTTTGTAGGGCCTTTCAGGATTTTGAAGAGGGTTAATCCTGTCTGCTATCGGCTTCAGCTCCCACGGACTATGCGCATTAATCCCACCTTTCATGTCTCCCGCCTTCGCCCAGTCTCCACCAGTCCATTGGTACCTGCCACTAAACCACCACCCCCTCCTAGGATCGTTGACGGGGATCCGGTCTACACTATACATCGCCTTCTGGACTCCCGTCGAGTCGGAAGGGGTCTCCAATACCTTGTGGACTGGCAGGGGTATGGTCCAGAGGAGCGCTCCTGGGTTCCGGCTCGGGATATTCTGGATCCTGGCCTCATTAAAGACTTCCATCGGGATCACCCAAGTTGCCCCAGAGGGAACATCAGGAGACGTTCATAGAGGGGGGGTCCTGTTATGAGTTTGTGCCTGTAATTCCAGTTTTGTCCATGAGGGGTCACTGTGGGGTTTTTCCTGTTGCTGTTCACCTTCCATGTTTGATAATTAGTCATTAGTGTGTTCACCTGTGCTTGTTAACTTCACTATTTAAGCCACTGGCTTTCCTTTGTTCTTTGCTCAGTCTTGAGTTGTCTCTCGGGTGGAAATGCTGATCAAGTTTAGTTGTCGTGAGTTCTTTTTGACCTTGTTATTCTGATGTTATGTTTTTTGTTTCTACCTCAAAACTTGTTTTTTGCTGCTGTGGAATTATATTTTTTGACCTGCTGGACTGTTGGCTATTTTGTCTGGATTTTGGCTTTTTGCCTCATTGCCAAGTAAACTGCTTAAATCCTACTTGTCTCTGCAACTGGGTCTTTACAACCTGACTTGTGATCTAGTGGTAGAGCTTCGGCCTGACACACCGGAGACCCGGGTTCAATACCCGAGCAATCCTAACAGATCCTTCAAAGTACCATATGTACACATACACATACAAAGCATGAGAAGCTTTGAGGAAGAATGCAATCATTTATTCTTTATTTAATTTATGAGAAACAAAATAATCAAATCATATTCTTGGGTTTCATCAGGTCCCTTACCACAGGTGTATAAAATCAAGCACCTACATTATGAATGCAGACTGTATGGTGCTTGATTAATGCAGGTGTGGCAAGGTACCTGATGAAACCCATTAATAGGCTATTGGTGTCGCCTACCTTGTCCGTCCTTTGTGATGTTGGAGTGAGGTCACTATTGGTTATTACATTGTTCACGTCAATATTTGCATGAGCCACAACTACAAGACTTGCAACAATAGATAGATAGATAGATAGATAGATAGATAGATAGATAGAAAGAAAGATGGATAGATAGATAGATAGATAGATAGATAGATAGATAGATACTTTATTGATCCCCAAGGGGAAATTCAACATGTTTTTGTTGTAATGGCAAAACTGGCAGTCTCTTACCTCCATCGCCAATCAGTTCACACCTCCACCCCCACATGCAGTCTCCTACCCCCATCACTCACCAGTTCACACCTCCACCCCACCCCCACACACCTTCCTTTGTGGACTTTGGGCAGGTTAATCCATGGACATGCCCACCTGAGGACCATCATAATTGTCTAACCAATAATCATTTGTCATTTGCAATGCAAATACAGTATTGTTGCAGCTGATTGGGTAAAATGGACTCCAGGATGCCAACAAGTCAGTTAAAGGTCTTACCTAGCGTTCATGGGCTTCGTAAAAACCTTTCTCCGAGTGAAAACATCATCATTCCGCGTCATTCACGTCACTTAATGTGTGAGTCAGAGGTCGGAAACTGGGGCTAGATTTTGCTAACAGAGTTGCCCAGTTAGGGGCTCGTCATCACTTTTGTCGTCACGTTGTAGTTCGTTTGTAGTCCATGTGGCCTTTCATGTCCAACAGTTTTAATGTGAACTTGGGAATTTGCCCTTTTTATCACTTGAAAAGCTGCATATCTTTCTTTCACAAGCATCTTACACTATATTTTAAGCAAATACAGTTGTTTGTTTAGGATTAGTGAGTGTATGTTTTAACCTTTGTTGTGGCATCCGTGTTTGTCACACATTCCGATGGCAAAGCACTTGAACACTTGCTGTCGGAAAAACAAAGTAGCCATGGGGGCGGTCCTTGTCATTCCGAGGTGCTCTTTATAGCAGAGGGTGGTTGTCACAGGGTGCTATGGAAGTAGTGTGTAGGGACAACTATATTGAAGTTTGAGAGGATTTCTTTGGTACAGCAGAACTTAAGTCTGAAATGGCAAAACAATAATATTTAGAAATAAAGATTTGTTATATATAAAATATTTCTGTTGATTCAAAAGTATATCACAACATTATATGATAATATATATGATTTTTTTTTTTTGCCACAAAACTATTAAACATGAAATGAACACATAAAGGGGTTAAGGGGACAGGTTCAATGAGAAAGGATGAGTTATACAAGACATGTTGTTCCAAAACACCTGTCAAGGATTTAGAAATATCTCGTACACACTGTTATATATGGCTCTTCATAATGCTGCAGAATGCTCCATTTACTTGAGTGGGCCTTCCCAATTTTCGCTGGTCTGATATTTCTCGATAACAGACTGTTGCTAAGTAAAACATAACGCATCAAGGAAAAAGGGTTTTGTGCTTCTTATTCACCTCTTTCATATCAGTCCTCTAGTACTGGAACTTCATTCAAAAGTGAAAAGCAGACAGTTGATCAGCTGTGTTCTAATGAATGTTTAAGTGTGTTTTGCAACATATTTGTTTCTCAGCAGTACAGTATGATACGGTATGTTTTAGTTTCTCTTGAAAATCTTATCACAGAACTCCCACTTTCCCCTGACCCTCCTAGGAATGCATACGTATGATACAGAAATGCGCAATTTGACACAGCTCGGCTCAGCTGAAGTGGGCACAAAAGCGTTAGTGCATCTGGCCCTGAGAACACTGGTGTTCATTTTTACCTCATATGGATTATTTTATGACGCCTAAAAGAACACTCGTGTCTGAAGCACTTCCCACATGTGGGGCATATGTACGGCTTTTCCCCAGTATGGATCATCTGGTGCATCTTGAGATAGCGCACATGAGCAAAAGTCTTTCCACAATCTGAACACTGATATGGCTTTTCTGCAGTATGTGTTCTCTGATGGATAGTGACCTCAATGCTGCTTCTGAAACTCTTTCCACATGCACTGCACTGATGAGGCTTTTCAGAATGGATCCTCTGGTGTATCTTGAGATGACCTGTCTGGGTAAAAGTCTTCCCACAATCTGAACACTGATATGGCGTTTCCCCAGTATGGATCCTCTGGTGCATCTTGAGATAGCGCACTTGAGCAAAAGTCTTTCCACAATCTGAACACTGATATGGCTTTTCTGCAGCATGTGTTCTCTGATGGATAGTGACCTCAGTGCTGCTTCTGAAACTCTTCCCACATGCACTGCACAGATATGGCTTTTCCCCAGTATGGATCATCTGGTGTCTCTTGAGATGACCTATCTGGGTAAAATTCTTCCCACAATCTGAACACTGATATGGCGTTTCCCCAGTATGGATCCTCTGGTGCATCTTGAGATAGCGCATTTGAGCAAAAGTCTTTCCACAATCTGAACACTTATAACGCTCTTCAGTATGGATACTCTGGTGTGCCTTGAAGTTACCCAAGTCAGCAAAACTCTTACCACATGTAGAACACTGATATGGCTTTTCTCCTGTATGTGTTCTCTGATGGACAGTAAGATCTCTGCTGCTTCTGAAACTTTTCCCACACATAGAACACGGGTATGGCTTTTCCCCAGTATGGATCCTCAGGTGTCTCTTAAAATGTGTCACCTGAGTGAAAGTCTTTCCACACTCAGTACAATAATATGACTTTCCTCTGGAATGTGTTCTCTTATTTGGGTTGATATCTGAATCAGCAACGGTACTCTCTCCAGCTGCGATTTGGACAGCTCCTGTAATTGAAGAAAATTGTTTAACATATAATATATCTTCTCCTACAGCAATGAAGATGTTTATATTTGTCCAGCTTGTGATTTGTGGTAAAATGGTCAGCTAGAATATGATATGTGAGTGTCAACACAGGCACAGATACACAAAGTCAAAGGCAGAAGAGAAACAACACATGTCCTGCAATGATGAAACAAATCATGTGCAATGATTTAAGTATTCACATGAAATCTAATATGAAAAATTGAAGAATAAGTCATCAACTATTCAGGTTTTACTAATACAAACTCTTAAGTATCTTACTTGTAGTAGAGGAGTCATCATGGTCATCATCTTCTCCAGAATCAGAATCGTTTTCCTCTTTAATGTCCACTGGTGTGAGCTCCTCTTCTCTGCAGGTTGATGTTTCTGTCTCTGTCTTAAAGTTACGTTCCAGTACAGTCTTATCTTCCAATTTACTGGCCAAAATATGTTCACGGAGGAAATCATCAAAGTCTTCTTCTTTGATCTCCATCTTCGCTGGTATTAGTAGTTCTGTCATTTTAAACTTAAGTTCTGCTGTGCTAAGGAAATCCTCTCAAACTTCAGTATAGTTGTCCTGTTGATAATATACACCTACACACTACTTCCACAGCACCCTGTGACAACCACCCTCTGCTATAGGACCTTTATCTGACCTGTTGCCATCCTGGAGTCCTTTTTACCCAATCAGCTGCAAGAATACAGCATTTACAATGCAAATGATAAGGACAAAGGATTATGGGTAAGACATGTCCATGTGAATGCAATATGTAAATGTAAATGGTAGGTGGGCGTGGTCATGGGTCAATCTGCCTGAAGTCCACTAAGGAGGGAATGTGAGAGTGGGGTGGAGGTGTGAACTGGTTGGTAATGGGGGTAGGAGACTGCAGGTGGGGGTGGGCTGCAATTGTGTAAACTGAGCATGCCACAACAAAACAAAGATTGTTTTGGAGATTGGAGAGTGACATCTATACTGCTTCTGAAACTCTTACCACACTCCGAACACTGATATGGCTTTTCCCCAGTATGGATCCTCTGGTGTATCTTAAGATAGTCCGTCTGAGTAAATGTCTTTCCACAATCTGGACATTGACATGACTTTTCTCCTGTATGGATTGTCTTGTCTTTATTGAAATTGCCCCAGGTGGTATGAAGTCTTTCCATACTCTGAGCACTGATATGGCTTTTCTCCTGTATGTGTTCTCTGATGGACAGTAAGATCTCTGCTGCTTCTAAAACTCTTACCACATGTAGAACACTGGTATGGCTTTTCCCCAGTATGGATCCTCTGGTGTCTCTTAAAATGTGTCACCTGAGTAAAAGTCTTTCCGCACTCAGTACAATAATATGGCTTTCCTCTGGAATGTGTTCTCTTATTTGGGTTGGATGTGAACCAGCATTGGAACTCTTCTTCACAAATGAGGGTGTAGATGTGAACTGATGGAGAATGAGAGACTGGGTGGGTGTGGAATGGTGCCCTGACAAGAGTTTCTATTCTCCATCAAAGTGGATCTGTTTTAATAGAATATCCGGTTACACTTTACTTGACAGTATCGACATAAGAGTGACATGACACTGTCATGAGCGTGTCATAAACGAATCATAAACGTTTATGTCATAACGCTTCTGTTATTAAGTGACATTCGTTTTTTGTCATAACAAGTTAGGATTAGGGTTAGGGTTAGAATTACAGTTAGGGTTACGGTTAGGATTAGGGTTAGAGGTTAGGGTTTATGTGTCATGACAGTGTCATGTGTTCATGACAGGGTCATGTCATTCTTATGTTGATACTGTCAAGTAAAGTGTTACCGAATATCCTTTATATGTCTGAGCCGCGTTCACGCTCCCTCAAAGCTAGTCATGCTGTATTTGTTGTGCATCCGAGTGTTTTTATGCAGGATTTCAAGCTGTAGCTGATTGAAATTGAACTTTATAAGTTAAAAACAACATGGAACCAAACACATGACATCATTGCTGTTAAGGTGCAGAGATGGTGATATGATAATGCCAGGATTCCAAACATGTAGCAGAGGAGTTACGAACACGTGTCATGTGTGCCCTGTTTTTACTGTAATGTGGCTGGTAGTCACAACAGTCAGCGGGTGTTTACACCTTCATGACTAAGGAGTAAGTATAATAAAAACAACATAAATAGATAACAGTCACTGCAATTTAAAAGATGTATTATTTAATAAGCTATTGTTCCAAAAGTCACTGTTCAACAATGATCTGATTAGAAAAAAAGGAGCAGACTCAAAACTACCAAGACATTCCCAATAAACATTAAAAACATGCAGGTAAAGGCAGCACAGAAAAACCATTACATCAATGTTTTTTTTTTTCAAATACACCTATGAGGAATCTGATCAATGTCTAATGGATGCACACCTGCATTTATGAACATTTTCTCTAAATGTAATCTGGAATCACAGCCCCTCACACCATTCTAATTCTAGAAGCTGTTCAGTGACGATTGTACTCTTCACTGAAACTTACATAAAATTATGGCTTTTCTGGTGCCACTTGAGATGAGGTACCAGAGTAAAAGTCATACCACACTCTGAACACTGATGAGACTTTAGAGTATGGACTCTCTGGTGAGACTTAAGAGAACCCAGTTGACGGAAGGACGTCCCACATGTATCACACAGATATGGCTTTTCCCCAGTATGGATCCTCTGGTGTTTCTTGAGATGACCCAACTGAGTAAACGTCTTTCCACACTCTGAACAGTGATATGGCTTTTCTGCAGTATGTGTTCTCTGATGGATAGTGACCTCAATGCTGCTTCTGAAACTCTTCCCACAGGTAGAACAAGCGTATGGCTTTTCCCCAGTATGGATTCTCTCGTGTCTCTTGAGATGAGCCAACTGAGTAAAAGTCTTTCCACACTCTGAGCACTGATATGTTTTTTCTCCAGTGTGTGTTCTCTGATAAGCTGATAAGCAGTAAGCTGCATGTTGGTTATGAAACTCTTCCCACATGTAGCACACTGATATGGCTTTTCCCCAGTATGGATCCTCTGGTGGATCTTGAGATTACACACATGAGTGAAAGTCTTTCCACAATCTGAACACTGATATGGCCTTTCCCCAGAGTGATATCTCTGATGGATAGTGAGCTCTCCTTTGGTGCTGAAACTCTTCCCACATGCACTGCACTGATATGGCTTTTCCCCAGTATGGATTTTCTGGTGTGCCTTGAGATGATGCAAAAGAGTAAAAGTCTTTCCACAATCTGAACACTGATAAGGCTTTTCTCCCGTATGGATTTTCTGGTGTGACTTCAGAGTACACATCTGAGCAAAAGTCTTTCCACATTCTGAACAGTGATATGGCTTTTCTGCAGTGTGTGTTCTCTGATGGATAGTGAGATCTCCTTTGGTGCTGAAACTCTTCCCACATGCACTGCACTGATATGGCTTTTCCCCAGTATGGATTTTCTGGTGTGCCTTGAGATGACCCAACTGAATAAAACTCTTTCCACAATCTGAACACTGATATGGCTTTTCTCCTGTATGGATTTTCTGGTGTGACTTCAGAGTACACATCTGAGAAAAAGTCTTTCCACACTCTGAGCACTGATATGGCTTTTCCCCAGTATGGATTCTCTGGTGTCTCTTGAGATTACACACCTGAGTGAAAGTCTTTCCACACTCGGTACAATAATATGACTTTCCTCTGGAATGTGTTCTCTTATTTGGGTTGATATCTGAACCAGCAACGGTACTCTTCTCAGCTGTGATAATTTGGACAGCTCCTGTAATATAAGAAAATAGTTCAACATATAGTCTTACTTTTTCCCACTACAGCAATTTGTTTTTCCTCACTTTGCGATTTAAGGTACAGATGATATGCCAGTGTCAACACATGCATAAATACAAGTCAAGGACAGGAGCCAGCATAGAAAGCAAATCATGTAAATATCCCCATGAAATCTAATATAAATAATGCTAAAAACTCATCATCCATCCAGGTTTTACTAATATACACTTTTGAGTCTCTTACTTGTAGGTGAGGAGTCCTCATGGTCATCATATTCTCCAGAATTAGAATTGTGTTCCTCTTTAATTTCCACTGGTGTGAACTCCTTATCTCTGCAGGTTGATGATGTTTGTATCTCAATCTTAAAGTCACGTTCCAATACAGTCTTATCTTCCAATGAACTGGCCAAAATATGTTCACGGAGGAATTTATCAAAGTCTTCTTCTTTGATCTCCTTCACTGGTATTAGTGGTTCTGCCATTTCAGACTGAAGTTCTGCTGTGCCAAAGAAATCCTCTTGAACTCTCCTTCAGATTAAAGTAACAAAATGTATGTATCAAACCAAATGAATAGTTGTCCTGTTGATAACATATACCCACACACTGTAGGCTACTTCCACGGCATCTCTGACAACCACTCTCTCTTATAAGACCTTTATCTGACCTGTTGCCATCCTGGACTCAATCTTACCCAATCAGCTGCAAGAATACAGCATTTGCAATGCAAATGATAATGACAAAGGATTATGGGTAAGACAATTCCATGTGAATACAATATGAAAAAGTCTGATGGTCCTCAAGTGGGCTTGTCCATCAACCTTCACAAAGTTCACAAAATAAAGTATGTGGGGTGGAGGTGTGAACTGATTGGTGATGGATGCAGGAGACTACATGTTGGGTGGATGCATGGAGGTATTATATAGTATAACTGGAGAGAGTGTCCATCCCCAGTGTTTCCCCTACAATGTATTCATCAGCGGCGCAGCGCCACTCCTGGAATTCAATCGCCACTGCAAAAAAAGTTGCCTAATAAAAAAAAAAAAATAGACGCAAGTGAACTTCAGGAACAGCTGCCGTTCCTTCAGGTTTCATGTCAACAAATAATAGTAGGCTAACGTTGAAGGCGCAGTCAGGGATTCCACAGGAGATCACGCTTGTTTGTGTTCATGTTTAAGTTTATTAGCAGACGCAATTTTGTGCAAAAAAACGTAGCATACATTATGTTAACCAAGGAATCAAATTAAACACGCCAGCGAGATGGCTCGCCCCTACCTTCAGTAGCCTATTCCCAGATAAATTCCACGCATTGTTTCGTTTTTGTTTGTGATACAGGCAATGCTTTCAAGCCCTGTGTTCCTAACATACCTAGGCTGTGTAACTAAGGTCTAGCTAGCCTATTGGTGGGTTTAATTGAATTTGAGTAATAGGATACGCAAGCATTTACATCTGAGATAGTTTGTAATTCCTGTAGAGCTCACCAAAATTATAGATATGATACAAGACACTTATCTGCTATAATCCAAGATAGATTTTCTTCACATTTTTGACCATTTATTTTACCAAATGACATGGTAAACATAATTCATTTCATCCACATATTCTTATGCACCATGCACAACAACGCTACTAAGTTAGCTTAAAACCGTGATAATCAAGTCAGCGTCACGGGCCGTCACGGCATTAAAGTGACAGGCACTCAATTCGACCCTCACAGCACCAATACAGTGTAATGGCATGAAAGAGAAGTCTATATAGTTTATACAGTGCTGTGCAAAAGTTAAGACACCCATGCTGAAATTGGCTAAAGGGAGGAATAAAAAACATATTTTGCCTTTTGTCTTAATGCCTTAATTAAAAAAAAAGGACATCAATTATTTTTTAATGTATCATGTATCGTAAATAAATAAATGTTATGATATATAAATGTCTTAACTTATGCACAGCACTGTATATTCTAAATAGTAATAGTTTGTACAGTGGCCTACAGTGTACAGTTGTACAGTGGCTAATACTAATAATGTAAATGAATAGGTTAAAGAAAAACATGAATAATCCTGTTCAAGTACTGCAATAATCATGCTTTGTAGATGCTTGTGTTGATGGTTATGTCATAATTTGTAACTCAATCTGTCCATTTCTTTCACAAAATCCACCAGAAGTCACCATTTAAGGAGTCATTTTTTAATTTTTTCCTCTTTTTTTTTTGGGGGGGGGGGGGGGGGGCTTCCTACGATCAACAGCACCGCTGCTGGAAAAAATTCTAGGGGAAACACTGCACCCCCATTCATTTCAATGACACATGCTAGTCTAGCTACTTCAGCCAAAAAAAGTTTGAAAATGGTGTTTCATGAGTGTTCGTCTTTTCGGCGCCAGCTAGAATTAGCCTATGAGCATATTTAAAAAATCTTTGTTTCTGTAGAAACATACAAAATACACTCAGTAGATGACACGACGAACATTCACGGCTTGCTTCAACAAAGAACGCAGTTACTCTCCTTTCCTTACACCGAAAACTCATAGCCAATGCGTCACTAATACATGTCAGGGAGGGAAACCATACACGGGCTATTCATGACACAAAACAAGCTAGACAGCTAGCATGGCAAACGGCACATATATCACTTCTAAATTAAACATATGAAACGAATAACATCTCATTTCTATATCATTACATGTCACTTATGCTAATAAGGTTATAGGAATTTGTTTTTAACACCAGCTCACCTGTAGAAACATACAAAATACACTTAGTAGATGACACAACGAACATCCACGGCTTGCTTCAACAAAGAACGCAGTTACTCTACTTCCCTGCTGAGATTCTCGTGAATACAGACTGATTCCACAGCGCTCTGCTGCCACCTACTGGCGCGGCTGATATACTGAACAACTAAATACAACCCAAACTCTTGAACAAACACCACATCCCTGTTATCTTTCCTTTCAAATCACTCACATTAAACTGAGGGCGCTACAATAACAGTCATGTTATTAAAAAGATACATTTGAATCAAACTTGTTTATAAAACAATTTAGTTTAATCTATGTGACACTATAGACGTCACCATCAGTAGGGTAAAACTAACCTGTCTCACAACGGTCTAAACCCAGCTCAAGTTCCCTATTAGAGGATGAACAATCCAACGCTTAGTGAATTCTGCTTCACAATAATAGAAAGAGTCAACATCTAAGGATCAAAAAGTGACGTCTCAATGAACGCTTGGCTGCCACAAGCCAGTTATTCCTTTGGTAACTTTTCTGACACCTTCTGTTTAAAACCCCAAAAAACAGAAGGAGCATGAGGCCCCGCTTTCACGATCCGTATTCATACTGAAAATCAACAATACATCATCAGTAGGGTAAAACTAACCTGTCTCACGACGGTCTAACCTTTATCGAGTTTAGCTTTCTCAAAGTTGATCCGTTTGAATAGAGTATCCTTAATGTGTCTGAGCACTGTTCACACATATAAGGATATTCAGGTGGCCACAAGTCAACCTTTAGAAACTTCACAAATGAGGGTGGAGGTGTGAACTGATGGGGAATGAGAGGCTGGGTGGGTGTGGGATGGTGCCCTGACAAGAGTTTCTATTCTCCCTCAAAATTAGTCATGCTGTATTTGTTTGTGCATCCAAGTGTTTTAATGCAGGATTTTGAGCTGTAGCTGATTGAGATGGAACTTTATAAGTTAAACACAACATGGAACCAAACATATGACATCATTGTTGTTAAGGTGCAGAGATGGTGATATGATGATGCCAGGATGCCAAACATGTAGCAGAGGAGTTACGAACATGTGTCATGTGTGCCCTGTTTAGACTGTAATGTGGATGGAAGTCACAACAGTCAGCGACTGTTTACACCTTCATGACTAAGTAGTACGTATAATAAAAACAACATAAATAGATACAAGTCACTGCCATTTAAAAGCTTTATTGTTGTTCCAAAAATCACTGTTCAACAATGATCTCATTAAAAAAAGGACCAGACTCAAAACTACCAAGTTCATAATAAACATTAAAAACATGCAGGTAAAGACAGCACAGAAAAAAACATTAGACTGAATCAATGTTTTTTTTTTTCTTTTTTAAATACACCTATGAGTAATCTGATCAATGTCTAATGGATGTATACCTGCATTTATGAACATTTTCTCTAAATGGAATCTGGAATCACAGCCCCTCACACCATTCTAATTCTAGAAGCTGTTCAGTGACGATTGTACTCTTCACTGAAACTTAGATAAAATAATGGCTTTTCTGGTGCCACTTGAGATGAGGTACAAGAGTAAAAGTCATACCACACTCTGAACACTGATGAGACTTTAGAGTATGGACTCTCTGGTGAGACTTAAGAGAACCCAGTTGACGGAAGGAAGTCCCACAAGTATCACACAGATATGGCTTTTCCCCAGTATGGATCATCTGGTGTATCTTGAGATGACCCACCTGAGCAAAAGTCTTTCCACAATGACAACACTGATATGGCTTTTCTCCTGTATGGATTTTCCCATGTGTCTTTTCTCGTGTATGGATAGTCTTGTGTTTATTCAAACTACTCCAGGTGCTAAAAGTCTTTCCACAATCTGAACACTGATATGGTTTTTCTCCAGTATGTGTTCTCTTATGGATAGTAACCTCTCTGCTGCTTCTAAAACTCTTCCCACATGTAGAACACGGGTATGGCTTTTCCCCAGTATGGATTCTCTGGTGTCTCTTAAAATGTGTCACCTGAGTAAAAGTTTTTCCGCACTCGGTACAATAATATGACTTTCCTTTGGAATGTGTTCTCTTATTTGTGTTGAGATCTGAATCAGCAACAGTACTCTTCCCAGCTGTAATCATTTGGACAGCTCCTGTAATATAAGAAAATTTTTTAACATGTAATATCTCTTTCTTCTCCTACAGCAATGAAGATGTTTATATTTGTCCAGCTTGTGATTTATGGTAAAATGGTCAGCTAGAATATGGTATGTGAGTGTCAACACAGGCACAGATACAGAAGACAGTGCAACAGACAACAAATGTCTTGCAATGATGAAACAAATCATGTGGAATGATCTAAGTGTTCACATGACATCTTCTATTATAAAAAATAAGAAGAATAAGTCATCAACCATTCAGGTTTTACTAATACAAACATTTAAGTATCTTACTTGTAGTAGAGGAGTCATCGTGGTCATCATTTTCTCCAGAATCAGAATCGTTTTCCTCTTTAATGTCCACTGGTGTGAACTCCTCTTCTCTGCAGGTTGATGATGCTTGTATCTCAATCTTAAAGTCATGTTCCAGTACAGTCTTATCTTCCAATGTACTGGCCAAAATATGTTCACGGAGGAAATCATCAAAGTCTTCTTCTTTGATCTCCTTCACTGGTATTAGTGGTTCTGTCATTTCAAGCTGAAGTTCTGCTGTGCCAAAGAAATCCTCTTAAACTTCCTTCAGTTTAAAGTAACAAAATCTATGTATCTGACCAAAGAACAGTACAGTTGTCCTGTTGATAACATACACCTACACACTGTAGTTCCACAGCATCCCTGTGACCACCACTCTCTCTTATAAGACCTTTATCTGACCTGTTAGCATCCTGGACTCAATCTTACCCAATCAGCTGCAAGAATACAGCATTTGCAATGCAAATGATAATGACAAAGGATTATGGGTAGGACGATTCCATGTGAATACAATATGAAAAAATCTGATGGTCCTCAGGTGGACTTGTCCTTCAACCTTCACAAAGTTCACAAAAGAAAGTATGTGGGGTAGAGGTGTGAACTGGTTGGTGATGGGGGTAGGAGACTGCAGGTGGGGGTGGAGGTGTGAACTGATTGGTGATGGGAATGAAAATGAATGAAGCAGACACAAACACATGATGAGGTTCTCAAGAAAGACCCCACAGAAGACAAGAAAAACACACTCAAAAAATTATTGAAACCATTACTGGAAAGCAACAAAATCGATAAGCAGTCATACAAGCACCTCATACCCAGTGTTGGGAGTAATGCATTAAAAAAGTAATGTAATTACAGTAATGCATTGCTTTTTGCTGTAATGCAGTTAATGTAAGGCATTACCAATACAATTTCAGTAATATTTTACTCTGTACAATTCTCAGAAAGATCGTAGCCATTATTCTCAAACTATTTGCATTAAGTCTACACCAATGTAAGTGGAAGGAAAGGGACCAACAATGATGAGAACCATTTAAAGTCAACATACAATTTCACTATGGCTATATTTTACTATATTAAGTTGTGAGTGACCTTTGGCCTTTGGGGCCTACATTGTCCCATAAGCCATAAATGCAACCATTATATTGTTCTTTTGTTAGCCTTAAGCCTAGCTCAGTCATTATGCCATACCACATCACCTCCTGCCGTGTAATGAGCTGCATTGAACACATGAAGATCTATTGAGAACACCAAATCCATATTTTCTGTTATTTTGGTGAAAGTAATGTAAAAGTAGTGTAATACCTTACAATTCAAAGACAGTAATATTGTAATGTAACAAATTACTTTGAGATGACAGTAACAAGTAATAAATAATGCATTACGCTTTTGAAGTAACTTGCCCAACACTGCTCATACCAACAGCAAGCATAACACCCCGGAACTCTGAAAATTCAAAAACCAGGAGCACCTTTACGCCCGATTGTGGACAGCATTGGGTCTGTAACATACAACCTATCAAAATCTCACAAAGAAATAATAAAACCATTACTAGGCCAAACGGAACAACATTGCAAATACTCGGAAGAGCTGGCAAAAGAACTTCAAAATAATAAAGTGGGTAAGGACGAAATATTAATATGACATGACGTCGTCTCCCTCTTCATCAAAACACCAGTAGAAGCAACCCTGGAAATAGTACAGCAACACCTACAAAAGGACAAAACACCAGTAGAAGCAACCCTGGAAATAGTACAGCAACACCTACAAAAGGACAAAACACCAGTAGAAGCAACCCTGGAAATAGTACAGCAACACCTACAAAAGGACAAAACACCAATAAAGCAACCCTGGAAATAGTACAGCAACACCTACAAAAGGACAAAACACCAGTAGAAGCAACCCTGGAAATAGTACAGCAACACCTACAAAAGGACAAAACACCAGTAGAAGCAACCCTGGAAATAGTACAGCAACACCTACAAAAGGACAAAAACCTTAAGAAACGCACAAATTTGACAGTACAAGACCTCAGTCAATTACTCCACTTCATCGCCACCTCAACTTCCGCAACAGTTCCGCACAAAAATATACAGGCAGAAAGAGGGATTCGCCATGGGAGATCCACTATCAGCCATAATGTGTGGCTTTTTCATGGAACACCTGGAGAAGGAAGCAATAACATCAGCACCGGAGGAGTACAGGCCCACATTATGGAAGCGATACGTGGATGATATTTTGGAAAAGGTAAAGAGAGGACATACACAAGAACTCACAGATCACCTCAATTCCATTGACCACACCGGCAACATAAAGTTCACACATGAAGAAGAGATAGACAAATCCATAGCTTTTTTGGACATAAAAATCCACCACACGATTGAAGGAGACATCAAAATAAAAATCTATAGGAAACCGACGCACACAGATCAAAACCTACTTTGGACATCAGAGCATCCAGTTGCACATAAACTATCAGTTAGAACACTACAAGAACGGGCAGCTTTAACAATGGATCCCAAGGACAGGGCACAGGAGGAGCAACACATACAGAACGCATTGAAAACATGTCAGTATCCACAATGGGCAATACAGAGAGGCAGGCAACAGGTAAACTAGGAAACACAAACAGAGAAAAGGAAAAAACATAAGGGACACAAATGGGAGAGCAGAGGAGCTGTACAGCCGTACAGACCTTGAATTTCCCTTTGGGGCAGCCGTGGCCTACTGGTTAGCTTCAGACTTCTAACTGGAGGGTTGCTGGTTCGAACCCCAACCAGTAGGCATGGCTGAAGTGCCCTTGAGCAAGGCACCTAACCCCTCACTGCTCCCCGAGCACCGCTGTTGTTGCAGGCAGCTCACTGCGCCGTGATTAGTGTGTGCTTCACTTCACTGTGTGCTGAGTGTGTTTCACTAATTGGGATAAATGCAGAGACCAAATTTCAAAAGAGACTCAAAAGATTATGTATATATATATATATATATACAAAATATAAGAATTTTTATAATACGGTTTTTATTTTTTTCATTCTTTAAAAATCAAAATAAAATCAATGCTATAAAATCATGTACTAATAATACATGAAATGATGGCAGATCTGGATATCCTAGACTCTGCTGAAAAAAACAATATATAATATGTGTGTGTGGCACTTACAATGACCAGAATAAATCCTTATGAATAAAGGTAGTGAAAATGCCCTAAAACAGCTTAGGGTTCTAAGGGTTAAGGGACATCCCATTCTTAATCAATAGGGATTAATATGACGTCGGTCCACCCTTTGCAGCTATAACAGCTTCAACTCTTCTGGGAAGGCTTTTCAAAAGGTTTAGGAGTGTGTTTATGGGATTTTTTGACTATTCTTCCAGAAACGCATTTGTGAGGTCACACTTATGTTGGACGAGAAGGCCTGGCTCTCAGTCTCCGCTCTCTATGTTTTTAGCTAATGCACTATATACAGCACTTTGGTCAATGCAAACTGTGGTTAAATGAGTGCTCTATAAATAAACTTTACTTACTTACTTACTATCAAGCAAAGTAACACTCCCCTAACGTTAAAAATAAAAAAGCATTGTATTATGGTGGCATTGTTCTTTTTGCACAACGTTGCTGCTTAGTTGTTTTTTGGTATTTTATTTGTATAACCATATAGTAACGGTTTTAGTTATGTGATTGAGAAGATGCGGCTGATGTTGCACGCGCCAATGACATCCAGGTGCGCGTGTACCAACTAAACGTGTACCGTGTAATATGAGGTATAATGTATAGAACACTTGTCACTATCGGGAAATAGGTCCCTTCAGGGTGGATGAGAATGAAACCATAACGTGTTTGGCATTATGCACATTATCAAATGGTGGGAAATCTCCACCTCACATGATGAGCACACATGAAGAAAATACAATTCACATCATTTGAAAATATTTATTTTTTGTTCCTAAAACCAGCTTTTGTTTTCAGCACTTATTTCACACACAGGAACAAACTCGTAACCAGATAGGAAGTCACCATCAAACATTTTACTATTAGCATGCAGGTCAAGACAGAACAGAAACATGAAAGTGTTGTAAACTGCTTTGTGCTTCCCCCACTATCATACTTGTGTCTTTTTCTCTGGTATGCAATTGTCACTTTTTAGTTTCTCTTCCATCTCTTATCACGTGTAGCACAATAATAAGGTTTTCCCAGGTAGGGATCATCTGGTGTCTTTAGAGATAACCAACCTGAGTAAATCTCTTATCACATGTAGCACAATAATAAGGTTTTCCCAGGTAGGGATCATCTGGTGTCTTTAGATATAACCAACCTGAGTAAATTTCTTATCACATGTAGCACAATAATAAGGTTTTCCCAAGTAGGGATCATCTGGTGTCTTTTAGATATAACCAACCTGAGTAAATCTCTTATCACATGTAGCACAATAATAAGGTTTTCCCAAGTAGGGATCATCTGGTGTCTTTTAGATATAACCAACCTGAGTAAATCTCTTATCACATGTAGCACAATAATAAGGTTTTCCCAAGTAGGGATCATCTGGTGTCTTTAGAGATAACCAACCTGAGTAAAAGTCTTATCACATGTACCACAATAATAAGGTTTTCCCAGGTAGGAATCATCTGGTGTCTTTAGAGATAACCAACCTGAGTAAATCTCTTATCACATGTAGCACAATATTAAGGTTTTCCCAAGTAGGGATCATCTGGTGTCTTTAAGATATAACCAACCTGAGTAAATGTCTTATCACATGTAGCACAATAATAAGGTTTTCCCAAGTAGGGATCATCTGGTGTCTTTTAGATATAACCAACCTGAGTAAAAGTCTTTCCACACTCTGAAAACTGATATGACTTTTTCCCCACTATGGACTGTCTGATGTTTATTGAAACTAGACACATCTTTATATACACACTGAGACCACTGGTGTTACTTTTTACCTGCTATGGATCATTTGATGACGCTTGAAAGAAGACTCATGTCGGAAGGACTTCCCACATGTAACACAATGATATGGCTTTTCCCCAGTATGGATCATCTGGTGTATCTTGAGATAACCCACCTGAGTAAAACTCTTTCCACACTCTGAACACTTATGCCGCACCCCAGTATGGATACTCTGGTGAGTCTTGAGATTACCCAAGTGAGCAAAAGTCTTTCCACACTCTGAACACTGATATGGCTTTTCTCCAGAATGTGTTCTCATGTGGACAATAAGCTCTGTTTTCCTCCCGAAATTCTGCCCACATAAAGTGCACTGATGTGGCTTTTCCCCAGTATGGATCATCTGGTGTCTCTTGAGATGACCAGCCTGAGTAAAACTCTTTCCACAATCTGAACACCGATACTTCTTCTCCCCATTATGGATCCTCTGGTGTGTCTTGAGATGGCCAGTCTGAGTAAAAGTCTTTCCACACTCTGAGCACTGATATGGCTTTTCTCCAGAATGTGTTCTCTTATGGACAGTGCACTCTGTGGCTGTTCTGAAACTCTTTCCACATGTAGTACACAGATATGGCTTTTCCCCGGCATGGATTTTTTGGTGTGACTTGAGATTGCACACCTCAGTATATGTCCTTCCAGACTCTGAACATTGACACGACTTATCTCCAGAATCTGTTCTATTATTGATGGTGAGGTTTTTCCCACTTGTGAAACTCTTCCTACATATAGTACCATGGCATGGCTTTCCCCCAGTATGGATCCTCTCATGTCTCCTGAGAAGAGATATTTCACCAAAGGGCCTTCCACAAGGACAGCACTGATGTGGCTTTTGACCAGTATGTGATGTCTGATGTAAGTTGATGTATGAACCACTTCTGAAACTTATCCCACACATGATCCTTTGAACAGCTCCTGTAATATAAGAAAATTATTTTTAAAAAAGTTTTTCCTTTTCAAACAATAATTGTTTGGGCAAAGAACATTAATTCCAAGACCAATAACTCCGTATAACAGGATAACTCAAAGGACGTTATCCCGCTTATCACCGGGTTGCCACTATAGGCAATAGTCATGCTAGCATGGATAGTTAGCTTGATTACAGTTGATTCCATTGTTGCGAAGCCTGTTACCAGGCTCAACTGTTATCCTACTATGGTTGTTATACTTACCATTTATAAGCATTGATGTGGAACAGTGATTCAACTTTTTTACCAGATCTACTTCATAGGTGTCCCATTATTCAGAATGAATAGCCACACAACCAGTCAGAAGAGTATTTCTTCTCTCCAGGTGATAAACTGTACTAAAGCAATGATTTAAGTATTTTCATTAAATACTAGTATTTCAAACCATTAAACATCTTACTTGTTGAAGAGGAGTCATCACAGTCATACTCTCTAAAATCATCTTTGTTTTCCTCTTTAATTTCCACTGGTGAGAATGATTCCTTTTTGCAAGTCAGAGTTAATACTGTTTGCGTATCAGTCTTCCAGTCATGTTCCCTGACGAAATCATCAAAGTCTTCATTTTTGATCTCCTTCTTCACTGGGGTAAGTGGAACTGCCTCATCTTCCAGTTTCTTAACTGCCAAAATATGTTCTCTGAGGAAATCATCAAAGTCTTCATCTTTGAGCTCTTTCTTCACTGATGTTAGTGGACCTCTCACCTCTTGCATTTCAGACTTCAACCAGGTGTGCTGCATGAAATAAATTCGGTCAAACCTTTCTTCAGTGACTTCAAAATAAAAATAAAAAGAACAGTATGCCGATTGTTATCTTGAATCTATACACTGTACTTCATCCCTGTGACAACCTCCGAACTTTAGAAATATCTCTGTTCTACTGCTTCTTATATGTCGAACCCTTTGGTGTCCTAGATTCAAGCTTAACCAATCAGCTGCATGAATGCCACATTTGAAATGCAAATGATATTAACAAAAGGTTGTGGGTAAGGATTACCATGTGCATGGCCTGTTTAAAAGTAGGATGGTCCTTAGGTGGGTGTGATTATTAATCAGTCCACCAGGGGGTGGGGGGTTATGGGAGCTCGATGGAGTTGTGTTAATTTAGCATATCACAGTTAAATAATGATAATAATAATCTTTATTGTCCACAGATGTAGAAATGCGTTTAATAAATCATTTAAAAGGTGGATGTACCGAGTCAGACACAATTTACCAAATCCCAATATTCCATGAAATTCCATGACCCTTGGGAGTAATTGTCTGTAGACTGTTGCCACCCCCCACACCCATCCACCCTCTTTTGTGGAGTATCTCCCACCTGAGGACCATTATATATGTGAACAGTGATCACACACATTGGCTGTTTCAGACAGATCCTTCAAAGTACCATATGTACACATCAGTGGCGGCTGGTGGTTAAAAAAAATAACGGAGGAAGGAATGTCCGCTTGATTGGTGTTAGTGGCAATATGTGAATAGATGTAGGCCACCTACCCCGACACATTTATAGCAGCAGTACTATGTAGCATTTTAACTGGCAATGTTGTGCAATAAGTCACTTTGGATAATAGTGCTATGTAAATAAATGTAAATTTAGGTCTGGGAAGTCAGGGAAGAAAATACTGTTTTCCAGATGTGCAAAATTATGAAAAGTCTGGAGGTTTTGCTCAATGTAATACATTTGCATAAAACTCTTTAACACTAAAAATAGACACTTGTTTTATAAAACCATGTAACTATTTACCATTAAAAAATAGACCTTAAATGTGGTTATTTGTAACATGCTATTGTTTTTAACAGGTTGTACTTAAAAGGCAAACGTTACTGAAGATGTCATTACAGGAATGCATCATGATCTGAAACATTCATTAACAATGTTACCATCCAAAGATACAGTTAGTAACAATAAAATATTAACAACAAGAACATTATTTAACAATTGTTTAGTTAAGGCATAACTTGGATGATTATAGCAACGCATAACTATCCAAAAATGTTTTAGCCTCCTATCACCAAATTAACTGTCCACGTTTGTGACAGGCCAGCAGCTGTAGGCTATAGCTGATTGTTTTCTGTGCTAACGTTACCAGTTAGCCATTTGTCATACTATGTAGCATTCAGCAGCCTACACTAGCCTTACCATCTTTTTTTGGAATAGGAATTTTTGGAACTGGTCTTCCTGCTTTGATCCTAACCTTCGCACTGTATTTGAAAGTATAAAAGATGGATATTGTCCTCTGATTCCATTGTACTGTTTATTTCACGAGCAAAAAACAAGCTTTCCGTTCAACACAAGATTCTTAGCTGTATGACTGCAGATAACGTTCTTGCACCGTTGCCGCTAAAAACAGAACCCCCTATCGCAATTGAAAATTACTGTACGGAGGAGCTTCCTCCCTTGGCCATTGAAAACGACGTGATTCACGAGCCGCTGGGGTCAGAGCCGTTTATAATGGACTTCAATGAGGGGCTTGAGGAGGAAGCTCCTCCATACATTAATATTCAATTGCGATAGGGGGTGCTGTTGGCATTTTGACCTAGGGGAACGATTTTGTTCATTCAAAGTGTTAAAAATAGTAATATTAACAGTAATTTATCAGATTAGTAATATACTTTATATATTTTTTATTTTTCTCTGAAATTTTAGGGAGGGTGTTCCTCCCTTTCCTCAATGAAGGAGCCTCCTCTGGTACACATACACATACAAAGCATGAAAAGTACCATATGTACACATACACATACAAAGCTTTGAGGAAGAATGCAATTCTTTATTATTTATTTAATTTATGAGAAACAAAATAATAAAATCATATTCTTGGGTTTCATCAGGTCCCTTACCACAGGTGTATACAATCAAGGACCTACATTATGAATGCAGACTGTATGGTGCTTAATTAATGCACATGGTTATTACATTGTTCACGTCAATATTTCCATGAGCCACAACTAAAAGACTTGCAATAATATATAGATAGATAGATAGATAGATAGATACTTCATTGATCTCCAAGGGCAAATTCAACATGTTTCTGTCGTAATGGCAAAACTAGCAGTCTCTTACCTCCAGTTCACACCTCCACCCCACCTGCAGTCTCCTACCCCCATCACTAACCAGTTCACACCTCCATCCCACCCCCTCATACCCTCCTTTGTGGACTTTGTTCAGGTTGATCCATGGACATGCCCACCAGAGGACCTATCAGACTTTTGCATGTGTCATTCACATGGTAATCTTTACCCATAGTCCTTTAACATCCTGTATTTGCATTCCAAATGCTGCATTCATGGCACCATTGGCCAGGCATACAAAAAGCCTTATCACAGGGTGGTGATGTTTGAAGCCACAAGGTTGTCACATGTAAATGGGACATTACTCTGGATGTATTCATCCAAATGATCCTCCAGTAAGCCAGGTGCTAAATCATTAGCATCAGTCAATTCAAGCAATTCCAGCATTATTCAAACGAATAGCAGATGCTCACATTACTAGCCAAAACCTCCCATTACAGCTTAGTTTCGATGTGCATATAATTTTAAAACGACAGTACTGAGCTAGCTAATAACAATGTATGCAATGTAGGACATGAAAAAAAAAACATGAAAATGGTTTGTAATCCCTGTGACTTTGATTGTGACTTTGAATGAACACATAACGCAAAGTAGATAACTTGGATGTTAATGGAAACTCACTCTATAAGAAACTGAAAAGTATTCCTGCAGACTTCATTGCCTCTGATGGAATAAGTGGTCAGGGGACGCTTTCTCTTTGTCTGGGGCTTTTTGGTGGATGTATGTCCGAAGTAACTACTGTGTGTCTGTTTGCCAAGAGATGTCCAATTATTTGCATGTCCTGACACTCATTTTCGGCAGCTAGAGAATCCAACCGTATGCTGTACATATGCACTGGAGACAAAATGAATAATAATGAAAGTCATTTTGCTGTATTATATTTCTTGTGTGACACATTTCCATTGGGAGAACAGGGTTATGTTGACATTTAATAAAAAGCCTAGGCCATGATGTATTTCGGAATTTTGAGAGTAGCCTAAAATTCCATGGAGGTTCTGAGCCCGTTGATCGCCTACTACAGTAGTAGTGTAATCATCACAGATCCATTGATTTTCGTTGGATTTTTATTTTTTTTTCTGTGGAATGAGTATACACAATACACATTTTCCCGGCAGAGCAGACCCTCCAATTAGTGTTTCTTAGGGTCAAAGTTAACAGAAAAAACAAAAACAGACAATGTCAGGTCCAACCCACTTTTGAGACTTTGGCTCCCCGAAACTTTTAAAAGGAAACAGGTACAGCAATAGCCATAGCAGAGCAGAGCAGAGCTGGCAGAAAATCATTGAGAACTAAACGTTTGCCCATCCCTCCTCTACACACTTGTCACCCCATGACACACAAGCCTGATTTACAGAACTTTATACACTTTACTGCACACCCCACTCCATATATCTCCATACGTTGGGGGCAGCCGTGGCCTACTGGTTAGCACTTCGGACTTGTAACCGAAGGGTTGCCGGTTCGAACCCGGCCAGTAGGCATGGCTGAAGTGCCCTTGAGCAAGGCACCTAACCCCTCACTGCTCCCTGAACGCCGCTGTTGTTGCAGACAGCTGACTGCGTCGGGATTAGTGTGTGCTTCACCTCACTGTGTGCTGAGTGTGTTTCACTAATTCACAGATTGGGATAAATGCAGAGACCAAATTTCCCTCACAGGATCAAAAGAGTATATATACGTATTGTACTGCTTTCCACACATTGCATTCCACTCACCGTCCACCTAGACACAACCCTGCCATATACTACACACACACTTGCACTCCAGACTCACTGATTTCCTATACATTGCACACTATCCCAAAAAAACCTCCACAACCACATGCAGTGTCCTACCCCCATCACCAACCAGTTCACACCTCCACCCCCACATGCAGTGTCCTACCCCCATCACCAACCAGTTCACACCTCCACCCCACCCCCACATACCCTCCTTTGTGGACTTTGTGCAGGTTGATCAATGGACATGCCCACCTGATTACCATCAGAATTTGTCTAACCAATAATCATTTGTCATCATCATTTGCAATGCAAATATGATATCCTTGCAGCTGATTGGGTAAAATGGACTCCAGGACGCCAGCAAGTCAGATAAAGGTCTTATAGCAGAGAGTGGTTGTCACAGGGATGCTGTGGATTTTGTTATTTTCAAACTGAAGGGAAGTTTGAGAGGATTTCTTTGGCACAGCAAAACTTAAGTCTGAAATGACAGAACCACTAATACCAGTGAAGATGGAGATCAAAGAAGAAGAGTTTGATGATTTCCTCCATGAACATATTTTGGCCAGTAAATTGGAAGATAAGACTGTATTGGAAAATGACTGTAAGACTGAGACACAAACATCCTCTACCTACAGAAAAGAGGAATTCACACCAGTGGAAATGAAAGAGGAAAACGATTCTGATTCTGGACAATATTACCATGATGACTCTTCTACTACAAGTAAGATGCTTACATGTCTGCTAGAAAAACCTGGAGGGGTTCTTATTTAATAGCATTGTTTACATTAGATTTTGTCAGAATTCTGAAATCATTTCACATTATTTGCTGTCTTTAACACCTGTTGTCTCCTGTCCTTGACTTTAGTTGGCAGTTGGCAGGGGAGCTGCTATAGTTGTATTCCATATTACGCACCATGGCCCAGGGTGCTAACCCCACCCCCCCCCCCCCTCCCCCACATGACATGAACAATGATTTAAATGCATTTTCGCTTCACTACCCAACACGCAAAACAAGGGAAAGAAAAGAAAAAAGACCAATGAGCTTATGTCGTGATTTGCTATATGCCTAGCAAGACCTATCAATAAGGATTTTTTGCCTCAGATCTCCTCAGACTGCCGTATACAGAGTTACTGGCTATATCCTACACACACAGGCCAGCCACATCCTGCAATATGGTTGAGACCAATACTGACTGGTGGATAATATATGACCCCTCTTATTATACAGCTACTTGCTAATACAAAAAAAAATGATGACTGGAGAAAGATAACATTTTCATTGCTGTAGGAGGTGGAAGAGAGATTATATGTTTTAATAATGTTTTTATATTACAGGAGTTGAAAGGATCACACATGGGAAGAGTTTCAACAGGGGGTCAGATCTCAACCCACTTCAGACAACACAGTCTGGACAAAAGTCACACCACCGTTCTCCATGTGAGAAGAGTTTCAAAACCAGCAGAAACCTCAATATCCACCAGATAACACATACTGGGGAAAAACCTTATCACTGTTCAGATTGTGGAAAGACTTTTAATAAGGCAGGTAATCTCAAGATACATCTGATGATCCATTCTGGGGAAAAGCCATATCAGTGTGCTACATGTGGGAAGAGTTTCACAACCAGCACAAACCTCAACATCCATCAGATAACACATACTGGGGGAAAACCTTATCACTGTTCAGATTGTGGAAAGACTTTTAATAAGGCAGGTAATCTCAAGATACATCTGATGATCCATTCTGGGGAAAAGCCATATCAGTGTGCTACATGTGGGAAAAGTTTCAGAACCAAAGGTGAGCTCATTATCCATCAGAAAATTCATACTGGGGAAAAGACATATCAGTGTTCAGATTGTGGAAAGACTTTTACTCATTTGAATAGTCTGAAGACACACCAGAGGATGCATACTGGGGAAAAGTGTCATCATTGTTCAGAATGTGGAAAGACTTTTACTCAGTCGGGTCATCTCAAGATACACCAGATGATCCATACTGGGGAAAAGCCATATCTGTGCACTACATGTGGGAATAGTTTCAGAACCAAAGGAGAACTCACTATCCATCAGAGAACACATACTGGAGTAAAGTCATATCACTGTTCAGATTGTGGTAAAACTTTTAATCAGGTGGGTAATCTCAAGAGACACCAGTGGATCCATACTGGGGAAAAGCCATATCAGTGCACTACATGTGGGAAGAGTTTCAGAACCAAAGGAGAGCTCACTGTCCATCAGAGAACACATACTGGAGAAAAGCCATATTGGTGTTCAGATTGTGGTAAAACTTTTAATCAGGTGGGTAATCTCAAGATTCACCAGAGGATCCATACTGGAAAAAAGCCATATCACTGATCAGATTGTGGAAAGACTTTCAGATCAAGCTCAGATCTTACTCTACATCAGAGGACACATACCTCAGTCAGCTCATCTCAAGATCATGTCAGTGTGCTACATGTGGGAGGAGTTTCAGAACCAACAGAGAGCTCACTGTCACATAGACACTGTATCACATACTGGAGAAAAGCCGTATCTGTGCACTATATGTGGTAAGTCCTTCAGTCAAAACGGTTATCTCAAGACGCTCCACATGACTCATACTGGAGAAATCACTGTTCAGATTGTGGAAATAGTTTTACTTGGGTTTGGTTCTCTCAATACAGACCAGAGAATCCATACTCGGTAGTCCTTCGGTAGAAAGTCTTTTATTGTTAAATGTCATTAAGTGGTGTGTAATTACCAGGTACATCAGAGGATCCATTTAGAGGAGAGACCATATCTGTGTTCTCAGTTTGGAAAGACATTTACTCAGGTGTCATCTCTCTAACCTGTCTCTGACGTGTCTGCACCTGCATGTTAATATTAAGATGTTTGATGGTAAATTCCTATGTTATGAATCTGTTCCTGCGCTGTAGTGACATTAGGGCTGACAATAAAAACTTTTCAAATGATACTGTCTTTATTTCTGTTGTATTTTTATTGTACGCTGTAGGACACTCATGGAAGTGTTAACATTCTAGTTGATTATGCCACTGTACTGCACTCTCCTCCTTTGTTGATGTTACGTGACCATAAATCATAAAGAATGGTTCAACATAACATAAGGAAAGCCATAGAGTCGACGTAGTGAAAAGTTAACAAATGTATTAAAGTAAAGCTCCCAGACAGACGGAATAACGTGGCGGTGAAAATAATACAAAATGTAAAAGAAAACCCTTGGACTTAATGACTAAGATGGTATTCACTTTCTGCTCGCGTTTGAAAACAAAATACAGAAAAGTTTGTGAGTCTTCCGGTGTCTTCCTTCCCTACTCTAACTAAACCTATAATACAAAAAGTGTCAACCCGTCACCAAGCCACCGCCAACGCAAGTACCATAAACTATAATATTAATTCAATAAATTAAGCCATGTGATTAACTATAAAGATAAGTGTCAACACAAATAACAAAGTGCCGACAAAAGCACGTCTCGACAATGCGCCCCAGCAATGAGGAAGTGCGGCGAGGGGATGGGAGAGGCCGACAGGATGGATAGGAGGCGGCTTATATAGTAGGAGGTCCAGCCCCCTGAATCAGCGCACGCACAGCTACCTGCAGAGACAAAACACAACAGCACAAGCACCGTTCTACTCCCCCTACAGGTGGAACAACGTAACAGTTGACTATTGGCCAACATTAGCTTTATAGTCACTGTTAACAGCACAACCAGTACATGCCGGATTTAAAGGGAAATTGCACATTGTAGGATGTCTTGCTATAGCCTACCCTTCTGTGTTGATCATGTCCCCAAATGAACACAGGCAACATGCAGAACAACCAAGCGTCCTTAGTGCAACCCATGGGTGCACAGTGGTCTTCACCATTGCATTCAAGATGCAGAGACAGCATGTGTAGTCTATGAGAGATCACAAAACTGTTTTTAATCTATTTTTAAGCTCTGTAGAGGGCTTGTTATGGCGTTACATAGATTAAACAAAATTGTTGAAAAATTGAAGAACTGTCTTTCTGAAACTGATCAGCAGCACCGGAGCTCCACAGGGAACTGTGCTCTCTCCAGTCCTGTTCACCCTGTACACATCTGACTTCTGCTACAACACTGAGTCATGCCACATGCAGAAGTTTTCTGACGATACTGTAATTGTGGGGTGTATCAGGGACGAGCAAGAGGAGGAGTACAGGAGCCTGCTGGAGGACTTTGTGCTATGGTGCAAACTCAACCACCTTCAACTCAACACTGCGAAGACCAAGGAGATGGTGGTGGATTTTCGCATGTCTAAGCCCGCTCTGCTACCAGTCTCCATTGATGGGGTCAATGTGCAGATGGTTAACACTTTCAAGTATCTGGGATTACACCTGGACAATAAACTGGACTGGTCAGCCAATACTGAAGCACTATTCAAGAAAGAGCTGAGCAGACTGTACTTCCTGAGGAGGCTGCGGCCCTTCAATGTCTGCAGCACGCTCCTTTTACCAGTCTACAACCCAAGTCTGCAACATCAACCCAAGGAAAGCAGCGGGACCAGATGGAGTACAGGGTGGGGTGCTCAAAGACTGTGCAGCCAAGTTTATGCCGGTCTCCACTACCATCTTTAACCTGTTTCTGCCAACCTCATGGCTCCCTGCATGCTTGAAATCAGCCACAATAGTTCCAGTTCCCAAGCAGTCTAATGTCATGTGGCGACAGAAAATAAGCCACAACGACATGACGATGGGGAAAGATCCCTTTGAAAGTTTTACTTGTTTTAGTGGGAAATGAACAGTTCACAAAACTCCAGCCCACCTGCAGTCTCCTACCCCCATCACCAATCAGTTCACACCTCCACCCCCACATGCAGTCTCCTACCCCCATCACTCACCAGTTCACACCTCCACCCCACCCCCACATACCCTCCTTTGTGGACTTTGGGCAGGTTGATCTATGGACATGCCCACCTGATTACCATCAGAATTGTCTAACCAATAATCATTTGTCATCATTTGCAATGCAAATACTGTATTCTTGCAGCTGATTGGGTAAAAAGGACTCCAGGATGCCAACAGGTCATATAAAGGTCTTATAGCAGAGGGTGGTTGTCACAGGATGCTGTGGAAGTACCGTGTGTAGGTGTATGTTATCAACAGGACAACTGTACTGTTTTTTGGCAACATATACATTTTGTTATTTTCAAACTGAAGGGAAGTTTGAGAGGATTTCTTTGGTACAGCACAATTTAAGTCTGAAATGGCAGAACCACTAATTCCAGTGAAGAAGGAGATCAAAGAAGAAGAGTTTGATGATTTCCTCCATGAACATATTTTGACCAGTAAATTGGAAGATATGACTGTATTGGAACATGACTTTAGGACTGAGACACAAATATCATCTACTTGGGGAGAAGAGGAATTCACACCAGTGGAAATTATAGAGGGAAACAATTCTGATTCTGGAGAATATGACCATGATGACTCCTCACCTACAAGTAAGATGCTTAAATGTTTGCAAAAAGCTGGATTCTTCAAAAAGCGGAATGCTTAAATCATTTCACATTATTTGCTGTCTTTTACACCTGTTGTCTCATGTCCTTGACTTCATGTATCAGCCCCCAACCCCCCCCCCTCCGTTAACCACCAGGCATCTAAGCTGTTATATATGCATATAAAATGTAATCTAAAAATATACATAGTTATCAAGAAAACAATCTAATTTGGCTGCTAGTCTGTTAAGCAAATGTGTTTTGGTAAGACGTCTTAAATAAGTCAAACTCTTATTAGATTAAATTATATGATTTCATGTGAAAGCTCTAAGTAGAGGTTTATAATATTAAAAACAATACCAACTTAATGTTTGCTCCAACATTTGTACTATAGTCCAATTCTAAACTGACCTGTCCCCTACAGACCCCGTGTCTCTGGCCCAGATGAAGAGGGTATCAGTGGTGCTGGTGGACTGCTGTAGACCACAAGGCCAGCGAGGGACGAACAAGCAGACGCAGACCAATGGAGATGCAGAACAGCCCAGGACCAGTAAGAAACTAGGTGAGCATGGACACACACACACACACACACACACACACACACACACACACACACACATACAAAGGCTGCAATTATGGATTAGCGTATACTTTTGGAGTCAATTAATCTGTTGATATGTAGTATTATTGTTGATTAGTTGTTTGACAAAATCAGGGCTCTAAAAATTTGTTTTGTGCTGTGTGTGGAATTTGGCTGCTTATCATCTGTGTCAATAGATTACTTCAGACTGTCATGTTAAACAGGCTTGCCACATCAAGTCTGTTTCACACTGGTTTCCTTTCGCCAAATCACTCTTCCAATTTGGCTGCTAGCCTGTTAAGCATATTTGTTTTGGTTACACGTCTTAAATAAGTCAAACTCTTATTAGATTTAATCATATGATTTCATGTGAAAGCTCTAAGTAGAGGTTTATAATATTAAAAACAGTACCAACTTAATGTTTGCTCCAACATTTGTACTGCAGTCCAATTCAAAACTGACCTGTCCCCTACAGACCCCATGTCTCTGGCCCAGATGAAGAGGGCATCAGTGGTGCTGGTGGACTGCTGTAGACCACAAGGCCAGCGAGGGACGAACAAGCAGACGCAGACCAATGGAGATGCAGAACAGCCCAGGACCAGTAAGAAACTAGGTGAGCATGGACACACACACACACACACACACACAAACAAAGGTTGCAAGTATTGATTAGCGTATACTTTTATAGTCAATGAATCTGTTGATATGTAGTATTATTGTTGATTAGTTGTTTGACTGACAAAATCAGGGCTCTAAAAATTTGTTTTGTGCTATGTGTGGAATTTGGCTGCTTATCATCTGTGTCAATAGATTACTTCAGACTGTCATGTTAAACTGGCTTGCCATATCAAGTCTGTTTCACGCTGGTTTCCTTTCGCCAAATCACTCTTCCAAATCACTCTTATTTTCTAAGATTAATAATGACAGGTATAGTTGGGACATATAATCAGTTTTGATCATGTGATCAATGTGCCTCAGATCTCAGCAGACAGTCTTATTCAAAGATACAGTATATATTCTACACACACAGGACAGCCACAATCCTGCAATATGGTTGAGACTTATTTTCCAATACTGACTGGCGGACAATACATGACTCCACTTATTATATGGCTACTTGCCAAAACGACGTGTCTTAAAGAGATTAGGGCCATGATGACTCCTCTCCTACAAGTTAGACTGTTAAACATTTGTATTAGGAAAACATTGATGGGTGGAATAGGCTCTTTATATTCTTTATATAATATTTTGTGACAATATTTAAATCATAGAATTTTAGCCTTTAGCATTTCACCATCTTTGACACGTGGGCTTCTGCTCTTCGACACCATGTATCTGTGCCTGTGTTGACATTCACATACCATCTCTAGCTAGACACTTTTACTATAAATCCCTAAGTGGAGAAAGATAACATTTTCATTGCTCTAGGAGGAGGAAGAGAAATTATATGTTTTAATAATGTTCTTATATTACAGGAGTTAAAAGGATCACACATGGGAAGAGTTTCAACAGGGGGTCAGATCTCAACCCACATAAGGCAACACAGTCTGGACAAAAGTCACACCACCGTGTTCCATGTGAGAAGAGTTTCAAAACCAGCAGAAACCTCAATATCCACCAGATAACACATACTGGGGAAAAGTCTCATCATTGTTCAGAATGTGGAAAGACTTTTACTCAGGCATGTACTCTCAAGACACATCTGATGATCCATACTGGGGAAAAGCCATATCAGTGTGCTACATGTGGGAAGAGTTTCAGAACCAAAGGAGAACTCACTATCCATCATAGAACACATACTGGAGAAAAGCCATATCAGTGTTCTACATGTGGGAAGAGTTTCAGAACCAAAGGAGAACTCACTATCCATCATAGAACACATACTGGAGAAAAGCCATATCAGTGTTCAGATTGTGGAAAGACTTTTAATCAGGCAAGTAGCCTCAAGATACATCAGAGGATCCATACTGGGGAAAGGTATCATCACTGTGCAGAATGTGGAAAGACTTTTACTGATGAGGGTACTCTCAAGAAACACCAGAAAATCCATACTGGGGAAAAGCCATATCAGTGTGCTACATGTGGGAAGAGTTTCAGAACCAAAGCAGATCTCACTATCCATCAGAGAACACATTCTGGAGTAAAGCCATATCAGTGTTCAGATTGTGGAAAGACTTTTACTAATGTGGGTAATCTCAAGAAACACCAGAGGATACATACAGGGGAAAAGTCTTATCATTGTTCAGATTGTGGAAAGACTTTTACTCATGTGTGTGATCTCAAGAGACATCTGATGATCCACACTGGGGAAAAGCCATATCAGTGTGCTACATGTGGGATGAGTTTCAGAACTAGCGAAAAACGTACTGTCCATCAAAGAACACATACTGGAGTAAAGCCATATCAGTGTTCAGATTGTGGTAAAACTTTTAATCAGTTGGGTAACCTCAAGTTACACCAGAGGATCCATACTGGGGATAAGCCATATCTGCGCACTACATGTGGGAATTGTTTCAGAACCAACAGACAGCTTACTGTCCATCAGAGAACACACACTGGAGTAAAGCCATATCACTGTTCAGATTGTGGTAAAACGTTTAATCAGGTGGGTAATCTCAAGAGACACCAGATGATTCATACTGGGGAAAAGCCATATCACTGTTCAGATTGTGGAAAGACTTTCAGATCAAGCTCAAATCTTACTCTACATCAGAGGACACATACTGGAGAATAGTCATGTCAGTGTTCAGATTGTGGAAATACTTTTACTCAGGCAGCTCATTTCAAGATCATATCATTGTGCTACATGTGGGAGGAGTTTCAGAACCAACAGAGAGCTCACTGTCACATAGACACTGTATGACATACTGGAGAAAAGCTGTATCTGTGCACTACATGTGGCAAGTCCTTCAGTCAAAGCGGTTATCTCAAGACGCTCCACATGACTCATACTGGAGAAACCACTGTTCAGATTGTGGAAATAGTTTTACTTGGGTGGGTTCTCTCAATACAGACCAGAGAATCTATACTCGGTAGTCCTTCGGTAGAAAGTCTTTTATTGTCAGATGTCATTAAGTGGTGTGTAATTACCAGGTACATCAGAGGATCCATTTAGAGGAGAGACCATATCTGTGTTCTCAGTTTGGAAAGACATTTACTCAGGTGTCATCTCTCTGTCGTGTCTCTGAGGTGTCTGCATCTGCATGTTAATATTAAAATGTTTGATGGTAAATTCCTATGTAGTTATGAATCTGTTCCTGCACTGCAGTGACATTAGTGCTGACAATAAAAACGTTTCAAATGATACTGTCTTTATTTCTGTTGTATTCTTATTGTACGCTGTAGAACACTCATGGAAGTGTAAACATTCTAGTTGATGAAGCCTCTGCACTGCACTCTCCTCCTTGGGGGACTATTGGCCAACATTAGCTTCACAGTCACTGCTAACAGCGTAACCAGTACGTGCCAGATTGAAAGGAAATTTGCACATTGTAGGATGTCTTGCTATAGCCTTAGCCTGGCCTTGGCCTGTCTACGTACTTCCGGTCGATTTATTTTCCCTACAGTACTCCGTCTGGAATAGGTTGATCCGCTTTCGTTTACTTCGGCAGTTGGGCTGCCGACCAACCAGCGAACAGTGGGCGTCCCTGAGAGCGATTACGTACCCAGGCATGGTGTTTCAATTACTACGTCCCCGCCCCTGAAGCTCGCATGGAATACATCAACATAGGCAGCGAAAATGACTTATACTTATGAAATCTTTGAGCAAATGTAAGTAATACTTTAGCCTATTAACAGGAGTGTCACGAACAAAGTCACAGTGGAGTAGGTTGTTATATTGTCAGCTAAACTTTAGTCATAGATTTTGTCACTTGAAATAGGCTACGAACGTACCCAAGTCAAACTGTAGTTTAGTAGGCTACATGGTCGGGTCAAAATCGCTATTTTTCAAACACTAAGAAGGCTCGACATAACTTGAAACTTTGATCGAAGCATCATCAGTGTCTCTACATATGAACTCGAGCATTAAGAACATTGTTCGTGTACACATAGTTTACTAAAAAGAAGGATTTTGGACAACTCACTCCTTGCAAGATGGCAAAATGGCAGCGAGCAGAAAAAACAAGTGAGTTGTTCAAAACCTCTCTTTTAGTAAACTCTGTGTACACCAACAATGTTCTCAATGTTCGAGTTCATGTGTAGAGACACTGATGATACTTCGGTCAAAGTTTCATGTTGTGTCGAGCCTTCATAGTGTAATGATCTGAGCCTAGCTGTATGACTGTACTCCCATAATGCTGTGCGTGTGTGTGTGTGTGTGTGTGTATAATGTTGATGTTGGTTGTAGTATGAGTAGTGGCGTTTGCCTTGTTGTGTATGTGTTAGCTGGTATGGTCTTTCTTTGTGTTGTACCTCATGTGTTTACCCCGTGTATTGTATGTGACTACCCTGTTTGTGTATCGTGCTTGTTTAATTGACCTCCCTTGTGTTGCCTGTTTTATGACGTTCGTGTGTTTTGGTGCGAAACCAATAAAGACCATTTTGAGACAACCTTGCAGATTGTTACATTGGTGTCAGAAGTGGGATGACGACCCCTACTGGACGGGAGGAGAAAGCTGCAACTGATTACCTGGCGATGATGAGTTTCCTGCCAAGACGGCTCTTCGACAGCACGCTCGCCCATGGCCATCTGCTGAGCCAAGCAGACAGAGCCAGCCTGCAGCGTGACCGTGATGAAGAGACCCGCCTCCGGCCACAGGAGGAAACGAACCGGGCTGATGACAGCATCCCGCCACTTGAACCCGCTCCACACGGGAGCGATGGAAACCGGCCGGTCCTCGGTGCGACGGCGGCGGTAGAAGGGCGCCCCAGCGTAAAGTTGCCCCACTACAATGGCGAAAGGCCGCTGGCGACATACCTGGTACAGGTCCGACTGGCAGCCGAGCTGAATGGCTGGTCGGCGGAGAGAACGGGCGTACAGGTGGCGTTGGCCCTGGAGGGGGAAGCGCTACAAGTATTAGAAGACCTGCCACCGGCGGAGCAAGTAAGCTGGACTGCAATCGAAGCAGCTCTGCAACGACGATTCGGCCAGAGAATCTTCATCAGCGATGCCAAAGAACAACTCGCTTCCAGACGGCGACACAAAGACGAGAGACTGGGCAAGTTCGCGGCTGACCTGCAGCTGTATGCCCGGCGGGGCTACCCAACGTACAGCCAGGGTCTACATGAAGAGATGGCACTGGAAGCGTTCGTGCGAGGCATCCACCCAGAGCGGCTAAAAGAACACCTTCGCCTGAGTGCCCCCAGCTCGCTGTCCGTGGCGCTTGCGGAAGCCGAACGGGTGGAAAACATCTTCCGCACAACAGAGTCGCGGCATTGCGCACGCCAGATATCGATGGAGGAAGACGGGGAGGAACTGGAGGTGACGCGGCAGACCACGGCACAGCCACCACAACGGCGCCCACGCGAGTGGAAGAGGCCGGCCAGCGGAGACGGATGCCACCGGTGTGGCGAGCCGGGGCACATCGCGTGGTACTGCCCAGCCCCGGCACCCCTCAAGCTCGCACCCCAGCAGTTACTAGAAGAAGGTGGCACGGCGGGAGGGGCTATGGATTGCATACGGCTGGGCCGGCTCGGCCAAACCAGAGGACTGTATGTGGACTGCACGCTAGATGGGACTCGGTGTCGCGCCTTGATCGATACTGGCTCCACCATCTTGCTTGTGCGCCCTGGTCTCTTACCCGGCACGGTGGTAGCCAGACCCAGAGGCTGGGAAAAGACAAAAACGCGCATCACGACAGTTACCGGAGAGCGAGCGGAACTGTATGGACAAAAGTTGGTGTGCGTGTGCATCAACGGTGAGACGGCAAGCCGCCGGCTTTGGTTGGCTAGCATTCAGGATGATTGCATTCTCGGCCTGGACGTGCTAGAGAAATGGGGGGCTGTGGTGGACATTTCCCGGTTCACACTACACTTGGGGACGAGCAGCGTAGTGTTGCACACGGCAGGGAAAACAGAGCATGAAGTGCGGAGAGCTGGCGCGACGAAGAACTCTCCAACTCGCTCCACACAAGTCCGCAGGAAGCGAACTCGCAAAGAGTACTCGTCATCCCGGACTCCGCCCCTCCCCACACAAGCCCGCGAAACTCAAGCCCGCGAAAACAACAGGTCTCATCCAGGTCCGCTTGCTAAGTCTCCGCCCCTCCCCACACAAGCCCGCGAAAACAACAGGTCTCATCCAGGTCCGCTCGCTGAGGCCGCCACTCCTCAGCTTACGCCCACCAGGGAGAAGCCAAGAGAGCGGGTTGAGCAAACACCACTCTCCGCTCAGAGAACGCGGCCCTCTTTAGAGACAAGGCAAGCCGTAAATGAACTCTGCACTCGTAGCTGTGAGGGGCTGAGTGAAGCACAGGGTAGCCAGGTGCGGAGACTACTAGCAGCGTACACCGATATCTTCGCTGCAAGAGACGAGGACTGCACCCGAACGAGCCTGGTCCAACACGATATCGACACCGGAAATGCTCGGCCCATCCGACTTCAGCCTCATCGCTTACCGTTCGCCAAACGACAAGCAGCTGAAGAAAAGATCAAGGAAATGGCCGCGGCAGGAGTGATAGAGCCAAGCAGTAGTCCCTGGGCTGCGCCGGCTGTACTCGTCCGGAAGAAGGACGGCTCGTGGCGGTTCTGTGTTGACTACAGGCGCCTCAACCAGGTAACCCGGAAAGACTCCTACCCGCTCCCCCGCATTGACGATGCGCTGGACAGCATTGCCGGCTCCTGCTGGTTTAGCTCGCTGGACTTACGCAGTGGCTACTGGCAGATTGAGCTAGCCCCGGAAGCTCGCCCGAAGACGGCGTTCACCATCGGGCAAGGGCTGTGGCAGTTCCGGGTACTTCCGTTCGGCCTATGCAACGGGCCAGCGAACTTCGAGCGACTGATGGAGCGTGTCCTGGCGGGCATTCCACGAACATGCTGCGTGGTTTACCTGGACGACATCCTGTGTCATGCAACGGACTTCACCGGTGCCATAGGACATCTGGAAAAGGTGTTCGACGCAATACGAGGTGCTGGGCTCAAACTGCACCCGAAAAAGTGCCACCTGTTCCGGAGGCAAACCGGGTTCCTGGGCCATGTCGTGGGGGCCGCCGGAGTGGCCACCGACCCAGCTAAGGTGGAGACGGTGAGGCGTTGGCCTGTTCCACGCGACGGTGCTGAGCTGCGGAGCTTCCTGGGCCTGGCGTCATATTACCGGCGTTTCATTCGGGACTTTGCTACAGTCGCCAGCCCACTGCATCGATTGACGCACAAAGGCCAGCTCTTCGAGTGGACACGAGAGTGCGACGCGGCATTCCGGCGGCTGCGGAGGGCGCTATGCGAGGCCCCAGTGCTCGCCTTCCCTGACCCTCGACTGCCGTTTATCCTGGACACCGACGCCAGCGACGTGGGCGTCGGCGCCGTCCTCTCACAAGCAGGCGAGCAGGGCGAGCAAGTGGTCGCATACTTCAGCCGCTCACTGGACCGAGCGGAGAAGAATTACTGCGTGACACGCAGAGAACTGTTGGCTGTGGTGGTGGCAGTGCGCCATTTCCGAACCTACCTCTACGGCAAACGGTTCCTGCTGAGAACAGACCACGCGTCACTCACCTGGCTGCTGAACTTCAAAGAACCGGAGGGCCAGCTGGCTCGCTGGCTGGAGGCGCTCCAGGACTACGACATGGAGATTCGACACCGGGCGGGTCGCCTTCACGGCAACGCGGACGCCCTGTCCAGGCGTCCGTGTGCAGCAGACCAGTGCCAACACTGCCACCGGAGATAGGAGAGGAGCCTGGCCGCGGCTCAACCGGAGCCCGCTCGTCGGCTACAGGCTGCATCACCGCTGGCAGAGAGAGAGAGAGTCGCTGTTTTCAACGCTCACCAGCGTCGCGCCAACGAGAGGGTCAACGCTCGCCAACAGCACGCCAGCGAGAGACTCAACGCTCGCCAGCGCTGCGCCATCAAGAGAGCCACCGCTCGCCAGCTTCACGCCAGCGAGAGAGACAACGCACCGCAGCCCAACGCCACAACACAGCACTGCAGAGCGGCAGCTGAGGCCATGGACGCGCAGTCGCCGGTGGACGTGATGTCGAGGGAGGAGATCCGGAAGGCGCAATCGGAGGACGCCACGCTTGGCCGAGTGTGGTCATGGATCGAAGCCGGTCAGCGACCGCCATGGACTGACGTATCAGCACTCGATCCAGAGACCAAAGCGATTTATTCACAGTGGCCGGGAATAGTAGCACGTCAAGGACTGTTGTATAGACACTGGCGAGCCCCCGATCGACAATCTGACATTTTCCAGTTGCTGGTTCCTGCTGGATTACGAGCCCGTGTACTGGAACAGGTACATGGGGCTGTGGGGGCGGCTCATTTCGGCATCGCAAAAACTCTTCGTCGGCTGAGAAGCCACTTCTATTGGCCGGGATGCAGGCTGGACGTTGAACTGCATGTTCACTGCTGTGACGCCTGCACAGCGAAGAAGGGCCCCACGCGACGCTCGCACGCTCCGCTGCAGCAATATGCAGTCGGGGCTCCCATGGAGCGGGTAGCCGTCGATATCATGGGCCCACTGCCAGTCACAGAGCGGGGAAATCGCTACGTGCTCGTAGCTATGGACTATTTCACTAAGTGGCCGGAGGCGTATGCAGTGCCAGATCAGAGCGCTCACACGACAGCGGACAAACTGGTCACTGAGATGTTCTGCCGTTTCGGGGCACCGGAAGAGCTCCACAGCGACCAAGGGCGGAATTTCGAGGCGGAGGTGTTTGCTGAGGTTTGCCAGCGCATGGGCATCCGGAAAACGAGAACGACACCTCTGCATCCACAAAGCGACGGGCTGGTCGAACGGTTTAACCGGACGCTAGCAGTGCAGCTGGCCATATTGGCCGACCGCCGACAAAAGGACTGGGACTTACACTTGCCCCTGGTGCTCTGGGCATATCGCACAGCGGTGCAAGAGTCAACGAAATGCACACCGGCAGCTCTGATGTTCGGGCGAGAGCTACGCACGCCGGTGGACTTGGTGTTCGGTTCGCCTCCGGAAGCGGAGATTGGAGGTAAGCCAGGGCTGGAGTACTACAAGCAGCTACGCGAGAGACTGAAGGGAGTACACGAGTTGGCCCGGCAGGCTATGAGTGAAGCTGGAATACGTCAAAAGCGAGCTTACGACACGCGCTGTCGCGGCCAGGAGTTCCAGACCGGCGATAAAGTGTGGGTGTACTGCCCGGAGAGAAAGAAAGGCATTTCCCCGAAACTCACTAGCCAGTGGGTCGGGCCGTGCGATGTCTTAGAGAAGCTGTCTGATGTGGTCTATCGTGTGAGACTGATTAAGCGTCGGAGAGTTGTGGCTCTCCACCGTGATCGACTGGCCCCGTATCGACCCCTGGCCTCAGCTGAGGGTCGTGGAGACTTTGACACTGACTCTGTGGAACTTGGTGACAATGGAGCTGTGGCTCTAACACCGATCACCGTGCAGCCTTCACCCGAAGTCACCGCCGCGACAGCGGGGCGCCCACAACGCCAGCGTCGCGTCCCAGCCAGGCTCATGGACTGACGTAGGGTAAGACTTGAGTCAAGGGGACATGGACTAAGTCTCGGGGGGGCTGTGTAATGATCTGAGCCTAGCTGTATGACTGTACTCCCATAATGCTGTGCGTGTGTGTGTGTGTGTGTGTGTATAATGTTGATGTTGGTTGTAGTATGAGTAGTGGCGTTTGCCTTGTTGTGTATGTGTTAGCTGGTATGGTCTTTCTTTGTGTTGTACCTCATGTGTTTACCCCGTGTATTGTATGTGACTACCCTGTTTGTGTATCGTGCTTGTTTAATTGACCTCCCTTGTGTTGCCTGTTTTATGACGTTCGTGTGTTTTGGTGCGAAACCAATAAAGACCATTTTGAGACAACCTTGCAGATTGTTACAATAGTATTTGAAAAATAGCGATTTTGACGCGATTGTATCAAATAAGTAGTAGCCCTATAGGAATCCCATTCAAAAGTCATTTCCCCCGAAAACAACAACGCATACAAGCTTAAAAGTGGCGCTTTGGACGTAGTTATGCATTTATATGAAAGTTTGACTTGGGTACATTCACAAAACACTATATGATGCATTTTGGCGAGAGTTACCAGATGAAACGTGTGATTGTTTGCTGATAAGATGCACCCGTGCGTGTTAGGTGCGTGCAGGGTGCGTGCAGCAGAGAAACTTCTCTGTATGACGAAACGCCGGTTGTTAGTGATTGGTTCAAAGGAACTCCAATGATTTTAAACCTCAAACTGTGCCCTCCCACCCGGAAATAAACGAATGTCTATGGATCTAGGCCAGACTCTCTGCGAAGTCAGAGAGTCTGGTTTCCAGGCTACTATAGCCTACCCTTCTGTGTTGATCATGTCCCCAAATGAACACAGGCAACATGCAGAACAACCAAGCGTCCTTAGTGCAACCCATGGATATACAGTGGTCTTCACCATTGCATTCAAGATGCAGAGACAGCATGTGTGTCTATGAGAGATCGCAAAGCTGTTTTTAATCTATTTTTAAGCTCTGTAGAGGGCTTGTTATGGCGTTACATAGATTAACCCTTAGAACCCTAAGCTGTTTTTAGGGCATTTTCACTACCTTTATTCATAGAGATTTATTCTGGTCATTGTAAGTGCCACACACACATATTATATATTGTTTTTTTTTTAGCAGAGTCTAGGCTATACAGATCATTTCATGTATTAGTACTAGCATTGATTTTATTTAGATTTTTAAAGAATTAAAAGATAAAAAGCGTATTATACAAATTATTATATTTCAACATGTATCTCACCACAATAAGCTCATAGCTTTACATGCATTTCATGTGTGTGTAGGGCAGACTGTCCTGAAACGGGCAATATAATTGCCATGTTGGAGGGATACTCTGGGGCTGAGCAATTTACAGAAAAATGTGGTGTGTGATTTACGGAAATAAGTGTCATTTTTTTATTTAGTGATTTTTTTGCGCTCCATATCTGTGACACGAACTGACCTGACCTGATTTGACCCGAGGTTGCGTGTTAGCCAGCGTGTCTATGGTGTATGCACTCATAATGATTCTTAACTTTTACTTGATTGCCATGAACAAGGTAAAGGCAAAAAAGGCTGTTTCTTTGTTGAACAAATTGGGATGCAATGTGAGCCTTGAATTGGATGCCATGCAGGAATTTGCTAGGATCTCAAAACCGGATTATGAACATGCTTTGCCATAGAGAAACACACGATAGCGTTGGATTATGCTTTGCCACAAAAACAGACAAAAACGTGGGGTAAGTCCAGCAATATTAAGTTATTATTTTGCTGTCACTTCGTTTGTTTTATAAACCAGAATGATATACATGGTACCAATGGATAGCCCTGTGTGTCTCCTCTTTCATCTGATATGCTTGCCATATATATGCGATCACGGGTTCGCGAGTAATTTAAACGAGAGTAATGGGTGCGCAGGTGAACACAGAGAAGTATAGACTGTAAATATGTTGCAATTTCATTTAATTTCATGATTTTTTTTTATTTTTATACTTGATCGTACAGACAAGTGTGTAGTCTCTTTGGAAAGCCCCACTTCTGCTCTGTCATGCAATAAAGGTTTCATCTCGCTGCGATGGACATATCCGGAGCAATTTAACAGAGAAGAAAGTGTGTGTTTTTTGACACACTTTGCTTCAATCGGGTTCTAAGGGTTAAACAAACTTGTTTTATACACATATTGAATTCCAGTGTAACTTTACAGTCACATATCCCACTGCTCTGCAGGTGTGATTCATGCTCGTTATCTTTCACCATATATGAACAAGCTCTTGCAGATGGGTGTGGACGCTCACCTGGTATCCTGGAATACAGATTAACTGACCGAGCGGCCACAGTTCGTCAGACTGAAGAACTGTCTCTCTGACACTGTGATCAGCAGCACCGGAGCTCCACAGGGAACTGTGCTCTCTCCAGTCCTGTTCACCCTGTATACATCTGACTTCTGCTACAACACTGAGTCATGCCACATGCAGAAGTTTTCTGACGATACTGTAATTGTGGGGTGTATAAGGGACGAGCAAGAGGAGGAGTACAGGAGCCTGCTGGAGGACTTTGTGCAATGGTGCAAACTCAACCACCTTCAACTCAACACTGCGAAGACCAAGGGTCTCCATTGATACAAGGATACAAGGAAGTTTATTGTCACATGCATATAGATACTGGAAGTAAGAAATGCAGTGAAATTATGTCTGGTGTCAGCCTATGTATATGATGGGGTCAATGTGGAGGTGGTTAACACTTACAAGTATCTGGGATTACACCTGGACAATAAACTGGACTGGTCAGCCAATACTGAAGCACTATACAAGAAAGAACAGAGCAGACTGTACTTTCTGAGGAGTCCTTCAATGTTTGCAGCACGCTCCTCAGGATGTTTTACCAGTCTACAACCCAAGTCTGCAACATCAACCCAAGGAAAGCAGTGGGACCAAATGGAGCACAGGGTGGGGTGCTCCAAGACTGTGCAGCCGAGCTAACGCCGGTCTTTAACCTCTCAATACAATAGGAAAGCACTTCAGAGAGTTGTGCGTACAGCACAGACCATATGCGGCTGTGACCTACCCTCCATACTGGAGTTATTTGAGGGAAGATGCATTAGGAAGGCAAAAAAAAAAATTTGAATGATCCTAGTCATCCCAACCATGAACTATTTGAGCTATTACCATCTGGCAAACGATATAGAAGCTTGAAAGCTCGTACCACCAGACTCCAAAGTAGTTTCTTTCACCAAGCAATAGATTGATGAACTCATGCTGAAGACAACAAGGCACTTTTTTTCTCCCCCCATGGCTACACACACACACACCTTTCATTTATTTATTTTTTGAGGAGAAAAAACACAACGAATTTTGGTCTATTATAAACCTATAATTAGATGTAATAAAAGAAATCTTGAATCTTGTCTCTGACAACCTCATGGCTCCCTGCATGCTTGAAATCGGCCACAATAGTTCCAGTCCCCAAGCAGTCTAATGTCATGTGGTGACAGAAAATAAGCCACAACAACATGATGATAGGGAAAGATCCCTTTGGAAGTTTTACTTGTTTTACTGGGAAATGGTCAGTTCACAAAACTCCAGTCCACCTGCAGTCTCCTACCCCCATCACCAATCAGTTCACACCTCCACCCCCACCTGCAGTCTCCTACCCCCATCACCAATCAGTTCACACCTCCACCCCCACCTGCAGTCTCCTACCCCCATCACCAACCAGTTCACACCTCCACCCCACCTGCAGTCTCCTACCCCCAGGAGACCAATGGGCAGGTAGATAAAAAGCCTTATAGCAAAGTTGGTGATGTCTGAAGCCACAAGGTTGTCACACAGATGCTGTGGAAGTACAGTGTGTACAGTAGGTGTACATTTGCAGTAGGACAACTATACTTTATTTGGTTGTGGAAAAGTTTGACAGGATTTTCTGGCAGAACAGAAGTCTGAAATGACAGAACCACTAGAACCGGTATCAAAGAAGATCAAAGGAGAGGAGTTGGATGATTTCCTCCGAGAACATATTTTGGCTGGTAAAGAAAAGGCTGTACTGGAACAGGACTGTAGGACTGAAACACAAACACTATCAACATGCAAAGAATAAGCATTCTCACCAGAAATTAAAGGGGAAAACAAGTCTGACTATGATGAATCCTCCACCACAAGTAAGATTCTTAAAAGATTGTATTAGAAATACCTGGTGGGGTGTGGTGAGTTATTTACATTCTTTATAATAGATTGTATGGGAATACTAAGATAATATTATGTTTTTGCCATTTCTTACACCTGTCCCCTGCTCTTGACTTTATGTATCTGTTCCTGTGTTGACACTTTGATATCACATTTTTCTAGACTCTTTTACCCACATAACAACAAATGAATGATATACAACTGCTGTATCAGTAGAAATAGAGAGTCGTTTTGTTTAATTATGTTCTCTTATTACAGGAGTTGGTCGAAGGATCACACAAAAGAGTTTCAAGAATGGCTCAGATCTTAACCCAGATCTTAACCCAGATCTTAACCCACATCACATAACATCTGCTGGAAAAAAGCCCCATCAGTGTTGTGAGTGTGGAAAGGACTTTGGTAGTTTGGCACTTCTCCTCAGACACTAGAAAATCCATACTGGAGACAAGTCATATCAGTGTTCAGAGTGCGGAAAGAATTTTACTCAATTGGTGAGTCTGAAAATGCACCAGAGGATCCATACTGGAGAAAAAACATATCTGTGTTCAGATTGTGAACATGCTTTTATTCAATTGTGGAATCTGAAGAGGCACCAAATGATCCATACTGGGGAAAAAAACATATCCGTGTTCATACTGTGGAAAGACCTTTACTAATGTGGGTAATCTCAAGAGACACCAGATGATCCATATTGGGGAAAGGCCATATCAGTGTACTACATGTGGGAAGAGTTTCAGAAACAAAAAAGACCTTGATGTCCACAAGAGAATACATTCTGGAGAATATATTATAGGCCTACTATTTAAATTATGAATTATTATATTATATTAAAATAAACATCATCTAACTTTTAAAATGCATTTAATTTAATTCCATTAAAAACGTTTATTTGCTTATGTGCGCTGTTTTTATGCCGCCTGCTGCATCTCCTGTCGTCTCTCATGAAACAGGCGACTTGCCTAGCAACTTGCCGTAACTAATGTGTACAAATATTATTCTTTTGGATGACGTGTAAATGATTAGCTGAACATTGCTATATGCTAGTTATCGATGCAAAATGTCGTTGTCAAAAGCCTTGAAAAGAAAAATTGATTCAGAATGCAGGACCTACAAAGAAGAATGGAAGCAGAGGTATGTGTTGAGCCTGCCTGCATTTATTAATGCCAAGCCTATTAATTTAACGAAACATAGGCTATTTTTGACCTTGCCCACTGGAAGAGGGAGACAGGACACTTTTTTTTTTTTTTTTTGCACAAGATTACGCGCACTCGCGTGCCAATACCGTTCCGACCTGTGCGTCATGGATAACTGCAAGGATGTTCCACCTGTTGTTTTGTCACTTTAGTAGGACTATCATCTATACCTCAATAAATGTTTTGAAATTGATGGGATTGCTGTAGGCCTTTTTTTCTTTTTAAAAACATGGGGTTAAAAAAAATTTCATTTTTTATTTTTTTATTATTTAAACAGCAAATTAACGTCATCTCGCGGGCCAGATAGAATAGATGGCGGGCCAAAATTGGCCCGCGGGCCACTATTTGCCGACCCCTGCCGTAGGTTATACTGATTCTATTCTACAACAGCTAAGGGCCGTCGTTAGCGCATCGTGCCTAAAACCCCCCTTAGCTGTTGTAGAATCAGTGTAACCTACAGACTCGAGTGGCTTATTGCTTTACTAAAACTGTTACTATAAATACCTGGCAAAGTTTCATAAAGTAAAGTCACAGCAACTAGAAATATAACAAGTTATTCCTAGATAATCATTCTTCCGCCAAGAAATATCTTGAATTTCCCTGGGGATCAATAAAGTATCTATCTATCTATCTATCTATCTATCTATCTATCTATCTATCTATCTAAATATATTTCCTCTATCTGAATGGTTGCCAAGCAATGTCGAGACGCAGCTACTTTAACTTTGGTATCAAGTTATGGTAGTGCAGTAATATAAAACGAAATGCGGTCAAGGTGTATGTTTATGCTGCATTTTACAACGACATCGAACATGATTCAGCCAACCACAGTCAAGCACCGGAACTATCAGTTTTAGAAATCCTTATTTACAGAGAGCAGGGGCGAGTCTCCATGTACGTGTGCCATTTAGGCCATGTTTCACGCATACCAAAACAATCTTTTTTTCCTCTGTCTTCCCTGGCAACGCTTCAAGAATATTTGCATCCAAACGGATCCATCTCAACACGACTCAACACCCTACTTCATATTCCAGGTGGCACGGTTTCTGTTACAGAAATTCACCAAAATCTGATCTTAGAAGACGTGAGTGCAATGAAACCAGAAACGTTTGTGTGGAATGATATGTGAACTGTCGTCACCTGTAAAACTAATAAACTTCATTTTTACGGTTTGTGAAGGGTGCAGTCCAGTCCTTTATTTGGTGAACACAGGTGCAAATAATCTCCATTACTTTCTTTGGTTATATCAATGCATGAAAAGTGGGATTTTCATCAGTATCCTAATTCTAGGGGAAGCTTTAACATGTAAATGGAAATGCTATGAGCTATACAAAAGCAACTCTGGGTAGCAGGGGGAGTTATACCCCAGGTGACATTTTTCTAAAATATGTTAAATTAATTTTAAGAAAAGCTCTGGTATAAATAGATCAGGCTTATTGTAGCCTAATTATAGACTCTTAGTTTAGCTTGAATTGATTTATTTAATGAAAGTATGTTAGATTAATTACTGTGCCATTAGCAATGGCAACACAACAACAAGCAGCAACACAATGAGAATTTCAGAAGCAAATATATAAAATGATTGTCTTGATCACTATACTTTCATTCAATAAAAATATACAGTTCAATAAATACGTATAAAAATAGATATTTTCCCAGGTAGTGTCAGGATTTCAGGAAGGAGGACCGAAAAAAAAAACCGACGTCTCGAATCAGTATCGTAGGGATGGGCAAAGCGAGGCTTTATGAAACACTGAAACGTTCGAAGCAATTGTGCCGAATTGTTCCGAAGCTTTGAAACAACTCTGACACCTCAGAGCTGTTTAGGGTGAAACAAATCTGTCAAATGCTTCGTATTGGAGATGTAGTCTTTAAAGTTCGTGGCTCGCTGTGTTCAGTCTTTGTCAAAAGCTAAGCAGCATGCCCTTGGTCAATTACTGGATGGGAGACCACATGAAGTCACAATAAAGAGAATCTTATTGCTGCCACTATGTGTTCTCTAAATCACTTTCTTCTTATAAAAACTCTCGATTTTTGACCATTCTGAGAGTTTAGTTGAAACTGTGTGGTTAATGGTGAAGTAAGAAAAACATAAACAGATACGATCTGAAACAATACCTTACAAATCAAACAGGGATCGAACCACATTTGAGCAGCCTGGGCTACCGTGCGAAAAACACCCTCACTAACCACTACACCATCATGGTTATTGCTTAAGAGAAAGCTAAACTGTTAATTGAACGCGCGGGCATGCCTGCCGACACCGGTGAAATGCACCGAAAGTTCATTTAACTTTGGTCACATGACATGGGGATTTTGAACAATGTTTCAAAGCAGTGGTCACATGACATGGCTGTTTTGAACCACGTTTCGAAGCAGTGTTTCGAAACACTTGTGCTTCGAAGCCTCGACACTGATTCGAGACGTCGGTTTCGAAAGTCACACCCCTACAGTATCGAGGGTTCGAAGCACAAATAGCTCTGTGTCTCCTCTTTCATCTGACATGCATCGCATATCTATCTGGTTCGTGAGTAATTCAAACGAGAGTAATTGATTTGCATCATTGGTTGTTCTATATGACATTATTATTTTGCAGTTACTTCCTCTGTTTTTATAACCCACGTAAGAAAAATGGAGGTCTTCTAAAAATATATAAAAATAATGAAAGTATTTATTTCAATCAAAATCTAATTAAAGTATTCCTTTAAAATTAGTTGAAAAGAAAAAAACTTGTCTTCACCAAGGCACTCCAAGGAGTATTGTTAAATGTCTTTATTATTATGACATGTCCACTAAGGACTTTAAAGTTGCCACTGCCACACGCCTCTGACTTGCAACTAAAGTATTCCTTTATTCCAAGTGCAAGCAGTAACAAGGTTCCCAATGAACCCTTCAAAACACTGGCGTCAAAAATAATCCCCAAATAATGGAAAGCAAACACTTATATACACACTTAATGAATATACACACCCTCCTGTACTGATTGGTTAAGCAATATTGATAGAGACTCCCACTTACTATCTACTTCCTAAGATGGCGTCCCCTTGCCCAAATATGGTCTCTGGTACTTGCAACTAATTGGCAGAGCCATCTTGATAGCTAGCCCTTTGTCTCTAGGCATGCAGTGGAATTATCTTTACAATAAATGTGATTTGAGTTCATTAGATTTCGATGGCTCATCTAAATTCATCTGGACCTCCTCCTGACCAATTCTTATAATTGATAGCCGTTCTTTACCTTCTTTGTAGAGGAGACGACCCCTGGCACCAGAGAACAAAAAGGAAATCCAGGCAATATTTAAAGCGAGAACCATTTTGGAATATACAGCAGGGAAAATAAGTATTGAACACGTCAACATTTTTCTCAGTAAGTATACTTCCAGTGAGGCTATTCGCATGAAATTTTCACCAGACATTAGTATTAATTTAGGTAATCCACACATATATAAAAATCCAAACATTAATGTCTAAAAGTAGAGTAATGACTAAAAAAGTGGAATGGGACAGGGAAAAAGTATTGAACACGCTAAGAAAAAGCAGTACACAAAGGCAAGGAATGGCAAGGAACAAACTGGAATCTATAAGTATTTAGAGAAATTATCCCTCATATCTGTGCAAATTTATATAAACTGGGTTAGTACATACTGGTGGGCTATAAAAAGGTTTTTTGTTACCAAGGTGTCACACAAGAAACATTTCATGATGGGCAAAAGCAAAGAGCCCTCCCAAGACCTTTGCAACCTTACTGTTGCAAAACATATCAATGGAACTGGTTACAGATGCACTTCAAAACTTCTGAATCATCCAGCAAACAGTATTGGAGCCATTATCTGCAAGTGGAAGGAACATCAATGCATCATCAACTGGCCATGCACATGATCTCCTTGCAAGATTTCTGACCAAGAAGTCAGAAGGATAGTCAGAAGTGTAGCCGAAGATCCAAGGACCACTCAGAGAAAGCTCCAGAAAGTCTTGGAGGCAGCAGGTACAATTGTTACAGAGAAAATCATAGGTAATGCACTCCACCACCATGGCCTCTACGCACGCTCATCCCACATGACTCTTTTGCTGAAGAAAAACATGTCAAACCTCGTTGAAAGTTTGCTACACAACATTTGGACAATCCTATGAAATACTGAGAGAATGTATTCTGGTCTGGTGAGAGCAAAACTGAACTTTTCGGATGTCATACTACACACCATATTTGGAGGAGAAATGGCACTGTGCATCACCCTAAAAATACCATACCAACAATGAGGTTTGGAGGTGGTGGCATCATGGTGTGGGCTGTTTTTCATCTCATGGTACTGGCAGACTTCATACAGTTGAATGAATGATGAATGGAGTCATTTTGTTCCAGGAGAAACTTTACATCCACCAGGATGATGAGGATGAGACATGGCTAGACCTTCCAGCAGGACAATGATCCAAACCATTCAGCAAAGGAAACTCTCAATTGGTTTCAGAGAAAGGAAATCAAGGCCCTGACTTCAATCCAATTGAACAGTTTTGGAAATTAACTAAAGATCATGATTCACAAGAGGGACCCCTGGAATCTTCAATATTAAAGGACTATCTGTTTAAAAGAATGGGCCAAAATCACACCAGAATACTGTGACTGATTAGTTTTCGTCATACAGGAAATGCCTTGAAGCTGTCATTACGAATAAAGGCTTTTCCACAAAGTATTTAAGAAATTTCAGCAGGCGTGTTCAATACTTTTTTCCTGTGTCATTCCACTTTATTACACATAACTCTACCTATGGACTGTAATGTTTGGATTTTTTTTATATGGGTGGATTATCTGAGTTAATAGTGATATCTGGTGAAAATTTCATGCAAATAGCCTCATTGGAAGTATACTTACTGAAAAAAATGTTGACGTGTTCAATACTTATTTTCCCCGCTGTAACTCATATTGTTTAGCAGAATATTGATTCTTACGCCCAGAAGGATCGAAATACTTAGTACGGACATGCTTGCCATAGGGTTCATGGACTGCAGACACAAAGAAGTATAGACTGTAAATATGATGCAATTTGATTTAATTTCATGATTTTCAAAAAATCAATAAAGGTTTCATCTCGATGAATAGTTCTAAAGCAATGTAACAGAAAAGAAAGGGTGTGTGTTTTTGATGCACTTTGCATCAACTGGGTTCTAAGGGTTAATTCTTTGAGAATGGATTGCAACATTCTCCAGATCATCACCTCTCAGTACACAGTTCCTAAAACCTACTTTTTTATTCAGTCATTCAATACATTTATGACTTCTATACTGTTTTGACATGACAAGTTTACATTGTTTGGGTTGTCTTCATTATGACAAGTTGACATTAATCAAAGTGATACTATCAGAAGTTGCCTTGGTCATGACAAGTTGACAATAAATATGTTTGGGATATCTTTGTATTGACAACATTACATTAACCAGGATGACATTACCAGAAGATGTACCGTATCGGCCGAATATAAGAATATACGTTTTTTTTTTTCTCAAAATACATCTGAAAAAGTGGGGTTGTCTTATATTCGCTGCCTAGAAAAAAAGGAAAAGCCCGTAGATGGCGCTGTATCGATATTTCCTTCTTCACAACAGTGTCACGAGCCTGAATGATGGAGAGACCAAAAGATCATCTCGAACAAAGTGGTTCAAAAGTAGCCTAGCCTAGCCTAGCCTAAGTTAACCAACAACTGAGAAGGAGCTTTGATGGCAATTTAAAAATCATAAAATGAAAGTGATGGTGAGTCCAGAAAGACCGTCTTAAAAATACAACAGTCATAATCAAAATCCATGGCCGCTTCCAACAGATTGAGAGTGTTTGAATATGTGACAGAAAAATGTAATAGCGGAATGCTTAGCGTACTAGAGCCGCCATACAGCTGAAGGCGAAGATTGCTAAAGACCTAAACACACCGACTTCAAAACCTTAATGATGGTCGGAGGAGTCGTGTCTTTCAGACTTCAAGGAGAAGCTAACTGTCTTTGCAGTTATTTATTGAATTTAATTTTGACCAATGCATCTCAAAAAATTTATGAAAATGATCTCATTATTTAATTTAAATGGTGTTAAACGGCCTATAAATGAATTAATTGTGTTATCACCAGCATTTAAAAAAAACATGTAAAAAATCGTTTGGTTTGCAAAAAGCTACTTCTGTTTTGGGTATTTTATCCTTTTCCCCAAAAGTATTGTCCTAAAAAGGAGGACTTATATTCATGATTGTCTTACATTCGGGCCGATACAGTATTTGTTAGGTTTGACTCCAGTGTCTTTTCTAACAGTAAAAAAGATAACTTTGTATATGTCACAGTAAAAAAAGATAACCTTGTGTAGGTCACAGTAAACGGATAGCCTTGTGTAAGTCACAGTAAACAGATAACCTTGTGTAAGTCACAGTAAAAAGATAATAAGGAAAGGGCAGGGTAAGACAAATGAACCCTCTTCCTACTGGGGACAACTACATAGTAAGTGCAAGTTAGTTGTGTCAGAGGTGTCCCCTATAGAAAAGACACCCTTGCTCTGGCAGAAACTGTTAATGTGTTCCCATTCGGGAAGGCGATGATAGGATTGGCATGAGCTTTCAGGTAGTGTATCATATCAACATTCCTTAGAGGAGTGTAGAGGCAGAGGGCTAGGACTACTGAGGTGTAGCGTGTGCTCACATCCACAGCAAATATGTCATGTCACAAGGAGATACGATGCAATGAGGAAGAACTCCAGCCCACCCCCAACTGCAGTGTCCTACCCCCATGACCAATCAGTTCACACCTCCACCTGCAGTCTCCTACTCCCATCACCAATCAGTTCACACCTCCACCTGCAGTCTCCTACTCCCATCATTAATCAGTTCACACCTCCACCTGCAGTCTCCTACTCCCATCACCAATCAGTTCACACCTCCACCTGCAGTCTCCTACTCCCATCATTAATCAGTTCACACCTCCACCTGCAGTTTCCTACTCCCATCACCAATCACCTCCACCTGCAGTCTCCTACTCCCATCATTAATCAGTTCACACCTCCACCTGCAGTCTCCTACTCCCATCATTAATCAGTTCACACCTCCACCTGCAGTCTCCTACCCCCATCACCAATCAGTTCATACCCCCACCCCCACATACCCTCCTTTGTGGACTTTGTGCAGGTTGATTAATAGATAGTTGAGGACCATCAGACTTATAAAAATGACATGGACATGAAAGTCCTTACCCATAATCCTTTGTATTTTATAGCTTTATAACACAGAGACTGGTGATTTGTGCAGTTACAACTCTTTACCTGGATACTGTGAAAGTGTCCAGTGTGTATAGTTACCAACAGGACAACTCTACTGCTGTGGTCTGTCCTGGTTGCATATATTCACTTCATCATCTTCACACTGAAGGAGACTTTGACAGGATTTCTTGGTGCAGCAGAACAAATGTCTGAAATGCCAGGGTTCACAAAACCACTCATGCAAGTGAAGAAGGAGAACAAAGATGAAGACTTTGATGAATTCCTGCGAGAGCATATTTTGGCAGTTAAGAAATTGGACGATAAGGCTGGTCTGAAACATCATGACTTTGAGACTGAGACACAAACAGCATCAACCTGGAAAGAAGAGTTTAAAGAGGAAAACAATGATATTTTTGGAGAATATGACCATGTTGACTTCTCTCCTACAAGTAAGACGCTTAAAAGTTTTTTAAGGAAACTTGGGGAAGTGATGAGTACTTTATATGTTTTGATTTAGATTTAATTTCATTGTTAAATCATTCCATGCTCTTTGCTTTCATTACCATTTTTGTCTCGACTTCACACATTAGTGCCTGTGTTGACACTCATGTATTATCTCTGGCTCGTTGAAATAACTAAGTGGAAAAAACATTTTGATTGCTGTAGGATTAGAAATCATGTCTTAATCATTTCTTAATCATGTTCTCATATTACAGAAGTTGTTCAAATGATCTCGTGTGGGAACAGTTCCAAGAGTGGCTCAGATCTCAACTCTCATCAGATAACACCTCCGGGACAAAAGCCACATCAGTGTTCTCAGTGTGGAAAGGCCTTTGCTAGAGTGTCACTTCTCAACAGACACCTGAAGATCCATACCGGGGAAAAGCCATATCAGTGTAATACGTGTGGGGGGGATTTCAGTTCAAGGAGAACCCTCACTTCACATAAGAGGACACATTCCAGGGAAAAGCCATTTCACTGCTCAGAGTGTGGAAAGACTTTTAGTCGGGTGGCTAATCTCAAGATGCACCAGAGGATCCATACTGGGGAAAAGCCGTATCAGTGTACTACATGTGGGAAGTCCTTCATTCAAAACGGTGCTTTTAAGATACACCTGCAGATCCACACTGGGGAGAAGGCTCATCAGTGCTCTCAGTGTGGGAAGTCGTTCAGACAGAAGTACACTCTAAAGACACACCAGCAGATCCATACAGGGGAAAATTCATGTTGGTGTTCTCATTGTGGAAAGACCTTTAATAACATGTCTAATTTCAAGGCACATCAAATGATCCATACAGGGGAAAGACAACATGTTTGCTCTCATTGTGGAAAGGGATTTAATCATCCGTCTAATTTAAAGGCACACCAGAGGATCCATACAGGGGAAAAGCCATTCCAGTGTGCTACATGTGGAACAAGTTTCAGGAGAAGCACACATCTCACTAAACATCAGAGGACACACACTGGACAAAAGCCATACCAGTGTTCTCACTGTGGAAATGCCTATAGTCAACGTTACCTTCTCAAAAATCATCAGAGGATCCACAATGGGGAAATTGAAGAACTTTAGTCAACGGTGCTCTCTAAACACACTAGAGAATTGACAGTGGAGAGAATAAAGATCATTAGTCAAAAGTGTTCTCTTAAAGCAACACCAAAGAACTTTTCATCTGTCGCACGCACTATTTGTTTATCCAGCACCGGCTTTGCAAATAACAATGTCCACAGACAAGGTAGAATAAGTTGCATGATTTTATGAAAGTACGATGTATTGCGACATCAGATGCAAGTCAAATTTGTAGTTTCTCATGTCTCATTCATCCATCAAACTACAGATCCGCTACCCGATGCAGCAAACTTACATATTGCAGTTATAGACGATAGAGGGCCGCGAAGCGAATGCAGAAAGTGTCGTTCACCCTGTTACGAGTTGATGAACCACTGAAACGATTTTGAAAACATTATTTTAAGGTACAAAAAACTCTTTTGGTGTTGCTTTAACACACACTACAGGATCCACAGTGGGGAGAATAAAGATAATTAGTCAAAAGTGCTCTGTAAACACGGTCCGTGTACTTTTTCGTTCATTCATTATTCTGTTTTGGAATAAAAGATTACATTTAAAAAAGGGTGCAGCTCAGTTTTTTGTTTAAAAGGAAAAAAGCAGAAATGGCTGTATTCTGTTTTCAAAATGTATTGTTGCCATCAAATAATAGTATTAGAAAATTGGACGACATTTCCGATCATTTTTGAATTTGCAATATTTATTTGTTCGTTTATTCACCAAAATTCACACGGCGGCCATATTTCTATGATGTCATGCTCAGGATGGGAATCCTCTGGGGAAGTCCAAACAAATAGCTCAAAAACTGTCAGCTGTCCGGTGTTTGTGATTAGCCCAATTATGGCAAAATGGTCCAGAAACCTAACCCATCTACCACGATATGGCTAACTGCTATACCACTTTATTAACTGGGTTGCACCGATAAACCTTTATTAATGCACGGCCTTGTCTATCATTTCTGTCCAGAACAACAGGCTTGCATTTAAACCAGCCTGATTTTAGTAGCCAGTGAGACCGTTTCACGTGGATATACTATTGAATTTTGAGCTCTAGGTAAGTGTTATCGTTATCCTACTCTGTTAGCCGGCTGTCTTACTAACCAAACTAGGCTATAGTTTAGGGGGGGTGTTGTGCAACCCACGTCGTAGCTTAACTTATCTCCCTGTTTATCCTTTCATTTTATTGGCTTATTTTCGCTGAGATTTAACAAAGGCGAAGTTGTCTACTAATGCAAGTTATGTTCTGCTTTCAGTCAGGGTTGAGGAGGGTAGGACTAATGTCAATAGTGTCAGGGTCAGGGCGAAGGCATACCCCAGTAGCCTATGCTTAAAATGAGCCAGCTGATGTCAATGATGTCAAATTAGCATACTATATATTTTTTCCCTCGATGAACTTAACACTTTGTGTGGTCTGAGCAACAGGTTTTGCATAAAGACTTAGCCATGAACAAGTTATCGAAATATTTTCTTTTTTTTTTAGGTTGAATTGATCAGCGGATTCAACAAACCAGCTGTGCCAGTGAAGCAGGGGCCTGTACTACGAAGCGGGGTTACTGGCTTATCTGGGTAACTTCGAGAGTAACTTGATCACGTGTGGCGTAACTTCCCGATTAACCCGTACTACGAAAGGTGGATAGGTTTTAACCGAGGTATGCTGCCATGGCAATTTACGCTGCATCTCAAACCTGCTCCGACCAGGTTATGTTCTTGGTTAACCCGAGGTTTCTGTTAACCACACCATTTATAAGTACCACCCCTCCACTAACAATTTCTCCCGAGACATGTCGGCGTACCTGGATGATCCATACGACATTGGAGCGCAAATTGTGAGGGACTCTCTTCGCAGGGCGAGGGGTTTTAGAGACCGCCAGAAAATATATATAGCCTACCCGGACGATATTCTCTATGAAGATATAGATTGTCATCCGAGGGAATTCGTTATCTTTGTCAGATGATCTAGGAAGACGTCTCATAGCAATGCCCGTACGTGGACATTCATGTATTCCATTGGTGATGCTGAACATCTGAGCAAGAATAGCCTACTGTATGTCCGAAAATAAATCGGACAAAGGCCTACAGTATGCTGAACATCTGAGCAAGAATAAATCGGACATATAGTAGGCCTAATAAATTAAAATCACCATTTTTACAAACGTAGCCTATTGAATTGAATGTCATATTACTGTACCCTGCACATAAAGGCTACACATTTCCACAGCACCAGAATCCGACCGAATGCCTCCCTCAACCCCCTCCATAATCGGCCTTCCACTATTATTTGCGATGGCCAACTCCTCTGCTACTGTAAAACACTCTGGTGCCTTACAGTAGTGTTCAAAGACACATTTTCTTGTTCGCTGTAAAACAGAGGCCAAGTGAAGGCTATAAGCATAGGCCTACATGTTTTCATAATTAAGAAATATTAATGCAAGCTATGACTATATAAACCACTATTCTGAATAATGTGTTTGTGTTTCATTTTCACCTGCTGCCATGTGCGTTTGGCAATGGTGTTGCATCTGAAATGTATGAATGAAAAAGGCATAGGCTACACTAAATCAGTCAATGGGGCTAATTAAACATTCAATTATCCTTATTTCTGTAATATATATGCCCACTTCTAAATTGTGTTGCATCTGTAGGCATTTCTATGAACTCAAAATAAATAAGCAATTTAATTATTTAAACTCATTTAATACATTCCGCAAGCTATTAATCCTCCGTATTTGAAGAACATGTGGACATAAAACTTTACTTTTAGACATTTAGGCTACCCGATCTGCAATACATTGCCAACAGCCTTGCCTTGCTTTGTTCACTGCCGACGTATTTGAATTTTGTCGTAGAGTGGGTTTTAATTCCTCATAACTTGTCATAATAATTGTGCATTCCTCATCTGTAAAATAAGGTGAACGCGTCATCACTGAAAGTGGTGATTTGTGCTGCAACCCGCCCCTTTTATGTGAACGCGCACAAACTCCAATGAGGTTAACCCCGGCTCAACAAATCAACTTCATAATCAGCGTCGTAGTACCGATTAACACCACTAAAGATAACCAGGTTTTGTCAACCCCGGTTTAACAAAGTAACCCTGGGTTACATCTGGGTAGGTTAAGCTCCCTTCGTAGTACAGGCCCCAGGTCTCGGGCACTGCTTACACCTTGTTGGCCTCCTGTATACTCTTGCTCATTACTCTAAATTAGGATACAAATCAGTCCCCCTAACCAAATGTAAAACCTCCTTACCCCAAACTTGGCACATCCCTTCTCGAGAATTAGGCCTAGGGCCCAAACCTGTCACTCTCTTAAATAATTAACAAGGTCAAATCCAACAAGACCTGCCGTTGTCACAGTTCAGTAAAAAAAGATTACTGAAAAATTCAATTGAATTGAAATCTTGATTGAAATCAAATGCCCAAACCAAGAGTCAAACTGCTCATACCTGAGACGAACAGTGGATAGAACCTTCTCCTTCAAGCATGGCCATGAATATCACTCACAAGTCATGGGACACATGGCTCTTACAGGAGCAAAATGGTTTAATTTTTTTTGTAATGTGCAAGGATTACTATCTGGAGAGTGCACTTTGATGTTGTCTTATTAAGTGGCCACAGCCCCATTGTTATGTACATAAACTTTATCATTAAAAATGTATTTCTTCATCTGTAGCTACTGTATTCACCTTATTATGACCGCCGCGCAGCGAAGCGGCGGTCATATAGGTTTAGTCAGATTTTTTTTTTTTTTTTTTTCTTTTTCGCATGTCCAAATTTCTGTCAATGATTCCCGGGACACTGAAAGACCGGGGTAGACGAAACTTGGTGGGCATGTAACCCCATATGGATAGCATGGAACCATCGTTTTTCGTTTTGATCTGTAGCCCCCCCGCTGGACTGCACCCCCCGAAAGGAGGGTAGGGCAGACACAGTTTTCTGTGAATATCTCGAGAACCGTAAGGTTTAGGAGGACCATTTTTTTTTTGTATGTTGATCTCAAGGGGCCATGTCAACCCATTCCATAACCACTCATTTCATGTATAGCGCCACCTAGTTAAACACAAAAAAGTAAAAATGAGGTGTTGTAATCGCAGGTATCTGTGACCTAACATAGTCAAAACTGCATGAAATTGGAAGTGTAGGATCATTATGACACCCTCTGAATGCACGCCAAGTTTCGTGGAATTCCGTTCATGGGGGGCCACACAATAAATTAATTTATGTTACTATACACCAACTGGCCTGTAGGTGGCCGGAGACAGTTTTCTGTGAATATCTCGAGAACCGTAGGGCCTAGGAGGTCCACCTTTTTTTTGTATGTTGATCTCAAGGGGCCATGTCAACCCATCCCATTACCACTTATTTCATGTATAGCGCCACCTAGTTAAAAATTAAAAAGCAAACAATTAGGTGTTTTCATCACAATATCTCTGGCTGACATGGTCAAAACTGCACGAAATTGAAAGTGTAGGATCGATCATTATGACACCCTCCGAATGCATGCCAAGTTTTGTGTACTTTCGTTCATGGGGGGCCTTACAATAAAACAATTTATGTGTACATTTAGTGACGTACACCAACAAGGATTCCCGGGACACTGAAAGACCGGGGTACACAAAACTTGGTGGGCATGTACCCCCACATGGATAGCATGGAACTGTCATTTTTCGTTTTGATCTGTAGCCCCCCCGCTGGACTGGACCCCCCGAAAGGAGGGTAGGCCAGACACAGTTCTCTGTGAATATCTTGAGAACTGTAGGACCTAGGATGACCATTTTTCCGTATATTTGCCTCCAGGGGTCATGTTAACCCAGTTCATGTGCACACATGTGCACAAACAGATACACACACACACACACACATTCACAGTAATCATACGTATGACCAGGGCCGGCCCGAGGCATAAGCGAACTAAGCGGCTGCTTGGGGCCTCCTGGCCACCAGGGGGCCCCCAATCGAGTTTCTTTTTTTTTTTTTTACATAATAAATAACGTAAACAAGTGACATCAATGAATGAATAAATGAAACAATTATCATTCAAATCAAGAAAATTATGATTTCATGATTAATATGCCTGCCTACTGCTACTGTGTCTGCCAGCCTTTGAGTCACGCGCATAAAGTAGACACCTTGGGTGCATATACAATTCGTGCAGACACTGCATCAAGTTCAACAATCGGAAGAGACGGTAATGTTCAGACAAGTTACAAAAAAGGACGTATCCCTCTGGTGCCGAAAACAGAACGAAGAAAATGACAGAGGAGGAGAAAAACGAGCAAGATACAGGTATGTTTTGCATGATTATTTACAGTATGTTTTGTGCTTGAGGTAGCTAGCTAGCTGTCATGATCTAATATAAGCCATCACCAGAGCTAAATCTCCGCCATCAACAGAGAAATGTCTCCCATTAATATATATTTATCTAGATGTATTTCAGATGTCAAGGATATTGGGATTGTTTTGGATGTTCAATCAAGCATGTACCCTAGCTCTAGGTGGGCTTATTATGTCGTAAATTAAAGTTAGCTAGCTGACTGAAGTGGACATTAGCACTACAGTAGCTACATGAAAACGTAGCTGAAGGCAAATTTACCACAGAGGGATTGTTTCTGATTTCGCACCTGAAAGTGTTGATAGTTTATTACTGCTCTATAATATGTGACATAGTGGTAAGTCTGATAGCAACAACAGACTAAGCCCAGGCTCCCAGTCCCAACCCAACCCACTGACTAGCGCGACTCTGGGCATCGGTAACGTTCCAGCTTCATAGGCAAAGATGGAACAGTACGTCCGCTCTGCTCTAAGATCTTTGGAGAGAGATGGTAGTGTTTGAGAAAATATACCATGTTGGGTGGGGAGACTTCTGTGATGAAAATAAATTTACATTTGATTAAGATAGTGGCAAGTGATGTAGCGGTGCTACCCTAATATTTAGGCTGCAGTAGATCACCATGTTAAGCGTTCACCATACTGCAATTAAGTATACTCTTTTGAGTATGCCTCATTTGCCAATAGAATATGAATTGTTACATGTGGAATTGCTTGTTATTTGAGTGTAAGTAATGATAGCAAAATAAACTCATTCTGCTCGATCAACTATGCACTTATGCAATATTTATTTTTTTCAGAGACACTGTTGAAGTCCTTTGGAGCACATCTCTACCTCTACCTAACTCTACCTACCAGAAGGTGAGGTTTTCTTGATGGCAAATGGTTACATAGCCTGTTAATATGACACGACACATTTAACATCGTTTTTTTATTTTTTATTTATGTATTTATTTAATCATTGCAGATTCGTCCACTGCAGAGTTGCAGATGCCTAAAAACCAGGAACGAAGTAGGAATAATTATCTATTGTTTGGGACATTTTATTTTTGATTATTAATGTTTGTCTATTTTGTTTTTATTTTGTAGTTGAAAAACTGATGTACTTGTTTACAACAAATACAAATGCTGTTGTATTTTGTTATTTGTCAATTCAACTTCAGTAAACCACCCTTAGTGCTTCACTTTGAATATGAATGTTTCAAATAAATCTGTGATTTTAGTACCCTCTAAGATTAAAAGGTGACAGGGTTGGTGTAAATAACAACTATATTAATACATTGGTTTACCAAGCACATGGGGCCAGAAGTCTAGATTGGAGCCCCAAAACATTTTTGGCATGTGAGCAAGGATGGATTACTGAATGAGCCTACCGAGCCCAAGAGGTCAAGGGACCCTGAACCCCAAGTAGTTGTGTGAATTCACTACCAATAAGTCAAAAAGCAAAAGGCTATGAATCTGAACAAATTTAGGTACTGCCCTTCTCCAGCTGACCATCCCAAAAATGCACCAGAATACAGGAAATCACATCTAACCCCCCCCCCCCCCACACACACACCCGTTTGTACCCACATTTGCAGGGGTAGGGGGAGAGGGTCCTTATGCATCTGTGTCCAGGGGGACAGTAGTTCATAATCAGTCGCTGTATTAATACATAACCTCACTGTATTAATTTATAATATGACATTATAGTGTGAAGTTGTCAATTATCACCAAGCACAGGTGACTGCGTTGTGGGAGGGGGCCCCCAAATCAAATTCTGCTTAGGGCCCCCAAAAGGCTTGGGCCGGCACTGCGTATGACACATACTCACACAGTAGACATATGTACGCTTCCATGCACAGGCACATACGCAGGCACGCACACACACACACACACACACACACACACACACACACACACACACACACACACACACACACACATAACATAAACATAACACAAACAATCAAGAATTTCTCATAATTATGAACAGGCAAGATGGAGGTGGGGTTGTATAAAATGAATTTTACATGTGAAATCTATGAACTAATCATGTTTTGGTACTTGTTGTCTAGCAGATACCAGTGAGAATTGAGTGTGGATAATGCAATTTAGTGAGACAGTTAGAATCATATAGGCCTTTCAGCGTGATTTCTTTTTGTGGAAAAAATGTGCTGGACTGGGCGGCGGTCATATTTTGTACCGCTCTGCGGTACATCTAGTTGATGTCCATGTTGTAAGCTAATGAAGCATCAACATTTATAAAGCCAAAGTTTAAATGCATTACAAGTAAAAGAACTACATTGTGCTGCTTTAGAATCTATTCAGTTTATTTAATTTCCAGTTAAGAATGTGAAATGTCATGACTGACATAACTTCATGCCTAAAAGATGCAAAAAACATGCCCTCTGCGTTGGCTGAAGGGATAAGAGTAGAATAGAAGAAAACAGACAATAGAAAATTGACGCCTTTAATTTTGACTGTACAATACAGAGATTAGCACAATGTTAATGCACAAGGAAAATAAATTACTGTATGAGTTTTTTGTGTCCAACGTATTGCTAATACTGTAGAAAGTACTATAGTAACAACACTGTAGAAAAAGACTGCATGTTTGGTAATTATTCACCCGAAATCCAGTGTAGAATGTCAAGAACTTTGAATCATTTTTGCTTCAAGCTGAAACAGGATGCCTTGAGGATGGTATTCTCCTGCGTAAGGCGGGCGATCTCCTTCCATGCTGCTTCTAGCTGCTCTTCCAGTGACCGACAGTTCAGCATAGTCATGTTTAGAGTGGGGTGCTGGCTTAACAACTTGGTCTGCACTATAGGAGACAATGACAAATCAAAAACGCTCAGTTCCAACTGCATGTGTATCACGTAAGTTGTATAGAATACCATGTAACCTACTACAGTGAATTTGATTCATTAATGGAGATTACATGTTATACCCTGCTGCTACACATAGCCTATGTCTTATGCAGCAGCTGTGTGATATTTTACAAGATGGATTTAGGCAATATACTTTAGTGTCTTACCCAGTGTTAACTCCAGCCAGGTCTACACTTGCATCTTCTGTCTCTCCAGCAGATTCATTGCTGTGTATGTAATAATAAAACATTAGTTCTTGCACAACTGAATGAATCAACTATTTGTGACAGACCTAGGCTAAACATGACATTAGGAGACGTGTGAAACAAATTTCACTAACTCTCCCTCTAATTCTCATTGGTCTATTATGAGTTGTTTTTGTCCAAGCGAACAGCTGAGGGACACTTCCTGGCAGGAGGCCCATTTTTTCCAGCCTCATCACGGTGCAGAAAACACTGCTCAGTGAAATGTTTGGCACAAACTTTTGTGTTGGACGTAACGTTAATCTCCACGAACAACACACAACAGCCTGCCTGTTAGCAGCAGTTAGCCTAGATACAGTGACCAGGGCTTTCCCTGAACTCAGCAAAAGACAAGCTTACTGCTTGAGACGTGGCATTTCTCGAGGCTGTGTTCGCATCATCGTAACGCATACATAAATAAAACAACATCATGTTTGCGTTTGATCTAACAAGTAGCATTATAACGTTACAAAGTGGCTATCTTTATAACTAACATTAGCCTGAGGTTAAGCTAACCGGTTGGCTAGCTAGATAATTATGCACTTACCTGGAAAAATGTACCGATGTCTCTTCTAATTTTTGAAATCCACTCTCTCTTCAATCTGGTGTCTGTCAGGAACCGGTGGAACGAACGTGTTTTGTCTTTTTCCCGTCTTTTGTAGTAGGAATTACACCCAGGCACACAGCAGACTTATTTATGACTGATACAATCCACAACATCCACACACACACATAACCGTACAGAACTCGAACTTCCCACCCTGAGCATGACGTCAAAACAAGATGGCCGCCGTGTGAATTCGGTAATAAACGAACAAATAAATATTGCAAATTCAAAAATGATCGGAAATGTCGTCCACTTTTCTAATAGGGGAGAGCCGGTAAAGCACCCGATTTGGTTCCCCCGGAATTCCTGTTTCCTTTACGTCACTGTTTTGAAGTTCTTGCGTTGTTGCTAGGTTACCGTGCGTATTCACAGTGCTGTATTGCGTTTTCCGTGTTTTCCGCTACGGTAACCGAATAGAGCTTCCGTGTAAAGACCTAGAGGGGAAACATGAATTGCATGGGGAACCAAATCGGGTGCTTCACCGGGACGATTGAAACACGGGACGAATGAAACTATGGAGTGGGATAGCTGTCAAAATATTTGTGTCCATAGATTTGATACACGTGCGTATTTGTCTGTAGTTGTGCATAAAATAAATATTTGTGAATTCTCGAATGAGTCCAGTCGTGCATAAAATATATTGTGTGTATTTTATCCACCAGAATACGGATGAAAAAAAAATATGAATTCAAAATTACAAGTACGAAATCAAACTTTACAGTTAGGCTTTCTTTGGTACGAGTACGACTTCGCACAAGTGACTCAACTGTCAAAATACGTCATCACCGCATTCACAGGCATTACTTGTTGAGAAAAGAAACATCGATCGAGATCAAGACTGCGCATGCGCTGAGACGAATCCGGCGGGGGCAGTGCCATTACTGCGGGTTAGGCACGTCGGCGCTAATGTTTGTGATAGCTGATAGCTACCTGTGGAGTTGAACAAATCGTCTTTTTCCCCCCTTCGTTTATTGTCTTACGATGTCGGGAAGAACCTGTTGTGTGTTCGGCTGTTACAACAGCAGTGGGAAAATACAGATATGGAACAAAAATATATAAGTTTCCCCGCCGTTATTACACAGCCTGCCCCTGTGTAACACCATACATAAGCACTACACAGATTCCCAGGGCGAGCCGAAGACCAAGCTGTTCGTCAGAAGTGGATTGTGAACATCAACAGAAAGGATTTTGTTCCGAACAAACATATCGCGGTAAGTTTTGTTTAACAGTATTAATCCTAAATCTTGCCAGTTGCCACAATGACTAGCATGCTGTTGTCTAGTCTTGCATGGCGATACTTTAACGCTATCTATTGGTGTGTTAAGACATGGCACCAAATATTTGACGTAGAAGCAAAACTGTAAAGTAAGTGTGTGCTAGGAACTTCGGTAGTCGCCAGAATAATTATCTCCATCAACTAAATGGCACTATTGAAAAATTATTCGCTTTAACTACTAACGTTAGGGCAGCCATGGTGGCCATCAAATCAACATGATTGGCATTACAAACAAAACGTATGATGGAGTTCGGGGGCAGGCGACATTATGCTAGTTGCAAGATTGCTTTCCTTCTTTGGTAACGTTAACCATGTAAACATCAGTCATTTGAAAAGATCTTATTGCGTTTTCCTCCGATTCAGTATTGTAATAAACAGTTTTTGGGTAGCACTCACATTTAAAACTCACTTGGATATTTGATGTAGATGTTGTGCAAAATGTTCATGATTGTTTTTGGGTTAAATTTGTTGCTGTGCTGAGTTATAGTCTACATGTAAGTCAATGTCCTTTTCTATTTGTATTTTATCAGGGGTCAATGTCATCTCCCAAACCTCAATGGCACCTCCCAAAAGAAGATGGCATCCAGTGTCCAGATACTGCAGACCACAACTACAGTTTTAAGTTAACAAAAGACTGTGACACAAACTGATCAGTGTAGGCCTATGATTTGGATGACAAAGACTCAGAATTTACACAGGCTTGGGCATGGACAGTTTTTGGCAATTTTTGTACGCCATTATTTTCACTCACAACTAAGGACCATCAAGTTAGCTGTCCCTGAACAACTGTTGCTTGTTTTAATGAGGCTCCGTCCATACTTCCACATAGGGATTTGTTGATAAATCTATACTTACCTTTTGAATTACTACTGTTTAGTGTGTCTTTTTACCCATATTTCCACACAGGGATTTATTCATTAATCTATTCTTACCTTTGGAATAACTACTGTTTAGTGTCTTTTTTGCACATACTTCCACACAGGGATTTATTGATTAATCTGTGCCTACCTACACAGAATTATATTTATATTTGAATCATTACTTTAAATTTGAGCCATTACTGTTGATATCCTGTCTAAATATTTTCCACAGAGACTGACCTGGTCTAGTCTATTTGACCTCGGCCTAGTAGCATATTTGAACCTTTTTGTACATATGGCCGATACAAACTTTTCTCATCTGTCGTCCCTCGTTGGTGGAACGCACTACCTGTTCCTACTAGAGCAGGGACATCCCTCGACATCTTCAAAAATGTCTGAAAACCCAGGTCTTCAGAGATCATCTCCTCTCATAGCACTACTACAGACAATTGCACTCATTGATGCACTTATTGTGTTTTTTTTTTTATTGTTAGAATTGCTCTTAAAAGCTTTAAATGTTTTACCATGTTGCAAGTCGCTTTGGCTAAAAAGCGTCAGCCTAATGTAATGTAATTGTAGTAATAATAATATAACAACAATTGGTATGTGTGATACATGTATTGTATAAATTAAATGAAGTGTCAAGTTCAAATAAACTAATTAATACATCAACAACTGTTCTTTATTCCATTGTGCACAAGTTCCAAGCACATGTGTCCTCTTGTGAGGGCTGAAGACATCTTTTGGGAGGTGCTCTTCCAGATGACATTGACCCCTGATAAAATACAAATATAGAGAAAAGGACATTGACTTACATGTAGACTATAACTCAACACAACAACAAATTTAACCCAAAAACAAACATCTACATCAAATATCCAAGTGAGTTTTAAATGTGAGTGTTACCCAAAAACTGTTTATTACAATACTGAATCGGAGGAAAACGCACTAAGATCTTACCAAATGACTGACGTTTTCATGGTTAGCCTAACGTTACCAAAGAAGGAAAGCAATCTTGCAACTAGCATAGTGTCGCCTGCCCCGAACTCCATACGTTTTCTGTTTATAATGCCAAATCATGTTGATTTGATGGCCACCATGGCTGCCCTAACGTTAGTAGTTAAAGCGAATAATTTTTCAATAGTGCCATTTAGTTGATGGAGATAATTATTCTGGCGACTACCGAAGTTCCTAGCACACACTTACTTTACAGTTTTGCTTCTACGTCAAATATTTGGTGCCATGTCTTAACACACCAATAGATAGCGTTAAAGTATCGCCATGCAAGACTAAACAACATGCTAGTCATTGTGGCAACTGGCAAGATTTAAGATTAATACTGTTAAACAAAACTTACCGTGATATGTTTGTTCGGAACAAAATCCTTTCGGTTGATGTTCACAATCCACTTCTGACGAACAGCTTGGTTTTCGGCTCGCCCTGGGAATCTGTGTAGTGCTTATGTATGGTGTTACACAGGGGCAGGCTGTGTAATAACGGCGGGGGAACTTATATATTTTTGTTCCATATCTGTATTTTCCCACTGCTGTTGTAACAGCCGAACACACAACAGGTTCTTCCCGACATCGTAAGACAATAAACGAAGGGGGGAAAAGACGATTTGTTCAACTCCACAGGTAGCTATCAGCTATCACAAACATTAGCGCCGACGTGCCTAACCCGCAGTAATTGCACTGCCCCCGCCGGATTCGTCTCAGCGCATGCGCAGTCTTGATCTCGATCTATGTTTCTTTTCTCAACAAGTAATGCCTGTGAATGCGGTGATGACGTATTTTGACAGTTGAGTCACTTGTGCGAAGTCGTACTCGTACCAAAGAAAGCCTAACTGTAAAGTTTGATTTCGTACTTGTAATTTTGAATTCATATTTTTTTTCCATCCATATTCTGATGGATAAAATACACACAATATATTTTATGCACGACTGGACTCATTCGAGAATTCACAAATATTTATTTTATGCACAACTACAGACAAATACGCACGTGTATCAAATCTATGGACACGAATATTTTGACAGCTATCCCACTCCATAGAAACAATCCAGTTTTCTCCGAGTGTAATGATGATAGACAGATGTCGTTTGGTCAAAACATAGAGCATGTTAACCTCCTTCTATCAGCCAAATATCTTCCTGCTATGTCATTTTATCACGGAGTTACAGGCGATAAACGAGTTTTGATGTGCAAAAGTAAACTTCATTAGCGGTTACATTTTTTCGATTTCAATCGTCCCGAACAGGCTGTACCTCCATGTATTTTAATTAAATGCACAAATATCTGTGTTTAAACAATAATCTATGGGGGTGAGACATGGAAAAACAGTTTTAGGAAGATGAAAATACATTTGGGCCCACTAGGTAGGGGGTTGAGTTTTCCCATTTTATCCTATGGAGACTGACGGCCGATGGGTCGTTATGCCTACTTATTTGGATGTGCAGTGGCCTAACCCACGTAAAAACCTACTGAAACGACATTTTCAACAATATAAACATGATATAAATGGGAAAGCTTACCATTCTAGCTATAAACATGGCAGAATCATCCACAGGACATGATATTTCAAAAACCGCTTCATACACGCTTCACGATGATGGCAATGAATTGTTAACAGACATGCACGAAGACGTATAGCCCTGCAACAATCTATCTAAAATAACACCTTTTGGGAGTACCATTCATTATATGTAGTAACATTTTGAAGTTGTGGGACGTTTATATGGCTTAAACTGTATGTTTCATTCGTCCCCTTATGTTGTTTCAACTGTCCCGACCAGGAGGGACGAATGAAACAAAACGCACGTCCCACTTTTGCTGTAATAATTCCTGAACGGTTTTGTTCAAAGCTGAAAATGCATTTGTATTTGACAGAGGACAGATGAAGCTTACTAGTGACCAAATATTACCTTTCAGTGTGGTACGATCGCTTTGTAAATTACGTTTAATTAAAAAAGTGTTTCAACTGTCCCGGCTCTCCCCTACTATTATTTGATGACAACAATACATTTTGAAAACAGAATACAGCCATTTCGGCTTTTTTTCTTTTAAACAAAAAACTAATCTGCACCCTTTTTTAAATTTAATCTTTTATTCCAAAACAGAATAATGAATGAACGAAAAAGTACACGGACCAAACACTCACTTGATGATCCACAGTGGGGAAAGACCAAAGCAGAGTTCAACATGTGGAAAGTTATACTGGTGCAGTATATGGAAAGCAATTCAAGAGTGTGGCTCAGAACTTATCAGCCATCTAAACGCTTTATTGGTGCTCTCATTGTGAAAAATACTATAGTCGGTTACTTAATATGAAGTTACATAAAAATAGACACAAGATGAAAGGATCTTTTTTCAGTACATATTATGTGAAAAAAGTTTGGATTTGATTTGGAATTTTGGATTTTTGATTTGGAAGTTAATTTGAAAAATTGTCATCCATTCAGTGTTAATCTCTATGGTGTCTTTACTGGAATTTGTATATTAAAGTGTTTGAGTGAGTATTCTTAGATTCTGGAATTCTAGAGTTTGTTAATTTTCTCTAGTGCGATTAGTACTGATTTAGGAACAACACTAATGCTTTTTTTAAATGTAGTGAGTTGCTTTATTTCTGATGTTATGGTCACCCGTACTCCTTAATCATGAAGGTGTAAACATTATTTTGGAGTAAGACTATAAGGATCCTAATTACCAGGCTGATGATAATCCTCAGTCATATGGACTCTTGATCAACTACTAAGTGTGGGCCTTTTGTGGGCCTCAACCATATATGGACTCTTGATCAACTACTAAGTATGGGCCTATTGTGGGCCTGCTGTCACATGTCCACAGGAGCAGTTAACTATAAGGACAGGAAATGTAATCAAATGTATACCTTGTCATGTCTTGATTGATTCACTCTCACTACAACAATGGTCTCAAGTCTCATCAAAGTACTTCTCATGTGACCCCAAATCAGCTGACCTCCAACCATGTGATCCCAAATCAGCTGACCTCCAATCATGTGATCCATATAAATGTAACCAACCACAAACTAGGTAGTCTATTTGTGAAGTTCACAGAGCATTCTGGGAGCTATTCTGCAGTCAGAATCTCCCACACCACCTTGGTGTTTAGCCATCATCCTCTGAGCTGGTACGTTAATTTCTCTGATTGTTTCATGTGGTTTCCTAAATGTTCCTTTAACCTGTTTTCGTAACTTTCACATTATTCATTTACATGTACTTCTAAAATGTATTGGATGACTGACAAATAAATTGTTATGCTCTGATCCGCATAGCCTTTCCGAGTACTTAATGCCCATAGTCGTAGTCTAAGGTAACGGTGTAATCCCAGTTTGACAGTTATTGCTGCCGTAGAAGCTAATCAGCTGGAGTGGTAAACTACAGCATAACTGACTATTGTAGGCTATTAGGGTGATATATCTATAGGCAGTTTATCAGCGATGGTATAGACAAGACGGCGAAACCTTGGCTCAACCTGAACCCTCTGTAGCACAGGGTGTAGTAGACTGCTAGTGCGCTGATGAGTTTAGCAGTCCGAGTCAGCACTGTAGCCTCTGTCCTCCTCCAGAACCAGTACATGTTGTGTTTTTTAGGAACCGCCCGAATTAAATGGCCGAGGAGGAGTTAGACCAAAGATGTCTAGACCTACGTAACATTATTCCTAGAAGTAATGCGTGTCATAAGAAAACACGTTAGGCATTCTCCTGAACAGTCTATATTGTGGGTTTACCAACCTACTATGGATATTGTTTTTACATTGAACTGAAACTTTCCATATTTAGCGGATTCAGATTTATTAGGTTAACAGGGGTTCTATAATCAATTGTTATTTCCAGCAGCGCGCGGAAGCTTCACGATTTTCTTCGACCACTCCCAGTTCCCTCATTGGTCCTGTCGAGTGACGTCATTACAGGTGGTGCCCCGTGTGAGGATGCGTGACAACAAATCCCGCGCGGCGCTTCTTTTAACTCTCCCACAGAATAGCGGTATGTGTCATACGTATGACTACTGTAAATGCATGTGTGTGATGATGATCTACTAATGGCAGCTGATTCTGGTGAGCACTCTGTTTTGGTGTTGCTGGATCTCACCGCTGCTTTTGATCCCATTGATCATGCTATTTTAATTAGAAGACTAAGAGAATGGGTTGGCATAACATGTCCTGCTTTGGACTTTTTTGTTTCAATAGATAATTTTACTTCCTCTACCTCAGCTATTACTTGCGGTGTTCCCCAAGGTTCAATTTTAGGACCAATATTGTTTTCCCTGTATATGTTACCTCTAGGCCACATAATTCGCCGCCATAACATATCATTTCACTGCTACGCTGATGACACACATAGCTGCAGGCGCGTAGCAAGCGTGAGGGATGTGGGTGTTATAACGTACACACTTTTGCTGGAACATGATTCTATCCCCCACACTTTTTGTCAGATTAAAATGAAAGTAAAATATGGAAATAAACGCTCCCGTAAAGAGTTGGAACCGTATCTACCATAACGCACACACAAAGAGACACAAATAGGTCTGTTGATTTGATTGAATGGTCATCCAGCCAATCACATCAAGTTAGCCAGTGAAGAACCAGAGCCGCTCTGATTAAATTCATCTTGCATCTTTCAAGGTGCTGCTGCTTGGGTCTGCATTATAAAGTCTGCAGTGAGCAGATTTCAGGTAGAATTTAAATGATAATTGTTACCGCATTATGCTAATTTAGTAAACCAAAATTCATGTCTGACTGACAGTTTTTGTCACAATGTATAAATGCAGAGAGTCAAAGTGAAAGCGGGGGTGCGCGCACCAAGGCACTTGTTTGTGCAGAAAAACGTTGGCTACTATACTGTTCTCAGAGCATTTTGCTTTCTCTGTCTATGATCTGCAGCTTTTCTCAAACTATGGGCCTCCTCAACAATTAACCTACTGGTCCACGTAGCCGCGACATTAAGTTATGGCCGTTGTTGGAGATCTTAAATACGATCGCGTTCCATTTAGAACATCTTATTTTGATCTTACAAACGGAGGCGTCAAGACACATTTGAGTTCTACATCTGAGAACTAAGATTTTCAGCATGTAGAACTCAAATAGAACGCTTATGAGCGCTCATGCAATGTGTGTGTCCCTGCAGCAAGTGAAACTAGGTAACGTGGGCTAGAAGCAACAATAGCTTAAACAACAACGTGGCTTCCTGTAACTATTAATGGAAAAAGAAACTGCTAATCATAATCTTTAAATTGACATTAATTAAGCTGGCTATATGCAACACAATTTATTTATATTCCCTTTGCATATGCTTGGGTAGACTTCAAATGTTTTTGAATTTGAGCTTTCAGTTCTGTATTCTTTATTATTATATTTATTTAGGTATTAGTGATACCTCAAAATTAGGCTGCTGTCTGTTAGGGCAATTTATTGTAGCCTGCTAACCCATATGCACAAAACATAATTTCTGAAATGATTTCTTGATTTATAACATGAGATATGTCCCCATGTAGGGTAGTGTCAAATAGTGAAGTGTAGATCATGTAGGCCTACATGTCACATGAGCCACACATATGATTGGCGCTGCTTCTTCTGTCCCTCCCAAACTGCATTAAAATGGTGTGTTTAGCAATCAGAATTTCATTTTTTTTCGGGGTAGAAACTGCCGGACACCAATATAGTCCGCACCCCTCTCAGAAAATACTTACAACGTCCCTGTAGGGAGTTATTTATAATTTGGCAAGATTGTTTCATTTTCCTATCCCACAACCCCCACACTTTTAAAAAGCTTGATACGCCCCTGCACAGCTGTACCTCTCAGTCAAACCAAACATGCTTAACAAGCTAACTGTACTGCAGGATTGCATAGCTGATGTGAAAGACTGGATGTCACAGAATGTCCTACAGCTTAACTCTGACAAAACAGAAGTCCAAAACTCCTTGTGCAGTCCTGCTATTATCAACTGAGAAACATTTCCAAAATCAGATCTACTGTATGCTTTCTTTAGCCCTTTCATGCACACATTATGAAAAAAAAATTCTAGATTTTTTTAATATTGATTTTATTACTCTATATGAGCCTAAAACTGAAAATCATTTTGAATTTTTAAAAAATATGATTTTATATATAAGTTATTTTACTGTCCACGTATGTGGACAGTGCGCAACAATGGGGTAAAAAATAATAAAGAGTAATGACAGAAAATATGGACCATTATGTGACTTTAATGCAAAAAACCAACAGTTTTTTCAAGTACATCATAACAGTAATGATTTTAATGACACAGAAGGATATTCTGAAGATGTTATGCAACATTACAAAGAGTTACATTTTTAAAAAAAGAGTTATTTATAACAGTATTTGATCAATTTTTGAATTTTTTTTTAACAGATAACATATAAATTAAAAAAAAGTAGATTTTGCAATCATATCATGATGGTTATGTTGTTAACTGCTGAAAAATATTTTTTACTATGTCATTTAGAAGATAATATTTACAAACATCTCAAAATAATTAAAAATGTTTTAAGTTTCAACAACTGATTAATTTTACAATCATGTCTGTAATGTTATGAACAGCATATTACTTTTTTAGCATGTAACATATTTTTAAACAGATTTGTGTGTGTGTGTGTGTATGTACAGTATGTGTGTGTGTGTACTGTATGTGTGTGTGTGTGTACTATGTGTGTGTGTGTGTGTACTGTATGTGTGTGTTTGTGTGTGTCTGTGTGTGTGTGTGTGTGTGTGTGTGTGTGTGTGTGTAATGTATGTATGTGTTTGTGTGTGTGTGTGTGTACTGAGTGTGTGTGTGTGTGTGTGTACTTTATGTGTGTGTGTGTGTGTGTGTGTAATGAGTGTGTGTGTGTATTGTATGTGTGTGTGTGTACACCACTTAGTCACCACCTAATGTCTTAATATATTACTCTTTGCAAAACATGCACACCATTCATTGGTCTCTATATATTTCTGTAATGTTGTCATAAATAGGCAGTTCACATAGTTAGGTCATTATTTATGTTTACCAAATGTTTGTTTCTTTGTAATTTAAAGTAGTTAAATTCATATTTGAACAATACAAATAAAAAAACTTCCTAGTTACAAAATCAGATTTTTTGTCATTTAACTCCTCTGTTGCGCGACGTCCACATACGTGGACAGTTGTTTTTTAGCGTCTACAAACTATATTTTACATCAAATTTCATTTCTAACCTCATAGAGTTGTTCAACACACTCTCCTGTACACCATAATATTTTTTTTTACCTGGTTTTGCCTTCTTTAGTAGAAACTTTTTACAGATATGCCTGGAGCATTCAGCACATGGCCATTACTATCAGCCATGTTGAATTGATGATGTCATCAAGCAGTCAATATTCCAAATATAAGATGATACATATTGTTAATATATTGCAATGGATCTATTAAAACTGCCCTCAAGTGGATTGGAGTATATCAACATGATAAACAAATAGAAATCAGAGTTAAAGTTACTGTCCACAGATGTGGACATTGCGCATGAAAGGGTTGGAGAGAATTATACATGCATTTGTCTCATCTAGACTTGATTACTGCAACACCTTATTCACCTGTTTAAATCGTCATGCCATCTCTCGTTTACAGACTGTTCAGAATTCAGCAGCCAGACTTTTGACAAAGTCTAAATTTAGGGAACACATCACCCCAGTTCTGGCCAATCTTCACTGGTTGCCAGTGAGTTTTAGGGTTGATTTTAAAATCCTCCGTATTACCTATAAAGCATTACATGGTTTGGCACCTGACTATTTAAAAGATTTATTAACCCCCTACTGTCCGGCTCGGCCCCTCAGATCCTCCAGCCTGGAACTTTTAGTTGTTCCAGAAAGTAAACTGTCAACTAGGGGTGACCGATCATTTGCAGTTAGAGCACCCAAGCTTTGGAACAGCCTCCCTTATAACATCAAATCTGCACCATCAGTGGCTGTTTTCAAATCTAGTCTAAAGACCCACTTATATAAAATTGCTTTCCTTAAATAGTGAATGATTCCACTCATGTCATATATATATATATTAGGGCTGTCAAAATAATCATTGATTGGAACATTTACTTTTAAAAAACAGCCTGATGGTGTTGATAAAAAATAAAGTGTTGAAAATAAAGTCCTCTGCAATGTCTGCAGCAAGGAATTTGCATATCACCGGAGTTCATCAACTCTATAGTCGCACATTAATGCAAAGAAAAAGGTGTTGACATTGAGGGGAGTGTTAATTTATTTTCATTGTGTCCCCTAGGTTATATCTGTGGCCTGAAATGCCTTGTATGTGAAAAAAAAACTTCTTCCCGAAGCACTTTTGAATTTATTTCCTCAGCATATTAGGTCATATCATAGATTATTATGGCAATTATTTGAACAGTGAAAATAATAATAAAAGAGTCTTTGAATTTTAATGTCACTAATGCTGATTATTCAATGATTCATTTGAATTTAAATATTTAAAATACTTTCACAGCAAAAATTATATATGCGATTAATTTAGATTAATTAATCACAGAGTATGTAATTAATTAGATTATTTTTTTTAATCGATTGACAGCCCTAACCCTTAGAACCCTAAGCTGTTTTTAGGGCATTTTCACTACCTTTATTCATAAGGATTTATTCTGGTCATATGCCACACACATATATTATATATTGTTTTTTTCAGGAGAGTCTAGGCTATTCAGATCTGCCATCATTTCATGTATTAATACTAGCATTGATTTTATTTTGATTTTTAAAGAATTAAAATATAAAAAGTGTATTATAAAAATTCTTATATTTCGACATGTATCTCACCACAGCAAGCTCACAGCTCTACATGCATTTCATGTGTGTGTAGGGCAGACTGTCCTGAATCGGGCAATATAATTGCCATGTTGGAGGGATACTCTGGGGCTGAACAATTTACAGAAATATTTGCTGTGTGATTTACGGAAATAAATGCCATTTTTTATTTAGTGATGAAAAAATGACCTTTCTGCGCTCCATATCTGTGACACGAACTGATCTGACCTGACTTAACCCAAGGTTGCGTGTTAGCCTGCGTGCCTGTGTGTATGCAGTCATAATAATTCTCAACTTTTTACTGCATTGCCATGAACAAAGTAAAGGCAAAAAAGGTGTTTATTTGTTGAACAAATTGGGATGCAATGTGAGCCTTGAATTGGATGCCATGCAGGAATTTGCTAGGATCTCAAAACCGGAATATGAACATGCTTTGCCATAGAGAAACACATGATAGCATTGGATTATAAACATGCTTTGCCACAAGAACAGACAAAAACGTGGGGTAAGTCCAGCTATATGAAGTTATTATTTTGCTGTCACTTCGTCTGTTTTATAACCCAGAAGGATGTACTTGGTATCAAATGATAGCTCCGAGTATCCTCTTTCATCTGACATGCGTGGCATATCTATGCGATCACGGGTCCGCGAGTAATTCAAACGAGAGTAATGAGTGTGGTTGGTTTGTGTACATGACGTTATTATTTTGCAGTCACTTCGTCTGGTTTTATAAACATGGTACCAATGGATAGCCCTGTGCCTCCTATTTCGTCTGATATGCTTGTCATATCGAGGCGATCACGGGTTCGCGAGTAATTCAAACTAGAGTAATGTGTGTGCAGGTGAACGCAGAGAAGTATAGACTGTAAATATGATGCAATTTGATTTAATTTCATGATTTTTTTAAATGTAACAGAGAAGAAAGGGTGTGTTTTTTGATGCACTTTGCGTCAATCGGGTTCTAAGGGTTAACTAATATATATATATATTTAATTAAGTTTGTGTTTGATAGTTTGGTAGTTTACTATTTTATCATTATTATTATTATGACCGCCGCGCAGCGAAGCGTAGCAAAGTGCATATGGTTAACATGACCCCCGGAGGCAAACATATGCAAAAAATGGGTCATCCTAGGCCCTACTGCTCTCAAGATATTCACAGAAAACTCTGTTGGTGTATGGTCACTAAATGTACACATAAATTCATTTATTGTATGGCCCCCCATGAACGAAAGTCCACGAAACTTGGCATGCATTCAAAGGGTGTCATAATGATCCTACACTTCCAATTTCGTGCAGTTTTGACCATGTTAGGTCACAGATACATGTGATTACAACACCTCATTTTTACTTTTTCGTTTTTAACTAGGTGGCACTATACTTGAAATGAGTGGTTATGGGTGACCGCCGCGCAGCGAAGCGGCGGTCATATAGGTTTAGTCAGATTTTTTTTTTCTTTTTTTTTTTTCTTTTTTGCATGCCCAAATTTCCGTCAATGAGTCCCGGGACACTGAAAGACCGGGGTACACGAAACTTGGTGGGCATGTAACCCCACATGGATAGCATGGAACCATCGTTTTTCGTTTTGATCTGTAGCCCCCCCGCTGGACTGGACCCCCCGAAAGGAGGGTAGGGCAGACACAGTTTTCTGGGAATATCTCAAAAACCGTAGGGTTTAGGAGGACCATTTTTTTTGTATGTTGATCTCAAGGGGCCATGTTAACCCATTCCATAACCACTCATTTCATGTATAGCGCCACCTAGTTAAACACAAAAAAGTAAAAATGAGGTGTTGTAATCGCAGGTATCTGTGACCTAACTTAGTCAAAACTGCACGAAATTGGAAGTGTAGGATCATTATGACACCCTCTGAATGCACGCCAAGTTTCGTGGAATTCCGTTCATGGGGGGCCACACAATAAATTAATTTATGTTACTATACACCAACTGGCCTGTAGGTGGCCGGAGACAGTTTTCTGTGAATATCTCGAGAACCGTAGGGCTTAGGAGGTCCACCTTTTTTTTGTATATTGATCTCAAGGGGCCATGTCAACCCATCCCATTACCACTTATTTCATGTATAGCGCCACCTAGTTAAAAATTAAAAAGCAAAAAATTAGGTGTTTTCATCACAATATCTCTGGCTGACATGGTCAAAACTGCACGAAATTGAAAGTGTAGGATCATTATGACACCCTCCGAATGCATGCCAAGTTTTGTGTACTTTCGTTCATGGGGGGCCTTACAATAAAATAATTTATGTGTACATTTAGTGACGTACACCAACAAGGATTCCCGGGACACTGAAAGACCGGGGTACACAAAACTTGGTGGGCATGTACCCCCACATGGATAGCATGGAACCGTCATTTTTCGTTTTGATCTGTAGCCCCCCTGCTGGACTGGACCCCCCGAAAGGAGGGTAGGCCAGACACAGTTCTCTGTGAATATCTTGAGAACTGTAGGGCCTAGGATGACCATTTTTTTCCGTATATTTGCCTCCAGGGGTCATGTTAACCCATTTCATGTGCACAAACAGATACACACACACACACACACAGTAATCATACGTATGACACATACTCACACAGTAGACATATGTACGCTTCCATGCACAGACACATACGCAGGCACACACACAAGCACGCACACACACACACTCACACACACACACACCCACACACATAACATAAACATAACACAAACAATCAAGAATTTCTCAGAATTATGAACAGGCAAGATGGAGGTGGGGTTGTATAAAATGAATTTTACATGTGAAAATCTATGAACTAATCATGTTTTGGTACTTGTTGTCTAGCAGATACCAGTGAGAATTGAGTGTGGATAATGCAATTTAGTGAGACAGTTAGAATCATATAGGCCTTTCAGCGTGATTTCTTTTTGTTGAAAAAATGTGCTGGACTGGGCGGCGGTCATATTTTGTACCGCTCTGCGGTACATCTAGTTAGGTATGTATTAGTGGCTAACATGTGAACCTTAAAATAAAGTGTTACCAAAAAATGTACCATGGCTCAAAAAAGGTTGATAAACTCTGCCATAGAAAACAATGAAACAAGGAAAATGACAGGTTTATCACATGCCCATTTTAAAGCCAGAAACACATTTAATGTACATATTTTAAGTAAAATAAGCATGTTTTATAGTTCTATGTCAACACATATAAAAACACTGATACCTCAGATCAGCAAATAACTAAACTTAAGGGAGAACAGAATACATCATATTGTTGTTACTGAAACATTCTCATAATCCCACTTTGGACTAATTTAAGGAAAAGTACAAAGAAAGCAATATCAGCAATTGTTTAGTGTCACCAAAACAGTAGTCTATAATTGAATATACAAATATCTCAACAGCATCTCAGCATTACACATGTTATGGTTATGGGATTTGGCAGACACCTTTATCCAAAGCAACATGCAAATACAAAGCAATATAATATTTAAATTTAACAGGGAACAGATTAAAATGTTGGTCAGACTAATGAGAATAGCAATAATAAACAACAATGTCAATTCAATCAATAGCCCAATGAAATAAACAATGAAAATGAGGGAAAAAACACTAATAAACAATAATGTCCAATCAATCAATAATATAAAAACAATAATATGGTAAGACTACATTAACCCTTAGAACCCTAAGATGTTTTTAGGGCATTTTCACTACCTTTATTCATAAGGATTTATTCTGGTCATTGTAAGTGCCACACACATATATTATATATTGTTTTTTTCAGCAGAGTCTAGGCTATCCAGATCTGCCATCATTTCATGTATTAGTACTAGCATTGATTTTATTTTGATTTTTAAAGAATTAAAATATAAAAAGCGTATTATAAAAATTCTTATATTTCGACATGTATCTCACCACAGTAAGCTCATAGCTCTACATGCATTTCATGTGTGTGTAGGGCAGACTGTCCTGAATTGGGCAATATAATTGCGGGGATACTCTGGGGCTGAGCAATTTACAGAAATATGTGGTGTGTGATTTACGGAAATAAATGCCATTTTTTATTTAGTGATGAAAAATGACCTTTCTGCGCTCCATATCTGTGACATGAACTGATCTGACCTGACTTGACCCAAGGTTGCATGTTAGCCTGCGTGCCTAGGTGTATATAATGATTCTCAATTTTTTCACTGGATTGCCATGAACAAAGTAAAGGCAAAAAAAGGTGTTTCTTTGTTGAACAAATTGGGATGCAATGTGAGCCTTGAATTGGATGCCATGCAGGAATTTGCTAGGATCTCAAAACCGGACTATGAACATGCTTTGCCATAGAGAAACACACGATAGCGTTGGATTATAAACATGCTTTGCCACAAGAACAGACAAAAACGTGGGGTAAGTCTAGCTATATGAAGTTATTATTTTGCTGTCACTCCGTCTGTTTTATAACCCAGAATGATGTACTTGGTATGAAATGATAGCTCTGAGTGTCCTCTTTCATCTTACATGCGTGGCATATCTATCCAATCACAGGTTCACGAGTAATTTAAACAATGGCTGTGCACCGTAGGTTGAGCTATATGACGCTATTATTTTGCTGTCACTTTGTCTGTTTTGTTATAACCCAGAAGGATTGAAATACTTGGTATCAATGGATAGCTTTCTGTCTCCCCTTTCATCTGACATGCTTGCCATATCAATGTGATTACGGGTTCGCAAGTAATTTAAACGAGAGTAATGGGTGCGCAAGTGAACACAGAGCAATAATTAATACTAATTACTGTATATAGACTGACATAGACAAACTGACTGACATAGACAAATTATACCAACTGGTATATCATCTTTTGAAAGAAACTACATGGAATATTATTGAAAACTTATCCGTAAGAGAGAATAAATAATATTTTCTGATTAGAGCAACTGGTAACTTGCCAAGGGGCACATGATCTGTAAGGGGCCCTGGGCACAGTCAAAATATTATGTTCTATCATGATTCAAACACAGTCCATATCAATGTAAATGTTAATTCAACTATCAACAAACAGGCAACTGTAACAAAGTAAAAGTTGATTTAATACTGTCCTGTAGTGAAAAAGCCATTAGGCATATTAGGTAATCAGCTATAAGATACTAAATGTCATGGGATCAAATGCCATGGTCATATATGTCCTATTGTTCTCTATCTGTACCTTGCAGAAGGGTGATAAAGTTGACCATTTTGGCTCCCTCAGTTGACTTTTCATTTCATTTTTTCGAACTTCAGACATGTCCCGAGGGGATGGTAAAACAGAAACGTTGGTTCTAACACTTGTAAAACGGTCACAATATGGCATACTATTGCAAGAAAAATAAATAAATGGTTTACATTTCATGCTGTCTTTTAAAAAGGGTAATAGGAAATGGTAGTGGATTACAGAAGGAAGCAGCAGAACTACAGTTACACCCCACTAATGATCAGCGGGCAACCTGTAGAGAGAGTCACAAGTTTTAAATACCTTGGTGTCCACATTACTGAAGACTTAACATGGACTGTTAACACTCAACATGTTCTGAAGAAGTCCAGACAACGACTCTACTTCCTTCGTCAGCTAAGGAAATTCAAAGTTTCTACATCCATCATGAAGGCCTTCTACACTTCAGCGGTTGAGAGTGTTCTAACTGGTAGCATCATCACCTGGTATGGGAACTCCACAGTTAGAGATTGTAGTACTCTGCAGAGAGTAGTGCGCTCAGCTGAACGTACTATAAGAACTCAACTCCCTGCTCTACAAGAAATCTATTCCAGAAGAGTACTCCTAAGAGCCCAAAAGATTCTGAAGGACTCTTCTCATCCTAACAATGGATTATTCCTACCGCTGAAATCAAGAAGACGCCTATGTAGTCACAAAGCCAGAACTGAGAGACTCAGGAGAAGTTTTTATCCCCAGGCCATCCGAACTCTGAACTCACACTATACTGACTTTGCACACATTCACTCCTCAGCACTCTCAAACATTTCCCAACTCTGAACTCACACTATACTGACTTTGCACTCATCCACTCCTCAGCACTCATGACCCCCCCCCCCCCCACACACACACACACACACCTACATGACTTTTAGCACTTTTACATCCCTCTCCCTATGCTGCAGACCTTTTATTTATTTTCTTATTCATCACACGTCAAAACACACACACACACACACACACACACACACACACACATCTGACTTTCTCCAACTTTTGCACATCTCTATAGAACTTTTTATTTATTATTTTTGATTTCTCCTCCATCTATCTACCCATGTCCTTGATTGCCTAGCCTTTCTGTCCCCCCCCCCATCCCCAACACACACACAAAAAAAAAAAAACACACACTCTTACATCATCACTGTCATCACCTCACATACATACAGCACACTGCTTGCTACAGTAAGCCTCCTCTACATACTTGCTGCACACTGCCCCCCCCCTCCCTACATACACAGCACATTGTCTTTCTGATCTTCTCCAACACACATCCTCTACTTACTTACAGCATACTGCCCCCACCTACCCACACACACACTATACACACACACACACACAGTCACTGCTTCACTCCCCAACCGCCCACACACACATCTTCACTGTCATCACTCACATACATCATACTTGCAGTACACTGCCCCCCCCCCTCTCCCCTACATACACAGCACATTATTTCATCAGGAAGCTTCTCCAACACACATCCCCAACATACTTACAGCACACTGCCCCCCCCCCCCACATACACAGCACATTGTCTTCAGGATCTTCTCCAACACACATCCTCTACATACTTACAGCATACTGCCCCCACCTACCCACACACACACACCACACACACACACACAGTCACTGCTCCACTCCCCTCCCGCCCACACACACATCTTCACTGTCATCACTCACATACATCATACTTGCAGTACACTGCCCCCCCCCCTCTCCCCTACATACACAGCACATTATTTCATCAGGAAGCTTCTCCAACACACATCCCCAACATACTTACAGCACACTGCCCCCGCCCCCCAATACACAGCACATTGTCTCATGAGGAAGCTTCTCCAACACACATATTGCACACTGCCCTCTCCCCACATACACAGCACACTATCCCATCTCCCTTGTCATCCCCCCAACACACACACCAAGACCCTTGGCAGTTGGGTTAGCCCCTTGAGCCGTGGATATGCCCAAGGTTTCTTCCTTGGTAAGGGAGTTTTTCCTTGCCCCTGTTGCTCTTGGGTGCTCCTTGTTGGTGCCCCCCCCCCCCCAATCGCAATCCTCCCCCACCTTTCTTATGCAGCCCTTGCCACTTAATCTACTAAACCCCTCTTCTACTGCACTTTTTACCCCCCCATAAATGCACAAATAGGCTGACACCATACTTAATTTCACTGCATTTCTTACTTCCAGTAACTATATGCATGTGACAATAAACTTCCTTGTATCCTTGTATCCTTGTATCCTTGTACAATTGGAGTTTTTTTATGGACAAATTGCTATTAAGGTCAATTTTAGAGCTGAATATAGGGAATTGCCCAAGGTATATTACTAGGAACTCTCCCTAATCTTATTGAGTTCCACCTAGGGAACAAGAAACAGCAGAGAAAAAAATGTTAACTGACAAAACCAGGATCACCATACCATACATAATACTGTTGTCAGCAGCATAGCCTATATAAAACTATGGTAGGCTACATTATCTCTGCATCCAATGGGTTCAAATGCCTAAATAGCCTATTCTAAACTAACGTGATGCACAACTTCCATTTCCGTGAATGAATGTTTTTTTTTTTTTTCATGCACATATTTACATCAAGAAGTTCTCAGTTCACTGTTGTAGGGAGATTTCATTCTTTTTTTTCTGTTGAGTGTGCAATGATGGGAGTGTGGTAAGAGGTGGGGAAAGCTGCCTGTAGTGGAGTTTGAACACCTGGGAAAGTATGATGTTAAGTAAAATCTTGGTGACTTTGAAATATAGGTCTTTTAATGAGACTAGTCATGGCAGCAAAATCACCCAATTCTGTCTTTATACTTGTGACATCAATGGAACCCTGTGAAAACAGACTAATTGGGGGCCAAGCAGCGAAGCTGCGAAGGCACCCATTGTGTTTCTCTTTGTTCTTATTGGGGGCCAAGCAGCGAAGCTGCGCGGCAACCCATAGTGATTCTACCTTTTCTTATTATTGGGGGCCAAGCAGCGAAGCTGCGAAGGCACCCATTGTGTTTCTATCTTTTCCTACTATTATTATTATTATTACACATCTTTCCTCTGCCATTGAAGTCTATGGCAGCCCATAGAACCGTCTGGTGAAAAGTTGTGAAATTTGGCACTGTAATTAGACAGAGTACCATGATTAATTTCACCAAGTTTCAAGTCCGCACCACGAGCGCTCTAGCGCCACCAACAGGCCAAAGTTGGACATGCGTTCACGCATGTAACTTCTGAACCGTTGGCCCGATTTTAAAAATTGAGGTACCATTGGAATCCTTGGACCAGGCCGAGTTCAACGTACCCTATGACGTAATTTTCCTCCATGATGGATTTTCCGCCATATTGGATTTTAGTGAAAGTGAAACTAATTTTTCACAGGTCACAAATTTTGTCCGATCGACACCAAACTTGACATACATGGTCTTCCGAGCAAGCCTCACAAAAGTTGTGGTGTTTTGTCTCCGGAACTAAACGTTCATCCATAATATCCAATCGAAATTTGCGGCGAAGCCGCCAAACAGGAAGTGAGCTCATATCTCAGCAACCCTTGCATGTATCAAAGCCAAACTTGGTGCTTGGACTCAGGCCCCAATCAGGGGGAAGCTCAAGAAATTTAGTGACCTTTGACCTTTAGGGGGCGCTGCAATTAAGAAACATGCCTTTTGGCCTGTAGCTGCTGTTATGTTTAGAATTAAAATGCACTAGTGGTGTCTGGTAATACTGTTGGAGCTCTTAAAGCCGGCCCACGTCACCTTGTGATGTCATCGTAATTGATTCGGCCGCCATATTGGATTTAATCAAAAACACACATTTTTTTCCGCAAGTCACAAATTTCATCTGTTCCTCACAAAAATTGGCAGAGACCATCTTCAGACCATGCCTGATGAGTGCATTGCTTTCTGGAACAATTGACAGAAGCATTGGCCTGTAACAGCCAATCGAAATTTGCAGCGAAGCCGCCAAACAGGAAGTGAGCTCATATCTCAGCAACGCTTTCATGTATCAAAACTAAACTTAGTACATGCACCTCAGAGCCCACCGGGAGGACGCTCAAGAAATTTGGTGACCTTTGACCTCTAGCAGGCTCCGTAATTGACAAAAATGCATTTTGGCCAGTAGTTGCTAATGTACATTATTTTTCAATGGAAGTCAATGGCAGCCCATAGAACCGTCTGGTAAAAAGTTATACAATTTTGCACACTAATTGGGGACAGTCCAATAATTCATGTCACCAAGTTTCATGCCGGCACCTCAAGCGCTCTAGCGCCACCAACAGGCCAAAGTTGGACGTGTGTTCACGTACGTAACTTTTGACCTGTTGACCCGAATTGCAAAACGAGGTATCATTGGAATCTATGGGCCAAGCCCAGTTCAACACACCCTATGACGTCAATTTTTGACCTCTATTTTTAAATCACAGCAAGTGTGATCATATCTCAGTCAATCTTTTATTTTTGATGTGAAACTGATGACAGCAAGTTCCATCCAGTTAATTCTAATGCGTGCGTGCAAGGGTGGGGCGGGGTGGGACGGGCAGGGACGATTGCGGCGGTGGGCTGGCTGGGGAAGGGGGCGGCGACACTCAGCCCTGGTTCAGCCACACAAAATCAGTTGTTTTGATGTGAAACTTGACCTTGTAACTCAGCCAATCTTGGGTTGTTTGGCATGGAACTTGCTGTGACTGCTTAATGCTATATGTCTGATGCAACGGCATTGAGTTACATGGCAAATCTGGCCTGCTAAGCTGTCTGCTTGGCCCCCTCATTGCTGCTTGCAGCTATATTTATTGGGGGCCAAGCAGCGAAGCTGCGAGGCAACCCATAGTGATTCTACGTATTCTTATTAGGGGTCCGAGCAGCGTAGCTGCAGGAACCCTATTGTTTCTGTACCGTTCATTTTTTGGCCAAAATTCTGTAAAAGTCATACTGCAGCCTAAACCGTAACTCCAAAACTCTTGAAATTTTCAGGTATGGTTACCAGTACCCCCCTCTACCCATAACCCAAAATTTGGGGTACTGCACCCAAAGGTGGCGCTATTGAAAAAAAAAGTTAATTATGCTTATTTCTCCTTACCAGATTCACCTAGACTCAAAATTCTTTCAGAATATTAATCTCTAAACTCAGATGCATCTTTTTGGCCCTGGTCTTATGGTCTACAAATGTTTACTTTTTCCACAATTTCATGGAAAAGCCAAACATTATAAAAAGTTTCACACTCTTCAAAAATAATCGAATCTTCACCAAAATTCTCACAGACAATGTTTAGACCAAGCCTCACAAAAGTTATCGCTCAGAATTTTGATATTTTGTTCCATTTCAGAGATATAGGCCAATAAAGTTAGACCACTTAGGCCTTTTTTCCTAGATCACCTATATTCCTATAAACCGTAAGTCCTAGAAACTTGACATTTTCAAGCATTGTTACCAGTACCCCCCACTACCCATAACCCAAATTTGGGGTACTGCACCCAAAGGTGGCGCTCTTGTCAAAAACGCTTATTTCTCCTTACCAGATTCACCTAGACTCAAAATTCTTTCATCATATTAATCTCTACATTCAGATGCATCTTTTTCACCCTGGTCTTATGCTCTAAAAATGTTTACTTTTGCCACAATTTCAGAGAAAAGCCAAACATCATAAAAAGTTTCACAGGCTTCAGAAATTATCAAATCTTCACCAAAATTCTCACAGACAATGTTTAGACAAAGCCTCACAAAAGTTATCAAAAGAATTTGGATACGTTGTTCCATTTCAGAGATATAGGCCAATAAAGTTCGACCACTCAGCCCATTTCTCCTATATCACCTATATTCCTATATGAGTAATTTTTTTTTCTTGGATAACAACCATACAACCATCATTAGGTGGATACCATTAACAGTGCACATTTTCAGATATGTACTCTTTTTTATAAAGCCCTTAATTCTATTGTCAAATGTATGCTAGGAATTTTCTTGATGTTGTGTGTTTGCCAACACACATTTTCACCATTTGAATGTGACTGCTCAATGTGTATGATTGTCAGTGGCTGAGTGGGATAATGCCTAGTGCTGGTGTTTGTTAGGTTGAGAGTTCGAATCCTGCTAGAGCTTTAGGCTCAAGAAACACATGCTATTGGTTATTGAAGATTCACACTATTGAACAGCACCTGAATGACATCAGACAATTAACATTCACACTCATTAGTTGCCAAGAATCAGAATGCCGACACACTCTATGACATATAGGGGAACTTCTTTGTTTACTATTTTTCCTTCATCATTAAGTCTATCATATTTATATTTCATCCATTACTGTTCTTCTCTACAAATGTCTAATTGTCCCAGAATTTCCAAACGTTTTCAGGTGTTCTCTTTCAGGAAAGCCCTTCATTTTATTGTCAAATGTATACTTGGAGTTTTTCTTGTGTGTTTACCAATACACATTTTCACCATGTGAATGTGACTGGCAAAGATGTAGGATTGACAGTGGCTTAGTGGGATAATGCCTTGTACTGGTCATCCTTATGTTGAGTGTTCAAATCCCACCTGAAGCATTAGTGTTAAAATACTGTTGGGTTGTGGAGGTTAGCATACTAGAATAGAATGCTGTTGGGTTGTGGAGGTTAGCACACTATAACATTACAGCATTACAGCTACTTGTCAATATGGACTTGTAGTGCAAGGCAAGTATAACTGTATAATTATACGCTGTTTATCTTATTGACTCCGACACAGAACCCACCACCACAAATACAATTCAATTCTGTGGGAAACACTGCCTTCCATTATCAAACCCTTCATCTTATCCACAACAAATAAATAGTCCTGTAGAATCAAGTATTGTTAGAATACTGTTGGGTTGTGGAGGTTAGCACACTATAATGTTACAGCACAGGGTAATCCTAATTTTATGCATCAAATTTATTCCAATCCAACTCAAAAGTTTTGAACGACACAAAGTGAAGGTTTTATCCAGATCAAAACCAAGAATAGATTATGTGATCTAATCCAATTTCAGGATCCTTGTTTCCCTTTGAACAACCCATTTTCAAGATTTGATCCAATCCGATAGCTGAAATCCGATAACCGAAATCCGATCACGTTTCTTTTGAACAATTGTGCCCAAACAATCAAAGCATATGTAAAACTAAAAAGCTATGCCATCATGTTCGTTTTGCTCGGACCCCGTAAATCACCGCTTGCGGTTATATTTGGGGGCCAAGCAGCGAAGCTGCGAAGGCACCCATTGTGTTTCTAGGATTTCTTATTATTGGGGGCCAAGCAGCGAAGCTGCGAAGGCACCCATTGTGTTTCTAGGATTTCTTATTATTATTATTCAACATCTTTCCTCTGCCATTGAAGTCTATGGCAGCCCATAGAACCGTCTGGTAAAAAGTTGTGAAATTTGGCACACTGATTAGGGACTGTCCCATGATTAATATCACCAAGTTTCATGATGGCACCTTAAGCACTCTAGCGCCACCAACAGGCCAAAGTTGGACATGCGTTCACGCACGTAACTTTTGACCCGTCAGTCCGATTTTCAAAAATGAGGTATTGCTGGAATCCTTGGACCATGCCGAGTTCAACGCACCCTATGACGTCATTTTCCGCCATGATGGATTTTCCGCCATTTTGGATTTCATCAAAATCACTTAAAATGTATCAGAGGTCACAAATTTTGTCCGATCGACACCAAACTTCAAAGTTATCATCTACACACCATGCCTCATTAATGCATTGCTTTTTGTCTCCGGAACTAAAACCGTTCGTGCGTAACAGCCAATCGAAATTTGTGGCGAAGCCGCCAAACAGGAAGTGAGCTCATATCTCAGCAACCCATTGATCTATCATAACCAAACTAAGTACATGCACTCAGGACCCAATCAGGGGGACGCTCAAGAAATCTGGTGACCTTTGACCTTTAGGGGGCGCTGTAATTAAGAAACATGCATTTTGGCCTGTAGCTGCAGTTGTGCTTAGAGTTAAAATGCACTAGTGGTGTCTGGTAATACTGTTGGAGGTCCAAAGGCTAACCCAAGCCAAATTGTGATGTCATCGTAATTGATTCGGCCGCCATATTGGGTTCAATCAAAAAAACTTACAAATTTTCGCAGGTCACAAATTTCAGCAGATCCTCACCAAAATTGGCAGAGACCATCTTCAGACCATGCCTTATCAGTGCATTGCTTTCTGGAACAATTGACAGAAGCATTCGGCTGTAACAGCCAATCGAAATTTGTGGCGAAGCCGCCAAACAGGAAGTGAGCTCATATCTCAGCAACCCTTGCATGTATCAAAGCCAAACTGGGTGCATGGACTCAAGACCCAATCAGGGGGACACTCAATAAATCTGGTGACTTTTGACCTCTAGGGGGCGCTGTAATTGAGAAACATGCCTTTTGGCCTGTAGCTGCTGATGCGCATTATTTTGCAATGGAGGTCAATGGCAGCCCATAGAACCGTCTGGCAAAAAGTTCTGACATTTGGCACACTGATTTAAGACAGTCTATTGATTCATGTCACCAAGTTTCATGTCGGCACCTCCCGCGCTCTAGCGCCACCAACAGGCCAAAGTTGGACTTGCGTTCACGCACGTAACTTCTGACCTGTTGACCCGATTGTCAAAAATGAGGTATCATTGGAATCCTTGGACCAAGCCGAGTTCAACGTACCCTATGTCGTCATTTTCCGCCATGATGGATTTTCCGCCATTTTGGATTTCATCAAAATCACTTAAAACGTATCAGAGGTCACAAATTTTGTCCGATCGACATCAATCTTTACATATATCATCTACAGACCATGCCTCATTAATGCATTGCTTTTTGTCTTCGGAACTAAAACCGTTCGCGCGTAACAGCCAATAGAAATTTGTGGCGAAGCCGCCAAACAGGAAGTGAGCTCATATCTCAGCAACCCATTGATCTATCATAACCAAACTTAGTCCATGGACTCAGGACCCAGTCAGGGGGACGCTCAAGAAATCTGGTTACCTTTGACCTCTAGGGGGCGCTATAATTAAGAAACATGCCTTTTGGCCTGTAGCTGCTGTTGTCCTTAGAATTAAAATGCACTAGTGGTATCAGGTAATACTGTTGGAGGTCCTTAGGCTGACCCAGCACAACTTGTGATGTCATCATAATTGATTCGGCCGTCATGTTGGATTTAATCAAAAACACGTACAAGATTTCGGAGGTCACAAATTTCAGCGGATCCTCACTAAAATTGGCAGAGACCATCTTCAGACCATGCCTTATCAGTGCGTTGCTTTCTGGAACAATTGACAGAAGCATTCGGCTGTAACAGCCAATCGAAATTTGCGGCAAAGCCGCCAAACAGGAAGTGAGCTCATATCTCAGCAACCCTTGCATGTATCAAAGCCAAACTGGGTGCATGGACTCAGGACCCAATCAGGGGGATGCTCAAGGAATCTGGTGACCTTTGACCTCTAGGGGGCGCTGTATTTAAGAAACATGCCTTTTGGCCTGAAGCTGCAGTTGTGCTTAGAATTAAAATGCACTAGTGGGTTCAGGTAATACTGTTGGACGTCCTTAGGCCAACCAAGGCCAACTTGTGATGTCATCATAATTGATTCGGACACCATGATAGATTTAATCAAAAACATCAAAAAGTTTTCACAGGTCGCAAATTTCATCTGATCTTCACCAACATTGGCACAGACCATCTTCAGACCATAGCCTATCAATATATTGCTCTCTGGAACAATTGACAAAAGCATTCGCCCGTAACAGCCAATCGAAATTAGTGGCGAAGCCGCCAAACAGGAAGTGAGCTCATATCTCAGCAACCCTGCCATGTATTATAACCAAACTTACTACATATATTCATGACCCCATTAGGAGGACGCTCAAAAAAATTGGTGACCTTTGACCTGTAGGGGGTGCTGCAATTAGCAATATTGCATTTTGATGTGTAGTTGTGTTTTATCAATCTTTTATTTTTTGATGTGAAACTGATGACAACATGTTCCATCCAGTTAATTCTAATGCGTGCGTGCAAGAGCAGGGTAGGGCAGGGCGGGGTAGGACGGGCTGGGGTGATTAGGTGGGGGGGGGGGCTGGCTGGTGGAGGCGGTGGCAATACTCAGCCCTGTTTCAGCCCTACAAAGTCAGTTATGTTTTGATGTGAAAGTTGTTGAAAGTGTTAATCGCGGATGCCTGCTGAGTTCTATCTTGTCGCCGTAGCTACTCCGGCCTATTCTGCTTGGCCCCCTCATTGCTGCTTGCAGCTATATTTAGGGGTCCGAGCAGCGTAGCTGCAGGAACCCTATTGTTTCTGTACCGTTCATTTTTTGGCCAAAATTCTGTAAAAGTCATACTGCAGCCTAAACCGTAACTCCAAAACTCTTGAAATTTTCAGGTATGGTTACCAGTACCCCCCTCTACCCATAACCCAAAATTTGGGGTACTGCACCCAAAGGTGGCGCTATTGAAAAAAAAAGTTAATTATGCTTATTTCTCCTTACCAGATTCACCTAGACTCAAAATTCTTTCAAAATATTAATCTCTAAACTCAGATGCATCTTTTTGGCCCTGGTCTTATGGTCTACAAATGTTTACTTTTTCCACAATTTCATGGAAAAGCCAAACATTATAAAAAGTTTCACACTCTTCAAAAATAATCGAATCTTCACCAAAATTCTCACAGACAATGTTTAGACCAAGCCTCACAAAAGTTATCGCTCAGAATTTTGATATTTTGTTCCATTTCAGAGATATAGGCCAATAAAGTTAGACCACTTAGGCCTTTTTTCCTAGATCACCTATATTCCTATAAACCGTAAGTCCTAGAAACTTGACATTTTCAAGTATTGTTACCAGTACCCCCCACTACCCATAACCCAAATTTGGGGTACTGCACCCAAAGGTGGCGCTCTTGTCAAAAACGCTTATTTCTCCTTACCAGATTCACCTAGACTCAAAATTATTTCATCATATTAATCTCTACATTCAGATGCATCTTTTTCACCCTGGTCTTATGCTCTAAAAATGTTTACTTTTGCCACAATTTCAGAGAAAAGCCAAGCATCATAAAAAGTTTCACAGGCTTCAAAAATTATCAAATCTTCACCAAAATTCTCACAGACAATGTTTAGACAAAGCCTCACAAAAGTTATCAAAAGAATTTGGATATGTTGTTCCATTTCAGAGATATAGGCTAATAAAGTTCGACCAATCAGCCCATTTCTCCTATATCACCTATATTCCTATATGAGTAATTTTTTTTTCTTGGATAACAACCATACAACCATCATTAGGTGGATACCATTAACAGTGCACATTTTCAGATATGTACTCTTTTTTATAAAGCCCTTAATTCTATTGTCAAATGTATGCTAGGAATTTTCTTGATGTTGTGTGTTTGCCAACACACATTTTCACCATTTGAATGTGACTGCTCAATGTGTATGATTGTCAGTGGCTGAGTGGGATAATGCCTAGTGCTGGTGTTTGTTAGGTTGAGAGTTCGAATCCTGCTAGAGCTTTAGGCTCAAGATGCACATGCTATTGGTTATTGAAGATTCACACTATTGAACAGCACCTGAATGACATCAGACAATTAACATTCACACTCATTAGTTGCCAAGAATCAGAATGCCGACACACTCTTTGACATATAGGGAAACTTCTTTGTTTACTATTTTTCCTTCATCATTAAGTCTATCATATTTATATTTCATCCATTACTGTTCTTCTCTATAAATGTCTAATTGCCCCAGAATATCCAAAAGTTTTCAGGTGTACTCTTTCAGGAAAGCCCTTCATTTTATTGTCAAATGTATACTTGGAGTTTTTCTTGTGTGTTTACCAACACACATTTTCACCATTTGAATGTGACTGCTGAATGTGTATGATTGTCAGTGGCAGAGTGGGATAATGCCTAGTGCCGGTGTTTGTTAGGTTGAGAGTTCGAATCCTGCTAGAGCTTTAGGCTCAAGATGCACATGCTATTGGTTATTGAAGATTCACACTATTGAACAGCACCTGAATGACATCAGACAATTAACATTCACACTCATTAGTTGCCAAGAATCAGAATGCCGACACACTCTATGACATATAGGGGAACTTCTTTGTTTACTATTTTTCCTTCATCATTAAGTCTATCATATTTATATTTCATCCATTACTGTTCTTCTCTATAAATGTCTAATTGCCCCAGAATATCCAAAAGTTTTCAGGTGTACTCTTTCAGGAAAGCCCTTCATTTTATTGTCAAATGTATACTTGGAGTTTTTCTTGTGTGTTTACCAACACACATTTTCACCATGTGAATGTGACTGCCTAATATGTCGGATTGTTAGTGGCTCAGAGGGATAATGCCTAGTGCTGGTGTTTGTTAGGTTGAGAGTTCAAATCCTGCTAGAGCTTGAAGCTCAAGATGCACATGCTATTGGTTATTGAAGATTGACACCATTGAACAGCACCTGAATGACATCAGGCAACACTCATTAGTTGCCAAGAATCAGAATGCCGACACACTCTATGACATATAGGGGAACTTCTTTGTTTACTATTTTTCCTTCATCATTAAGTCTATCATATTTATATTTCATCCATTACTGTTCTTCTCTATAAATGTCTAATTGCCCCAGAATATCCAAAAGTTTTCAGGTGTACTCTTTCAGGAAAGCCCTTCATTTTATTGTCAAATGTATACTTGGAGTTTTTCTTGTGTGTTTACCAACACACATTTTCACCATGTGAATGTGACTGCCTAATATGTCGGATTGTTAGTGGCTCAGAGGGATAATGCCTAGTGCTGGTGTTTGTTAGGTTGAGAGTTCAAATCCTGCTAGAGCTTTAGGCTCAAGATGCACATGCTATTGGTTATTGAAGAGTCACACCATTGAACAGCACCTGAATGACATCAGGCAATCGACATTCACACTCATTAGTTGCCAAGAATCAGAATGCCGACACTCGAAGACATATAGGGGAACTTCTTTGTTTACTATTTTTCCTTCATCATTAAGTCTATCATATTTATATTTCATCCATTACTGTTCTTCTCTACAAATGTCTAATTGTCACAGAATTTCCAAACGTTTTCAGGTGTTCTCTTTCAGGAAAGCCCTTCATTTTATTGTCAAATGTATACTTGGAGTTTTTCTTGTGTGTTTACCAATACACATTTTCACCATGTGAATGTGACTGGCAAAGATGTAGGATTGACAGTGGCTTAGTCGGATAATGCCTTGTACTGGTCATCCTTATGTTGAGTGTTCAAATCCCACCTGAAGCATTAGTGTTAAAATACTGTTGGGTTGTGGAGGTTAGCATACTAGAATAGAATGCTGTTGGGTTGTGGAGGTTAGCACACTATAACATTACAGCATGACAGCTACTTGTCAATATGGACTTGTAGTGCAAGGCAAGTATAACTGTATAATTATACGCTGTTTATCTTATTGACTCCGACACAGAACCCACCACCACAAATACAATTCAATTCTGTGGGAAACACTGCCTTCCATTATCAAACCCTTCATCTTATCCACAACAAATAAATAGTCCTGTAGAATCAAGTATTGTTAGAATACTGTTGGGTTGTGGAGGTTAGCACACTATAATGTTACAGCACAGGGTAATCCTAATTTTATGCATCAAATTTATTCCAATCCAACTCAAAAGTTTTGAACGACACAAAGTGAAGGTTTTATCCAGATCAAAACCAAGAATAGATTATGTGATCTAATCCAATTTCAGGATCCTTGTTTCCCTTTGAACAACCCATTTTCAAGATTTGATCCAATCCGATAGCTGAAATCCGGTAACTGAAATCCGATAACCGAAATCCGATCACGTTTCTTTTGAACAATTGTGCCCAAACAATCAAAGCATATGTAAAACTAAAAAGCTATGCCATCATGTTCATTTTGCTCGGACCCCGTAAATCACCGCTTGCGGTTATATTTAGGGGTCCGAGCAGCGTAGCTGCAGGAACCCTATTGTTTCTGTACCGTTCATTTTTTGGCCAAAATTCTGTAAAAGTCATACTGCAGCCTAAACCGTAACTCCAAAACTCTTGAAATTTTCAGGTATGGTTACCAGTACCCCCCTCTACCCATAACCCAAAATTTGGGGTACTGCACCCAAAGGTGGCGCTATTGAAAAAAAAAGTTAATTATGCTTATTTCTCCTTACCAGATTCACCTAGACTCAAAATTCTTTCAGAATATTAATCTCTAAACTCAGATGCATCTTTTTGGCCCTGGTCTTATGGTCTACAAATGTTTACTTTTTCCACAATTTCATGGAAAAGCCAAACATTATAAAAAGTTTCACACTCTTCAAAAATAATCGAATCTTCACCAAAATTCTCACAGACAATGTTTAGACCAAGCCTCACAAAAGTTATCGCTCAGAATTTTGATATTTTGTTCCATTTCAGAGATATAGGCCAATAAAGTTAGACCACTTAGGCCTTTTTTCCTAGATCACCTATATTCCTATAAACCGTAAGTCCTAGAAACTTGACATTTTCAAGTATTGTTACCAGTACCCCCCACTACCCATAACCCAAATTTGGGGTACTGCACCCAAAGGTGGCGCTCTTGTCAAAAACGCTTATTTCTCCTTACCAGATTCACCTAGACTCAAAATTCTTTCATCATATTAATCTCTACATTCAGATGCATATTTTTCACCCTGGTCTTATGCTCTAAAAATGTTTACTTTTGCCACAATTTCAGAGAAAAGCCAAACATCATAAAAAGTTTCACAGGCTTCAAAAATTATCAAATCTTCACCAAAATTCTCACAGACAATGTTTAGACAAAGCCTCACAAAAGCTATCAAAAGAATTTGGATACGTTGTTCCATTTCAGAGATATAGGCCAATAAAGTTCGACCACTCAGCCCATTTCTCCTATATCACCTATATTCCTATATGAGTAATTTTTTTTTCTTGGATAACAACCATACAACCATCATTAGGTGGATACCATTAACAGTGCACATTTTCAGATATGTACTCTTTTTTATAAAGCCCTTAATTCTATTGTCAAATGTATGCTAGGAATTTTCTTGATGTTGTGTGTTTGCCAACACACATTTTCACCATTTGAATGTGACTGCTCAATGTGTATGATTGTCAGTGGCTGAGTGGGATAATGCCTAGTGCTGGTGTTTGTTAGGTTGAGAGTTCGAATCCTGCTAGAGCTTTAGGCTCAAGATGCACATGCTATTGGTTATTGAAGATTCACACTATTGAACAGCACCTGAATGACATCAGACAAATAACATTCACACTCATTAGTTGCCAAGAATCAGAATGCCGACACACTCGAAGACATATAGGGGAACTTCTTTGTTTACTATTTTTCCTTCATCATTAAGTCTATCATATTTATATTTCATCCATTACTGTTCTTCTCTATAAATGTCTAATTGCCCCAGAATATCCAAAAGTTTTCAGGTGTACTCTTTCAGGAAAGCCCTTCATTTTATTGTCAAATGTATACTTGGAGTTTTTCTTGTGTGTTTACCAACACACATTTTCACCATTTGAATGTGACTGCTGAATGTGTATGATTGTCAGTGGCAGAGTGGGATAATGCCTAGTGCTGGTGTTTGTTAGGTTGAGAGTTCAAATCCTGCTAGAGCTTTAGGCTCAAGATGCACATGCTATTGGTTATTGAAGATTCACACTATTGAACAGCACCTGAATGACATCAGACAATTAACATTCACACTCATTAGTTGCCAAGAATCAGAATGCCGACACACTCTATGACATATAGGGGAACTTCTTTGTTTACTATTTTTCCTTCATCATTAAGTCTATCATATTTATATTTCATCCATTACTGTTCTTCTCTATAAATGTCTAATTGCCCCAGAATATCCAAAAGTTTTCAGGTGTATTTTTTCAGGAAAGCCCTTCATTTTATTGTCAAATATATACTTGGAGTTTTTCTTGTGTGTTTACCAACACACATTTTCACCATGTGAATGTGACTACCCAATACGTAGGATTGTCAGTGGCTCAGTGGGATAATGCCTAGTACTGGTGTTTGTTAGGTTGAGGGTTCGAATCCCCGGTAGTGCTTTAGGCTCTAGCTCGAATACTATTGGTTATTGAAGATTCACACCATTGAACAGCACCTGAATGACATCAGGCAATCAACATTCACACTCATCAGTTGCCAAGAATCAGAATGCCAAGACACTCTATGACATTCAGGGGAACTTCTTTGTTTACTATTTTTCCTTCATCATTAAGTCTATCATATTTATATTTAATCTATTAGTGTTCATCTCTACAAATGTCTAATCGCCCCTCCATGCTTGGAGTTTTTCTTGTGTGTTTACCAATACACATTTTCACCATGTGAATGTGACTGGCCAACATGTAGGATTGACAGTGGCTCAGTGGGATAATGCCTTGTACTGGTGATCCTTAGGTTGAGAGTTCAAATCCCACTTGAAGCATTAGTGAGTTGTGGATGTTAGCATACTACAATAGAATGCTGTTGGGTTGTGGAGGATAACACACTATAACATTACAGCTACTTGTCAATATGGACTTGTAGTGCAAGGCAAGTATTACTGTATAATTATAAGCTGTAGCCTATAATTATTTGTTATTCTTATAATATTTGTCATTTCTTATACATATTTAGTCGGCTCTTCCACTTGACAGAACAACTCTATATCGGTTAAGGATGTCACGCATGAAACAATGCTGCAGAAACATGAAAATACGACTTTGAGTTTAGTAGGCTATAATTTTCAGTTCCTGTTTATCTATTGCACAATGGGTAATAATTTAAAGGAATCATGTTGCAGTCTTGTAAATAGTGACCCTGCAAGATCCCTAGTCATTGCAAAATCATAGTCTGTGACTTAAAACTCTACTACTTGTCTTTAGATGTGAGAGGGTCTGAGACTGTAGTCTTTCAAAAATCTTTTCCAAATCTTTGCAAATCTTTCCAAAGTTTACCCGCTGGGAAACCCTGTAGCTCCGGAGCAGGGGCTCAGACCAGGATAAATTGTTTGCTCGCCCTCAGTTCGCTCTTTTGTTCATCTCAACCCAGCACTCCAGTGTGTCCTGCTCTGTGTGCGTCTTTGAGTTAACGTAAGTCATCACTTTAATCACCCTCACTATGACTTTTGTGATGTTTATCAGTTTGTAGAGTAGCTCTGCCATCATGTGTAAAGTTAAGGTCTTTGTTTGTTGGTTTGGTGTGTTGGAGTCCCATGTGAGAGATGATTAGGTGATGTTGGTTGACTTGGGATGTCAAGTATTGTTTAGTTGTACCTTATATAGCCATATGATTTCAGTTTATTGTTCAAATGTCAATTGGTTTGTTTGTGAGTTGGGATCTGTACTGATTTACCCCATTTCACTGATTACTCCATTTTCTGTTTGTTTCCTCTTTGATGCAGCACACATACAAGTAAAGAACAAAAGAACAGATGAATTGAAACTCAAATAAAGTTAACTTGTGTTGCACCGAAACCTGCCATCTCCGTGTCATCACTCCATACCATTGAGCCTTCTGAGTCACACCATTGAACAGCACCTGAATGACATCAGGCAATTAACATTCACACTCATTACACACTGCTGGTGTTTGTTAGGTTGAGAGTTCGAATCCTGCTAGAGCTTGAAGCTCAAGATGCACATGCTATTGGTTATTGAAGATTGACACCATTGAACAGCACCTGAATGACATCAGGCAATCAACATTCACACTCATTAGTTGCCAAGAATCAGAATGCCGACACACTCTATGACATATAGGGGAACTTCTTTGTTTACTATTTTTCCTTCATCATTAAGTCTATCATATTTATATTTCATCCATTACTGTTCTTCTCTATAAATGTCTAATTGCCCCAGAATATCCAAAAGTTTTCAGGTGTACTCTTTCAGGAAAGCCCTTCATTTTATTGTCAAATGTATACTTGGAGTTTTTCTTGTGTGTTTACCAACACACATTTTCACCATGTGAATGTGACTGCCTAATATGTCGGATTGTTAGTGGCAGAGTGGGATAATGCCTTGTGCTGGTGTTTTAGGTTGAGAGTTCGAATCCTGCTAGAGCTTTAGGCTCAAGATGCACATGCTATTGGTTATTGAAGAGTCACACCATTGAACAGCACCTGAATGACATCAGGCAATCAACATTCACACTCATTAGTTGCCAAGAATCAGAATGCCGACACACTCGAAGACATATAGGGGAACTTCTTTGTTTACTATTTTTCCTTCATCATTAAGTCTATCATATTTATATTTCATCCATTACTGTTCTTCTCTACAAATGTCTAATTGTCCCAGAATTTCCAAACGTTTTCAGGTGTTCTCTTTCAGGAAAGCCCTTCATTTTATTGTCAAATGTATACTTGGAGTTTTTCTTGTGTTTACCAATACACATTTTCACCATGTGAATGTGACTGGCAAAGATGTAGGATTGACAGTGGCTTAGTGGGATAATGCCTTGTACTGGTCATCCTTATGTTGAGTGTTCAAATCCCACCTGAAGCATTAGTGTTAAAATACTGTTGGGTTGTGGAGGTTAGCATACTATAATAGAATGCTGTTGGGTTGTGGAGGTTAGCACACTATAACATTACAGCATTACAGCTACTTGTCAATATGGACTTGTAGTGCAAGGCAAGTATAACTGTATAATTATACGCTGTTTATCTTATTGACTCCGACACAGAACCCACCACCACAAATACAATTCAATTCTGTGGGAAACACTGCCTTCCATTATCAAACCCTTCATCTTATCCACAACAAATAAATAGTCCTGTAGAATCAAGAATTGTTAGAATACTGTTGGGTTGTGGAGGTTAGCACACTATAATGTTACAGCACAGGGTAATCCTAATTTTATGCATCAAATTTATTCCAATCCAACTCAAAAGTTTTGAACGACACAAAGTGAAGGTTTTATCCAGATCAAAACCAAGAATAGATTATGTGATCTAATCCAATTTCAGGATCCTTGTTTCCCTTTGAACAACCCATTTTCAAGATTTGATCCAATCCGATAGCTGAAATCCGGTAACTGAAATCCGATAACCGAAATCCGATCACGTTTCTTTTGAACAATTGTGCCCAAACAATCAAAGCATATGTAAAACTAAAAAGCTATGCTATCATGTTCGTTTTGCTCGGACCCCGTAAATCACCGCTTGCGGTTATATTTAGGGGTCCGAGCAGCGTAGCTGCAGGAACCCTATTGTTTCTGTACCGTTCATTTTTTGGCCAAAATTCTGTAAAAGTCATACTGCAGCCTAAACCGTAACTCCAAAACTCTTGAAATTTTCAGGTATGGTTACCAGTACCCCCCTCTACCCATAACCCAAAATTTGGGGTACTGCACCCAAAGGTGGCGCTATTGAAAAAAAAAGTTAATTATGCTTATTTCTCCTTACCAGATTTACCTAGACTCAAAATTATTTCAGAATATTAATCTCTAAACTCAGATGCATCTTTTTGGCCCTGGTCTTATGGTCTACAAATGTTTACTTTTTCCACAATTTCATGGAAAAGCCAAACATTATAAAAAGTTTCACACTCTTCAAAAAGAATCGAATCTTCACCAAAATTCTCACAGACAATGTTTAGACCAAGCCTCACAAAAGTTATCGATCAGAATTTTGATATTTTGTTCCATTTCAGAAATATAGGCCAATAAAGTTAGACCACTTAGGCCTTTTTTCCTAGATCACCTATATTCCTATAAACCGTAAGTCCTAGAAACTTGACATTTTCAAGTATTGTTACCAGTACCCCCCACTACCCATAACCCAAATTTGGGGTACTGCACCCAAAGGTGGCGCTCTTGTCAAAAACGCTTATTTCTCCTTACCAGATTCACCTAGACTCAAAATTCTTTCATCATATTAATCTCTACATTCAGATGCATCTTTTTCACCCTGGTCTTATGCTCTAAAAATTTGTACTTTTCCCACAATTTCAGAGAAAAGCCAAACATCATAAAAAGTTTCACAGGCTTCAAAAATTATCAAATCTTCACCAAAATTCTCACAGACAATGTTTAGACAAAGCCTCACAAAAGTTATCAAAAGAATTTGGATACGTTGTTCCATTTCAGAGATATAGGCCAATAAAGTTCGACCACTCAGCCCATTTCTCCTATATCACCTATATTCCTATATGAGTAATTTTTTTTTCTTGGATAACAACCATACAACCATCATTGGGTGGATACCATTAACAGTGCACATTTTCAGATATGTACTCTTTTTTATAAAGCCCTTAATTCTATTGTCAAATGTATGCTAGGAATTTTCTTGATGTTGTGTGTTTGCCAACACACATTTTCACCATTTGAATGTGACTGCTCAATGTGTATGATTGTCAGTGGCTGAGCGGGATAATGCCTAGTGCTGGTGTTTGTTAGGTTGAGAGTTCGAATCCTGCTAGAGCTTTAGGCTCAAGATGCACATGCTATTGGTTATTGAAGAGTCACACTATTGAACAGCACCTGAATGACATCAGACAATTAACATTCACACTCATTAGTTGCCAAGAATCAGAATGCCGACACACTCTATGACATATAGGGGAACTTCTTTGTTTACTATTTTTCCTTCATCATTAAGTCTATCATATTTATATTTCATCCATTACTGTTCTTCTCTATAAATGTCTAATTGCCCCAGAATATCCAAAAGTTTTCAGGTGTATTTTTTCAGGAAAGCCCTTCATTTTATTGTCAAATGTATACTTGGAGTTTTTCTTGTGTGTTTACCAACACACATTATCACCATGTGAATGTGACTACCCAATAGGTCGGATTGTCAGTGGCTCAGTGGGATAATGCCTAGTGCTGGTGTTTGTTAGGTTGAGGGTTCGAATCCCTGGTAGTGCTTTAGGCTCTAGCTCGAATACTATTGGTTATTGAAGATTCACACCATTGAACAGCACCTGAATGACATCAGGCAATCAACATTCACACTCATCAGTTGCCAAGAATCAGAATGCCGAGACACTCTATGACATTCAGGGGAACTTCTTTGTTTACTATTTTTCCTTCATCATTAAGTCTATCATATTTATATTTAATCTATTAGTGTTCATCTCTACAAATGTCTAATCGCCCCTCCATGCTTGGAGTTTTTCTTGTGTGTTTACCAATACACATTTTCACCATGTGAATGTGACTGGGCAACATGTAGGATTGACAGTGGCTCAGTGGGATAATGCCTTGTTCTGGTGATCCTTAGGTTGAGAGTTCAAATCCCACTTGAAGCATTAGTGAGTTGTGGATGTTAGCATACTACAATAGAATGCTGATGGTTTGTGGAGGATAACACACTATAACATTACAGCTACTTGTCAATATGGACTTGTAGTGCAAGGCAAGTATTACTGTATAATTATAAGCTGTAGCCTATAATTATTTGTTATTCTTATAATATTTGTCATTTCTTATACATATTTAGTCGGCTCTTCCACTTGACAGAACAACTCTATATCGGTTAAGGATGTCACGCATGAAACAATGCTGCAGAAACATGAAAATACGACTTTGAGTTTAGTAGGCTATAATTTTCAGTTCCTGTTTATCTATTGCACAATGGGTAATAATTTAAAGGAATCATGTTGCAGTCTTGTAAATAGTGACCCTGCAAGATCCCTAGTCATTGCAAAATCATAGTCTGTGACTTAAAACTCTACTACTTGTCTTTAGATGTGAGAGGGTCTGAGACTGTAGTCTTTCAAAAATCTTTTCCAAATCTTTGCAAATATTTCCAAAGTTTACCCGCTGGGAAACCCTGTAGCTCCGGAGCAGGGGCTCAGACCAGGATAAATTGTTTGCTCGCCCTCAGTTCGCTCTTTTGTTCATCTCAACCCAGCACTCCAGTGTGTCCTGCTCTGTGTGCGTCTTTGAGTTAACGTAAGTCATCACTTTAATCACCCTCACTATGACTTTTGTGATGTTTATCAGTTTGTAGAGTAGCTCTGCAATCATGTGTAAAGTTAAGGTCTTTGTTTGTTGGTTTGGTGTGTTTGAGTCCCATGTGAGAGATGATTAGGTGATGTTGGTTGACTTGGGATGTCAAGTATTGTTTAGTTGTACCTTATATAGCCATATGATTTCAGTTTATTGTTCAAATGTCAATTGGTTTGTTTGTGAGTTGGGATCTGTACTGATTTACCCCATTTCACTGATTACTCCATTTTCTGTTTGTTTCCTCTTTGATGCAGCACACATACAAGTAAAGAACAAAAGAACCGATGAATTGAAACTCAAATAAAGTTAACTTGTGTTGCACCGAAACCTGCCATCTCCGTGTCATCACTCCATACCATTGAGCCTTCTGAGTCACACCATTGAACAGCACCTGAATGACATCAGGCAATTAACATTCACACTCATTACACACTGCTGGTGTTTGTTAGGTTGAGAGTTCGAATCCTGCTAGAGCTTGAAGCTCAAGATGCACATGCTATTGGTTATTGAAGATTGACACCATTGAACAGCACCTGAATGACATCAGGCAATTAACATTCACACTCATTAGTTGCCAAGAATCAGAATGCCGACACACTCTATGACATATAGGGGAACTTCTTTGTTTACTATTTTTCCTTCATCATTAAGTCTATCATATTTATATTTCATCCATTACTGTTCTTCTCTATAAATGTCTAATTGCCCCAGAATATCCAAAAGTTTTCAGGTGTACTCTTTCAGGAAAGCCCTTCATTTTATTGTCAAATGTATACTTGGAGTTTTTCTTGTGTGTTTACCAACACACATTTTCACCATGTGAATGTGACTGCCTAATATGTCGGATTGTTAGTGGCTCAGAGGGATAATGCCTAGTGCTGGTGTTTGTTAGGTTGAGAGTTCGAATCCTGCTAGAGCTTTAGGCTCAAGATGCACATGCTATTGGTTATTGAAGAGTCACACCATTGAACAGCACCCGAATGACATCAGGCAATCAACATTCACACTCATTAGTTGCCAAGAATCAGAATGCCGACACACTCGAAGACATATAGGGGAACTTCTTTGTTTACTATTTTTCCTTCATCATTAAGTCTATCATATTTATATTTCATCCATTACTGTTCTTCTCTACAAATGTCTAATTGTCCCAGAATTTCCAAACGTTTTCAGGTGTTCTCTTTCAGGAAAGCCCTTCATTTTATTGTCAAATGTATACTTGGAGTTTTTCTTGTGTGTTTACCAATACACATTTTCACCATGTGAATGTGACTGGCAAAGATGTAGGATTGACAGTGGCTTAGTGGGATAATGCCTTGTACTGGTCATCCTTATGTTGAGTGTTCAAATCCCACCTGAAGCATTAGTGTTAAAATACTGTTGGGTTGTGGAGGTTAGCATACTAGAATATAATGCTGTTGGGTTGTGGAGGTTAGCACACTATAACATTACAGCATTACAGCTACTTGTCAATATGGACTTGTAGTGCAAGGCAAGTATAACTGTATAATTATACGCTGTTTATCTTATTGACTCCGACACAGAACCCACCACCACAAATACAATTCAATTCTGTGGGAAACACTGCCTTCCATTATCAAACCCTTCATCTTATCCACAACAAATAAATAGTCCTGTAGAATCAAGTATTGTTAGAATACTGTTTGGTTGTGGAGGTTAGCACACTATAATGTTACAGCACAGGGTAATCCTAATGTTATGCATCAAATTTATTCCAATCCAACTCAAAAGTTTTGAACGACACAAAGTGAAGGTTTTATCCAGATCAAAACCAAGAATAGATTATGTGATCTAATCCAATTTCAGGATCCTTGTTTCCCTTTGAACAACCCATTTTCAAGATTTGATCCAATCCGATAGCTGAAATCCGGTAACTGAAATCCGATAACCGAAATCCGATCACGTTTCTTTTGAACAATTGTGCCCAAACAATCAAAGCATATGTAAAACTAAAAAGCTATGCCATCATGTTCGTTTTGCTCGGACCCCGTAAATCACCGCTTGCGGTTATATTTATTATTATTATTACACATCTTTCCGCTGCCATTGAAGTCTATGGCAGCCCATAGAACCGTACAGTAAAAAGTTGTGAAATTTGGCACATACATTCCATACATTCCCATATTCCATTTCACAAATTTTCAAGTCTGAACCCCAGGCAGTCTAGCGCCACCAATGGGTCAAAGTTGCCATTGCATCCATGCACTTAACTTTTGAACCGTATGTCCAATTTTGAACATCCATATACAGTTGGAACCCCTGGACTGACCTGAGTTCACTAACTCCTATTACGTTACTTTCCGCCATATTGGACCTCCGCCATATTGTATTTCATCAAAAACACTTAAAAGTTTTCACAGGTCACAAACTTCATCCAATTTTCACGAAACTTCACACAGATGATCTTCAGACCATGCTTCATAATTGCATTGCCTTTGACACCCATACTCACAACTGGTCGCCTGTCACGACCAATCAAAATTGGCGGCGAAGCCGCCAAACAGGAAGTGAACTCAGATCTCAGCAAGGCTTTCACATATCAAAACCAAACTCACTACATGGGCTCAGGACCCAATTAGGAGGAGGCTCAATAAATTTGATGACTTTTGACCTACAGGTGGCGCTATAATTAACAAAAGTACGTTTTGGCCTCTATGGGGTGATGTGTTTGAAATTAAAACATATTAGTTATCTCTGTTAATATTTTGGGAGGGCCTTAGGCTGACACATATCAACTTTTGACATTAACATAATTGATTGGACTGCCATATTGGATTTCATCAAAAACACTTAAAAGTTTTCACAGGTCACAAATTTCATCCAATTTTCACGAAACTTGGCACAGATGATCTTCAGACCATGCCTCACAAACGCATTGCTTTTTGTACCTTTATTCAGAACAGGTCAGCCGTGACGACCAATCGAAATTGGCGGCAAAGCCTTCAAACAGGAAGTGAACTGTTATCTCCGCCAAGCTTTCACATATCAAAACCAAACTTGGTACATGGGCTCAGAACCCAATTAGGAGAAGGCTCAATACATTTCGTGACTTTTGACCACTATGGGGGCGCTATAATCACAGGAAGTAGGCTCATATCTCAACAACACTTTCACATATCAAAACCAAACTTGGTATATGGACTTGGGACCCCATCCTGTGGACACACAATCAATTTGGTGACCTTTGACCACTAAGGGGGCGCTAGAGTTACAGGAAGTTAGCTCCAATCTCAGCAACGCTTTCACATATCAATACCAAACTTGGTTCATAGACTTGGGACCCCATCCTGAGGACACACAAAACATTTGGTGTACTTTGACCACTAGAGGCGCTATAATTAGCAATACTTTCTCATATCAACCTCAAACTTGGTACGTGGACTCGTGGTCACAACCTGAGGACGCACAATACATTTGGTGACTTTTGACCACTAGGGGTGCCATAATTAGCAAGACTTTCTCGTATCAACACCAAACTTGGTACGTGGACTCATGAACACATCCTGAATAGCTACAATACATTTGGTGTCTTTTGACCACTAGGGAAAACTATGACATGAATTAGGCTCAAATCTTACGCTTTCATGGATTGAAATCAAACTTTGTACATGGACTCAAGACCCAATCCCAATCCAGTCCAATTCAATCCAATCCAATCAACAATCACATGAAGTAGGCTCATATCTCAGCAATCCCAATCCAATCCAGTCCAATTCAATCCAATCCAATCAACCATCACATGAAGTAGGCTCATATCTCAGCAATCCCAATCCAATCCAATCAAATCCAATCCAGTCCAATCCAATCCAGTCCAGTACAATCCAATTAAATCCAATCCAATCGACAATCACATGAAGTAGTCTCATATCTCAGTAATCCCAATCCAGTCCAATCAAATCCAATCCAGTCCAATCCAATCCAATCCAGTCCAATTAAATCCAATCCAATGAACAATCATATGAAGTAGGCTCATATCTCTACAATCCCAATCCCAATACAGTCCAGTCCAATCCAATCCAGTCCAGTCCTGTCCAATTCAGTCCAGTCCAATCCCAATCCAATCCAATCCAATCCAGTCCAATCCAATCCAGTCCAGTCCAGTCCAGTCCTGTCCAATTCAGTCCAGTCCAATCCCAATCCAATCCAATCCAGTCCATTCCATTCCATTCCATTCCATTCCATTCCAATCCAATCCAATCCAATCCAGTCCTGTCCAATTCAGTCCAGTCCAATCCAATCCAGTCCAGTCCTGTCCAATTCAGTCCAGTCCAATCCCAATCCAATCCAATCCAGTCCAGTCCAGTCCAGTCCAATCCAATCCAGTCCTGTCCAATTCAGTCCAGTCCAATCCCAATCCAATCCAATCCATTCCATTCCATTCCATTCCATTCCATTCCAGTCCAATCCAATCCAATCCAGTCCTGTCCAATTCAGTCCAATCCAATCCAGTCCAGTCCTGTCCAATTCAGTCCAGTCCAATCCCAATTCAATCCAGTCAAGTCCAGTCCAGTCCAATCCAATCCAGTCCAGTCCAGTCCAGTCCAGTCCAGTCCTGTCCAATTCAGTCCAGTCCAATCCCAATCCAATCCAATCCATTCCATTCCAGTCCAATCCAATCCAATCCAATCCAATCCAGTCCAGTCCAGTACAATCCAATCCAATCCAATCCAGTCCAGTCCAGTCCAATTCAATCCAAACCAATCCAATCCAATCCAATCCAATCAACAATCACATGAAGTAGTCTCATATCTCAGCAATCCCAATCCAGTCCAATCAAATCCAATATAGTCCAGTCCAGTCCAATCCAATCCAATCCAGTCCAGCCCAATTAAATCCAATCTATTCAACAATCACATGAAGTAGGCTCATATCTCTGCAATCCCAATCCCAATCCAGTCCAGTCCAATCCAGTCCAGTCCAGTCCAGTCCAATCCAATCCAGTCCAGTCCTGTCCAATTCAGTCCAGTCCAGTCCAATCCCAATCCAATCCAATCCAATCCAATCCAGTCCAATCCAATCCAATCCAATCCAATCCAATCCAGTCCAGCCCAATTAAATCCAATCTAATCAACAATCACATGAAGTAAGCTCATATCTCTGCAATCCCAATCCCAATCCAGTCCAGTCCAGTCCAATCCAGTCCAGTCCAGTCCAGTCCAATCCAATCCAGGCCTCTCCAATTTAGTCCAGTCCAGTCCAATCCCAATCCAATCCAATTCAATCCAATCCAATCAACAATCACTTGAAGTAGGCTAATATCTCAGCAATCCCATTCCAATCCAGTCCATTCCAATCCAGACTTGTCTAGTCTATCTTAGTCTAGTCCAGTCCAATCCCAACTTCTGCTTATTTGCTTGGCCCCCACATTGCTGCTTGCAGCTATATTTGGGGGCCAAGCAGCGAAGCTGCGCGGCAACCCATAGTGATTCTACCTTTTCTTATTATTATTATTACACATCTTTCCGCTGCCATTGAAGTCTATGGCAGCCCATAGAACCGTACAGTAAAAAGTTTTGAAATTTGGCACATTCATTCCATACATTCCCATATTCCATTTCACAAATTTTCAAGTCTGAACCCCAGGCAGTCTAGCGCCACCAATGGGTCAAAGTTGGCGTTGCATCCATGCACTTAACTTTTGAACCGTATGTCCAATTTTGAACATTGATAAATAGTTGGAACCCCTTGACGGACCTGAGTTCAATGACTCCTATTACGTTACTTTCCGCCATATTGTACCTCCGCCATATTGGATTTCATCAAAAACACTTAAAAGTTTTCATAGGTCACAAACTTCATCCAATTTTCACGAAACTTGACACAGATGATCTTCAGACCATGTCTCATAATTGCATTGCCTTTGACACCCATACTCACAACTGGTCGCCAGTCACGACCAATCAAAATTGGCGGCGAAGCCGCCAAACAGGAAGTGAAATCAGATCTCGGCAAGGCTTTCACATATCAAAACCAAACTCACTACATGGGCTCAGGACCCAATTAGGAGGAGGCTCAATAAATTTCATGACTTTTGACCTACAGGTGGCGCTATAATTAAAAAAACTACGTTTTGGCCTGTATGGGGTGATGTGTTTGAAATTAAAACATATTAGTGATCTCTGTTAATACTTTGGGAGGTCCTTAGGCTGTCCCATATCAACTTTTGACATTAACATAATTGATTGGACCGCCATATTGGATTTCATCAAAAACACTTAAAAGTTTTCACAGGTCACAAACTTCATCCAATTTTCACGAAACTTGACACAGATGATCTTCAGACCATGTCTCATAATTGCATTGCATTTCACACCCATACTCACAAATGGTCGCCAGTCACGACCAATCAAAATTGGTGGCGAAGCCGCCAAAGAGGAAGTGAACTCAGATTTCGGCAAGGCTTTCACATATCAAAACCAAACTCGGTACATGGGCTCAGGACCCAATTAGGAGAATGCTCAATAAATTTGATGACTTTTGACCTACAGGTGGCGCTATAATTAATAAAAGTACGTTTTGGCCTCTATGGGGTGATGTGTTTGAAATTAAAACATATTAGTTATCTCTGTTAATACTTTGGGAGGGCCTTAGGCTGACACATATCAACTTTTGACATTAACATAATTGATTGGACCGCCATATTGGATTAAATCAAAAACCTTTAAAAGTTTTCACAGGTCACAAATTTCATCCATTTTTCACGAAACTTGGCACAGATGATCTTCAGACCATGTCTCACAAACGCATTGCTTTTTTGACCTTTATTCAAAACAGGTCGGCCGTGACGACCAATCAAAATTGAAAAGCCACCAATCAGGAAGTGAACTGTTATCTCAGCCAAGATTTCATGTATCAAAACCAAACTCGGTACATGGGCTCAGGACCCAATTAGGAGAAGGCTCAATAAATTTGGCGACTTTTGACCACTATGGGGGCGCTATAATCACAGGAAGTAGGCTCATATCTCAGCAACACTTTCACATATCAAAACCAAACTTGGTATATGGACTTGGAACTCCTCCCTGAGGACACACAATCAATTTGGTGACCTTCGACCACTAGGGGGGCGCTAGAGTTACAGGAAGTTAGCTCCTATCTCAGCAACGCTTTCACATATCAAAACCAAACTTGGTTCATAGACTTGGGACCCCATCCTGAGGACACACAAAACATTTGGTGTACTTTGACCACTAGAGGCGCTATAATTAGCAATACTTTCTCGTATCAACCTCAAACTTGGTACGTGGACTCGTGGTCACAACCTGAGGACGCACAATACATTTGGTGACTTTTGACCACTAGGGGTGCTATAATTAGCAAGACTTTCTCGTATCAACACCAAACTTGGTACGTGGACTCATGAACACATCCTGAATAGCTACAATACATTTGGTGTCTTTTGACCACTAGGGAAAACTATGACATGAATTAGGCTCATATCTTACTAACGCTTTCATGGATTGAAACCAAACTTTGTACATGGACTCAAGACCCAATCCCAATCCAATCCAGTCCAATTCAATCCAATCCAATCCAATCAACAATCACATGAAGTAGGCTCACATCTCAGCAATCCCAATCTAATCCAGTCCAATTCAATCCAATCCAATCAACAATCACTTGAAGTAGGCTCATACCTCAGCAATCCCAATCCAATCCAGTCCATTCCAATCCAATCCAGTCTTGTCCAATTCAGTCCAGTCCAATCCCAATCCAATCCAATCCAGTCCATCCCAATCCAATCCAGTCCAGTCCAATTCAATCCAATCCAATCCAATCAACAGTCACATGAAGTAAGATCATATCTCAGTAATCCCAATCCAGTCCAATCAAATCCAATCCATTCAAGTCCAATCCATTCCAATCCAGTCCAGTACAATCCAATCCAGTCCAATTCCATCCAATCCAATCAACGATCACATAAAGTAGTCTCATATCTCAGCAATCCCAATCCAGTCCAATCAAATCCAATCCAACCCAGTCCATTACAATCCAATCCAGTCTTGTCCAATTCAGTCCAGTCCAATCCCAATCCAATCCAATCCAGTCCAATTCAATCCAATCCAATCCAATCCAATCCAATCAACAATCACATGAAGTAAGATCATATCTCAGTAATCCCAATCCAGTCCAATCAAATCCAATCCATTCAAGTCCAATCCAGTCCAATCCATTCCAATCCAGTCCAGTACAATCCAATCCAGTCCAATTCCATCCAATCCAATCAACGATCGATCACATGAAGTAGTCTCATATCTCAGCAATCCCAATCCAGTCCAATCAAATCCAATCCAATCCAGTCCAGTCCAGTCCAATCAAGTCCAGTCCAGTCCAGTCCAGTCCAGTCCATTCCATTCCAATCCAATCCTGTCCAATTCAGTCCAGTCCAATCCCAATCCATTTCAATCCAGTCCAATTCAATCCAATCCAATCAACAATCACTTGAAGTAGGCTCATATCTCAGCAATCCCAATCCAATCCAATCCAGTCCATTCCAATCCAATCCTGTCCAGTCCAGTCCAGTCCAGTCCAGTCCAGTCCAGTCCAATCCAATCCAATCTAATCCAGTCCAATTCAATCCAATGCAATGCAATTCAGTCCAGTCCAGTCTAGTCCAGTAAAGACCAGTCCAGTCCATTCCATTCCATTCCATTCCAATCCAATCCTGTCCAATTCAGTCCAGTCCAATCCCAACTTCTGCTTATTTGCTTGGCCCCCACATTGCTGCTTGCAGCTATATTTATTATTATTACACATCTTTCCGCTGCCATTGAAGTCTATGGCAGCCCATAGAACCGTACAGTAAAAAGTTGTGAAATTTGGCACATTCATTCCATACATTCCCATATTCCATTTCACAAATTTTCAAGTCTGAACCCCAGGCAGTCTAGCGCCACCAATGGGTCAAAGTTGGCGTTGCATCCATGCACTTAACTTTTGAACCGCATGTCCAATTTTGAACATCGATATACAGTTGGAACCCCTAGACGGACCTAAGTTCAATAACTCCTATTACGGTACTTTCCGCCATATTGGACCTCCGCCATATTGTATTTCATCAAAAACACTTAAAAGTTTTCACAGGTCACAAACTTCATCCAATTTTCACGAAACTTGGCACAGATGATCTTCAGACCATGTCTCATAATTGCCTTGCTTTTGACACCCATACTCACAACTGGTCACCAGTCACGACCAATCAAAATTGGCGGCGAAGCCGCCAAACAGGAAGTGAACTCAGATCTCAGCAAGGCTTTCATATATCAAAACCAAACTCACTACATGGGCTCAGGACCCAATTAGGAGGAGGCTCAATACATTTCATGACTATTGACCTACAGGTGGCGCTATAATTACCAAAACTACGTTTTGGCCTGTATGGGGTGATATGTTTGAAATTAAAACATATTAGTTATCTCTATTCATACTTTGGGAGGTCCTTAGGCTGTCACATATCAACTTTTGACATTAACATAATTGATTGGACCGCCATATTGGATTTCATCAAAAACACTTAAAAGTTTTCACAGGTCACAAACTTCATCCAATTTTCACGAAACTTCACACAGATAATCTTCAGACCATGTCTCATAATTGCATTGCCTTTGACACCCATACTCAAAACTGGTCGCCAGTCACGACCAATCAAAATTGGCGGCAAAGCCGCCGAACAGGAAGTGAACTCAGATCTCGGCAAGGCTTTCACATATCAAAACCAAACTCAGTACATGGGCTCAGGACCCAATTAGGAGGAGGCTCAATAAATTTGATGACTTTTGACCTACAGGTGGCGCTATAATTAACAAAAGTACGTTTTGGCCTCTATGGGGTGATGTGTTTGAAATTAAAACATATTAGTTATCTCTGTTAATACTTTGGGAGGGCCTTAGGCTATAACATATCAACTTTTGACATTAACATAATTGATTGGACCGCCATATTGGATTTAATCAAAAACCTTTAAAAGTTTTCACAGGTCACAAATTTCATCCATTTTTCACGAAACTTGGCACAGATGATCTTCAGACCATGTCTCACAAACGCATTGCTTTTTTGACCTTTATTCAAAACAGGTCGGCCGTGACGACCAATCAAAATTGAAAAGCCGCCAATCAGGAAGTGAACTGTTATCTCAGCCAAGATTTCATGTATCAAAACCAAACTCGGTACATGGGCTCAGGACCCAATTAGGAGAAGGCTCAATAAATTTAGCGACTTTTGACCACTATGGGGGCGCTATAATCACAGGAAGTAGGCTCATATCTCAGCAACACTTTCACATATCAAAACCAAACTTGGTATATGGACTTGGAACCCCTCCCTGAGGACACACAATCAATTTGGTGACCTTTGACCACTAGGGGGGCGCTAGAGTTACAGGAAGTTAGCTCCTATCTCAGCAACGCTTTCACATATCAAAACCAATCTTGGTTCATAGACTTGGGACCCCATCCTGAGGACACACAAAACATTTGGTGTACTTTGACCACTAGGGGCGCTATAATTAGCAATACTTTCTCGTATCAACCTCAAACTTGGTACGTGGACTCGTGGTCACAACCTGAGGACGCACAATACATTTGGTGACTTTTGACCACTAGGGTGCTATAATTAGCAAGACTTTCTCGTATCAACACCAAACTTGGTACGTGGACTCATGAACACATCCTGAATAGCTACAATACATTTGGTGTCTTTTGACCACTAGGGAAAACTATGACATGAATTAGGCTCATATCTTACTAACGCTTTCATGGATTGAAACCAAACTTTGTACATGGACTCAAGACCCAATCCCAATCCAATCAAGTCCAATTCAATCCAATCCAATCAACAATCACATGAAGTAGGCTCATATCTCAGCAATCCCAATCTAATCCAGTCCAATTCAATCCAATCCAATCAACAATCACTTGAAGTAGGCTCATATCTCAGCAATCCCAATCCAATCCAGTCCATTCCAATCCAATCCAGTCTTGTCCAATTCAGTCCAGTCCAATCCCAATCCAATCCAATCCAGTCCATCCCAATCCAATCCAATCCAGTCCAATTCAATCCAATCCAATCCAATCAACAGTCACATGAAGTAAGATCATATCTCAGTAATCCCAATCCAGTCCAATCAAATCCAATCCATTCAAGTCCAATCCAGTCCAATCCATTCCAATCCAGTCCAGTACAATCCAATCCAGTCCAATTCCATCCAATCCAATCAACGATCACATGAAGTAGTCTCATATCTCAGCAATCCCAATCCAGTCCAATCAAATCCAATCCAATCCAGTCCATTCCAATCCAGTCTTGTCCAATTCAGTCCAGTCCAATCCCAATCCAATCCAATCCAGTCCAATTCAATCCAATCCAATCCAATCCAATCAACAATCACATGAAGTAAGATCATATCTCAGTAATCCCAATCCAGTCCAATCAAATCCAATCCATTGAAGTCCAATCCAGTCCAATCCATTCCAATCCAGTCCAGTACAATCCAATCCAATCCAGTCCAATTCCATCCAATCCAATCAACTATCAAATGAAGTAGTCTCATATCTCAGCAATCCCAATCCAGTCCAATCAAATCCAATCCAATCCAGTCCATTCCAATCCAATCCAGTCTTGTCCAATTCAGTCCAGTCCAATCCCAATCCCAATCCAATTCAATCCAGTCCAGTCCATCCCAATCCAATCCAATCCAATCCAGTCCAATTCAATCCAATCCAATCCAATCAACAGTCACATGAAGTAAGATCATATCTCAGTAATCCCAATCCAGTCCAATCAAATCCAATCCATTCAAGTCCAATCCAGTCCAATCCATTCCAATCCAGTCCAGTACAATCCAATCCAGTCCAATTCCATCCAATCCAATCAACGATCACATGAAGTAGTCTCATATCTCAGCAATCCCAATCCAGTCCAATCAAATCCAATCCAATCCAGTCCATTCCAATCCAGTCTTGTCCAATTCAGTCCAGTCCATTCCATTCCAATCCAATCCTGTCCAATTCAGTCCAGTCCAATCCCAATCCATTTCAATCCAGTCCAATTCAATCCAATCCAATGAACAATCACTTGAAGTAGGCTCATATCTCAGCAATCCCAATCCAATCCAGTCCATTCCAATCCAATCCAGTCCTGTCCAGTCCAGTCCAGTCCAATCCAATCCAATCCAATCCAATCTAATCCAGTCCAATTCAATCCAATGCAATTCAGTCCAGTCCAGTCCAGTCTAGTCCAGTCCAGTCCAGTCCAGTCCATTCCATTTCAATCCAATCCTGTCCAATTCAGTCCAGTCCAATCCCAATCCATTTCAATCCAGTCCAATTCAATCCAATCCAATCAACAATCACTTGAAGTAGGCTCATATCTCAGCAATCCCAATCCAATCCAGTCCATTCCAATCCAATCCAGTCCTGTCCAGTCCAGTCCAGTCCAGTCCAGTCCAGTCCAGTCCATTCCATTCCATTCCAATCCTGTCCAATTCAGTCCAGTCCAATCCCAATCCATTTCAATCCAGTCCAATTCAATCCAATCCAATGAACAATCACTTGAAGTAGGCTCATATCTCAGCAATCCCAATCCAATCCAATCCAATCCAGTCCATTCCAATCCAATCCAGTCCTGTCCAGTCCAGTCCAATCCAATCCAATCCAATCTAATCCAGTCCAATTCAATCCAATGCAATTCAGTCCAGTCCAGTCCAGTCTAGTCCAGTCCAGTCCAGTCCAGTCCATTCCATTTCAATCCAATCCTGTCCAATTCAGTCCAGTCCAATCCCAATCCATTTCAATCCAGTCCAATTCAATCCAATCCAATCAACAATCACTTGAAGTAGGCTCATATCTCAGCAATCCCAATCCAATCCAGTCCATTCCAATCCAATCCAGTCCTGTCCAGTCCAGTCCAGTCCAGTCCAGTCCAGTCCATTCCATTCCATTCCAATCCAATCCTGTCCAATTCAGTCCAGTCCAATCCCAATCCATTTCAATCCAGTCCAATTCAATCCAATCCAATGAACAATCACTTGAAGTAGGCTCATATCTCAGCAATCCCAATCCAATCCAATCCAATCCAGTCCATTCCAATCCAATCCAGTCCTGTCCAGTCCAGTCCAGTCCAATCCAATCCAATCCAATCTAATCCAGTCCAATTCAATCCAATGCAATTCAGTCCAGTCCAGTCCAGTCTAGTCCAGTCCAGTCCAGTCCAGTCCATTCCATTTCAATCCAATCCTGTCCAATTCAGTCCAGTCCAATCCCAATCCATTTCAATCCAGTCCAATTCAATCCAATCCAATCAACAATCACTTGAAGTAGGCTCATATCTCAGCAATCCCAATCCAATCCAGTCCATTCCAATCCAATCCAGTCCTGTCCAGTCCAGTCCAGTCCAGTCCAGTCCAGTCCAGTCCATTCCATTTCAATCCAATCCTGTCCAATTCAGTCCAGTCCAATCCCAATCCATTTCAATCCAGTCCAATTCAATCCAATCCAATCAACAATCACTTGAAGTAGGCTCATATCTCAGCAATCCCAATCCAATCCAGTCCATTCCAATCCAATCCAGTCCTGTCCAGTCCAGTCCAGTCCAGTCCAGTCCAATCCAATCCAATCCAATCTAATCCAGTCCAATTCAATCCAATGCAATTCAGTCCAGTCCAGTCTAGTCCAGTCCAGCCTTGTCTAGTCTAGTTTAGTCTAGTCCAGTCCAATCCCAACTTCTGCTTATTTGCTTGGCCCCCACATTGCTGCTTGCAGCTATATTTATTATTATTCCGCCATGGAAGTCTATGGCAGCCCATAGAACCGTCTGGTGAAAAGTTGTGAAATTTGGCACACTGATTGAGGACAGTCTCATGAATAATTTCACCAAGTTTCATACCGGCACCTTGAGCACTCTAGCGCCACCAACAGGCCAAATTTGGACATGCGTTCACGCACGTAACTTTTGACCCGTATGGCCAATTGTCAAAAATGAGATATCGTTGGAATCCTTTGACCAAGCCGAGTTCAACGCACCCTATGACGTCATTTTCCGCCATGATGGATTTTCCGCCATTTTGGATTTAATCAAAAACACTAAAAAGTTTTCACAGGTCACAAATTTTGTCCGATCGTCACCAAACTTGACACACATGATCTTCAGACCAAGCCTCACAAAAGATACTCCTTTTCGTCTTCGGAACTAAAACCGTTCGCACGTTACAGCCAATCAAAAATTACGGCGAAGCCACCAAACAGGAAGTGAGCTCATATCTCAGCAAACCATTAATCTATCATAACCAATCTTTGTACATGGACTCAGGACCCAATCAGGGGGACGCTCAAGAAATCTGGTGACCTTTGACCTCTAGGGGGCGCTGTAATTTAGAAACATGCCTTTTGGCCTGTAGCTGATGTTGTGCTTAGAATTAAAACACACTAGTGGTGTCTGGTAATACTGTTGGAGGTCCTTAGGCCGACCCAAGCCAACTTGTGATGTCATCGTAATTGATTCGGCCGCCATATTGGATTTAATCAAAAACACTACAAAGTTTTCACAGGTCACAAATTTTGTCCGATCGTCACCAAACCTGACACACATGATCTTCAGACTAAGCCTAAAAATATATACTCCTTTTCGTCTTCGGAACTAAAACAGTTCGCGCGTAACAGCCAATCGAAATTTGCGGCGACGCCGCCAAACAGGAAGTGAGCTCATATCTCAGCAACCCATAAATCTATCATAACCAAACTTAGTACATGGACTCAGGACCCAATTAGGGGCACGCTCAAGAAATCTGGTGACCTTTAACCTCTAGGGGGCGCTGTAATTAAGAAACATGCCTTTTGGCCTGTAACTGCAGTTGTGCTTAGAATTAAAAAGCACTAGTGGTAACTGGTAATGCTGTTGGAGGTCCTTAGGCCGACCCAAGCCAACTTGTGATGTCATCGTAATTGATTCGGCCGCCATATTGGATTTAATCAAAAACACGTACAAGTTTTCGCAGGTCACAAATTTCAGCGGATCCTCACCAAAATTGGCAGAGACCATCTTCAGACCATGCCTTATCAGTGCATTGCTTTCTGGAACAATTGACAGAAGCATTCGCCCGTAACAGCCAATCGAAATTGGTGGTGAAGCCGCCAAACAGGAAGTGAGCTCATATCTCAGCAACCCTGCCATGTATCATAACCAAACTTACTACATGGATTCATGACCCCATTAGGAGGACGCTCAAAAACTTTGGTGACCTTTGACCTGTAGGGGGTGCTGCAATTAGCAATATTGCATTTTGATCTGTAGTTGCTGATGTGTTTTATTGATCTTTTACTTTTTGATGTGAAACTGATGACAACATGTTCCATCCAGTTCATTCTAATGCGTGCGTGCATGCAAGGGCGGGGCAGGACGGGGTGGGACGGGCAGGGGTGATTAGGTGAGGGGGGCTGGCTGGCGGAGGCGGTGGCAATACTCAGCCCTGTTTCAGCCCTACAAAATCAGCTATGTTTTGATGTGACACTTGTTGAAAGTGTTGATCGCGGGTGTCTGCTGAGTTCTATCTTGTCGCCGTGGCTACTCCGGCCTATTCTGCTTGGCCCCCTCATTGCTGCTTGCAGCTATATTTAGACTTAATGTGTTTGGTAACCTGCTTAATTTTGTATGAATATATCATCTGAAAAATTGGATTTGGTGTGCAGGTCTCTCAAAACAAATAACACATTATTAATATCAATGAACTACAGAGCTGCTCCAATGCGCTGAATAAATGTTCAGACACCACTGTAAAAAATAAAAGTTTTTTAGCTGACATTTACCGTAAAAAAATACGGTTTTATACTCTATTTTTAATAATAAGAGAATATACCTGTAAAATACAGTAAAATCAGCTTTTTCAAGAAGACTGCCGTAAAAGCACTGACAAAGTCTGTAATGTTTAAATGAGAAGAATCCACCGTTTTTTAACACAGTTGTACCATTTTAAAATGGTTTAGACTTTTCATTTAGTAGTTATCAGTGTAAAAATACTGTGAAATTTTTTTTTTGGTGTTTTAACCACTCACTGCTAACTTGCTAATGTTAGATGGTGTAGGCTATAGGCTCAGGTTTTGGGATTACAATAACAGCTTTTTAAATAATGTGCAGCATCTATTTCTCACTAGTGGTCAAAAAATCCAGGTATAAAAAAACAAACAAATGACTTTTATCTGCAAATATGGCGTCTCGGACCATCTTATGAACTCCGGCTTGATTTACTTTGAGAGCTGCTTTTGCTCATTAGCATAACTGCAATTTGATTGGCTGGCGCTCTGCAGCAGTTTAAAAAGTTGAACACATTTCACTCAAATAGACCTCTCCAGGATAAGTCCCGCCTCCGTAACTTACGTATCCATCCAACTTCCGGGCGTGGATTGTCTATGGGGAATAACATGGCATTTTGAAATATCATACCGGTAAAACATCTGTAGGTAGCGAAGTTGAAAAAGCTGGTGGGCAGATTGGCCTACACACTTCTGCCATATAGTTCCCACTGGATTTTTTGATTGTCGGTGCCGTTTAAGTAGTATACTATAGACTATACTACTCAAACGGCACCGAAAATCAAAAAATCCAGTGGAAACTAGATGGCAGAAGTGTGTAGGCCAATCTGCCCAGCAGCTTTTTCTACTTCGCTACCTACAGAGTTTGACAGGTACGATCTTTCAAAACGCCATGTTATTTCCCATAGACAATCCACGCCTGGAAGTTGGATGGATACGGAAGTTAGGAGGCGGGATATATTCTGGAGAGGTCTATGTTGTTGGGGGAGGGGAGTTCGCTTGGTCGGACTCTCGGAAAGACCGTTACTTTTTTCTTCACTCACTCACAGCAACTTTCAACAGAGGAGCTTTTGAAGTATGAGAAACACGTGTGCAGGATGGAATAATCTTTGTGAAAGAGGAGGCACAGCTATCCAGAGGTAAGGTTTAGTTAAAATGTAAGGATATTCGGGTGGTAATAAAACTGTTGACTGCAAATGATTAGCTAACATTAAAAGTACTGTAGCGACCGTGCTATGCGTAACCCTGGGCACGCTCATGGTTGGCAGCCTGGCGAAAAGGGGGGCGGGACCCCCGAGGAATATAGTCTACGGTTCGAGGAAGTTCTGCTCTTTAAGTTCTGGGCCTGACACGGGCCGCTGTGTGTTATATGCTGCATTGAGTGCTTTGGTGATAATAAACCAGTTCATGAAACTCTGGCTCTTGGTGAAACGCTACACTGGTGTCAGAAGTAAAAAATTATTGAAGGAGTGATTAGGGAAGACCGAGGGTGCACCCTGCACGATTAGTTAGTCACCAAGTTTAGTTTAGTTAGCGTTAGCAAGACCGTGTCGCCACAGTGTGCGTGGGGAGATGAGTGACGGAGTAGGAGCCAGAGCCGCAGAATGGATGTTTGGTCATCTACAAAGGGAGCTGAGACGGCTGGAGGACAGCAGAGACCTCCTTAGGGGCACGATGGAAGCGATGGCCTCTGAGACTGGCTTCGATGGACGAGGGCGTGCACGCTTTGCGACCTGCAAGCCAAAGCTGGAGGGGGACGCAGACACTAACGTCACCTCCGGCGCGGGAAGCTCAGATGTAAACAACAATGGCGGCGCCCAGTCCACAATAACAGCGGTAGCGGCTAGCTCCGTGAAAACTCCAAAATACAACGGGAAGGTGAGCTGGGAAGCTTTTCATGCGCAATTCGAACTGCTTGCTAAATCACTGAACTGGTCGCAAGAGACTAAAGCGTTACAATTGGCGATGTGCCTTACGGATGAGGCTTTAGCATGCTTGCTGCTCTTAGACGTGGGTGACAGAGGGAGCTACGGCGCACTGGTGGGGTCTCTCCAGCGACGGTTCGGGAACTTTACAGGAGCGGGACTCCTCCGCAATGAACTAAATAACAGATACAGAAGACAGGGCGAGCCGCTACGGCAATTAGCCAATGACATTGAGAGCCTTACCCGCAGAGCATATAGCAGCATGCCCCCAGCGATACAAAGCGAGCTAGCCCGCGACCGGTTCATGCAAGCCCTCTCACCACCCGAACTGCGTGTGGAGGTGCAGCTGACACACCCACGGTCCCTGCAGGAGGCGTTGGAGAGGGCGTCGGAGAGAGAGACGGCCCGCGCCTACATCACAATGCCCACACAGGAACACAACAGCCCCCAGGTCAGAGCAGCAGCAGAGGTTCCGCAAACACCAACATGGGCAGCGGAACTGACAGAGCTAGTGCGGGCAGCCTCCTTGGGCACTCAGCAGCGCCCGGACCGCACTATTAGACTGTGCTGGGGCTGTGGAAAACCCGGTCACCTGGTACGCTCATGCCCAAAAGCACCCAGGCACCAGGGAAACGACCCCGGGTCCGCATAGAGGGGGCAACGCGGACCACGAACCACAAGCCCCCACATACACCCTCAGGCGCGGCTGGCCCGAGGGCGGTTGCGGTAGTGGGCCGGACTTCAATTGGGGACCTCTGCCACATTCCAGTCACTGTGGAGGGAGTAACGTGTGTGGCGCTGGTTGACACCGGCTCTACAGTGACATTAGTGCGGCCCGATGTGCTCCCCAGGCGAACTGTGTTGGAGCCAACAGCAGTCCACATGCGGACGGTGATGGGGGAATTGTCACCCATGAAAGGCAAAGGGACACTGACATTTGTGGTGGGCGGTAAAACAGTGCGCCACCCGGTGTGGGTGGCGTCAGTCCAGGACCCCTGCATTCTCGGACTGGACTTTTTGAAGAACACGGGCTGCCGGCTGGATCTTGCAGAGGCCACCCTGTGCTTTCCGGGGGAACGGCCTGTCAACATGGCTCCACCCCCCCTGGGCTTCAACCCTACAACACCCCAGGTAACCACTGTGTCAGCAAACACCGTTGAAGCCAACAATGACCCTGTTGTAGGGACCGGGAGGCCCACTCCTCGAGACCCCTGTAGCCCCCCACCCCCCCACTCATGGCTAAGCAGAGGCATGTTACAGCCCCCGCTGCTCAGAACACACCAGCCGCCTCCCCCACTACCCCCCTCACCTCACCCAGCCGCCTCACCTGCGCCACAGCCTGCACACACTATACAGACCCCTAAGAGCTGGACACCTGAACCATTGGCAGCCCAGCTCCCCCAAACGGAGGAGGGAAGTGTCGTGTCGGCAGTACGGGGTGTATGGCGACGGAACTGTTCTCATCTAGACCCCCAACAGGGTGAAAAATTGTGGCAACTATTGTCGCATTTCAAGGACATTTTTGCATTCAAAGAAGGTGACGTGGGGCGCACACACCTAATACAGCATGACATAGATACGGGTGACAGCCCGCCTATCAAGTTACGCCCACGTCGCCTCCCACTGGCACGCCAGGAAGCAGCAGACAAGGTGTTATGGGAGATGCAGCAGGCGGGCATTCTGGAGCCGTCTGACAGCCCGTGGGCCGCTCCTGTCGTCATGGTCCCAAAGAAGAACGGTCAGTGGAGGTTCTGTTTGGACTACAGACGGCTCAACGGGGTGACAAGGAAGGACTCCTACCCCCTGCCACGGGTGGACGAGGCTCTGGACCAGGTAGCGGGTTCGGCCTGGTTCACGTCACTGGACCTGAGATCTGGATACTGGCAGGTGCCCCTCTCCCCCTCTGCCAAACCAAAGACTGCTTTCTGCACAAGCCGTGGCCTCTGGCAGTTCAAAGTTCTCCCATTTGGCCTTTGCAATTCACCAGCCTCATTCGAAAGACTGATGGACAAAGTGTTGTCAGGAGTCCATCGGCGTGAGTGTGTGGTGTACCTGGACGACATTCTCGCCCATGGCCCCACTTTCCAGGCAGCTCTCCAGTCTTTACGGCATGTCTTGGAGCGTATAGCAGCAGCGGGTCTCAAACTCCACCCGGAAAAGTGCCACTTCATGCAGAGAGAGGTGTCATTCCTTGGGCACAGGCTGGGCAGAGAGGGCATTGGCACAATGGATGAAAAGGTACGAGCGGTCAGAGACTGGCCCACACCAACGGACCAGCAACAGCTGAAAAGCTTCCTGGGCTTAGCCTCTTATTACAGGAGGTTCGTGAGGGGGTTCTCCTGTGTGGCTGCACCGCTGTTCAGGCTACTGCACACAGACCAAGACTTCGTGTGGACCGGTGAGTGTCAAACAGCATTCACCTCGCTACAGAAGGCGCTGGGGGAGGCTCCCGTGTTGGCTCCGGCTGACCCCTCCCTCCCGTTCATCCTGGACTGTGACGCGAGTGGCCAGGGAGTGGGCGGGGTGCTGGCACAGCTAAGCCCAGAGGGAGAGAGAGTGGTGGCGTATTACAGTAAGACTTTTAACAAGCACGAACGTCGTTACTGTGTCACACGCAGAGACCTCCTAGCTGTGTTATCATCCATCCGCCACTTCAAATATTACCTCTGTGGGCTACCGTTCACCGTCAGGACGGACCACTCTGCCCTCCAGTGGCTCATGTCCTTTAAAGAGCCGGAGGGCCAGGTAGCACGCTGGATGGAGGAGCTACAGTCTTATGACTTTAAAGTGGTGCATAGAGCGGGAGCTCGCCATTCCAACGCCGACGCCCTGTCTCGCCGACCCTGCGCTGAGGAAGGGTGCCGCCACTGCGACAGGAGGGAGACACGAGACAGGGAGCTACAGGGCCAGGAGGCAGCCATCATCAGCCGGGCCGCGGTGGCGGTGTGCTGTGAGCTCACTGAGATGTCAGCGAGGCAGTGGAGACAACAGCAGGAGGCCGATATGGACATACAGCCAGTGCTCCAGTGGGTGGAGATGCAGACACGGCCACCATGGGAGGAGGTGGCACCGCTCTCCGCAGCGACAAAAGGGCTGTGGGCAAAGTTCCAGGGCCTGCGGCTCACTGATGGGGTGCTACAGCAGGCCTGGAAGGATCGATCCGGCGACGGGAGAGCTGAGGTGGCAGTTGGTGGTCCCCAGAGCAGAGAGACTGACCGTGCTGAAAGCAGTGCATGGGGCCATGGGGGCTGGTCACTTCGGGGTCACCAAAACTCTCCGTCGCCTACGACAGAGCTTCTACTGGGGGCAGTCCAGGAGGGATGTAGAGGACTTCTGCAGAAGGTGTGACAGCTGCACGGCCAAGAAGGGCCCCTCTGAACAGTCCCATGCACAGCTCCAGCAGTTTCCAGTCGGCGCAACCATGGAAAGAGTCGGGGTGGACATCGTCGGTCCACTCCCGGTCACTGACAGCGGGAACAGGTACGTGCTGTCAGTAATGGACTACTTCACACTAAGTGGCCCGAGGCTTATGCCCTCCCTAACCAGGAGGCAGAGACTGTGGCTGAAGCTCTACTGGAGGGCATGGTCTGCCGTTTTGGGACGCCCCAAACCATACACAGTGACCAGGGGCGGAACTTTGAGTCACGAGTATTCGCCGACCTGTGTCATAGACTGGGTGTAAACAAAACTCGCACCACCCCCCTACACCCGCAGAGCGATGGCTTAGTAGAACGCTTCAACAGGACCCTGATCCAGCAACTGGCCATCATCACTGCTAAACATCAACGCGACTGGGACAAGCGCCTCCCGCTCGTGCTGATGGCCTGTCGGTCCGCCGTCCAAGAATCTACAGCTTGCACACCAGCCCTGCTCATGCTGGGTAGAGAGCTCCGCACCCCACCAGCAATGGCCTTTGGCCTCCCTCCTGACACCCCAGCTGTGCCCCCAGGACGAGAGTATGCCAGGAGACTGCAGGACCGCCTAGAGACAGCCCACGACTTCGCACGCATACAGCTGCAAAGCGCAGGGGCGAGGCAACGCAGAAACTACGATCTACACTACAAGGGCCGCCACCTGGAACCAGGGGAGCTGGTTTGGGTCCACAGCCCGCAGAGAAAAAAAGGTCGTTGTCCTAAGCTGGACAGTGACTGGGTAGGCCCCTGTAGAGTGTTGGAGCGTCTAGGGGAGGTGGTATACAGAGTACAGCTACCCCCACGTGGCAGACGAGTGGCCATACATAGAGACAGGTTGGCCCCCTACCACGGGGATGCTAACCCCCAGCTCCCACACAGGCCCTCACAGACCCCCCCTAACAGCCCCCTCCCAGACACTACTCACCCTGCATTCACTCAGCGGGATGGGCACCGGGCCCCGCACACGCCCACAAATGGGCACACAGACACGCATTCAGACATTCCCACCTCACCCCCCTCCCCAGTGCCACTCTCTCCCACCCGTGACATGGCGGTGCCTGCTCGGCCTCGGAGGCGAAGAGAACCGCCTGCCCATCTGAGAGACTTTGTTTAAAGTTGTTGTGTTGTGTTGTGTTGTGTGTATTTGTTGTTCCCTCAGGGTCGAGGAACTTTGATGCGGGGGGGTAATGTAGCGACCGTGCTATGCGTAACCCCGGGCACGCTCATGGTTGGCAGCCTGGCGAGAAGGGGGGCGGGACCCCCGAGGAATATAGTCTACGGTTCGAGGAAGTTCTGCTCTTTAAGTTCTGGGCCTGACACGGGCCGCTGTGTGTTATATGCTGCATTGAGTGCTTTGGTGATAATAAACCAGTTCATGAAACTCTGGCTCTTGGTGAAACGCTACAGTACGTTAACAGCTGCTGCTAGCAAGCTAGTGCTAGCCCATGTTAACCATGAATTCTGATATTTCAAAATGGTGTTCACATGCCTTCAATAATGCATGACTATCATAATTTAGATTAAGGAGGACGACTCTGTTGTGTATTTTACCTATCTTTGTCCTTGTAAGTTTGTAGAACCCAACTAGCTATTGTTTAGCTAACTAGCATAGCACAGCGTTTTTAGCATCGTGCTATTTAAAAGTTTCCATAAAGGCTGGCTTGTGGTAAATGCAGATTAAACAATCCTGTAAGCATTATGTTTATGTGGAAATTATTTAGTTGTCTATGTTCACCAGTTTATCATTTCACTGTTGCTGTAATGTGATGCAATACAGAGAAACATAGGTTGTCAATAGAGATCTGTTTGTATAATACAGCTTTATTCAACAACCTAATGTTTCTTCTTCTGTCCCTCCAATGCCGAATATGAGCAGAATAAGTGCTAACAATGAAAGTACCTTGGATCTAATGGCTATGTAAGTTAACACACCTTTTTATCTATTATACTTGTGGTATTTTTCTTATTAATGTTAAGCTACATGTATTGCATTCATAAATTACTTGTGTAAAATGCTATTATGTTTGTTTTGTCCAAGAGTAATGTCATTCATATTGGTTGGTGCTATCTTTGTATTATTTTATTGTTATATTGGTATTTTGTGTAATTTTAGGAGTTTGGAAGTGTTGGACAGTCCACAGAACTTGCAATATCTATGACAGGTGAGCATCAATGTATTACACAACGTTTTTTAGGGCCTATTCAGAGCGTCAACGTGGCATGTGCATTGCGTGTCTGTTCCATGGCTGCTGCATTGTGTTTTATCTGTGCATTCATACCAGAGACATCTCAGATGTAGCGCTGCTGTGGGCAGTCTGCCTATTATAGCATCTCTTCACTGTCTCTTTTGAATGGAAGCGCATTCTACACATTTGCCTATCGCTTGAAAAATACACGCCAGTCCTATTTCTAGCATACACACGTTTTCAGCGTGGTTCAAGTCACGCAGGCAGTGTACGCTCTAACCTGTTAACATCGGTGCCAAAAAAAAAACAGACAGGTAACGCAGCTGACACACAGTCGCCATGCTTGCGGTCTAAATAGGCCCTTACACAATCTGTATGAGGCCGTTCATTTGTGTGGTTGGAAAATCCTAATTCTGAAGTTTGTGTTTGCATTTTATTGCTTCCAGCAGACATCTTACCACTGCTGTCATATGTGAGGACACCACTGCTGTTGAATGTAAGATATGAGAACATCCTGTTGTCAAGTAAGGTCCAGAAGTTGAAAAGGGGCTAACAGCAGCCTCCACTGTCTACTTTATTGAGCACCCTCTCCTGAACAATATGCTGGCTTTTGCTAGAGTTTGATATTGAATTTTCGTGTATTTTTAGACTCTTGTCTTTTTTTAATAGCACATCTTATTCCACTCAATTGTAAGGGTTGGGATGTGTTTCTGATTGTCTAAATAATGGAACTGATTTGTGCTCTCCTTTTTGAGATACCCTGAGGAGCAAAGTGGCTTCATTGAGTTCATTCAGGTTATCGTCTTCAATTTTGATCAATGTTGGGAGAAAGCCATTAAACCCAAGCTACAAATGATCTGGAGTGAAGTTAACAGGTTTTGTAGATTGCCTTAATAATTATAATTTGGCTTGCATTGCCTAAAACTCTTCAAATCACAGAGTTTTGTATTGAATGAATGTATTCAGTTATGAGTGTTTGGCACTTAGCTAAATAAACTGTTTAGATATGAGTTCAGTGTGTTAAAACCAAATTAAAAGGTTTAAGGCAATCGGTTTCCTGAAATGAATTGAGTAGCTACAACAAAGTTTTAAGTTGTCACAACAAGAATGGTTAAAGTAGTTTTAAGCCATCGTTTTTCTCAAATATTTTGAGGAATAATATTTTGTTTTACAATGCACTGTAAATTAATTGGAAACTGTAGAAATGCAATGCCTCATTTGATGTTAGAATAAACTTATAACTTTTGGAACTAACTTATGGTGTATTTTTATGATGTTTTTTTTTATTATGGTATATGGTTTGACCATGTAAAATGTCTGAAATAAGAGAAAATATATTTAAAAAAAAAACATTAAAATGTACAGCAGCAAAAAAAAAAAAACCCCGTAAAAAAACGGTAAACGGCACGGCAGCAAAAGTTGCCGCCTGGTTACGGTAAAATTATGGTAAAATATCATACAAGGAATTGCCGTAAAATTACGGCTTTCCGCTCTATATTCACTGTAATTGTATGGCCAATTGTAGTAAAAATCACACAATTTCATTGTGATTTTACTACAATTTCGCCGTAAAATTACAGTCAATATATACAGGGGAAAGCCATAATTTTACGGCAATTCCTTGTATGGTATTTTATCATAATTTTACGGTAACCAAGCGGCAACTTTTGCTGCCGTGCCGTTTACCGTTTTTTTTACGGGTTTTTTTTTACAGTGCATGTAAAACACAATGTGCTTGGCCTCTGGCCTCGTGCCTAATTTGAAATCACAGACATGGTGATATCTGCTACTCTCACTCGTGCCATATGGCTTAATTGCTAAATGATGCAGATTAGACCAGTGGTTCTCAAACTTTTTCTTTCATTCCCCACTTTGATCAAGGGGGCATTCTCGAGCCCCACCTGTCCCTCATCGCTCTAAGAAAGTGGTAGGTCAAGCTTAAAATTGTCATATTTATTGAAATAATGACTAGTTATAAATATATCCTCTTCAACAGAGTTAAAATCAGCTGGTGCTGCAGATATAATAATAAATAAATACATAACACACATATTTCTGTTTTCCAGCAACATATTAGGAAGCATAGGCCATTTTACATCATTGTACAATATATTCAATGAAATACCAACATGCTGCATTAAATGGATCCATAATCCAGTCATACTGAGCACTGCTGGTTGGGAAATATTTTTGAAATAAACTTTGCAGGGATGTGATGTAGGCCTACTGTTTAATACATGGGATCACAAGAGTGGCTCCCAATCAGACGTTTCAGCGATTTCGCTCAGAAATCTCAAAGGCATAATACTGTCACGATCGAGGCGCCTGTCCCATACTCAAGTTTTTTTGGTGAATGCAGTAATCTTATTTGCTAGGTGAGGTAGGTGCTTATCTTTGCCTTGTAACTGGACATTTAACTCAAATGTATCGCTAAGATATATCAAATATATCGCTAAGATAGGCCAGCTTCGTCAAGAAATGTTCATTAGTGAACGTGCTTGCAGATTCAAACATGCGCTCTTCCTCCAAGAAGAGGCGACTCAGAGCTCACTTTACCTCGGGAAAGCCAACTTGCCTCGCTGTGAAACAGTAGGCCTACAGCCTTTTGGTCAGCTACCATCTCCTCTACCATGAAATTCACAACCCTCACAACAACGTTCAAAATCTCATGTAGGTCGGGACTAACTAAGCTGCCTTGACACGAGCGCTTCCCTGTGAATAACACAGTGCGTCCATTGCACATCGGGTGCTACCTGGGCCCAGGCTACAGATAAAAAAATAAATAAAAAAACTCCTGTTTTCTACGTCAGGTCGCACCCCACCTGGCATGTTTCCACGACCCACAGTTTGAGAAACACTGGATTAGACCAATTCAGAAACAGATTTTGAAACAAATCGGCTCAAAGTTTGGACTACACAAATGCAATTACATAAGCAATAAGAATAAGCAAGTGCATTGCTCCTTTTTCAGTGTGCTGACTAGTTGATATTATATTTTCATGGTTTTTCTCCTTAATCAGGAAATCTAAGATGATAATAAAATGTATACCCACCTTAATGTATGCATATTCAGAGGCGGACAGAGTACACAGCTTCATAACTTGAGTAAAAGTACAGATACCCTTTGCTAAAATTTACTCAAGTACAAGTAAAAGTACAACAGTCATATGTCTACTTAAGTAAAAGTATTGAAGTACTTGTTTTTAAAAGTACTTGAGTATCAAGAGTACAAAAGTGGCCTACATTTTCTAAATATTGCATTACTACTGCCACAGTGCTTACATTTATGTACAGAAACGTCCTGGAGTTATGAAAAATGTTAATACCTTGGAAAAGGAATTGAAAGTAAAATCAAGTCATTTTCATCTTTTTACCATATTTCCAGGGATGGGCAGTATTTCTAATACAAGTATTTAAAATATGTATTTCAAATACAAAATACTATTTTGTAATTGAAACACCTGAAGCGAAAACAATCATTAACTTGTTCAGCAAATTGAAATAGTCTGGCGAGGTGGCCCACAGGTTGGCACATTCCCTGCATCCAGAAACCTGCTGCGTCTTTATCCATCGTTTTGTCCATGGTTTCGTCTCTTATCTAAATCTGACCATGGAGTTGACTTTGGCGGAAAGCTGAAGGTGATTGTTGATAGGCTGTCCCAATCAGTGGCGCCTGCACAATCCAATCATGTTTGAGAGGGAGACAACAAATTGAGGGTTTCCGAGATTTTTCTTTTTTCCTTTTTTTAGAAGAAGTAACGGGTACTCACAGTTATGCATAGAAATGTAGTGGAGTAAAGAGTACAATATTTGCCTCTCAAATGTACTTCAGTAAAGTCATGAGTACTCCCCAAAAATGATACTCGAGTAAAGTACAGATCCCTCAAAATTGTACTCAAGTACTGTACTCAAGTAAATTTACTCTGTTACTGTCCGGCTCTGTGCATATTGCAGTTAAAACTGGACAGTCCTTTTGAGAGAAGCTGAACTCCAGAATCCCCCAGATCATTGTCACTCAAGTCCAGCTGTAGCAGGGAGTTTGATGATTGTAGAACTGAAGCAACAATCTCACAGGACTTATCTGTGAGTTTATAGTCAGCAAATCTGCAACAATTGAACAGTGTAAATGATACTCTGTAGGAGTACATTTTACACCCGTTTCGGTGTATATATAGGTCCACCAGAGTTAAAATATTAACACCATCACAGAGTTAAATTTCTAACACTACAAGTGTTCAAATGCACTCTTTCAGAGGCATCATTTGACACTACTTTGAGTAACTTCGACACCTGTAATAGTAACTGCAACACTGAAATAATAAAATAAAAACTCTGATTCAGTGTCCTTTCAGCACCTGATAAGGTAAAATGTACCACTTTAAAGATAATATTTATCCCCAAAATATAAAGAAATACAGATTTTGATAGTACCACTTACTCTTGTGCAGAAATTATGCAACATGTGAATGTGACATGTGAATACATCGTGCCAATCATGTGATGTGTTGTGAATATACGGTACCAATCATGTGTTGTGATCTCGCCGCTGGAGCAAGGCCGGTGTTGTGAAGCCTTGCACACGCACAGTTCTGCCCGAAATAGATGCCCGATAAAGGCCCAGAATGCGTTGCAATATGGCCACAGAGTGGAGGGACTTGCCTAAAGGACTTTGGTGTATCATAAAGTGGTGTTTGGGAATCAAGAATCCAACATGGGTGTCTTGGTGAGGTTCTTGGATCCTTTGATGATTTCTGGCTTCAGAAAAATTCCCCACTTCCATAAATTGAGAGGAAATATCTTCTCCAAACAGTAGCTGGAAGTCCTGCAGCACCTACAATCACCATGACAGACAAAACAAGAGTTAAGTCAAAACAAGGTCATTTGAAATAAAATACAGTGATCAAATGTTTTATACATCACTTAATAGTTTAAAATTTTCTAATATATGTCTACATTTACTGGCTGCTGTCAAAAATGCATTGCTTTACCTCTTGTAATTCCTGATTCTTTGACAGGAAAAAAGAAAAAGGTATCAAATTTTAATTGGAGATATTCATATAATTTAGGACCTTACCTTGCTCCAGAAATCCTGATTAGAAAAGTCCATCATCCAGCTTCATCCAGTCCACCACTTCTATCTTGATAGATGTTATCCTTTAAAAAAAAAAATAGGAGACGTTAACACATTTAAAAAAGAAACCTTTGTGAAAACGGCAAGTTAAAACTTGACCAGCGGTTATATACACCTGTACTGACAACACAGACTTCAAATTAACTAAGTGATGGTGGGGGTGAATGCTAACTTTTAAGTGAAAAGTTTGTTAGCTTTGATATAAGATTGACGGTGAGCTAACTAACGTTATGCTAGCGTGCTACCTTAAGTTAAAATAACCTGGAAACTTCACAGTAGGCTAGCTTTGTTAACCCAGTCTCTTACAAAAAAGTAAAACATATTCACCAGTATTTGACGGCATGAACGTCAAATTAATTTAATCATGGTGAGCGAATTCCAAAATTTATCAGAAAAAGAGTTTGGTCAGATTTGATATGGCGTGCCAAAATTTGCTAGTGCGCTAACATTAAAGTTAACTTACCATTAGCTGCTAAGCTAGTTCTAACGTTAGTAACGTTAACGCGGTAATTCCACCTCGTGAACCCAGTAAATCCTTAGCACAAACATTAACTTTAAACATGCACGACAGGAACGAAAAAAAGTTACAAATGCTGGGCAAAGAAAACTCTTCAGACAAACTACATCTTGCATTTCACCTTACCTTTCTTTCGCCGAAGTCAGGCAGCCATTGTTCTCAGGCGACTTCACTTATCCAGACAGAGACGTCCGACGACGTAATGACGTAATATGCAAACTCTAAGGACTCAATCAGATTATAGACACCCTGGGAGTTTGTGCAGTAAAAATAAACTCTGGACCAACACTGGCAAAAGAATGGACACCGCTAAAACTATTTAAAACACACTGACAAGTGAACACTCTGGCATTTGCTGTGTAGGCAAGGTGACTTTAGTAAGCAGTGTTGGGGAGTAACGGAATACATGTACCGGCATTACGTATTCAAAATACAAATTATGAGTAACTGTATTCCGTTACAGTTACAAGTTAAATAGTTGGTATTTAGAATACAGTTACATTGTTGAAATCAATGGATTACATGACGATACTTCTCTGTTTCATAAATTAATTCACTCTCTAAATAAATTAAGGCAACTCCATTTCCCAGAAGCTCCTGAAAGCAATCTATGATGAAATTGTTTCCATGTTTAAATCCAAGCCCCGTCGTCTTGCACTAGCCTCACATTGCGCCCGTCAAAACGCATCCAGCGCGTGTTATGGACGCGTCAACTGAGACCCTGGCCTGAAATGACTGTTTGCACAGCAAATTAGGAGTAAATAAAACTCCTGTTCCTCACTGATTGGTTCCTGATGTCTGTTCAAAGGATATTTTCCCAAGTATTAATATAGCTCAGGCTACTTCGGCCAATCGGTTACACAGTTTGCTAATCAATAAACAAAGCCTAGTTCACATGTTTATTTAGACGTACAATAAAACCCATGTCTAAAATAGGCACTGCATTCTAAGTTTTTTATTCTAACTTAAAATAGCTTTATGGATTTTTTTTTGTTTGTTTTCTAAGTAGATCTACATTTACGTTTTAAAATGAATTACTGTATATGGTGCAGCCTCTGAAGAATTATTCTTGCGAGTAGCATATTTTAACGTGCGGTTTTTGATTGGCATTACGAGATCACATTCATTTTCAGAGCACTGATACAGTAAGTAGCCTAGTGTTTACATTTGCAGGTCATTTGCGGTCCTCCTGTCATATGCGCCCCTCACTTGTACTGGGTTGATGCCACCGAAAAATCTCACAGGCACACCTATAATTTTTGGCTACGCCCTTAAAGTAGCCTATTTATTTTGTTTGTTTAATTAACCTGGTCGCCTGCTGTAGTTTTAGTGGTCACCTTGCTATTTTATAGTTGTATCAGGTAGCTTAGTTGACTTTACATTCTCCTATGTGGGCCTAACACTTCAGCCATTTCGAAAAGAAGAACACACCAGAATAGGCCTGTTTAGTAAGCAGGATTTGATGGCCGCATTCCTACACTTATAAAATGCAATTCAATGCTGAAGTAATCCAAGTATTCAGAATACGTTACTCAGATTGAGTAACGTAACGGAATACGTTACAAATTACATTTTTGGGCATGTATTCTGTATTCTGTAACGGAATACGTTTTGAAAGTAACCTTCCCAACACTGTTAGTAAGTAAGTAAATAGTAAGTAAGTAAGCATGCATGCTCACTACTAGGGTTTGTTTTTTTATGTTTAATTTTTATAAGTGTATAAGTGTTTTTTCTTTTCTTTTTTGTTTTGTCTGTGTGTTTGTGCTAGTCCATAGTTTTTGATATTGTGGTGTTTTTATGTCTCCCTCATTCCCGTTTTTCTTCTCTGTGTTTTTTGTCCTGGGACTCGTTCCTATGTCTTGGGCATATTGTGTGTAATTAGGAATTATAATATGACAATATGTTGGTGTTTTTATAATCCTGTGTGACATTACCTAATAAAACATTTGATTACAAAAAAGAATAAAGAGAGTTTGAAAAAAAGAAATCACATAGTCTATTTTGTTATGGCATAGAATACAATGAAACAAAGAAAATGACACCAGATTCACCACATGTCTTTTCAGAATTTTTGAATTTTAAAGTCAGAAACAAATTTCATTTACATATTTGAAATCAGAAAAACAAGCATGTAAACATATATAGAAACACTGACACCCCAGACCAGCAAATCAAAATTTCATTTAATTTAAACAAATTTGAGAACAGAATACATATTTTTGCTGTTGCTGAAACATTCTTATAATCCACACATTAATTAACATTAAGTACAAAATATGAAGAAAGCAATATCAGCATTTGTTTAGCATCACTAAAGCCGTAATCTATACATTGAATATACATATCAATACTTCAATAGCATCTCAGCATCACACATGTGGATGAACAGGATTGTGTGACTCCTCTGTTCCTGCAGCATGAGGAGGTCATGTGATCTGGCACACGAACACTGAAGAGTCAAGCCTGCCTTAAACTCTGGACAGAGGAGTTAAGGATACAACGAAGCTGTTATAGATACAAAACTGCTTTGAGTGGCCTATGCTACAGTATGGACCATATATTTAGCCTACCCAACGTTTTTTCAGTTGTTCGACTGATGAGCTGATGGCTGATAGGCCTACACTATGTCTCCTGCAACAGTCCCAACAGTTAGCACTATAATCAAACAATCCGAAAGTGAATTACCGGTATTACCAAAACGTCTGTTTTAGGCCACATGTTCTCAAACTTTTCTATGACCATTCTATTGTGCCATAGCCTATCTAAGTGGTTGGATAGATATCTAGTGCCTACCAGGTCTGGCTCAGAGTTTGGGGATATTCTGGCATGCTACACAGTCATCACTCTTCAGCATAGAGTAAGCTGCTTCTGTATTTCTAAAGATAGATGTTGTTGTAGCCTATGTTGTGTTGCAAAAATGCACAGAGGGAGTTATGACAAAACCGTAAAAGTTAACAAACTAGATCCTAATAGAAAGATGTTAGCTTTCTAAAGCTATGTAATAAGCTATTATAACCTATTACACAATATAAATTGTCACTAGGCTATGCTGGCAACCCAAATAAAATCTCCTTTGGAAACCAATGGCTTACAGTATCGATCACACTGCCCCTTGCAACGCCTTTGAATGCAGTCTACTGCCCTGTTTACCGGCAATGCTACAGCGGACTTGAGCTGCCACCGCGTGGCGAAAAGTTTTAATACATTTTACGCGGCTGCGTGAATCACGGAAAGAGCGAATTAAGTGGCCACTTCTAAATGGGACCCACTGTAATGATTAGGTAGAGACATCAACGTGATGACGCCACACATTATCGTTATGTAAAAAAAGAGAGTTCGAAGATATCTAGCAAATTATGTCTAGTGAGACAGCTCTTCCATTTTGAACAGAGCCAGAGAGAAGTGGAGAGTGTAGACCAGTTAGATCTGCTGCTGTATGAACAGGTGACAGGTGGATGTACCTGTTGGAGGAGGAGCTCATGTGATCCTGCACAGGGACACTGAGGAGCCAGGCCAAACCCAAAACCCTGGACAGAGGGGCTCAGTGAATGTGGAGTGGAACGTGTGCAGGTGGGTGAGTGTGTCAGAGGAGACGCTGTAGAAGGACAGAGTGCCGGCCGGCCAGTCCAGGTAAACTCCTACTCTTCTGGAGCCGGAGGAGGGGGCAGGTATGTCAGTGTGTTTCTTATTGTGCCTGACAGTGTAACTGTGACCAGGAGAGCAGAACAGACTCCAGGATTTGGCATTCCATCCCATTGTGACGTCATCATCCTTTTTTCTCTTGATGCTTTCATAGGCCAAAGCTATACGAGCTCCTTTATCACTCCACTCAGCCTCCCAGTAGCAGTGTCCAGACTGACCCTCTCTACACAACACCTGAGGACAACATTCAAATCTCTCTGGGTGGTCAGGATACGGCTGCTTCTCATCCACATATGTCACCTTTCTGTTCCCCTCAGAAAGAGAGAGATTTTTGTGTGCTGTGTTTGGGTCTAATGTGAGCTCACAGGCATCTGCAGACAACAGGAGAGGAGAGAACATGAGAACATCCTCATCAGAATATGGAGAGGGGCACACACACACACACACACACACACACACACACTTTCAAGCACAGTATTCTTTGGTACCCTGCTGTGAGGGTACTTAACCATAGTGTGCTTGAACGTCACATTTTAAAACACACACACTCACACATACACACACATTCAAGCATACCGATATGCTAAAACATGCGAATGATGACAAATATTGAATAAACAATAAAAAACGTACATTTCAGCAAACGTAGTCGTGCTCTGCTTACAGAAGCATGGTCAGTTCTGTAAGAAAGACAAAATGTCACATACATGTACCATTTCGCAGGTGTCAACCACTGCTGTATTTCTATTTGTGCCATCTTTGAAATGAAATATGCTTTCTCTGAACAGTTAGATTTGAAACAATTTGGTGTAAATAGGCCATTTTAACAGTGACCATTTGCCCAGCTCCAATGAGTGTTCACAAATGTTTGGAAAGGTTCTTAAACATTTGGCTATGTTTGCAAATTTGAACGCACCTCTAAATATTTGCATTATTGGATGGTGCATCAAAAAAGATAACAAATATACTTTAGTGTAATGCAGCTATTACAATACACATTTGAAAATAGGCCACTACACATGGTATGAAGAAATAACTATGCTCTCCACAATGAAGACAATTTCTAACATACATAAGTATCGCTAGTTTACAGACAGGATCCTCCAGTCTAGCAGATAACAGCTTCAGTCCTGATGCTCCAGGATGATTGTAGCTCAGATCCAGCTCTTTTAGATGGGAGGGGTTTGAAGTCAGAGCTGAAGCCAGAAAACCACAACCTTTCTCTGAGATGAGACAATCAGAGAGCCTGTGAGAGAAAGAGAGAGAGATTGTCTTTTCAATTGTTCTTTCCTACATATATCTGGTGACATTGTGTGAATCTGAAGTTATTAATTTATTTAACAGATAGGTCTAGTTAAACTATTTATTAATTTCTGATTGGACAAGAGACATTTCTTGAATGGCGATATCTCAGGACATTTCAACTTTTTGTTCTGAATGTGAACATTTCATTAATTCAAAGTGAGACAGCAGCGATTTCATAACATCACACCAGAGATGGCAAAAGTACTCACTTACCGTACTCAAGTAGAAGTAGATACTTGTGTTAAAAAATACAGTGGTAAAAGCATACCTGTCAACCCTCCCGTTTTTCCCAGGTTCTCCCGTATTTCAAGGTCATCTCCCAGCACCCTCCCGTTTTGTTATTTCTCCCGGAAAACTCCCGTAATTTGCATGGCCATCAAACTTCATTTTAAAATCATTGATCCATTCATTTTTTCTATTAGTCTGACATCTCCCAGGTTGCCAGATTGTGTATGAAATACACCCTACATATACACGATCACTTAGTTTCAATTTCAACCGTTTTTTGTCATAGGCTAAAACCAGGCAACCCAAAACCCAAATAAGGAAGCGGGTGCCGACTGCGCAGCCTGAGTCTCGTCATGCAAGCGGGCTACTTGAATGGCCTAGGCCTACTCCAGAACTAGCTGTCTTGAAATTGTTGGGAATTTATTTGATTAACACATCACATCAACTGTTATTGAGTGTTGTTGATACACTGAACTTGTGCCCTCGGAACCAAATCTGACAGCTGCAGCTTTGGAGTTTTGGAAGTAGGCTGCAGGCAGGCAGCTGGTGGATACATAATTGCCAAAAAAAATCTCCCGTTTTTGGAAAGCTAAATGTTGACAGGTATGGGTAAAAGTAGAAGTACTGATTTAACTTCTTTACTCAAGTAAAAGTAAAAAAGTACAGGCTTGGAAATTTACTTAAAGTATTAAAAGTAAAAGTAGTCTTGGAAATGACAACCATTTTTTATGTAATGGTAGCCTGGAAAATCCAGACCCTGATAATCTAGAAAGATTAAGGGTCAGTGGCCGGTTGCACAAAGCACCTTAAGTTTTTCCCTTAAGTATGACCCTTAAGGCTTAATTTCTCCTTAGGTAAGGGATTTACATTTTAAGGTACTCTGTGTTGCACAGAATACCTTAAAATGTTTCCTTAGTTAAGAGAAACGTTAAGCGATTTACTGCATTGAAAGGGATTTTCCGGCACACAAATTCTATAGTTTCCACGGAGATTGTTCAACAGCTGTACTAGCTGCCTTTGCCACGATGCCGTTAACCCACAGAACACAGTAAAGCTTAATGATCTTATCATTCATCTTACCTTAATAATATTCGCGGAAATTATTCAGGTAGCAAGTAAAGCATGTTATATACATGAACTGAATAATACTAGTTGGCAAGTTAGAGATGATCCTGACTGTCATCAGTGCACCAACGTTTTGCCTAGCGAACCGAACCGAAGCTCATAGGCTAACAAGACATCCACATGAATTGTTAACGTTAGCCTACGTAAACTACACAATAACAACGGCATGTTTCTGATAGAAGCTAGGCCTATTTGACAGAGTAAGCATATTAACAGAGAGGTTTTATTTTGAATTGTCAAAAGTAGTTAATATACTTCATTTATCAGCATTAATTCAGTTAATAATATGGTTAAGGTATAGTCAGATGTCCCTTAGGTTTTTCCCCTTAGTTAGACTACTAAGGTCGTTTGTGCAACAGTTTAAGGGATTTCTTAGAAGATGAGGACAAACCCTTAAATTAGAAGATGAGGACAAACCCTTAAATACTTAAGGGAATATGTTAAGGAAATCTTAAGAGAAAACTTAAGGGTGTTTGTGCAACCGTTTTTATTTTAAAGGACCCTTAAATCAGATTTTAAGAGAAAAACTTAACTTAACGAACAATTTAATGGCCCAACTTGAGGGGCAGCACCAAGCATGCATTTGAAAATCTCACTGCACGCAATTGAATAACACTAGACCAGGGGTGCCCAATAGGTCGATCGCGATCGACTGGTCGATCGCAGAGCCAATGACGGTAGCTCACAGAACTCAGCAAAAAAAAACAACAAAAAAACGCGCCTTTTCAGAAAAGCAATCCATCCTATCATGTCTTTATATTACCATGTGCCCGCTGATTGACGTGTAGACAGGCCAGTCTGCTGGTTGCTATTTTTTTTTTTACACTACGTTACCATAACAACCATAAACTACAGACGATTCTAGAGTAGAGCTAGCCTCAGTGGACACTACAGAAAAGCCATTGCTTTCGTTTTTACCGTTGCTTTTCGTTTTCGCTATTGCTCGTTTATTGATACCACAATGAATGAGGGAGTGAAAGAAATCAAAAAAGCAAAGACTTACCATTTCCATCAGGAATGGGAAGATGACTTCTTATTCACAATGTCATACTCAAAGTGTGTCTGTCTGATCTGTCGATCCAGCATTGCACTTCCAAAGAAGGGGAATGTAGAGAGACACTTTAGAATGGTTCATCGAACCTTTGATACAGACTTTCCCCCAAGCAGTGAATTGAGAAAGAGAAAGGTGAGGGAGTTGAAGTCTCAGCTTCTTGGACAGCAGTCTCTTTTCACTCGGCCAACAGCGAAAGCGAAGGCCGCCACAGAGGCATCATTCCGGGTGAGTCGGACAATCGTCAGGCACAAAAAGTCTTTTCAGGATGGAGTTATGGTGAAGGAAGCCTTCATTGAGGCAGCTGATTCTTTGTTTAAAGACTTTACGAACAAAACAGAAATAATATCTGCAGTCAAAGCTGTTCAGTTGACAAGAAATACAGTGACCAGGCGATGCGAAATGATGGGCGACAACTTAGTGCAGCAGCTTGCTAAGGACATTGACTGTTGCGAGTGCTTCTCGCTACAGATGGACGAGTCTACGGACATCACAGACAAAGCCCAATTGTGCATTTTTATTCGAATGGTCTTCCACGACATGACTGCAAAAGAGGAACTTTTAGCAGTTCTGCATATTGTGAACTCCCAGGGATCCAACGACACGAGGAGAGTGATTTTCAGCAGACGGTTTCTTTTATTTAACTTATAAAGCCTCAAACTGAGGTACACAAAATGCAACGAAAACTTCTTCGGTCTGCTTTGGATCTTGAGTCTGGAAGATGGACGGGCCCTCCTGGCTGATCTGCAGTCCACTCCGCTCTTCAAAATTCCTGGGCACAAACAATCACACTTGAAGCAGTTTAAACAGACAACGTACTGCCTTAAGCCAAGGACAAAAGCTATATGTGTCTTTCTTCCACAGCCCTGCTTCCCCCTTTGTCTCTCTAACAACCGGTCTTTTCAGGTGCTGTTCAGAGCCAATCTAACCATTTGCAGCTGGACTCCAATTAGTGGACGTGCTGCCGTCCCTAGTCTTCAGAGCACCTCCCCAGGGTCCTAGTGCCCTTCCAGCATAGCCCTGGTGAAGTACACTCCATCCACGACCTTACCCAAGGGGATCCGGCGACGGTTTGCCCTAGTGGGACAACAAGAGCAGCTTGGGGTACCACATACCCTCCCCCTCAACTTCAGGCCAGTCCTGGGGGAAACGGACCACAGGCACTCCGATCTTCGCGACAGAGCGTCTGCATTCCCCTGTTGCTTGCCTGCTCTGTGTTCCACCTTGAACCTGTAATTTTGCAGCTCCAAGAACCAACGGGTTATTCGAGAGTTCCTGTCTTTATTGACAGACATCCATTTCAGCGGTGCATGATCAGTAACTAATGCAAATTCTCTTCCGATCAGGTAATATTTCAGTTTGTCTATAGCCCACTTTATGGCAAGACATTCTTTTTCCACTGTTGCATAGTTTTTCTCATGCTTTAACAGTTTACGGCTGATGTATGTAATCGGTTGTTCCACTCCATCTTTTACCTGAGACAGGACAGCCCCCAGTCCCACCGCAGAAGCATCCGTCTGTAAGACAAAAGGCAAAGAAAAATCCACCGTTGCCAGGACAGGTTCCCTGCAGAGGGCATCCTTCAGCTTCCCGAAGGCCTCCTCTGCCTCTTCGGTCCACTGTAGGCGGCTCTTCCCATCCTTCTTGGTCAACTCGAAAAGAGGAGCTGCTAGAGAAGCAAAGTTGGGCACAAACTGACGATAATACCCAACAAGGCCCAGAAATGTTCGTACCTGTCGCTTTGTGCCCGGCCGTGGCCATGTGGTAATAGCCTCCACCTTAGATGCTTGTGGCCGTACACGTCCTCTTCCAACTGTGTAGCCCAGGTAGTCTGTTTCTTCTAGCCCAAGGCGGCACTTTGATGCTTTAGCCGTCAACCCTGCATCTCTCAGCTCCCCCAGAACGGCTTCCAAGTGCTGCAGGTGAGTCTGCCAATCAGTGCTATGAAGGACTATATCGTCCAAATACGCTGCAGCATAATTTCTGTGAGGTCTAAGGACCTTATCCATTAGCCTTTGGAAACAGGCGGGAGCCCCATGAATGCCAAATGGTAACACTTTGTACTGGAACAGCCCATCAGGTGTTACAAAGGCGGTTTTTTCCTTAGCCTGGTCTGTGAGTGACACCTGCCAGTACCCACGAGTAAGATCTAAGGTGCTGATGAACCTGGCAGGTCCCAATCTTTCTAGCAGCTCATCTACTCTGGGCATCGGATAAGAATCAAATGCTGAGATCTCGTTAAGTTTTCGAAAGTCATTGCAGAATCTTAACGTACCATCAGGTTTGGGCACAATGACAATTGGACTGCTCCAGGCACTATGGGATTCCTCTATTACCCCCATCTTCAACATTGCCTTAACCTCCTCCCGGATGGCTTCTCTCCTGGCTTCTGGAATTCGGTAAGGTCTAAGTCGTACCTTTTTCCCCGGCTCCGTGATGATGTCGTGGGCCACGACCGTCGTCCTTCCCGGTTTGTCGGAGAAAACATTGTGGTACCGGCCCAGCAACTGGGTCAGGTCTTGGACTTGATGTGGCGCCAGTTGATCGCCCATGGGAACTTGCGGAGGTCCGGACGTAGTCTGGTGAGTTAACAGTGCCTGTGCATCGACCTGATTGTGTTCATGCCACATTTTCATCAGATTGATATGATATATCTGACTGCTCTGTCTTCTCCCCAGCTGCCTCACTCTATAGTTGACGGGGCCCAGCTTTTCAATCACCTCGTATGGCCCATGCCACTTAGCTAAGAATTTACACTCTTGAGTGGGAATGAGGATTAACACTTTGTCCCCTGGACTGAACTCCCTCACCTGTGCACCCCTGTTATACAGCCTAGCTTGTTCCTTCTGAGCTTTTAGCATGTGCTCTCTTACCATCGGCCACAGTTGACTCATCCGCTGGTGCATCCTCTCCACATGTTCTATCACCGTGGTGTGTCGTGTTGGCTGTTGTTCCCATGCCTGTCTGGCTAAGTCTAACAGACCTCGTGGTCTTCTACCGTACAACAACTCAAACGGCGAGAAACCTGTGGACGCTTGAGGCACCTCACGAATGGAGAACATAAGGTAGGGCAAGAGCTGGTCCCAATCCTTCCCATCTGTAACTATCATCTTCCTTAACATCTGCTTTAATGTCTTATTGAACCTCTCAACAAGGCCGTCCGTTTGTGGGTGATAGACAGATGTACGGACCTGTTTCACTTTCAGGAGGTGACAGAAGGCTTTCATTACATTTGACATGAAGCACGACCCCTGATCGGTTAGTATCTCCTCTGGTATACCGACCCTACTGCATAGGAGGAATAGTTCCTTGGCCACGGCCTTACCGGTGGCTGCCCTTAAAGGGATGGCCTCTGGGTATCTCGTAGCATAATCAAGGATAACTAAAATGTAGCAATGTCGTCTGCTCGATTTAGGGAGTGGCCCCACGATGTCCATCCCAATCCGCCTGAAGGGAACATCAATTATCGGTAAGGGAATTAACGGGCTGCGGTAGGTCACTTTTGGGCTGTGGAGCTGACATTCAGCACAATGACGACAATAATCTTCTACCGCTCTCTTTACACCTGGCCAGTAGAATCGGGAAGTTATCCGTTCATAGGTTTTTTCAGTCCCAAGGTGAGCTCCGAGGACATGGGAGTGGGCTAAGTAAAGCACTTTAGAGGCATAGGATCTTGGCACCAGGAGCTGACTAACCACTTCCTCCCCTTTTTTTACCTTTCTGTACAGCAACCCATTTTTCACTGAAAAACATGGAAGATTAAGTCGACTCACCTCGCCTTGTTCCTCACTGCTGAATACCGCCGATTTCCACGCCTGGGCTAAGTTTGGATCCTCATGTTGCTTCCGGCTGAACTCTGTGGCGCCCCCTGGAGCCTCACTGTGGATCTGGAGGAAGTCAGAGAAACGCTCAGCAGTGGCCCCTTCTCTACTTCCAGACGATTCACCTTGCTCTGGCGTTTGTGGTTCTGCTGCCTGGCTTCCACCAACGCTGCCTTGGTGGGGGTCCTGTTGTTCTCCAGGGCTGGATGGGGAACCCTCCTTGGAGGGGGCTGCACATGCTTGGTGGATCTTCGGTGGCTTCCTTGATTTGGCTGCCTTCTTTGGTCCTACTCCCCAGGCCTGTTGTGGAGTGTTCCAATATCTCGCAAACAGGGCACAATCTCGGCCTATCAGTACTGGTACTGGTAGGCCAGGAACCACCCCAACTCTTGTGAACACCGTCCCTCTGGGAGATTGAATTCTCACCTGGCTTGTTGGGTAGCTCTTAGTGTCTCCGTGTATACATGCCACGGCCACTGCTTCCCCATGGGCATCTTTCACCAACTCGGGGCGGACAAGGGTAATGACACTTCCCGAATCCAGCAGGGCCTCGGTATCCTGTCCCATGATTCTTATGGGGAACCTTGGAGCAGACTCATAGGCTTCCATCCAATCTGTGGTGAGGTATCCACATGGGAACGACGACATGGCAGGTCCCGCTGTTGGCATGGACTCATCTCTCTCAGGGCACTCCCTTGCAAAGTGGCCTTCTTTACCACACACGAAACAACGCCGATCCTCTGTTGACAGGGGACTTCGGGCAGGGGACCTACCCCACCTGACACCTGGCAGCTCTCCTACTCCTCTCCTAGGGCTGTTTCCACTCGGTCGGGGGAGGCTGGTTCTCTCGAGTTTCGCCGGACTGCTTCGACCCTCTATCTTCATTGGTTTGATCAGATCCTGAGTCACTCGGTGGTTTTCTAGCAATGCAATCAGCCGATCCAGGTCGGGAACTCCCTGCTGGGCGACATATTTCTTTGCGTCGTTGGGTAGTGCTCTAACACACCGGTCCAGCACCACTCGGTCAATCGCTGCAGGGCCATCGCCTTCCGTGAGCCACGTCCTCACTAGCCGCTGGAGAGTTTTTATCTGGGGGCGTGCAGGTGTGCTGGGATCGTAGGCCCATTGATGGACCCTTTGAGCCTTTGCTGGGAGACTATAGCCATACTGTGCCAAAATTATGGCTTTGAGCTGGGTATAATTAGCTGCCTCGGCTATAGATAAATCTCTACACGCCTGTTGGGCCTCCCCCGTTAAAAAAGGAGTCAAAATATGGGCCCAGTCTTCTCTCGGCCATCTCTCTCTGGCGGCGACTCGCTCAAAGAGTTCCAGATACGATTCTACATCATCTTCAGCTGTTAGTTTTGTCAATACCTTGTCAGGGGTCTTCGGCGATGAGTGTTTGCAGAACTCCGCAAGAGCTTTCTGTAGCGTGTGTTGTGTCTGCACGATGGTGGACAAAACTTCTTTTAGCGCTGGATCCATGGTTTGGGTTTTTCGCTGAGCTGGGTCACCTTGCCCGCATTCTCCACCAAATGTGAACTCCCAGGGATCCAACGACACGAGGAGAGTGATTTTCAGCAGACGGTTTCTTTTATTTAACTTATAAAGCCTCAAACTGAGGTACACAAAATGCAACGAAAACTTCTTCGGTCTGCTTTGGATCTTGAGTCTGGAAGATGGACGGGCCCTCCTGGCTGATCTGCAGTCCACTCCGCTCTTCAAAATTCCTGGGCACAAACAATCACACTTGAAGCAGTTTAAACAGACAACGTACTGCCTTAAGCCAAGGACAAAAGCTATATGTGTCTTTCTTCCACAGCCCTGCTTCCCCCTTTGTCTCTCTAACAACCGGTCTTTTCAGGTGCTGTTCAGAGCCAATCTAACCATTTGCAGCTGGACTCCAATTAGTGGACGTGCTGCCGTCCCTAGTCTTCAGAGCACCTCCCCAGGGTCCTAGTGCCCTTCCAGCATAGCCCTGGTGAAGTACACTCCATCCACGACCTTACCCAAGGGGATCCGGCGACGGTTTGCCCTAGTGGGACAACAAGAGCAGCTTGGGGTACCACATAATGAACGCACACACACGAGGGGATGACACCTTTAAAATATTCAAAAACTTTATCGACAAGAATAAGATTCCAGTGTGCAAATTGGTGTCAATCACCACCGACGGTGCGCCTTCCATGATCGGCCGCACTAATGGATTTGTTGCCAAATGCCGAGAGGATGAAGCATTTCCTGACTTTTTAAGTTATCATTGTATCATACACCAACAAGCGTTGTGTGCGAAAATGTTGAACATGAAAGAGATCATGGACGTAGCAAACAAAGTAGCCTGCTCTATCCGTGCTAGATCTCTTCAAAGACGACTGTTCCGCTTGCATCTTGAGGAGGCTGGCAGCGACCACACAGACCTACTGCTTCACACGGACGTAAGGTGGTTGAGTAGGGGGAAATTCCTGCAACGATTCCGCGATCTCCTTCCCGAGATAAAGCAGTTCCTACATGACAAAAAACATGCGGAATACACGCAACTTAACGATGATCGGTGGCTGCTTGATTTGGCGTTTTTAACTGATCTGGCGAACTTGCTCAATGAGCTGAACGTGGAATTACAGGGCAAAGAGAAAACCGTGATCAATATGATAAGCTCAGTGAACGCCTTCAAGGCAAAACTTAAACTGCTTTCTTCAAAGATCCAACGCCATGATCTGGGGAACTTTGGAAACCTTGCATCTGAGCTGAACAATCAAGGAAAGGACTTAACGGAGATTGACAGTGCATGTTATGCAGAACAGATTGGCACAGTCCTGTCAGACTTTGACAGGAGATTTCAAGACTTTGCTCTACTTGAGCCAGTTGGCACGTTTATGTGCTTCCCTTTTCGGGAGAATGCTGAGGTCGATGTCCTCGCTTCTAAGATCGCAACAATGTTTCAGCTCAGTTCTGCTGAAGTTGAGGATGAGATCTTGACACTGCAAGCGGATATTAACTTGAAGTCTAGGGCCCATGAACAATTCTGGAGTTTACTCACAGAAGAAAAGTATCCCAACATGAGAAAATGTGCAGCATCACTGACTGCAATGTTTGGGTCTACTTACTTGTGCGAATCGACCTTTTCACATATGAAATTTATCAAGTCAAAATACCGCTCCACCCTGACCGACGATCATTTGGAGGCCTGTCTTAGACTGGCTATCAGTAGCTATTGCCCGGACTATGCATCCCTAGTGGACTCTATCCAATGCAAGTCATCATCTGAGTAAAGTACTGACCACTGATGTGAACATGCCAATGTGTATGCAAGAAAATGACATGCAACTTATTGTACATAAAGTTAATTCACTGTCTGAAAGTTTCAATGTTTGAACCGTGAATTGTAGTGTGATGTAGGCCAAATGGCACTGTATATGTATGTATGTTAAAAAAATCCTAGTGTTAAAAAAAGTTACATTTCAATGTGAGTGAGTGTGTGTGTGTGTGTCTGTCTGTCTGTCTGTGTGTGTGTGTGTGTGTGTGTGTGTGTTACCTGAATAGGTAAAGTTACATTTCAATGTGTGGATTTTGATGTAAATGTACTTAATTGTATGGGAAATGTAATGTAAGTGCCACTGTGTATGAAATCATATGCATGTTGATTAGTAGCTTCTATTGTGGACTATGTTACTGTTGTTACTGTATTTCTACTGTTGGTAGGGAAATTAAACTCAACCATAAATTACTAATGATTTAAGTGTGAAACATTAAAGCAAAATAGCAGCCAATATGACACTGTGTGTTCGTTTTGATACATTAAAAAAGACACGTAATGTGAGTAGTAGATCATTCTGACCCAGTCACTTAAAAGGTAGATCACCATTCAGAAAAGTATGGGCACCCCTGCACTAGACCAATGTTTGCTCTGAATGATTCCGGACTTCGACGCAATTGGATAACACTATGATCAATGTTTCCAACGTTGCAGCGCTGTCGTCATCAGTTAAGCTCGCCTCTGGCCCGCCTATATCAAATACGATTTGATTGGTTCCACGGGATGCAAGGGGAAAAAGTAATGTGCATCATTACATCAATTCCATTGTGCTCTTGTAACACAATGGTACCTGGACCACACAAATGTTACTAGAGTGTAAAGTGCCAGTCTCTCCTTTTAAAACTTGCCCTTATTACCTGTTGGGCAATTTTTAGGCTTCCCCCCAACATTGCACTGTGCCTACTTCAGAGGGCAGTGTGTTCCACCTCTTTTGGCATACCATAAAATGCTGGATATCTTTAGAAAGCTAAGATCCTGTAGTTTCTCAGGGAGCACTGGCACAGAGTTACAGAGCCTAGAATATTGTTTTTTTCTTTCTGCTGGATAACAAGGGGGGCAGCCGTGGCCTACTGGTTAGCACTTCGGACTTGTAACCAGAGGGCTGCCGACCAGTAGGCATGGCTGAAGTGCCCTTGAGCAAGGCACCTAACCCCTCACTGCTCCCCGAGTGTCGCTGTTGTTGCAGGCAGCTCACTGTGCCGGGATTAGTGTGTGCTTCACCTCACTGTCTGTTCTCTGTGTGCTGAGTGTTTTTCACTAATTCACGGATTGGGATAAATGCAGAGACCAAATTTCCCTCACGGGATCAATCTACTCATCATGAGCTTTCTAAAAATATATGAGTTGGCCTACCTAATTGTATCTATATATTTATATACTATACTTATACAAGCATCTGACCACATTTCAGCCCTCTATTAATCACTTAATATGATTTTAGAAACACAACTAAGCTGAGATCACGTGACCCATCGACAGCGATGCAAGCATAGTTTTTAGCTCTGCGAACTATCGCCTTTAAAGAAAAAAATCCCTCCAAGCCCTCCAAGAACAACAACGTGGTCTGGATATGGCCGTAGCCTCCGCTGTCAGAGAAGCTGTGGACTCTATCCTGGTCCCAGCACTGCGTGATTTACGAATGGAAATCCAAAAGACTAATGAAACTGTGAAGGAGATTAGCAGTGAATTTGAGAATGTAGCCAAATCTACTAAAAGGACTCAAGACCAAGTGGACTCCATTCAGGCGGCTGCATGAGAGGACTGGCGATCGGTTATCGAGCTAAGGACACAGCTAGACCAGCTCACCACAAAGTTGATAGACTTGGAGGACAGGGGACAAAGAAATAATATAAGGCTGGTTGGCTTCCCGGAAGCAGTGGAGGGTTCGGATGCAATCGGCTATCTGAAAGATAATCTCCCCATTGGTGGACCAAGACATTGACATTGAATGGGCACATCGTGTGTATGATGGAGGAGAGGCTACTCCAACAAGCCGTGCACCCTAATCTTCAGATTACTGCATTGGCAAGACAGAGCGGCTATCCTTAACGGGGCACGTCGAGTTTATCCGGTGAAGTACACATCCAATGGAACCACCCGGTCCCCGACTGCTTCAGCAACAACAGTTAATACTATCCTGTCCTTCCCCGACTACAGTCCAGCGACAACCATAAAGAGAAAGAGCTTCAGTTCTGCCAAGAAGAAAGCTAAAGACATGGGCTTGGAGCCAATCCTCATCTATCCTGCGGGGATTAAACTGCAGTACAAAGGTGAAAAAAAGATGTTCGACTCCCCTCAGGCCGCCGAAGATTTCATCAACTCTCTTCCACGGAGGTCCACCTCTATACCGGTATGGCGCAATGGTGGAGCTACTGCTGCAGCCTCGAACTCAACCATAGAGAAGAACAACAGGGATCTTCCACACGCCAAAGACAACTTAGTGGACATGAAGGAATGAACTTACATCACTTGCAAGTTGCAAGTGATGTAGCAATGGTCAGTCTCATGGTCCTTAATCACTAGAAGGTATTTTGAAATGTTTGGAATGTAAGATTAGCTAGGCTACGTCTTCTGATATTTTGCTTCACTTAGATATGTTTTAACACTAGCATGCTAGAAGCTAGCCTAGCTTTATGTATATAGTTTTTCCCACCCCCTCCCCTTTACAGACATATATGTTAGAACATCAGCATTGGGGCATCTGTACGGTAATTAGCAGGACGATTATACGCTTCTATATCTTTTACTAATACGTTTATATTTTAAGACAGATCTTAGCTGTATGTCAACTCAGTCATTAGGGCCCGAGCACCGAAGGGCGCAAGGCCCTATTGTTTTTGTAAGGATTATTATTATTATTACGATTTTAACTTTGTCTCAGAGTGTTTTCCTTTTTTGAGGTGGTTAAGATGGGTGAAAAGTCTTGAAATTTGGCACACAAGAGCTTGGCGCCGGGCATGGCCCAGGGACTCGCTAGCGCCACCTTAGGTGGCTGATGCCGTGGTTGGCATATACTTTCAGCTAGACACACCAAATTTGGTAGGTGTGTGTATCTCCCCAAAATGAACAACTTTCGTATGTACAATGCATTACCCACGCCAATCAGGAAGTGAGGTATAAGGGATTTTGTCCTGGAGGCCACGGAAACAATTAAATGTGAGTAAATAAACAACTGTTTGAAATACAAGGGATAAGAAAAGATAATGAAAGAAATAAAGTATCTCAATTTTGGAGTTCAACTTTGTAAAATAAAAAATAAAGCTGATTAAGGTGTGATGGAAATATATATGAGTATAAAAAATGTAATCTTGAAAAGTATAATCATGCAATTAATATAAACATGATTTGAGTATAATTATGTTTGGAACATAATCGTGCCATGAAATATGATCATATTTGAGTAGAAATGTGATGTCAATTGGAACTGAGTGAAGAAAATGCTTGTGTGAACAATTGTGGTTAGAATGCTAGACAAGTAGTTACGGATAATATACTTAAAAAAACTTGCAACGCTTGACAACACCTATGTGATATATTTAGAATATCTGTAGGAGAATGCTAACCATACAATAAATGATGTGCACTGGCTGAATTAGCACAACTTTTTTTGCATTTCTTTCACAACTACTGCAGTCATATTCACAAGCTAAACAGGCTAAAAGCACGTTTAAAGCCGCCTGGGTGTGAACTCTAACAGGAGCATAACTTGTTGTAGGCAACACTATTTTACTCACTGTCAGCACTCTGTGACCAAAACAACAGAGCTATGTGTTGAAATCGCCCAGAGTTCTCATTTAAACCCTTTGCAACTTTCTGCTTTTCCATAGATGGACATACAGGCACGGCTGCTCCTTTTGGGCAGGTGGGGCAGAGCCCTACCAAAGATTAGATTCCTCGACTAGAACGTTTTTAGTACTATTTTTTTCCTATGTAAATCTGTTAATTGCTACTTTTTCATTTGGCTGATCTGTTGATGTTCTACTGTTATGTTGTCATGGTTCTTCTAACTAATGAGGAAATATAAGACAAATAAATGTCTGCACCCACATTAATGTGTCTATTTTGCAGTTGGAACTGGACAGTCCCTTGGAGAGAAGCTGAACTCCAGAATCCCCCAGGACATTGTCACTCAAGTCCAGCTGTAGCAGGGAGTTTGGTGACTGTAGAACTGAAGCCGCAATCTCACAAGATTTGTATGTGAGTTTACAATCAGCAAACCTACATAAGAACAGAACATCAGATCAGATCACTACTGTCGCCATACTCTGGTCAGCAGCTGGTGAGCTGGTCAAAGACTTACACTGATTTAGTAGATTCTCATGTTGTCACTGCAGCTATCTATCTTGTTTTACATCATTGATTTATTTATTCTAATGGCCATATTTATTTATTTTTTTATTCATGGCAAAGGCTATTTTAAACCGGTACAAAAATCAATGTATGCTATTCTTACTGGTGTATAATTAGAAGTGGATGCCATTCATACCCTGGTGTATAGCAATGTGTGCTATTTACACCCTGGTGTAAATACTGATGGGCAAAGACTATTTTCACCCTGGTACAATGCAGAGACGTTGGTACACATACACACTTATATTTAGGGACACAAATACCAGTAGCTACTTTCACTCTGGCGAAAACACTTTTGATGCGAATCGAATCGTGTTGGAAGTTTGCAGACAAATTTAGAACTGACTGCCATAATCATGAGACTGCTGCTAACCAACAAACTGACGGTTGTACTCACTGAACAAAGATAATGAGAATAAAACACAACTTTTACACAAGAAAATTGATCAAAACAGATATTAGTTCCAAAATCGTTCTGAATTCTTCTCTTTCTGCTGACGAAAAAAAAATGTCCGCCATGTTGTTTGTGCATGTGCAATACATCAATGCATTTTTTTTTTCACACATCATTAGTGCTGGGCGGTATACTGGTTCACACCGTATACCAGTGTATATTTTCGTTATGATATGAATTTTTAATATACTGCCATACCGGTGTATTTGATTACACAACGTTTGGAACGCTGCGCCGCGCAACAGTAGTTCAAACGGGACTTTTTTCACACGCACGCATGGTGCCACTGCAAGGCATAGTGAGGGTAAACACAAAACACCATAAGTTTTTCCCCTTGAAGTATGACCCTTAAGGCTTAATTTCTCCTTAGATAAGGGGTTTATTTAAGGGTGTTGCACAGAATACCTTAAATTGTTTCTTTAGTTAAGGAAAAACGTTAAGGTATACTGCACTGAAAGGGATTTACCAAAGATCCTCGATTACTAGCTCCGATTTAACCCTTTCTGGATTTACCGTCACGGAAATTCTATTCGGTACTTGCACGATTAGAACGTTGAGTAGTTCCGGGTTCTTTGGTGAGCGGGGCCATTTCCGGTTGTACTTAGCTTAGCGTCTGTTATAGTAGCCTGGTTAGCATCGTTCATCATTCATTCGTTCGCCTACAGTCATGAGCCTTTTAAGTGTGAAGGGAAAGCGGTTTACTTTTCAACGCCAAATACATAAAACGTCCTTACACTGTTGTGTACCACAGTGTACAAATTCTTCGAGGTTTAACTCACAGTTGAGTTTCCACCGTTTCCCCGCCGATCCTGAGGTAAAGGCAAGATGGCTGGTAAAGATACGACGGGACAACTTTGTTCCTACAGAAGGGACTCGGGTTTGCAGCAGACACTTCCTCCCGGATGACTTTACCACTACCGAGGGGCCAAAACGATTGAAGGTGTCGTTCCCTGCTTGTTTTCGTGGAACAACTTCTCTTTACCAGCTCCCAGGCTTAATGTCTGGCAGCGACGTCCAAGACCCCCGTCCCCTGACATGGCCTGTGCGTCTGACCCTCCAGAAGCACCGCTGCCACCGCCGCCTGATTGTTCAACAGCTGTGACTAGCTGGCTAGTAGGTGATGTCGTTAGTTAGCAACCCACAGAACACAGTGAAGTTTAATGTTCTTATCATTCATCTCACCTTAAGAATATTCGATGAAATTATCCAGGTAGCAAGTAAAGCATGTTAAAGACATGCACTGAGCAATACTAGCTGGCTAATTAGAAATGATCCTGACTGTCATCAGTGCACCAAAACGAACTTTTTTGTTAATGTTTTGCCTAGCGAACCGAACCGAAGCTCATGGCAGGCTAACAAGACATCCACATCCACATGAAGTTAACGTTAGCCTACCACTAACGTCATGTAAACCACACAATAACAATAAGGCGTGTTTCTGATAGGCTTATTTGACAGAGTAAGCATATTAGCAGAGAGGTTTTATTTTAAATTGTATAATGTTCAAAAAAGTATCATTATTGCAAGTTGCACTACTTTTTGTATTGGTTTTAAGATGTTTGTGAATTTTGCACAGTAAAAGTTCTGTATTTTGACTGCAATTGTCTTTGCATTCTGATTAGATTCTTCATTAGAATCATCTATGTAAACAGCATCATTTTCTGGGGCCATGCAAAACTGCATTACCACTAGTGTGGAGTTATTCTACATCATGACAGTAAAATAGACCATCCTAGTCAGTGTACTGCAGCAATTCCTCTCTCAACCTGTAGAAAATGCTATGAACATCTGATTAGCATGGGGAAAAAAAATACCGTCATATACTGTGAAACCGTAAGAATTTTGAAAAATACCGTGATATACATTTTTGGTCATACCGCCCAGCACTACACATCATACAGGGTGGGAATAGCCCAGCTGTGTGGCCAAGTCTAATTGTGCCAGGGGTGCAAATAATCACTCCGTTTATTGATGGACAATTTCATGCAAAAATCTTCCTTACCATGGTGAAAAAAGTTATGCACAGACAAATAGAACTATTTTTAAAATGTTAATTTTGGTCTATATTTTATTGTTTGTAACTGATCTGATTGAATTTGATGGAAATGTACACTCTTTTGTTATCATAAATATGGTGTGCAACCATACAGAAACCAAATGTTTCACATGGCAATGGATAATTGGACTCCAAAAAGGTTCCAAAAATTGTTATCATTAGATTAACAAGGGAATGGTAAAGCAATGTGTATGCACAGCTTGGCTTAAAAGCACAGTTCCTTAAATTTGTAAGGCTCTTGTTCATAAGTCAACAAGTTCCGTGGCCATATTACATCCATAAAGTTTTTTAGGAAAAGTTTATGCTACACATACAGTGTTGATGCGACAATGTCCAAAGTGTCTGTGCAAAGCTGATTTACATCAATGTAAAGTGTGGTGAACAAATTGTACACCTTTCTTACTTTTAAAACCATAAATGGTGCGTTATGGATGTGACGTTATTATGGATGTGACGTTATGGGTGTCACATGATGTGAATTTACAGGAATGGAGAATGGAGATTTTATTTCACCTCAAAGCTGATAAACGTCTGTTCTGGTTGCATGCCTGTTTTAAACACATTTCACCTTAGTGTTTCCAAATGACATTTCAGAGATATTAAAATACCTCCAATGATTGACATAGCCTATTTTCGAGTGGCCTAATAACAAAAATCAGAGCCATTATCTTCCCATAATTGTCATGCTGTTGTAACTGGATTATCGTGTTAGCTGGTGAGGACGGCTGAGTTAATGTAGCAACCTCTTTCTGTTGCAGATGTGTACAGCCCATAATTTGCGTCTGTTTAATTTGAAATGTGATGCACCACTATTTACAACACAATATACCAGAATTGGAAGTGTCAGATCCTCTGTAGCTACAGATTAACATGAGTAACATCAACAATAAACTAGATGTACTGCATAGCGGTACAACATATCAGTCTCAGTCCTGCACATTCTCTCCACAAAAAAAAAACAATCATGCTTGTCAATTTGTCTCCATATCCTACTCTTGCAACTCATGTGCATGTAAATGAGGGTGTGCATGTGTGAGTTTTCTTTTGTGCATAAGTGTGTGTGTGTGTGTGTGTGTGTGTGTGTGTGTGTGTTTGCTTGTGAGTGTGTGTGTATGTTAGGGGGGTAATGATGTGTGTGTGTGTGTGTATGTGTGTTTGTGTGATTATGTGTGAGTGTTTGTGTGTAAGTGTGTGTGTGTGTTTGAGCAGGCACACATGTATATGCATGCTTATTTGTTTATGTGTGTGCATTCGTGTGGGTGTGTGTTTATGTGTGTGTGTGTTTGTGCATGTGTTTATGTGTGTGTGCTTTGTGCTTGCCTGTACGTGTTCATGTGTATGTGATTGTCTGTGTGTGTGGTGCATGCATGTGTGCAAATCACAAATGAGTGGGTATGTCCTATGTGGTTGGTGCGGGCTCTTGACACTAACATATCATAAACATTTTGTCATCTTGGGTGCAAAGGTTCAGGTAGTTATTTAGCAAAAAAAACTACATTTTTCGGGTTCTGAGGGGTCTAGCGCGGTGTAGGAGTGGCCACTAAGTTTCATGTTCCTTGGTGTTTCAGAAACCCGGAAATAATTTTTTAATACGTATTTGCTAACCCTTGATTCCCTTGATGTTGATAAGTTGCTAATTCAGACTAATTATAGTGGATGGAATCCACTATCTTGAAATCTCCTGGCTTCTTCTTCTTATTACAGTGCATGAAAATGCACTGTACTGTTCTTCCTAGGCTTCTTCTTCTTCTTCTAACGCAGTTAATGCAGCTTCAACCGTTTAACGTAGAAACTTCATTCAAACTGCGTTGCGTAGGTCTTACTTACGACATGTGGGCTTTGTATTTTTCATCTTTGTAACTTTTATACTTTTTAAACTATTAATTAAAAACTGTTCAAAATTTCCCCATAGACTTAACATGGGCTGATGACATCACAATAGAGCCGTTAAGCAATTAGAATCCTATGGCAGGTGTTCGGGCCACCTGGATCTCAACTGCCAGTCTCAGGCTTTAAGCATACAAACTGGCCCTATTAAGACTACACATCCTGTCCAACTGCTTCCTCTGCCAAAAACTGTTTCAAAATAAAAGTCCTCACTACAATATTTCATTGTTAAACAATTTAACCCTTTAAACTACTGAACTTTTTAACTGTTCAGCCATTGTAACTGTTACTTGTCATCAACTATGACTACTCTTACCCACTGTAGCTAGTTAGCATGGTTAACATAGTTAGCATGTTAGCATGCTAGCTTGTTAGCATGCTAGTTAGCATTTTTAGCAAAACTGCTAAAAATGATTAGCTAAGTTAGCTAAGTCACATGGTTAGCATAGTTAGCATGTTAGTTAGCATTTTTTACAAAACTACTAAAAACGATTACCTAAGTTAGCTAAGTCACATGGTTAGCATAATTAGCATGCTAGCATGTTAGCATGCTAGTAAGCATTTTTAGCAAAACTTCTAAAAATGATTAGCTAAGTTAGCTAAGTAAAATGGTTAGCATAGTTAACATGCTAGCATGTTAACATGCTAGTTAGCATAGTTAGCAAAACTGATAAAATTAATTAGCTAGGTTAGCTAAGTCACATGGTTAACATAGTTAGCATTGCTAACATGCTAGTTAGCATAACTACTAAAAATGAAAACATTAGCTAAGTTAACTAAGTTAAGTATTATCAACCTATTTAACCGTTCAATCATTCCAACTATATTAAACCTTATCTACCAAGCAAATCATTTAACCATATAAACTATCCACCTATTTAACTGTTCAGTCACTCCAACTATATTAAACCTCATCTACCTAGCAACCAATATAGTTTGTTTTTACTCTGTATGATATTTTACATCATATTTTTTGCATTTTCATGCACTGTATTTCCTTCAGGAAATGCTTTTCTAGTTATTATTATTATAGCCTTTTTTTCTTTTTACCTTTTCAAGAATTAATGCGACTCTAACCGCTTAACGTACAGACATGTTGAAATAACCGTTTTGTAGGTCTGGAGTTGGACAACAGAGTAACTTTTTTAGATTTTCTTAAAAGTTTATACTTTTTGAGAAATAGGGGATTAAAAATGACAAAAAGCTAATTTTTCCCCCATAGACTTGTATGGCTGTGATGTCATAATGGCCTAAAGCCATGCCTAAAGCCAGCTGCGCTTGTTAAGCTCCCAGAGAATTTCCCGGGCAAATTAGAACACTGGCACAGGTGTCACCTGTGAATTCAACGGTCTCAGCTCCTAATGCATACAATCTGTTGCTCCCTAAAACTACACATCCCGTAATTAACTTGTGCGCATGCGCAGTAGCGTTCTCCTTGCCTCTGATTCCTACCGATTCTACAGGCACTGCTGCTGTCAAGCATCCTCTTGAAGAAAGTTTACGTTCTTGTTGTCTGGTTCGTCCAACAAACGACGACGAAACGGACGTTTTCCTACCAAACCCAATGTAAGTTAATTATTTGTGTTTTGTATTTGAATGGAGTGTGTGAAGTCTGTTTAAAACGACTCGGCTAATCAAGTAAGCAAGCTGGCGTTAGCTTCAAACTTGTAGCTTAGCAACATAAGTTCATGTTTCTAGGTTCGCGGTTGTGTGCAGTGGAGGCGGTAGCAGCTAGCTAAGCACTCAAATTGCCAGCTGACGAGGGAAATGGCAAACAATCACTGGCTGAAACTTGGCCTTCGTTTTGAACTACGTTTGTATGAGTGGCTCAATGAGTTAAATCTCCAGTTACAAGGCTAAGACAAGCACCTACCTCACCTAGCAGATCTAAGATTACTGCATTCAGGTATGGGACAGGCGCCTCGATAGCGACAGTATTATGCCTTTGAGAATTTGAGTGAAATCGCTGAAACGTCTGATTTAGAGCGATGAGGGACAGGTGGGGTTTAAAAATGCCCCCTTGATCTAAGTGGGGAATGAAAGAAAAAGTTTGAGAACCACTGGCGTAAAATAACTTGATTGTAGGCTTAGCTGTTAGTTTGTTGCTCAGTTGAACATATTTATCTAACAGCTGTCCCCCCCCCCCCCCCTCTTCTATTTCTGTTAGGTGCCGCTTCACTCTGCCACTGAAGGATCAGGCTGACTGCAACTGCTATGGATGGCAGGAAAACACAGTACACACGAATTTCTAGATGAAGAGTGAATAAATGTACTTACTTAACAAGTTGTCAATGGTTATTTATGCAAGCTTGTGTAGCCTAAACAAGACATACCTAGGCCTAGCCAAATTTATCCTGGCTGTAGATAAAGCAGGATATGAATTTCCCAATATTTTGCCAGATTAGGCTAATAGTGGTTTACTGAGGTTTAATATCAATTGAAATACCACTGAAATCACGTTGATCTTTAGTTTGGTTGTAATTTCAACATTGTTTCAATATTCATTTAAATGGAAATACCATTGAAATCCCATTGATCTGTAGTTAGAATTTCAACGTTGCTTTAATATTAATGAAGGGTGCAAAAGTGATGTAGAATAAATGTGGCAGTGCGACGTTGATTCAATTATTTTAACGTTGACAAAGTAATTGTTAGCTGGCTGCAGAATGAGCAGTCATCAACACCAACTGAAAGCCCCGTTTTGCAGGTACGTAGTCTTGCATTGCATACTCTGAATTACATTTTCCAAAGGCCAGCTTTCATGCTTGTGTCACAACTTCAGAACGGCTTGACGAACATGCTTCAAATTTGGTGTGAACATTTGTATGGATTGTATGGAATGATTAAGTCAAATGTCAAGGCCAAACCCACCTTGAGTGTGATATCTCAAGAATGCCTGACGCACAAGGTTTTTTGGTACAAGGGTTTGTATGAACTCAAAGATTAAGTGATTCAATGTTTTTTTTTTCAGGAATCTCCCCACCAACATTAACCCAGCAGCTTTCCATCCACTATTGTAATTCCTCTGGCATTACATTCTAGTTGCATTTAAAAAGGCCCCAGAAAGTATTTTTTTAAACATTTTGGTCAAAATGTCTCTTTTGAAAGTGAAGGTTGCTGTCCCTTGTCTTAAATCAACATATTTTTCGTGTTTCAAAAAATGTTTACATATTTGCCAACCAATATTTTCAAACATGTTCAGTTTCATACATTTTCCGAGGGGAAAATACGTTGCCTGCCTTTTAATTAGAACCAGATTGACGCAAAGTGCATCAAAAAACACATCCTTTCTTCTCTGTTACATTGTTACTGAACTGTCAATCCGAGGTGAAACCTGTATTGTGTGACAGAGCAGAAGTGGGGCTTTCCAATGAGACTACGCACTTCTCTGTACGATCAAGTATAAAAAAAAAAAAAAAAATACATATTTACAGTCTATACTACTCTGCGTTCACCTGCGCACCCATTACTCTTGTTACTCGCAAACCCGTGATCGCATAGATATGGCAAGCATATCAGATGAAAGAGGAGACACAGGGATATCCATTGGTACCAAGTATGTCAATCCTTCTGGGTTATAAAACAGACGAAGTGACAGCAAAATAATAACTTCATATAGCTCAACTTACCCCATGTTTTTGTATGTTGTGGTGGCAAAGCATTTTCATAATCCAACGCTATCATATGTTTCTCTATGGCAAAGCATGTTCACAATCCAGTTTTGAGATCCTACCAAATTCCTGCATGGCATCCAATTTAAGGCTCACATTGCATCCCAATTTGTTTGACAAAGAAACACCTCTGTTTTACTTTGTTCATGGCAATGTAGTAAAAAAATATAGTAGACAATCATCGTAAGTGCACACATAGGCTAACACACAAACTCGGGTCAAGTCAAGTCAGATTAGTTCGTGTCACAGACATGGAGGACAGAAAGGTCATTTTTCATCACTAAATAAAATAAATGGCATTTATTTCTGTAAGGCACACACCACATGTAATTTGTGAAAATGTAAGAATTGTATAATATGTTTTTTGTCTTTGTATTATTTAAAAATCAATATCAAATCAATGCAAATATTAAAGGGATATTCCACCATTTGTATGCTATATTGCACAATACTGAATGCTCAGGTAAATACTAACAAACTGTGTAAATCATTACTAATAAATGGCAGAAACAAACCAAATGTATGTAGCGGTAGGCTGGCCTTTTGCTGTAGAGATTTTCCATTTACTACATACAGTAGGCACTCTGATTCCATGTATGGGGCACATATATATTATTCAGATGACACACAAACACAAGTAGACAAGACCTGTTTAGTTCAAAAGCTCACTTGCCACGGCAAGTGAGCTTTTTTCTTTTTGTTGTTTTTGTTGATGTTTTTTTGTTGTTGTTTTTTTCTTAGCTGACAAAGACACACACATCACAAGGACATGAACACAAAAAAGAACACATAGTGTATGTCCTAAATGGTCAGGAAAATAGATAGCAAATCAACAGTGTAAATCATTACTAATAAATGGCTGACAATTTTTTTTATGTAGCAGGCCTTTTGCTGTAGACAGGGGCGCAGCTACCCATTTTTTGAAGGATATGCAACAACAATATTGGCGCCCCCCCCCAAAAAAAACAAAAAAAACCCACACATTAGTGTGTATTGAATATGTTTTTAAACGAAGAGTCTAAACGGTTCTCATAACGTCATTTTGCCAGCTATTGTTCACAGGCTGATAGGCCTGCTCTAGCCTTGTTTGTTTGCACCACATTGACAACACAATATTAAGTTATTACAAGGAGCCTTCATTGTTAGGATATGGAAACATGTAATGAGTTGCTGCTAGCGTGACATTTCTGTTTGCAGTTGGCCATTAAAAGTGCAGTATGAGCATTGTAGCCACCTAGCTATCTGAATGGAATAGGCTATGTTTCAATCGGCATTATGCTTAACAAATGCTAGTCTGTTAACATGAATATTTGCAAGCCTCCAAGTACAGACGTCATCACTTTAAATCCTACCTGTTGCCTTTCACCGTCCACTTATTTAACTGCTGTTGCATCCCTTGACATGCCATCTCCTTTTCCCTGTTTCTTTTTTTTTATTTTTAGCCGCCAACAGCTTTTTTGCTATATCCATCTTTTTCCATAGACAGCAACTCACTACTCGTAGGCCTATCTGCTCGCTCAGCGCTGACGGGGCCCCCATTCTCTTCTATGTCAAAATTCTATGATGGAATCTTATGAGATATAGGCGCCTACTCTAGGTTAGTCCTCTAAAATGTTATAGAACATTGAGAAAATGTTGAAATGATTTAGAAACGGACAGCAGTAGCTACATATAGAAAATACCAAATATATTATTTTATTTTTTTACGATCGCTTTGGCGCCCCCATGGTGCTGCCCCTATGCGCCGCATATAGCGCATACCCACTTTTTGCGCTACTGGCTGTAGAGATAATGACTCCCTAGTCCCTATCCATATAGGGCCGGCATTCCCATCATCTTGTGATAGAATATGCATGGCCTAATGGCTCCCCTGCCTGGCTGCCCCTTGTCACCACCTCTGCTCCTGCTGCGAGCAGCATGGCCAGATCTGCCTCGCGCGTGCGCCGAGTGGAGAGAATTTGCGCAGCTCGGACTAGGCCTACTGTCATTCTCATTGCGACTCCCCACACTGCCACTACGTTCCCCCCTAACTGTCCTATGAGCACTTCGACCTCGTCTGACATACCCAGTGGCATTAGACAAAGGCTCCACCACGTTACTGTCGCCGCAATTGCGGAGAGGCACACGGTCAGAAGACAGAAGCTAGCGCTACATGGACATTACCCCCAGCCTCGTTCGCCACACCACTAACACGCCTGCTAACTTCACGATGAACACTCCGACCCAGTGAAACATTATTCCCACCACTGAAATTGGGCAAACAATTCAACGTTTGTGCTTGGTGTAAGCTAAACTCTCACTTTGTCCAGCTGCATCATTGCAATTGCAAGGCATGCATCTGAAGCCTCACTAAACGAATCACCGTCATTTTCTGAAGGCAGATATTCCCCTTCAGAATCAGGGTCCGCGAATAGAAGACCCAACACTTCGTTTCGGGTAAACTTTTTTGTTGACAATATCGCTCTGATAAAGTGGCTCACACGCACACTAGCTCCGTGTGACTAGTGTTTGTGACCATTTGTTGGCAGATTTGTGGGTAGCGTGCTTTTTAAAGTTAAACTTGAGCAGGGGCTTCTGAATGTGTTTTTACCTTGGATTTTGGCACAAGGGATTTTAACATGTAATGAGTTGCTGCTAGCGTGACATTTCTGTTTGCAGTTGGCCATTAAAAGTGCAGTATGAGCATTGTAGCCACCTAGCTATCTGAATGGAATAGGCTATGTTTCAATCAGCATTATGCTTAACAAATGCTAGTCTGTTAACATGAATATTTGCAAGCCTCCAAGTACAGACGTCATCACTTTAAATCCCACCTGTTGCCTTTCACCGTCCACTTATTTAACTGCTGTTGCATCCCTTGACATGCCATCTCCTTTTCCCTGTTTCTTTTTCTATTTTTAGCCGCCAACAGCTTTTTTGCTATATCCATCTTTTTCCATAGACAGCAACTCACTACTCGTAGGCCTATCTGCTCGCTCAGCGCTGATGGGGCCCCCATTCTCTTCTATGTCAAAATTCTATGATGGAATCTTATGAGATATAGGCGCCTACTCTAGGTTAGTCCTCTAAAATGTTATAGAACATTGAGAAAATGTTGAAATGATTTAGAAACGGACAGCAGTAGCTACATATAGAAAATACCAAATATATTATTTTATTTTTTTACGATCGCTTTGGCGCCCCCATGGTGCTGCCCCTATGCGCCGCATATAGCGCATACCCACTTTTTGCGCCACTGGCTGTAGAGATAATGACTCCCTAGTCCCTATCCATATAGGGCCGGCATTCCCATCATCTTGTGATAGAATATGCATGGCCTAATGGCTCCCCTGCCTGGCTGCCCCTTGTCACCACCTCTGCTCCTGCTGCGAGCAGCATGGCCAGATCTGCCTCGCGCGTGCGCCGAGTGGAGAGAATTTGCGCAGCTCGGACTAGGCCTACTGTCATTCTCATTGCGACTCCCCACACTGCCACTACGTTCCCCCCTAACTGTCCTATGAGCACTTCGACCTCGTCTGACATACCCAGTGGCATTAGACAAAGGCTCCACCACGTTACTGTCGCCGCAATTGCGGAGAGGCACACGGTCAGAAGACAGAAGCTCCAGCTTCTCCTCCAGCCTCGTTCGCCACACCACTAACACGCCTGCTAACTTCACGATGAACACTCCGACCCAGTGAAACATTATTCCCACCACTGACATTGGGCAAACGATTCAATGTTTGTGCTTGGTGTAAGCTAAACTCTCACTTTGTCCAGCTGCATCATTGCAATTGCAAGGCATGCATCTGAAGCCTCACTAAACGAATCACCGTCATTTTCTGAAGGCAGATATTCCCCTTCAGAATCAGGGTCCGCGAATAGAAGACCCAACACTTCGTTTCGGGTAAACTTTTTTGTTGACAATATCGCTCTGATAAAGTGGCTCACACGCACACTAGCTCCGTGTGACTAGTGTTTGTGACCATTTGTTGGCAGATTTGTGGGTAGCGTGCTTTTTAAAGTTAAACTTGAGCAGGGGCTTCTGAATGTGTTTTTACCTTGGATTTTGGCACAAGGGATTTTAACATCTAATCCTGTGTATTAATGTAATGGAGTAACGCTTTGGTTGGACGCGATGTTCATAAACGAAACAGGCATGAGAAGGGAGATGATTTTTAGATGATTCAACTATGAAACCGAGCTTGCAATCGTTGTGCACGTCGCCCAATTTCTCTCTAGTTGTTATATGATATTTTCTGTCGATAGGGATGGCCAAAATTAGTCGCTTAATCTAGCAACAAAGACACTAAATTGGCAACACTGAGCACTGACATGTCTAGACCAATGAAGAGTTTCGCCGCTGAGGCTGTTTTCTCGGTTGTTTGTATCACATTCAGTTTCGGCGCTGAGGCTGTTAATGTGTATGTTTGTATCACATTCATAAACAAATAATGACCTGCACCTGCACAATGATATGAGCAGGGTAGGATGTTAATTGCTACGTTTTAATTTGGCTGACCAGTTGATGTTCTACTGTTATGTTGTCATGGTTCTTCTAACAAATGAGAAAATCTTAGACTACACAGAAACGTTTGCACCCACCGTAATGTGTGTATTTTGCAGTTGGAACTGGACAGTCCCTTAGAGAGAAGCTGGACTCCAGAATCCCCCAGGTCAGTGTCACTCAAGTCCAGCTGTAGCAGGGAGTTTGTTGATTGCAGAACTGAAGCCACAATCTCACATGATTTATCTGTGAGTTTACAGTCAGCAAATCTGCAACAATATTTGACAGAATTATTTAAAAATGCAACATATTATGCAATGTTAATATGAATCAAAGTGAAATGCACAGAGAATGAAAAAAGTGTAAAACACAGTAGTTCCATAACTATTCAACAGGTGTTGATTTTCACATATGTAGGCTACTACTCTTTAATTCATACACACCGGCCTGATGTTTAAAATATACAATTCCAAATGAGTAACTTCATATACAGGTGCATATCAAAAAATCTGTATATTGTGAAAAAGTTCATTTTGACCTACTGATTTTTGATCATGAACTGTAAGCCATAATCATCAAGCTCAAAAATGCCTTAAAATATTTCACTTAATGTGTAATGAATCTAGAATAGCCTATATGAAAAAAAAAAAATATGGGGGAAAAGGAACTTTTTCATGTTATTCTAATACCTGTAGTATAAAGGGAACCTACAGAGTCCTCTTCAATAACAGGTCACATACTGTACTTATTTAAGTGCACTAGATTTACATTGGTGCATTAATTCCTGGGTTTCGCTTTTTCATGGCTTTTTATAAAATCACATTTAGAGCGTTTATTTATTTCTACCAATGAAAGTGTACTGTTCTGTGTGGAAAATATATATTGAAGCTAGACTAATGAACGTATCATGATTTATGCGAATGCAACTGTCTAAATAAATAAATACATACAGTTAAGAACAAACTTATTCATACCCCTGGCCAATATTGATTTAATTGTGAGATGTTCGTTTTCTCTTGCTCAATATGTTTATTCTGACTGAAAATGACACTGTCACATGCCAAAAGGTTCCAAGACAATGTGGGAGAAACATTGCTGCATCAAAAAAGTAAGCTTTTTCATCATTTTCAACATTTTTATAAAAAAATGGCATGTCCAGAATTATTCATACCCTTTTTAAATAATCAATAGAAACATCTTTATTTGCATTCACAGCTCTCAAAATGATTCATATAATACCTACCAAGCCTCTTCATGGCTCCACAATGATTCTAGATTGTACCTTTTTAAGAGCAATCCGGGTTTTGAGTCTATGATTATTTGCCATCACTCTGGCCTTGTGCTCACTTTTTTGACGGATTAAGGTATGGACTCTGCCTCTGCCACTCTAAAATGTTGATATTGTTCTCTGTTAACATATCTTGCCTTGTTTGGCTGTATGTTTTTGATCATTGTGTAGTTTAATGGTCCAATGCCTCCTATTGGGGCAGATTTCTCGGCAGCCTGCCTGATCTTTTCCTCCAAAAATCTTAATGTAGCCCCTTGTTTTAGTGTTGCAAGTCTATGGTTGCTACAAGCGGCACATCCGTGCATTTATTTACTTAAAGTAAACAGCATGTTATTTTATGCCAGCTTACATAAACAAATCAAAACTCAAACGCCTAGCCTACAGTCCATAAAAAACGTCTACCCACAAATAGGGATGTAACGATTACCGGTATAATGGTAAACCGTGATAAAAATGCTGACGATGACATTTACCGTTTTCATTTCAAATATCATAATTACCGCAGTTGATTACCACGGTGTGGAAACCATGTATTTAATCCTTCCCAGCTTCATCTGACCTTGCTTTTGACATACAGTAGGCCTGGTACAATGAAAAAAACTGGTACCCTACTGATTCTGTTGACTAATTGATGTAATTAACTGCGATTCGGATTAGGTTACACCTGATTTTGAAAGGCGGAACATTTTCACCGCAAAACGTGTTCTGTATCATGTAGTCACTCTGCGTCTTTTTATACCGCAATAATACCGAAAACCATGATAATTTTGGTCACTATAAGCGTGAGGTTAAATTTTCATATTGTTACATCCCTACCCACAAAACCATGCCTGTCACAACCACAGACCTAGGCTACTACAGAGTAGCCTACACAACTCAGTAGGCTAGCGTACACACAACAGGTTCTCACTAGGTTCACAAGTCTGCAAATAGTTTCCACTACTACTTGAGCGAAACAAATGCAATCATCGATACAACTCAATCATCAGGTCATTGTGACATAACATAATAATAATCCTTTATAAGTAAGATATTTCTAACACAAACCTTAATATCTGCAGTTGGCAGTGGGGACCAGATAGTCCCTTAGAGAGAAGCTGAACTCCAGAATCTCTCAGGTCATTGTGACTCAGATCCAGTTCTTTCAGGACGTTTGGTGACTGTAGAGCAGTGGCTACAATTCCACAGGACTTCTCTGAGAGTTTGCAATCAGCAAATCTGCAACAACATTTGACAGAATTATGACAAAACATATTACACAAGGTTTCTATAAATCAAATTGATTAAATGTAGTAAAAGAATGATATACGTGTAAAACACAGTAGTTCCCTAACTATCCAGAGGTGCTTTTCCCATACAACTACGGAGGTTAGCTTTTTACTAACATGTTACAATGCAACATTCAACTAACCTACATCTAAGTTATGAATGTTTCCCAAAACTGCCATACTTACATAGTACTTTGTATGTTTGGACCATGACAGTTTCCAAACTTCAGTAGTCTGGACTAAGGTGGTTAATGACGTTTAGTACCATGTGAACGGGCACACTTGCACCTTAGTTTAATCCATGAATCATGTCTGTTTTTCTTTATTCAGACTTATCAAGTTAATTCATTGGTTCATATAAGATGACCTTGTAAATTAACGACTGCTTTGAATTAACGTTTAACACATGTCATTTACCGTACCTTCCAGAATTATTGTCACCTCTGCTAAAGTTGACTAAAAACCGGTATAAAACAAAATCTGTTGGTGATTTATTGTAATCTCACAATGAAAAAAAATGAGGAAAAATCCAACCTTTGCCGCCGTGTAAATCACGATTCAGTTCTATTTGGTTGGTGCCGCACCAATAAAATCCATTGTTCATGCAGTGTTTGGCAGTAAAAACTTTGGCGCTGATGCATGTGGCAAGTGACAGTGCACGCTTAGTGAACATGGAATTAAAATATCACCGAAGCACTTCAAGTTTAAGCTTTAATCTAGCCTACAAGCTAAACATTGTTTACACTCAGGGACAGATCATGGCTTGTGGCAAGTGTGCACGTGCACAGAGGCCCTGGGATTTAAAAAAAAAAATGCCATGAAGTCAGACAGAAAATGGGCCCTGCTTGCTCTGTTAAAGTTTGTATGCCCCTTCCAAACTGCGTTAAAAGGGTGTATACCCCCAAACCCCCCGTAATATGATCAGCACCATCTCTCACAAAATACTATCAATGTCCCTGCTACCGATCCGTCAGAAATATGACTGTTGTCCGGTCCGTTTAATGAAATATTTTAGGAACCCCTGCTGTAGACTGTTTGGACAGCAAAGGGAGATTACAGCCTAATAATAAAAACAGCTGCTGGAATTCATTTCTGTGTGGGCCTGTGTTATAATATATGACACAATATGCTACATTTTCATTGTGTGGAATTGTGCACCATGCAGCCTGCACAGCGGCAGCAAATAGAGACGTGCTGGCTGGCTGCCCTGGCTTTTTTGATATTGTGCACAGGGGGCCATATCTGTTTAATCCGTCCCTGTTTACACTCACACTGTTACACGTGAACTGAACATAGAAATATGACTAAGCTTTTGCAGAAAGAAATGCAGAATCACATTTCACAAATGAAATTTTTGGTTTTACAAATGGCATTTTATTTACAAATGCACATCTCTATTTGTAAAAATCAATATACGAGTTACAAATATGATTTTTTTATTTGTAGATATCAAAATACACATGCAAATCAAGAAATATTTGTGGATGCCCCTCTGTGCATATACAAATATTATTGAGACAAATTTAGCTCCATATATATCAGCTATTAGCCTGGCTAGCGCCACCACTAATCAATGAGACGTGGTCTGGGAACCAAACGTTCATTTTCTCGTATTTGAAAAAAATGCCCAGATCCGTTTATTGGGTGCCACGGATGTCTATCAAATGCATCTGTGCATAGCTCATCATCGTCTTGCTTTCCCCCCTGTTCTGTGATTGGTTCCCTATCTGAGGCAAAAATTAGGGCGGTAGTTTCCAGGCTGCCTTAGCAGCGTGAATCAAATTGCGCACAAGGCAGCATGGGAACACCCAGGCTAATCAGCTATATTTCTGAAGAATACATTGTGTTGCCTCAGGTCTGCTGCACATCTTTTGAAACAATCAAATAAACCTACGTCTTAAAGTTAACCCTCTAACCGCCCATGTTGCAATATTGCGACAAGCGTCATTACTAAATAAAACAGACGATAGACCCGAGTACAGTGTAAAATCTCATTTGTACTCTTGACCACTAGTTGGCAGACACCCAGAGCTTCGATTCAAGCTTAACCTTTTTTTTCAACGTTTTCAGGAAGCACGTGAGAACACGAGAAACACACGAAGAAGACGTGCATTTCCTCCATAACGCGGAAGCGATGCGGGCCATAGTTTTGCACAAATTGAAGCAGAAAAAAAAAATTCACGTGTGATGAAGTCTTGGATCGTTTATTCACCTATTCTGATTCTGAAGGAGAATATCTGCCTTTTAGAGAATATGATCGATCGTCTATTGACTAGGGTGACCAGACGTCCCGAAAAATTCGGGACAGTCCCGATATCCAAGCAGTTGTCCCGAATCCCGAATCCTGCCCTAATTATATCTGCCCGAAAATTATACTCAATCAGAATACTGAGTAGTTATTTTCTGATAAACATTAAAAACTGTCCGTAGAGAGGTTGAGTTGACTGCATGCAGCCCCCGACGGCAGCTAAGTGTGTGGATGCAGCCCGGCTACTTTGTTTATTTTTGACGTTCTATAATTAGGTGCGAATATGCACTGATTTCGCGAAGCCGAGGACATTGAATGTGCAGGCAGCGCAGCAGGCAGAGCCAGCGTGTGTGCAAAAAAAAATACGTCGGAAGTTCGGTCTAATGTCCATGTCGTTTTAACATAATCTACTTAATCTAACAATTATTTTGTATTCTTACTTAATGACCCATAATTTTGGCAAGGCTTGTTATTAGCGTTAGGCTATTATCCTTATTCTGAAAGGTCTGATTTGCACTGTTACGCAGTCATTGTTTTTTTTGTTTTTTTCCCCACAATGACATTTTGAGTTCCCGAATTTCAGCCAATCTCATCTGGTCACCCTACTATTGACTGATAGTCACGGTGCGTCTGTGAATGGAGGTGCGTCTTTGTGACAGTGTCCACTAAGCATAACATGTTTATTTCAACCCTCTGCCCAACATAGCTGGAGGTGCCAGTGGCAATAGTGATGATAGTGTCCGTAATGGAAGTGGTATAGGCAGCAGGGGTTGTAAAAATAGGGCTCTGAAGAACTACAAAGTCACCTATGATAGGAACGGATTTGACCAGGCTACTTTATTGTATAGTAGCATAGGGTTTGTGATTATAGTAATAGTTTACTATTGTTGGTTTACATGTGATTGGGATTGGCCTTTTCAAATTTTGATGTAAAATCCAATTTATCATTTTAAACCCTGGCGGCTAAAGGGTTAAGTTAACTTTAAGTTAAAGTAACTTGCTTTGCTTTCATTTGAATCCCAATCAAGATACACTCGTAATAATTGCTTTATATTGTTAATATGGACTTCTGGAAAGTTCAGAAATGCAAAATAATAGAATTTTATAGGGATGGGCATCGTTAAGAAATTATCGATATCGATGCCATTGTCGACCTGCTTATCGATGCGATTCCTTATCGATTCCCATATTGATTCCTGTACAATTTGCTGAACACTTATAGGATGGCTTTGAGAGTTGTTGGCTTTGAATGTCTAATTTATGCAATATCAATACACCAAGGCTGCAATATCAATACAGAACAGTGTTTCCCCTAGAATTTTTTCCAGCAGCGGTGCTGTTGATCGTAGGAAGCCCCCCCCCCCCCTACCCCAGAAGATTTTGAAAAAATGACTCCTTAAATGATGACTTCTGGTGGATTTTGTCGAAAGAAATTGACAGATTGAGTTACAAATTATGACAAAAAATAAAGCTTAATCACAGGCCACTGTACAAACTATTACTATTTAGAATGTACAGTGCTGTGCACAAGTTAAGACATTTATTTATATAATAACATTTATTTATTTACGATACATGATACATTCACAAAAAATTGATGTCCTTAAAGGCTTGATTTTTCCTTTTTTCCAAATTGAGTGCCTGTCACTTTGAGGCCGTGACGGCCAGAGGGGCTTGCTTGATTCTCACAGTTTTAAGCTAACTTAGTAGCGTTGTTGTGCATGGTGCATAAGGATATATGGATGAAATTAATTGTGTTTTCCATGTCATTTGGTAAAATAAATGCTCAAAAGCCTAACAACTTGAAGCAAATCTATCTTGGATTATAGCAGATAAGTGTTTTGTATCATTTCTATGATTTTGGTGAGCTCTACAGGAAATTACAAACTATCTCCAGATGTAAATGGTTGCATATACTATTACCGAAATTCAATTAAACCCACCAATAGGCTAGACCTTAGTTTCACAGCCTAGGTATGTTAGCAACACAGGGCTTGAAAGCATTGACTGTATAACAAACAAAAACAAAACAATGCGTGGAATTTATCTGGGAATAGGCTACTGCAGCGTTTCTCAAACTGTGGGTCGCGACCCACTACTGGGTCGCGGAGACATGCCAGGTGGGGCGTGAACTGACGTGAAAAACAGGAGTTTTTTAAATTTATTTTGTATCTGTAGCCTGGGCCAGGTAGCACCCGATGCGCAATGGACGCACTGTGATATTCACAGGGAAGCGCTCGTGTCAAGGCAGCTTAGTTAGTCCCGACCTACATGAGATTTTGAACGTTGTTGTGAGAGTGGTGAATTTCATCAAAACCCGGCCCTTAAAAACGCGTCTATTCTCCACACTTTGCGAAGAGATGGTAGCTGACCAAAAGGCTGTACTGTTTCACAGTAGAGGGTGACATGGGAAGCAATTTTCACTCCCGTCCCATCCCGAGCCCGCACAAATACTCCCGTCATATCCCGATCACGTGACAGCCCCCCCAAAAAAATTCTGTCCCGCAAAATCCCGAGAGAAAGACTCCCGAATCCCGTCCCGCTCCCTATGTTGATGTCTAAAGTTATCGGACTGTTAGGCTACAGTAGCGTGCGGTGACCATACATTTTGGTAGGCTAGGGCAGAAAGCCTTGTCTAACTTTTCTTTAATAGCCGATCATTTTGGGCTACATTAAAATTACATATTTTACAGGACTTTGCTGTAGGCTATGCTTAAATCATTTCATAGTTAGATCTCATCCCATCAGTTAAGTTTGCACCGTTCTTAAACCAGCGAAGCTGGTATGAGTAAACAAAACTATGTTTTGTGTTCCGCCAGGGTTATGCGATAAATATATTGAGGAATGCGATCGTCGAGGTGCCATGCCCCAACATTGAACGAGAATCTCAACGAGAATCGCTTTCCCGGACAGCTCGTGCAATTGAATAGAGCTGTCCTTTGCTGACGCCTGTAACTGTTTCTTTGCATCCATTTTGCCTTAGGGCCTATCGCTGAAGCTGATTGATTGTGAAGAGGGCAGCTGCTTGTCTTGCTCTGATAGGCTACCAATCAACAACAAACGTATTATGGGTTGTAATTGGTTCTCTTTTCTAAAACGAAATGCCTCACGTCTTTGGGCGCACTCACTGCATTGCAGCGTAATTTTTTTAAGTTAATAATCTCTGGCTTCCCGCCAGCTCCCGTTTATTATTTCCTTTCCCGTCCCAATCATGTTACCAACAGTGAAATTTACTCCCGTACTGCGAGAAACCCGCGGGAATACCGTGAATACCGTACCATTTCACAGCGAGGCAAGGTGGCTTTCCCGAGGTAAAGTGCTGTCGCGCGTGTTTGAGCTCCGAGTCGCCTCTTCTTGGAGGAAGAGCGCATGTTTGAATCTGCAAGCACGTTCACTAATGAACATTTCTTGACGAAGCTAGCCTATCTTAGCGATATATTTGATATATCTTAGCGATACATTTGAGTTAAATGTCCAATTACAAGGCAAAGACAAGCACCTACCTCACCTAGAAAATAAGATTACTGCATTCACCAAAAAAACTTGAGTATGGGACAGGTGCCTCGATCGCGACAGTATTATGCCTTTGAGATTTCTGAGCGAAATCGCTGAAACGTCTGATTGGGAGGCACTCTTGTGATCCCATGTATTAAACAGTAGGCCTACATCACATCCCTGCAAAGTTTATTTCAAAAATATTTCCCAACCAGCAGTGCTCAGTATGACTGGATTATGGATCCATTTAATGCAGCATAGTATGGGGAATTGTGTTATTTTAGGAACGATTCATATAGATTTTTGCAACTGGTGTTTTTTTACTTGCTAGGACCCCATTGAATACAAAACAACCTGTTTCCAATTGTTTTCTTCATTTTCAGTGCCAAAATTCAAGATGGCGGACAATATATGCAGAAAAATAATATAAAGGCTTAAAGTGGTCAACTTTTTGATAAATATACACCTAATAAGGTAGACAAGTGAGATACAGACTATTTTCAAAAGATGTATTGCATCATTTGCCAAAAAATTTGGAGAAAAAATGGAAAAAATTTAAAAAAGAGAAAAAAAATCTGCATCTTGTTTCATTATTGAAGAGTTCAACAAAACATTGTTATTGTCACTCAAGTATTTATCCTCACCACTGTGGTCTTTTTAATATTGGTGTACATCTCCTCAGAGCCTTCACACCTGCAAAGTTGTGTGAATGGTAAGTTGTTACTCTTGCAAGAACACCTTATACTGCATTGGCTGGCAGGACAACAACACTTCACAAGTTCCACAACAGCCTCTGGTGCTGGTGGAAGTTTTGACAGAACAGGAGCCCATTGCCCATCAACAATTTGTCTCCATCCCAGTGATAGTGAGTCAAGAATTTTTTGAGCAGACACTGTATCTTGTGCCCAAACATTTGCTTGCCTGTGTGCTCTCAGAATTTCAATTTCAATTTAATTTCAGTTATAGAGCGTCAAAACATTACACATGTCTCATGGCGCTTTACAGAGTGTTAAACATTCAGACAGAGCCCATGAGTAACAGGGGCGAGGAAAAACTCCCAAGAATGGGAGAAACATATAGGATGAAACCTCAAGCAGATCCACGACTCAAGGGCCTGACCCATCTGCCTGGGGTCAGTTACAGGACAGTAAGGTCTATATACAGAGAATAGAACAGTATTTAGAGCCACCTGAGGTATATGTTACAAAGGGGTTAGATGGTTACATAACCAGTATGATAATGCATGAATCCTATTTAGTGTTAAGTTGAAATAGTCCAGTGTAGGGGATGAATTGTCCATAGGAATTAAGAGTTGTCATCGGGCAAATAGTGGGTCGCTAGGCTGCGCGGGCAGGAATCCGAGCATGGGGACAGCAATAGGCGATGGTAGGGCAATCATAGGGATGGGATTTCCCTAGTTCCCGAGTTTTTCCACTCCCTGGTTGGGTTTTAGAGTTTTAAACATGTTCCACCGAAGGGCTTTAGCTGTTTGAAAACCATGTTTTGAGGAGCTGACACACAAATTTCTCACATCCAGCTAACACGTCTGGAGATGGATGAGGACCTACTACAAGCCTACAAAGTGTGTTAATGACACCATCATGACTTGATTGACTTGAAACAGAAACCTTTCCTTTCCCACGGGATAAACGGTAAATGGCGGGACAAACGGTTGACTTTCAATTTCCTGATAGGATAGGATACAATAGGATACCCGATAGGTCCACCGACTCTACACACGATGTGATTGCCCTGAGCGAAGTTTGTTTTTTCCACCTCACAAGCCAACGGAGAGTTGCTATACTACCCTGACTGCAAATTACATTTACTGCCGCTAGGGTGCGTCAAGATTTCTAGGCTGTATCTTTTGTCGATGTTCTCCAGTGCCCACGATAATGAAACTGTCTTTGTTGATGTCTGGTACCCTGCGAAGGGCAAGCACCAAGACATCTGTGTGACATGTAGATATATGGGGTTTTGCCAAAATGACTTACTGCTACTGCCACCTTTGTGTGTGTGAACTGTGACTGGCAGTTTACATAGTTCAACAGCTTTATGACCAAGGTAGAGGATGAGGTTGGCTTTGGTTTCCTTAGATCCCAGGAAAGCTTTAAAGTCTTTGATTGGTGTAGAGTCTTGTATTTTCTATCCCTTATCATGTGCTTTTCCCATTGTATGGACCCGTCTTGTGCTGTCTTTCATGGAGTTTGTGATGGTATAGTTGTTAAATAATAAGTATATGTCATTGTAGCCTCGTGCCTTACTTTCAACATTTTCAAAGAAGCATTCTGCCAGATCTTGGCAACAGTTTATGTCACTTTTCCTGACAACCGTCTCCTGCACAACAGCCATGCCATCTATTAAGATGCTATCCAATGTGTGTGTTAATTGCACTGAGCTACTCTCTGTAGATTGTTCAGAGGATGCTGTTTCTGAAACCAGTCACAATTCATGGATGAAGGCAGACTTCGCTGTAGTGGGCAGCATTAGGCTTGCATATAATCAACAAATTCATATGTTCCCACAATTTCCTGCAAGTCCTGTTAACAGAATTATTGAAGACCAAAGAGCTCATTGTGGACTTCAGGAAGTCTAAAGCTAGCACACACACCCATTATCATCAATGGGACTGAAGTGGAGTGTATCACCAGCTTCAGATTTCTGGGTGTCCACATCTCTTGGACCTCTCTTGGACCCTCAACACCTCTACCCTGATCAAGAAGGCTTACCAGCATCTCTTCTATCTGAGGAGGCTAAAGAAGGTCCACCGGCCTCCTCAGATCCTGGTGAACTTCTACCCCTGCACCATCAGGGCAAGCGATGCTTGCATAAGGTGCACAGCAGGTTCAGAGGAAGCTTCTTTCCTGCAGCTGAAGTCTAGCTCTCCATCCCAGTGACAACCAACCAACTAAGCCCCCCCCCACCCACCCCTGTCCAATGCCTCCTTGCCTGTGCCTGTTGAGGTGTCCATGACCATGGCAACCTTGACAGGGACAACAAGGAGGCAGACCCCCCCCCCCCCCCCCCCCAATGTATGTTGTTCATACATTGTTCACATTACATAGCCATATTTATTCTGCTCTTATAAGGTAACTGCTAATACACTGCACATATTTATATTACTCTAAACCTGTCTATACTTTGTATATCACATTGCACTTTTCTCCTTTTTTGCACTTCTGGTTAGACGCAAACCACATTTCGTTGTCTTCATACTTGTACTCTGCAATGACAATAAAGTTGAATCTAATCTACTCTAATCTAATCTATTGGGGTGAGTGCAGAATATTACTTTAATTCAAATGATTATTAGGTTATGTGAAGGAAACTTTTAAATCAGTCAATGTGTTTTTCCGGGTATGCCAATAAATAGCATAATAGTGGTTACACCCATCACTGGCAGGCTTGTGCAAAATTCCAGAATTTAATTGAAACTGGCTCTTAAATTCCAATTCAATTCTTGAATTTCACTTGCATTTTAATTTAGGTAGCAAACAGGAAGCAGAATTGCAATTCAAATTGTGCACAACCCTGATCACTGGTTGATAATCATGACATCTCATGTCACCCATGGTCATATTTATTACCATATAACATATATCTAACATATATCCATTTAAAAAGTTCACTTGCGTGCGTTTTTTTTAATTAGCCAATTTTTTTGCAGCAGCGCTTGAATTCTAGGAGTGGCGCTGCTGACTAGCTTACATTGTAGGGGAAACACTGCAGAAGTTGAATGCTTTAAAATTTCTAAATTTCGCATACTGTGGATACATACTGTGGATTTCGCATACTGTGGAATCGTTAACGTGTGTACGTGTACGATTCTGATGGAAACTGGAACCGATTCCCAAGTCTAGAATTTTAACCCTTTAGGCGCCAGAGTTTTTTTTTCGAAACGTTCGATTTTGACATCTTAATTTCAAAAGGCTATATCTTAAAAGTGATAAGATAGAGACTTTCTGTAAATTAGAGAAATATTAAGGATGACCCAAAGTTTATGTAGGGATTAAATGTTTATATATAATTTGTATATTATGACGTCATATGGTGGCGGCCATCTTGGATTATAGAATTTTCATGAAAAGTCGCATGTTTGAATGATAAAATGCACCACTTCTTTCCCCCCAAAATGTCCCTCACCTTCTGTATGCTATATTGCACAATACTCAATGCTCAGGTACTAAGTAGTAAACAAACTGTGTAAATCATTACTAATAAATGGCAGAAACAAACCAAATGCATCTAGCGGTAGGCTAACCTTTTGCTGTAGAGATTTTCTATTTACTACATACAGTAGGCACTCTGATTCCATGTATGGGGCACATATATATTATTCAGACAACACACAAACACAAGTAGACAAGACCTGTTTAGTTCAAAAGCTCACTTGCCACGGCAAGGCACAGATCAGGAGTGAGATGACGAGACAAGACAAGAGACAATGTTAGTATTTGTTTTCTTTTTGTTGTTTTTGTTGATGTTTTTTTTTTTTTTTTTTTCTTAGCTGACAAAGACACACGCATCACAAGGACATGAACACACAAAAAAGAACACATATATGTCCTAAATGGTCAGGGAAATAGATAATCAACAGTGTAAATCATTACTAATAAATGGCTGACAATTTTTTTTTATGTAGCAGGCCTTTTGCTGTAGAGATAATGACTATCCATATCCATATCCTATCCATACAGGGCCGGCATTCCCATCATCTTGTGATAGACTATGCATGGTCTAATGCAGGGGTGGGCAACTAATTTCCCCAAGGGGCCACATGACAAACTGGGACTGTTGAGGAGGGCCGGACAGAAAATACCGAACTCAATTCTGAACTCAATTCTGTCCAATTCTATTCTGTTCTTGTATAACATTAAGTAAATCATCTTTTGTTTACTACTCGTAAGAACAGATGAAAATGTGAGGGAGACCAATGAAAAACAGCAATAGGCTATTTAACCCATTGGCGCCGGATGCAGCACGACGCAACATTGTATCTCCCGCTGGTTGCTGCATAGCGCAACATTGCATCTCCTGCTGGTTGCTGCATAGCGCAGCATTATTTTTGCCTCTTCGCTTTCATGACAAGTGCGGCATTTAACTCACTGTCATTGGTTCAAATACACATGAGGTGGGTCTTGTTGATTTGTTAAAGACCACGTACCACCAAAATGTGCTGTGGTTTGCTGAAAATCACGTCAATAAATCAGACATACACGTGCGGTTTTGTTTATGTTTTTAGTGACCGGCTGGCTAGTGACAATTAGCGAGTAGCTAGGCCTACTGTAGTACAATTTGAGTAGTTAGTAGCAATGGATTTTGACAGCGAGGGCAGTGATATTGAAGTAGATTGTGAGGTACCTGATCATGAGAGGGAGGACGAGGATGATTTTGTGCCGGATGATCCTCTAGATAGGGCACAGGAGTGGGATCTGTGGGACTCCGACGAAGAGGGGGATGATGACTTTCGAGGATTCCAGGTTGACTGGAGAACCGAGAATTACGAGCCTCGGACTAAGAAACAATTCACTCGCACACCCGGGGTGAAGCAACCGATCCCCGTAGATGCTAGCCCCCTGGATGTCTTCTCGTTGATATTTACGGATGAATTGTGGGATACGTTGGTGACCGAAACTAATCGCTATGCGGAACAGGCGCGAGGACAGACCCCCACGAACTCAAAGTGGACACCAGTCTCAAAAACGGAGATGAAAACATTTCTCGGGCTGTGTCTCGCTTTTGGCATCCTAAAGCTGCCAACACGCCGAGACTACTGGAGGCAGACTAAATGGTTATATCAAACCAACGTTCCCAAGGCAATGTCAAGGGACCGTTTTGACATGATCTGGAGGTAATTATTATGTTTATTTGTTTTCTTGTGCTCCCTTCCGAGTTTCGTTCTCTTCTCTTAGAAAACGGAATGGCCAGTAATGATAGTGGTGCTACAGCAATTACTAATTGTGATGATGGTTGATAATGATAATAATAAATACAATGATGTTAATTATAAATACAATACTGGCGGAATTAATGCATAGCATAATAAATAGTAATACATTTATGACATAATGAATAAATAACATAATAAATAGTAATACAAAAAATAACAATAAATATAAACACTATAAATAACATAATACATGTAAATAAATAAAATGATGGAAATACATGTTAAATTCTTTATCATATGTATTTTCAGATATCTCCACCTACAAGATAACTTGGACTCTGCCTTGGATAAATCTGACATGCTTTGGAAGATCCGGCGGTTCATGGATCTCCTCCTGGTTAGATTTAAGGCGCTGTACGAGGTCAATGGCTTTGTGAGCGTGGATGAGTCGATGGTCAAATACAAGGGACGCCTGGCCTTCCGGCAGTACCTCCCTATGAAGCCGGTGAAGTGGGGAATCAAGGTGTGGGTAATGGCGGAGAGCAACACCGGCTACGTCAGCAATTTCCAGGTGTACACGGGGGCCATTGCGGGTAAGACTGAGACAGGCCTGGCTTACCGGGTAGTGTCAGACCTGGCTAAACCTTACTTTGGGTCAAACTTGTGCTTGTACTGTATATGGACAACTTTTACACTAGTGTGCAGTTGTTGGTGGATCTGAAGGTCAGGGGGGTGCAAGCGTGTGGCACGGTGCGTGCCTTGAGGAAGGACCTCCCCAAAAATAAGGAGCTTACCAAGAAGGCTGACCTGAGCAAACACCAATTCAATGTGGCGCAGCGGGATGACCTGACCTTCTGCGTCTGGCAGGACACCAAGACAGTGATGGTCCTGTCCAACTATCATGACCCAACTGCTCATGGGTCAGTGAGGAGGAAAGCCAATGGTCAGCGGCAGACAGTGGTTCGGGTGCCAGCTTGCCTTGCTGACTATCAGCAGCACATGAAGGGGGTTGATCTTCTGGACCAGATGGTGGGCTACTACCAGGTCCATCATCGGTCTACTAAGTGGTGGAGGAGGCTCTTCTTCTACTTTGTTACTGTGGCGGGCTACAACGCCTTTGTCGCTGCCAAGTCTGCTGGAGGACCCGAGTGGACGTACAGGACAGGCGGCTACAAGGACTGGCTAGAGGATCTAATCCAGGAGCTGATCATCCCAGTGACAGTGAGAAGTGCTCCCTGTGTGCTCCCCACCAGCCCAACAGGAGCTTCAGCTCAACATGATCTGGTGCAGATCAATAACAAGAGGAAGACCTGCAGAGAGTGTTCTTTGAAGCACAGCGGCACCAACGTTCGTCCAGGGTCAACTCTGATGGGGTGCAAGCAGTGCAACATTGCTCTTCACCGCGAGTGCTTCATGCACCACGTTGGTCGGCATAAATGACACTGTGTGTGTGTGTGTGTGTCTGTCTGTCTGTCTGTCTGTGTGTGTTAGTTAGTTAAGCAGTTAGTTATTTAGTTAGTGTGTCTGTCTGAGACTGTTCCCTGTTCCATCTCAGGACTTTCCCCACCCCTCCCCACCTCTCCCTCATAACAAGATGCCTTGTTCGATGTTGACATGTTTAAAATTTGTATTTATTGTATTTTATATAATATATTTGATTTTGATGAATTATAATGATTTTGAGAATGTTTCAAAAAATGTGTTGGTATGGTAGTGCTAATGGAGCATGGTGGAATAAACCTGTGATTCTTACCTTTACAATGCTTTTTATTTCATGTTTCTAGGTGCTACAGAGGCTTAGATATTAAGGTTTTAGTAGACGTTGACAATTCTTAGTATTTTTTCAGAAAACCCTCAGGAAATAAGGTTATTTAGTCTAGAATGCCATAGGATTCTATAGGCGTTTTTAGCAGGATTTTAGGCGGAAATGGGTTAATTTAATGTCCAGTATTTAATCCTCATTCTCTTTTTAACATTGACATTTTTTTTTTCAGTTTTCAAAGACTGATATAAAAAAGTACTACAATATCTATATAATTAGGCTAGGCCATGAAAATGTGAAGGAGTCAGTACAACCATAGGCCTGTGCCACCATTTCATCAACACTCAGCAATATTTCATCATTAAATCATTACCATCATTAAATTAACTCTATGCAGAATTAGACTATGAAAATGTGAAGCAGACAATAGTAGGCTGTCATTAGTTAATCAACATGCACAAAGAAAACTATTTTAAAAATGTAGGCTATGTTTTTGCTTTAACTTTATGCACAAAACTGTGATTGGTCAACTCGCCCTGTGTGTTGAGTCGGCTGCTTCAAGCAACCTGTGGGTAGTAGCATCATACTAGTTCGCTAACATAAGCTTTGCAAATAAACTCAGACATATTTTGGTTACAGTGACGGGGTTATCCGAATGTACACTGTCTATCTGCCAGTAACGTTTTGAAATTAACACTTCGTATCGCCAACAAACAGCAGGAGTTCGTTCTGACAACCTTTGCGGTGGTGAGCGACGCTAGCCCTGGCAGCAAATGTAATTTGCTGCCGCTAGGGGCGCGTCTAGATTTCTAGGCTAGAGCGACGCAGACATAAGAGACAAAACTTTGTAAGGTTTACGCCGACTTAAAGGCAACTGCATTGTGTCGACGCAGAAGCACAAATTCTATTCACCAGCACATCAGTGAGGGTGTTTACATCGTATGCATCTACGCACAAATGTATGGGCGTACAAATGCAGTCGCTTTCAAAATAAAAGCAACGATATTGATTTGCGTGCATTATCTCTATGCTAGGCTCTTGACTATTGTTCTTTCACGGACCTTACGCGGGCCGGTCAGGGAAAGCCCACGGGCCGGATGTGGCCCGCGGGCCGTATGTTGCCCATGTATGGTCTAATGGCTCTCCTGCCCCGTGTCACCACCTCTGCTCCTGTTGCGAGCAGCATGGCCAGATCTGCCTCGCGCTCGCGTCGAGTGGAGAGAATTTGCGCAGCTCGGACTAGGCCTACTGTCATTCTCATTGCGACTCCCCACATTGCCTCTATGTTCCCCCCTAACTGTCCTATGAGCACTTCGACCTCGTCTAACATACCCAGTGGCATTAGACAAAGGCTCCACCACGTTACTGTCGCCGCGATTGCGGAGAGGCACACGGTCAGAAGACAGAAGCTAGCGCTACATGGACATTAGGCTACCTCCAGCCTCGTTCGCCACACCACTAACACCCTGCTAATTTCCCGATGAACACTCCGAACCCGTGAAACATTATTCCCACCAGTGACATTGGGCAAACGATTCAACGTTTGTGCTTGGTGTAAGCTAAACTATGGAGTAAACTCTCACTTTGTAAAGCTGCATCATTGCAAGGCACGGACGCATCTGAAGCCTCACTAAACGAATCACCGTCATTTTCTGAAGGCAGATATTCCCTTCAGAATCAGGGTCCGCGAATAGAAGACATAACACTTCATTTCGGGTAAACTTTTTTGATGCCATTAGACAATAATCTAATGCAAATACTCGCTGACGTTGACAATATCGCTCTGATAAAGTGGCTCACACGCACACTAGCTCCGGTATTGCACGCACTGATTCAATGCGCTGTAGCGCAAAGGTTTTGTTTAAAGCATGCCCTTTTTTGGACTCGGGGATGACGTATGACATGTCTGCCATCTAGCCTGCCGCCTAGAGGGTTAATCATGTGACAAAATATGCAATTATTCATGATTAACTATAGAAATTCAGCAATTTGACAGCCCTAAAAATAACTTGAAATGTTACTAAAATTATGTATGGAGCAGGCTACTATTTGCCTGTGTGTATGTGCGTGCATGCATGTGTACAGGGGGGGGGGGGGTCATGGGGCATTCTGATTTTGTGCCCAGGGCCCGTGGTCATGATAATCCGGCCCACTACATAGAAATGTCTGCACCCACCGTAATGTGTGTATTTTGCAGTTGGAACTGGACAGTCCCTTAGAGAGAAGTTGAACTCCAGAATCCCCCAGGTCATTGTGACTCAGGTTCAGCTCTATGAGGGAGTTTGGTGACTGTAGAACTGAAGCCACAATCTCACAGGATTTATCTGTGAGTTTACAGTCAGCAAATCTGAAACAATGTTTGACAGAATTATTCAAAAATTCAACATATTATGCAAGGTTAATATGAATCAAATTAAATGTAGTGAAATGCACAGAGAATTATAAAAGAGTAAAACACAGTATTTCTTTAACTATTCAACAGGTGTTGACTTTCACTTGATGCTGAATTTAGATTAGCTCACACAATAATTGATTCATATGCTACATGTAAGCCAGTGGTAGGCTGATTTTCAAAATTTCAAATAACTTATATACAGGTGCACATAAAATATCTGAATATTGTGGAAAAGTTCATTTTGACCTACTGACTTGAGCCATAATCATCGAGATTAAAAATGCCTTGAAATATTTCACTTAAGGTGTAATGACTCTATAGAATAGCCTATGTGACGACAAATCAATTTTTTACAGGGCGAAAATGAACTTTTCCATGATTTTCTAATACCTGTAGTATAAAGGGAACCTACAGAGTCCTCTTCAATAACAGGTCACATACTGTACTTATTTAACAGCACTAGACTTACATTGGTGCATTAATTCCTGGGTTTCGCTTCCTCATGGCTTTTTATAAATTCACATTAAGAGCGTTTCTTTATTTCTACCAATGAAAGTGTACTGTTCTGTTTGGAAAATATATATATATTGGAGCTAGACTAATGAACGTATCATGATTTATGCGAATGCATCTGTCTAAATAAATAAATACATACATAAATAAATATCCACACAATTTATGTTTTATTTTTCTTTACAGTACATACTGAAGTGCTTCAACTTTGCGGTGGGGATCCTCCAGTGTAGCAGATAACAGCTTCTGTGCTGATCCTCCAGGATGATTGTTGCTCACATCCAGCTCTTTCACACAGGAGGGGTTTAATATCAGAGCCAGAATCAGACAAACATAACCTTTGTCTGAGATACCACACTTGCTGAGCCTGTGAGAGAGGGGGGGGGGGGGGGCAAAACCTTTATGAATGTGCTGTGCCAGTCATAAAAACATAATAATAATCCTTTATAAGTAAGATATTTCTAACACAAACCTTAATATCTGCAGTTTGCAGTGGGGACCAGATAGTCCCTTAGAGAGAAGCTGAACTCCAGAATCTCTCAGGTCATTGTGGCTCAGATCCAGTTCTTTCAGGACGTTTGGTGACTGTAGAGCAGTGGCTACAATTCCACATGACTTCTCTGAGAGTTTGCAATCAGCAAATCTGCAACAGCATTTGACAGAATTATGACAAAATTCAACATATTACACAAGGTTACTATAAATCAAATTGACTAAATGTCGTAAAAGAATGATATACATTAGGGGTGGAACGGTACACAGAAGTCACGGTTCGGTTCATACCACGGTTCAGACATCACGGTTCGGTACGAGTTCGGAACAATGGAGGGAAAAGCAAAACAAAAATGCAGAAGGCATTTTTATTATTATTGTGCATGTCTTAGGCTGTGCCACCTAGTGTCATACAGTCTCTACCCTGTGCTAGCCAACTAGCCTGACGAGCCAGACCCACATTAAAATGTAGGGTCTGGGCACTCACCGTTCGCAGAGCTCAGTCTGAGGGGCGAGATAATCGGTCGTCTCTCAAATTCCCTCTGCTTGCAATAGGACAGCGCTATGAGTCCCATGCGTTTCCCACCAGCGGAGCTAGTTGGCTAGTTCAAACTTTTGTCAACTTAATAAAAGCTTAACTCGTGTCACCCTGTTCGCCAACAGCAACATTATCTTATTTGTTTTCAAGTAGCAGGGAATTCAAGCCAAACCGTTGCAACTCTGCTATCAATTATTATGTTAAGCCCGCCTAATGACTCTATACACGATTTGATTGGCCTGATAGACGTTTAATTTTTCGAGCTCACAAGCCAACGGAGAGTTACTAGACTAGCCCTGCTGCCACTAGGGTGCGTCTAGATTTCTAGGCTAAGGTGCAACAGCCTGAAGTGTGTAAAGTAAGATATAAACAATAATTATCCCACATCATCTCCAGACTCAAACAAAATAAGACAATCAGCTATAAAACTGAAAATAGGCCTACAGCATCTGTTATTTATGAAAGTGCAAATTAGGCCATCCCTAAAAATATTCTTGTTTGCAATAACAGCCAAAAAAATGGGTCAGTAGGTAGGTTTTTCAAGATTCAAAGTAAAAAAAAGTAAAATGTTGGTAATGGTGATTACATAGGTATTAGGGGTGTGAATCTCTCATGTAAAAGACAATACGATTCGCATCTAGATACATGGGCACGATTTGATACAAGAAAAGATACATGTTCATAAAAAACGATTCAGTACGATTCGATGTGATGCGATTCGATGCAATTTGATGCATTTCAAGAATGGAAAGCATTCTGAAAGATTTTTTATCATTTGCTCAAGGTGCACATTAATTTTATATGATCAGTTATCATGGTCATGGTTGTCAAGGCAAAAAAAAATTAGGCAAAAAAATGTGCGAATATGATTATCTAAACTGAGGTTTGTTTCATATACTGTACTGTATTGAAATAAAAAAAAGAATAGTCTACATTTCAGTCAAACACAGCAGCCAAATACAACATAGTTTTTATAGACTTTATAGTTATATCTGATTGTTTTCATGGAGCTGTAGCCTTGTTATAAAACAGTGCTTAAGACACTCTTGGCCTTTTCTCATATAGCCTACAAGAATAAAACAGGCCTACATACAGAGGCGATTCTAGAGTCTGTGGGGGCCCCAAGCAAAAATTCCAAGGGGGCCCTACCGACAAGTGTTATCACCATTATGTTATACCACCATTAGGTTATTATGTTAAATAATACAAATACAAAAAGCGTATTATAAACATTCTTATATTTTGACATGTATCTCACCACTGCAAGCTGGCAGCTCGACTTGCCTTACATGTGTGTGTAGAGCAGACTGTCCTGAATCTGGCAATATTATTGCCATGGTGGAGGGATTCTCTGGGGCTTAGCAATTTACAGACATATGTGGTGTGCGCCTTACAGAAATAAATGGCATTTTTTTTATTTAGAGATGAAAAATGACCTTTCTGCGCTCCATATCTGTGACATGAACTGATCTGACCTGACTTGACCCGAGTTTGCGTGTTAGCCTGTGTGTGTCTATGGTGTATGCACTCATAATGATTCAACAACTTTTTACTGCATTGCCATGAACAAAGTAGAGGCAAAAAGGGGTTTCTTTGTTGAACAAATTGGGATGCAATGTGAGCCTTGAATTGGATGCCATGCAGGAATTTGCTAGGATCTACAAAATCGGATTATGAACATGCTTTGCCATAGAGAAACAAACACACGATAGCGTTGGATTATAAACATGCTTTGCCACAAAAACAGACAAAAACGTGGGGTAAGTCCAGCTATATGAAGTTATTATTTTGCGGTCACTTCGTCTGTTTTATAACCCAGAAGGATGTACGCGGTATCAAATGATAGCTCTGTGTCTCCTCTTTCATCCGATATGCGTGTGTCACGACTCAGCCAAGCCAGGGAGGAAGTGAGCAGCCATGCTTAAAAGGAACCCTGAATTGTTTGCTCATTCATGTTCGCATGCAACGGAAGCTACTCTTGGGGAACCTTATTCAAGACGAATTATTTGCGCTTGACCCTGTTTGCCTTTGGACGTTGGACTTTGGACTTTGGATTTCGGATCGCGTTTTGGACTGTTTGCTTGGACTCTCTTTGTTTCACGGTATTGAACCCCACTTGTCTCTGAACTTCCCTATTGTCTTGCCCTGTCTGGAAACCTTTGCCTCGCTGACTGCTTTCTGTGCTTTGACCGTGGACTGTGCTTTGACCTTGATTTGGATTACCCTGAACAAACTGTTGTTTGATGAACTTTGAGTTTGCCTTTTGTTCTCTGTTGAAATTGATCCAGTGTTTGTGGTTCTACTTGATAACTGCTGAGTTTACTTTGTCTATTGACCACTTTCTAAGTTACTAAAATTATTAAAAACCTGAACTGCATCTGCGACTGTGCTCTTCACTCCAGCCTGACAGCGTGGCATATCTATCCGATCACGGGTCCGCGAGTAATTCAAACGAGAGTAATGGGTGCGCAGGTGAACGCAGAGAAGTAGACTGTAAATATGATGCAATTTGATTTAATTTCATGATTTTTTTCATACTTCATCGTACAGACAAGTACGTAGTCTCGTTGGAAAGCCCCACTTATGCTCTGTCGCGCAATAAATGTTTCATCTCGCTGCGATGAACAGTTCTGGAGCAATGTAACAAAGAAGAAGGGGTGTGTTTTTTGACGCACTTTGCGTCAATCGGGTTCTAAAAAAATTAACGTGTATGCTTGGTCCTTACTGCATCGCAATTAACATGTTATGGCTGACAGCCCTAATACAAACATAGAAACGTTAACCATCTCCTTGATTAACTAGTTGTAACTGTCGTAGATGTAGCAAACCATGTTCAATCTTTCTGCCAATTAACATTAGCCTATAACTTCATTGAGTAGCCTAGGCTAAATGCCAACACTGCAAAAAATGAAATCTAACCAAGTGTTATTAATCTTATATTAAGATTAAAAAATCTATTTGGTATTGTTTTTAGTATGAAAAGACTTACCTAGCGCCCTCTCAAAAGAACATTTTGACTTAATTTAAGAAGACTTTGACTTATTTTAAGGAGTCTTATCAAGAGAAATTCGCTCAACGCACTGGCAGACAAATTTGCTTGTTTTTAGGACATATTTGCTTAACGCACTGGCAGACAAATTTGCTTGTTTTCAGGATGAGATGTCTTAAAAAAATCAAACTTTTTTAAAATTAAGTCAAATGTTTTCACAAGAAAGCGCTAGGTAAGTCTCTTTATACTGAAAACAATACCAACTAGTTTTTTTTATCCTGATATAAGATTAATAACACTTGGTGAGATTTTGTTAGATGTTGATCCGTCATCACTGCACCCTCGATTGACGTTTACCACAGTAGCCAAAATATGTGCGGATTCTTTGAACTCTTTTGAACACAGATCCACTGTTTATAAGGCCATACCATAGGGCCTACAGATGTACAGATGTACTGTTTGTACAACAACAGGACAGGAGCACGCAAAATACATCATTCAATCTTTATGGACGAAAATCTCACTTGTCCCACCGGCAAACGCGCTAAGACCAGGTCGGGGGCCCCCTAGCGGCTCGGGGCTCCAAGCAGTTGCTTGGTTTGCCTGTTGACAAGGTGCGCCTCTGCCTACATATCAATGAACTCTCTGGGTTTATTTTGTTCCAACGGTAGACCTAATGCAGAAACCTATAATGCCACAAGTCTGAGTGAATAGCCTATGAACAAAATAATTGGCTAATAATTTGTGCATCGTTTTAGCAAGAGCCAAATTATTATTTAACATTAAGGAAATCCCTTCATCAAACGTAAGGCTATACTCTACAGACTATCGTTGCTGTTTAGTGTTTAATTTCGCGCTGGATTTTGAAATCCCTTCATCAAACGTAAGGCTATACTCTACAGACTATCGTTGCTGTTTAGTGTTTAATTTCACGCTGGATTTTGAAAAACAAAAGAGTAAAAACTGTACAACAAACGACCGAGTGCGAGTTGTCACATGCTTAAGTTGCAGTAGATGTATGGGTAATGAGGTCATTTGACAACTTGTGTAGCCAAAAACGAACAGCATTGCCACAATTCCGTGCCACGTATAGTTTCAAAACCGGACGTGGGATGAACGCGCTGCTTGGAACGTAAATGAGAGTCTGAGCAAGCAGAAAAGGTTGTGAACCGATTCGTAACAAGGAAATCGATATAACGACCAGTTCATTTCAGTTTTATTCCGATACGGGGCTTCAAGTATCGATGTAGCCGTATCTTACACGTTAAAAACGGATACCGATACGTATCGGTTAATCTTTACACCCCTAATAGGTATGAATCTAAACAAATTTGCATATTGTGATGTCACTGACTGGGTCTTCAATCTGTGCCACCTCTTTGATTTGACGGTCAAACTGTAGCACGACCTCAATTATTTGAGCTTCCTTCACCAAAACTCCTTGAAGTCAGTAGACACGGTCACCGTTAGACTAGAGGCAGGGCTCCAGACTAACTTCTTCCACTGGTTGCACTGGTGCGCCTAAGCTTTTTATTTAGGTGCACCAGAACAAAATGTAGGTGCACCCAATACATTTTATGTCTGAGCTGTTGTCAGAGCATGGACCGGAAATGACCGTATTGATTTGATTTGGGGGCCCCACCACCTTGACGCCATCAGTAATATAGAATACTGTGTGATCAGTGGCGATCCAAGTCTCTTCACACACACACGAAAAAAAATCTATTTCATATTTTGGAATTCATAAACTATATATTTTGTTAACTCAACTTAACATCAATAGCACTAGTACCGGTTCTTGTGAAGAAGAAGCATCTAGTGCGCTTGGACTTGCCATATCGATTGATGGGTGTTTTCATTCTTTATGTGCTCACATAACGGCATACTTAGAGTACCTGACTCAATATACTACCCAACTTCTGTACAGTCTATTGTCGTCTCGCAACTCAATTACTTGCCTTCCTGACAAGCATCCCAGCCTGCACAGTTAAACGCTTTCAGATGATCCAAATGGCACGTTACCACACTGCTCACTGAACTCCACTGGCTGCCCGCATCACATTAATATTGCTGATGCTTGCCTATAAACAAGTCTCTGGTTGTGCACCCTTATACAGGATTATGTTACCTCCCAAGCATTGCATTCCTCCAATGAATGGCGGCTGGCTTTGCCACCCGTACGCTCAGGGCAATCCAAACTTTTCTCGTCTAGAAAGCTCCTGAAGACTCTTTAGAGAGCTATTTAGAGACTACCTCCTCTCCTGGCAGTACCAACAGCTGGACATGCTAAATCTAGCACTTACCTACACTCTAAAAAATGTTGGGTTAAAAATACCCCAAATATAACCCAGCGGCTGGTTAAATATTGGACCAACACCACATTGAGTTATCCTAACAAAACGCTGGGTTATATCAAATTGGCACAATAGGCTGAATTTCGGGTAGGCTGCTGCCCTCGCAAATTAGGCTACTGTAGCCTACTCAGACAGAAATGTAGGTGCATATGCATTCATGAATTCAGAGATTGTCAGGTGAAAGTTTGTGCCAATGTAAGCTATAGGCCTATGTGTAAGAAAACTATCACAACCGACCTGTTATTTCAATTGGTTAATCATTGACGGGGTTGTCCCCCCGAGAATAAAATTCATTCAACAGAGGTAAAAACAGAGGGGGGGTTGATCCCCTTCCATCCTCCTCCAACAAATTGTACCCTGAGTGTGCTCTGCGGTACATCTAGTTAATTGCTGCTGTAACACCATAATTTCCCTCTGGGGATGAATAAAGTAATCTATCTATTGCATTTTGCATTTTACATTATCCAACACAATAAGTCAACGTTGTATTTGTAAACCTAGCCTAATCCCTGAAATTGGTGAAAATACGGCATAATTTTAATTTAGCAAGTGCTATAGAACTCATATACCAACTCATATACCAAAAAGTCATATACCAAATGTTTTTTTATTTTCCATTTCACTTCCAAGATAGAATAATGAATGAACGCAAAATTACTCTGACCTGAATCTCATATACACTCAGTGTTGGGAAGGTTACTTTGGAAATGTAATTGGTTACTGCTATACATTACAAATTGTGTGTTTGATGCAATCATATCTGACATATACTGTGAAGCTTCATTGTTAAACATTACCCTTAAATTATGTATATGAATTTCTTTGAATTTCATAGAATTTCAATTATTCTTCCTTTAATTCAAATTCAAATTGTAATTCTAGATCCTGTTTTTGACCTCAATTCTAAAACTTACTAGCCAGTTTGTATCAAGCCACATGCTTGATACATAAGGCTCTGTTCTCGGTCATTTATCCCCCTGGCAGTACTTCCTACATTTCCCATTTCCCAATATGCTTCTCTAGTAACAGTTTGTCTCTAGAGAGAAGCGTATTGGATTTACTTTCTGGGTACAATTATTCCTTTTGGCATGAATGAAGAATTGGTCCTTAACTGTTTTCTGTAACTTGGGTATAACTTTATGCAAACATGACATAGCCTAAGTAGTGTTGTTCTGGATGTCATGCTTTTTCTTTTTTGAATTTTATAAGTATATCAGTGTATGTTTATATTCTGAGAAATGTTTTTTTAAGGGATGCTGTAATTGGTTTGCCTACATTTTGAGCTCCCCCTGTTGGGGAAAAAGGTGTGTAGGTACAGGTCAAAGGTGAACACCCTATTTAGGGAACACCTACCACTAATGGGTGAAATCGCCATTATACGCTGAAGGAGGGCGCACAGCCTGAAACGTCCGTTAAAAGTTTGAAAAACAACTGAGAGTGCTGTCCTTGCTTACCTCAAACTTTAGAAAGTTACCAGCCACATTGACTGGTGATCAAAAAAGTTAATTTAGAACCTTGCTGCCACCTAATAGATAATTTGGGCAATATTGTTGATTGACGCGTTCCTCCTTCAACAGCTGTTTTTGTGTGTGGATGGAATTATTTTGCAATATGAAGGAAAAATCTATGTTTTAAACCCCCGTACGTGTGGACATAGTTATTAAACAACATTGGATCAGTAAAGTAACTGACTCCCAAAAATAAAGAGAATTGGGTAAATTAAAGTTTTATACAGAGTAAGAACCACAGCCTCTTCCATTCCCTGATCAGATACAAATTGCTGGCCTATTGTTTTATCGTGGTGATTTGTTAAGGATCACACAAGCCACAATATGTGGAACCTTCGGCTGTCACTTATTTTGCAAGTTGGGTATTTAGCAGAATGTACTAGCATCAGAAACTCACCGTGCCTTTCTGCAGCTCTTCACAACTGGGACGAGTCTCCTGCGCCCCTCATCTGATGTGTTGTATTTCTTCAGGTCAAACTCATCCAGCACCTCCCCAGACATCAAAATCATTTGGGCCAATGCTGAACAGTGAGAAGGAGACAGCTGACGTTTGAAATCCTTTGGTGACTCCAGATATTTTTTAATTTCATTGTGGATGGAATGATCGTCCATCTCTAGCAAACAGTGAAATAGATTGATACATCTTTCAGGAAAGATATCGTCTCTGTTCAGGTCCTTAATGTAATTACATATCTCTTTTATGCTCTCTGAGCTGCTGTATGTGTAGCATAGTAGGCCTTGCAAAAGTCCCTGGTTCTTTTCCACTGAGATGCCCATAAGGAAGCGAAGGAAAAGATCCAGGTGTCCATTGCTGCTCTTCAATGTTTCGTCCACTGCATTCTTCAGGAGCCCACACAGATCTCCATGTACAGCATGTATGTTTGCTTTCAGTCCCTCCACCTGTCCAACAGCATAACAGTAAAACACATACACAGCTGCCAGAAACTCCTGGATGCTCAGATGCACAAAGCAGTAGACCTTCTTATGGTGAAACACTGACTCTGCCTTGAAGATCTCAGTGCACATGCCAGAATACACCGAAGCTTCACTGAGATCAATGCCACACTCTTCCAGCTCTTCTTGATAAAACATGAGATTGCCACTCTTCAGATTCTTGAAAGCCAGTTCTGACAACTTCATTATTAATTCTCTCTGTGATTCCAGCAGCTTTTCCCTGTCAACCTCACCACTTTGCTTATACTTCTGATCTTTCCTGGTGGTCTGAATGATCAAGAAGTGTATGAACATCTCAGTCAGAGTTGTGGGAATTTCTTGGGTGTTGTCCTGTTCCAGCGTCTGCTGAAGTACAGTGGCTGCAATCCAACAGAAGACTGGAATGTGGCACATGATGTGGAGACTCCTGGATGCCTTAATGTGGGAGATGATTATGTTGGCCTGACTCTCATCACTGATTCTCTTCCTGAAGTACTCTTCCTTCTGTTGGTCATTGAATCCTCTTACTTCTGTCACCTGGTCAATGAACTGAGCAGGAATATGACTGGCTGCTGCTGGTCGTGAGGTTATCCAGATTAATGCAGAGGGAAGCAGAGTTCCCCGAATGAGGCTCGTCATCAAAAGATCCACTGATGATGTTTGTGTTACATCAGACAACTTACTGTTCTGTTCCAGATCGAGAGTCAACCGACTCTCATCCAAACCATCAAAGATGAACACAACCTGACAGTCTTTGTATCCTTCACCATCATTCAGCTCCTTCAGTTCAGGGTGGAAGTCAAGCAGGAGTCTGTGAAGACTGTACTGATCATTCCTGACTAAATTCAGCACACGGAAAGAAAGGGGGAACATAAAAACTACATCCTGATTGGCTACCCCATCTGTCCAGTCAAGAATGAATTTCTGCACTGAGACTGTTTTTCCAATACCAGCAACACCTTTGGTCATCACAGTTCTGATGAGCTTCTCCTGTCCAGGTAAGGGCTTGAAAATGTCATTGCAGTTGATTGGTGTGTCTTCTGTGTTTTGAGATCTGGATGCTGACTCGACCTGCCAAACCTCATGTTCCTTATTCACCCCTTCACTCTCTCCCTCTGTGATGTAGAGCTCTGTGTAGATCTTATTGAGGAGTATCTCAGCTCCTGGTTTGATGATTCCCTCAGATATATTCTCAAACCTCCTCTTCAGACTGGCTTTATGAGTCTCTATAACTCTCTTCAGGACCTCATCACCTGCTTGGCAAAATTGAACAATGCAACTTTAAAGTAATTAGTTACTGTCCAGTTTATCATTATATATTTCTGCACACTCAAGAGTCTTAATTAAGAGTCCCCATTAGCTCTGAACAGTTAGGTATGATCAAATACCTGTGACAGTGGTCAGTGAGCTCACCTTGTTTGCACAGGTGTCCATGGGTGGTGATGGCTGGGTCCCTCAGTACCTGCTCACAGCTGGACTGATCATGAGTCAGACTGAAGGATACATGAAATGAACATGAAGGCAGATAATTAACTGTTGTAATATTTCATGTGTAGGTTCCTTTTGTCATTTATGGTGTATGATATTCAATATAATGTCTATTCTCATTTTTTGTCTACAAATGTATAATGTTCATATTCATACACTACCGGTTAGAAGGGTCACTTAGAAAGTTCCATTTCGCTCCATTATAGATAGAATACCAGCTGAGATCAGTTGCATTGATTTTTTAATCAAGGCAGCAGTTTTCAGATTACATTATGTGCTTACATAATTGCAAAAGGGTTCTCCAATGTTAGACTTTTAAAATAATATCAGATTAGTAAACAGAATGTGCCTTTGGAACATTGGATGAATGGTTGCTGATAGTGGGCACTGCAGATATTGCTTTAAAGATCAGCCATTTCTTTTTACAACGGTCAAGAACACTTTTGCAATTATGTTTTGAGTACTGAACATTGCCACATCGGTCTGCACTCAGGTACAGCAGCACTGGCATGAGACCTGAGTTATAAAGTTACCTGTGGGTAACCTAAAACCTGAGGGTGCTATAGCCTCTGTATCCAGGATGTGTCCTGACCTAAAACCTGAGGGTGCTGTAGTGTCTGTATCCAGGACGCGTCCTGACCTAAAACCTGAGGGTGCTGTAGTGTCTGTATCCAGGACGCGTCCTGACCTAAAACCTGAGGGTGCTGTGTTTGTTTACATGCACAGGATGGTGGGTCATTCCACGTCAATTCAACCAGGGCCCATGCACTTCAGTCTCAAAAAATTCTGAAAAAAAATACCATGTGTACCTATGTTATCCAGGAGACACACTGTAAAATGACTTTTATGTAAGATCAATACTTTCCAAGATACAGCTAGTTTTACAGGGGGAGGGGGTGTCGATTTTGTTCAGCCTCTTTTTTTGTCAAAGTTCACAAGCCCATAGCACAAGAACTAAACCATGTATGAGGCTCATAATTTGTATAGACATTCCCTGACTTACAAATGTCACAACACTTTTTTATTTAAATTTAGTGTATTTTCTTGTCTTTCTGATGTTGAAAAATGACGAGGATTTAACCTCTGTGTCACTTTAGTTTCATACCTTAGCGAAAAACAAAGTAAGGAACTACCTCTGAAAGTTCACAGACACTCTGATTAACTTAACAAAGTTGAAATTAGATAAGGACATGCTTCTGTTAGGTTTTGTATATAAGATTGTCTAGGGTTGCCAATAATTGTGAGCAACATGTTTTTGTTAAAAATATTTATTTCTTAATGAGATTTTCTCAGAATAAATGTTCTCCCCTTCAAGGGTGGATTTTTCCTTGTTGTTTTCATTGTGAGAGTACAATGAATCATCAAAAGATTATTTTATATACCTGTTTTTAGTCAACATTACCAAAGGTGCCAATAATTCTGGAGGGTACTGTACGCCTACTTAGGAAGTTAGGGCTTTAAAAAAAAATATCGGCCGGAATTAACGGTTATCGGAACGATAATAATATTTTAATTTTTTCACTTATCGGCCAATAATATATCGGCCCCCGATATATCGTGCATCCCTAGCTCTAACCACTTAACATACAGACAAAGATAGATAGATAGATAGATAGATAGATAGATAGATAGATAGATAGATAGATACTTTATTGATCCCCAGGGGAAATTCAAGGTCTCAGTAGCATACAGACAACACACACACATTCACTAACAGAAGAAAAAGTAATTAAAAGTATATAATATAAAAAAACACAACTAAGCAATAAGGACAGTAGACGATAAAGAATATACTAAATATACTAAAATATAAATTATACTAAATAACACTTAATCTAAATCAATTCTAAAAAACAGTATCCACATAGTGGGTGATTAATCAATCAAGAGGCGCTTGCAATGACTGAGGCAGGGACTGAGCCTGTGATTCTCTGTGCAAGGTGCATAGTAAGGTAAGGTAAGGTGCTCTGTGTGAGTGAGTGTCATGGTGATGGTGCAAGTCAAACAGTGCAACAGTGCAAGAATAAAGTCTATGTATCTATATCTATATAAAGTCTATGTATCTATATCTATATAACTATATTAAGAAAAGGTATAAGTGTGGCCACAGTTCGGCTGTGGCATGGAGGGAGGGGTTATGCATATGTGCTAATATAGCACGCAAACAGTGAGGCAGAAGACAGTGGTAAAAAGTGGCTAGTGGACAGACAGTTCAAAACATGGAGGGGGTGAAGAGGCAGACAGACTATGCGGAGAAGTCTATTTCTCCTCTTCCCTTAAGTGAAGCATTGAACAGTTCAATGGCCCTGGGAACAAATGACTTCCTCAGTCTGTCTGTTGTGCAAGGCAGTGAGCGAAGTCTCCAGCTGATCAGGCTCTTCTGCTTAACAATGGTGCTGTGGAGTGGATGACACTCATTGTCCAAGATGTTGATAAGTTTGTTCAGGGTCCTTTTGTCAGATATTGAAGTGATGCACTCCAGTTCAGCTCCCACTACAGAGCCAGCTTTCCCCAACATACCACTGCATAGAAGAGGGCGCTGGCAACAACAGACTGGTAGAACATCCTGAGGAGCTTGCTGCACACATTGAAGGACCGCAGCCTCCTCAGGAAGTACCTCCACATTGACCCCATCAATGGAGACTGGTAGCAGAGTGGGCTTAGACCTGCGGAAATCCACCACCATCTTCTTGGTCTTTGAAGTGTTGAGTTGAAGATGATTAAGTTTGCACCATTGCACAAAGTCCTCCACCAGGCTCCTGTACTTCTCCTCCTGCCCGTTCCTGATACACCCCACAATTGCAGTATCATCAGAAAACTTTTGCATGTGGCATGACTCGGTGTTGTAGCAGAAGTCAGATGTGTACAGGGTGAACATGACTGGAGAGAGCACAGTTCCCTTTGGCGCTCCGGTGCTGCTGATCACAGTGTCAGAGAGACAGTTCTTCAATCTGACGAACTGTGGTCGCTCGGTCAGGTAATCTGTAATCCAGGTTACCAGGTGAGCATCCACACCCATCTGCAAGAGTTTGTCTCCCAGTCTGAGGGGTTGGATGGTGTTAAAAGCATTTGAGAAATCAAAGAACATGATTCTCACAGCACTTTTCCCTTTGTCTAGGTGAGAATGTGTCCTGTGTAGAAGATAAGTGATGGCATCGTCCACGCCCACTTTCTCCTGGTATGCAAACTGTAACGGGTCTAGTGCATGGCGTACCTGGGGTCTGAGCATACCTAAGACCAGTCGCTCCATTGTCTTCATCATATGTGATGTTAGAGCGACAGGTCTGTAGTCATTAAGCTCACTAGGGTGTGGCTTTTTAGGGACAGGGGTGAGACATGATGTGTTCCACAGTGTTGGAAAGTGTCCAAGGCGTAGACTCAAATTGAAGATGTGCTTCAGTGGTTCCCCCAGTTCAGCAGCACAGGCCTTGAGTAGCCTTGGACACAGTCTGTCAGGCCCCGCTGCCTTATTTTTGTTACTTTAGTTTAGCTCTCACTTGATCTGCTGTGATGATGGAGGTGTAAGGGGAGGGGAGGGCGAGGGTTGCATCTGGTATCTGTGTGTTTGATGGCTGTTGACTGAGGTCGTTGTCACCTCAATGTTCGTGATCGCCATGTGGGGGAGGGGTGCAATATCCAGTGATGGTGGGGGTACGATAGCCTGTGATGGTGGAGGTGAGTGTTGCACTGGTATTGAGGGGGAGTGGGGGTGGGGGCTGGAGGATGACCACCTCCTTGATGTCCCTGTCAAGGCTGCCAGAGTTGTGGACACCTCAACAGGCACAGGCAAGGAGGCATCAGGCGGGGGCAGGGCATGAGGTAATGGTGGCTTAGGTCGTTGGGTGTCACCGGGATGCAGAGCTGGAGAGACTGGGAGGCTGGGAGGTGGGGGTAGGGCAGGCACGCAAAAAAAGATTATAGTTTCTTCCAGTAGCAGCAACTGGAATCCATGCATTTCCACAGAATTATTTTTGGAATCTGATCCCTCATCATACCTGTTCATTCATACTCGTCGCTCGACTTACCGTGACTAAATTCAAGATGGCTGCAAATGCTAAACTCAGTGAGGATACCGTCTGTATAAATTGTCTTGCAAGTAAACTACCAGTGCTTTCTCAAAGTTCTCAATGTCTCGTTTTAAATGTCAAGGCCCTCGGAAGTCTACCAATGAAGTATGGAGCTACTTTGAGCCTCGTAAATGGTGTAAAACAGTGATTTATTTGCATGGCTAGGCCATCGAAAAACTGTTTGTAGCATCGGCTAACTAGCGCCAGATTTCTGAGTGCAGGGGACAAGCCGAGATGAGCTATGAGACATACGTTCACACTCGGTATCATGTTTCAACACACTTTAGTTCAATATCACGCCGGAATTCTCCTTTAAGCGATAACCGAGGATTCAGTAGGTAAGTTGGTAACGCTTTAGAATAACATGTGCTTATTAGGTATTAACAGTGCATAATAAGCAATTAACAATTAATTACTGTTGTTATCCTTTAATAACATTAACTAACTGTTAGCATGCAGCTTGTAAGTGTTGATAAGCAGCCTTTTAAGTTACTTACAAGCATATTTGTTAACAGTTGTAAGTGTTAACAAGCAGCTTGTTAATGCTTGTCAATGGTGTATAAGACAAAGAGGTGGATAACTAATACGCTTATAAGACCTTTCTTACCTATTTGTAGTAAATTTTGCAGCCCCCCAATCTAAAGCGAGGACCATGTAGCCCAGGGGTTCCCAAAGTGGGGGTCGCCGGCGAGGGGTGGGTCGCGAAATGATTTCCATAAATCAAATAAATTTGGAAAAAATAAAATTCTGAAAAATTATGACTGGATAAGATCACCATTCACTGTAACCACCGCAAGTCATCTGTCAGCCGGCATGGAGGACGCACTGGTTGAGCTGTCTTGTGACCGCGCTTTAAAGACAGATTTTAATTCCAACACGATTGCTGAGTTCTGGATTTCAGTCGAGAGGGAATATCCACAGCTATCCAAGGACGTCCAAGGACCGCGATGGACGTACTGACGCCATTCTTTGCACTGACATATATTAAAAACAAATACAGATCCCGTCTAAATGTGGAGGATGATCTCCGTGTGGCCGTCTCCACAATTAAACCAAGAATGGACTTGCTGTGTTCCGCGCATAGCGCACATCCAGATGAGATTAACGCTGAAACGTAGTTGCCAAAATGTAAATTTGCGCAGCAAAAATGTACATATGTTTACAACAGTTTGTGGACATTACCCTGACTGAGATATTCTTCTGTTAAAGCAACACCAAAGAATTTTTTGTACATTAAAATATTGTTTCCAAAATCATCAACTCGTAACAGGGTGAACGGCACTTCTGCATTCTCTTCGCGACCCTCTATCGGCTATAACCGCACATATGCAAGTTTGCCAGATCGGGTAGCGGATCTGTAGTTCGATGGAATGAGACATAAGAAACTACAAATTTGACTTGCTTCCTATGTCGCAATACATTATACTTTCATAAAATCATGCAACGTACTCTACCTTGTCTGTATACATCGTTATTTCCAAAGCCAGTGCTGGATAAACAAGCGTGCGTGCGACAGGAAAAGTGCTTTGGTGTTGCTTTAAAATGGAAATTAAAGTAATGTTTCAAAGTTAAGTTTGCACATGACAGCAATAATGTGCACTCATGGATATTATTTTTTGACTAAGGTATTCTGCTTTTATCATATAGTAAAGTTCTATATGTAAAATCATAACATGCTGCTCTGTTCTTTTGTGTTGTCGTTAAGCCCGTGTTTGCATAAGCCTAGTGCGTATGGCCGGGTGCGCACATTTTATTTTATTTTTTGAATCACATCCAGGGATAGTGGGGGTCGCCAGTCTCTGGCACGGCTATTTTGGGGGTCGCGGGTTGAAAAGTTTGGGAACCCCTGATGTAGCCTATAGTTCCACAAGCCCAACCTTCTATCTCTTTATATACTGTATATCTCTATCTAGCTTGGTTTAGCTGTGAGAAATGCACCTTCAAAATTGATGCAGGGAGCAGGAATCGAACCCCGGTCTGCCACGTCAAAGAGTGCATCACTACTTGTTAAGCTACACTACTGTTCCTAATTCTTTGATGAAAATTTTCATTTTGATTCTATATTCCGATGTTCCATATCATACTAGCTATGCTTTTTACAAATATGTTTCTGATGGAAAAGTGGTGTTTAATTTCCATAATCTTTGTTCAGTGAACGCATAAAACAGTTTGTCAGCAGTCTAAAGATATGCCAGCTTTGTATCAAAGATTCTAGAGCAGAGCTCCGCTCTAGAATCTTTGCTTTGTATATAGTTGGTTACCTAGCAACCGAGGCTTAAAGACGATAAGTGGGTGCGTTCAAAGCTCTGGTTCAAAGTTGCAAACATACAGTAGGCGAACGTTCGTGATCAATGTTTGCCTTGAACAGAGGCGAACATTCGTGGTCTGTTTCTGCATTAATTAAACACCTCTTTTCCATCAGAAACATATTTGTAAAAAGCATAGCTAGTGTGATATAGCACATCGGAATATAGAATCAACATAAACAATTTCATCAGCAATGTAAGAAAAGTAGTGTAGCTCAATAGTTAGCGATGCACTCTTTGACGTGGGAGACCGGGGTTCGATTCCTGCTCACTGCAACAATTTTGAAGGTGCATTTCTCACAGCTAAACTAAGCTAGATAGAGATATACAGTATATAAAGAGATAGAAGGTTGGGCTTGTGGAACTATAGGCTACATGGTCCTCGCTTTAGATTGGGGGGCTGCAAAATTTACTACAAATAGGTAAGAAAGGTCTTATAAGCGTATTAGTTATCCACCTCTTTGTCTTATACACCATTGACAAGCATTAACAAGCTGCTTGTTAACACTTACAACTGTTAACAAATATGCTTGTAAGTAACTTAAAAGGCTGCTTATCAACACTTACAAGCTGCATGCTAACAGTTAGTTAATTTTATTAAAGGATAACAACAGTTAACTAACTGTTAGTAATGAATTGTTAACTGCTTATTATGCACTGTTAATACCTAATAAGCACATGTTATTCTAAAGCGTTACCGGTAAGTTATAATATGTTAAAGTAAGAATTCATAAACATTTTTTGAGAAAATTTCAAAATATCAGAATATAATATATCAGAATGCCCCCTATTACCACCAGTCCCGTGTTTCCGTCCTCTTACGTGTACGTATGTGTCACTTAATGTTAATTTCTATACAAACCAAGACGGCGGATTCCTAAAGAAACGCAAGCACCCACACCATAAGTGTATCTAAATTAGCTTTATACCAAAAATATAATTTTACCGTGACTTGAAGAGCTGTAAACATTCTTATAAGGCTGCGTGCACAAATCCGCTTGGAGCTCCAGTGGAATTTTGAAGTAGCGACGAGAATTCTCAGTCTAACCGTTCATGTGCCGTTGAAAGGGTGGAAGTAGACGACCCACCAGGCCAGCACTAACCTCTGAGCACGCTAAACAAAATCGGATATTTCAGGCAGTAAAAGCCCCGGTAAGAACCAAACCAGATTTTGTTCAAATCTACACACCTATGGCTGCTGAAAAATGTACTGTAAGGTTAATTAATTTATTTATAATTTATTTATTTATAATTCAAAATGTTATTTTGAAGTATTAAAAAACATTGTTGTTTTAGAATTTTCAGACAAAATGGGTGATAATTGGAGGTGTTACGATCTAGTGAATGTTACGATCTAGTGAAATAGACTAAAATATCGGCATACTATTTTTTAGCCATGTTAGCCATTTTAGTATGTTTCTGTGTGTGTGTGTGCATGTAGGTGTATGCCTCTCTCTCTGTGTGTGTGTGTGTGTGTGTGTGTGTGTTTGAGTGTAGCTGTATGTCTCTGTATATGTGTGTGTGTGTGTGTAGGTGTGTGTGTGTGTCTGTGTTTCTGTGTCTAGGTGTAAGAACATGTGTGTGTGTAGGTGTTTATCTTTGTGTGTGTGTGTGTAGGTGTATGTCTGTGTGTGACTGTGTCTGTGTCTAGGTGTAAGTACATGTGTGTGTATAGGTGTTTGTCTTTGTGTGTGTGTAGGTGTATGTCTGTGTATGACTGTGTCTGTGTGTGTGCAGGTGTGTGTGTGTGTGTGTTTTCCTTTGCTCCTTCATATCACTTGCCATGTTGAATTGCATATGACTGACATGTCTACAGACTGATGATTACTCACTTTAGACCTGATGGAACTGGTTCACTGCTGAAGGTGGGCATATCATCCATGGACTGATCACTCTTCATGGACACACAGCTGGTCACTGGAGATGGAGGTCTGTGTGTCTGTGGTCTGGTTACATAAGGAGACACAAGAAACTGAATAACAACTCATTCCTCTATTGAGTCATTACATTTGTTCACACTTATTAACATAGGCTGCTTATTAACACTTACAAGCTGCATGTTAACAGTTAGTTAATGTTATTAAAGGATAACAACAGTTAACTAACTGTTAGTAATGAATTGTTAACTGCTTATTATGCACTGTTAATACCTAATAAGCACATGTTATTCTAAAGCGTTACCACATAAACAACTAAAGCAAAACAAAAAGCCAATAATTTACATTATTGTACATTAGTGTGTATAATATATATAAATATTAAAGAAATGCTGCCAATTTGATGTTAAACTTGATGAAGTATTGATAAATGGTGCATTGTCACTTTAAGAGGGTCTAAACGGTTCTCATAACGTCCTTTTGCCAGCTATTGCTCACAAAAGATAAGGCTGATAGGACTACTCTAGCCTTGTTTGTTTGCACCACATTGACAACACAATATTAAGTTATTAAAAGGAGCCTTCATTGTTAGGATATGGAAACATGTAATGAGTTGTTGCTAGCGTGACATTTCTGTTTGCCGTTTGCCATTAAAAGTGCAGTATGAGCATGTTTCAATCGGCATTTATAAGTATAAGTATATATACTTTTTTGATCCCGTGAAGGAAATTTGGTCTCTGCATTTAACCCAATCAGTAGTGAAACACAAACAGCACACAGTGAACACACAGTGAGGTGAAGCACACACTAATCCCGGCGCAGTGAGCTGCCTGCTACAACGGTGGCGCTCGGGGAGCAGTGAGGGGTTAGGTGCCTTGCTCAAGGGCACTTCAGCCGCGGCCCACTGGTCCAGAGTGCTAACCAGTCGGCCACGGCTGCCCATTTGCTTAACAAACTCTAGTTAGTCTGTTATCAGGAATATTTGCAAGCCTCCAAGCACAGACATCATCACTTTAAATCCTACCTGTTGCCTTATTTAACTGCTGTTGCATTCCTTGACATGCCATCTCCTTTTCCCTCTTTCTTTCTATATTTTTAGCCGCCGACAGCTTTTTTTGCTGTATCCATCTTTTTCCGTAGACGGCAACTCACTACTCGTAGGCCTATCTGCTCGCCCAGCGCTCACGATGCCCCCACCCCCTCTTCTATGTCAAAATTCTATGATGGAACCTTATGAGAGAGGGTGCCTACTTTAGTCTGTTAGTCATCTAAAATGTTATATAACATTGAGAAAATGTTGAAATGCTTTAGAAACGCACAGCAGTAGCTACATATAAAAAATACCATATATATCGTATAGCATAGTTATTATTTTATTATTTTATTATTTTTTTACCATGGCTTTGGCGCCCCCATAGTGCTGCGCCCCTATGTGCCGCATATAGCGCATACCCACTTTTTGCGCCACTGTCTACAGACTGATGATTACTCACTTTAGACCTGATGGAACTGGTTCACTGCTGAAGGTGGGCATATCATCCATGGACTGATCACTCTTCATGGAAACACAGCTGGGCACTGGAGATGGAGGTCTGTCTGTCAGTGGTCTGGTTACATAAAGAGACACAAGAAATTGAATAACAACTCATTCCTCTATTGAGTCATTACATTTGTTCACACTTATTAACATAGGCTGCTAATTAACACTTACAAGCTGCATGTTAACAGTTAGTTAATGTTATTAAAGGATAACAACAGTTAACTAACTGTTAGTAATGAATTGTTAACTGCTTATTATGCACTGTTAATACCTAATAAGCACATGTTATTCTAAAGCGTTACCACATAAACAACTAAAGCAAAACAAAAAGCCAATAATTTACATTATTGTACATTAGTGTGTATAATATATATAAATATTAAAGAAATGCTGCCAATTTGATGTTAAACTTGATGAAGTATTGATAAATGGTGCATTGTCACTTTAAGAGAGTCTAAACGGTTCTCATAACGTCCTTTTGCCAGCTATTGCTCACAAAAGATAAGGCTGATAGGACTACTCTAGCCTTGTTTGTTTGCACCACATTGACAACACAATATTAAGTTATTAAAAGGAGCCTTCATTGTTAGGATATGGAAACATGTAATGAGTTGTTGCTAGCGTGACATTTCTGTTTGCCGTTTGCCATTAAAAGTGCAGTATGAGCATGTTTCAATCGGCATTTATAAGTATAAGTATATATACTTTTTTGATCCCGTGAAGGAAATTTGGTCTCTGCATTTAACCCAATCAGTAGTGAAACACAAACAGCACACAGTGAACACACAGTGAGGTGAAGCACACACTAATCCCGGCGCAGTGAGCTGCCTGCTACAACGGTGGCGCTCGGGGAGCAGTGAGGGGTTAGGTGCCTTGCTCAAGGGCACTTCAGCCGCGGCCCACTGGTCCAGAGTGCTAACCAGTCGGCCACGGCTGCCCATTTGCTTAACAAACTCTAGTTAGTCTGTTATCAGGAATATTTGCAAGCCTCCAAGCACAGACATCATCACTTTAAATCCTACCTGTTGCCTTATTTAACTGCTGTTGCATTCCTTGACATGCCATCTCCTTTTCCCTCTTTCTTTCTATATTTTTAGCCGCCGACAGCTTTTTTTGCTGTATCCATCTTTTTCCGTAGACGGCAACTCACTACTCGTAGGCCTATCTGCTCGCCCAGCGCTCACGATGCCCCCACCCCCTCTTCTATGTCAAAATTCTATGATGGAACCTTATGAGAGAGGGTGCCTACTTTAGTCTGTTAGTCATCTAAAATGTTATATAACATTGAGAAAATGTTGAAATGCTTTAGAAACGCACAGCAGTAGCTACATATAAAAAATACCATATATATCGTATAGCATAGTTATTATTTTATTATTTTATTATTTTTTTACCATGGCTTTGGCGCCCCCATAGTGCTGCGCCCCTATGTGCCGCATATAGCGCATACCCACTTTTTGCGCCACTGTCTACAGACTGATGATTACTCACTTTAGACCTGATGGAACTGGTTCACTGCTGAAGGTGGGCATATCATCCATGGACTGATCACTCTTCATGGAAACACAGCTGGGCACTGGAGATGGAGGTCTGTCTGTCAGTGGTCTGGTTACATAAAGAGACACAAGAAATTGAATAACAACTCATTCCTCTATTGAGTCATTACATTTGTTCACACTTATTAACATAGGCTGCTAATTAACACTTACAAGCTGCATGTTAACAGTTAGTTAATGTTATTAAAGGATAACAACAGTTAACTAACTGTTAGTAATGAATTGTTAACTGCTTATTATGCACTGTTAATACCTAATAAGCACATGTTATTCTAAAGCGTTACCACATAAACAACTAAAGCAAAACAAAAAGCCAATAATTTACATTATTGTACATTAGTGTGTATAATATATATAAATATTAAAGAAATGCTGCCAATTTGATGTTAAACTTGATGAAGTATTGATAAATGGTGCATTGTCACTTTAAGAGAGTCTAAACGGTTCTCATAACGTCCTTTTGCCAGCTATTGCTCACAAAAGATAAGGCTGATAGGACTACTCTAGCCTTGTTTGTTTGCACCACATTGACAACACAATATTAAGTTATTAAAAGGAGCCTTCATTGTTAGGATATGGAAACATGTAATGAGTTGTTGCTAGCGTGACATTTCTGTTTGCCGTTTGCCATTAAAAGTGCAGTATGAGCATGTTTCAATCGGCATTTATAAGTATAAGTATATATACTTTTTTGATCCCGTGAAGGAAATTTGGTCTCTGCATTTAACCCAATCAGTAGTGAAACACAAACAGCACACAGTGAACACACAGTGAGGTGAAGCACACACTAATCCCGGCGCAGTGAGCTGCCTGCTACAACGGTGGCGCTCGGGGAGCAGTGAGGGGTTAGGTGCCTTGCTCAAGGGCACTTCAGCCGCGGCCCACTGGTCCAGAGTGCTAACCAGTCGGCCACGGCTGCCCATTTGCTTAACAAACTCTAGTTAGTCTGTTATCAGGAATATTTGCAAGCCTCCAAGCACAGACATCATCACTTTAAATCCTACCTGTTGCCTTATTTAACTGCTGTTGCATTCCTTGACATGCCATCTCCTTTTCCCTCTTTCTTTCTATATTTTTAGCCGCCGACAGCTTTTTTTGCTGTATCCATCTTTTTCCGTAGACGGCAACTCACTACTCGTAGGCCTATCTGCTCGCCCAGCGCTCACGATGCCCCCACCCCCTCTTCTATGTCAAAATTCTATGATGGAACCTTATGAGAGAGGGTGCCTACTTTAGTCTGTTAGTCATCTAAAATGTTATATAACATTGAGAAAATGTTGAAATGCTTTAGAAACGCACAGCAGTAGCTACATATAAAAAATACCATATATATCGTATAGCATAGTTATTATTTTATTATTTTATTATTTTTTTACCATGGCTTTGGCGCCCCCATAGTGCTGCGCCCCTATGTGCCGCATATAGCGCATACCCACTTTTTGCGCCACTGTCTACAGACTGATGATTACTCACTTTAGACCTGATGGAACTGGTTCACTGCTGAAGGTGGGCATATCATCCATGGACTGATCACTCTTCATGGAAACACAGCTGGGCACTGGAGATGGAGGTCTGTCTGTCAGTGGTCTGGTTACATAAAGAGACACAAGAAATTGAATAACAACTCTATGGAGTCATTGCATTTGTTCATACTTACAATAATATTACAACAATACCCCCCCACTCTCTCTCGGCATCTGTGTGTCTACAGGCCTGTGTGTGTCTATGTGTGTGTGTGTGTGAGAAAGTGAGTGCGTGTAGATGTATCTGTGCTTGTGTAACACAAAAACAAAAAAAATAACATAAATAGAGTGAATACATTTAAGTAGACAAATAAATACAAAAATGAACAAAACATTACATAAAATTAGGAACACAAAAACAAACAAAAACATGATGCCAGACAGAGTGCAATGTCTCGCCAACGCAACAACCCCAAAACAGAAAAAGTTGGGACGTTGTGTAAAATGTGAATAAAAACAAAATGTCATAATCTGCAAATCTCTTAAACTCGTATTTAGTTGCAAAAAGGACACAGACAACATATCAAATGTTGAAAATGACAAATTTGACTATTTCATGGAAAATATATGTCAAATTTAAATTTGATACCAGCAACATGTTTCAAAACGGTTGGGATGGGGGTAACAAAATGCTGGAAAAGTTGTGTAATGATGAAGAAAACAAAAGAAGGAATGTTTCACAACTAATTAGGGTAACTGGCAACACGATTGGGTATGAAAAAGAGCATCCCAGAGAGATAGGGTCTCTTTGAAGTAAAGATGTAGGGGTATTCATCACTCTGTGTAAACCTGTGTGCACAAATGATGAAACAATTTGAATGTTTTTTAACATGAAATTGTGAAGTGTTTGGGGGAGCTCATCATCTACAGGACATAATATTATTAAAACATACAGAGAACCCAGATAAATCTTTGCAAACAAGGGCTGAAAAACAAACTGGATGGCCATGTTTTTTTGGACCTCGGATGGCACTGCGTGTGTGTGTGTGTGTGTGTGTGTGTGTGTGTGTGTGTGTGTGTGTGTGTGTCTGTGTGTGTGTGTGTGTTGCTAATATAAGATGGCTGTCAGACGCCACATAAATTACCTATGGCATTTTTTGTTAGAATAACAAGATTCTGTGTGCAAGTTTGGCTACCAAACTGACAGTTCAAGTTCAAGAGAATAATAGAAATAGTAGGTCAAAGCCACTGCTTGCTGGTGCTCCTGCTTTACCAATATCCGCACCCTCTGTTTCCAATAACCTATAAGACGACATAATTTTACTGGTATCTAGTATGCTGTGCAAATTCCAAATATATGGATGTGTCACAGTGTGCAAAGTATCATGTTCACGTTTGTAGTGTTTTAACACATTTAATTGTGTCCTGTGTTTTTTGTTTTGCTTCACGTGTGGACTTTTGATATCCCAGTCACGGCTGTCCCAATCAGACTGACAATTAACAAAGACTCAAAGACTCACAATCGAACCTATGGGAGAGGGGCTGCTTAATTCAATGAGGGGGAACAGGTGTGTGGGAGTTTTTCTCTATATATTTGCAGGATCGACAGGTACAGAGGAGAAATCAAGTCAGAACTGCAAAGGACACAGCGGCCGAGCCAGAGGTGGCCTACCCAGGCAGACACACAACCGGACACACAGCAGAGCAGTTCCAGGATTTCGGCATCCACGCAAAAAGCTATTTTCCGGTGGCAGATTTGGTCAGCACCCGGCAATGTGAGTAGCTCCCTTTTTGCCTCGAACAACCTAACGTGTATTAGCAGTGGTAGTTTGCTCCGTACTGCCAAAAGTCTCCTTTGTTTCAGCTGAGCGATTACGTCGCTGCTGGTGATCGGGTGAGAGCTGAGTACCCTACGATTTGTGGAGGACTTACGGGAAGGTACCGAGCGATTGGAACATTTGTGGGTTGCCGTGCGGATGACTGCTTGGCTAAGCTAGGCCGGAGAACACTGAAGCTACTAACTCGCCTGCTGCTTGCCTGCTCGTTTGTTTACTGTTGTGCTGTGCTGTGCTTGTGCTGTGCTGACTGTGGGGACTGTTGTGGGGCGTCTGGCGCTGCTGGTGGCTGGCGGCGGTATTACTGGCTGTGGTCTCGCTTTATTACAGTATTGTATTTGGTGTACATTTTAACTGTGAATTTGTGAGTCTAACTGACTTTGTTTATTTATATTTAATTTAATACATTTGTAATACGAGTTGAGCCCCTTTGCCTCATTGATTAATTGCACTGCCTACTGCCGTTTATCTTAAATTAAAGGTTAACCTATTGCTGTCTGGTCACGGGCAGCCTTACGACTAGTCTGGTGACAGATGTATTATCGCTTGATGGGAAACGGAATGACCTCGAAGTCTGGCTTGGCACCCAAACTTAAAGTCCTCCATTCATACAGAAAGGTGGAAATTCTCCCATTTGCGCGTAAATCACCACCTTGTTAATTTAGGTTGATATGAAAATGTGTAACGTGGACGCCAGTGGCGTGCACAGACATTTGGGGGGGGGGGGGGGGGGGGCACTTTTTAGCGCACGTGGAACACTTAATTATATATAAAAAAAAATTACACGCACATGTTGAATGAAAATTGACTTGTGCTGCAATCAGTAAATCAATATACAATTAAGACAATGAAGAGACCAAATGTGTTAATTTATGTTGCCTAACAAAACCTATACAACAGAAAACGTTCGTCTTAACACATAGATTTGCGATTGCAAACTCTACCAAAATTATTTGTAGCCTATGTGGTCGTCCTCACGTTATCCGTCATTGACTTGGGCTACAGGGTAAAACTTTATCAGGTGACCAGTTGGCTAAAAATGCTTAGTTGTTTGATGCTGTATGAGACATTTTACTGCACAACAAAATGATGACACGTTGGGCTTAAAGGGCAAACTGTACGATTTTACTTGATCTGTAAGACAATAAAGAGACCAAACAGTACAAGAAGGAGTTATAGTGGGCTACTGACTGTTACAACTCTATTACATGAATGCAGATGGACATTTTTCACAGGTAATGGGGAACTTCCCGTTTCTTCTGTCACAAATGAATGTGTTAATACATGTTGCCTAACAAAACAGAAAACGTTCTTAACACATACATTTGCAAAATCTACCGAAATCATTTGAATGTGGTCGTACGTTATCTGTCATTGATTTGGGCTACAGCGTAAAACTTTATCTAGCTTCATCTAATTTATCAGGTGACCAGTCGGCAAAAATGCTTGTTTGGTGCTGAATGAGACATTTTACTGCACAACAAAATTATTACATGTTGGGCTTAGAGGGCAAACTGTAAGATTTTGCTTGATCTGTGTGTTACCTGGCTGATGGGGCACGGGAGAAGCAGCCTGTCAGCGACCATGCCTGCTATCTGAAGACGCTTACTGAACTGCTATGGTGCTGCTGCGCATTTGGCGTGCCGTGCGCGCGATCGCGCGAGTTAACGTGACAAAGGAAGAGAGATAGGCTGGTCGGGTGTGCGCAAAGGAGGTGGCTCATTTCGGGGCATTGTTTCAGTCGTTTTTAATTGCTCAGGTTTTCAAAAGATCATTTCAAAACCGACCTCAGTAAAATCTTAATATTAATAATTAAAAAAAAAAAAAAAGTTTCAAAAGGGCATTTTTGTTGAGAAAGGGCAAACTTCCTAGTGCTTTAGCACCACCTAGTGTCTATCTATGCACGCCTATGGTGGACGGTGACCTTCTGAATGCCATTCAAATCCAGAAAGAACACAAAACAGTCTTTGATTTTGAAAATGTAAGCATGGTGAACTGAATAGTAAAGGCCTACAGTAAAATGGTGTGCCATCACATAGCCTAACAAAAAACTGACTTCACAAAATTTGAAATTTTCACGTTAATTTTTTACATTCTGTGTATCCTACATGTATTTAGAATTGAGAAATATGCTGTTTCACCTTGTAGTGGCTCTCAACCTTAATACAGTCCTCCTGAGCACAAAGGTGCTTAAGCCATGGCAGAATGCGCAGAAGAGTTGTATACTGTACATAAGACACACCCAGATTTTGGAGTTTCACCTCCCAAAACGTGTAACTCCCTCTATCACGTGTAAATGACAGATTTAAGCGAAGGTGTGAATTTGCGTGTGCGAAATGCACGTAGTTACACGCTTATTTTTACTTACGCACATGGGAGAATTCCCCCCTAAGTGCTTCATTTGCAAAACAGTACACTGCAAAAACTGCTTATCTAACAAAATCTAACCAAGTGTTAATAATCTTATATCAAGATACAAAAAACTAGTTGGTATTGTTTTTAGTATAAAGACACTTACCTAGCACTTTCTCATGAAATCATTTGACTTAAAATAAGTCAAACTTTTCTTAAATTAAGACATCTCATCCTGAAAACAAGCAAATTTGTCTGCCAGTGCGTTAAGCAAATTTGTTCTAAAAACAAGCAAATTTGTCTGCCAGTGCGTTGAGCAAATTTGTCTTGATAAGACTCCTTAAAATAAGTCAAAGTCTTCTTAAATTAAGTCAAAATGATCTTTTGAGAGAGTGCTAGGTAAGTCTTTTCATACTAAAAACAATACCAAATAGATTTTTTGATCTTAATATAAGATTATCAACACTTGGTTAGATTTCATTTTTTGCAGTGTAGGTGCATGAGAACATGCAGGCGCTCGAAAGTATGTTATTCTAAAGGGTAAGGCTATTTGCACCCCTGGTACAATTAGCAGTGTATGCTATTCGTACCCTGGTGCAATAAGAAGTTCTATTCGTACCCCGGTGCATACAGCAATGTGTCCTATTAGTACCCCGTCTGGTACAAATATCAATGTATGCTATTCGTACCCCGGTGCACACAGCAATGTGTCCTATTAGTACCCCGTCTGGTACAAATATCAATGTATGCTATTCGTACCCCGGTGCACACAGCAATGTGTTCTATTAGTACCTCGTCTGGTACAAATATCAATGTATGCTATTCGTACCCCGGTGCACACAGCAATGTGTTCTATTAGTACCTCGTCTGGTACAAATATCAGTGTATGCTATTTGCACCCTTGTGCATTTAATCTGGCATATTGATCAATGTAATAATATTTAAAAAAAAAAAAAACAAGCAACATGTTTTTGTTGTTGTTACATAACAGAGTGTGAATAGCTCAGCTGTGTAATAGACACTCTGAATAAGGTATGCTGTTTGCATCAATGTACAGTTAGAAGTGGATACTATTTGTACCCAGGTGTTTATAGTACTGCATGCTATTTACACCCTGGTGCATGAACTAGCTAATTGTTGCAATCAAAACTTCCGTTCGAGAACCGATTTCTTGTTCAAATTGCGCGCCTTCTCTCCAGAGACGTTGGTACACATGCACACTCACTCCGCCAAAATGCATCACACGGGAATCGAACCCCGGTCTCAGTGGTGGTTGGTCTCTCAAAGTAGAGCGTCGAAAGGGTTCTATCTTGGAAGATGTATCATGGTAAAGATGGGCTAAAAGACTGTAGTACATACATACTTACTTACAAGTCATATTCATGCACGAGCCAACTAAGCTATATAAACTATACGATAGGCTACTGGAAGACATTAGTTGTTCCATACTGTTCCAAAATGTACCAGCAATATAGGCTAGCCCTGTTTATTTCGTGTTGTTTCAGTTGTCCTACAGTGATAACTGGTATAAATTACATTAATGTCTACGACAGTCTAGGTAGTTATTTACACATAGGCTTCAGTAATTGTTTGGTGCTGCTGTTAATTGAGCATTGTATAGTTTAAATGTAGCCTATTGAATAATTTGAAATGATACTTTGAATTCAAGCAGAAACTCTTATTTAATAATTGGTTATATAGCCTACTTGAATATGGAGATCATGTGCTCTATGGCTATCTCTCATCGGTCAGGGTGATAGCCAGTGAGGCCTACATCACTTTCAGTGCTCCATGACACTTGAACATATATGCATATTTAAGGGTAATGCAAGATTGTGTATTTAATTAGGTGTGCCCAACCGATTTGAGGGCCACTTGGGCCAAATATGCCAGGGCCGATTTTTGGTCCCAGTCCGCCCCTGTAACAGGGTGTGAATAGCCCAGTTGTGTGGCCAAGGCTATTCGTACCAGGGGTACGAATAGACACTCCGTATTCTAAAACATAGGCTAGGCTACAAAACCCATACATAGACAACGTTAGTTCACTATATTATTTCCAACCAGCCTATCCACAGATAGTAGGCCTAATATAGTATTTCACTACCCTGGAAATCCAGAGTTCTCACGAGAGCACAATGGAATTGTCTCTGCGAGACACTCTGGCAATGATGCACGTTACTTTTACCCCTTGCATTCCGGGGAACCAGCTAAACTGATCAAGACAGTGCTGCAAGGAGGACAGTACACATTAGTGTTGCACGGTGCACCGATACTACAAAAGTATCGCAATACCCTGAAATTAAAAATGTTACGATGCCTAATTTTATTAGTATCGATACTTTTGAGAATGACCGTGTTCTTTTGAAGTAACATGCGTGTGCACAAGGCATGCTTCTAGCGCCTCCTCCCCTAACCTGTAGCTGTGCGTCTTTTCTCCTCACACACGTAAGCGCAGCTGTCGTGCTATAAACAGCGAGAGATGGCTGCTAGTTCAAGTGATGCTATGGTAACACATAATAATAGGCTAATATCAAGTTGATTTGCTCACTTGCATCTCTCAAGTTTGTGTTGCTTACCTACCTAAGCTATGGGATTTTGGTCATTTAGGCCTACTATTTCGGTTCAATGTAATTTAGAAATAGGCTAAGCAACCATGGCAAACTTTTACATCTGAAGAGAGATCCTTGCTAACTATCCCGCTAGCTCAGGTCACGTTTGACAATAGTGCTCGCTAAAATCATTAATGAACATTGCAAGACACTTATCTCTTCTATGATCCCAGAAAGATTTTCTTGTACATTTCTGAACATTTATTTTATCTAATGACATACAAAACATAATTAATTGCATCCACATATCCTTATGCGCTATGTGCAACTTTTATTCACTAGACTAAAACCGTGAGACAAGGTAAATTACTCTCACGTAGCCTATCTCTTAAAGTGACAGGCACTCAATTACACCTACATCACCAATGTGCACTCAATTAGACATACACACCCATATGCCTAAGTGTAATAGTTTAAAAATGGTTATAGTTTTAGAATAGTTTTCAAATTGCTAAATATATTTACTAGTAATTATGCAGAATATATAAAATATGACATAAGCCATCATTTTCCATGTGTGTTTGTGTGGAGAGAGTCAAGCAGAATCTGGGATAGCCACTGGTGTGAATGATCACACTACAGTATATTCAATATTACTGATGATGATGTCAAGGTGGTGGGGCCCCCAAATCAAATAATTTTTTTAAAAAGCATCGAAGAAGTATCGAAATCGCAATTCTTGACTTGGTATCGGTATCGAAACATTAATTTTGGTATCGTGACAACACTAGTACACATTGGTCGTAGTGTTATCCGATTGCGTCGAAGACCGAAATCATTCAGAGTAAACATGGTATAGTGTTATCCAACTGCTTGCAGTGAGATTTTTAAATGCATGCTTGTTACCGCCCCTTGTGCATGGTCAAACCCTTAATCTTTCTAGATTACCAGGGTCTGGATTTTCCAGGCTAGTATTACTACTGCATGATCAACATATATGAATCAAGGCAGACAAACCAATTATCAAAACTTGTGGTGTTGTCAGTTAATTAATCCAGTCCATTTATCTGTTTTTGCACATTTTTCAAATTAAAAGTAACACCATAAGAGGATAGAATATCAAAATAGTAGCTACTGGAAGCAACTGCAATCCATGCATTTCCACTGAATTATTTTTGGAATCTGATCCCTTATCATACCTGTTCATTCGTACTCATCGCTCGCCTTATCTTGACTAAATTCAAGATGGCGGCGAACGGTAAATTTCCTGAAGGTACTGTCTGTATAAATCTTGTAAATAAACTACCAGTGCTTTTTCAAAGTTCTCAATGTCTCGTTTTAAATGTCAGGGCCCTCCGAAGTCTACCAATGAAGTGTGGAGCTACTTTGAGCCTCGTAAATGGTGTAAAACAGTGATTTATTTGCATGGCTAGCCTGATGCCCGAGGCACCCCCATTGAAAACCTGTTGGTAGCATCGGCTACCTAGCGCCGAGTGCAGGGGACAAGCTGAAATGAGCTATGAGACAAAAGTTCACACTTGGTGTCTTGTTTGAACACACTTTGTCAATGTCACACCAAACTTCTCCTTTAACTTATCCTCCATCAGAGTGTGTGGGGACAGGTATGATGTGTACTGTATCTGTGGATTAACTTACCCTCCATCAGAGTGTGTGGGGACAGGTATGATGTGTACTGTATCTGTGGATTAACTTACCCTCCATCAGAGTGTGTTGGTTTGCTGCTTTGTTGCACACAGCTGTGTGCTGCAGACTCTGGTCTGAGTGTCTCACTGTGACCTGCACCCTCCTCTCTCTCCTGAGAGACACTCATCCTAGCAGCAGTGGGAGAGTCTTTCTGGGAATGTAAATTAGACAAATGCAGCTTTACGTCTTGTTTCATGTGTCACCGCATACTATAGATTATAGCTGTAGCTAAACATAAACCACCATCTTTGTTTTTAGCACTGTGACAAGGTGAAGAAACAGAACAAATATGAAATTACGAAAGAAGCTCAACAACAAGTCACAGAAACAGGAACATGTGAAATAGTGGACTGATTTGTCCAGGTCAGGACATTAGAGCAGAGAGGAATGTCCACGAGCAGGTGTAAAATAAGAGAGGGTTCAAGAGTAATCAAGGATCTTTGATTAGAGCTTAGGCTGTTATAATGTAGCCGACTCAGAAGCCCCTTAATGTGTAAGGGATCAAGGCTGTGTGTTTAAACTGATGTCTTACTCCACTACTCCACTTATAAGGGACCAAGGCTGTGTGTTTAAACTGATGTCTGATTCCACTCCAGTGACTTTTCACTGACAGCTGAGTGTTTCCACAATGTCTCGTTTCATTCTAAGGTTCCTATTTATATACTTATATAACTTGTTCTGCTGTAAGTGCATGTTGTGTGTGATGTCTGTATGCTGCTGACTTGTGAATGTGCAACACTGACATAAAGCAACAGAGAGCAAACATAAACAAACTAAAAATCAAAGTAAAGTTTTCTGACTGAAAATTGCCTTAATTGTCTTTGGGCAGCCGTGGCCCAATGGTTAGCACTCCGGCCCCGACCAGTAGGCACGGCTGAAGTGCCCTTGAGCAAGGCACTTAACCCCTCACTGCTCCCCAAGCGCCGCTGTTGTTGCAGGCAGCTCACTGCGCCAGGATTAGTGTGTGCTGCACCTCACTGTGTGTTCACTGTGTGCTGAGTGTGTTTCACTAATTCACGGATTGGGATAAATGCAGAGACCAAATTTCCCTCACGGGATCAAAAGAGTATATATACTTATACTATACTTAATTGTAAGGTGTATTTCTGAAACTGTACAGTCTGACTAGAACCATCCAAGTGAAAGTGTATTATACCATTCTGCTCTTATTTCAAACTGCTAAAAGGGCCACAAATAGGACCTTTAATTACAAACAGACTTCAAGAGAAATGTGCTGAACATCGTCTACAACTCATATGAAGGGAGGGATCTCACAGTTCTGTAGAGAACTGGATGGACTTGTTCGGTCAGGTGTGGTGATACTAGCGAGAGCAAAATCTCGTCATGAATATTTTACTCTTTCCTCACACAAATGACTGACAAATCACATCACACACACCATGAAAATGTGCTGTTCTTATTTCCGCCCTCCTTATCATTATCATTTACATCCTCTCTCTAACACCCTCTTTTTATGCCACACATTTTGATCAAGTAACAGTGAGTTTGATAAAAAAAATACATTTTAATAACATTAAGGAACTATCAGAACAACTACACAGGTTGCATCTTCCATAATTCAAAACAATAGGTGGTAGGCAGCCGTGGCCTACTGGTTAGGGCTTCAAGCTTGAAACCAAAGGGTTGCTGGTTTGATTCCAGACCAGCAGGAAAAATGAGGGCGGGGGAAGTGGTTGAGCACTGCTCTCTCATGCCCACATCCATGGCTGAAGTGCCCTTGAGCAAGGCACCTAACCCCTCACTGCTCCCCGAGCATCACTGTAGCAAGGCAGCTCACTGCTCCAGGTTAGTATGTGCTTCACTACACTGTTTGTTCAATGTGTGCTCTGTGTATTTCACTAATTCACAGATGGGATAAATGCAGAGACCAAATTGATTGTATATGCAAGTATACTTATATAAACCTGATTTACATTTAACATTTCACATTTACATCTACATGGTAGAGTTGAACTCAGACTTCTTTCTGTGAAGTACTAATAGATCTAACCACTGTGACCATGTTGCTTTTGTATTCTATAACAGGATCAATATTTGGAAATGTATGGACACTGAGATTGCCATTCTGCTCTTACCTTAAACTGCTAGGGCCACAAATAGGACTCCATACAAACATTACATACACATGTTACATACAAACATCTCCAAAACTCAAGAGAAATTGTATAGTGCATACACGTCATATATAGTAAACGAAGGAACTTACAGTTTAGAGTTTTATTCTCTTGTCATTTCCTTGAGTCTCAAACGCTCCGTGTGGAGAACTGGCTGGACTTGTTCTGTATCAGGAGGTTAAGGTGTGTTGATACGATTAACAACAAAGCAACTCATGTTGTCATGAATGTTTAACTCTTTCCTTCCCATTCATTTGTCTCTTCTAGTTATAGTCATATAGCAAGTACTGTATGAATGAAAACAAGATGTACCGCAGAGCGGTACAAAATATGACCGCCGCCCAGTCCAGCACATTTTTTCCACAAAAAGAAATCACGCTGAAAGGCCTATATGATTCTAACTGTCTCACTAAATTGCATTATCCACACTCAATTCTCACTGGTATCTGCTAGACAACAAGTACCAAAACATGATTAGTTCATAGATTTCACATGTAAAATTCATTTTATACAACCCCATCTCCATCTTGCCTGTTCATAATTCTGAGAAATTCTTGACTTTTTGTGTTATGTTTATGTTATGTGTGTGTGTGTGTGTGTGTGTGCGTGTGTGTGTGTGTGTGTGTGTGTGCGTGCTTGTGTGTGTGCCTGCGTATGTGCCTGTGCAAGCAAGCGTACATATGTCTACTGTGTGAGTATGTGTCATACGTATGATTACTGTGAATGTGTGTGTGTGTGTGTATCTGTTTGTGCACATGTGTGCACATGAAATGGGTTAACATGACCCCTGGAGACAAATATACGGAAAAAAATGGTCATCCTAGGCCCTACAGTTCTCAAGATATTCACAGAGAACTGTGTCTGCCCTACCCTCCTTTCGGGGGGTCCAGTCCAGCGGGGGGGATACAGATCAAAACGAAAAATGACGGTTCCATGCTATCCATGTGGGGGTACATGCCCACCAAGTTTTGTGTACCCCGGTCTTTCAGTATCCCGGGAATCCTTGTTGGTGTACGTCACTAAATGTACACATAAATTATTTTATTGTAAGGCCCCCCATGAACGAAAGTACACAAAACTTGGCATACATTCGGAGGGTGTCATAATGATCCTACACTTTTAATTTTGTGCAGTTTTGACCTTGTCAGCCAGAGATATTGTGATGAAAACACCTAATTTTTTGCTTTTGAATTTTTAACTAGGTGGCGCTATACATTAAATAAGTGGTAATGGGATGGGTTGACGTGCCCCCTTAAGACCAACATACATAAAAAAGGTGGACCTCCTAGGCCCTACGGTTCTCGAGATATTCACAGAAAACGGTCTCCGGCCACCTACAGGCCAGTTGGTGTATAGTAACATAAATTAATTTATTGTGTGGCCCCCCATGAACGGAATTCCACGAAACTTGGCGTGCATTCAGAGGGTGTCATAATGATCCTACACTTCCAATTTCGTGCAGTTTTGACTATGTTAGGTCACAGATACCTTCAATTACAACACCTCATTTTTACTTTTTTGTGTTTAACTAGGTGGCGCTATACATGAAATGAGTGGTTATGGAATGGGTTGACATGGCCCCTTGAGATCAACATACAAAAAAAAAATGGTCCTCCTAAACCCTACGGTTTTCGAGATATTCACAGAAAACTGTGTCTGCCCTACCCTCCTTTCGGGGGGTCCAGTCCAGCGGGGGGGCTACAGATCAAAACGAAAAACGATGGTTCCATGCTATCCATGTGGGGTTACATGCCCACCAAGTTTCGTGTACCCCGGTCTTTCAGTGTCCCGGGAATCATTGACGGAAATTTGGGCATGCGGAAAAAAAAATCTGACTAAACCTATATGACCGCCGCTTCGCTGCGCGGCGGTCATAATAACACTGATATCAGAATCCAGGTCTCACTCTTCCTCTACCGCATATGTCTTCTGTTTCTGTGTATATGCATGTAAATGTGTATGTTCTGAGGAGCTGTTTGTGACAAATATATATTTTTGATGTGACAAATATATAATGCATGCCTATGCATGGGTTATGGTTCACTAAAGTCATAGAACAACCAGAACTATATATATTCTAAAAGCATATACCCTGTACATCAATAACATCAATCAACTTATGTTCCCATCTTCCACCCCACCTTGCATAATGCATACTCTGCTGATACATTTTGGCATGTACAGTACAGGAGAAACAAATTAAACATCCTAAACTACTGTATATATTTTCTGAAAGCATATAACCTGCAGATGAGATATAACACCAGTTAAGACATGTCCCATCTTCCTCCATGAATACACAATGCATTGCCCTCTATGCTGTATAGGCGAATCTAGTGTAAAGGGGATATATTTTATTATTGTCCAGGGAAAACAGATTAAACACCCTAAAACCTATTTTCTAAAATCTCTACATGAGATATAACGCCATGATTATTATGCACAATATTAATACCTGTTTAAGTATAGTATAAGTATATATACTTTTTTGATCCCATGAGGGAAATTTGGTCTCTGCATTTAACCTAATCGGTGAATTAGTAAAACACAAACAGCACACAGTGAACACACAGTGAGGTGCAGCACACACTAATCCCGGCGCAGTGAGCTGCCTGCTACAACGGCGGCGCTCGGGGAGCAGTGAGGGGTTAGGTGCCTTGCTCAAGGGCACTTCAGCCGCGGCCCACTGGTAGGGGCTCGAACCGGCAACCCTCTGGTTACAAGTCCAGAGTGCTAACCAGTGGGCCACGGCTGCCCCAAAATACTTTATATGTTAGGGTGTAGGCCTATAGGCCAAAGTTAATTCCTTAGTACTGATTGAGGGCTTCTGCCACTCTAGCATATGGCTTTAGGACAGTTGATTAGGGAAGGCTTATAGGCCACATCAACATTATACTGACTTCTTAAAATAAATTAGTGTTTCAGGGCTTGACAGTGCTACTTTTCAAAGCATCCTGCTTTGAAGATGTTTAAAAAGCCTGCAACTTATTGAAGTTTTTTGTCAATGATTACATTTACCTGCTCACCGTATTCTGTGCAAAGTCCATATTCTGCTTGAAGTAATATTCTGAATAAGGTGTGGTTTACACGCACAAGTCCATATTCTGCTTGAAGTAATATTCTGAATTAGGTGCGGTTTACATGCACAAGTCCATATTCTGCTTGAGGTAATATTCTGAATTAGGTGCAGTTTACATGCACAAGTCCTTTCAGATCCACAACAACTGAGTAACAGCATATATGGTCTCAAAAACATTGTTATCTTACCTTATTTTATCTTACCACTCCCTCTCCCTCTGACCCCCCAGCACGCTCCCTCACTGACTTAAAATTATAGATGCAAAAGAATTTTCTCTACAAAAGAATTTCTCTGCAAAAGATTTTTTTCTACACAGACACAATTATGCTAATTCTGCCGAATGGCCCTAAAAGCATGCTCTCTAAATCTCACAGTCTCACTCTCAACATCAATGGTTCACCTGTCCACTCTAGTGTAGTAAACTCTGTTTACTGGTCGTGTCGGCCACGCCCACATTGACTGACTGACAGACTGATTGATTGACTGACAGACTGGCCGCAGGTGAGTGGCACACCGGAGGCTTGCTGCCAGTAATTGTGGTGAGATAAAACACAAGCTGAAACCAGGTTGCGGGGGTAGGACGATGGACTATGGTACGGACATGCGAATCCATGCCCTGGACTTGCGTTGTGGACTTATGCTGTATAGTAGGCCATGGAGTTCTCACTGTTGGACATTTGCCATTTTGAACGCTCGCTGTACTATTGAACTTTTGCCTTCGGGCTGCTTCAGTAGCCTACTCCCCTTGAGCTGGTAATTCACTGTAGTCTAGGTTCAGTTAGCCCCCGGCCTGGGTAAATGGCCAGTCCCCTCCCTAATATAAATTGCCCATAGTGAAGTTGTAGACCAGGTTGTGTTGTGTGGGTTGGCTTGGTTGTACTTATATTTTAGGATTGTGAATAAATTTGAAACATGAATTGCGTGTGTGTGTGTCTTGCTCTTCTTCTGATAATTAAGACATTATTCTACTCATGTTGTCAAAAAACCTTGGCATACAACTTGACTCCACCCTTATCTTCGATCCTCATATCAAATACTCACTAAGACTGCCTTCTTTCACCCCCGTAACATTGCACGCCTCCGACCCTTCCTCTCTATTAGTGATGTACAGACTTTGGTTCACTCCTTCATCATCTCCCATCTAGATTACTCCAATTCAGTTTTCTTTGGTCTCCCCACTAAATCCCTTCAAAGATTACATATTAAAAACTCAGGCTCCTTATCCATACCAAACATTCCGCACACATCACCCCCATTCTCCATCAACTCCACTGGATACCAGTTCCATCCCAGATTAAATACAAAATACTACTACTCACCTTCAAAGCCCTTCACAACCTTGCTCCTCCCTACATCTGCAACCTCTTGACCCCTTACACACCTTCCCGCTCACTCAGATTCTCTGACCAAAATCTCCTAGCTATCCTCCGCACCAGACTCTCCACCCTGGGTGGCAGGTCCTTCAGTGCCTTGGCCCCCAAACTCTGGAACTCCCTCCGCCAACCTCTTTGTGACTGTCCTTGTCTTCCTTTCTTCAAAGCACATCTCAAGACCTTTTTGTTTAATGATCACTTCTCCTCCACACCCAATACATAGCTCTATAGGGGCAGCCGTGGCCTACTGGTTAGGGCTTCAGGCTTGTAACTGCAGGGTTGCCGGTTCGATCCCCACAGTTCGATGTGGGCGGGGGAAGTGGTTGAGCACTGCTCTCCCATGCCCACATCCGCGCCTGAAGTGCCCTTGAGCAAGCCACCTAACCCCTCACTGCTCCCCGAGCACCGCTGCAGCTCACTGCTCTGGGTTTGTGTGTGCTTCACCTCACTGTGTGTTCACTGTGAGCTGTGTGTGTCTAATTCACGGATTGGGATAAATGCAGAGACCAAATTTCCCTCACAGGATCAAAAGAGTATGTATGCTTTATACTTTATAAACATAGCTTGTCCTCCACACCCAACACATAGCTCTATACACATAGCTTCTCCTCCAAGACCAGCTTTTTGGTCACTCCTTTTGCATTTCTAAAGAATGCCTTTTGCAGTCAATTTACATCTGTGTGGGTACTTGTGTTCGATCCGCCGCTCATGCATACAGTGTTGCCATTTGGCTTCAGTTCCTAGCCCTCTACCAAGCAACCTCTCATCTCATTTCTTCATACAGTGGAAACTTGATGGTTACCTCTGAAATTACTGTCAATCTATGTTGTGAATAATTCATGTTTGGTCTTGAATTAATACTTGCAATGTGGGCAATAGTCTGATCATGGTTTCATTCAAATTTAACATATCTGTGCATAGTTGTAGACTAAGAACTACACTATAGTCTAAAGGTATGATATCCACCTGGGCCACACCCATCTCCCTCAGATAACAAAGGTCCTGATGAGTCAGGGGTGGCCCAAGTGAATGATAAAACAGAAAAATCTTGTCAAGCTCACACTCTTGCTCTTGATCTTGCTCTTCTGCCTCGCTGGCTCTTCCTCCTCTCTTTCTCTCTATCCCTCTCATTCCCTCTCTCTTTCTATCCTTTAATAGTTGGATTTGTAATCTTATTTGGTATATTTTTTTATCTGTTGTATCTGTTATTCTTAACTTGTTATTTGTTATGTTTACCTCTGTGAGTTGGTTAACTTCCCTTTGTTACTGTTTGCTACTTTGTTACTTTACTTGTTACAGTAGACTATGTGAGTTTACCTTTACACTTAACTGAAGTCATATCGATTACATTTACCATGTATGGCTTAATGCCTAAACAAATTGTTAACCTGCTTACCAATCGTATATCTATCATTCTCATAGTATACCATGCCATGCTCTGCCATAGCTGATAAACTAGTTACTTGGTAAAATTTGAGATACAAATTATTAATTAAATGGAGTCAGATTAATCAAGTTTGTAATAATAACATTATCATTTAACTCTTCACCAGTCTGTCCATTGTTCACACACAATCAACAGGAAAACAGCTGAGATCATCTATGTGAGAGGCGCTGTGGGCCTGCTCTCTCTTTCAAGTGAGGATAGCCTGATGTGTCTCCATGTTCTCGGCTATTTCTCAACTTACATCATCGAGAAATGTAGCCTAGAAATCTAGACGCACCCTAGCGGCAGCAAATTACATTTGCTTCCAGGGCTAGTCTAGCAACTCTCCGTTGACTTGTGAGCTCAAAAAATTAAACTTCTATCAGGCCAATCAAATCGTGTATAGAGTCGTTAGGCGGGCTTAACATAATGATTGATGGCAGAGTTGCAACGGTTTGGCTTGAATTCCCTGCTACTTAAAAAACAAATAAGATGGATGTTCCTGTTGGCCGGACAGTGTGACACGAGTTAAGCTTGTTTTAAGTTGGCAAAAGTTTGAACTAGCCAACTAGCTCCGCTGGTGGGAAAACGCATGGGACTCAGGGCTGTCCTATTGCGTGCAGAGGGAATTTGAAAGACAACCGATTATCCTGCCCCTTAGACTGAGCACTGCGAACGGTGAGTGCCCAGACCCTACATTTTAATGTGGGTCTGGCTCGTCAGTCTACGAGAAATGGGCAGGTCTACTCTGTGAAGGCCCATTGTAGGTCTACATTGCATAGCTTGTTGTCCTTTTTTACACACCACACATTTGTTTTAAGATACATCTGCTTAAATGTGTTATATTGATCCTGCAGCAAGCAGAGTTCCATAACTGATAGTGTCCTGAGTGTGCTGTTGTCTACCAGCACTTAATCCTTCCCGACTCTCTCATGGCAAGGCAAGACACTATGTGAGTCACCATGCTAACTGGGAGTCGGCTTCTCTCCTCTGGTGCTCCCACAGACACACAGCACTGACCTCAGCACAGCGTGACAGGACAGGAGCGCCCATTATGTGAAAACAGAGTCACAATTTAGCCATTGACTCTCTTAAAATAAAAATAAAAATAAAATAGATTGAAAAGTAGTCTTTTTAAAATTACTAGCGAGTTTTCTCATCCCCATGAAATGTTTAGCAACTAGTGTCTTCTCTTTCTTTTCCTTTTCTTTTGTTTCTCTTGTTGGTTCATTTAGTCATTGTTTCATTGTAAAGCTTATGTGTATAAAAAAAAGTTTTACTTGTATTTTTCTTTTGGCTAACGTACTTATTGAGTGCAGCCCTTGGAGGGAGGCCCAAGATCTGCCACGCCTTCTACACCTGATTGTGATTCTGTTTTCACATAATGGGCACTCCTGTCCATGCTATGCAAGGACTCTGAGGAAGATGCATGAAGCATCGAAACGTTAGTCCCTTTTGTGCACCTTAATTAAAGTTTATAGCTACTACATCTGTGCTGCTCCAAATTTCTACTTTTAGTATAACATACAGGCACAGTTGGAGCGATCTCACAAAGATGTACAAAGTGCGCACATGAAACCCTCACAACCGCCCCAACGCTATGCTTTGCATCAGACCATTTAGCGATACCATGACCGCGTATGACATTTCAATACAATACATCATCATTCTTTTTTTCCACATGCATCAAAGAAACATCCACCGCACCAGTCCGTAACCGTATATAATGTCCATTTTTTTAACACAAACTCCGGTCCCATTGTTCTACAACTGGCGGGAATGCGCCAGGCCCAGTGACAGTGACACGGTGCACTCTGTCACAGTATGTTTGTCAGTCTGCTAATGTTAAACAACTCCATGAGGTGGTTATGGTGTCCGAGGTTGTTGCGCTAATATTTGTCTCCTGGGGGATTTTTAATGTTTGTCAACATCATTCACTAATAATGGTTCGTGAAAGTCTTGATATAAAGTTCTGTCAATAGCAGTGATTAATTCACTCTTTTTCTTTCTTTGATTGACAGGGCTGACCCCCAAATGGACTGTGGAATCTAGCTGCCTTCATGGAAGTAACTTATCACATGCTTTTAGAGTAGGCTATCCGTTCAGAAATAAAGTAAACTGTCAAATAAATAATTATGTCGAACTGTTTTATTTCATTGCATGGCTATTTGTTGGCCATTTTCTCTCAATGCAACCCAAATACTGGGTTTGGAAAACCCGACAACTGGTAATTTTAACTAGCAGTTCTGTTGATGAAACCCAGTGGTTTGGGTTGAATCTATACCCAATATACTGTGTGAATTTTACTCAACATCTATATAAGAAAGCCATACTGATACCTTCCCCTAATCACCAGACATAACCATGTACTAAAGTGGAGACCTATTTAAGGTGAAGATAATCCTTTATTTGTTCCGTAGCTGAGAACTGCATTGTTACCGCAGCAAAAAAAAAAAAAAAAAAAAGTGACAGCAGAAAAAAAGTTCCTGAAACATCTAAAATACTAGTACACACTGAACTACTGAAACCTGAATGCTAGAAGCTGGAGCAGGTACTGTAAGTTCTGTAGGATATGTCACATACCATGAGCTAATGTACACCTACAGTATAATGGATATGTCACATACCATTAGCTAATGTACACCTACAGTATAATGGATATGTCACATACCATGAGCTAATGTACACCTAATGGATATTCCACATACCATGAGCTAATGTACACCTACAGTATAATGGATATGTCACATACCATGAGCTAATGTACACCTAATGGATATGTCAAATACCATGAGCTAATGTACACGTCACATACCATGAGCTAATGCAAACCTCCATCAGTGGGCATTCATCTACCCTGACCGTCTCAGATTGTGTTAAGAGCATGTCTTTATATAGCTGACAGTAACAATAATCTGAACATGTTGCTTCATGTTAATATATCCAGCATGTTATGCTATGATGATATCAATGGTGCAATGGTGTTCAATTCTGAACCATGTATCCGTTTTGACACTATTGATTATCATTCATAATTTAGTAGTATGGGTCAGAGACAATGCTGTTGGCCAGCCTTGCAGTAATATTTTACTCTGATATGCCAATTCCTGACTGAGAGCTTCTTCCTGGTTAGCCTACAATTTTTGAGAAGACCTTTCTTTGGTGTTTAGTTTAGACTCTTGCACTTTATTATATCATAAAACTACAGAAAAAAGAATGTATCGAGATACTCCAATATATATAAACTCCTATACAAAGTAAACAAGTAAACACACTTACCTTGTGATCATTTGAACCTACGCAGGTATTTTTCACCTGTACTTCTTCAGAGTGAACGTTATGTTCCTGTAACAAGTCGTAAAAGGTTTTACAGCTTAGATGACTAGAGAGCTAAAGTCTATCCGACAGCCTCGAGATTGTTTGCTTAAAGACACAGTAACATGGTGCAGGTGCTGTTGGTGTTTGGGACTGAACCTTTGGGTATACAGATCACATTCACTCTCATAGTAACATGGTGTAGGTGTTGTTGGTGTTTGGGACTGAACCTTTGGGTTCCCTCTCACAGTAACACCAAAATCAGCAATCCACACAGGCACCACATATCACTGTGTTGAAGGGTATTAGGGGGAATGTCACCCCAGGCTGGTCTGGAGTCAGTCTCTCACCTTCAGTCAGATCAGATTAAATCCTACAGGCACACACTGCTACTGATCTCAGATCTGATCAGATGAACAAAGGGTTGGTTTATGGCGTGTGTGTGTGTGTGTGTGTGTGTGTGTGTGTGTGTGTGTGTGTGTGTGTGTGTGTCTGTATCTGTGAAATGGGGCATTTGTCCTCACCAGAGCAGGCTGCATAAAAGTCGGATTAAAATACATAAATTAATAAATATTGATGCTGTTTTCTGATACTATTCATATTGTAAGTTGTGAGTTCATATTAAGTGCAGTTATGGCATAATGTTTCGGCCTGTTCGTCTGTGGTGTAATTGCCCTATAACTCTTTCCAGTTAAATCAGGTGATGTCCGTGGTGAGATAGATCTTTGAGGATGCTGCATGCTCTTCTGAGGCAGTGTGTACTGTAGATGTCCTCTAGGGAGGGGAGAGAGCAGCCGATGATTTTCTGAGCTGTAAAAATCACTGTCAGTAGACAAAACAGCTTATTCTCATGTTTCTTATTGGTCAAACCTCCCTTCCTTCCTCCACTCCTCCCTTCTTATTGGTCAAACCTCACTTCCTTCCTCCACTCCTCCCTTCTTATTGGTCAAACCTCCCTTCCTCCATCCATTCCTTCCTCCTCAGCACTCTCTACACTGGCATGCCTTTGCAGTTTCCATGTTTTCCACTAGTGGCACTCTTCAGCACTCTCTACACTGGCATGCCTATGCCTATGCAGTTTCCCTGTTTGCCACTAGAGGCACTCATCAGCACTATCTACACTGGCATGCCTTTGCAGTTTCCCTGTTTGCCACTAGAGGCACTCATCAGCACTCTCTACACTGGCATGCCTTTGCAGTTTCACTGTTTGCCACTAGGGGCACTCTTCAGCACTCTCTACACTGGCACGCCTCTGCAGTTTCCCTGTTTGCCACTAGGGCCACTCTTCAGCAATCTCTACATTGGTATGCCTTTGCAGTTTCCCTGTTGGCCACTAGGGACACTCTTCAGCACTCTCTTCCCTGTTTGCCACTAGGGACACTCATCAGCACTCTCTACACTGGTATGCCTTTGCAGTTTGGAGTTCTCCCCTAGAGGTGCTCTTAAAGATAAAATAAGAAATACTTTATTCATCCCAATGGGAAATGCAGTTTCACAACAGCACCAATCAGTGCAATAATCAGTGTGTGTGTGCGTGGGGCCTTCAGCTTCAGTCCTGATTCTTTCACTTTCTTACTTCTGACCAATTATAGGGGTGGAGGTCTACAGCAGCCTGAATGTTCTTGTTCTACTTGTTCTAAATGTGTTGCTCTGAGATTACAGTAGAACTAGAATAGCTGTGTGTGTGACTGGTTCATGTGAGCAGGGCCTCAAAGAAAAACACTCAAGAGTAATAAAGATATCAGATTACACCTGCAGTAGAACTAGAATAGAACTAGAACTAGAACACCTGCAGTAGAACTAGAATAGCTGTATCGGTGTGGCTTTAGTTCATAAAGATATCAGATTAGACCTGCAGTAGAATTAGAATAGAACTAGAACACCTGCTGTACAACTAGAATAGCTGTGTGTGTTCTACTTGTTCTAAATGTATTTCACTGAGACTAACATAGAACTAGAAGAGCTGTGTGTGTGACTGTGATTCATGTGAGCAGGGCCTCAAAGAAAGAAAAACTCTCAAGAGTAATGGAGATGTTGTCAGGATGCCGGCTAGGCTTTACTTACTTAGTCACACAAGAGAAACAGAAGCACCACGTAACATACCACAATGACCCAGCAAAGGCAAAGACAACCACAAGACGTTAAATACACAGGAAGGTAATCAAAAGACAATAGGGCAAAAACAAGGAGACACAGGTGAATATGGAACAAGCCACTAATAACACTAATAACTGAGGGGCGGAGACAAGAGACAGGGAACAAAAACACATGGCACAGGACACAGGAAGTAACAAAGACAACAGGAAGTAAACAAAAGAAACACATCAAACTATAAACTAAGAGTCCCAAAATCAAAACACAAACCCCAAACCGTGACAGTACCCCCCCTTAAGGGAGGGCTTCCAGACGTCCCAAGCAAAAACTAGGTCCAAACAGGTTGGGTAGAGGGAGCCTGGAGGCCGGAGCCCTCTGGCTGGGCAGCTCAGGTGGACTACCAGGGTGATGGGTGGACCGGCGGAACCGCTCTGGAGGGCAGGCAAACCTCAGGGCAGGCAAACCTCAGGGCAGACCGTCGGGGTAGCTTGGGAGGGCGGCCATGCCGCAGGCCAGACCGTCTGGCTCGGGAGTTGGGGACTCAGGACGGAGCTTCGGAGGCATTAGAGAGCGCAGGGACTCGGGACTGGAGCTCAGAGGCGCTAGAGAGCGCAGGGACTCGGGACTGGAGCTCGGAGGGACTTCACAGCATGGGGCTGGCACCGGAGGACGACAAGGGGCTGGGATTGGAGCTGGAGCCAAAGATCATCGAGGACAATTTGTCCTCCTTCAGCCATCACACAACATTAACGCTGCTGGCCTATAGAAGCCTCTCCATGGTCTCATCATGTGTCATGTTAATGCTGCTGGCCTGTGCTAGTCTTTCCATGGTCTTCATCACGTGTCATGTTAATGCTGCTGGCCTGTGCTAGCCTCTCCATGGTCTCATCATGTGTCATGTTAATGCTGCCTATAGTAACCTCTCCATCGTCTTCATCACGTGTCATGGTAATGCTGCTGGCCTGTGCTAGTCTCTCCATGGCCACTAGATGCTCCCCCTTCCCCACATCCTGTGTGGATCAACAGCAGCAGCTTCATACAGAAACATGTTTTCTGGAACTTGTAGACCTATTTTAACTTGTTGAAAAATAGTCATGATATGGGCACTTTAATATAGTGTGTACCCTATTCCATATTACATTACATTACATTACATTACATTACATTACATTTGGCTGACGCATTTTTAGCCAAAGCGACTAACAACATGGTAAACAGTTTAAGTTTAGAGCAATTCTCAACAATATTAGGACAATTTAAAAAAAACATTAGAGTACAGTAAGAATAAGTGCATCAGTGAGTGCTGTTTTTAACAGTTACGTGTCAGTTTAAGACGGCTGGTGAGTGCTAGGAACAGCAAGACTTGTTGTAAGTGTTGCTATGAGAGGAGATGTTCTCTAAAGAGCTGGGTCTTCAGGAGTTTTTTGAAAATGGAGAGGGATGTCCCTGCCCTTGTAGGAACTGGCAGTGTGTGTCCATATGGCTTCATACATGCCAAGACAATATTAAATACATACAACAGATACTGACATTCATAACATGTCCTCTCCAGTCTGTGTGGTCCATATGTCCAGCTGTGCACATGTTGAAGAGTGACTGGTCCTCATCTGTCTGCGAGTCCATGCTGCATGCTGTCAATCATCTCTGGCTGATCAAGACACGCCTCCATTCACCATTTAACTCACTGTTGTGAGTCAAGAAAAGGCTGTTTCCTGTGTGCTTCTGGTGTGTGTGTGTGTGTGTGTGTGTGTGTGTGTGTGTGCGTGTGTGTATGTGTATGTGTGTGTGTGTGTGTGTGTGTGTGTGTGTGTGTGTGTCTGTCTGTTGTGCTCACCTCAGAAAAAGGCTGTTTCCTGTATGCTGCTGGTGAGTGTGTGGTGTGTGTGTGTGTGTGTGTGTGTGTATGTGTGTCTGTTCACAAAGAACACCATCTGTAGAATAAAGTAGAGAAGATGATCATCAATCAGTGTCCATGACAACCGTCTCCCAGTGAGCCAGACTGCATGAGAGACAGAAGGCTCTATTGTGACATCACTAACAGAAGCCATAAGAAACAAATTCACACATTTGACACACTGCAGCAGAAACAGTAAGGGTGGAGCTAAAAAGTCCAACACCACTGGTCTAATCACAAGCACTTAGAGAGTGGCGTCCGACTCAGTAAGGGTGGAGCTAAAAAGCCCAACACCACTGGTCTAATCACAAGCACTTTTAGGCGCCGAGGTGGTATTATTGGTGAATATGGTAGAGCATGCGTAGTATTGCACCAGAAAATTGCCAGCAGGAAGGTGTGATCAAACGCAATAAGTGGGCTGAGCCAGGTTAGAATCAATTAAAAAAAATGTTTTGATGAACTGACCACCAATATCAGTTTTGAGCAATACCTATATATGGAATGTGTCAAACGATATCTTTGAAATCCCATTATTGTGCATCTGAATAGTTTTTTCAAAGAATAATATGTAGGCCTTGTGTTTATTCTGCTCTTCAAAAACAATTAAAATCATGAAAACATTGTTGTAGCTTTTAAGTTAAATACCATCCGACCAGGCTGTTCATCTACAGTGGTGTGCATGAGTTTACACACCCATGCTAAAGTTGACTAAAAAGAGGAATAAAATTTTTTTAGACACCAATTTTCTTTCTGAATGTAGAATGTATTGTAAATAAATAAATGTTCCTTAAAATAATGTATCATAAATAAATAAATAAATAAATGTTAAAGTACACAGGGCATAACACACCCCTATGTTAGATTTATTTCCATGGGTTATCTCCAGGGAATCTAACCTCAACGGGAGAAAAGCCTTTATGACATGGAGACATTGCCACCAAACTTGGGCCCAGTGTAACTTGACTGCACATTCCCTTCATGGTGTTTGTAACCTGCTTTGTGTTAAACAGTCCCTCACTGGACTTGAACCTGTGACCTTGGGTATCAGAGCCTGACACATTAAAGATCTATAGGATTAGGACTATCACTGGCTCTACAGCATATTGGATTTGTGTTTACACTGAAACATTTGTTATTTCAAAAAAAAAAAACAGAATGACAGACAGAAAGAAAGACAAATATTGAAGAAAGAAATGAATGACAAGAGGAAGGGTGGCGGGGACTGAAGCAGAAGGACACAACCAAACACGCACACAAGAGAAATAAAAGATGATGACACAACCAAACACGCACACAAGATAAATAAAAGATGAGGACACAACCAAACACGCACACAAGATAAATAAAAGATGAGGACACAACCAAACACGCACACAAGATAAATAAAAGATGAGGACACAACCAAACACGCACACAAGAGAAATAAAAGATGATGACACAACCAAACACACACATATGAGGAGTACAAGATGAGGACCAGGCTTGGAATTTCACCATTTTAGGGGCAAGGCCACTTGGCCTTCAGTTGGGCATATTTAGTGGGGGGCACAAAGGCCACATGTCAGGACACCAAGGCCAAAGTTAACTATACAGAAGTAGCCTATAAACATGATCAAAGTTGTATTTAGCCTATTCACTGCAGTAGAGCTGCCTCACTGTATGATACATTACCATAACATGAAACATGACATATTACATAGAACTGTAAATCATCTGATCATCTCATATTTACAGATATCTAGGCTATATTTAACATTTATTTTAGATTTGGTCTGTTATGAAATCATGTATTGAGCAATTTAAGCACAGCTCCAATCAAGCACAGCTCGACATCAAGAAACTCAAATAGCCTAGATGCATGTTTAACATTTTGTGATCATTAAGGCTAGCCTGGCTAGCGCCACCACTTCTCAATGAGACGTGGTCTGGGAACCAAACGTTCATTTTCTCGTATTTAAAAAAAAAAAATGCCCAGATCCGTTTATTGGGTGCCACGGATGTTTATCAAATGCGTCTGTGCATAGCTCATCATCGTCTTGCTTTCCCCCCTGTTCTGTGATTGGTTCCCTATCTGAGGCAAAAATTAGGGCGGTAGTTTCCAAGCTGCCTTAGCAGTGTGAATCAAGATCACCAAGATCGCGAGATCACCCAGGCTACATTAAGGCTACTTTACAAACTCAAAGTCAGCTGTACATCATCTGATTTTAATATTTACCGATAGGGATATTTGTAACATTTATTTTGTATTTGGCCTATTATGAAATCATGTAGAACAATTTGTCATTGTGAAACTTAAAGCCCAAATTTGTAGACATGCATGTCAATATTTGCTGCATATTCAAAACCGGATTACTCTGGAATGGCTAACTGTATAGGGGACTGCTTTACACCTTGTGTTCGGTAAGGTCTGCTGTTTATTCTGATACATGGTTTGTCATGTGTTGAACGAAGGGTTTGTGAAGTATTCCACCGAGATGAATGGGTAGGGAGATGGGCACAGAACCTTATGCAGAATTTATGATTCAATGTAATCATATTATTTACTTTTCTCGAAAACCGTTCACCACAGCAATTAGCGGCTAACATCGTTTAAAAGCTGAGAAAAAGCTCTTTCATGTGATGTGATACTTGTGATGTCTGTCTGATGAGTAGGCTACTTCGCCAGTAGCTCAACTGAGAAGAATGGGTGAATTTGGACGCACTTTCTTTCTTGCCGTGCGCTGTCACTTTCTCCACTGCGTAAAAGATTCAATTAATTTGCGCTGTGAATGCTAAGATTATTTTGACAGGCCATAGGCTAAATAAAAATCGCGATTAGTCGGACACAAAGCAGAATATTGAAAGAAGGAGGCACCAAGGCCACTGTGGCCTGTAAACCTCTGATTTTCAAAGGGGCATCACGGCCAACACAAGGGGCAACGACGGCCATGGCCGTCAAGGCCGCCGTGAAATTCCTACCTTGATGAGGACACAACCAAACACACACACATGAGGAGTAAAAGATGAAGAAGATCTTTGCCATATTGCTCAGGCCATTAGACAACCATTTTCAGAGAGTGATAACGATAAAGTAAAGAAAGAAATAAAAACAAAATATGATCAGTCAGAAATAGAATGGATTGAATAGAGACAGAGAGGGTGGGCAAGGAAAGGGGAGAGAGAAGTAGAGAGAGAGAGAGATTGAAGATGAATGGATGAGTAAAAGCAGAGCAACATAGAGGAAAAAAGACAGAGAGGACACAAAATAAAAAACAGGTTTTGAGTCTTGTGTCCTAAAGACCTAAGTAACAGAGTTTAGATATTTACTCACTCTAGTTTCTCCAGTTTACAGTGTGGGTCCTTCACTAGAGCAGAGAGCTGTGCTACAGCTGATTCACTCAGATTGTTGCCCTGTAGATCCAGCAGTATGAGACTTGAGGAGTGTGAGGTCAGAGCAGAGGTCAGATAGGAACAGCCCTCCTCTGTCAGATCACAGCCAATCAAGCTGAAACAGAATGATTGGAATAATAATCACAGATTTTCTCTCTCTCACCTTTTTCCTCCTCTCACAACTCTCACAAACACACACACACTCGCCCCCCCCCCCACACACCTAACACAACTCCCTTCCTTACTTCCTTACACTCATATATCCTAAGGATCCCCCCACACACTCACACACACACAATCCTTAATTACCCCCCCCCCCCCCCACACACACAAGCCTTTACGAAAATAAAAAAAACTCACAGACTCATTTTTTTAAACTTATTATCTGAGGACCTAAATAATACCTTAGTTTGGCACAGTCGGCTGCTTCCTGGAAAGAGCGATGCTCAAAATGACCCTTCCCTCCATCAAACTGTACACTCATCAGTTCACTTACAAGGCCAAAGGGGGACTGAGGATGCTGTGGCAAACCTCAACTGGACTCTCATCAGTTCACTTACAAGGCCAAAGGGGGACTGAGGATGCTGTGGCTCCTTTCCTCCCTCCTGCATCACCTGGAGATGACTGGTAACTTCATTGACTTCATTTGTGCCTTCAACACCGTCCAGCGCCCTCAGATGATCAGGAAACTCCCACAGTCAATCAGGCCACACTCATTTTGAGTGGGTCTGTAACAACCTCCACTACCACCACTGGAGCCCCACAGGGAGTGTCCTGTACCCACACAAGCACACACACACACACTGTTTTGCCCCCCACACAAATTGGCTGCATGAAGTGATACTTACTGTAGTTCCTCCAGTTTGCAGTTTTGATTACCAAGAGCAGAACACAAAAGTTCCACCCCTGAGTCCAGCAGCTCATTGCCCCTCAGGTCCAGCAGTCTGAGACTTGAGGAGTGTGATATCAGAGCAGAGGCCAGATAGGAACAGCTCTTCTCTGTCAGATTACAGACACCCAGGCTGAAATAGAATGATCAGAATATTAATCACATATTCTCTCACTTATTCTCTCTCTCTCTCGCTCTCTGTCACAAACACACACACACCCCACCTCACACACTCTTCCAGACCTTGAATTTCCCTTTGGGGATCAATAAAGTATCTATCTATCTATCTATCTATCTATCTAACCCGACTAGCAAGTTGCAATACTGTAGTCATGCAGCTCAAGTCTGATTATTTGTGAGTATTTTGCTTGTACAAACAAGCAAACTTTATTATTTGATTATTTGTGAGTATTTTGCTTGTACAAACAAGCAAACAACGCTACTATCACAGGCAACATAGTGAATGTAGCCCAATGTGAAGCACCACAGGCATCTATCTGTCCTAATGCAACATAGTGAAGCACCACAGGCATCTTGCCATGTATGACGATTGTAAAGTAAAGTAAAAAGGGCCAGCAGAAGCAGTGCTGGTCTTGGGGTAGTTTGTAATTTGTTATATGGTTCTTAACTGGTCTGGCTTTGGGACCCACAATTTCCCATGTTCATTTAGTCGCGACTAGTGTTAATTTCATCAGACGAGACGAGAGGAAAAATGTTCGTCAACAACCTTTTTTTCCATGACTAAGAGGAGACGATGACGAGACTGCACTAATGTCCTGAAACACTGACTAAGACTATCTTAAGATGCATTATTGTTGACGAAAAAAGACGAGACTAAAATGTTTTGCATGAAATAAAAACTAAGATAAAATTTCTCTTCCATTTTCGTCTACAAAATGAGAAGACAGAATATCTAGCTGTTACCTTTTCAAAATATTCCGAATGAGTTCATGGTTCATACGCAGCAGCTTTCCTGTAGGCTAGTCTACGTGCTGTTGCTGCAACCCTGTGGCTGCAGCAGGAAACTACATGGAACAAGAACACCGGAGATTTCTGCCAGAGTTAGGCTTTATGCCACAATGCTACATACCCAGAAGTTGAAGCTTCTCTCATACATATACAAATTAACATCCCCCAGAATGTCCATACGAAAATGTTCAGCAAGTAATGTCAACTATTTAACTAGTTACACTGATGATGCAAAGTTTGCCAGCAAGTAAGCTAATATGAAAAGTTCGCTAGCAAGTTAGCTAAGATTGAGAGTTTGTGTTGCGTTTGGGCGCATATCGCCATCTAGCGTGGCGGAGTAAAACATTCATACTTGGGTCCAAGACAGTGTTTCTCAAACTTTTTCAGATGAAGGACCACTTAACTAATCAATAAAAAAGAAACGCACGGACCACCTAGCTAAAAAAAAATAGACCTAGCAGTATATTAGCCTACACAATACTCACTGAACCACCTTGCTTATTGTCTTTGCACTTTGTTTAATTGTGTCAGAGGATTCATATGATTTAAACTGGCATATCTGACATAGACAGTGTTGTAGAACAGTTTGAATTTACATACAAGTTGGTTCAACATTGCAAACAACTCATCTATATTATATTTTACCACGTCTGCTCGTGGACCACTTGGGATAGCTTGCGGACCACCAGTGGTCCCCGGACCACACTTTGTGAAACACTGGTCTATGAAGATCATGACAGTGGTCCAGTCAAATCTTTTACTGTCTATGGCTAAATCCCAGCCGAGCTAGAACTGTAGCTCGACTTACCTGTGCATGTACTGACTGACAAAAAAATCAGAATGAGTAATTATAACAGTCGAGTAGCCCTGTGGACACACAATATTGTTAGAAAATTGAGATGTGTGAAACACTATTTGACTGAAATGGTAATCAGAAATAATTTGTTATAAAAAAAGATATGTTTTGACTAAAACTGATTAAGACTAAGATAGCTTTAGTTTTCTTTTAACTAAAACTAGACTAAAATGACGAGACTTTTAGTCGACTAAAACTTGACTAACAAAAATGATATTTGAATGACTAAATATGACAAAGACTAAAAAGGACATTTCATCACAAGACTAAATTAAAAATAGGTGACAAAATTAACACTAGTCGTGACCCATATTTTTTTTTTAGTGTTCAAGCCAACAGATAAGGTGAGCTACATGGTAAGACACGCAAAGTGCCTGTAGTACTTGTTTAGAACATGCTGATGTTTGGCATTACATTTGTGAAGTCTTCAGGATATTAAGATAGTACTGTAGATCTGACAAAGTAGCACTTAAAATGGGTGATTATTTATTTATTTTGTTACCCACAAGCTCCACGACCCACCCAGAATGGTTCCGCGACCCACTTTTGGGTCCCGACCCACCAGTTAAGAAACACTGATATAGTGAATATTAAAATTGCAGCTTGACTTTCAAAGCTTATATTACAAATCAAATAGTAAAATTTGTCACCATTACACATTTTCCCAAAATTGTTCCCTACACTCCCTGTACTGAGGGTGTTATTTACGAACATTTGTTCCCTACACTCCCTGTACTGAGGGTGTTATTTACGAACATTTGCGAACGCAGTGTAATCAGTGCCATTCCCCTGTACTGTATGTACGAAAACTGCTCATGAAAGCGCACGTCTATTTTGTGCCGAAATATTTCCGCCGTGTAAAAAAGTGCTAGTACAGCTACCCCTCACTCTCCAAATGAACACCCCTCTCCTTAATAAAACACATTGCCCCGCCACACCAAAAATACACACACACACACTCTCTCCCTCCCACACACACATAGACACTCCTCCATTTTCTGTCTTCATGATCATTTAAGGCGTGTCTGAATCGAAACATGCTACTGTATCTTGAGAACGGTGAAAGCTGTCTATGCGTCAGGTGTATAGTTCAAAATGGTTGGTGTCTTAGGAGTAATCAAAGGGAGTGACATCTGCCATTCTCTATAAGAACAAGGGGCGCAAAATCAATCAGCGTGTTGGCATTTTGACGACAAGTGAGCCCATCGCTGCAGAAGGTTTCTATGTGCACGCAAGACCGTGTATGCAACAGCATGATTCTACTAAAGCTTTTTTTCCTAAAATATGCGTGTGAGACAAGCAGAGTATAGGTCTAAGTCTTACACTTAGTTATTTACTTTATTTACTCTCTACTGACTGACATGGGCAGAGTACAGGTCTAAGTCTTACACTTAGTTATTTACTTTATTTACTCTCTACTGACTGACATGGGCAGAGTACAGGTCTAAGTCTTACACTTAGTTATCTACTTTATTTACTCTCTACTGACTGACATGGGCAGAGTACAGGTCTAAGTCTTACACTTAGTTATTTACTTTATTTACTCTCTACTGACTGACATGGGCAGAGTACAGGTCTAAGTCTTACACTTAGTTATCTACTTTATTTACTCTCTACTGACTGACATGGGGTTACAATCAAAAACATGGCCTGAAAAAGCACAACTTAAACTAATAATATTCAAATGACTGACTAAAAATGAGTAAGGACAAATCCGATCCAAGCAGACCGGTTGTTGCCTAGGACAATTATTACGTTTTTATGACAGTGTACCTGCAAAATAGCTGTGGGTTATACGCCTTTCACTTTAGACCAGGTTTTTCTTGGCCAGTGGTGTTATCAGTAGCGTTAAAAAAATTTGATCATGTGCCTGTCCACACTTGTGCAAAGTTCATTTGACAGCTTGTCAACTCGTGCACTTGATGGCATAATGATCACCAGGGTTCTAAATTAACACCCGCCAACCCGCCAAATGCGGGTTAAAATTCATTTTGGCGGGTGATAATAAAAACTTACTAGCCAGTTTGGCCGGTGATGCATAAGGCATTAAATGCATGATACATACAGTAAGGCTCTGTTTCGGTCATATATCCCCGGCAGTACTTCCTACATTTCCCATGACCACTGTGCCGTATGCTACGTCGGCTGCACGCAGTTTGCAGTGAAACCAGCGCGAGAGATCATGGAAACGAACGGAGCGTCTACCAGAAAACACAAGGAATTAGAAGAACGAGCGGAGCCAGAGCAGGGAGCATAGACTCAAAGAGGAGGGAGTTAGCCAGTAAAGTAAAGTAAAAAGTATACCTAACACATGTACATAACACAAATGCATAATACATTACGAAATATTAACGCAATTAACGCATTGTGTTTACCTATTTCCTTTGTGGGAGGCTGATGTCATGTAACGGAGGCCGCAAAACCTGAAGCAGCAAGATCGTTTATTTTATTGTCTATGGAGTTAGCTGAAGATGGAACGTGAGGAGCTTGTAGGCGAACATTTTCAGTTTTAAAAAGGTAGCCTGATCAGTTATCACCACCACCACACGCATCACGCACTGTGCATAGGGCACCAAGAGACAGAAGAGGGACCAATATTTAGCCAATAAACAGTAGCTGTACTGCAAACTGTTTTTCACTCTTGTTAGAGAAAGTATACAATGTCAACATGCACCAACAGCATGTTACATAAAGATGATACTTTTCGGGTCCTCTCTATAAAGATCGATCGAACTTGAACATAGGCCCTATGCTACTCCATTTAATTGAGAATGCGTCTGAGTGTGCAGGAGAGGGAGAGAAAACGAGTGGCAGGTTCTAGCTGGCTTGTCATTGTTGATGATAATTGATATCTCCTTTTTATTAAGTTAAGATTAAACTAAATGCGGCAGTGGTTGGTACAGACTGATGGGGGCGAGAATAGGAATGAAGCAGGGGATGAGGATATCGACAGAGAAATAGATAGATAGATCCCAAACATGAAATGAAGTGAAGTGCACTTCTGTGTATATTTTGTGGTATGTATTCATGGCAACAATGTTAATACAATGACCAAATGCATTCAGTGACACTCATCTCATAAACTCATAATTCTCTTATTTTCACCGGAAAAAAAAATGGCTAATAGAAATTCTAATTGGCTAGTAACTTTAGAAAGTTACCAGCCACATTGGCTGGTGATCAAAAAAGTTAATTTAGAACCCTGATGATCACTGTGTTGGGTGTAAGCTAGGAACAACACTTGCCTTTCGCCATGCACACTCTTTCTCTCCCAAACTCACTGATACTTACTGTAGTTCCTCCAGTCTGAAATTATGATGAAAAAGAGCTGTACATAGAAGTTTCACTCCTGAGTCCAGCAGTTCATTGTTAGTTAAATCCAGCAGTCTGAGACTTGAGGAGTGTGAGGTCAGAGCAGAGGCCAGATAGAAGCAGCTCTTCTCTTTAAGATTACATCTCCAGAGTCTGAAACAGAACCATGGATCTGAATTTTAATCACCTATCTTATACTCACATACACAAACACACGTCACGGGTACACAGGCGAGTCACACCACTCCGCCTGGAATTTTGTTTTTGTTTATTTTTTATAATTTCATAATTTTACATACTGTTTTGTTTTGGTGCAGGAACCCTCACTATCCACACTATCCACACTATCGCACACTATCCACACTAGCACACACTAGCCCAAACTATCCACACTATCCACACTAGCCCACACTATCCACACTATCCACACTATCGCACACTATCCACACTAGCCCACACTATCCACACTATCGCACACTATCCACACTAGCCCACACAAGCCCAAACTATCCACACTATCCACATTAGCCCACACTATCCTCACTAGCGCACACTATCCACACTAGCCCACACTATCCTCACTATCCACACTATCCTCACTATCCACGCTATCCACACTAGCCCACACTATCCTACCTATCCACAATATCCACACTATCCTCACTAGCACACACTATCCACACTAGCCCACACTATCCTCACTATCCACACTATCCACACTATCCACACTATCCATACTATCCTCACAAGCCCACACTAGCCCACACTATCCACACAAGCCCACACAAGCCCACACTATCCACACTATCCACACTAGCGCACACTATCCACACTATCCTCACTATCCACACTATCCACACTATCCTCACAAGCCCACACTATCCACACTATCCACACAAGCCCACACTATCCACACTATCCACACTAGCGCACACTATCCACACTATCCTCACTATCCACACTATCCACATTAGCCCACACTATCCACACAAGCCCACACTAGCCCACACTATCCACACTAGCGCACACTATCCACACTATCCACACTATCCACACAAGCCCACACTAGCGCACACTATCCACACTATCCACACTATCCACACAAGCCCACACTAGCGCACACTATCCACACTATCCACACTATCCTCATTATCCACACTATCTGAAACAGAACCATGGATCTGAATTTTAATCACCTATCTTATACTCACATACACAAACACACGTCACGGGTAAACAGGCGAGTCACACCACTCCGCCTGGAATTTTGTTTTTGTTTATTTTTTATAATTTCATAATTTTACATACTGTTTTGTTTTGGTGCAGGAACCCTCACTATCCACACTATCCACACTATCGCACACTATCCACACTAGCACACACTATCCACACTAGCCCACACAAGCCCAAACTATCCACACTATCCACACTAGCCCACACTATCCACACTAGCCCAGACTATCCACACTATCGCACACTATCCACACTAGCCCACACTATCCACACTATCGCACACTATCCACACTAGCCCACACAAGCCCAAACTATCCACACTATCCACATTAGCCCACACTATCCACACTATCCTCACTAGCGCACACTATCCACACTAGCCCACACTATCCTCACTATCCACACTATCCACACTATCCTCACTATCCACACTATCCACACTAGCCCACACTATCCTACCTATCCACAATATCCTCACAATCCACACTATCCTCACTAGCACACACTATCCACACTAGCCCACACTATCCTCACTATCCACACTATCCACACTAGCGCACACTATCCACACTAGCCCACACTATCCCACACTATCCATACAAGCCCACACTATCCACACTATCCACACTAGCGCACACTATCCACACTATCCTCACTATCCACACTATCCATACTATCCTCACAAGCCCACACTAGCCCACACTATCCACACAAGCCCACACTATCCACACTAGCGCACACTATCCACACTATCCTCACTATCCACACTATCCTCACAAGCCCACACTATCCACACTATCCACACAAGCCCACACTATCCACACTAGCGCACACTATCCACACTATCCTCACTATCCACACTATCCACATTAGCCCACACTATCCACACAAGCCCACACTAGCCCACACTATCCACACAAGCCCACACTAGCGCACACTATTCACACTATCCACACTATCCTCACAAGCCCACACTATCCACACTAGCCCACACTATCCTCACTATCCACACTATCCACACTAGCCCACACTATCCACACTAGCGCACACTATCCACACTAGCCCACACTATCCCACACTATCCATACAAGCCCACACTATCCACACTATCCACACTAGCGCACACTATCCACACTATCCTCACTATCCACACTATCCATACTATCCTCACAAGCCCACACTAGCCCACACTATCCACACAAGCCCACACAAGCCCACACTATCCACACTAGCGCACACTATCCACACTATCCTCACTATCCTCACTATCCACACTATCCTCACAAGCCCACACTATCCACACTATCCTCACAAGCCCACACTAGCCCACACTATCCACACTAGCGCACACTATCCACACTATCCTCACTATCCACACTATCCACATTACCCACACTATCCACACAAGCCCACACTAGCCCACACTATCCACACTATCCACACAAGCCCACACTAGCGCACACTATCCACACTATCCACACTATCCACACAAGCCCACACTAGCGCACACTATCCACACTATCCTCACTATCCACACTATCCTCACAAGCCCACACTAGCCCACACTATCCACACTATCCACACAAGCCCACACTAGCGCACACTATCCACACTATCCACACTAGCCCACACTATCCACACTATCCACACAAGCCCACACTATCCACACTAGCGCACACTATCCACACAAGCCCAAACTATCCCACACTGCTAAATTAATAAATTATGCAATAGCAGGATTCCACTAAAGCTTGTTTTGCTAAATTAGATTATACACACATCTGTACTCGCCTAGTAATTGAAGTCGTAGGCAACAACAAAACAAAGTCATACACTAAGTTAATTACTTTCAGTACGGACCGACAAGGAGTTATAATAAATACAATACAAAAACATAGCATGAAAAAAGCAACGCTTACCCCAATGATCTAAAGACATTCATCCAAGTACACAAGCACTATGCAGACCACTAGTAAGACTTCCTAACAAAATCTTAGCAATATATTCCAAGCAATATAATCACGCTGGCCCCAACTAGCAAAGACAGTTGCCCGGAGTCGCAGTGCCCCGCACACAAATTGGCTGCATGAAGTGATACTTACTGTAGTTCCTCCAGTTTGCAGTTTTGATTACCAAGAGCAGAACATAAAAGTTCCACTCCTGATTCTCGCAGTTCATTGAGACTCATGTTCAGTAGTCTGAGACTTGAGGAGTGTGAGGACAAAGCAGAGGCCAGATAGGAACAGCCCTTCTCTGTCAGATTACAATCAATCAGCCTGAAAACAGAATCATACATCTGAATCATACATATACACATAGTCCCTCCCTCATACACAATTTCCCCACACACTCCTTCTCAAATACAAACACACAAACTCCCGCCATTCTCCCTCAAACAACTACAGACACACACACTCTCCCAAAAACTCACACTTTCATTCTTACCCTCTCTCTCTCTCACTAATACATCCTGCCTTCCACATGAACACTCTCTCCTCCCTTTCTCTAACACAAACACACACTCCCCACACACATACATACACAAACACACACAAACATATATACACACACACACACGCACACACACACACACACACACACACACACAGACACAGTTACTTACTCAGCTGATGTGGATGTTGTGACCACAGGCAGCAGCTTCTGAAGAACTTCATCGGGACTGAGGAGTTCGGTCTGATCTTTTTCTGGTGTCTTTATGTAGTTCTGAAGGTTAAACTTAGCCAGCTGCTCTTCTGACATCTTGAACTCAAATCTCTTAGTCTCCCACCTTCCTGGTAAGAGCATGTCTATATACAGAGTTCCTGAGCTCCTGCCAATGTCCTCCACTACAGCATGATGATTCAGTTCATTCAGACAATAGAACAGGTTGATCCTTCTGTCCGAGCCACTCTGATCTCTGATAATTTGTTTGACATACTGGACTGTTTGATCTGTGCTATCTGATTGGCTATTGCTTTGTGGCAGTAGGTGCTTTAAGAGCTTCTGATTGGACTCTAGTGAGAGGCCCAGAAGGAAGCGGAGGAAAAGGTCCAGGTGTCCATTCTTACTCAATAAGGCCAGGTCCACTGCAGTCTTGTGTAGGTCATGAAGTGATGCAGCTCTGAACAGAGCAGAGAGCTGAGAGGTTTGCTGTTGGTCAGGCATGTTTTCCCCTCTGTTGCTGAAGCAGACAAACACATATAAAGCTGCAAGAAACTCTTGGATGCTCAGATGTACAAAGCTGAACAACTTCCCCTGGTACAGCCCAGGCTCCTCTCTGAAGATTTGAGTACACACTCCTGAGTACACTGATGCTTCTGTGACATCAATCCCACACTCTCTGAGGTCTTCCTCATAGAAGATCAGATTGTCCTTCTCCAGCTGTTGGAAAGCCAATTTCCCCAGTTTGAAAATCATCTCTTCATCTGTCTCTTTTCTCTCTGTGTACTTGACGTTTTTCATGTTTGTCTGGATGATCAGGAAGCGTGTGTACATTTGAGTCAGAGTCCTTGGCATGTCTTCAGTCTCTGATTCTTCTGATGTTCTCTCTACAACAGTGGCTGAAATCCAGCAGAAGACTGGAATGTGGCACATGATGTAGAGGCTCCTGGAAGACTTCAGGTGTGTGATGGTTCTGCTGGCCAGATTCTCATCATTGAATCTCTTTCTGAAGTACTGTTCCTTCTGTGGGTCATTGAATCCCCTTATTTCTGTCACCTGCTCCACACACATATGAGGAATCTGATTGGCTGCTGCTGGTCGGGTGGTAATCCAGAGGAGAGCAGAGGGAAGCAGATTCCCCTTGATGAGATTTGTCAGCAGCACGTCCACTGAGGCTGGCTCTGTCACATCATAACACATTGCGTTGGAGTGGAAATCTAGAGGAAGTCGACACTCATCAAGACCATCAAAGATGAACATTGATCTGTACTCTGAAGTGGTGAAGACTCTTGGATCTTTGATTTCTGGAAAAAGGTGCTGAATAAGATCCACCAAACTGAGTTTCTTCTCTTTCATCAGGTTCAGCTCCCGGAAAGGAAGAGGAAATATGAGGTGGACATCCTTATAGGCTTTTCCTTCAGCCCAGTCCAGAATTAACTTCTGCACACAGACTGTTTTTCCAATGCCAGCCATTCCCTTTGTCAGCACTGTTCTGATGGGTTTGTCTTGTCCAGATAAGGGCTTAAAGATTTCTGTGCATTTGATTGGTGTATCATGTGCTGCTTCTCTCCAGGATGCTCTCTCTATCTGTTTGACCTCATGTTCATCATTGACCTCTCCTCTTCCCTTTGTGATGTAAAGCTCTGTGTAGCTCTCATTGAGCAGTCTGCTATCTCCCTGCTGTGTGATTCCCTCAATCAGGTACTGAAACTTCTTCTGCACGTAGGATTTGTGGATCTGCTGATATCTGTGTGTGTAAACAAAAACACAATTAAAGACTAAAATAATGGGTTTACATTCTTCTTTAATATACACATATGTACGTGTGATTTTATACTGATTTGTTCAAATATACACACAGGCAAAAATACACACACACACACCAGAGTTTCCGCTTGAGAAAAATGTTGCCGGTCAAAGTGACCAGCAGAGGTTTCGTTTTCCGGACATTTTGATGATATGTTGGTCAAATATCCTATTATCACTTATTAATTAGTCAAATTGAGGAAAACTGGAGACAGGCTATGTAGCTTAAAGAATGACATAATCAGGCCGTATAGAATGCAACATGTTCATTAGTCTAACTTAAACATGCTTAACTAGTGTCAATTTAAAGATCTAGCCAGTCTCTATGCTGTTTTCATGGACAGCAAGAATCCATTTTGTTTGTTGTTTAAATAGGTTACGTTGTTTGTTGCTGCATTATCTCCAGTGGTTCAACAGTTTCACTTGCACAGATGCACACACACATTGAATGAGCACTCACACCACTACCCCCTAATGCTATGCATCTTTATTTGATAACACTAAACTAAGAAATATTTTCTATTCTGGAATATGTTTCGTTTATTTTTCTTTCGGTCCGCGGTTCAATGATACCATTTGATTGTGCCGCAAATTATCCACGGACAAGCAATCTCCTTGTCGAGGAGGCCCTATCCCTGAAGATCATAGACAGAGACAGCCATGGGTCTGTCTACAAGGAAACTGACAAGTGTCTTGGTGCAGCCGCACCCCCCGCACCTCCACTTCCAACGTCACTGATTCTGACAGATACGCCTGCCACTACGGCTTTTTCTCTGATGGTGGTGGAGCTGACCGGACATCTGAGGCTTCAGGCATTACTGATTTACCATCATCCATCGCATCTGGCCTCTGAAAAAAGCTTTTAAGGCTAGTCTGCCTGGGTGTGGCCATGTTTGAACCGTCTCACTCATTCGTTGGTTGTTTAACAGACGTTTTAAGCGTGCGCTTATGCGTGTTGTTTAATAACTATAACGGTAGAGCCTTTTCCTTTAAAACATAGCCAAAGTATTCTTGCTTTAGTACATGCATACATTTTAGGCTTATTCTCAAATTTAGATTGTGTAAGGGAGACGGGATTATTATCCAATTTCAATCAGACAATTTGACCGGAGAGATTTAATTTTGTCGGACATTTCATTTTTTCCCCGGCTAATGTCCGGCTGTTACTGGACAACGGAAACCCTGACACACACACACCGGGGTGACCAGTGCCCCCCCCCCCACCCCCCACACACACAACAACAACAACAACTCACTTTGGGCCAGAATGTGGTGCTTCACTGCTGATCTTGAGGGGCACCCCCATGCCACTCTTCATGGACACACCGCTGGGCACTGGAGACACTGGTCTGTGTGTCTGTGGTCTGGTTATATGGGGAGATAAAACAATAGATTAAGGCTACACAGATCTTTCCGATGGTTGATAACTTCAGCAATTCTGAGCACCTTCTATTTCTCCCTACCTTTATCTTTCAGATACACACACACGCACACACACACAATCCTTTTTTTGCCAGTCTATCTGACAATCTGCATCAGATGTACACAAACACACACACAAACACACTTCACTCTTGTACAGATGTCCATTTGTAAACCATAAAAATGTAAAATGGGGCGTGCCACAACAAAATGAGTCCAGAGTCCATGAGTCCGGAAAAAGCAAACAAGACGAGCAATCAGATGGGACGTGGTCAGATGCTGATGAAGATGTAGGCCTACCTGTCGTTTCAACTGAACCGGCTGCCGACATTCAGAATCTCTATTGTTTAATTCGAAATTATCCGAATTACACAGCGCAGCTTCTAAATGCTTCATTCGCCCAGGCGGGGCAACTTGTGATAACTTGTGAGGTAGCCTATAGTGTTCGATCAACTTCTGAAGATGTCAAGGATAACAACAGCCTAAGGCTTAATGCATAATGTTTAAATAGGCTGCCAACTCCAAAACAAATTGAATCGGATGAATTGGGAATCTTGGCTAAAATAGAAAATATCTTCCGAATAATTACTAGTGGATAGCCTATTTAAGATGATTTCTTGAAGAGGCCAAAAGCCAAAACACAAAGTTATTAGTCCAAAGAAAACGGAAACATTCTTGTTCTCACATACAGCAAGCGTCTCAATGAGGAAGAACAACTTTAAAGGTGCTCTAAACGATGTCATACATTTTTTTAGGCTAATAACACCGCATTATGTAATAACTTGACAAAATGTAATACATTTTCACGCCATTATGTAATAAACTGCCTCAACACAATATGTAATGAATTTTATTATAATAAGTTATTACATATTGCATTTGTTATTACAAAATGCAGGTGTTTACATATTGCGTCGAGCTATTACATATTTTGTCGAGCTATTACATAATGCGGTGTTATTAGATCATGCGTTATTACAAGGCTAAAACATTTTTTGTCACTTACAGCAAACATCACCTCGCCATCCGCTAGCTGCCTGTATCAAGAATACACCGTAAAAATATGTGATCTCCGTGGACAATCCAGGCTCCAAAAACAGCCACAAAAGAACTTGGGCAAACCTTGCATGTTAAAAAATAACAACCTGTTCCAGCAAATCACAGACGAGATGTGCATTTAGGAGAGTTTCAATTGCATGGGAGGGAGGAGGAGGAAGTAGCGAGCTAGCTTTCTGTTTTGTTTGAACGTCAACAGAAGTGACCTTACCCAGCATTGCTTAGAGCGCCTTTAATGTGCAGCCTACACATTTGGCTTTCAAAAACACATTTCTAGGTCATTTTACAGTAAGATATGTCAATGAGTGCTAGATAAGGTTAAAGAATGTGTTCGTGGTAAAATTAGAAAATACATATTTTAGTCATTTTTCGATCCTCTCTGCATTCAAATCGCTATATCTCAAAATGGATTTCTGTGACACTGAAATCTAAAAACTCACTTTGGACCAGACTCTTGTACAGATGTGCATTTGTAAACCATAAAAATGTAAAATGTAATATCTAACAACTCACTTTGGACCAGACTGTGGTGTTCCACTCCTGAATTTGAGAGGCACTCCCATGGACTTGTCACTCTTCATGGACACACCGCTGGGCACTGGAGACACTGGTCTGTGTGTCTGTGGTCTGGTTATATGGGGATATAAAACAATAGATTAAGGCTACACAGATCTTTCCGATGGTTGATAACTTCAGCAATTCTGAGAACCTTCTATTTCTCCCTACCTTTATCTTTCAGATACACACACACGCACACACACACAATCCTTTTTTTGCCAGTCTATCTGACAATCTGCATCAGATGTACACAAACACACACACAAACACACTTCACTCTTGTACAGATTTGTAAACCATAAAAATGTAAAATGGGACGTGCCACAACAAAATGAGTCCAGAGTCCATGAGTCCGGAAAAAGCAAACAAGACGAGCAATCAGATGGGACGTGGTCAGATGCTGATGAAGATGTGGGCCTACCTGTCGTTTCAACTGAACCGGCTGCCGACATTCAGAATCTCTATTGTTTAATTCGAAATTATCCGAATTACACAGCGCAGCTTCTAAATGCTTCATTCGCGCAGGCGGGGCAACTTGTGATAACTTGTGAGGTAGCCTATAGTGTTCGATCAACTTCTGAAGATGTCAAGGATAACAACAGCCTAAGGCTTAATGCATAATGTTTTTTAAATAGGCCGCCAACTCCAAAACAAATTGAATCGGATGAATTGGGAATCTTGGCTAAAATAGAAAATATCTTCCGAATAATTACTAGTGGATAGCCTATTTAAGATGATTTCTTGAAGAGGCCAAAAGCCAAAACACAAAGTTAATAGTCCAAAGAAAACGGAAACATTCCTGTTCTCACATACAGCAAGCGTCTCAACGAGGAAGAACAACTTTAAAGGTGCTCTAAACAATGTCATACATTTTTTTAGGCTAATAACACCGCATTATGTAATAACTCGACAAAATGTAATAAATTTTCACGCCATTATGTAATAAACTGCCTCAACGCAATATGTAATGAATTTTATTATAATAAGTTATTACATATTGCGTTTGTTATTACAAAATGCAGGTGTTTACATATCGCGTTCAAGCAGTTTATTACATAATGCGGCAGATTGTAATGTGGCAGTTATTACATAATGATGTGAAAATGTATTACATTTTGTCGAGCTATTACATAATGCGGTGTTATTAGATCATGCGTTGTTACAAGGCTAAAACATTTTTTGTCACTTACAGCAAACATCACCTCGCCATCCGCTAGCTGCCTGTATCAAGAATACACTGTAAAAATATGTGATCTCCGTGGACAATCCAGGCTCCAAAAACAGCCACAAAACAACTTGGGCAAACCTTGCATGTTAAAAAATAACAAACTGTTCCAGCAAATCAGCGACGAGATGTGCATTTAGGAGAGTTTCAATTGCATGGGAGGGAGGAGGAGGAAGTAGCGAGCTAGCTTTCTGTTTTGTTTGAACGTCAACAGAAGTGACCGTACCCAGCATCGCTTAGAGCGCCTTTAATGTGCAGCCTACACATTTGGCTTTCAAAAACACATTTCTATGTCATTTTACAGTAAGATATGTCAATGAGTGATAGATAAGGTTAAGGAATGTGTTCGTGGTAATTTAAAAAAAAATATTTTAGTCATTTTTCGATCCTCTCTGCATTCAAATCACAATATCTCAAAATGGATTTCCGACACTGAAATCTAAAAACTCACTTTGGACCAAACTCTTGTACAGATGTGCATTTGTAAACCATAAAAACTTTAAATGTAATATCTAACAACTCACTTTGGACCAGACTGTGGTGTTCCACTCCTGAATTTGAGAGGCACTCCCATGGACTTGTCACTCTTCATGGACACACCGCTGGGCACTGGAGACACTGGTCTGTGTGTCTGTGCTCTGGTTATATGTGGAGATAAAACAATAGATTAAGGCTACACATCTTTTCGATGGTTGATAACTTCAGCAATTCTAAGCACCTTCTATTTCTCCCTACCTTCATGTTTTAGATACACACACAAACACTTACACAGTCCTTTTCTTGCCAGTCGATCTGACAATCTGCATTCATGTAATGCATCAGATGTACCACACACACACACGCACACACACACACACACACACACTTCACTCTTGTACAGATGTGCGTTTGTAAACCATAAAAATGTAATATCTAACAACTCACTTTGGACCAGACTGTGGTGCTCCACTGCTGAATTTGAGGGGCACTCCCATGGACTTGTCACTCTTCATGGACACACCGCTGGGCACTGGAGACACTGGTCTGTGTGTCTGTGGTCTGGTTATGGAAGCACACAAAACCACATCATTCCCAAATATGCAGCAGTGACCTGTCTGCTTATATTTGGTTCTAAAATGTCTAAAATGCCTCTAAAGAGAGAGAGGGAGAGAGAGAGAGAGAGAGGGAGAGAGAGAGAGAGAGAGAGAGAGAGAGTGTGTGTGCTCTTTGGTAAACTTACCCTGTACTGAATGATGCTGCTCTGCCTGCCTGATTTCCACCAACAGCCTGCTCACCCTCTGGATGGGAATCTATCCTCTTCAATCTATAAATAGATCAAGATAGACACGGATACAGAGACAGAAAAAGTGTGTAAAAGAGAAAGAGTGTGTCCGTCATGCAAAGGAGTGGGACAAAAATGTTTCAGATAAAAATGTACAACAGATACAACAGTGTCATGTGGCCATTCGCCTATTCTACATGGCCAGCGAACCCTTCTTCTATGTCTGTGAGCTTTTTTTGATGACTTGTTAAATGTATGCCTACAATGGTTTATTAAACAGCATAGTGATTTATCAGTCATCAGAGGCTAGTGTGTCCAGGGTCGTCTTTTTGAGCTCCTCCCAGCTGACTTTGTTAAATGTATGCCTACAATGGTTTATTAAACAGCATAGTGATTTATCAGTCATCAGAGGCTAGTGTGTCCAGGGTCGTCTTTTTGAGCTCCTCCCAGCTGACTTTGTTAAATGTATGCCTACAATGGTTTATTAAACAGCATAGTGATTTATCAGTCATCAGAGGCTAGTGTGTCCAGGGTCGTCTTTTTGAGCTCCTCCCAGCTGACTTTGTTAAATGTATGCCTACAATGGTTTATTAAACAGCATAGTGATTTATCAGTCATCATGTTCATTTTAATGAATAAGTAAATTTAAACCAAAGCCAACGCAGACAAAATTCCTCAATATCTGCCATGAGTCACTGGTCAGCTAGTGTGTCCAGGGTCGTCTTTTTGAGCTCCTCCCAGCTGACTCTGGCAGATCACGTGGACAGTCAGGTGCAATCGATTATTTAATAGATAAAGGTGAATTACCAATAATAATAAAAAGGTTCTACCTAATGCAACTATTTTTTCCATAGACTATAAAAGAAATCAAGTATTCTCCATAAACAGTAAAGCATGTTATGTACCTACTTATGGAATATCACTTCCATTATGACACATTTTGACGCGTTTGACATCACTTCCTGGTCTGACGGTATCTAAATGACTTAACCCTGAATCCTAACTGAAGAAATCCTAAGAGAACTCATCTGGGCCCGTCCAGAGCTCGTCTACGGAGAGCCTGTTCACTTCCTATTATGCCCCATTGAACCGAATTTGGTTGCATATAAGGCGGTCTATGGAGCTAGATGTCTAAATGTCTCTCTTTTACCTGATTTTTGCAGATTTGATTGTTGTTTCTTTCTGGTTTATATTGTGATATCTATACTTAAAGAAGAAGTTTATGAGGAACTACCAAAACTTCAGGCAACTCTTCAAACCAGCCAAACCACTGCAGCATAACTCACTTAATATTCCTTTTCAGCTGCCACTTCCTCATGACGACTCCATACCACATGCAGGAGATTAGGAGTCCAGCTCAAGAGAAATGAGTTTAGTTCCAAAACGCTATATCTCCATTTTTAAAAACATTAGAAAGTCATGTTATTTAATCATGTATTTCAGGTTATATCAATCAACTTGTTTTTGTTGTTGTTTTGATTGAGTAAGATAAATCAAAATAACAATACCAGTTACAGTTCTACTGAAATTACTTGCAAAACAAAATGTAAAAAAAAATATTTATGAAAATGCATTAAAATGGTGGATATAGCGTTTTGGAACCAAACTCTTCAAATACTCAAATGCAATACACTTACATTTACACAGTGTGACATCTGGGAAAAAAAATAGACCAATCTTCTTTACACTACATGAACAGAATGTTTCAGTTAATGCCCGGTGTAGCCTCCCTGTTAATCTGGTTTATATTATGTCATCTATGCTTTATATTTAACTCTCCAACCCTGAATTTAACTAGACTCTTAAACTGTTTTATATTATGCTGTCTACACTGTGACTAGACTCTTAATCTGTTTTATATTACGCTGTCTATACTGTAACAACACCATATCGGTTTCATTTCCTGCTGTAGCCAAGACTCCAGGCAACTCTTCAAAGCAGCAAAACCACTGCAGCATAACTAACATGTTACTCCCCTCCAGCTAAACCACTGCATCATAACTCACATGGTATTCCCCTTCAGCTGCCACTTCCTCATGACGACCCCAAACCGTGATGTAAGATTAAACATAACCAACCGTCACAGTCACATGAGCCTAGCTAGTTCGACAGATACACTCTGACAAGACACTCTCACATCAGAATCATAAAAACAGGCAGAAACAGGAAAGGCTAATGCCATGAAAGCCTTAACCTCTATGAATATAGTAGAATAGTAGAATCCCATATTATTGTAAGCACAACAGCTTCTCTGTAAATGATGAATAAAATTAAAGAAACTCACGCTGCTTTATGAGTTTTTTAGGAGTTTTTCCGATATCCGCTCCCTTGATGCTCAGGTGCTCTCTGTGGGCAACTGGTTAGACGGCTGCTGTCCTGGACGTTAAATCCTTATTCAGAACAGCAGGAAAACCAGTTCATCTTGTTTTGCGGTTGAGAAAAGATTAAGGAGAGAGAGAGAGAGAGAGAGAGAGAGAGACAGAGACAGAGAGAGACAAACACAATCAAACACAATAGAAAGGAAAGACAAACACATTATTTTTTCTCAGTTAGTATACATTAAATGTTAAATAATATATAACATAGATGATAAACACAAGAATACTTTTAGTTCACCTAGTTTACCAGGGGTAGGCTATGACTAAATTAGTTTTAGTCACTTTTAGTTTACCTGGGGTAGGCTATGACTAAATCAGCATTAACCCAGTGTTTACCAGGGGTAGGCTATGACAAAATCAGCATTTAACCAGTGTTTACCAGGGGTAGACTGAATAATTGTGTTCCTTGTTCAGGATGCACAGAACACTTAGGCTGGGTTGCACCAATGTGGTATCACTTTTAAACTGGATTAAAACACAGTTTAGACTAACTATGTTGCACTAACCCTAAACCTAGTTTAAATTTAGTATGAATTAAAATGTAAACCCCAGCTAATCTCAGTTTAATTTCCCACATGAACCTAGATTAAATGTTAGTCTGTTGCACCAGTAATTTTAAACCCAGGATAAAACTGGATTGGCAGTTTAAAGGAGAACTCCAGCCGATTTCAACACATAGCTCTGTTGTTTGTGATCACGGAGTGCATCAGTAGCAAGAAAAACACAAAAGAAAGAAATGGTGTTGCCTACACTGAGCTCCCAGGCTGCTGAAACGGGGCAGGTTTTACACGTGCTTTTAGCCTCTTAACATGCTCCAGATGTCATTACAAGTGCCTAGCCACGTTAACGGATCCCTTCTGAGTGAACACAGTGGATATGACTGCAGTAGATGTGAAAGAAATGCATAAAAGGTGTGCTACTGTAATTCAGCCAGTGCACACACCTCTGTGTGATTCCGGCGTTCCACAGTTACCCATGAGCACGCCCACTAACAGGGACATGCTTGCCAGCATCATTCAACAAGCACATTGAACTGAGGAGCTACAACTTCATTCACAAGCAAAGCAGGTAGTTCAAAACCGAGCATACTGTAAAAAAGAGGAAGGAAGGAAGGAAATAGAGAATATACAAAAAGACAAATGATACGATGTGATTTATGTTCCATGACAGACACACCCACACAGAGACAGAAAAGGCAAAGATGGTGCGGGGCCTTCAGCTTCAGTCCTGATTCTCCAGGATGTCTCTACTAGTGTCAGATGCAGGATTTCATTTTTCACTTTCTTACTTCTGACCAATTATAGAGGCGAAGGTCTGCAGCCGCCTGAATCCTCTTGTTCTACTTGTTCTAAATGTATTGCACTGCGATTACATTAGAACTACAATAGCTGTGTTTGTTCTACTTGTTCTAAATGTATTGCACTGAGATTACAGTAGAACTAGAATAGCTGTGTGTGTTCTACTTATTCTAAATGTATTGCACTGCGATTACATTAGAACTACAATAGCTGTGTTTGTTCTACTTGTTCTAAATATATTGCACTGAGATTACAGTAGAACTAGAATAGCTGTGTGTGTTCTACTTATTCTTAATGTATTGCACTGAGATTACAGTAGAACTAGAATAGCTGTGTTTGTTCTACTTGTTCTAAATATATTGCACTGAGATTACAGTAGAACTAGAATAGCTGTGTGTGTTCTACTTATTCTTAATGTATTGCACTGAGATTACAGTAGAACTAGAATAGCTGTGTGTGTTCTACTTATTCTAAATGTATTGCACTGAGATTACAGTAGAACTAGAATAGCTGTGTGTGTTCTACTTATTCTAAATGTATTGCACTGAGATTACAGTAGAACTAGAATAGCTGTGTGTGTTCTACTTATTCTAAATGTATTGCACTGAGATTACAGTAGAACTAGCATAGCTGTGTGTGCTCTACTTATTCTAAATGTATTGCACTGAGATTACAGTAGAACTAGAATAGCTGTGTGTGTTCTACTTATTCTTAATGTATTGCACTGAGATTACAGTAGAACTAGAATAGCTGTGTGTGTTCCACACACACACACACATTTATCTTTATACGAGTGAGTGAGCATGCTGTCAACTGGTCGGCCATGTTCATTACACATTACACACACACACACACACACACACACACACACACACACATTTATCTATATACGAGTGAGTGAGCACGCTGTCAACAGGTCGGCCATGTTCATTACACTTGATCATACACACACACACACACACACACACACACACACACACACACTAGAAGGAAGACTAAATTCATATTCACTATTTGCTTCACTCCAAGCCTCAGTGTAACTGCTGCTAGTCTCTTCTCAGGGCATGTTCTACTGTTGACCACTAGATGGCACTATCACACTGTACTGTAGGCTCAGGCGCACTAGTTTGAAGTTGTTGATGTGATCGCATGTGTGGCCTAACAACATCCAGTCAAATTTAGAGATGAAATGCAATGCGTATGATCTGAATATTGTCTGAATATTAATCACCAATCCTCTATACCCGACACACACACTCTTTTGCACAAACTCACATACTCATTATCTCTCTCTCTCTCTCTCCTTCACACAGACATATACTCTGCCTGCTGAGTTCTACTCCCTTCTAATTATTTAGAGATGTTCTGTTTTTGAGTAAGTGTTTTTTTGAGTCACTGTTTTTTCGAGTGCCTGTGCTCTCTGAAGAACACACACACACAGATTAAAGCAGGTAAACACAAAAAAACAGAGGAAGTTTGTATATTACAGTAGCATGCAATCTCACACACATACCAGCACATAAACACAAATATAGATACACAAAGAAAGTGTGCACACTAATAAACACACACACACACACACACACACACACACACACACACACTCTCTCTCTCTCTCTCTCTCTCACACACACACACTCACAAACACACCCACCCACCCACACACACACACACAAACACAATACATGACACAATGCATACATTAAAGCGTCTCCGAGATGTTAGCCAACTTCCTGTTTTGCGGCTTCATCGTCATATTTTGATTGGCTGTCATGGGCCAATAAAGTGGAATTTGAAAAATCTGACAAGTATCGTTTGTGCACGTCGGTCTGAAGATCATCTCAGCCAAGTTCCGTGAAAATCGGATGACATTTGTGACCACTGAAACTTTCCATAGAGTTTGGACAAAATCCAATATGGCGGAGGTCCAATATGGCAGATTATACAACAATTGGGTTCTATGGAACTATTTATTTGTTTCTGATTGGCCGAGAGACGTTCCATGAGTTGGAATATCCCTGGACATTTCAACTCAGACTTTGCACAGCTAATAATAAATCACTCCGCTATACAATGCGAAGATTTGACACAATGCTCTCATCCCAGCTCTCCACTATTTCAAGCAATGGGTTACTCCTTAGCAAACCATAACGAAACAGTGCTTCACCACATCTGTGGATTAAGCCACACAGTCAACTCAATGTAAGTAAGATAAACGAGGATGCTAATTATTCTCAGCATTGTGTATAATATGATTGTCACTTGGAGGAGACTTGTAGATAACTAACGTTAGCATAGTTAGCTAACCGCTGCTAACGAGCTAGCATCGTCACGTCAGGCTGTGCACAGTAGTGTAACATTTTTTCACCATAAATTAATGAAGTTGAGTGGTTCTGCAATGTAGACTATGTTTCCGTTTTTTGCAGTACCATGTCCCTTACATGACATGGCCCAGTGTCCTTGTAACATGCATGCAGCAAACCTACCTAGATATGAATGTGATTTCAGCCCGACTTTAAACATTTCTTTCAAGAAGACACTAACGAGGGATCTGGAATGTTGGTTACCTAGCAACCAAGACGCTGTCTATTGAAAAGGGAACTATTTTTTGATGCGTAAGAACAATGTCGAAATTAACATTTTTAAACAATAACGGGATGTTTTCAGATTATTTAGTTTGTGGTAGAATTGTTGTATAAAAGCAATAGAGCACTCGTGATCGTGGGGTTGGTCATGGATATTCCCACGGCTGTTGTTGCCTGCGCCACTCGGCCTCCGGCCTCGTGGCTACGGCCGAACAACACCCGTGGGAATATCCATGACCAACCCCACTCTCACTCGTGCTATATTGCTTAAAAGTGACGCAATAGGGGTCGATGAACTCGGTATGGTCCAAGGATTCAGACGCTACCTCAATTGTGAAAATCAGACAAAAGAGTCAAGGATCACGCGCATGAACGCATGTCCAACATTGAACTAGTGGTGGCGCTAGAGCGTTCAATGTGTATGCATAAAAAATGCTGTGAGTGATTGGGACAGTGTCCTGACTAATGGTATCGAGTTTTGCTATGTTAACTCAAAGCGTCACCAAGATGTTAGTCCACTTCCTGTTTGGCGGCTTCATCGCCATATTTGATTGGCTGTCACAGGCAAATAAAGTTGAAATTGAAAAATCTGGCAAGTATCGTTTGTGCGGCTCAGTCAGGCAATCATCTCCGCCAAGTTCCTTGAAAATCGGATGAAATTTGTAACCGCTGAAACTTTTCGTAGAGTTTGTATTAAATCCAATATGACGGAGGTCCAATATGACGGAAAGTGGCGGGATGGGGTCGATGAACTCGGGATGGTCCAAGGATTCAGACGCTACTTCAATTGTGAAAATCAGACAAAAGAGTCAAGGATCACACGCATGATTGCATGTCCAACATTGAACTGGTGGTGGCGCTAGAGCGTTCAATGTATATGCATACAAATGGCTGTGAGTGATTGGGAAAGTGTCCTGACTAATGGTATCGAGTTTTGCTATGTTAACTCAAAGCGTCACCAAGATGTTAGTCCACTTCCTGTTTGGCGGCTTCGTCGCCATATTTGATTGGCTGTCACAGGCAAACAAAGTTGAAATTGAAAAATCTGGCAAGTATCGTTTGTGCGGCTCGGTCAGAAGATCATCTCCGCCAAGTTTCGTGAGAATCGGATGAAATTTGTGACTGCTGAGACTTTTCGTAGAGTTTGGACTAAATCCAATATGGCGGAGGTCCAATATGGCGGAAAGTGACGTAATAGGAGTCATTGAACTCAGGTCGGCCCAGGGATTCCAACAGTGCTTGATTTGTAAAAATCGAATGCACCTTTCAATGGTCACATGCGTGAATGCAATCCAGTTTCGACCGATTGGTGGCACTAGAGTGTTGGGCATAGAGTTCTGTAAATTGGTGAGAGTGATCATGGGACGGTCCTGAATCAGTGCGCCGAATTTCATAACTTTAGACCCAGCGGTTCAATTTTCGGCCAAACTTTGACCTGTTGGTGGCGCTAGATGGCTGGGTTCAGAGATCGGTAAATTACCGCGAGTGGTCAGTGGAGTGTCCCAAAACTTTCTGCCAAATTTCAGCACTTTTTAGCCAGGCGTTCTATGGGCTGCCATAGACTCCAATGGCAGAGGAATAATAATAGGAAAAGCTAGTAACTCAATGGGTGCCTTCGCAGCTTCGCTGCTAGGCCCCCAATTAGTCCAGACAGTTAAATACTATTTCAATGCATAATGTTTCATTTGGCGGTATGGCTCTGTAATGGGAGCCCCCTGCTCTTCCACGTGTAAACATGAAAAGCCTAAGGCAGAGGGAGCAGCCAGATAAACCCCCATGGGGTACAGAACAGACCAGGCATCAATGCAGCAACTAGACATTGATAAGGCAGATGAGGAGGAGATGGGGTACAGAACAGAGCAGGCATCAATGCAGCAACTAGACATTGATAAGGCAGATGTGTGAGGAGGAGATGGGGTGGAGGTGGGGTAGAGAACACACCAGGCATCGTCAACACTAAACAACCTCAAAGCTTTCACAGTTTTGCAGAGATTGTAATGAACATTGGTGGTAGAATTGTAGTGTTCTTACACAAGGAATGGCAATAGTTATACGGAACAGTTGTTGGGTGTATCTTACCCTGGTTGCTGCATGAGGTAGCACTGTTCCCCATCAGAACTGTGTTTGATCTCCTTCTGTGAACTGTCTGTGTGTTTGCAGCTCTGGGCCCAGAGGAAGGCGGTAAAAGGGACTTGGTAAGTAGCGTTAAGAGAACCCAGGCCATCTGTACTGAAAAAGCTCAAACAATATCAGTTATCCATCCCTGGCTACTTCACCACCTCTACCTGTGAAGTCAAAAACCTTGGTGTCATAATTGATTCTACCCTTTCCTTTGACTCTCACATCAAATTCATCACTCAAAGCCCAATATAATCTTGCACACTCTCATCTTTCAAGCCTCCTGACCCCTTACCAACCAACCCACACTTTACACTCCAGTGATGCCCACCTCCTGTCCACCCCCACTGCACATCTCCGTTCCATGGGTGACAGGGCTTTTAGCGTGGCTGGCCCCAAACTCTGGAACTCCCTTCCACTTGCACTATGTCAAAGCACTTCACTTCCGCCTTTAAATACTAAAAACTCACCTTTTCACTCTTGCTTTTCCTTCCTACTCATAACCACGCCTCCTCCATCCCACTCGCTCCTCTATTACTGTTTTATTTTATTTTTATTCTATTTTTGTTGCCAATGTTTGTCTCCTGCTGAATATCTAGAGCATTTCATTAAGTGTATTGTCCCTGTATGATGCTTTTATATTGCTTTAATGTCTATGTTCTCTTGTCTTATTGTAGTGGTGCCAGTCCTTGGTTGACTGTGTGCTTAAGAGGCCGTGTGCTTTCAGACCACATAAGTTGGAGGAGGCTTGCAGCACAAGTGTGGAGCCATTTGAAGGATTCAGGTTAACATCTAAATTACATCTCATTCAAACACCTGAATGCGTTAAGAGCCTCTCTGGAGACAAACTCACATCTGCCCTCACTCATCTATCTGCAGGCTACATATGGACATGTGACCTTAGTTATTTTACTATTGCAATACACTCATCTACCTGCAGGCTACAGTATGGACCTTAGTGATTACACTACTGCAATACAGTCATCTACCTAAAGGCTACAGTATGAGCATGGGACCTAAGTCATTGGTTCTCAAAGTGGGGTCCACAGCACATAGTCAGGGGATCCCTGACAAAGTTTGCTACAAAATATGAAATTGTCTTATATGGCGAAAAATGCTACAGTATCAGTATTTGCCCAATTGATCTGCTGATACGTTACATCAATACGTCAAAACACTTTACTATTAATTAACCGCCAACAAAATTAAAGTTATGTGAAGCAAACACTATGTGTTCAACACAATAGGCCTACATTTGACAAAGAAACAACAATCATTTAAAAAAAAATCCTACATATTGTCAAAGTTTGCTAACATGACTATTGTGGTATTAGCACTATGTTTTTAGAATACAAAACATAAGCATCTAACAGAAAAAAAGGCTATACAGCTACATGATTAACTTAAGTTTTATGTGTTGCGATTATGAGGGGTCCTTGGATAATTTTCCACTCCATGAGGGGTCCCCGGCCCACAAAAGTTTGAGAACCCCTGACCTAAGTTATATAGGGCTGTCAATCGATTAAAAAAAATATTTAATAGATTACATACTCTGAGATTAATGAATCTAAATTAATCACATGCATCCATTTTTGCTATGAACATATCTTAAAAACAATGAAACAGATGAGTGAATCAATGAAGAGCCAAACCAACATTATAGACTTTAAAGGTCAACGTCTCTCTGTTTTATTACAATTTTCCCTTTGGCTCAGGCATCAGCGTAGTTCCTGGTGTCAGATTTTTAGTATGATGCAAATGACTGAAGTTACTATTCACTGTCAATGGCATGTGCAGAGTAAGTTCCCTAACACCATTATGTATCCTGCTTTGGCCATTCAAACATGTTGTAGATTTTTATTCACATAATTATTAGGTTGTTACCTTTTCTATCCAGTAGTGGCAGTCCAGGATAATAAAACGAGACAAAAAAAGCAACATAGCCTACAAGTGTGAATCGAAATGCAATGTGTGAAGTTATTGGAATGGAAATACATGTAACCACCTTCAAAATACTTTTGAAAACATTTTGTTTCAAGTGTGCAACAGTTGAAAGTTAGTTAGTTACTATAGTTCGTAGGGTAGGCTAAGCAAACAATAGGCTATGTTAGCAAAGTAACTTTGACAAGGCTGGCGGCTAGCATTATTATCATCAAGAGGTGTGCTAACTCGTACCTCTTGCATTGAGGTGATACCAGAGCCTGGGTACCTAGTAGTAGTAGATTGATGCTCCCATCAACAGGATTAGTCTGGGCGTTTTTTTTAAAACAGGCTAAACGTTTCATTCAAAGCAGCAACATCTGCGTCCTTCAGTCACTATAGCCACACTGCACTGTGTCAGATGTCACCACGAAATGTGATTAATCAGTGTTACTTTTTTTATAATGCCTTAAAGGAAAATTCCGGTATTTAGCACTTTGAGTCGGTGAGTTGCACAGTTTTGAAAACGAACGTTAAGGGTTGTGGACATGTTTGAGCATGCCTGTAGGCAGCCACTCTGAGTAGTCAAAGGTGATTCAAAATGAGTCAGAAAAGTCGAGACAGGACCAATCATCAAAATGTTAGTGTCAACCACTCTAGTTCATCCAAAACAAACCAGAAAAGGGACTCAAAGTGCTAAATACCGGAATTTTCCTTTAATATTTCTGTAATTAATTCATTGAAATGAATGTTATTTTGACAGCCCTAGTTATTATACTACTGCAATACACTAATCTGGTACAGTGTTGAACTGAATAGAGAAATTACCTTTGTGTTTATGTCACAAAATAAAAATAAAAACATAGGCCTACTGTTTTGTTATGGCACATAAAACAATGAAACAAATCAAATGACAACAGGTTCATGACATCTCCTTTCAGAATCTTTATTTAGACATTTAAAAGTCAGAAACACATTTTATTTGAAAAGCATGTTTTTTTCTATGTCAACACATATAGAAACACTGACACCTTAGATCAGCAAATCATTTTTCAAAGAAATTCAGCAAATAACTAAACTTTAGGGAGAACATAATACATCATATTGTTGTTGCTGAAACATTTTCATAATCCAAACATTCATTTTAGGAGAAAAACATAATATAAAGAAAGCAATATCAGCATTTGTTTAGTTTAATCAAAACAGTAAATATATAATTGAATATACATACATACATTACACATGTGTATGAACAGGAGTGTGTGACTGGTGTTCCTGCAGTTTTTTATACAGTCTATGGACCAACCCTGGAACTAACAGTAATGCGCTACAAGTAATGCACAATCACACGTGAGTAAAAAAGTATTTTTTAGTGGAATGGCAACTTTCTATATTCCTTTTTCAAAACAGTACTTCTACTTTTACTCTATTACATTTTTGAGCCAATAATCTACTTTTTACTCCGCTACATTTTCAATTGCCTTTCGTTAAGAATATTCATGGTCCAGTGCATGTAGTACTACACACAATTTTGACTTTTAAACATGCCATGCATATTTGTGTTCATCTCTAGTTTATGTCAGAAAGTGACACATCTGCAAGCAGCCACATCTGTCAAAGAATCATGAAACGTCATCAACGCAGCCGGTTAACATGGGAGCCAGTTGCCATGTAACACCGGTATGTAGAATCAATCAGATCACGTTGTAGCCTACTACACGGAAGTAGATGTTCTATATATCTACAGTAACAGCTCGGTTAACGCAATGACGTCCTGCCAGCTGCTGCATCTTCTGGTGAGACAGAGTAGCAAAGAGATATGAGGTATGACATGACACAGAAACTTTCGCCTATATTCATTTCTGGCCAGCATCGTTCAACAATCACATTGGACAAGGAAAGTATGCCTACAAATTAATTGACAAGCAAAGTAAATGCATTGGAAATTGAGCACACAAGTTAGAAAAAGCTATGACAAGATAGCCTACACAAGTGTGTCAGATAATATTAAAGTATATTAAATAAAATACATTTGAAATGGGCTGTTAAATTATGTCTATATGATTAGCCTACAAAGAAGGATAAAAGCAAATAGGCGTAAAGGATAGGCCTACTTTTAAAGGGCCATCAAAAATATAAAAATGTAAAAAAAGGACTTGTTACCTGAGTAATTTATTAACAAAGTACTTGTTTACTTTTACTTGAGTAGATTTCTCAGATGGTAATATTTACTTAAGTAATTTTTGAAGGGAGTAATTGTAATAGTTCCGAACTAATGCCATTATCAAACACTGGTCAACTGTCAGGGCCACAGATCAAGCACATGTGCTTACACATCACAATGGATGTTGCTACGGTAACCCGGTTAATGTGGAATGTTGCGCAGTGTCTTGACTTGATGAATTTAAGTCTGAATTTGGCAGTTGGTTAAATAGACAACAGTGTCATACAAATAAACAGTGTCATACAAACCACACAAACACACACACAAACACACATACAACACACACACACACACTCACAAATCTGAAAATACAAGGGCGTAGGTTTGGTCTGACCTTTGGTGGGGACACTACCCAGCCCCCGCCCCCCCCAAAAAAAAAAATCAATAAATAAATCAATAAAATAAATAAATCAATAAATAAAATAAAACAAATAATGTTTTGCATAAAACAAATATGTTGCAGGTAAAACATTTAGTCAAAACACCATGTCAAATCTACCTGTAGCCCTGAATCTTCCCTATCTGAGCAACAACTTGGCCAGGGTTCCTCTGTCACTTTATAAATAAAATATTGATGTCATGAGCAGTGACATAGCACGACTCAAATCTCAACCAGTAGTATTCACTAGATCTATAACTAGCCTATAACTAGCTAACACTAGCTAGTTATCAATTAGAAAACAATTAACCACCATTCAAGTTCACCTGCTGCTGTGAGTGACCCTGCCGCACCACCGCTGTCTAATAATGGGAGCGGCTGGGTTGCTTTTTCTGTCATCTGACAAAGTATCAAATCGATGGCAATTATGAGTGAGAAAACGGTTGAAAACAATGTTTAGCATTCATGTTCTATCTCCACCACATCAAGCCCATAAATGCAGTTGTTTTTACTGATATCCTCGCGATCCTTGCAGCCAAGTGTGACAAAAATTTCTAATCGACAGCATAGGCTACAGGGAGCTAAGCCAATTAAAAAACAGACCTGTCTCAAAGACGTATTTTGGGTGGCGGTAATGAAATGGGAAATTATTTTACCCTTTGTGTACCACATGAGGCGCTTTTTCGCCGGTTCAACTTGAATATTGGTGGGGACATTTCAGTCATTAATTGATATTGTCCCTCGGAGCCCACGCAAATCTACGCCCATGTGAAAATTGATCAGCCCCAGACCAGAGCAGAGCCGAGCCAGATCCGATGCTGTAGAGAGAAGGGAGGAAGAGAAAGGAGGAGAGTAGAGACTGAGGGTAGAGAGAAAGGGTGACAGGTGGACGTACAATACTTGTTGGAGGAGGAGCTCATGTGATCCGGCAGAGGGACACCTGACCCCAAACCCAAAACCCTGGATAGAGGGGCTCAGTGAATGTGGAGTGGAACGTGTGCAGGTGGGTGAGTGTATCAGAGGAGACACTGTAGAAGGACAGAGTGCCGGCCGGCCAGTCCAGGTACACTCCTACTCTTCTGGAGCGGGAGGAGGGGGCAGGTATGTAAGTGTGTTTCTTATTGTGCCTGACAGAGTATTTGCGAGGAGAGCAGAGCAGACTCCAGGACTTGTCATTCCGTCCCATTATGACGTCATCACCCCCTTTCCTCTTGATGCTTTTATAGGCCACAGATATTAGAGCACCAACAATCCACTCAGCCTCCCAGTAGCAGCGTCCAGTCAGACCCTCTCTACACAACACCTGCCACCAGGAGTCAAATCTCTCTGGGTGTTCAGGATACGGCTGCTTCTCTCTCACACGTGTCACCTTTCTGTTCCCCTCAGAGAGAGAGAGACGTCTGTGTGCTGTGTTTGGGTCCAGTGTGAGATCACAGGCATCTGCAGACAAGAGGAGAGGAGAGAACATGAGAACACACACACCATGTCAATACAAACAAACACACACACAAAAAATGTCAACACAAACAAAAGCATACTGTACACACACAATGTCAACACACACCCACTCCTACACACACACACACACAGACACACACACACACACACATACAGAGAAAACATCCTCATCAGAATATGGGGAGTGACACAGACACAGACACAAACACACACACATACACATACACACACACATTCACAAACACACATGGACACACACACACACGCCATGTCAACACAAACAAACACACAGACACACACACATCTACTCACCCTGCAAAACACACATACACACACTCCTACAATACTCACCCTACCAACACACACACAGACACACACACACACATTGCTAGTAGACACATACTAGGGATGTCGCGAGAACTGATACTTGCGATACTTTTCAAATGAAAAAGCACCGACTATGCCCGTTTTTTAAAGCACCATAAGCGCCGATGCCAGTGTTAGCATCAGTGCTGCGCCTCTTCCTGAACTGATGGGGTCAGTATACGCTTCAGAGTGTTCCAGTCAAAATTTACATTCAGAAGTCAGGAACAAGTGGAACTACACATGGCATAACGAGCAAACCACATGTGGAAAATGGCAGCTGCAGCGATCGCCCCGCCTCAACTTGTTGATAAAAAAGGCGTGTATGTAAGTAGTTTGTGTTTGAGGTAGATGACCGTAGCGTTATCATTAGTTTGCAGAAGCCATTATGCAAACGATGCTACCGTGGTCTTCGGACCAAGGGAGGTAATACATCCAATTTAGCAAAGCACCTGAAAGACCGTCATCTGGATTTGTATAAAGAATTCAAGGTGTTTGATGACAGGATAAAGATTTAAAGTGTATGTGTCAGGTTAACCAACTTTTCAGATAAATGAAGGTAAGTGAAGCAAGAAAGTAGTGAGTAGTGATTTCTCTTGAAAATGTCAACTTTAAATACAATAGAACAAATTTACTGTTATTTTTATAACTGAATTTATGAACATTCTGGGAAACATTCCAGACACCTGATGACCTCATAAGAGGGAGTTGGTCAATTAAAATAATAAGTCATAAGTTGGTCTTAAGGTCATAAGTTGGTCAATTAAAAACACATGGAATAAGGGATCATTCAGTAGTTTTTTTTACACAGATGATGCCAAAAACATGACTTCATTCCAGTATGTCATGATAGAGTCTATCATGATACATTTTTTCTTTACTGGCAACCATTATTGATCTTAAAATGTGACCCTGCAAGGCGAAACCAGTCGTCTTGCGCACAGTGCTATTTTGAGAAAATTCTCAATAAACAAACGTACGGGTTAAAATGTCGAATTTCACGTTTTTGCATAATTCGACAGTATACAGTCTACACTTTCATATTGTGAACAAATTTCACGGATAAACATACGTTTTGACTGTTAAACCCTGACTTTATTTAGGTAAAGATTAAACACATTAGCAGTCATTCCATTTGTCCACACCGCTATAAGGTTTTACGGTAGAGCTAAAATGTAGCCTACTCATTAGGCTACTCGTTACTCAATGTGTAAGCTCTCTATCGTTCTTGGCAGATGTAACCGAATATGAATGTGAAAGACTTGCCTTTCAGGGCACGAACGGTCAAAAGCAGGAACTTTTAGAAATATCCTGGCGTCATTTTACGGACCAGGAGAAGTTTTCCACTGACGTAGCAGTAGCACATTTTAAAAGTGGGCCTATAGCCTACACAATCTGTGTACACAGAACTTCTTTTCCCCTTACTTCCCCCGAAATACATTAATTATATTCTATAGTGACACCTTATGATCGTCCCAGGTATTAACTAGGAGGCAGAAAAAGACACTCACTCGGTTGATAAAACTGGACAGTCAGTCATCTGCTTCAAAGTCACGCTACCGTAAGGCTAGTAATAGCTGTGTCCTCACACTATCGCACGGGACAATTTACTTAAAAAGGTGATTTTCTCCTCTTCTGGCGTATCATGACAGGAGAACCATGCCAACTTTGGATGCGGTTATTTTAGCAATACTTTTTGCAATACCCTCAATATACATATCGTTGGAAAGCTTAGTCAATGGCCGTTCATGTGAGCACATTAACTTAATTTTGTAAATTTGACCAAAACGACTGGTTTCGCCTTGCAGGGTCACAAATGTGATGAAGAGGATATGGGTAAGTAGCAATGCTTGAAAATGCCAGTTGTGTCACTTGCCATCACATATAGGCCAATATATAGCCTAAACCAAGTAGAATCAGTAAGCAACTCATTAGTCTGTGTTCAGCCAACCATGGGCATATATGCCTCCTGCTTTAGAGACCTGGCTATAAAACCATCAGTGTATATGGGCTACCACACATTTGCTCTTTTAGACTATTAATTTGCTTACTGATTCTACTTAACTTGTTGTATATGAAAGCCTATGTGATGGCAAATGACACAACTACCATTTTGAAGCCATGATGCATACTAATAGTGATCAGATCCTACTCACACCTAGCCTGGCTAGCGCCACCACTTCTCAATGAGACGTGGTCTGGGAACCAAACGTTAATTTTCTCGTATTTGAAAAAAATGCCCAGATCCGTTTATTGGGTGCCACGGATGTCTATCAAATGCGTCTGTGCATAGCTCATCATCGTCTTGCTTTCCCCCTTGTTCTGTGATTGGTCCCTTATCTCAGGCGAAAATTTGCTCCATGGTCTCCAGGCTGCCTTTAGCAGCGTGAATCAAATCGCGCGCAGGGCAGCATGGGAACACCCAGGCTAACTCACACCCCTAATCAATTTCTCACTGATGGCCATGATTTACCTAATTTTGTAGCCTATTCGTCTTTACATCGTCCCTACCAGTCAGGCTCATGCTTATGAACCACTGGTATGTCATAGAGGACATTTTTGGCCTTATCAGTGTAAAAGAAAATGCAGTTAAAACCTATTCTCCCCTATGCTCAACTTTGCTGGACTCCCTCTTATGAGGTCATCACTGTATCTGGAATGTTCATAAATTCAGTTATAAAAATAACTGTAAATATTGTTCTACTGTATTTAAAGTTGATTTCTTTTTTTAAAAATCACTACTCATTACTATTTTGCTTCATGTCCCTTCATTTGTCAAAAATGTTTTTTAACCTGACATATACACTTTAAGAAAAATGATGTAGACTAACAATATAATTGTTAAGTCCTAAAGATCAGCCTACTTATTTGTATGCCCCGCAGCTATGGCAAGCCAATTGAGCATTTATTCAGATATTGTCGTGGAAAATTCCACTCTCTTGGACTTTGTAGCAAATAGCACTCTGGAATCAGTCTACCTTCTGAAAACACCAATTAGCACTCTGGAATCAATCGTCCGAAGGAGACCACACAGACAGAATTCGGCTAAACTGTTGTTCCTTTATTTACCGTATTGCAATGAAAACACAATCCAAACAATGGCTGAACTGAGTCTGAGTCAATGCAATAGGGTGAAGGCAATGTTACCAGCTGGTACCCTCACTGAGATCGATCTGCCCCTCCGCTGGCTAAGTTCTACCTGATATACACCCTTGGCTGTCCCCGGAGCGCCTCCTCCCTGGGACGTCACCAGAACGCTGCTCAGCCAATTATTGCTCAGGGGACGTTTTACAATGGTGGAAACCTCGTCCCCTTTCTACATTAAAATATATGCTCACGCCTCTGCCATATTGCAACTGCTTACGTGTCATTGCCACTGTCTGGGCTCTCAGGTACTTTTATGGTATTGTGTTAAACGCTCTTCTATTGTTTGTTTCGACCAGCTGGCACTTCACCCTCACCCTGTGCTGACAGCCAACCTACCAATTCACAGCATGTACAATCATGCCCTCATCAAAACCCAACATGAAAACAGGAACTTATGCACATTATAATAGTCTGAGCGAATTAGCCTAGAAAAGGGTCAAAGGTGGAAGTAAATACAGCAAAAGCATATTTGGTATCATTTGAATCGTAATTTTCTGTAGATTAAGAATTTGTGGTGCCTACAGCACAGATTTGTACCGAAAAAAATATATAGGGCTTTGAATGAAGCATGGCACAATGATTTTTGGGCCAAAAATGTATGTTAGTACATCTTGATATTAGCTGATATCTCTTAAGCCAATTGAAAGATATTCATAAAACTTGGTCTACTTACCCACTACAAGTTGTCAAAGAGCTGGCAAGACAATTTAGGTCTTGAGGTCAAAGGTCAAGGTTACAAGGGGTCACACAAATAACTCACATGCAGTATTTGGTTCATATCTCCAAAGCAGACTGATGGATCTTCATTAACTCTAGTACATTTATTGTCTATACAAGTTAGATGAACTTAGGGACTCAGGGCCATGGGGTCAAAGGTTAACTCATTGAGTGCCAAAAACGTAATGCGTTGAGTGCCAAAAACGTAATATTACGTTTTTAGCTTTTTTTTAAATTACGAAACTAGACACTCTAATACACCTTATATGTGATTTTGGGAACTCTGTGATGAATAGAAATGAACTATATGACGATCGTGAAACTCATGAAAACGGACAATCTGGACATTTTATCTGGACATTTTATCATAACTCGGTTGCCGCTTTGGGTCGAATCAGTGACGCATGCACGTCAGGTCAAAACCAGGCCATTTTCGTGGGTCTATCACGAGGTGGCAGTCTCGCCAGGTCTCACTGATCACTTCCCGGAATGTTTACACGAGTAAGTAACAGGCAACACTTCATATTTCATGAAAGACGTTTATCTCCATTTCTAGAAAAAAAACAGCGATTTTGATGAAAACTAGCCACTGTTTAGCTTGGGATTTCTCAGGAACGGAGGCGTGTAGAAATACACGGTTTGCACGCACTGAAAGCTTAAAGTCTCACCTTTTAAACGAGCTATTGTACGTGTTCATAGCTATAACACAGAATATGCTGTGGCTGTACACAAATCATCAGCAATGGTCTAGATTGCTGGCACTCTAGGACAAAGCTCCCGAAAACAGCTTGGCATTCAATGAGTTAAGGTCAGTTTCATCCCCTGACATACAAGGTTATAGACGGTGGAGACATGCTAATCAACATGCCATGTTCAATTCAATTACTGTAAATATAGTGAACTTTTTTTATGTTGCACAACATAGACTTGGTTGTTTTTGACATGGGGAGTCCCTATCTACAGCACAATGACTTTAATACCCCTCCTTATAAGAATCAAGTATCTGATTGCAATTACTGTAGGCAAATGTGCTTAGCAGTTACATAAGTGAAATACTTCTACTAGCATAGTCATGACCTGGGGCCGTATTCACAAAGCCTTTTATCTTACCACTAGGAGTACTCCTAAATTGCACTAAAAGGTTTTAGCTAGAAGTTTTCTCTTAAAAGTTATTCACAACGCCTTTCAGACCTACTTTTAGTAAGGAAAAATGCCAACTCCTAAACTAAGAGTGAGTCTTCGTTGCTATGGATGACGTCATTACTCATGCACGAGCTTGACTGAAGTGACCACCTTGATTGGCTGATGATTGTAACGCGGGAATAATTCCAAACACCTCCCTTACGATGATAAGTGACAGGTGACAGGTCTGAGAATGCGTGCGCTACACAAGTAGTGCGAAGGACGGAAGATGATGAATAACTGTATGAAAAGGCCTAGCCTAAATGAATAAAGAGTAAGACAAAACAAATAGCCTAGTAGCCTACGGATTGATGCAGTATCTTTGCAACATTATTAAATTAATCTGTCACCATATGCCTACGTTTGCAAAGAGGAGAACATTTGAATTTGATTCACAATGAAACGTTACATTTAATTTACATGTTGACAATGAATAGTTTTGGTTGTTGTTGGTGGCGTTATTGCATCCCTTTTATGCCTACAATGCAAAATTGTTCCCTCGCGATTGGAAGCTCCTGTTGCCGCATACGCATTTCAAAACATCGCGACGTGAAATGCCGCAAAAAGCTGTTTGTGAATAGGTCTTAGTGAGTTAGGAGTCCTCTTGAGTTCTTTTAAGCTGTCCCAGACTTAGGTGCTACTTTTAGGTCTAAAATGCTTCGTGAATTACTTTTAGTGAAAAAAAATTAGGAGTCCTAAAATTAGGAGTGACACGCCCATTATTTTTAGGAGTTGCTCCTAAATTCGCCACTTAGGAGCTACTTTTAGCCTTAAAATTCTTTGTGAATACGGCCCCTGACCAATATCTCTTTCAATATTGCCCGTGCAGTCCTTTCCACAGTACAAGCAGTGCTACTTCCAGCTGTAAATTATAGCTTTCTCTGCTGTTGTGACTTTCCATAAGTTAGCATGACTGTTAACTGTGGCCCTTGCTATTTTTCCCTTCATGGACAAGGTGTTGTCCACTTTCTCCTGGCAATTTCTGTGACGCTGAAGACTAGCATTGTCTTCCAGTTTTGATGTTAGTAATGTGGCATGTCTGTTGTTATCTGTTAAGTTGAAGTTAGGGGTGGGCAAAAAATAATATCTAAATATTTTGGAAGATTTTGACGGTAGATATCAATAATATAATTAAATACGAATTTGTTACAAGCCACCTTATAATTTCTTACAAAGCACATTAAGGGACACAAAGTATTAGGATAGCAGTTCATCTTCTAAATTTTGTTTCTGAAAGATGAGACTGTTGTAAGAAGCAATATTTTCCCCTGGGATGAATATCAGTATTTAGTTGTGCTCAGTACTGTCTTGATTCATTATTTTCCATTTCACTGCAATGGATGATGAGACTAACCTGACTCTCGCCAGATGAATTTCGTTCCGCCTAGCTCCACTAGTCCATCTGGGATCGATCCATTGGAGTGGTGTTTCAGAAGGCTGGGCCTTATCAAAAATCCTTGCATATGATTGGATAAGCCACTTGTCCGTCCTCTATTAACTCATTGAATGCCAAGCTGTTTTCGGGAGCTTTGTCCTAGAGTGCCAGCAATCTAGACCATTGTTGATGATTTTTGTACAGCCACAGCATATTCTGTGTTATAGCTATGAACACGTACAATAGCGCGATTAAAAGGTCAGACTTTAAGCTCTCAGTGGGTGCAAACCGTGTATTTCTACACACCTCTGTTCCTGAGAAATCCCAAGCTAAACAGTGGCTAGTTTTCATCAAAATCGCTGTTTTTTTCTAGAAATGGAGATATAACGTCTTTCATGAAATATGAAGTGTTGCCTGTTACTTACTCGTGTAAACATTCCGGGAAGTGATCAGTGAGACCTGGCGAGACTGCCACCTCGTGATAGACCCACGAAAATGGCCTGGTTTTGACCTGACGTGCATGCGTCACTGATTCAACCCAAAGCGGCAACCGAGTTATGATAAAATGTCCAGATAAAATGTCCAGATTGTGCGTTTTCATGAGTTTCACGATTGTCATATATTTCATTTCTATTCATCACAGAGTTCCCAAAATCACATATAAGGTGTATTAGAGTGTCTAGTTTCGTAATTAAAAAAAAAAGCTAAAAACGTAATATTACGTTTTTGGCACTCAACGCATGGGAAGGAAAGACGTAATATTACGTTTTTGGCACTCAATGAGTTAACATGTTACTTCAACCACTCACATTGAAGCCAACCCGTGACGCTGAGAACAGTCTCACAGTCGCTTCTACGCTACATCACATCTATGAAACTCCCGCCCTGCGTCCTGATTGGCTCTACCATAAAATCTGGTGCTGAAATCACTCTCAACGGAAGCGATCCCAGATGGATGTGAGTGGAGTAAACATTGGTCTAGTGTTATCCAATTGCGTGCAGTGACATTTTCAAATGCATGCTTGGTGCCGCCCCTCGAGTTGGGCCATTACATTGTTCGTGGCCAGACCCTTAATCTTTCTAGATTACCAGGGTCTGGATTTTCCAGGCTAGAAAATGTCCACTTCCAAATCCAATTGTCCAATTAACGATTACCACTTGACTATTTAGTAATTTAGCACTCTGGAACAAGGCGTCCGAAGGAGACAATGTAGATAGAAGATTTTCCGAAGACTGTTGATCTTTATTCACCAAATTGCAATGATAGTACAGCCCAACCAAAGTCCAGACCAACCATCAAAGCAATAGGGAGGAGATGTCATCAGCTGGGGCCCCCGACAAGATCTCCCCTACGGATGGCTATACTGTACACTATATTTTATACTCCTCAGCCCTTGAGAAGTGCCACCCTCTCACGCTATCTCCATCAACACCCTTCACCAATCAGTACCAAGCAGGGTCACTTACATTGGTGGAAACCATCTTCCCATCATGCATAAAACTATGCAAACCTATGTAATGCATAGGTAACATATGTAAAATAGTGTAACCCTAAGTTTTTCTGGTTCCTTCCAGTTTAGTGAAATAAGGCCTTGGGCCCTATCATGACATTCTAAAGTGCATCGTCACTCGTCAAAAGTCTATTCAAATTTAGTAGGATGTCCAGTTCACATTGGGAGGGGTTTCGTTCTCAAAAGTGGAGCGCATGGTGTAACAAGGTGTTCCTAGGTCTTTTAATCAGTCATATGGGTGTGTTTGGGGCGTAACATAATTTTAAACCAATGAGAATGACATCTGTCATTCCCTTTAACGGCGCAACGCGCGATATGTCAAATAAATGCATCGGTATTTTGGCATTCAACGGCGCATTTGAAGGAGGCTGCTTGCAAGACCGTATGGAATAGTCATTCTTAAACCATGCTTTACTAAAACCTAGCATAGCCTTCACGCATTTGCACTCGTATATTATTTGAACTCATTGGCAAAGTGAAACTAACTTCACCAAGGAGTCAGTCAACGACAAGACAGTTATATGCAGTTACTTTCACTATTGACTGACAATGGGTTACCATCGAAAACATAGGCTGGAAAAAGCAACACTTACCCTAATGTTGCTCAAATGACTGAATAAAACAACATTTATCCTGCAGAGGAGTTGCTTATATCTCGTGACAGTGCGTCTTCAGCTGTGCTCCATACGTGTCTCTCGCCTCTCCCCTAATCACTTTTAACCGTCATTACCAATTTGCAAATGATGGTGAATAACTACTCATCATGAGATGTACAGTATTTCGTAATATCTTTATTCTAATTATGTTTACCATTGTAATCGTGCAATTTGTAATGCTTTGCATGGACGTGCGCTGGTGTGCGTTCATGAATGATAGAAGGATGGTGCGTGCACCTGCCAATATGACTGTTGACATGCGCTCTTAAAATAGCATATGAACAACTCGCCATTGACTTCTGACCAGGTTTAGGTGGTGTATGATAGCGATTTTTAGACAACGCGCCAGGTCCCTCCCTAGGTTGTTAATTGCCACACCCCTGGGAGCAATGCTTAAAAAATAAAGGTGCAAAATAACGAATTCAACTTTGCGCCGGTGAATAACGAACTTTACGCCATGCGCTGTTGACCCAAAATACAGCCCATAATCTTATTCTCTTCCTAGCTAGACAGGCCCTAACTCGTAAGGCACAGTGGCCTCCTCATCCCTGTCCTGTCCAGTCCTCACCAGCTTGATAACACCCCCTCTCCCTTAACCATGTAAGGAGGAGATCCTCTCATCCTGGTACCCCCAGTACTTTATGAAACCCATGATTACATCCCTTCACATCCTGAAAACCCACCATAATAACTAGTAGAATCCTAGGTAATATCGGTCCGCTGCTGCCGTTGCTTATATGCCTACTACCAACTTCAGGGAACAAAGTATAACTATTGCAATGCGATGCAAGGGTAGTTTTTATTTCTAACAGTATTCTATCAACATAGACATTTACATCAATTGTCTGGCGTTATAATTTAAGTTGAAGGAAATAGCTGTAGATGACAGTGTTTATCAGATGTTTGACAGAAATGGTTTGGATTTAATCTAAAACTCTGAACTGAAACAGTTATTTTAAAACAGGTATTCACACAGATGTTTGAAACAGCAAATTATTTAGATTTCCCCTAGTTTCAGAGAGGCTACTACTACAATACTAAAATAAGATGTGGAGGTTGAAACAACTGTTTTTATACAGAAAATAAAGTTTGTTTTGCTTTAATAAATGTCTTAATCTTTTTAATGTCAATTCAGATAGTTGATTCTATGCCTCAGCCAGCTATAGCCTCATGACCTTTAACCTCTACCTGTGACCCCATGATCTTTAATGCCTTATTAGTTAATTTAGGCTTAATTAACTGTGTTGGGTTTAATGAGGATCCTTCAATCTGCTTGAGAGGTATAAAACAAACATTGCATGTCAACTATGACCTCACGTGACCTTGACCTTTGACCCCAAGACATTAAACACCTACTAATTTCATCAAGAACTTATGGTGAGTAAGTACACCAAGTTTGGTAAAGATCCTTTTACCAGTATGGGAGATATCAGCTAATATCTATATGTGATAATATACGATTTTGGCCCAATAATCATTATACCATGGTCCATTCAAAGCTGTATATCTTTTTTCTGGTACAAATCTGCACTGTAGGCACCTGAAATTCTTAATCTACATGAAATTACAGTTCGATTGATACCAAATATCCTTTTGCTGTATTTACTTCCACCTTCAACCCTAATTCGCTCAGACTATAAAGAGAGAGAAAGAGAGAGAGAGAGAGAGAGAGAGAGAGAGAGAGATGAGCAAAAAAAGTAACAGTGTGAAAAAGAGGAAGAAACTCATGAACGAGGAAGACTATGAAAAGAGGAAGAAAATGACCCGAACATGGCCCTCAACAGAAAAAGAGAAAGGACATGTTTGTATTGAAACTTATGCGCGAGACAGAACATCAAAAGAGGAAGAAGAAAAGAGGAAGAATCTGTATCGAAACTCATAAACGAGACAGAACATCAGAAAGAAGACCATGACCTGAACATGGCCCTCGGATCAACCAAAAAAGAGGAACAATATGTTATTATCGAAACTAATAAACGTGACAGATCATCGAAAAAGAGAAAGAATATGTTATTATCGAAACTAATAAACGACACAGATCATCGAAAAAGAGGAAGAATGTTATTATCGAAACTAATAAACGAGACAGATCATCCAAAAAGAGGAAGTATGACCCGAACAAGCCCTCGGATCAACAGAAAAAGAAGAATATGAAGAGAGAAATATCATGAAAAGAAGTGGCATTATGAAGAGAGAAACTTTCTGAAAAGGAGAAAGAAGAATAGTACCCCTGATACACAATATTAATAAAGTAAATAGAGTAGTTTGAATCCCCAATGATTGCATTGATTACATTAACAATGAGAGTACCTGCGTTGTGCAGGTATTGTATTGTGCATTGTGTATCTTAAGCAAGGAAACATTCCATAGGAAAACCACGACAATATCTTTATATGAGGCATAATGACATAATGAAAATAATTTATGAACCAGAACATGGGCCATGACCATGAAGCCTGTATTTCTTGCAGCTGTTCAAACACCCACTAGATAGTTTAAATAGCCACCAACATTTGTTTTTGCACTACATATTATTTCTTAAAGTTATTTGTCCACTAGGCCTACTGGCTGATTTATGAAACGAGTGGTTTCTCATTCTTCCTCCGCAAACTACAGGTATTTCGGTAGAGAGCCATCGAATAAGCGATGCCAAGCATGTATACACTTTTTGTGACATTCAGCAAATATCTCCTCACCTAGTGTAAGTTGCTTCGGACAATATGCTGCATGATCATGGCCAAATGAACCAGTCATCACACAGCCACTGTGTCCGTAGCATGAACGTTTCTGATGTCAAATTATTATATACTAGACTGTTCACACGTTGCAGCGCAGCGCTTTACTTATATGAAGTATCATTAATCAATATGAGGGGCAGAGGGGGATAAATGTTGTCCCCCCCGGTGATTAAAATAATTAAGCAGAGGGGAGGATATCAAGACCAGAGGGGGGGGGGGCAAATCGCACCCTGCACACAGTCACCATTTCAACACAAACAAACACACACACACACACACACACATATACACAGGACCACAAAGAACCAGACACCACAACACAAATACACACACACACACACACACAAAGGCAGAGCCACACATGCACATATTCCTAGTAGACAACCATACACACATGCATGTCTACCATGCTGAAACATGTGAGTGTGAATGATCACAAATAATGAATAAACAATAAAAACTTACATCTCAGCAAACGTAGCCGTGCTTTGCTTACAGAAGCATGGTCAATTCTGTAAGAAAAAACAACATGTCACAAACAAATGCAAAATTGCATACTATTACAATGATTTCATTGCATTTCTCAGCATGGTTGCACGATGCTTGGATGAGAAATACTTCCCAAAACAACAGTAATTGTAAGGATGCCATTTAGGGGCGTAAATCACAAGTTTCATCATGATTCAATACAATATCGATTCTTTAAGCCAACGATTTGATATTGAAATTCAAAATGATGTGTTACTGGGGTCTGTTGTAGAGCCCGACCGATTTATTTATTATCGGCGAGCCGATATTATCGGCCGATATTAGGCATTTTCCAAACTATCAGTATCGGCATTTATAATGGCCGATAAATGAATATTTTTAAAATAAAATAAAAACGGACGAAACACCCTTCAACCATGTCATGAGTGTTGGCGTTGTATAGTTTGTCCACCAGAGGGCACTCTACACCGTCCCTGCTGGCAACACTCGTGTATAACGCGCCACACATCCTGCAACCTGCTGATCGATCCAGCCAGAGTCGGGCAGAGAGAACCAGTTATCCGCGAGTGAGATCATCAGTTAAGTGTGTTCATGGTGATTTGGTCATGAGACATACATTGCTTGAATAACAATTAAAAGAACATCCCATTAAGTTCTCTTAACTCAAATAAGCATGACAAAATTTTTGAAAACAATGTCCAGTTTTGCTGCTGTTAAATAAGCCGAGAGTGAAGCGGAATTAGCTAGTTTACGTTACGTTGTTACAGTGTAGTTGACTGTCTGTCCTTTTAACTTTTGACAATGTGACTAAAGATGTATTTCTTTAATAGCGTGACAGTTATAGCAGTGAGACGTATCATCTCTCCCCGGCCTGTTATTTTGAAAGCGTATGTTTTACAATTTGCAGTATGACCTTATCCATTGCTAAATTATGGCTCATCATAGACTAGCTAACCACGAATCTAGCTAATGCCATGAATATCAGTGGAAGACCGCTAACGTTAACATTAATGAGCTTGGAAACCACAACGAATTTATTCTGCCTAAATAAAGTAATGATGACTGTATTTATAACTAGTATATCTGTAGTTACAGTCTCTGCATTGTAAAATGTAAGTTAGACGTGCGAGGAATGTACATTTAGACATAGAGAAAAAGTATCAAATGTAGCTTGTGCAAAACGTAGCTTGTGCATAAAAGTTAGATTTTCTTTTACACGTGTGTGAAATCCAATGATGCCAAGTGTGCATTGCAGACTGTCGTTCAGCCGCAGCATAAACGAGTTACATAATGGATTTAGATTATTAGATAAATAGTAGGTTTTAGAAGGCAGGCAGCAACTGATGATTGAAAATGGTTTGATGTAGCTTGATGGAAATTATTTTAAAAGTGCAGGTAAAGGGATAAGCAAGCTGACATTGTAATTATAAGGTAGCTTATAAGGTATAGGGACTAATTATTACACACGCACACTCAAACATTTATGAGTGACCTTTATCTTGTTTAATGATAATACAAATGATGATGATAGTAATAATGTCATTATTATTTTTTGTAATTATTAAGTCTTAGTTCAAAGTTATATTTATGAAGCTTACCAAGTCTTTTAATACTGGTAACTTTGATTTGGTTGTTGTTGTTATTGTGTTTTTGTTCAAAAGATTAAGTTTCATATCTTAAGTTTCTATTTTTATACATTTTATTTATCAGAACTTTAATTTCGATGTTCCTCTGTTCCACTGTGACAATATTATTTAAAAATAAACAAGTTTGTTTTTAAAATGCATTATCATATTATTTTAGTCAATACTCATAAATAACTACAAATAACTAATGTTAGGGAAATCTGTTAATGTTTTGTTGCGCGTTTCTGAATTTCTTTTTATATCGGCCGATATATCGGAATATCGGATTTTTAAATCAACAAATATTTGTATCGGTATCGGCCTTCAAAACCCTTTATCGGTCGGGCTCTAGTCTGTTGTTGATAGGAAATGGTAGATTTTGGTCAATTTTCATGGATTCTAAAATGGCAAATAGTATAGGCTTAATTAAAGGCCAAATGCTGAACATTGACTGTGGAATCAAGTAGGTTACACAGAGTTTTTTCTCCCCCCCCCAAAAAAAACCTCATGACACTAGCTAAATGCTTTCAAATTTAACATGGTTCAAGCTGATATATATTGCAGTAGAAGTTTTCTGTCACTGTGAAAGGAAATGAGCCTATTTGGAATATACTGTAGGCCTGCTGTTCCTTTTATGATCAGTCAGATGGCAGCGCCAGCATCAGCTTAACAAAAGCTTACACACTAACAGTGTTGGGAACGTTACTTTAAAAAAGTAATTAGTTATAGTTACTCACTACTTGTTCCAAAAAGTAACTGAGTTAGTAACTGAATTACTCTATGATAAGAGTAACTCGTTACCAGGGAAAGTAACTATTTGCGTTACTGTTACAAAAGAAAAGTTGCTATATTATGTCAAAGATTTTGGATTTTTTGAGCAGTTTTGAGCAGCCAGTTGAAATGAGTAGAACAGACAGGTGTTTGTAGGCTACATAACTTTCAATATTTATTAGATAGATAGATAGATAGATAGATAGATACTTTATTGATCCCAAGGGGAAATTCGAGATATTGCACATAGACTTCAGCCTGTGTCATAGGTTTTTGTTGTGAGGCAGAAAGATCTAGCTTTTGCTGCTTGGAGGACTTTGCTCCAAGTCCTTCTTTGCTAGTGGATGGCGAGCTATCATCTGTGGTGGAGGTATCGATGTTTTTGGCCACTAGCTTTAGATGCGTGTGAGATGCTTCATTAAATTAGAGTTGCTTACAACGGATGTCGACAACGTCTTCGCTCCTGGACATAGTGTACACATTACATGCACATTCTTGCCTTGATGAATTGGAAGTAGTGCTTATATCTCCACCTTGAAAAAGCCAACTTTTCGGATTGCTTCTGACCTCTGCTGTTTTGTCAAATCTCTATTTTTGCGGTTGCGTGTGTGTGTGTGGCAAGTGTGCTGGCAAGTGTGTAAAAACACTGGCTCTGATTGGCTATCATGAAAAATGACTCTGCCTTAGCCAATCATAATCGCTTACGTCATTATTAACCCACCTCCTCACTAGCTGTGAGCCAGGGTGCGTTCGGATTACACAGTTTATTCAATCAATGCATAGTAACGCACCGCATTTAACGTCCAGTAACGTTAACGGCGTTGTAACAACGGGAAAAGTAATTAGTTAGATTACCCCGTTAGTGAAAAAATAACGTTGTTACCTGACGGCGTTCTTTTAAACGGCGTTATTCCAAACACTGCACACTAATCAGATAAGTATAAGTATATATACTCGTTTGATCCCGTGAGGGAAATTTGGTCTCTGCCTTTATCCCAATCCGTGAATTAATGAAACACACTCAGCACACAGTGAACACACAGTGATGTGAAGCACACACTAATCCCGGCACAGTGAGCTGCCTGCTACAACAGCGGCGCTTGAGCAGTGAGGGGTTAGGTGCCTTGCTCAAGAGCACTTCAGCCGTGCCTACAGGTCGGGGTTCGAACCGGCAACCCTCCGGTTACAAGTCCGAAGCGCTAACCAGTAGGCCACGGCTGCCCCGACCTGTAGATAGATAGATAGATAGATAGATAGATAGATAGATAGATAGATAGATAGATAGATAGATAGATAGATACTTTATTGATCCCCAAGGGGAAATTCAAGGTCTCAGTAGCATACAGACATCACACACAACATGCACTTACTTAAATATAAGTATATACATATAACAAAACTCCACTGTACAATAGAGACAGTAGAATATAAAAACAACTAACAAAACTAAATACTAAATATACTATATAAATTAAATGTAAAAAATCCACAGTGTGCTTGAGGATGATCAAGCATGAGACGCTTGCCGTGACAGGGCCGAGACTGGCCTGTAGTTCTGTTTGCATGGTAAGGTGCTTAAGAGAGTGAGTGTCATGGTTAAGGTGCAAAAAGCAGTCCCAACAGTAGTCCAACAACGCAACAGTGCAAGAATAAGGTCTAGAGACCAGCATAAATAAAATGGACAAATAAGAGAGTAATGTATAATGTAGACAAGGTCATATAAAAACTGTCGGTGCAAGAATAGGTTAAGGTAATAGGGTTACAGCCATTCAGTATAGTAGCAGAAGCCATTGGTCATGTGTGCTAATATAGCATGGAAAACACTGTAGCAGTAAAACAATAGTAAGACATTAGGCTGTGGACAGTAGTAAAACAGTAGTAAAATAGTAGTGGGCAGTCAGTACTCAAGCCTGGAGACGGTGGAGAGGCAGAGACTGAAACAAGTGGTTGCCCTTCATCTAAAACAACTGGTTACCTTGGGCTGCTACGGTCGTCAGTGCACTGTGCACAGTAGGCTACTCTTTGTGGTTGATCAACTAAAAATAAAAGATGTATAAGGTGATAACGTTATGTAGGCCTAGTAGACCTACATTCTGAGAAATGAAATGGTACCAGAGAAGAAACGATCTACATCTTAGCGCACCAGACCGCAATGTGAACATTTGACTTTTCAAAGCCATAGGCCTGGTAGTCGCTCAGACAAGGAGTTATAATGCAAAATGTTGCCACGATGTTGCTTACGTGGTTAATTGATAGGATAGGTTATTTGATGATGGTGTTTAGAGAATTGGAGTAGATCAAAGAGATAAAGCGATAGATCTTTCTGGTTCTTAAGTGTGCGTATTTATTGCAAGTTCGAATCCAGTTTAATGCTATAAAAGGTGCAAAATTATAGCCTTTATTTTACATGTCTTTTGTTCGAGTGGCTGTAATGTAGTGATCATGGGGTAGATATGAAATGCGACTTCAAATCCGTCTAAAACAACTTGTTTGTGAATGTTTGACAACTCCTGCAGCTGTGGTTGGCACCGCGAGCACGCGCAAGGAAACCAGTAGGTGGGAAAAACCAGAAGGCACACAACACCTGTGTGCACGTAGCCGTAGGCAAGGCAGCTAGTTTGTTACGGTAGGCAACTGTTGATAGTCCAAGTTTGTTCAGATCAGTCTCGAACCAACAAAAACCCAAGAATGGACGAAAATAGGAGCCATGAAACTACACGGTGCACATGGCATCAAGCGATGGCACTGACATAAAATCACTTAATTAGGCTTAGGCGTACAAACACGCAAAACAAACACAAACGACACCGGGGAGCAGCGGCAGCCAGACGCGCCAGCGTTCACTCACAACCGGACATGCGCTCTCAGTAGCAAGCGAAGATCCAACAAAGCCTGTCTGCTACACGTCTGAACGCAGTCTAAAATGGCGATAACTTCACAACCTTTCATTTTCGATATCAGAGTGATATTTGGAGTTAGGCGTCTGTGGTCAAAATGACAGATGCGTGATTATATGCACTGTACAGCAGTCCTATCGTCAGTGCCGGCGCTATGGTGGGGCCTTCGTAGGCCGTGCCCCCCCCCCCCAGCGGTCATGGTTTCCCCTCCTACAACAGGCCAACTGGCGTGGCAAAAAAAATCCCTTTTAGTCATTATTTTAATATTAAATGTGCAAACTGTAACTTAAATTAAATCAAATTAGATTAAGGAGAGAACGCATCATTTTAGTTGTGCATAGCAGTTTACTAGGCTTGGTCAATCCTCATTGGTCGCCGAGAGCTAAACATGTTACATTTGAATTTGTATCTAAACATAATGTTGAACTGCAGCGCGCAGAATCCATTGCATTTCAAGTTGTTGGTTGAATCGAAAATAAAAATAGAACAGATTGTCTGTCCTCATAGGCAGTTATATATATATTTGTGGCAGTTGTCACTCATTCTCACTTCAGTTGTCAGACTTAGAACTTGGCTAGGCTGACCTACAGATTATTTGATGACTTCAAATACTTCTTATTTATGGTTTTTAAGTGATAATGGATGGTACAGGGTGTGGGTCAGAGACAATAATTTGGGTTCATCAATGATGCAATTTCCACTCATTGTGGATCAGTATGAGTTGGACCACTACTAAGATCTGGAGGCATAAACATGCTGTTACTCTCCAATGACACAGCTAATCATTTCAATTAAATCCCATGTTGCTAGGTAAATCATCAGCTACAAGGTTCTTAACAATTCTCTTCCTGCAAAGTTATTTTGTCACGTAGGCTACATCTTATTCATCACGTAGGCTACGTCTTTCAGATTCACAGGAAAGCCACATGCATTTGCTTTAGCACGTTGCATTTCTCTGAGTCGAAAAAACGAATAAAGGATGTTGGAGATGCTCTCACATACTCTAGCCTACCAAATGCTCAAAAACATAATCAACTTTACCATCAACATCATTATTATACAATATAGATGAAGTTCTTACAATGCAAATAAATTATCATGATATACAGCACCCTCCACATCTACTGGTACCCCTGGAAAAGGTTCATTTGTCACAAAGGCCGCATGTCATTTGTCACGTAGGCTACAACTTTCAGGTCCACAGGAAAACCACAGCCATCTGCACAAGCACAAGTTTTTTCTCTTAGTAAAAAAAAGTACAACCAACCCCAGCCTACTAGCCTGGGTGCCATTCCGAACTTAGTCCCGCCCACAACATTTGAGGTCGGGAAGTTCGGTCTGGCATTGCTCCATTGTGGAGCAAGTATGTTCGCCCTAGATCAGGCGGACCAATCAAATCGGGCTTTACGATGATGGATAGGTGAGCAACAGCACCTGGTCTATCACGTCATCTGAGCAGCTTAGATTAGGCTTATGTTTGAAACAAAAACGTTGTGGCTAGAAGGATACATGGCTTTTAAGACCCCATATGGAAAATGCATATTATTTAATGAGGTTTTATCACTGAAAATGATTATTTCTGAAAACTTTGGCCAAAGTTGAGATGTGGGAAAACTCGTGGTTTCACTTTCATCAAGGGAAAACAGCGATGTTGCATTGCGACATGTTCCCTCGTTCGTTTGAAATCTCTGATTGACCACCTGTTTGAGGCCTTTCCCAGCTGTTTAACATGTTTGTAGCATATCAGTGTTCAACAGAATTATTTTTAAAAACGGAGGGGATATACATGTATGTAGGCTATCAGTTTTTTCCTAATAACCTACCCTACTACATATCTCTTAGATTTCGCTAATGAGTGTTGTAGGCTAGGAGTTATTGACGCCACTAACTTTTACAAAAGACCAGAAAACAATGTTAAGGCATTTGTGGAGAAGAAGGATGGTTCGTGTGTTTTCTTCCTACACCTCACGGTAAGCTATTTTGTTGCTCTGATTGGTTAGGTCTATCCAATTGAGTGCAGAGGCATTCCACCCCTGTATCGGTTGAAACACGCCCCATAATTATGTCCCAATGGAGCAGTATCAGACTCATATTCTGACTAGAATTGAGTATGGCTACGTCAGGCTACCAGCCTACGATATGCCCAAAAATATTGACTATATCATCAATATCACGGTTATACAAAAACTATGTACCATTATTCAACACACACACACACCAAATTACAAATCTGTCTGATGATAAGTCTGTAATAATTTTGGGAGGGAGCATTAAACTGAAAAGCAGATACTACATTACCAGTCCTAAGTAGGGATGTAACGATTACCGGTATAATGGTAAACCGCGATAAAAATGTTGACGATAATCATTTTGCGGTGAAAAAGTTCCACCTTTTAAAATCAGGTGTAACCTCATCCGTAGTTAAAATAATCATTACCGTTTTCATTTCAAACATAATGATTATCACTGTTGATTACCGCGGTGTGGAAACCGTGTGTTTAATCCTTCCCAGCTTCATCCGAGCCTGCTTTTGACATACAGTAAGCCTGGTACAATGGAACAAAACTGGTACCCTACTGATTCTGTTGTCTAATTGATGGTTTTAACTACGGATTAGGTTACACCTGATTTTAAAAGGTGGAACTTTTTCACCGCAAAATGTGCACTGTATCATGTATCCACTCTGCTTCTTTTTATGTTCACGTCCACATTAAATCCATTCCACTCACGTTATCAGGAGAATACAGCCTAAAGTTTTATTTTGAATGCTTACTTTGGTCTCACTCATTGCATCCAAATAACAGAAATAGCAAACTCCAAGTTATGGTAGGGTAAGTTAAGCTATAAGCACATAGCCAATTAAACATGAAGAAAAAAGTGAACGGGACACTTATTGAAACTATTTCAGCTTGTGTAGGCCTATCAGTGCTTTCTAAACATATTGAACACACTTTTGGAAATACCGTGATAATACCGAAAACCGTGATCATTTTGGTCACTATAACCGTGAGGTTAAATTTTTATACCGTTACATCCCTAGTCCTAAGTATTACTGATGGCTTGTGTGTTCTGTCACACAGTTTTCTGTGAATATCTCAAGAGCCGTAAGGCCTAGGAGGACCACCTTTTTGTATGTTGGTCTTAAGGGGCCATGTCAACTCATCCCATAACCATTCATGTATAGCCAAAGCTTATAATGAAAAAGCAAAAATTAAGTGTTGTAATCACAATATCTCTGGCTGACATGGTCAAAACTGCACGAAATTGAAAGTGTTCTGAATGCATGCCAAATTTTGTGAACTTCCGTTGATGGGGGGCCATATAATAAATTAATTTATGTGTACATTTAGTGACTTGATTTTATCTGTGGCCTGCCTTCGAATTTAACTTCTATGACTTAAGATCAAATCAATAAAATAAAACAACAGCAGTGATTGGCTGCAAAAATAAATAATGTCACGCGTCTTGCGCCTCTAAAACTGGGCTATCAGGTAACCTACAGAAGAATTGAAATTATGAAATATGGTCAAGGCATTAAAGGTCCCCTGTGTAACTTTTTCAGTTGTTTGTTAACAAAATCATAATCATAAGCACATAATGTGCCAACTACACGCTGATGGTATGAATAAAAAACACATCTGGCTTTTGTTTTCTCTGTGCAGAAGGTAGACTATGTCAGTTTGAGTTTTGTCATAGTTCTGTAAACATACAGGGATCCAAACTTCAAGTATTGGTGTTTATTTACACACATCAAAAGAAACACAAGTGTGTTTGAAATGTGTATGAAATGTGCTATATAAATAAACTTGACAGGACTAGGACTGTTGGTGTGTAATGTATATGTATGTGTCACCGACAGACGCAAAAACTTGGTGAGTGGGGTGAGTTCATGCTTTCTACGCTCACCCCGTACTGGTTTGTGTTGATATGTTGAGCTTGTTTAAAAGGTGATCCAATCCATCATCCATATCCTTGTTCTTCTCCATCGTCACACAGTTGTGTAGTGCAGACTCTTTTACAGTGAGTGTTCTACAGTGACCTTGCAGTCTCCTGTTGATTAATTTTGGTTTTATTAGACCAGAACGGCAGACAGGAAACGTTACATTCTGGAAACAGAATTAGCAATGACCTTATAATAACCTGCTGACCATTTTATTCATTTATCAGAGCGTGCTAGCTCAGCAAATGTTTTGTAGAGAACACACCACATTAAATATCCATAGTGCATAGTCAGAGAAACAGCTAAGTATGCACAAACATGTAACACATACACTTGCAAGGTTTTAACTTTTAATAATAGACATAAAAGGCACAGCAAGATTTACAGTGTTAAAGAAGCACTATGCAACAATTGTAGCAAAAATGACCTTAATTATGCAGGTTGAGAGTCTGATAGTTCTACAACACTTTCTGGGTCGTTTGGTGGGTGCTTCGTCTCCCCCTATCACTTCTCCACAGAAAAAAACGAATATGCAACTTTCTGTTCCCGGTCCGAAGAAAACTTCGGATGTGACTTAGCGGAAGTATCCAACCGCGCCTCAAAAATATAGTCAGATTGTAGTTTCGAAGAAGACTTGGCTTTTTTGCTGTTGAAATTGTAAATAGCCTACCCTTGGGGTTTTTGCAATGCGGTTTGATTGTCTCTTGAACAATGTGTTTGATAAGTCAGCCATTGCAAATCATTTCTTGGTGCTTCCTAGCACAGGTTGAAGTCAACGTCAAGTTGGTTCTATTTATGGAAGTGAGTGTGTGTGTGAGGAGAGAGAGGCAGGGGGGAGGGGGAGGGGTCGATCAAGCATGGATAGGATCTACATTTAGGTGTTAAGATATTACTACGCTAACGTCGAAGTACTCCCAAGTGCTATTGCGCCACACATTGTAGTTATCCTGTTTATTCCCTTGGAAAATCGCCACGTTTCATGTTGTGTGACCTTACACATTTTTATCAACTAGTCATGCAACTGTATTTAAGTATGGAAAACGTGGATGTGTTTGTTTGCTGCTATCTTCCTCCCTCAGCCCACTAGCAAAGCAACATGCTAACAAATTCGCCAGAGTGTTTGAGTGCACGTACCGACACGGGAGAGGTATGATTCAACTCGTGAAAGTTAAGGTAAGAACATATATTAATACTAACATTGGGTGGCGTGTTCCTTTAATGTATAGTGCCACCTAGTTAAAAATGGTCAAAATTGCACGAAATGGAAGTGTAGGATCATTATGACACCCTCTGAATGCACGCCAAGTTTCTTGGAATTCCGTTCATGGGGGGCCATACAATCAATTAATTCATGTTACTGTACACCAAGTGGCCTGTAGGTGGCCGGACACAGTTTTCAGTGAATATCTTGAGAACCGTAGGGCCTAGGAGGACCACCTTTTTTGTATGTTGGTCTTAAAGGGCCATGTCAACCCATCCCATAACCATTCCTTGCATGTATAGCGCCACTTAGTTAAAATGAAAAACCAAAATATCTCTGACATGGTCAAAACTGTACGAAATTTAAAGAAGCCCTATGCAAGTCTGGTTATTCCTTTGCTGTTTCTGGGTTTTCGCCTGATTTGGGCTCGCATTTTTCACGACATAGCTCCCCCTGCAGCTTCGGTAGCAAGTGACTGCTACACTAAACCCCCACTAGCTAGCGAGCTAGCCATCAACAAAAACCAAGCTAAACACATACAGGGCTCACAATAAAACGGTCGAGCAAACACATTGTTCAAGAGACTATCAAACCACATTACAAAAACGAAGTTCACCCAAGGGTAGGCTACTTACAATTTCAGCAGCAACAAAGCCAAGTCGGAGTCCGTTTTGCAGTCTTAGAAACTACAATCTGACTACATTTTCGAGGCCTTCCGCCGAGTCGCATCCGGATTTCTTCGGTCCGGGACCAGAAAGTTGCATATTTGTTTTTTCCGCGGAGAAGCACTAGGGGAAGACGAAGCACCCACCAAACGACCCAAAAAGTGTTGTAGAACCATCAGAACGACTCTCAACCTGCATAATTAAGGTAATTTTTGCTAAAATTGTTGCATAGGGCTTCTTTAAAGTGTAGGATCATTATGACACCCTCTGAATACATGCCAAGTTTCGTGGACTCCCGTTCTTGGGGTGGGGGGGGGGGGGGCATACAATAAATTAATGTATGTGTACATTTAGTGACTGTACACCAACAGAGTTTTCTGTGAATATCTTGAGAAACGTAGGGCCTAGGATGACCATTTTTTGACAGATGGCTATGTTAATCTCTAAACTGAGATCTCACACGGAGCATGACGACTATTGCTGGAAGGTAATGCCTTACGGCTTCTACACACAGTTGCGCAGGGCCAGGTTAAGGTCATCTGGGCCCCCCCCCCCCCCCACAGAGAGAGAGAGGCAATTCAATTATGACAGACATAATGTAAAAATGAAATTTGCATTTATATTGTGGAACCATATAACCAACATACAATTGTACCAACATACAAAAAACAAGTAGCCTACAAACATGGGGCAATGCACACAAAAAAATCAACCATGAAATATTACATTATTACCATCAATTACTTCAACTAAGGCTTGAAAACTGCCAGTGGTACCCAGGTCAGCAGTGCCGGCGCTCCGCACACGCACATCACGCACTGTGCGTAGGGCACCAAGTGCCTAGGGGGGCACCAAAAAAATCTTGGTCGTGAAAAATCATCACAATAGGCTACTAGTATAAATAACAAATACAATATGTCTAAAGCATGTTAATATGCAAAAGCAATACAAAAGTAATAGGCCTAGACTAAATCAGTCGAGAAAAAGGTGAATCTCCTGTGCAGCCCTCTCTCCAGTCTCCCTCTGGTGCCCTCCTCCCCCACCTCCCAGTGGTCTGTTCGATTACGCCTCAATCTTTAGACACCTTTGACATGGCCTCAAGAGTCGGGGGCGGAAAAAAGGAAAAAGAAGAGACAGCCGGATGATACTCGCGCGGCGCTTGCAGGTAAGACAGTGTTTTAAATAAAATACAAAAAGTTAGTTTTGTAGCCCTTGCGTGTATGCATGTCTATGTTTTAAACTTTGTAACGTAAGCTCCTACTAGCCATGTTCATGTTCAAGTGTTACGTTGATTGATGCTGGCTAGCTAGTTATTTTACGTTGTGGATATGGATTATGGGTTATTGAATGCAATTCAACTCTCGGCTGTTTTCTGTTAACGTTAGCAATCTGTGCATATGACTAGCAATCCTTCCTCTCAGGTTGCTAGCTAGCAATGGTATTTCTGATTATGCTTAAACTGGGCTTGCTGTTTCTTTTAGCCATCAGATATAGTCAGATAACGTTATAGCCTATTAGCCTAGTTTGCTTTGCATTTCAGGACGCTTTTTCAGCGTTTGTTATTATGATCAAACGAAGGTGAACTTTGGAAAAACCCTGTAACTGAACGTGATGTGATTTTGCCAAATTAGACAGCTTTAGATAAGTTTAGTTGTTGTTCTATGTGGTTATTTTCAAGAGGTTCATAGAGGGCGACATGTGTTGGCGGAACTGCAATTAGAAAAAAAAACCACAATCTCAGTGTTTGTAGATTTCCATATTCACAGAGTTGTCATGTACAGAATTATTATATTGTGCCTAGACCTCTTTTAAAGGTAAAATAGAGTTTTGAATTTTACATTTTCACATAGGGCCCTATCATGACATTCTAAAGTGCATCGTCACTCGTCAAAAGTCTATTCAAATTTAGTAGGATGTTCAGTTCACATTGGGAGGGGTTTCGTTCTCAAAAGTGGAGCGCATGGCGTAACAAGGTGTTCCTAGGTCTTTTAATCAGTCATATGGGTGTGTTTGGGGCGTAACATCATTTTAAACCAATGAGAATGACATCTGTCATTCCCTTTAACGGCGCAACGCGCGATATGTCAAATAAATGCATCGGTATTTTGGCATTCAACGGCGCATTTGAAGGAGGCTGCTTGCGAGACCGTATGGAATAGTCATTCTTAAACCATGCTTTACTAAAGCCTAGCATAGCCTTCACGCATTTGCACTCGTCTATTATTTGAACTCATTGGCAAAGTGAAACTAACTTCACCAAGGAGTCAGTCAACGACAAGACAGTTATATGCAGTTACTTTCACTATTGACTGACAATGGGTTACCATCGAAAACATAGGCTGGAAAATGCAACACTTACCCTAATGTTGCTCAAATGACTGAATAAAACAACATTTATCCTGCAGAGGAGTTGCTTATATCTCGTGACAGTGCGTCTTCAGCTGTGCTCCATACGTGTCTCTCGCCTCTCCCCTAATCACTTTGCAAATGATGGTGAATAACTACTCATCATGAGATGTACAGTATTTCGTAATATCTTTATTCTAATTATGTTTACCATTGTAATCGTGCAATTTGTAATGCTTTGCATGGACGTGCGCTGGTGTGGATTCATGAATGATAGAAGGATGGTGCGTGCACCTGCCAATATGACTGTTGACATGCGCTCTTAAAATAGCATATGAACAACTCGCCATTGACTTCTGACCAGGTTTAGGTGGTGTATGATAGCGATTTTTAGACAATGCGCCAGGTCCCTCCCTAGGTTGTTAATTGCCACACCCCTGGGCGCAATGCTTAAAAAATAAAGGTGCAAAATAACGAATTCAACTTCGCGCCAGTGAATAACGAACTTTACGCCATGCGCTGGTGACCCAAAATACAGCCCTTAGTGTCACATGTGACACATAGGCCTATATAAACCTAAAAGACTAGCCTAATGTGTGCAATATCTTTGTATGATGGTTTAATCAAAAATGCATTTCAGTAGAATCCCTGAATGTTTTGTCTTGTATTTCTGAATGCAGGGTCAATGATAAGATACATGCAAGGAGCAACTCAAGGCCAGGAGGAAGAATTAGATCAACCATCAGTTCTAGTCCACAACACCAGCCACCAACCAGCTCTGCAGACTCTGCAACAGCACTCAGCCCTGACCAACAATCATCAAATAGCCCAGGTACAGATACAAGTCGACACACAACCACATCTTCTTCTGAAGGCAGAGTGAGTCCTGTTACTGAGGGGCCATCAGCAAGTGTCACTGCAGAGACATATCTGCCCCCTCCAACTGATCCTGCTCTATGGTCAGCTCACATTTTAGATGCTGATGTGTGGAAATTGTGCGGAGAGGGCCTTTTAAAGTCAGCTCTGATTTTGGAAATAAAGAGAACCTAAGAAATTCTGAATGGTTGTTATTCCTTTGGTGGTGGTTGGTTGGGGGTTGGGGGGCACCACCAAGCATTTGTGCTTAGGGCACCCAAATGGCTAGCGCCGGCCCTGCAGGTCAGACTAAAATGTGCAACTCCCGAACTCTGAACTCATGAAACATTGTAGCCTAGACTTTGGCGCGCACGCACATAGCCACATCATGATGCATTGTAACACGCTGTCTGTAATACACTGTAACACGCAGCCCTAGCCAGCCAGGACGTCAAATACATTGAAACGCGCAGTCTAGCGCGCACACACAGCCCAACCACATCAAATACAAACAAGGGGGGTGTCGCAGCCGATAACGGTAACGTTGTCAGGGACAGGGGTATGCCTAGACGTGGACTTATCACTATTTTGATCCTCGTTTTGAAAAAAGTGGACAGGGCGCCTGCAGGAATGAATGCGATGGTACGCACACACCCACCTAACTTTCAACGCTTTGATAATATTTGTCCCGGTTAGGTTCCTGCATTGGTCAGTTAAAAAGTAGCCTACATACTCTGTAGTAGGCTAATAACATCCACATGCAATATCTTTATAACAACGCCTAAAGTTAAGCTAGTTTTGTTCTAGCGAAGGCTACGTTTACGTATGGCTTTAAACAGTGGTAATGCTAGCCTAACATTTTGACAAGCAATAATCTTGCCTACCTTGTGCTTGCGGCTTGCCCATTTGAAATAACTCCTCTCGCTTTGCTGTCTCCATCCTTTCTGTTTTCGTTGTTTAAAAAAAAAACGTGTTGTATCCATGATGAGTCTCGAGTTAATGAATTAGCTTATACCATTGTTTGCTGATAACCAGCATAGATAGTAATAGAAAACAACAAGCTAGCCTACAACTTCTGTAGCATGCCTGTGTATCTCTCCTGCTCAAACAAAAGGTGCGCGCGTGCATAGTTCTGCATTAAGTTGATTTTGATAACGTAACAAACTTTACTTTACAGAAAATTGTAAATAGCCTACTGGCATGCAGTTAATGGAATAGGCTACTGTTCAGAGTTGAGAAGTTATGGTAGCCTAGGCCAATTTGGTGTGAATACACGCACACAGGGGAAATTCTCTCTCGTTGTTGAGTAGCCTGGTACGCACAGTGCGTACGGCCATGGTTTTGGCGCGCATTACTGAGAACGTCTGGCTGAAGCTCTTGCTTTTTTCGAGATCCGCTTTCATATTTCCTAATTGTCTCATGTGAAGCCATTGTTGTCTGTGATAGCATGCATTGATACGGGCAAAGACAGGTGACGATAAGACACTTGTTTTCTTTTTTAAATGTCCCGCGCCGGGGCCCCCTAGTGGCCGGGGCCCGGGGCAGCAGCCCCTTTGCCCAATGCCCAAACACGGCCCTGCAGTTGCGTTCCGTCAACGCATGCCAGTGGGTAAGACAAAAGTGGGAGCTGGAGCGCTACAGGTATCCCTTGTATCCTCTGGTGCTCTTGGATGGGTTAAAAGTTCATGAATCAGTTTGGAAAAAGATTCCAGGTTAGGGCTGGGCGATATGGCTGAAAACTGTATCACGATATAAGTATTTCATATCGGTCGATATTGATAATTATTGATTTTTAAAAAAAATCTATTTCAGATAAGGACTAGAAGGAAAAAAAAGTTAAATTTAAACACTTTTATTTTAAACTTAACCTTCCTCTGATTTTAATCACCTCAGTTATCAATCAAAGCAAACAGGGAAAAGAAATAGCAACACAATCATGAAAAACAAAATTAATGTTCACATAAGTCTGAATGAAAAGCAGCACTGTTTGAAGCCTGGAAATATTGTATACAAAGTAGATTAATTTGCTAGGTTATCACTGGTTAGACTGTTCAGTTTCCCCACGTGTGTTTAAGTTTCAAATGCTTTTTCTTGGGACAGGCCCGTTTGAGTCTTGGAAAATACTTTTCCATTTGCATCGGGATTGAAATGATTAGAACTTAGCAGTCAATTTGAATGCAACAGTTTTGAACAAATTCGTGCAGCGTGCTAATGATGCTAACCAAATTTAATAGCAATTTAGCCAGTCGTCTTGCACGATTGTGAATGTTTGGATGTGCATGAGGAGGGATGCGCCTGTTGAGAGGGAGAAAGAGAGACAGAGTGCACGGGGCAAGGACTCATTGAGAGTCTGTGTTGAGGTAGGCCTACTTCTATCGCCTACTCTGGTAGAGTTGCACATACTAGCAACAATGCAATATATATTTAGCCTATATTTATGGACAACGTAAGGAGGGAAGTGTGTGTTTTATTTATCAAATGTTCTATCTAACGTATTTTTTATTGATATCGATTACATGTCTATTGCGATACATATCGCTATCGTTTTATCGCCCAGCCCTATTCCAGGTCCAGGCACTCAGTAGGATGCAATTTTTTTTTTTTAACATTTATTATTTAGAGCTAATCCATTAAAAAACACCAACGCGTGTCGGCTCACCAGCCTTCATCAGGGTGTTGGGAACAGAGAGTCTGAGCATAATTATAGCATGGGTTTCAGGTGTGCCAATAAAGGCACTTGCTATACATTTCTTCAGCCATTAGAGGCAGTCATTTTTGTCAAGCAGGTCAATAATCAAAGGCAACAGGGCAGTTGGGAAAATCCAATTGAGAAACTAACAATGACATCATTCCAAATGATTATTCTTCACAAACAAAGAACTCCACATCAAAATTGAACAAATATGAACACACCATGTATCACAATTCATAGTCAAGATCACGATAGCAATTCCAAAAACTCTAAATGCATTCCGTACATGCATTAAAAGACAGTAAATATGAATAGGTTATACATTACAGTTCATGATCAAGATGTCAACAGTAGTTCTAAAACCTTGGAGCAGGTCTACTCCACACATGTATAAAAAAGTCCATAAATCACAAATCACGGTAAAGATTACAACAGTAATTCTAAAATCTGGATGTATTCTTCATGTCAAAACTAAGTAAGTCCTAACATGTTCTGTCAAATCTCAAGTTCATGGTTATTCTAAAATGTGCTAAAATGTACTCCACACGCATGCCAGTGGGTGTTCCTAGCTATGCAAATGACTTGAAGTATAACTGTAATTTGATTGGTTGGTGCCGTCCGTCGATTGGCTTGATTGGCCGGTGCAGCAACAGCTGAACTTCTCAACGCGACCGATGGGAGAAACGCGACGCAACGGTTGTAGAACCATCAGAACGACTCTCAACCTGCATAATTAAGGTAATTTTTGCTAAAATTGTTGCATAGGGCTTCTTTAAAGTGTAGGATCATTATGACACCCTCTGAATACATGCCAAGTTTCGTGGACTCCCGTTCTTGGGGTGGGGGGGGGGGGGGGGGCATACAATAAATTAATGTATGTGTACATTTAGTGACTGTACACCAACAGAGTTTTCTGTGAATATCTTGAGAAACGTAGGGCCTAGGATGACCATTTTTTGACAGATGGCTATGTTAATCTCTAAACTGAGATCTCACACGGAGCATGACGACTATTGCTGGAAGGTAATGCCTTACGGCTTCTACACACAGTTGCGCAGGGCCAGGTTAAGGTCATCTGGGCCCCCCCCCCCCCCCACAGAGAGAGAGAGGCAATTCAATTATGACAGACATAATGTAAAAATGAAATTTGCATTTATATTGTGGAACCATATAACCAACATACAATTGTACCAACATACAAAAAACAAGTAGCCTACAAACATGGGGCAATGCACACAAAAAAATCAACCATGAAATATTACATTATTACCATCAATTACTTCAACTAAGGCTTGAAAACTGCCAGTGGTACCCAGGTCAGCAGTGCCGGCGCTCCGCACACGCACATCACGCACTGTGCGTAGGGCACCAAGTGCCTAGGGGGGCACCAAAAAAATCTTGGTCGTGAAAAATCATCACAATAGGCTACTAGTATAAATAACAAATACAATATGTCTAAAGCATGTTAATATGCAAAAGCAATACAAAAGTAATAGGCCTAGACTAAATCAGTCGAGAAAAAGGTGAATCTCCTGTGCAGCCCTCTCTCCAGTCTCCCTCTGGTGCCCTCCTCCCCCACCTCCCAGTGGTCTGTTCGATTACGCCTCAATCTTTAGACACCTTTGACATGGCCTCAAGAGTCGGGGGCGGAAAAAAGGAAAAAGAAGAGACAGCCGGATGATACTCGCGCGGCGCTTGCAGGTAAGACAGTGTTTTAAATAAAATACAAAAAGTTAGTTTTGTAGCCCTTGCGTGTATGCATGTCTATGTTTTAAACTTTGTAACGTAAGCTCCTACTAGCCATGTTCATGTTCAAGTGTTACGTTGATTGATGCTGGCTAGCTAGTTATTTTACGTTGTGGATATGGATTATGGGTTATTGAATGCAATTCAACTCTCGGCTGTTTTCTGTTAACGTTAGCAATCTGTGCATATGACTAGCAATCCTTCCTCTCAGGTTGCTAGCTAGCAATGGTATTTCTGATTATGCTTAAACTGGGCTTGCTGTTTCTTTTAGCCATCAGATATAGTCAGATAACGTTATAGCCTATTAGCCTAGTTTGCTTTGCATTTCAGGACGCTTTTTCAGCGTTTGTTATTATGATCAAACGAAGGTGAACTTTGGAAAAACCCTGTAACTGAACGTGATGTGATTTTGCCAAATTAGACAGCTTTAGATAAGTTTAGTTGTTGTTCTATGTGGTTATTTTCAAGAGGTTCATAGAGGGCGACATGTGTTGGCGGAACTGCAATTAGAAAAAAAAACCACAATCTCAGTGTTTGTAGATTTCCATATTCACAGAGTTGTCATGTACAGAATTATTATATTGTGCCTAGACCTCTTTTAAAGGTAAAATAGAGTTTTGAATTTTACATTTTCACATAGTGTCACATGTGACACATAGGCCTATATAAACCTAAAAGACTAGCCTAATGTGTGCAATATCTTTGTATGATGGTTTAATCAAAAATGCATTTCAGTAGAATCCCTGAATGTTTTGTCTTGTATTTCTGAATGCAGGGTCAATGATAAGATACATGCAAGGAGCAACTCAAGGCCAGGAGGAAGAATTAGATCAACCATCAGTTCTAGTCCACAACACCAGCCACCAACCAGCTCTGCAGACTCTGCAACAGCACTCAGCCCTGACCAACAATCATCAAATAGCCCAGGTACAGATACAAGTCGACACACAACCACATCTTCTTCTGAAGGCAGAGTGAGTCCTGTTACTGAGGGGCCATCAGCAAGTGTCACTGCAGAGACATATCTGCCCCCTCCAACTGATCCTGCTCTATGGTCAGCTCACATTTTAGATGCTGATGTGTGGAAATTGTGCGGAGAGGGCCTTTTAAAGTCAGCTCTGATTTTGGAAATAAAGAGAACCTAAGAAATTCTGAATGGTTGTTATTCCTTTGGTGGTGGTTGGTTGGGGGTTGGGGGGCACCACCAAGCATTTGTGCTTAGGGCACCCAAATGGCTAGCGCCGGCCCTGCAGGTCAGACTAAAATGTGCAACTCCCGAACTCTGAACTCATGAAACATTGTAGCCTAGACTTTGGCGCGCACGCACATAGCCACATCATGATGCATTGTAACACGCTGTCTGTAATACACTGTAACACGCAGCCCTAGCCAGCCAGGACGTCAAATACATTGAAACGCGCAGTCTAGCGCGCACACACAGCCCAACCACATCAAATACAAACAAGGGGGGTGTCGCAGCCGATAACGGTAACGTTGTCAGGGACAGGGGTATGCCTAGACGTGGACTTATCACTATTTTGATCCTCGTTTTGAAAAAAGTGGACAGGGCGCCTGCAGGAATGAATGCGATGGTACGCACACACCCACCTAACTTTCAACGCTTTGATAATATTTGTCCCGGTTAGGTTCCTGCATTGGTCAGTTAAAAAGTAGCCTACATACTCTGTAGTAGGCTAATAACATCCACATGCAATATCTTTATAACAACGCCTAAAGTTAAGCTAGTTTTGTTCTAGCGAAGGCTACGTTTACGTATGGCTTTAAACAGTGGTAATGCTAGCCTAACATTTTGACAAGCAATAATCTTGCCTACCTTGTGCTTGCGGCTTGCCCATTTGAAATAACTCCTCTCGCTTTGCTGTCTCCATCCTTTCTGTTTTCGTTGTTTAAAAAAAAAACGTGTTGTATCCATGATGAGTCTCGAGTTAATGAATTAGCTTATACCATTGTTTGCTGATAACCAGCATAGATAGTAATAGAAAACAACAAGCTAGCCTACAACTTCTGTAGCATGCCTGTGTATCTCTCCTGCTCAAACAAAAGGTGCGCGCGTGCATAGTTCTGCATTAAGTTGATTTTGATAACGTAACAAACTTTACTTTACAGAAAATTGTAAATAGCCTACTGGCATGCAGTTAATGGAATAGGCTACTGTTCAGAGTTGAGAAGTTATGGTAGCCTAGGCCAATTTGGTGTGAATACACGCACACAGGGGAAATTCTCTCTCGTTGTTGAGTAGCCTGGTACGCACAGTGCGTACGGCCATGGTTTTGGCGCGCATTACTGAGAACGTCTGGCTGAAGCTCTTGCTTTTTTCGAGATCCGCTTTCATATTTCCTAATTGTCTCATGTGAAGCCATTGTTGTCTGTGATAGCATGCATTGATACGGGCAAAGACAGGTGACGATAAGACACTTGTTTTCTTTTTTAAATGTCCCGCGCCGGGGCCCCCTAGTGGCCGGGGCCCGGGGCAGCAGCCCCTTTGCCCAATGCCCAAACACGGCCCTGCAGTTGCGTTCCGTCAACGCATGCCAGTGGGTAAGACAAAAGTGGGAGCTGGAGCGCTACAGGTATCCCTTGTATCCTCTGGTGCTCTTGGATGGGTTAAAAGTTCATGAATCAGTTTGGAAAAAGATTCCAGGTTAGGGCTGGGCGATATGGCTGAAAACTGTATCACGATATAAGTATTTCATATCGGTCGATATTGATAATTATTGATTTTTAAAAAAAATCTATTTCAGATAAGGACTAGAAGGAAAAAAAAGTTAAATTTAAACACTTTTATTTTAAACTTAACCTTCCTCTGATTTTAATCACCTCAGTTATCAATCAAAGCAAACAGGGAAAAGAAATAGCAACACAATCATGAAAAACAAAATTAATGTTCACATAAGTCTGAATGAAAAGCAGCACTGTTTGAAGCCTGGAAATATTGTATACAAAGTAGATTAATTTGCTAGGTTATCACTGGTTAGACTGTTCAGTTTCCCCACGTGTGTTTAAGTTTCAAATGCTTTTTCTTGGGACAGGCCCGTTTGAGTCTTGGAAAATACTTTTCCATTTGCATCGGGATTGAAATGATTAGAACTTAGCAGTCAATTTGAATGCAACAGTTTTGAACAAATTCGTGCAGCGTGCTAATGATGCTAACCAAATTTAATAGCAATTTAGCCAGTCGTCTTGCACGATTGTGAATGTTTGGATGTGCATGAGGAGGGATGCGCCTGTTGAGAGGGAGAAAGAGAGACAGAGTGCACGGGGCAAGGACTCATTGAGAGTCTGTGTTGAGGTAGGCCTACTTCTATCGCCTACTCTGGTAGAGTTGCACATACTAGCAACAATGCAATATATATTTAACCTATATTTATGGACAACGTAAGGAGGGAAGTGTGTGTTTTATTTATCAAATGTTCTATCTAACGTATTTTTTATTGATATCGATTACATGTCTATTGCGATACATATCGCTATCGTTTTATCGCCCAGCCCTATTCCAGGTCCAGGCACTCAGTAGGATGCAATTTTTTTTTTTTAACATTTATTATTTAGAGCTAATCCATTAAAAAACACCAACGCGTGTCGGCTCACCAGCCTTCATCAGGGTGTTGGGAACAGAGAGTCTGAGCATAATTATAGCATGGGTTTCAGGTGTGCCAATGAGGCACTTGCTATACATTTCTTCAGCCATTAGAGGCAGTCATTTTTGTCAAGCAGGTCAATAATCAAAGGCAACAGGGCAGTTGGGAAAATCCAATTGAGAAACTAACAATGACATCATTCCAAATGATTATTCTTCACAAACAAAGAACTCCACATCAAAATTGAACAAATATGAACACACCATGTATCACAATTCATAGTCAAGATCACGATAGCAATTCCAAAAACTCTAAATGCATTCCGTACATGCATTAAAAGACAGTAAATATGAATAGGTTATACATTACAGTTCATGATCAAGATGTCAACAGTAGTTCTAAAACCTTGGAGCAGGTCTACTCCACACATGTATAAAAAAGTCCATAAATCACAAATCACGGTAAAGATTACAACAGTAATTCTAAAATCTGGATGTATTCTTCATGTCAAAACTAAGTAAGTCCTAACATGTTCTGTCAAATCTCAAGTTCATGGTTATTCTAAAATGTGCTAAAATGTACTCCACACGCATGCCAGTGGGTGTTCCTAGCTATGCAAATGACTTGAAGTATAACTGTAATTTGATTGGTTGGTGCCGTCCGTCGATTGGCTTGATTGGCCGGTGCAGCAACAGCTGAACTTCTCAACGCGACCGATGGGAGAAACGCGACGCAACGGACCCACAATTCAGTTCAGCAACGGATGACGTGAGCCCATGTAAAGGGAATGGGATGCGTCTCCAGCACTGCAACGCACGCAACTGTGTGTAGAAGCCGTTATACAGACTTTCCTTCGAGAGGAGCTGGTAGGGGGACAGTTGGAAAGTGTTCTTTTAGTCTTCTGTAATAAACTCCGGGTTCGCTATCTACGATGTTGGTGCTTCGTTTTATGTGCAGGGATCCTGAGCAAGCTACTGACGAGGTTTGATGCTGTTTTGAAGAATATCAGTGGTTAAAAAATGCTATTTGGGAAGCGTTTCGCTCACGGCCCTTGGCCCTTGCTACTTGGGGCTATAGCGTATACTGGAGCAAGCTCTGTAGTGGTTGATCAACAAAAAATACTGTCTCCACACTTTAAGATGTACACCTGTAATACTTTATTGTACTGTGATTAAGATGTGTTGTGATGTATTGTATGGCAGCACTGGTTAACATACAATAAAAAGAACCTGTGTAAATAAAGGTTATTATTATTATTATTATTATTATTATTATTATTATTATTATTTATTATCATTGTTATTAATATTTGTGGCAGTTGTCACTCATTCTCACTTCAATTGTCAGACTTAGAACTTGGCTAGGCTGACCTAAAGATTATTTGATGACTTCAAATACTTCTTATTTAAGGTTGTAGCCAATTCAATGGTTTTTAACCCTTGTGTTACCCTCAAATCTTACCGACATGCTTTATCCTTGGGGTTAATTTGACCCCAGCTAAATAAACCCTCAGAAAATGATGATAATTCATATTGTTACCCAGTTTTTTTGTGAACTGCCTTTTTACCATAAAAAGCCTGACCAAAAGATTATTTGATGACTTCAAATACTTCTTATTTAAGGTTGTAGCCAATTCAATGGTTTTTAAGAGATAACGGATGGTACAGGGTGTGGTAAGGTCTGGAGGCATAAACATGCTGTTACTCTCCAATGACACAGCTAATCATTCCAATTAAATCCCATGTTGTTAGGTAAATCATCAGCTACAAGGTTCTTAACAATTCTCTTCCTGCAAAGTTATTTTGTCACGTAGGCTACATCTTATTCATCATGTAGGCTACGTCTTTCAGATTCACAGAAAAGCCACAGACATTTGCTTTAGCATGTGGCTTTTCTCTGAGTCGAAAAAAGAAATCAAGGATGTTGGAGATGCTCTCACATACTCTAGCCTACCAAATGCTCAAAAACATAATCAACTATACCATCAACATCACTATTATACAATATAGTTGAAGTTCTTACAATGCAAATAAATTATCATGATATACAGTACCCTCCACATCTACTGGTACCCCTGGTAAAAGTTTGTCACATAGGCCACATGTCATTTGTCACGTAGGCTACAACTTTCAGGTCCACAGGAAAACCACAGCCATCTGCACAAGCACAAGTTTTTTCTCTTAGTAAAAACATTGACTATATCATCAATATCACGGTTATACAAAAACTATGTACCATTATTCAACACACGTACATATTGTAACGATTTGATAGCGACACACACAGTTGTGAGAGCAGGGACACAGACACAGAACACAATGCACACAGGGCAGGTCAAGTACACACACACACACACTACACATACAGGGGAGGACGCAGCCCCCCACACAAAAAGGATCACACACGAGGGAGAACTAAAAGGGAAACATGTCACAATAACGACGCTAACATTACACTCAATACAGACATAAACCCCCCAAATGTTCGCTCTCGTATCCCAGGATGCCCTGCGCGGGAGAACGCTAACACTGTCTTTTGCGCCGACGTTACAATATGTACGAATGCATACACATGCACACACACACATAAACATACATAAACATGAACATGTACACGCACACATGCACACAATTAAAAAATGAATTATGAACAGGCAATATAGGGGTGGGGTTGTGTAAAATGTATTTGGGGCAGCCGTGGCCCAATTTGCAAGAGTGAGTTTGTCATCACGATCTGAGAGAGGTCAGAAACTCACTACAGACGTTCGTCTGCCCGTCCAGATTTCAGAGAAAATCAACTACCCTATTATTTGGGGATTCTTGTCCAAATTAAATTAAAGCTCCTTTTTATGACAGTTCTTGTAACATATAAGAACTTCAATTGACGGATCTATAACCATTTGGGTCCTATCTCTAAATACACTTGTATTTATCAGACAGATTTCCATATCCTCGCTTGGGTGTGTGATGTGCATTTAGACCACAACGGGTCCTAGACCTTAGTTTCACAAACAATTTTTCACAACAAATAAATCTGCTAACAAAGCCTATTTGTTTTTTGTCTGCCCTGGAGCATAGGACTTTCCATCCTAAATGCCTGGCTGAGTTCACTACTCCTGTGTGTGTCAGTGCGTGCGCAGTATATTTGTTGCCCATATACAGTGTCTTAAAAAGTAGCCCTCAAACGGACGCCTACTCACCCGGAGCGAAGGTTTTTGGGGCAGAGCCCCTGTTGCAAGGCGTCTGGGGTTCTCAGCAAAACAGGAGAGGCAGAAAAATACGAGAAAATGCTAGACGGTCTTTTTACAAACCCCTAATCAAAGGTTAGGATTTTGACTTTTATTAAATACAAATAAAAAATACAAAGAAAGGAAATTGTCTAAGTCTAAAGGCTAAATGCTCAATCCAAAGAAAAATGAAAAGGAAAAAGAAGAACCGTGATGAAGGGGCCATTCTCCTTTTATACCCCTCTCGGTCAGGCAGGACATGTCCTAGTTTGGTATTATGTCTTGCCATGAAATATTGGTTCTGCTTTTTTTTTTGTTTTTAGTTACTGGTCAGCTTTTGTTTTGCTGACAAACAGTTTCTTACAGCTGGTACATTATGTTCTCGCAATATGTCTTTACATTTTGTTCAAAGCACATCTCATTTAGCATAACACACTTTAATTCTAAGCTTCTAAGTTTTTAAACATTATAAGTTGTGACGAGTACATGGCGTCCATCAGCTTGGCCTGCCCATCTGCACCTTTAATTGATTAATTGTTAGAACACCTGGTGTCCAGGGTGTCTTTAAAAGGCACCCTGATGCATTGTGGGTTAGAGATAGGGTTGTTGGTGGCAGCAGCAGACCTAAGTCTGGGTTTTAGTAGGTTTTGGTATTTCTTTTCTTTAAATTTATTTAGCACCACTACATTACTCAGTGCATCCATACATTGCCTACACCACTGACTCTACTGACATATTCAGGGTTTCTAATTATTTTGGGTTGGTTATGTTAAACGCTCTCAATAAATTATTGTTAAATCTTCTCTGCGGTGTGGCGTGTGCCCTTGTTTTTTTGTCTCGTCCTCGAGCCAGGACGTTACAAATGGGGGCTCGAGTCCGGTTAGTTTAAACTTCTTGAGAGAACCCGGTGCGTTGATCTGATCTTTGTTTGTAGGCTACTTGTTCTTTGTTGGTTCATCTGCTTTAGGCAGTGGTTTTGTTTGCTTCCTATTGGTTGATACCGATTGGAAGTTTTGTTAATTGAAGAGCGGTAGGCCTAATTGGTTTTGATAGTTTGTTGCGGTAGGGACCCGCCCACTTTTGGAAGTCGTTTGTTTGTTCTGGCGTTTTGAGGACGTGTGCCAGTATTGCTGTAAGGTAAGTACTCATTTATTTATTCATTTATGTGCAAAGAAATAATAATACGTTGTCTGTTTGGAGTTAACTCCCCTGTGAGGTGTAGCGGTGTGCTTCCTTTGAGGCACATCGGGGCTGGGGTATAGTGTTGCGGTGAAGGTGAGTAGAAGCATTTGCTCGGGGGCACTTCCGCGGTGTGAGGTTCGTTGCAGATTTTACTGTCGCGTTCCAATCTCTGCTGGATTCAGTGTGAGCGCCGCCGCCGAAGATAAAGGTTATTTTTCGGTTGCTCTTACCCGTGCACAAATACCCCTCATCGGTAGCCGCATGAAGAGTTAGGTTTATAGTAGTGAGAGTACTTTTTGGTAGGTAGCCTAGGTAGTTGGGGTGCGCTCCAAATTAGTCGCACATTATTTGGTAGTATTTTCCTTTGGCACTAGCTGGATTTGATTATGACTGCCGACGAGTTTGTGAGTTCTCCATCTTGGGAGGTGTTTCATAGTTGCACAAAGGATGAATTGTTGAAAATTGCAGGGCATTATGAACTTACGATTAGTGAAAAGAAAAAGGATGCCATTAAACGTAGGTTGCGCTTGAGTTTAATTGAGAAAGGAATATTGGCCGAAGCTTCTCCGAGTTTGTCGCCCGAAAAGCCACAGGGCAGCGCGTTGTCTTTCGATCAGCAGAAAGATTTGTTGTTGCTCCAGATTCAGCTGAAATAGATAAACTGAAATATGAGGCCGAAATGTCTAAAGTGCAGTTAGAGAAGGCCCGTTTAGATATGCAGCATCTTAAATTAAGTATGGTTAAGGAGGGTAGTACTCTGCCAGATTCAGCAGTTAACGAATTTTCTGTAGGCTCGTCTGATACGACACAGAATTTGAGATTGGTTCCACAGTTCAAAGAAAAAGATCCAGACATTTTCTTCACACTGTTTGAGCGTGTTGCGGAAGCCAGGCGTTGGTCTGACACTGAACGTACACTCTTGCTCTCTTGTGTTTTAACTGGGCGGGCGCAAGAGGCGTATTCTTCTTTAAATAATGAAGATTGTAAATACTACGCAAAGGTGAAAGAGGCTGTATTAAAATCTTACGAGCTTGTGCCAGAGGCTTACCGTGTACGTTTTCGTTCGAGTAAAAAGGAAACTGAGCAGACGCATTTGGAGTTCATGCGTGATCTGAATAAACACTTTACTCGTTGGTGTTCTGCCCAAGGAGTAAGCACTTTCCGTGAGCTGTCCAATCTCATTGTTTTGGAACAGTTTAAAAATTCTGTACCTGATCGAGTCGTTACATTCATTAATGAACATACTATTCCATCTGTTGAGGAGGCTGCAAGGTTGGCTGATAATTTTGTATTAACCCATACTGTTTTTTTTTCTGAACGGTATACTTCTGATGCGCGTTTCAGGCAACCTATTCGTTCTCGTTCTCCTACGTTTAATGGTAGCTCAGATTTTGATTTGGTGTGCAATTATTGTAGAGAAAGGGGTCATTGGAAGAGAGACTGTCCGGCACTGAGATATAGGCCAGAACATCCCGGTAATGCACATGTTAAACCTAGTGCTTTGGCAGCGCCAGTTCCTTTTGCTGGTGATGAGAAGCAATTGGAAACTCTAGAGAAGCTAAAGATGTTGGGTCCTAACGTGTCAAGTCTAACTTGTTTCACACTGGTTGTCTATCATTATCTTGCAGCATTTGCGCATTTTGATTTGTTTTAGAGCAAGCTGGATTTAAACAGTTATATGACTAAAAATCTTTTAATAGTGAATCATGATTCTGATTATTAATTATGATCACATCTTCACATTGTAAAGTCACGCTACAAATATTAGTGGTTAAAAAATGCTATTTGGGAAGTGTTTCGCTCACGGCCCTTGGCCCTTGCTACTTGGGGCTATATCGTATACTGGAGCAAGCTCTGTAGTGGTTGATCAACAAAAAATACTGTCTCCACACTTTAAGATGTACACCTGTAATACTTTATTGTACCGTGATTAAGATGTGTTGTGATGTATTGTATGGCAGCACTGGTTAACATACAATAAAAAGAACCTGTGTAGATAAAGGTTATTATTATTATTATTATTATTATTATTATTATTATTATTATTATTTATTATCATTGTTATTAATATTTGTGGCAGTTGTCACTCATTCTCAGTTCAATTGTCAGACTTAGAACTTGGCTAGGCTGACCTACAGATTATTTGATGACTTCAAATACTTCTTATTTAAGGTAGCCAATTCAATGGTTTTTAAGTGATAACGGATGGTACAGGGTTTGTGTCAGAGACAATAATTTGGGTTCATCAATGATGCAATTTCCACTCATTGTGGATCAGTATGAGTTGGACCACTAAGGTCTGGAGGCATAAACATGCTGTTACTCTCCAATGACACAGCTAATCATTTCAATTAAATCCCATGTTGCTAGGTAAATCATCAGCTACAAGGTTCTTAACAATTCTCTTCCTGCAAAGTTATTTTGTCACGTAGGCTACATCTTATTCATCACGTAGGCTACGTCTTTCAGGTTCACAGGAAAGCCACGTTGCATTTCTCTGAGTCGAAAAAACAAATCAAGGATGTTGGAGATGCTCTCACATACTCTAGCCTACCAAATGCTCAAAAACATAATCAACTATACCATCAACATCATGATTATACAATATAGTTGAAGTTCTTACAATGCAAATAAATTATCATGATATACAGCACCCTCCACATCTACTGGTACCCCTGGTAAAGGTTAATTTGTCACATAGGCCACATGTCATTTTCAGGCTTTCAGGTCCACAGGAAAAACACAGCCATCTGCACAAGCAACAAAGTTTTTTCTCTAAGTAAAAAAAGTACAAACAACCTCAGCCATATGCTCAAAAATATTGACTATAACATCAATATCACGGTTATACAATAACACACACACAGATCCAAACTACAAATATGTCTGATGATAAGTCTGTAATAATTTTGGGAGGGAGCATTAAACTGAAAAGCAGATCACTACATTACCAGTCAGTATCACTGATGGCTTGTGTGTTCTGTCATTCATTCATAAATTGTAAAAAAGCGAAGTAGCCTAGTCTGCTTAGACAGCCTATACTGAGGCCAGATGTACATACATTTGCAAGTGTAGCGTTATCAGCGCCATGGACAAACCGCAGATAGTAAACGCTTTCAACGCAGTATTTAGGCAATCTGCACCTTTCTCCGCCCCCTACCGCAATTTACGGACGTCCACAACTGAACGGCATATAGCCTACATACAAGCGCAGTTGAATGAAGTTAACTGATGACAACATTAAAAAGAATCAAACGTTTAGCGATCATAAAATAGTACAATACATGATAAGATGTCAACAAGCAGGGAGATAATGAAAATCAGTCATGAGGAGGTGGCAGCACACATTGAGGCTGTCATGAGGAGGTGGCAACACACATTGAGGCTGTCATGAGGAGGTGGCAACACATGAGGAGGTGGCAACACACATTGAGGCTGTCATGAGGAGGTGGCAACACATGAGGAGGTGGCAACACACATTGAGGCTGTCATGAGTCAGGTCCTGGCCACACCACACCGGATGGCAGAGCTAAAACAGCACACTGAAAATGACATGCAGCTGCAGACATAGGCTTCATCAGGAAGGGGTGGCCTGATTGTGTAGGAAATGTGCCTGTGGTAGTCAAGGACTTTTACCAAGTGAGAGAAGAATTATCTGAGATAGATGGTGGCAGACCTCCTAGCCCTGTTGGCGTACAGAGCCACACCCGCCTCTTTGACAGGAGTCAGTCCAGCAGAAGTGCTGATGGGTAGGAAAATCAGGAACACCTTACAGGATAATCTGAAACCAAACTTGCCCGATGAAGATGTGATCAGACAGGCTGACGCTGCAGCCAAGCAGAGGCAAGCATATTACTATAACCGCAGGAATGGAGATCCTGAGCCCGGTGCTAGCTAAGTTGGATGGACTTAAACAGTGGACAATGCCTGCTGTGATTCACAGCTCCAGCCCGAACCCGACCCGGCCCGACATGTTCACTGTAATTATGAGCCCGAGCCCGATTTAAACCCAACATTTTTTAAATACGTGGGCCATTATAACTGACGTTCTTAACTACAATTCCGAGTTGTTTGAGCTACAGAAATCCATTTAGAATTATATTAATGAATAATGCAACGGAGGATGACGAATGTAAACTATGTTTATTCAGAATGGAATGGATCGCAAATGAATCCGAATGAAGAAACGTAAGCCACTTACAACGTAAAATTATGTCCCTGCAGCAAAACTCAACGCATTTCTCTGTGAGGGATTGCCTCGCTCTCAGGTGTATGCTTGGAGAAGTGACAAAAGAAGACATTGAAGGCTGGCTATCATTATTTCTGCCATGGCAAGCCTGCCTCATGTTTATCTTAAAGTCGTTTGCTAATCTATCTATCTATAAATAAAAGCTATTTGACAAAGTGGTTCTGACTGAACTCCAACACTTATTAACCAGTCTAGTTGAAGTTGCTTGTCTTTGGTGGTTAAAAGATTGTTTGGTAAGTATGTTGAATAATTTTGTTATTGAATAGAAATGGCTATAGTTTTAGGGTGAGAATTGAAGGTAAATTTATGTAGGGAGTGGAGTCTGATGTCTTCATAAAGCTACACAGTCTCACAGTTGGCCACCAGGTGACGTCCTGACTATTCTCTTCACAAACTTGCCTTTGCAGTTTCCCTGTTTGCCACTAGGGGCACTCTTCAGCACTCTCTACACTGACATTCTTTTGCTGTTTCCCTGTTTGCCACTAGAGGCACTCTTCAGCATTCTCTACACTGGCATGCATTTGCAGTTTCATTGTTTGCCACTAGGGGCACTCTTCAGCACTCTATGCACTGACATTCTTTTGCTGTTTCTCTGTTTGCCACTAAGGGCACTCTTCAGCACTCTCTACACTGACATGTCTTTGCAGTTTCCGTGTTTGCCACTAGGGGCACTCTTCAGCACTCTACACTGGCATGCCTTTGCAGTTTCCCTGTTTGCCACTAGGGGCACTCTTCAGCACTCTACACTGGCATGCGTTTGCAGTATACAGCTCTCCCCTAGAGGCACTCTTAATATACAAGGATGCAGTAACAGAAGATGAAATAATCAAGACAAATAGGCAAGGAAAATACATGTATAGTGAATGTCATACACATGAGTATTTCAATGTGCTTCACATAAACCAGAGGTTTTTAATGCCCCCCTGGTGGTCAGTGAAGGCATTGCTGGTGGTCTCTGACCAGGCATTTTAAATGTAGTTTCAGTGTTATGATTGACACATTATCACACTATTTTGTATATCATGCTGATTGTGCTTTTGGCATTAGGTGTTTGAGTTGGAATCTCATGTGAAGGTTTTTTTGTTGTTTTTTTAGTGGTTTCATTCCTGCTCCAGTGTGTTTATCTCCAGACAATCAGAGTTCAAACATTTGCAAACTTTTAAACAACAAAGTTTAGCACCACAAGCATTCACCTCAACTCAAGTGGACTGGTGAATCTGCGGTCCCTGGGATCTGTGGCTGTTAACATCTGCAACAGGAGGCAGGCTACGTCATGGTTACGTTACTCCACTGAGCCAGTGACGTAACTGAGCCAGTTAACACGATACCCAGTTACCGTAGAACACCAGCTTCATGGTTACGTTACTCCACTGAGCCAGTGACGTAACTCAGCCAGTTAACACGATAGCCAGTTACCGTAGAACACCAGCACTTGGGGACGTCCGCCTCCTTGTTGTCCTTGTCAAGGTTGCCATGGATATGGAAAGTGAATGGGTAGCCATATGTTAGGGTTTATTTATATTACAGGAAGGGGTGGGACATGCAAACCCAACTGCCATATTGGTGTTAAGAACGACCCCATGCATTTCTACAGAGGATTCTTTGAGTGCTGTGGCTCCTCTTTAGAAAGTCTCTGGTGTGGCTGCTGCTAGTCTCCCCTCAGGGCATGATTTCCTGTTGACCACTAGATGGCACCATCCCACTGCACTGTGGGCTCAGACTGAAGAGTTCGTATGGGGCAGTGAGATCGGACCAGTTGCTGATGTTATCACATATGTAGCCTAACAACCAGTAAGATTAGAGATGATATGTAATCGTGAGACTCAGATAAAATATAAAGACAATCCTGCAATGAAACATTTAAAATATTATTGTATGACTGAAATACGTGCAACTCCCTCTGATGTAGTGTGTTCAGTAGGGGTGTGACTTTCGAAACTGACGTCTCGAATCAGTGTCGAGGCTTCGAAGCACAAGTGTTTCGAAACACTGCTTCGAAACGTGGTTCAAAACAGCCATGTCATGTGACCACTGCTTCGAAACATTGTTCAAAATCCCCATGTCATGTGACCAAAGTTAAGTGAACCTTCGGTGCATTTCACCAATGTCGGCAGGCGTGCTCGCGCATTCAATTAACAGTGTAGACTTTCCTTAAGCAATGATCATGATGGTGTAGTGGTTAGTGAGGGCGTTTTTTGCACGGTAGGCCTAGCCCAGGCTGCTCAAATGTGGTTCGAGCCCCCTTTAATTAGTAAAGTATCCTATTGTTTCACATCGTATCTGTTTGTTTTCTTACTTCATCATTAACCACGCAGTTTCAACTAAACTCCCAGAATGGTCAAAAATCGAGAGTTATAAGAAGAAAGTTATTTAGAGAACACTAGCGGCAGCAATAAGAATCTCTTTATTGTCACTTCATGTGGTCGCCCATCCAGTATTTGACCAAGGGCATCACTGCTTAGCTTTTGACAAAGACTGAACACAGGTAACACAGTGATCCACGAACTCCAAAGACTACGTCTCCAATACGATGCATTTGACAGATTTGTTTCACCCTAAACAGCTCTGAGGTGTCGGAATTGTTTCGAGAGCTTCGGAACAATTCGGCACAATTGCTTCAAACGTTTCAGTGTTTCATAAAGCCTCACTTTGCCCATCCCTAGTGTTCAGTGTGTTACTGTCTGTTTTTGCCCCCAAGCTTGGCTTTGTTTGTGGTAAAAGGCACAAAAAACATTTCTCCTAGTGTTGATGACTACATAACTGCAGCTGTAGCTGCCATTAATCATGTTGGTATGTTTGGTCTTGGCCAACTAGACAACAGTATACAAACATGGTTACATAACAGGGAACAAAAAAATCTATAAACAAATATCTATATATTTTACAACAGATAGTGGTAGATACAATGTATTTTCCAGTCCACATGTGGTTTCATACATAAAAAAACAATAACAAATAGCCTGATACTAACTAATACCATCTGGAGGATAAAGGAGAAAAGATGGAGAAAAGATGATCATCAATCAGTGTCCATGACAACAAGCCCACTGGCATGACAGTCTATTGGATTTGTGTTTATAATGAAAAAAAACATTTTAAACTAAAAACTGGCAAAACTAGCGGGCAATTGCCTCACTACAATCAATAGTATTAGGACTCTCACTGACATTACAGCCTGTTGGACTCTTATAAAATGAAACATTTTTCATTTCACAAAAACAGAATGACAGACAGATGGACAAATATAAACGATAGAAATGAATGACAAGAGGGAAAGGGGGAGAGGTGTGGGCTGAGGCAGAGGGACACAATCACATAAACACACACAGTATAGAACACAAACACAGTATGTGTAGAACACAAACACAGTATGTGTAGAACACAAACACAGTATGTGTAGAACACAAGACTATCATTTTCAGAGAGAGATAGAACACAATCACATGAACACACACAGTATGTGTAGCATACAAGACTATCATTTCAGAGAGAGATAGAACACAGAAGCTAAATACAAAGAAAGAAGGACAAAACAAAAGGAAATGAGAAAATATGCCAGTCAGATAGAGAAGAGGCAGAGGCAGAGAGGGTCAGCAAAAAGAGAGAGAGAGAAGAGAGAGAGAGAGAGAGAAGAATGAAAGATAGACATGTTGGGTCTTGTGTTCTAAAGACAGACATGTTGGGTCTTGTGTTGTGAGGTATTTACTCAGTCTAGGTCCTCCAGTTTACAATGCGTGTCCTTCACTAGAGCAGAGAGCTGCTCTACAGCTGATTCACTCAGGTCATTGTATCTCAGGTCCAGCAGACTGACACTTTAGGAGTGTGAGGTCAGAGCAGAGGCCAGGTAGGAACAGCTCTTATCTGTCAGATTACAGCCAATCAGGCTGGAACAGAATGGCCAGAATATTAATCACAGATTCTCACTCTTTCTCTTTCTCACTCATACACACAATCACTCTCCCTGCCCACCCCCCCACCCCCGCCCACACACACACACCCCCCCAAACAAACACACTCTCTCCCAGCCTCACCCCCCCCCACACACACACACACACACTCACTCTCCCTGCCCCACACACTCAACTCCCATTAAGCAATGAGGGTTGTGGTAGTAGAACTGGTATTGTAATTCCCATAGAGTTCTGCTATTGTGCTTCCAATAGAGTTGTGCTAATGTGCTTCCCATAGAGTTCTAGTTCTGCTATTGTGCCAGCACAGTTAGAAAGAAAGAAAAGAATTGATTGTTTGAAGTAGAATGACTAACATGGGATAGTGGTGGATAGTAGCAGCATTTTAGCTTGCATCCTTACATAGTACGCTACCATAGCACTGTTCTATGTTAAAACTACTTTCACCTCTGGTGATAACCAAAGCAAACAGAAATTAGGCTGTCCCCAAAGGAAGAGTGACTCCCATCCGGTTTACCAAAATGATGCAATTTATTACAAGCACCAGTCTCCCCAGAGAAACTATAGGGGTCAAATGCCTTGCTCAAGGGCACAACAGTGGCAGACACAAGTTGTCTGACTACAGAATGCTAGCCCAGTTCCTCAGCCTTTAACTGAGTTATCTGACTACTGCAAGTTGCACCTTAATGCACTGTCACATGAATGCACATTCTCTAGAATGTCCATATCAATAGTTTCCACAAGTAATGTGAACTAATTAGTTATGTTACACTGACAATATAAAGTTAGCTAGTTAGCAAGCATTTTAAGCTAACTTTCAAATGTTAGCCACCAGGGATAATTAAGTTGAAAACACACACTGGACAGTTAAGTAAATGTAATTCCTTGAAACCATTGCAGAAACAAACTGAACCCCATCTGAAATTAAAAGGATTGGGATAAGTGTCATTGCGGGCGGTTTTCCACATTGACTCATTGGTGTGCTGCTAGCATGTGTAAACTGTAACTAAATGTAAAACTAAAACAATAGTGCCGCCGCCCCCACTAAGGGACCAGATATGTAGCTGAAGCAGGTGCCAATAATCAATAGATAAGTATAAGTATAAGTATAAGTATAAGTATATATACTCTTTTGATCCCGTGAGGGAAATTTGGTCTCTGCATTTAACCCAATCCGTGAATTAGTGAAACACACTCAGCACACAGTGAACAAACAAACAACCAACACAACTAATACAAATGAACTAAAATAGATCTACTGTATCTCTACACAACAAAAAAACACACACACACACACACACACACACACACTTGTGTCGATTCTTACCAAAGTTCCTCCAGTTTGCAGTTTTGATGACAAAGTGCAGAACACAAAAGTTCCACTCCTGAGTCTAGCAGCTCATTGCCCTTAAGGTCCAGCAGTCTGAGACTTGAGGAGTGTGCGGTCAGGGCAGAGGTCAGATAGGAACAGCTCTTCTCTGTCAGCTTACAGCCATTCAACCTGAAACATAATTACATCTGAATATTCACCAATCCTCTACTCTCTCACATACACAAATACACAAACACACTTGACCACAGCCACACCCTCTACCAAAACACACACAAACACACACACACACACACACTCCCCCACAAACACCACTGTGACCCATCTCTCTCTCTCTCTCTCTCTCTCTCTCTCACACACTTTCTCCCTTACTTTCATGTACAGTCTTCACACACACACACAACTCACACACACAAACTCACTACATGAAATGATACTTACTTTAACTTTTCCAGTTTGCAGTTTTGATGATAAAAAGCAGAACATAAAAGTTCCACTCCTGAGTCCAGCATCTCATTACCACTCAGGTCCAGCAGTCTGAGACTTGAGGAGTGTGAGGTCAGGGCAGAGGCCAGATAAGAACAGCTCTTCTCTTCCAGATTACAGACAATCAGCCTGAAACAGAATTATACAACTCAATATTGATCACAAATTCTCTACTGTAAACACACACACACACACACACAACCTGTTTCACAAACACAAATACATACACACTTCCCCCCACCTCTTACAAACTCGCTTCAAGAAATTATGCTTACTGAAGTTCCTCCAGTTTGCAGTTTTGATGACAAAGTGCAGAACATAGAAGTTCCACTCCTGAGTCCAGCAGGTCATTGCTACTCAGGTCCAGCAGTCTGAGACTTGAGGAGTGTGAGGTCAGAGCAGAGGTCAGATAGGAACAGCTCTTCTCTGTCAGATTACAGCTATTCAGCCTTAAACAGAAAGATGGATCTGAATATTAATCACCAATCATCCTCCTTTATCTCTCTCCATCTGTCACACAAACACACAAACATGTTCACACACACACACACACACACACACACTCTCACACACACACACCCTTACATCTCCCTTATACACAAATCCAGTACATGAAATGATGCTTACTGAAGTTCCTCCAGTTTGCAGTTTTGAAAGCAAAGAGCAGAACATAAAAGTTCCATTCCTGAGTCCAGCAGCTCATTGCCACTCAGGTCCAGCAGTCTAAGACTTGAGGAGTGTGCGGTCAGAGCAGAGGCCAGAGAGGAACAGCTCTTCTCTGTCAGATTACAGTCCCTCAGCCTGAAACAGAACAATAGATCAGAGCACACATTCAGTACACATTTGTCTCGTTCTCTTATAAAATATTTGTCTTTGATGTCGTTTTTGTACAGTGTTCCTAAAGGCACATGTGCAATTTTTTCTCATTTTCTCGTGCATACGGGAGGATCTGTAGTGAGCATGGCAAACTGGGGTGTACCAGAAACATACAACAACAATTGCAAAAAAATCAAACAGGAACTTCACTGGCTAACCCACGTTACTTAACGGCAAGTTGTGAGCAACAGGCAAACTCAAGATACAGTTTCAGTCCTCGGCAGCTTTTTATTCAATGACCAACAAAGCACAAGTCTAAGTATCGACTATATTCGTCAGCTTCCATCTTGCTCTTCAACTGTGTATTCTCCCTTGTTGTATTAGCCTACAATTTAATGGAGCCACACTACTTTTATTACAAGATAGCCTACTGTGTACCATGGAGGACAGGCCTGTTTTCATTTCTTTTCAACTTTCCTGGTTATCTGGCTAAGATATAGCGAGAACTTCAGAGCAGTAAAATAGCACATTGTAATTTCTGTAGGCCTATTTATTACCAAAGCTATAGTTGGAATGGGGGAAATGTGAATAATTGCATTGCAGATTGATTTATGGTGTGCACCCCTAAAATGTTCTGCTTGCGCCCCTACAATGTTCAGTTTGGGGCTAGAGTGCTCGTAGTTTAAAATGTTCTGCTTGCGTCCCTACATTGTTCAGTTTGGGGCTACAGTGCTCGTAGTTTAAAGAGTGAGTCTGGAGCCCTATTTTCCCCTGATGCTGTTTTTATGCTGCTGTCACAACAGCATTCAATTATCAAAGTGCCTTAGAGATCCTCTTTCTCTCTCTCTCTCTCTCTCTCTCTCTCTCTCTCTCTCTCTCTCTCTCACACACTCTCACACACTCACACACACACACACACACACACACACACACATACTCACAAACATAATGTACTGTATAAACACTGTTACTTACTGAGCTGATGTAGATGTTGTGACCACTGGCACCAGCTTCTGAAGAATATCATCTGGACTGAGGAGTTCAGTCTGATCTTTTTCTGGTGTCTTTATGTACTTCTGCAGGTCAAACTCATCTAGCTGCTCTTCTGGCATCTTAAACTCAAATCTCTGAGTTTTCCATTCTCCTGGTAACAGTGTGTCTACATATAGTGTTCCTGAACTCTTGTCAATGACATCCACTACAGCATGGTGATTCAGTTCATTCAGACAGTAGAACAGGTTGATCCTTCTCTCTGAGCTACTCTGATCTCTGATCTTTTGTTTGACATACTGGACTGTTTGCTCTGAGCTATCTGATTGGTTACTGCTCTTTAGGAGTAGGTGCTTTAAGAGATTCTGATTGGACTGCAGTGAGAGGCCCAGAAGGAAGCGGAGAAAAAGGTCCAGGTGTCCGTTTTTACTCTGTAAGGCCAGCTCCACTGCAGTCTTGTGTAGGTCATTAAGTGTTGCAGCTCTGAACAGAGCAGAGAGCTGAGAGGTTTGCGGTTGGTCAGGCATATTTATCTGCCTGTTGTTTAAGCTGAGAAACACATATAAAGCTGCAAGAAACTCCTGGATGCTCAGATGTACAAAACAAAACACCTTCCCCTGGTACAGCCCAGGCTCCTCTCTGAAGATCTGAGTACACACTCCTGAGTACACTGATGCTTCTGTGACGTCAATGCCACACTCTTTCAGGTCGTCCTCATAGAAAATCAGATTGCCCTTCTCCAGCTGTTGGAAGGCCAGTTTCCCCGGATTGAAAATCACATCTTCATCTCTTTCTTTTCTGTCTGTGAACTTGTCCCTTTTCATGTTTGTCTGGATGATCAGGAAGTGTGTGTACCATTGAGTCAGAGTCCTTGGCATTTCTAAACTCTCTGATTCCTCTGATGTTCTCTCTACAACAGTGGCTGAAATCCAGCAGAAGACTGGAATGTGGCACATGATGTAGAGGCTCCTGGATGACTTCAGGTGTGTGATGGTTTTGCTGGCCAGGTTCTCATCACTGATTCTCTTCCTGAAATACTCCTCTTTCTGTGGGTCATTAAATCCCTTTATTTCTGTCACTTGGTCCACACACTTACAAGGGATCCGATTGGCTGCTGCTGGTCGGGTAGTGATCCAGAGGAGAGCAGAGGGAAGCAGATTCCCCCTGATGAGGTTTGTCAGCAGCACATCCACTGAGGCTGGCTTTGTCACATCACAACACTCTGGGTGTGAGTTGAAATCTAGAGGAAGTCGACACTCATCCAGACCATCAAAGATGAACATTGATCGGTTCTTTGAACAAGTGAAGACTCTGTGATCTTTGATTTCTGGAAAAAAGTGCTGAATAAGACCCACTAGACTGAATTTTTTCTCCGTCATGAGGTTCAGCTCCCGGAAAGGAAGAGGAAATATGAAGTGGATGTCCTGATTAGCTGTTCCTTCAACCCAGTCCAGAATGAACTTCTGCACAGAGACTGTTTTTCCAATGCCAGCAAGTCCCTTTGTCAGCACTGTTCTGATGGGTTTGTCTTGTCCAGATAAGGGTTTAAAGATGACACTGCATTTGATTGGTGAGCCTTGTGCTGATTCTCTCCAGGATGCTCTCTCTAACTGTCTGACCTCATGTTCATCATTGACCTCTCCTCCTCCTTCTGTGATGCGGGGCTCTGTGTAAGTCTGAGAGATGTGGGGTGTCCCTGATTTATGGTTCCCTCAAATGGGAACTTCTTCTGCAGGTGGGATTTGTGGATCTGCTGATATCTGCTGATATTTGGTTAACAACAAACAATGTTAGCCAATTCACTAACTCAATGCTATCATATACTGTATAACTTTTTTATTTTTTTAAAACAGCAAAATCAGAAAGGATGGAGGCAGCAAAGGTAGAGAAGTCATTTCAGATGGGCAAGAACAAGGTAAATTTATATGCTTGTCAAACACCAGCATTACAGGAGCTGGATTATCATATTAAATGAAGCACAATACTTACTGATGTTAAAGCACACTCGCTTTTTAAAGTCATAGCCAACGGTAAACTAACACTAAACTAAAGGTAAATGTTACAAAGATGGGTATTGTTAGGTGTGAAAACACTAGGCTATGAACCTTAAATTGCGAATATTAATAACATAACCTTTTGAATGGTACGTTCACTGGAATGGTTCCCCTCTGGGGTTTTTTTTTCACAAATCGCAACCTGTATAAATCATTTGACAACTTGGCACTTTTGGGAATCAAAACATGACAACCTTCTTCATATAAAATATGTATTTGCTGCAAAACTGATATCTAACCAAGTGTTATTGATCTTATAATAAGAGACACAAATCAAGTTGGTATTGTTTTTAGCATAAAGACCTTACCTAACGCTTTCTCATGAAATCATTTGGTTTTAAAGTGCAGTCATTGATTGTGCACACTATGAAACCTGATGTACTCAAATTTACCTTAAATTACCCCTGAAAACATGCCAAAAACACTTATTTATATTAAGGGGCCACTCATTAGTCAAACAGGCCCTAGGTGTGAGTGTGAAACCCCTCAATCTTACATTTAAGGTGTCAAGTCAGGGGTTCCCTTTATTTGTTGGGATTAAGGGGCTAATTAAGGACAATTTAAGTATATCTTAATTTAAATGGTCAATTCAGGGATTCCTTGACTAAGGGGGGAAATTAAGGGGAAATCAAAAAAGGGTAAATTCAGTAGGCTTTTCTCCTTAATTGACCTTAATCTATGCATATTTCTACTTAAAAACTACTTAATTATAGAAGGACTTGAAGGTCAAAGATAAGGCATTTATAAGGGGTGAAATTAAGGGGTTTTGTAGTGGCAGGAAGTCACATTTGTTTGTGTTTATGTTTATATTTAAATTTATCAGCAGACGTTTTTGTCCAAAACAATGCACATGATATTTTACCAAAGGAACAAACAAAACACACCAGAAGTAGCTCACCCCTGCCTTCAGTATTCCCAGAGAAGTAGCTCACCCCTGCCTTTTGTTTCCAGTTTTTGGAGCCTGGGCTGCCTACAGAGACCAGGTTTTGTTTACAGTGTACTCACAGAATGGGCAGCTAATGATCGTGAAGAGATGATAAGGGTGCCAGGTTGGTAGTGTATTTCAGTGTTCGAATTATACCGTGAGCTTCGGGGGGTACAGCTATTTCGACTGGTGACGTCACTCTCCATTTTATATAGGCTTACACATTATTTATTTCACACTTGTGGTTCACAGTCAAATTTCCTTCGAAATATAGGTCATATGACCGTGGCTGGCTGGTCGACAAGTTAAAAGAAACTACTGTAATCATAGCCTACTAGCAAGCACAATATACCTTGCACATTATGGGAAGGGTTGAATTTGGGTAAACACTGTTTCAAGGTGCGCCCCGTGCGTAAAATTGCGCGCCACAGTCAAAAATTATTTTTTTGATATAGCAGTGCAATGCAAACATGGACATGAATATACCAATAGCACGGAAATGGCAAACATACTAATTAAATTTAAGACCCAGAATTGTTTACAGATGGGCCGCAGGAAGTCTCCCGTTTAATAGCCAAGTTCACCTAGCCTAATACAAGGCCTGCCTTTTCATTTGATTCTTTTTTCTTAGCTAAGCCTACCAAACGTCAAGCAAATAAAAAAATGACTTGTTCACGGTTGGAAAAACAAATATCTTCACGTTATTTAGCCTATAGGCATTTCATATAATGTAGCCTAGTGGATTGTGCGCCTGGTTTTCTATCACAAAACGTTTGTGCAGCAATACGCTTTTTAAGAAAGGCTGATCTCTAATAATGGCAACAAAGAAAGACATTTCAGGTCCAATTGATTATTATATATTCACCTAGCGTTTCAAACAAACTGCAGGTAACGTTGCAATTATGGGTATATGGGCACTTAAAAAAGGTTGAGAATCGACATGCGAAATTCCCTGAATATTAGTGCAGATTCCCTCTTGTTAAGACATTAAGAATGAAATTGCACAAAATGATAAATCGCCTCATTAAACCTCTCCCCGTGTCAGTATATCTATGGAACTCCTGCTATGGCGTGTGATTGTAGGCCTGATTTTTAAGCTAGCAGCAGCGATGGTCGTGGCCGCTGAGTGGAAGGGAGACCTCCGGTTAAACCATAGCGATCTTGCTACTCAATGTTTTTCTAAGGTTGGCTATCAATATGTTACAAAGGCAGTAAATATTAGGCAAATGTATGGCCAGTTGGCCACCGATTGTCAATCCATTTTAATTCGTATATCAGGCGTTTGCAGCCTACACTGCATTTGTTTTAATTCATCAGTAGGCTATTATATCATAGCAAAAGAACACAGTCTGAACGTACTAGAGAAATGGTACAGCCCAATGGGGGTGAGAATTTGAAAATCGTATTTCATTAGATTATATCCTGAATTGTTGGTATGTGATGGTAATACATTTAATTACATGCAATATAGGATAACATTACATTTTATTAACATTTTTCGGTACCCCCCAAACTATTATTTTCTTCCCATTTGGGAGGGTCTAAGTCTCATCTAGGGGAGTCGGACCCCCCCAATCCCCCCCGTAATTCGAACCATGGTGTATTTTGCCGCTAGTGCATGGACACTGTGGCTAGAGCAAGTCAGACACACAAAGTGGGCAGAATCAGGACTAGGTTAATTAATAAATGATTTGGTTAAAGCCGACCAATAGCAATGTTGAGCAATACCTTTAAATGGAATGGGCAGAATCAAGACTAGGTAAATTAATAAAAGATTTGGTTAAAGCTGACCAACAACAATGTTGAGCAATACCTTTAAATGGAATGGGCAGAATCAGGACTAGGTTAATTCATAAATTAATTGATTAATGCCGACCAATAGCAATATTGAATAATACATTTAAATGGAATGTGTCACATGATATTACAGTACAATAGCATTTACAATGTCAATATTGTTGCAAATCTGATTCAAATACTTTTTCAAAGAATGATATGAAGCATTTTTTCTGTTCTTTTTCAAGCAATTCAATTCACGAAAACAAGGTTGTAGCTTTTCAGACCCGTTTTAAAAACCGTAGGCTATCGCATCCTACCAGGCTGTTATTTAATTAAAATCTATACGATTTTGAACAAAACATATGTGATATTACATTTTCACTTATGAGTCGCACTGAATAACGTTTAATCTCCAATGGATGGGATAGGCTATAGCCTACTCTGTGATGATGCCAAAAAAAATCACCTTAGGAGTTAATATCTGATAGGCTTACTATCGTAAAATGCATACATATGTGGGGTAAAGATGAGGCTAGGTGTTGGGTAAGTTGGGCCAAAACAAAGATTTCAGGTAACACATCAAATAATTTAATTTCTACAAACAGTAACAAACACCAACATTTAACTGAGAATTTGCCAAATAGATTCAACTGAAAATTTGCCAGGACAGGTTTAGGCATACAACATTTGTCACCTGTTTACCTTTAAATTTGCCAAATAGATTCAACTGAAAATTTGCCAGGACAGGTTTAGGCATACATTTGTCACCTGTTTACCTTTGAATTTTCCCATTTAATTAACTTAAATAAATCTTAATAAGATTAATTTGCTGCCTAGTGTCTTTAGCTCTTAGTAACACTAAAGAATTTTCTCACCACAGGGGTCCCCCAGGGCTCAGTACTGGGCCCCCTTCTCTTTGCTATCTACACCACCTCCTTGGGACAGATTATCCGTTCGCATGGCTTCTCATACCACTGCTATGCAGACGACACACAGCTCTATCTGTCCTTTCCACCTGATGACCCCTTGGTTTCAGCACGGATCGATCTCGGATTGCCTCTCAGACATAGCTACATGGATGAAGGCACACCACCTCCAGCTGAACCTCTCAAAGACTGAACTGCTGGTCCTCCCAGCTAAACCTACCATACACCACGACATCAACATCAAATTTGACTCTCTGTCTGTTTCACCTACCAGGACTGCAAGAAATCTAGGAGTTGTTCTCGACAACCAACTAAACTTCTCAGATCATGTTGCCTCAGTCGCCCGGTCATGCCGTTTCGCACTCTACAATATACGGAAAATCAGGACTTACTTAACTCAAGATGCCACCCAACTTCTGGTTCAGGCAATAGTCATCTCACGACTTGACTACTGCAACGCCCTCCTGACAGGTCTCCCAGCCTGCGCAGTGAAACCACTTCAGATGATCCAGAACGCGGCGGCGCGCCTGGTCTACAACCAACCCAAGAGAGCACATGTTACCCCGCTACTCATCCAGCTACATTGGCTACCTATGGCGGCCCGCATCAAATTCAAGGCTCTAACGCTTGCCTACAAAGTAGTCTCCGGTTCTGCTCCCACCTACTTGAATGCCTTCATACAGACATACGCTACCTCCAGACCGCTGCGCTCCTCAGACGAACGACGTCTAGCTCTACCTCCGGTACGCTCAGGCCAATCCAAACTTTTCTCATCTGTTGTTCCTCGTTGGTGGAACACACTGCCAGTTCCTACAAGGGCAGGGACATCCCTCTCCATTTTCAAAAAACTCCTGAAGACCCAGCTCTTTAGAGAACATCTCCTCTCATAGCAACACTACAACAAGTCTTGCTGATCCTAGCACTCACCAGCCGTCTTAAACGGACACGTAACTGTTAAAAACAGCACTCACTGATGCACTTATTCTTACTGTACTTATTCTTATGTTTTTTTTTAAATTGTCCTAATATTGTTGAGAATCGCTCTAAAACTTAAACTGTTTACCATGTTGTTAGTCGCTTTGGTTAAAAATGCGTCAGCCAAATGTAATGTAATGTAATGTAATGTAATGTAAAAGAAAAGTAACATTTATGATTTTGCTAAAGCTAAAAGTAAAATGTATGATTTTGTTTTGCCCTCACATCATATTTGTCAGGATCTGGACTGGATTGAGTGACTGTGCCACCCTGGTATTGTCCTGTGTTTGCTTTTGCTTGTTCCCCATGTGCTCTGTTTACGTGTCTTCTGTCATGTGACTGTCTCCACCCCTTTTCCCTAATATGGTCTGCACTTCCTGTATTTTTTACCACATTTGCCATGTGCTGTACCTTTCCACGGATTTTAAAGAATGATTCCCTCTTCTTTAAAATGCTGTCACATCATGAAATTTGTTTACAGTTTCCTAGAAACAAGGAGTAACTCATTTTACCCCTATGCTCAACTTACCCCATTCACCCCTACTGCGCAGTAAAAGACAGACACACACACACACACACACACACACACACACACACATACAGTAGACAAACACACATGACATTATGTAACATGAAGAACAGAGTCATTATCTTACTTTCCAGTAGAAGAGTCTCCACTTTTAAAGGTCATTGTTCGAGCCATGGACCAATCAATCTTCTTGGGCACACATGTAATTGTAGGGGAGGGTGATCTACTGTTAGAACTTGTGTCCCTCGTCCTAGAAAAGAAGAGAACTTTCATCAGGAGAACATTTTTGTCTGATTTCTGCTAATCACATGTACTATACACACACACGCAAGCACACAGAGAGCACACATGCACACACACACACACACAAAAACACTACATTATATAACATGAAGACCAGAGTCATAATCTTACTGTTCAGTGGAAGAGTCTCCTCCTCTAAAGGCGATTGGTCGACCCATGGACTTGTCACTCTTCATGGACACAGAGGTGGTTGTATAGGAGAGTGACCTCCTGTTAGAGTTTTGGGCCCCCATCCTAGAGAAGAAGAGGAGAACTTCCATCAGGAGAAGATTCCTCTCTCTACTCATGTCTGATAATCACTCAGATGGCTCTTTTCCATTACAGACCGGGGCTGGCCCAAGGCTTTTCCCCAGTCTTAAAGCGTAACTCTGACAGAACGGTATAATTGTTTTTAACTGGTGCCCTTTAATGTTGTATGTCTGTATTAGCTTAAGTTTAGTGTAATGTCTTGATTGTGTTTGTATAGTGTATGTACAGAGATTTGTGGTGTAGTATGTAACCTTTGTCCTGTCTTTTATGTATATATATTTTTTTGTAACTTTTTGCCGCCAGTCTTGGCCAGGACTCCCTGGGAGAAGAGTTACTGTAACTCAATGGGACTTTTCCTGGTTAATTAAAGGTTAAATAAAAATAAATAAAAATAAAGTAACTCTCGCCAAAATGCATCCAAAGGTGTTTTTGTGAATGTACCCAAGTGTACCTGGTCATGGCCTGGTCAGCCTGGTCAGTTCAAGAGCCTTTCCACCATTTTTTTGCAAAAAAACATGACAAAACATGTCATTCCCCCTCAGCTTCCTCTCCCTCATGATGACTCAATAACATAATTTACATGAATACTCCATAGCACATAGTTGAGATTATCAACAAGAATACTCCATAGCACATACTTGAGATTATCAACATGACCATCACAGTGGCATGAGTCTGGTTCAGGTTTGCAGAAATTGCAGACAAAATACACTCACAACATATCTACACAACACAATCCAACAGACAAAACACTATATGTCAATCAACAACATAAACTACTATATGAGTTTTATCAGAGAACTGTATATTTCAAATGAAATGAAGGCATCTGACAAATGACACTAAACCTATTCCTACAATAACAAAGCTTTACTAAACAGGATAGTTCTTAGTAGAACTGATAAAACCACACCAGCATGTTTTGGCCACACACAGACCTCATCAGGGCCTGTAAGCAATGTCTCTACCAAAGAGCACCTTCTTACTGCTTTGGGCTTCACTCGTCTAAAAGAACGCTGAAGCTCTCCTATGTTACTTATGTGCACCTAAAAGAAGCCTCTTGTAGAGCTTTTCCCCCAAGAGCCTTTTGGCTGGCTTTTACAATACAATTCAGATTATTAACAAGACTGATTACAGCCCCGTTCACACCATTAAGATAGACAATCACAATACAATTCAGATTAATAACAAGACTGATTACAGCCCCGTTCACACCATTAAGATAGACAATCACAATACAATTCAGATTATTAACAAGACTGATTACAGCCCCGTTCACACCATTAAGATAGACAATCACAATACAATTCAGATTATTAACAAGACTGATTACAGCCCCGTTCACACCATTAAGATAGACAATCACAATACAATTCAGATTATTAACAAGACTGATTACAGCCCCGTTCACACCATTAAGATAGACAATCACAATACAATTCAGATTTTAACAAGACTGATTACAGCCCCGTTCACACCATTAAGATAGACAATCGCAATACAATTCAGATATACAGCCCCGTTCACACCATTCACAACATTAAGACAGAAAAAGCAGATGACACAGAGAAACAGAAATGACCCACGATATGAAAAAACCTCTCAATGATTAAGCTCTATGATTTAAGCTCTATGATTAAGCTCTATGATTTAAGCTCTATGATTAAGCTCTAGGATTTAAGCTCTATGATTAAGCTCTATGATTAATAGCTGAAACTCACATTATTGCAAGTACACCACCTTCTATGTAAAACATAAATAGACAGAAACTCACACTGCTTTAGGAGTGTTTTCATTCATTTGTTTTTCTGTTTGTCCATTTCCGTGAACCTCAAATGCTCTCTGTGGGCTACTGGTTAGACAGCTTCAGTCCCAGGCTATTAAATCCATATTCAGATAGCCAAGTTCTGTTGTTGATTTCATGTGCAGTTAATGTTGCATAACAGATACACACGGACAGAGACAGAAATGGCAGGTGGTGCAGAGTCTTCAGCTTCAGTCCTGGTTCTCCAGAATGTCTACATTCTCAGATTAGACCTGCAGTAGAACTATAAATAGAACACTGCAGTAGAACTAGAATAGCTGTGTGTGTAGTAGTGGCTGTAGTTTATAAAGATATCAGATTAGACCTGCAGTAGAACTAGAATAGCTGTGTGTGTGTGGCTGTAGTTTATAAAGATATCAGATTAGACCTGCAGTAGAAGTGGAATAGCTGTGTGTGTAGTAGTGGCTGTAGTTTATAAAGATATCAGATTACACCTGCAGTAGAACTGGAAGTAGAACACTGCAGTAGAACTACAATAGCTGTGTGGGTGTGGCTGTAATTCAGGCGTATCGATGTGAGCGATCAGGGCCTCAAGTTCAAGTTTAAGTCAAACTAGTTCTCTTCTTGGGACCTGTTTCAGACTTGCATATTTATCAAGCCACAAGTAGACCTACACTGCAAAAACTGTATAAAGAGAAATACCTAGCCCTTACAATATTTTTTACTAAATTTAAGAGGAGTTTGACTTATTTTAACTGACGTCTCATCCTGATATTATGCACATATGTATGCCAGTGTGTTAAGTAAATTTGTCCTAAAATCAAGCAAATATGGTTGTCAGTGCGTTGAACAAATTAGTCTTGATAAGTCGTCTTAAATGCATTGAAAATGATCTTTTGAGAGTATGCTTGATGAGTCTCATACTAAAAACGATACCAAATACATTTTTTGATTTTAATATAAGATTAATAACACTTTGTTAGATTTAATTTTTTGCTGTGTATGAAGTTCACCTACAAAAAAGCTACCGTCTTTGCCCATTTTAAGACACCCAGTATTGTATCTTGTGATTTTTCCTATTGTAAAATAACATGGGGATTTTCCATCTGTTAAACTCACGTGGGGACGAAGAAATCAGAAATGCAGACATTTTGCTCTACACACTCTTGTCCTCTGCCTTCAAACGGATACTGTGATCTTAACTTGCGCTAACTCATTTTTGTAGGCAGAGGTCTATGACCAGTGTCGGAGCTGTCCATGTGACAGAAAAGGTCCTCTTGGCAGGGATTGCAAGACCATGTTGATCGGCTCTCTACCAAACTCTCTCTCTCACACACACACACACACACACACACATTTTATATACTTTATTCGATTCCACTTTACAAGTCAAGTTACATTAGGAATCAAATCTGAATAATCCAGTAGATTGCACAAATACACACACACACACACACACACACACACACACACACACACACACAAACTGCTGTAACTGCTGCTAGTCTCCTCACAGGACATATTCTACTATTAACCACTAGATGGCATCATCACACTGTACTGTGGGCTCAGACGCACTTGTTTAAACAAGTGAGATGGGACCAGTTGCTGATGTGATCACATGTGGCCTAACATCCAATCAAATGTAGAGATGATATGCTATGGTGAGACTCTAACATAGGAAGAGGAAGCCAGCAAAGTATGTATGTTACTTTAGCATGCAAACTCACAAACACAGCACACAAACACAGCACACAAACACAAACACAGCACACAAACACAAACACAGCACACAAACACAAACACAAACACAGCACACAAACACAAACACAGCACACAAACACAAACACAGCACACAAACACAAACACAGCACACAAACACAAACACAGCACACAAACACAAACACAGCACACAAACACAGCACACAAACACAAACACAGCACACAAACACAAACACAGCACACAGCACACAAACACAAACACAGCACACAAACACAGCACACAAACACAGCACACAAACACAAACACAGCACACAAACACAAACACAAACACAGCACACAAACACAGCACACAAACACAGCACACAAACACAAACACAGCACACAAACATAAACACAGCACACAAACACAAACACAGCACACAAACACAAACACAAACACAAACACAGCACACAAACACAAACACAGCACACAGCACACAAACACAAACACAGCACACAAACACAAACACAGCACACAAACACAAACACAGCACACAAACACAAACACAGCACACAAACACAAATATAGATACACAAACAACACATACACAGTCACAATCTACGATACCCAAAATATGTCCACTCATATTACAAAAACACAACAATTTACAAGAAAATTAATTTGAATGTGTTCACTTAATTAAATCATATGCTCACTTACTCACACACTGATACTACTAAAGAAAGAAATCAACTCAAAACTCTATTATTTGGCTCCTACACCACTACTTACTCTCCTGCCATCCCCCCCCCCCCCAGACACACACACACACACACACACACACACACACACACACAGCCTATAAGATGTTAATAGTATCAGTGTGTGAGTGAGCATCAAATTACGCCATCTGCAGGATAAAGGAGAGAAGAGGATCATCATTCAGTGTCCATGACAACCATCTCCCAGTGAGCCAGACTACATGAGAGACAGAGGGCTCTATTCTGACTGCATCTGTAAGAAACACATTTGACACACTGCAGCAGAAACAGGAAGTTAAACACAACTGGTCCAATTACAAGCACTTAGAGAGTGGCGTCTGACTCGACCAATAGGGATGGCTGCACAATCCCTTCATGGTGTGTGTGACCTGACTTGTGTAAAACAGTCCCTCACTGGGCTTGAACCTGTGACCTTGGGCATGGGAGCCTGAGTCACACTAAGATCAATAGGATTAGGACTACACGACTGCCTATTGGGTGTCTGTTTACACTGAAACATTTGCCATTTCAGAAACAAGAAACAAAATAACAAACAGAAAGATAAACAAATATAAAAGGAAGAAACAGAATTATAAACAAAAAGATTTTTACATTTAAAAAAATGTTAAAGAAAGACACGAGAGTCTAGAGGAAAAGGGGGGAGAGGTGGGTGCTGAAGCAGAAGTAAACAACCAAACACACACATATAGTATGAGGAGTAAGTAAGATGAGGACACAACCAAAGACACACACATGAGGAGTAAAAGATGAAGAAGAACTTTAACACATTTCTGTCAAGCCATTTTAAACAACTAGGCAATCATTTTTAGAGAGTGATATAACAAGAAAGTAGAATAGAAAGGAAGAGAGAAAGAAGGAAAAATACAAAAATAAAAATATGAAGATATGATAGTCAGAAGAAGACACCTCAAACTGTTTCTGATGTGAAGAAACTCTTCTAAAGAGGCTTTAGAAACTCAAACTACTTTGCTGGAAAGGCCTATTCCAGACCCTGAACACGACAACCAACACAATTGGCTTGCACAGAAAACTGAGGAAATTAATACATTTGAGAATGACGTGAAGCAATGGTTGGATGCTGCTGCTGCAAAACAGCACAATGGGAATCTGGATGTGCTGTCTATAAACCCTTTCAAGAGAGTTCCATTATCAGCATCATAGTTGGCCCCACAAGGCTTCCGTTTTAACATTCCATATGTAAGGGATAATGTATAGAACGCCGGTCATTACTGGGAAAATAAGTCCCGACAGGGCGAACCGGACCCCGACGCGCAGCGGAGGGGTCTTGTTCCGCCCTGAAGGGACTTATTTTCACAGTAATGACCGGTGTTCTATACATTATCCCGCTTATTATACGGCTACTTGCCAAAACGAAATAATAAACTCCCCACGATATGACTTTAGCCTACATAGCCTATCCTATTTGTTACCGTTCATCGTGGCATTTGCTGAGAAACAAATAGTTCGCAACAACACATGCTGCTGAACTTGAATCAAACATTCTTTAGAACACAGCTGATCAACCGTCTGCTTTCACGTTTGAATGAAGTTCCAGTCCTTGCGTAGTAATATGAAAGACGTATCAGAAGCACAAAACACGTTGCCATTGACAGCGGTAATTATATGTTTGCAGCGGTAACTACATGAATATATCTTACCGCTAGAACTTTGGTAAATCCCATTCAAGTCAATGGAGCGTTCTACTAGCATTGTGAAGAGCCGTATAATAAGTTATCTTAATGCAGAGGAAGTAGATTGTTGAAAGGGTCTATAACAAATTCTGACATAAGGCCTGAAGATAGTATATCCAATGTTTCAACTAAAGTGTGAAAACACAAAGGTCACTCTTCTGTTCATTCAAAGGCTTCCAAAGTTATTATGACCGCCGCGCAGCGAAGTGGCGGTCATATAGGTTTAGGCAGATGTTTTTTTTTTTTTTCTTTTTCGCATGCCAAAATTTCCGTCAAGGATTCCCGGGAGACTGAAAGACCGGGGTACACGAAACTTGGTGGGCATGTAACCCCACATGGATAGCATGGAACCATCGTTTTTCGTTTTGATCTGTAGCCCCCCCGCTGGACTGGACCCCCCGAAAGGAGGGTAGGGCAGACACAGTTTTCTGTGAATATCTCGAGAACCGTAGGGCCTAGGAGGTCCACCTTTTTTATGTATGTTGGTCTTAAGGGGGCATGTCAACCCATCCCATTACCACTTATTTCATATATAGCACCACCTAGTTAAAAATTAAAAAGCAAAAAAATTGGGTGTTTTCATCACAATATCTCTGGCTGACAAGGTCAAAACTGCACGAAATTAAAAGTGTAGGATCATTATGACACCCTCCGAATGCATGCCAAGTTTTGTGTACTTTCGTTCATGGGGGGCCTTACAATAAAATAATTTATGTGTACATTTAGTGACGTACACCAACAAGGATTCCCGGGACACTGAAAGACCCCACATGGATAGCATGGAACCGTCATTTTTCGTTTTGATCTGTAGCCCCCCCCGCTGGACTGGACCCCCCGAAAGGAGGGTAGGGCAGAGACAGTTCTCTGTGAATATATTGAGAACTGTAGGGCCTAGGATGACCATTTTTTTCCGTATGTTTGCCTCCGGGGGTCATGTTAACCCATTTCATGTGCACACATGTGCACAAACAGATACACACACACACACATACATTCACAGTAATCATACGTATGACCAGTGTTGGGAATAATGCGTTACAAAAGTAATGTAATTACTGTAATATATTGCAGTTTGCGGTAACGCGGTAATGTAAGGCATTACGAAAAAAAATTGGGTAATATTTACTCGGTACAAACTTCAGTAACGCGCGTTACAATGCAGTTTAACCCAAAATTAAGCGCTTGTTTTGTTTTGATACATATTCGCAAACACCATGCGAGAACAACAGAGGAGAAAAAATCCGCGCAAAATAGTAGAACGTTATCTCCTGATACTGGTTGAATATGACTGTGGCTGCAGCAGACTCGCAGGCGGACTCTATTTGCGGAATGGACATAAGCCTACGCTCATTATTTTCAGCTTGTCAGAGACAAGGCTATGAAGAACATAATAGTTAGTGCATTTTGTGTGCGAAACCGAAAGATCTCTCAGCTCGCGAAATAGCACAAGTAAATTAATGAAACATCTAAAGTAGTGCCACGGTAATCTTTTTGATTCTTGATAAAACACAAACTATGCTGTTGTGCATGTCAGCTTTGTGTTGTGAACTTGAATTGAAGAGAATAAAGGGATAGAAATGCAGAAAAAGATTGTGTAGCCTGGCAGTGCCACCGCTCCCACCACGCGCATCACGCACTTTGCGTTGGGCACCAAAGGACAGAGGGGGCACCCAAATGTAACCAATGAATAGTAGCTTTACTGCAAACTGCGTTTCACTCTTCATCAATAACGTGTACAATGTCAAAATGCACTAACACGATGTTACATGCAAGTTTGATACCTTTTGGGTTCTCTCAATCACCACGTAGTACTAGAATTGGTGGGTCTTCAATCATTCAATTTCCAAGCATTTAGGCTACACGAAGCACATGATATGCTGAGTCGACTGAAACGCATTCCATTCAGATAGCTAGGTGGATACCAGGCTCATAATTCACTTGTATTCTCAAAACGAAATGTGAAGCAACATGTCATTGCATACTTCCATTTCCAAAGCAACGAAGCTTGCTTAAAACAACTTAACATTGTGCATATTATTGTTAATATTGTGCTATCAATGTAACTCAAACAAATAAGGCTTGTAAACAAGAGCTGGCAAAAGGGCATTATGACAACGTAAAGATCAATGCTCTTAAAGTGACAGTGCACCATTTATAAGTAAAACAGCATTTCTTCAGATATTAATGTTTAAAAATACACATTAATGGTCTCTAAATAATAGGCCTTTTATTTTACTTTAGGTGTTTGAGTTATCATTTAAATGTCACTCACTCAAAGCCACTCACTTAGGGCACCGAAATGGCCAGCAGGTCACCATCTTGACATGTCTTTATTAAAGGAACCGTATGTAAAAATTTTATTTCAATTAATCATACATTACCATGATATGTCACTAGACATTAAGAAATCATGTTCATTTCAAATACTTATATCACTGACAACAGTAGTCTGGCCAGGATATTGTCATTTAAAAAGTGAAGTTGCAGCCCTCAACTGATGTTGATGTTGTCATGTTGTGTTTTGGCCTAATGCGCCACCCTCCACCTATCTACTAATCACAAAGTCAGTAGTGTTTCGTCATCCGGTTGCCAACTCTGCCAGTCAGAGAGGAGGGGAGGGGAAGGGGATACACCGCTCTACAGTAATTTGAAAGTGATTGTAGTACCTGTTTTAGCCACAATCTTACATACGGTTCCTTTAAACCTTGATTTACAATATAGTAGGCTCTCTTGATTTTAATGAGTAGGCCTAGGCCTTAAAGTTACAGTATTTCTAACACAATTTACCAGACTTTGACCTTTTGTCGTTTTTTAACAAAATTCTGACTATGATTGTTCCTTGTATTGCATTATGAGCACTGCGCCTATTGCATTCTACTGTTGCCTTAAGCCTAGCTCATGCTATACCACATCTCCCTCCATTGGAAGAGCAAGCTGCATTTAGCGTAATAAACTGCATTTAGAATGGCAAATCCATATTTCTAGATATTTTGGTGAAAGTAACTTAAAAGTAATGCAATAGTAGTGTAATGCCTTACAATTCAGAGACAGTAATATTATAATGTAACAAATTACTTTGAAATGACAGTAATAAGTAATGCATAGTACATTACGATTTTGAAGTAACTTGCCCAACACTGCGTATGACACATACTCACACAGTAGACATATGTACGCTTGCATGCACAGGCACATGCGCAGGCACACACACAAGCACGCACACACACACACACACACACACACATATCATAAACATAACACAAACAATCAAGAATTTCTCAGAATTATGAACAGGCAAGATGGAGGTGGGGTTGTATAAAATGAATTTTACATGTGACATCTATGAACTAATCATGTTTTGGTACTTATTGTCTAGCAGATACCAGTGAGAATTGAGTGTGGATAATGCAATTTAGTGAGACAGTTAGAATCATATAGGCCTTTCAGCGTGATTTCTTTTTGTGGAAAAAATCACAAACATCAAGTTATTTGTCTTGCGACTGTCTCTTTCTTCTTGCGACTGTACTGTTCTTCCTAGGCTTCTTATTAGAGTGCATGAAAATGCACTCTACTGTTATCCGAATTATTCTTATTATTAGAGTGCATGAAAATACACTCTATTGTTATCCGATTTATTATAGTGCATGAAAATGCACTGTACTGTTCTTCCTAGGCATTTTATTACAGTGCATGAAAATGCACTGTACTGTTCTTCCTAGGCTTCTTCTTCTTATTAGTACAGCGGCTAAGCACCAGAATCGTTCAGTTTTCGCAGAAAGCATGAAACTTGGCACAGTTATACTACTACCCCTAGTGATCAAAAATTGAAATGGACCCCAACACATAGTTGTTTAGCAATTTGCGCTGTGTTAATTTAATTATTGTTCCAATGCAGCTCAGCTGGATGGCGGGAACAATTCGTTTCGATGATTGGTGTGCTTTTAGAGGGGGAGCATTATATATGCTGCAGGTATTCAACAAAGGGAACGACGGGGGAGACGGGAGACGACGTGGGCTGAGCTACGGTGAAGACGAGACTGGAGACCGGAGGAAAAGACGATTAACGAGACGGGCATCCAAGGAAGGAAATCGGGAACTCTGGAAGATGGAGAATCAAGAGGGCAGCTACAGCTAAGTACCCATGGAAACGTGCTGTTAGTGTATCGTTGCTATCGGCTAGCCTTCGGTGCTTCCCGGGTGATCATAGGCTACTGGGATTGTTTGTATTTGTGCATCGTTCCCCTGTATACTCATGTTGCTGTGCCCACTAAGAAATGTACATGCAAGTTTGAGATTTCACGAATTGCAGTGCTGAGTTTGAGTTTCACGGATTGCAGTGTTGTGTATTTTGCACTGAATATAGCCTCCAGTAGCCTGTCCCTGAAGCTGGCTCCGCTGAGCACTCTGACGAGACACTGGCCTTCGAGTTCGGCAGATGGGATTGAGAAGCGACGGCAGTGACGCTAAGTGGTCTTTTCATCGAGTAGTAGTATCAGTGTACCATTCAGCTGTGTTGGCAAACCTGTTTGCATGTTAGTTGGGCTGCATCTGTTTTTGAACACTATTGTTCTGACCTTGCTGTGACGTGCTGTATCTTGAAGTGTTTGTCAGAGCAACCTCTGTTAATCTCACGAGTGTGACTGGCTGTGGTATTTTTATTGAACTTGTTGCAGCCCCAGGCCCGCCAGCCGCTGTCCACGCTTGGGCCGAGCCCCTGGGCGTTAAGCCCTGTGCCCCGGCCACTGATCACTAGTCTGCCCGTCCCCACCAGACGAGCTGTATCCGCCGCTGCCCCAACGCTGCCCGGCCACTGACGAGACCCCTGCTAGACGAGCCGTGCCCGCTGCTGCCCCAACGCTGTCCAGCCACTGACGAGACCCCTGCTAGACGCGCCGTGCCCGCTGCTGCCCCAGTGCTGTCCAGCCACTGACGAGACCCCTGCTAGACGAGCCGTGCCCGCCGTTGCTCCAACGCTGTCCAGCCACTGACGAAGCCCCTACCAGACGAGCCAGATCCGCCGCTGTCCCAACGCTGTCCAGCCACTGACGAAGCCCCCACCAGACGAGTTAGATCTACCGCTGCCCCAACGCCATCCAGCCGCTGACGAGGTCCCCACTAGACGAAGTCGTACCCGCCGTTGCTCCAACGCTACCCAGCCACTGACGAGGCCTCCACCAGGCGGTTTGTGCCTACCGCTGTCCCGATGCGGTCCAGCCGCTAACGAGACCCCTGCTAGACGAGGCGTGCCACCGCTGTCCCAGTGCCCTCCAGCTTCTATCCCCCCGGCCTCAACACTCTTCTGAGCCACGACGACCGAAACCCCCCCTTCCCTTTTGTCTAAATTTCCCCCCCAATAAAGATTTGTTGATTTTAACTTTATCTTTGACCCGGTGTGGGTGTGTTGTGTTCCCTGGTGCAGAACTGTCATAGTGGGCCTTGAGCGCCCTCCCTTGGTCACATATGCCTGTATGAGGGCATTCGAGTAGGTGGGAGCAGTAGGTTTAGCTGGGAGGACCAGCAGTTTGTTTTTTGAGAGGTTTAGCTGGAGGTGGTGTGCCTTCATCCATGAAGATATGTCTGAGAGGCAATCCGAGGTCCGTGCCGAGACCAAGGGGTCATCAGGTGGAACAAATAAAGCTATGTGTCATCTGCATAACAGTGGTATGAGAAGCTGTGCGAATAAATAATCTGTCCCAAAGAAGTGGTGTGGATAGCAAAGAGAAGGGGGCCCAGTAGTGAGCCCTGGGAGACCCCTGTGGTGGGATGGTGAGGTGCGGACAGCTCTCCAAGCCATGATACGTTAAACGAGCATCCTGTGAGGTAGCCTGGTGTTACCATCCTACGTACTTCCGGCCAAAATTTGATTTCAGCCTCGCACGTAGTCTGGCCCAACCGACAGTATGCGGTTCGCGTACGACCGCGCCAATCAGCGAACAGTTGAGTGATGACGCGGAACTTGCCTGCCGAGTTGCTTGTAGTCCAGCGAAGCTTGTAGTTCAACAGTATAACAACAATGGCGAGACGCTAGAAGCTATCCGCGAAGTTGTCTCAACTCTCGAGGGCATCATGCAATTAAAGCAGGAACAAGAGGCTTGTCTTGTCAATTTTATAAATAGCAAGGACGTCTTATAACTCTCCTTCCAACTGGCTTTGGGAAAAGTTTGATTTATCAGATGGTGATAGCTAAACCTAAACGCACAAGTGTAGGCTACTACATGCATCACTACTTATCATGTTTTCAAATAAACGTTTGCTGCTCGTTATTCTCCCCCCTACTCTCAAATTACCTTAACAAAATCAATGCGGCATAGGCCTACTTAAGGAATGGAATGTTAGCTACTAGCTAGCCTACCGAGCGGGGCTCAAGGCGAGGCGGTGTGTCTTGACGTGAGCTAGCCGGTTACTGAACGGAGTTCAAGACAAGGCTGCTGTGATTGTGCTTGACTGGGACTAGCGGTTACCGAACTGGGCTCAAGGTAAACCGCTCCGTGTTTGTGTTTGACAGAGGCTAGCCTGTGGCCGAGCTGGGCTCCAGGCGAGGCTACCGTGCTTGTGGACAGTAACGTTAGCCAGTCACCGAGCGTGGCTCAAGGTAGGCTGCGTTGTTTTATGCCGAGGCAAGCTCCAGGTTAAATAACACGTAGGTCGTCAGTACAATCCAACTTATCCGAGAGTGTAGTCTGAACAGCCTGTGGAGAACGAAGTAAGCTCCGACGAAGTCACCGGGCTACGTAGAACAAGAATCGTCTGATAAGCGGCGAGAAGAGGGAAAACTGGCGTGTGACAAGAGCTGATATAATCTCGGCGACGTGACGCTTTTGGTATATAACTCTCGGTCTGTGGCTGGCACAAGTTAGAGATATATCCACTACGAAGAGACTGCCCTAGCGGTCAGGTAGCCTGCATACTAGCCAGCGGTCTGTTTACTACTGAGAGCAGAAGAGCCTGAAGCGGAAGTGGTAAGCGTAAAAGCCTGAACTCCGGCGCACAGCATACGTCATTACCAAACGTTGCTGATTGGTTAAGGGAACTCCAATGATTTTAAACCTCAAAATAAGCATCCGCCCATTACGGAGACAGATTATTATTACTTTGTTCCAGACTGTATGACGAAGAGAATTCGTAGTCACAGGCGGTAAGGACCAGGCTACCTGTGAGGTAGGATTCAAACTGATATGGACTGGGTAATATGTTAGGAACAAAAGGATGGACTTCGTTATTTGGAAATGAAAATGATCAATCCACAGAGGACTGAATTAAAAGACCCCCCGAAAATCTAAGTGGAAAAAATGACTTGCTGACTTGCTTGAATTTCAGCGCAGCAACTCATGATGGTACTCAGTAGTTCGTATGGCCCCGACATGCTTGATGGCATCGGGGCATGCGCTTAATGAAACAGCGGATGGTGTCCTGGGGTATCTGATCCCAGATGTGGACATGGCCATCACTGAGCTCCTTGACAGTCGGTGTTGCAACCTGGCGGTGTTAGATGGACCAAAATATAATGTCCCAGAGGTGTTCAATCAGATTTAAGTCAGGGGAGTGTGGGGGGACAGTCAATGGTATCAATGCCTTCATCCTCCAGGAACTGCCTCCACATTCTCGCTACATGTGTCCAGCCATTGTTGTGCACCAGGAGGAACCCAGAAGTTTTCATCCTGATGCCTAAGAGCAGTGAGGGTGCAGTTGTCTTGCCTGTAGAGGTGTATGCGTCCTTCCAAGGATATCCCTCCTCACACCATCACTGGCCAACCACCAAACCAGTCATGCTGAATGATGTTGCAGGCACAGGGCGTCAGTGGCGAACCTGCCAATTTTGTATTCTATGGCAAATGCCAATTGAGCTGCACGGTGCTGGGCAGTGAGCATAGGTCCTTCCAGAGGCCATCGGGCCCTCAGGCCACCTTCATGAAGTCTGACAGTGTGGTCAGAGACATTCACACCAGCGGCCTGGAGGAGGTCATTTTGTAGGGCTCTGGCAGGGCTCCCACTGTTTGTTGTTGCACAAAGGAGCAGATACTGGTCCTGCTGCTGGGTTAAGGAGTTGGACTACCTGTGCAACGTTTGTAGGTTCCAGGTACTGGCTTATGCTACCAGTAGTGACACTGACCCTAGCCAAATGTGAAACTACTGAAAAATCAGTCACAGAGGATAAAGATGGAAAAAGTATCATTTGCCACCATTCCTGTTTTTACAGACCTATCTCCCTTCTTCCTTTCTTGTCATAGTTTTTGGAGAAAGTGGTCTTCAAGCAAGTCTTGGACTTAACTATATCAGAACAACCTCAACTTTACCTGTATTGAGCTTTTGGTGTTTCCACCACAAAGCACACCCAAGGACTGGGCGCTGAACGCACTAGCCAGTGTCCTAAAAGTGCTGGTTCACTGACTAGCATGAGCCCTAAGGAGGGAGCTAAACTCATAAGGTATTACATATTTAAATTAGCTTCATTGACAAGTATAATCATTTTATGGGATGCAAAATGTTAAACTACAATAAAACAAAATGGACCTTTTCAAACAATCACTATAATCCTTAAATTAGCATATGCTAATTGGCCCCACCCACCTCAATTGAATTAGGCTAACAGTAGGATGTGTTGGACTGGGTTATATACTCATTTATCTAACTATGACTGGGTGTATGTACTAATTTATCTAACTCTAGGATAGAAGACAAAATAGCTAATTTCCCAAAAGGAAGCATGTTTCTTAAAGAGACACTAGCATCCATGGGTTTTAGCCTCCTTGCTAGCATGCCAGCCTCTAGGGGGCAAATTAGAAGGATTATATATTTCATAATGCTGAAAGATGGCTATAGATGTCATATTATGTGTTAAAAGCTATGTGTTGGGGTCCATTTCAATTTTTGATCACTAGGGGTAGTACTATAACTGTACCAAGTTTCGTGCTTTCTGCAAAAACTGAACGATTCAGGTAAAAATCTGGCCTTAGCCGCTGTACTATATTATTATTAGAGTGCATGAAAATGCACTCTATTGTTATCCGAAGTATTAGAGTGCATGAAAATGCACTGTACTGTTCTTCCTAGGCTTCTTCTTATTACAGTGCATGAAAATGCACTGTACTGTTCTTCCTAGGCTTCTTCTTATTATTATTATAGTGCATGAAAATGCACTATACTGTTATTCCAAGGCTTCTTCTTATTAGAGTGCATGAAAAATTTAACCTATTAAACCTATTTAACCGTTCAGTCATTCCAACTATATTAAACCTTATCTACCTAGTTCAGTCATTCCAACTATATTAAACCTCATCTACCTAGCAAATAATTTAACCTTTTAAACCATCCACCTATTTAACTGTTCAGTCATTCCAACTATATTAAACCTCGTCTACCTAGTTCAGTCATTCCAACTATATTAAAACTCATCTACCTAGCAAATAATTTAACCATTTAAACTATCCACCTATTTAACTGTTCAGTCATTCCAACTATATTAAACCTCATCTATCTAGCAAATAATTTAACCTTTTAAAACCTCATCTACCTAGCAAATAATTTAACCTTTTAAACTATCCACCTATTTAACTGTTCAGTCATCCCAACTATATTAAACCTCATCTACCTAGTTCAGTCATTCCAACTATATTAAACCTCATCATGTTGGTTGCCAATTAGCACATCATCTGTTTTAACAATATATTTCACAGCATATGTTTTGCATTTTCATGCACTCGTAATTCCCTGGAATTGCTTTTTCTAGTTAGAGTGCATGAAAATGCACTCTACTGTTCTTCCTAGGCTTCTTCTTCTTCTTCTTCTTCTTCTTCTTATTATTCTTCTTCTTCTAACGCAGTTAATGCAGCTTCAACCGTTTAACGTAGAAACTTCATTCAAACTGCGTTGCGTAGGTCTTACTTATGACATGTGGGCTTTGTATTTTTCATCTTTGTAACTTTTATACTTTTTAAACTATTAATTAAAAACTACTCAAAATTTCCCCATAGACTTAACATGGGCTGATGACATCACAATGGACTAATTAACTTGATTTGCACCTGGTATCATCTTCCAGCTGCTCATCTAGGCCCCATCAAAGAATCAGTTCAACTGATTGCACCTGTATCAACTGCTTTCTACTGAACTAGACCAACTCTCTCTGTCTCTCCATTCTACAAGGATATAAGACACATTTCATCCAACTTTCTATCCATTCATCCTCTTCAAACCATTCACTCATCCACCCATTAAACTATCCATCAACATCCATTAAACAATCTGCCTATCAACATCCATTCAACTTTCTGTCTATCAACATCCATTACACTATCTACATTTAACTTTTAAACTATATACTCTGTCTGAGGCTTTAAGCATACAATAAATATGGCTCTATTAAGACTGCCGTTAAGCAATTAGAATCCTAGGCCAGGTGGCCAGGCCACCAGCATCAACTGCCAGTCTCAGGCTTTAAGCATACAAACTGGCCCTATTAAGACTACACATCCTGTTCAACTGCTTCCTCTGCCAAAAACTGTTTCAAAACAAAAGTCCTCACTACAATATTTCACTGTTAAACAATTTAACCCTTTAAACTACTGAACTTTTTAACTGTTCAGCCATTGTAACTGTTACTTGTCATCAACTATGACTCCTACCCACTGTAGCTAGTTAGCATGGTTAGCATGCTAGCATGTTAGCATACTAGCATGTTAGCATGCTAGTTAGCATTTTTAGCAAAACTGCTAAAAATGATTAGCTAAGTTAGCTAAGTCACATGGTTAGCATAGTTAGCATGCTAGCATGCTAGTTAGCATTTTTAGCAAAACTGCTAAAAATTATTAGCTAAGTTAGCTAAGTCTCATGGTTAGCATAGTTAGCATGCTAGCATGTTAGCATGCTAGTTAGCATTTTTAGCAAAACTGCTAAAAATGATTAGTTAAGTTAGCTAAGTCACATGGTTAGCATAGTTAGCATGCTAGCTTGTTAGCATGCTAGTTAGCATTTTTAGCAAAACAGCTAAAAATGATTAGCTAAGTTACCTAAGTCACATGGTTAGCATAGTTAGCATGCTAACATGCTAATTAGCATAGTTAGCATAACTGCTAAAAATGATTAGCTAAGTTAGCTAAGTAACATGGTTAGCATAGTTTACATGCTACCATGGTAGTTAACATAGTTAGCATACCTACCAGAAATGATTAGCTAGGTTAGCTAAGTCACATTGTTAACATAGTTAGCATGTTAGCATTGCTAACATGCTAGTTAGCATAACTACTAAATATGAAAACATTAGCTAAGTTAACTAAGTTAAGTAACTTGGTTAACATTATTATCTTTGATAACATAGTTAGCATAACTGCTAGCAAACATTAGAGCCATTCCAACTGTCAGTTATCGTCAATTATCTACCTAAATAATTTAACCATTTAAATTATCCACCTATTTAACCGTTCAATCATTCCAACTATATTAAACCTTATCTACCAAGCAAATCATTTAACTATATAAACTATCCACCTATTTAACTGTTCAGTCATTCCAACTATATTAAACCTCATCTACCTAGTTCAGTCATCCCAACTACATTAAACCTCATCTACCTAGCAAATAATTTAACCATATGAACTCATCATATTTTTGCATTTTCATGCACTGTATTTCCTTCAGGAAATGCTTTTCTAGTTCTTATTATTCTTCTTCTAACGCAGCTAATGCAGCTTCAACCATTTAACGTATAAACTTTATTCAAATTATGTTATGTAGGTCTTATTTAGGACATGTAGGCTTTGTATTTTTCATCTTTGTAACTTTTATACCTTTTAAACTATTAATTATTAACTTTTATAAAATCCCCATAGACTTAACATTAGATTATGACATCACAATGGACTAATTAACTTGATTTGCACCTGTATCATCTTCCAGCTGCTCATCTAGGCCCCATCAAAGAATCAGTTCAACTGATTGCACCTGTATCAACTGCTTTCTGTTGAACTAGGCCAACTCTCTATGTGTCTCTCCATTCTACAAGGATATAAGGCACATTTCATCCAACTTTCTATCCATTCATCCTCTTCAAACCATTCATTCATCCACCCATTAAACTATCCATCAACATCCATTAAACAATCTGGCTATCAACATCCATTCAACTTTCTGTCTATCAACATCCATTACACTATCTACATTTAACTTTTAAACTATATACTCTGTATCAGTCTTTAAGCATACAATATGGCTCTATTAAGACTGCCGTTAAGCAATTAGAATCCTAGGCCAGGTGGCCAGGCCACCTGCACCCTATCAGTTTCTCAGGCTAACCTTTTACACTATCCACCTATTTGACTGTTCAGTCAGTCCAACTATATTAAACCTCATCTACCTAGTTCAGTCATTCCAACTATATTAAACCTCATCTACCTAGCAAATAATTTAACCTTTTACACTATCCACCTATTTAACCGTTCAGTCATTCCAACTATATTAAACCTCATCTACCTAGTTCAGTCATTCCAACTATACCTCATCTACCTAGTTCAGTCATTTGAACTATATTAAACCTCATCATGTTGGTTGCCAATTAGCACATCATCTGTTTTAACAACATATTTCACACCATATGTTTTGCATTTTCATGCACTGGTAATTCCCTGGAATTGCGTTTTCTAGTTATTCCTCTTCTTCTAACGCAGTTAATGCAGCTTCAACCGTTTAACGTAGAAACTTCATTCAAACATTGACGCGTAGGTCTTAATTAGGACATGTGGGCTTTGTATTTTTCAACTTTGTAACTTTTATACTTTTTAAACTATTAATTAAAAACTATCAAAATTTCCCCATTGACTTAACATTGCCCTTTATGACATCACAGCAATTAGAATCCTGTGGCAGGTGTTCGGCCATCTGTTTCAACTGCCATTCTCAGGCTTTAAGCATACAAACTGGCCCTATTAAGACTACACATCCTGTTCAACTGCTTCCTCTGCCAAAAACTGTTTCAAAATAAAAGTCCTCACTACAATATTTCACTGTTAAACAATTTAACCCTTTAAACTACTGAACTTTTTAACTGTTCAGCCATTGTAACTGTTACTTGTCATCAACTATGACTCCTACCCACTATAGCTAACAAAACTGCTAAAAATTATTAGCTAAGTTAGCTAAGTCACATGGTTAACATAGTTAGCATGCTAACATGTTAGCATGCTAGTTAGCATAACTACTAAAAATGATTAGCTAAGTTAGCTAAGTCACATGGTTAACATAGTTAGCATGCTAACATGTTAGCATGCTAGTTAGCATAGTTAGCATAACTACTAAAAATGATTAGCTAAGTTAGCTAAGTCACATGGTTAGCATAGTTACCATGTTAGCATGCTAGTTAGCATTTTTAGTAAAACTGCTGAAAATGATTAGTTAGGTTAGCTAAGTCACATGGTTAACATAGTTAGCATGTTAGCATTGCTAACATGCTAGTTAGCATAACTACTAAAAATGAAAACATTAGCTAAGTTAACTAAGTTAAGTATTATCCACCTATTTAACCGTTCAATCATTCCAACTATATTAAACCTTATCTACCAAGCAAATCATTTAACCATATAAACTATCCACCTATTTAACTGTTCAGTCACTCCAACTATATTAAACCTCATCTACCTAGCAACCAATATAGTTTGTTTTTACTCTGTATGATATTTTACATCATATTTTTTGCATTTTCATGCACTGTATTTCCTTCAGGAAATGCTTTTCTAGTTGCATTGCATGTAAATGCAATAGACTATTATCACTGTTCTTATCGTCTTTTATTATTCTTCTTCCGACCAAATTTGACATTTAATAACACTAAAACCACTGAACCGTTTGACGTCATTCAAACACTCCTACAAAGGTCTTGTAACGGACAATTGTACAATGTATTTTTTACATTTGTGAACTTTATACTTTTTGAGATATTTACGATAAAAGAGCAATACGTTCCCATTGAGTTAACATTGACCGCCTTGGCGGCAACTTTTAGCATTATGACGTGACCGGCACCTGAAAGCATCAATTGCTGATTAATCAACCATAGACTAGTCTATGCAATCAACAGCTGGTCAGCTGCAATCAATCTTTCTACCACTGGAGCTGTGAATCTTCTGAACGTTTTGGCCTGCCGTGATACTTTACTTGCTCGTAAAACTCTCCTCCAGAGGCACATTTCTCTAACTACAGACAAGGTAAGTGGTCCGATTTTTGGTTTGACTCATTTATGTCGTCAAACATTATGTTATGTAGCATAGGCTATGTATGAAATGATAGGTCACAAGTAGCCAAACTCGGTTACGTTAGTTCTAACGTTAGGGGAATAGTTAACGTTAGCCCTTATCCTATCCGTTGATATTTATTATGTAAGGAAAGTTATGAAACCCACCTAATCCACGTTAATAAGTCGTCACTTTAAATTGACCGGTTAAGCTGTAGGTTTTCGATAACGTTAGCTAACAACATTCAAACCTAACGTCGCTCCCAGCTAAGCACTGACGTTAACGTTACATTTGCTCACTAACCAGTAGCATTTTAATAACGTTATACTATCTGGCTCTTGATAACCTGTGGTAAGGGACCTGATGAAAACCTTACTGTTTGGAAACGGACCATATGACTAAAGTATTGTTAAAACACTACAGAAGTTGAGGTATAACGTTTGTGCTGTCAACATAGCTGCAGAGTATGTTTACTTGGCCTAGGCTACTCATTTCTGCATTATTCTGGCCTAGCCTATAAATTAAAGCTTCCCAGTTGTTGTAGGCTACATCCTAAAGTAGGCCTACATTGTAATCTGTAGAAAAAATGTTGACAGACCAAGCTGTAAGATATAGTGTAGGCCTAGTTGTTTATCAAGATGCTTAATATCAGAATGGTCCATCCTTAAGACTCAGTTTATGATAATCAACAGCAACAACACATCCTTTGCCTACAAAGTGTTCTAAGCTGTTTACTTTAAACTGTTTGGCTATCAACTATCCTTAAACAGAAATGAATAAAACACAATGTTGCTTTGTTTGCAGTGAAATACTATAGGCTAGTATATTTAACTACCATTACAGATTTATGGTGCAACAACCTCACTTAAATATCTAAGTTGTATTGAACAATTGTACATTCCATGTTTTTGGTATAACTCTAACTTGTTTGCTTTTGTCTTTTAGGGACCTGAGGGGTATTTCACAAAACCTAGATAAGGGATTAAGCTGGGATTTTTAGGTTATCCTGGATGAATTTAGCCTTGACTTGGTTTCACAAAAGAGATGGCACAAGTTACCATGGGGATTTATTCTCTGCACCTAGCCAAGCTAAGTTAATTCTAATGGTAATTATGTCGTCTTATTGGTTCAGCTAGCTGTCATTCACATCAGACCTCTGTGCTAATTTTTAAGGAGCTTTATTCCATTTATAAACTATTTGCTAAATGTATTTGCTCGCAAAACAAAAGAGATTGTCTGCCTACTACCATATGGTTATTATTTTAATTGATAGCCTTATAATTATTAAAATAGGCTTAGGTAGGCCTACTCATTGTTTGCTTATTTTATTGATAGACGTTTGATGAATAGCCTACTGTAGTTGATTGGAAGTGGAGGGGCAAGTTCTCGAAGGTATTTTCAACTATAATATTAAGGTATGTCATACTATGTGCATCTTTGCAGTGGCAAGCGCTATTTTGACGTTACGTGCCGAGACAAGGAAGCACTCACACGTGGGTGCATACGTAAATTTGCATTCAGTTGGTCTACCACGCCTACTCCTGCTGTTTTACAGAAATAGCCATGATTCCCCATTGCAAAAAGGACAACTTTACTTCATTGTTAGTCTATATCAAAAGCGGTAGTTCACTTTGTGTGAATGACGCTATTTTCCGCGTCTTTTTTATTCCAACCGTGGGCATTTTGGAGCAGAAACGAGAACGCGCACACATCCTGAATTACTTACACCTGGCTTGACATAGTCGCTCCTACTCATCCTGGATTGGCTGTACTGTTCTTCCAAGGCTTTTTCTTCTTCTTCTGCTTCTTCTTCTTCTTCTAAAGCATTTAATGCAGCTTCAACCGCATGTTAGCATGCTAGTTAGCATTTTTAGCAAAACTGCTAAAAATGATTAGCTAAGTTAGCTAAGTCACATGGTTAGCATACTAGTATGTTAGCATGTTAGTTAGCATTTTTAGCAAAACTGCTAAAGATGATTAGCTAAGTTAGCTAAGTCACATGGTTAGCATAGTTAGCATGCTAACATGTTAGCATGCTAGTTAGCATTTTTTGCAAAACTGCTAAAAATGATTAGCTAAGTTAGCTAAGTCACATGGTTAGCATAGTTAGCATGCTAGCATGTTAGCATGCTAGTTAACATTTTTAGCAAAACTGCTAAAAATGATTAGCTAAGTTAGCTAAGTCACATGGTTAGCATAGTTAGCATGTTAAAATGCTAGTTAGCATTTTTAGCAAAACTGTTAAAAATGATTAGCTAAGTTAGCTAAGTCACATGGTTAGCATAGTTAACATGCTAATTAGCATATTTATCATAACTAATAAAAATGATTAGCTAGGTTAGCTAAGTCATATGGTTAGCATAGTTAACATTTTAACATTGTTAGCATGCTAGTTAGCATAGTAACTTGGTTAACATTATTATCTTTGTTAACATAGTTAGCATAACTACTAGCAAACATTGGAGCCATTCCAACTGTTAGTTATCGTCAACTATCTGCCTAAATAATTTAACCATTTCAATTATCAACCTATTTAACTGTTTAGTCATTCCAACTATATTAAACCTTATCTACCAAGCAAATAATTTAACCATATGAACTCATCATATTTTTGCATTTTCATGCACTATATTTCCTTCAGGAAATGCTTTTCTAGTTTGTATTTGTATAAACAGTATATTTCATTAAGTACTGAAAAGACATTTCTAGCAGTGTTTCTTTGACAACCACTTTCACTTCAAGATGGGAATTGTGGCACTGTAGCCATCTCTCCCAAGATGAAAGTCTCTAAGTAGTGAACGAGCGTATACATTTTTTTAACCCTTTGGCCGCCAGGGGTTTAAAAAGAATAACTTGGATTTGTACATCAAAATTTCAAAAGGCCATGGCTTGCAAGTGGTCAGAGATAAAGTCCTACTGTAAATGTGAAAATCATTTAGTATGAACAGAAGTTTATGAAGGGGGTAAATTTACTCATCTAATTTGCATATTATGACGTCACTGGATGGTAACCACCGTGAATTATGTACATTTCAGTAAATACTAGATGTTGAACATATTTGAGTGGTTATACTTTCTTTTTTTGTCATTTCACCGACATAACAAATGAACAGGAATACAGTCACATGTAAACCAACAATAGTAAACTATTAGGCTACTATAATCACAAACCCTATGCTACTATACAATAAAGTAGCCTGGTCAAATCAGTTCCATATTGCGGGTGACTTTGTAGTTCTTCAGAGCCCTATTTTTACAACCCCTGCTGTCTATACCATGTCCATTACGGACACTATCATCACTATTGCCACTGGCACCTCCAGCTATGTTGGGCAAAGGGTCGAAATAAGCATGGTATGCTTAGTGGACACTGTCGCAAAGACGTACCTCCATTCACAGACGCACCGTGACTATCAGTCAATAGACGATTGATCATATTCTCCAAAAGGCAGATATTCTCCTTCAGAATCAGAATAGGTGAATAACAGATCCAAGACTTCATCACACGTGAATTTTTTTTTCAACATTTGGTGTATTTCTGCTTCAATTTGTGCAAAACTAAGGCCCCCATCGCTTCCGCGTTATGGAGGAAATGCACATCTTCTTTGTGTGTTTCTCGCGTGTTTTCGCGAGCTTCCTGAAAACTTTGAAAAAAAAGGTTGAGCTTGAATCGAAGCTCTGGGTGTCTGCCAACTAGTGGTCAAGAGTACAAATGAGATTTTACACTGTACTCGCGTCTATCGTCTGTTTTATTCAGTAATGACGCTTGTCGCAATATTGCGACATGGGCGGTTAGAGGGTTAACATGTTAAACTCTTCCATGTAGGCTACTGCGCTTTACTTTTTGAAACACAATGTGCGCATATATCCTCTGGTATGTCGTGTGCCTCAGCATATCATATAAATAATCCTAGTGGGCCGCCATGGCCAAAAATGCCAGGGCCCCTTTTTTGGTCCCAGTCCAGCCCTGTTATGTGTATCTGCTGTAACTGCAGGCTACAGTTTGGAAATGCGATCTTAGTTATTATACTACTACACTACACTCATCTGGTACAGTGTTGCACTGAATGGAGAGATGACCTCGGTGGTCAATGCATGTCTTGACCAACTACTGAAAAAAGATCAAGTTTGAAGAAAAAGTGAGAAGTGAGAAAAACAAGCATTATAGTGACAAGTCTGTGCTGTGTTTGGTATACACATACAGAAACACTGACACCTCAGACCAGAAAATATTTTTTAAAGAAATTCAGCAAATAACTAAACTTTAGGTTGAACAGAATATATCATCATATTGTTATTGCTGAAACATTCTTATAATTGATATATAGATCGATAGATAGATAGATAGATAGATAGATAGATAGATAGATAGATACATACATTATTGATCCTCAAGGGGAAATTCAAGGGTCTCAGTAGCATACAGACATAACACACAACATGCACTTACAGCAGAAATGGTAAACATAAGTATAAGTATAAACATATAACTAAACTCCACTGTACAATAAAGACACTGTACAATAAAGACATTTTAGGAAAAGTTCAAAATATGAAGAAAGCAATATCCACATTTGTCTACAATTGATACATATCAATATCTCAACAGCATCTCAGCATTACACATGTGTGTGACTGGTGTTCCTGTAGTTTTGTATGCAGTCTATGGGCCAACCTGGAACTAATGCCATAGTAACAAGCCCTGCTCAACTGCCAGGGCCACAGATCAGGCACCAGGTGCTTACTCATCACAATGGATGGTGCTACGGATACATGGTTACTGTGGAATGTTGCGTAGTCTATTCAATTTATGTTTGAATGTTGTCAGTTGGTAAAATGGCCAATGATAAGTGTCAACCCAGCAGGAACCCTTGCTCTGGTGCTTGTTGCCAAAGTGGCCAAAGTTCCTGGGTTTAAGTTCTTGGACTAATAGCCCACAGTAGCCTCGTTTATATAGAAAGATAAGGGACAGAAAGCGAGAAGGAGAAGAGGGGAAGAGAGAAAGAGTGAAGTGTAGAAAGAGAGGTTGTGATGAAGTCTACAGTTTAGAGAGAGCGAGAGAGTGGAAGAGAAGGGAGGGGGAGTAGAGACGGGGGAGAGAGAAAAGGTGCCAAGTGGGCCTGTTGGAGGAGGAGCTCATATGATCTGGCACAGGGACACTGAGGAGCCATAATCCCAAACCCCAAACCCTAGATAGAGGGGCTCAGTGAATGTGGAGTGGAACGTGTGCAGGTGGGTGAGTGTGTCAGTGGAGACGCTGTAGAAGGACAGAGTGCCGGCCGGCCAATCCAGGTACACTCCTACTGTTCTGGAGTGGGAGGAGGGGGCATGTATGTCAGTGGGTTCATTATTGTGCCAGACAGAGTATATGTGAGGAGAGCAGTCCAGACTCCAGGACTTGGCATTCCGTCCCATTATGACATCATAACCCCCTTTCCTCTTGATGCTTTTATAGGCCACAGATATACGAGCTCTATAATCACTCCACTCAGCCTCCAAGTAGCAGCGTCCAGACAGACCCTCTCTACACAACACCTGATCCCAGTCGTCAAATCTCTCTGGGTGGTCAGGATACGGCTGCTGCTCATCCACATATGTCACCTTTCCGTTCCCCTCAGAGAGAGAAAGATTTCTGTGTGCTGTGTTTGGGTCCAGTGTGAGATCACAGGCATCTGCAGACAAGAGCAGAGAAGAGAACATGAGAACACACACACACACACACACACACTCACCCTACCAGCACACATACACACACACACACAAACACACAGGTGCGCACACACACAGGCACACACACACACACACAAACACTCCTACTCACCCTACCAACACACACACACACACACACACACACACACACACAGGCACACCCACACATACACACACAAGCATATACATCATATATACTAATATCTAATACACATATATACATCTAATATATATATACATCATATACATCATATATACATCTAATATATATACATCATATACATCCTATATACATCTAATATATACACATATATACATCTAATATACTTTGCTATTAGACACCCATACACACATTCAAGCATAATAAAAGCATAATAAAAGATGTGAATGTGAATGATCACAAATACTGAATAAACAATTAAAATTAACTTACATCTCAGCAAACGTGGTCGTGCTCTGCTTACAGAAGCATGGTCCGTTCTGTAAGAAAAACAAAATGTCACACACATGTACCATTTGACAGAAGTCAACACTGCTGTTTTTCTGTTTGTGCCACCTGTGAAAGGTAAGGTGATTATTATCCCACAGAAAATATTCTGCTGCCGTATATATTTCACCTGATATAAAGTAATCAAGTAACTCTCTTTCCAGCTGTCTTAATCACATACATCCACTTGTCCCAAGGGCCCTCTAGTTCTGAGGAGGAGACAATCATAAGAAAAAAGCCCCGACACTGTCTGTCTTGTTGTGACGGTCAATTTGACAGAAGTCAACACTGCTGTTTTTCTGTTTGTGCCACCTGTGAAGGGTAAGGTGATTATTATCCCACAGAAAATATTCTGCTGCCGTATATATTTCACCTGATATAAAGTAATCAAGTATCTCTTTCCAGCTGTCTTAATCACATACATCCACTTGTCCCAAGGGCCCTCTAGTTCTGAGAAGGAGACAATCATAAGAAAAAAGCCCCGACACTGTCTGTCTTGTTGTGACGGTCAAGCTACGACCTGTTGGCACTCGTCCTCTACGTGTCAGCTGTTATTTACACACACACACACACACACACAACACTCGTACATGGGCCATTGATATGTGGCTAGCACTTTCATAATATAATAATAATTGTATTTCTCCAGTGACGCTGCAACGACGCTGCAATAACCCAAACAACCACCAGATGGCTCTTGTGAGCAGGGTGTCTCGTAAAAAGAAATGGAGCCTGGAAAACCCTACACAGAATTCACTACAGACTTTAGCAGACTGGTTTAGAAATAATTTAATAGCAGAAATATGCCTGCCCTGGCCTAATAAAGAAATATTTGGTTAACTGCGAGTTAACCAAAGTAAAGAAATGTATACGCCCTGGCTGTCAGTAGACGGGGAGGAGCGCACAGTCTATGAACGTGCAACGTTGCAGCTCAGCGATTTAAAATGGCTCGTTTTAATGACTCAAAGATTTATTTTCTATGTGTCACAAAAGGCTTCAGAGGGTGGGTTTCAATGGCCACAGAATGGACTTTGTTTGGTATGTTTTAGGAATCATTAGCCTACATGCTTTAGGCTACTTCAGGACATGGCCACAGTCACTACTTTTCAAAAGTAGGCTAGTATTGCCTGGCAATACTAGTTTTCATACATGAGGTTACACTAATAAACAACGTCACAAACTGCTGCTGTGCTGCACTTATCATCAAAGTGTTTTTCCCCATGCATTTATTCTACTGTCAGTGACTGACGCGAGAAAAGCGGGTTCTGTGTTGCGTTCATTTCAGTGACTGACGCGAGAGAAGTGGGGTCTGAAAATTTCAACTTCGTGATCAAAACGTTGACCGCGACTTCAGAGCATTAAGTTACGTTGTGTCAGTGTAAAGTTAGCTAGCCTAGTCTAGTGCTGCCGCGATTAGTCGACTTAGTCGACCTAATCGACCATGAACATTAGTCGACGGCAATTTTTTTAGTCGAAGAGTCGTTTTACTATTGACTGCCTATTTATTTTTGGTCTCACACGGCTGTAATGTTATATTAACTCTATGTTATTAACTCTTGCAAAGCACAATGACAGTCTTTGGATGTTAAACAGGCTACTAAGACTTTGGCATGTTTTAAACCCCACTATGCAAGTGTTGCCAGCAGCAAAGCTGTGTGCCTGCCTGCTTTCAGCGCAATTAATTATTAGGCAGAGCTAAGTGGGGGGAGCTAAGCTAGTAGGTTACGCTAGTCCAGACTCTGACTAATATAGTAGCCTATTGTGGAAATTGAAATAAATGAAGTGAAGTGTCTCACGTTGACAACGCAACGGCGTGTCATTACTGTAATTCATTCATACAAAAAAACGTTAAACCGAACATGCCGCCGCCCGTGATATCAACAATCAAGGTGCGCGTCATTTCCCATGGTCAATAAGTCACGACGCATATTTTTTTAGCGTTCAAGCCAACTGATAAAGTGAAGTAACCTATGTGGTAAGACGCGCAAAGTGCCTGTAGCCTACTTGTTTTGAACATGCTGATGTTAGAATCATTTGCAAAGTCCTCAACTTTTCAAAGTCCAGCGTTTCTCAAACTATGGGCCGCGCGGACCAGCACCGGCCGTAACGTGGACATTGCTGGTCCGGAGCCGCGGAGGGAAATTATTCCCGGGGCTTCGTCTGATAATTTGCTGCGCAATTGATCAAGGAACCGCGGACCGACAGAAAAAGAAAATTTTTTCTGCAATCAGTATGAATTACTTGCTAATTTGGTGTCATCAAACATAGAGGCATACAATTAAATGGTGGTATGAGCGTTCATTCAATGCGCGAGAGAAACTGAAACCACTTGATAACGTTGGTAGCAAATCTCCAATTCAACCTATTGGAAAGCTATTTAATTATGAAACTACATTTAATAGAACAATGTGGATTTATGCAACTTCCATAAAAACAGAGCACAGACTATAATACACTATCTAGAGTATTGTATAGTCAAATTTGAATAACGTGGCCAAAAGCTTGTGGCATAATTAAATATGTAAATATTCTTTCCATTTGCCTACCAGTATATGATGCTTGCATGAGGGAAACATCCCAAAACGATGACACCCATATAATTGCTGTTGTTTTGAGAACTATTTATCATGCAACCATGCAAAAGCAATGGAACTATTCTAATTATATTTTACATTAGTAAAGCAGTCCTCTGATGTGCATGTTTTCAAACTTTTTGTGAACAATGTTAGCACTTTAAACACTGGCTGCTTTGAAGTGCATGTATAACAATATAGCGCAACAATAATAATTGTGATGTGATATAATGATAATTTGATGGGGGTGGGTTCATGTAGGTGGGCCCTATGACCCCAAAGTATGCCATGACCGGGCCTCAGGTCAAAGAAATTGTCTATGTCGATGGCAACACTGGCATACAAATAAAGTCTATCAAAGGTCTGACATTACTGTAGATCTGAAGGTAGCATTTTAAATGTTTTTTTTTTTAATACATGATGTTTTTGAACAGTTTACTTACAGTAATACAGCTTCTAACAAAAGTAGGGTGATATATATTTTACGTTTTCCCTTTAGTTGAGTTCAAAATAAAACGTACACAACAAAATAGCAAACACTTGATTTAAAAAAAAAATAGTCGTTTAGATTAGTCGACTAATCGAAAAATTAGTCGAAAGATTAGTCGTTAGAAAATTAGTCGTTAGTGGCAGCACTAGCCTAGTCTAACCAAATATTTGTCTTACTGCCATACAAATCTAAACCACAGTAGGCTCATGTCAATCTAATGGGCTTTGGGACATCTGTTTTGTCTTGTGACAAAGTCTCCTGGTTCAATTGTTTCCAGTTTCATAGAAACGAGGGTGTTACATTTGCAGTAGCCTAACTACAAAATCCAACCTAATAACATTAGGCCTACCAAGGCATTGCGTTGATGTTTCTCCATTTCTTGTTCTCTTCACCTATCAGGCAGCCAGTGACGTTGGAAGTTGGGTGTGCGGCCACCCCCGAAGCGCACCAAGACATTTTCCTTGTAGACATACCCATGGTTACACTAGGCAGGCAACTGTTCTCTGTTCCCAGAGCATGCTTTCTCTGTCTATGATCTGCAGGCTTATAGGGCCTCCTCGAAGAGGAGATTGCTAGTCCGCGGATAATGTGCGGCAATTGAATAGTAGCCTATGGAACCGCGGACCGAAAGAAAAATAAACTAAACATTTTCCTGATTAGAAAATATTTCCTAATTTAGTGTCAGATGGGATTATTATGCCTGATTAGACGGTATGGCTTTGTGTTATTTTTCTTGGTTGACATGTTCACAGTGTGATTATATGACAAATGTAATGGAGTGTGAGCACAGCAAAGATTGTGGTGGTGATGTGCAGTGTTTTCTTGATTGCAATTCAGCACGTGTGTTTGTTTACAAGTTGCACTAAAAGCCTACTGCGGACATTAGCGACAGCTCCAGGTGTCCCCCATCAACTTATCAGCCATCACGCCGCCCAATCAGCCTTTTGCTGGACTTATTTAAGAGACCGGAATACTTACCATGGGGCGCTGCTCCGATCCGGACGCCGACCCCTCTCTTCCGTATTCCCCTAAGGGACGTAATCCTTCTTCTAATCCGCCTTGCTTTCTGGTGGCTTCACTGTCTTGATGATCGTCACATTGCTGAGTCTTCTTATTTACGTTTACAGCGTGAGCTCGCGGCCTGCTGGAGTCCATTCATCCGTCCACCGAACCATTCCACGAGGGGTGGTGACTAGGAGCACACTACATATTCCCGACAGGAAAGTCAATTTCTTCTTTATCTGTGGCTTGTACTATTTGAACTAAAAAGCACGCATCCTTTTGCTGACTTCCGGTGTTTGTGTTTGCATCGAGGGAGTGCTGCGACCACTCGGGGATTCCCACCGCCTGAGTTCTGCGAGCACTCGGGGATTCCTACCGCCTGCGTCATTGGCCATGCCCACTTGGGGAAACCCTTAGGCCTACTCCGTTGCACCGGGAGCGTGGCTTACAGACTGTTAAAGGGACATTTGAACATTGAAGGGATACTTGGACATTAGGGGGGAATTAAACTAGCTGAGCTTAACTGTGTACTGCATTCTTGAATAATATGTGCATTGTTCGTTATTGTATTCATGTGTGTTTGTTGTAGTGTTAGTTTTATCTGTGATAGTAAAATAAATGTAATATTTTAAAAGAGGAATACTCGGTTCATTTCTAGTTCCTGGGATCATTGACGTGTTGGGTGTTTTCTGACATTAGTGTTATCAAATAAAGAGAAATGCGATTAGGGGGTAGTGGTGTCAGCGCTCATCCAATCTGCGCGTCTGCTGCGCAAGTAAAAGTGAACCACTGGAGATGGCGTGTGCAACAAACAACGTTATTTAAAACAATGAATGAAGCGGGTCTTGCTGTCCATGAAAACAGCATAGAGACTGGCTAGTCTAATCCAAAAATGGAAATAACAGGTCTTTGAATTGACATGCGAAATTAGGCTGTTGTAGGCTATAGCCTAAGTTAAAAGTTGAATGGGCATAAGTCACAACTTGTTGAAACAAAGGTAAATATCGTAGCAAATACCCTATGGTGATGACACAGCCTTTAAACCTGGGGTACTCACATCCAAGCTCAGGTTAAAAAGACCAGACAACTAATGTACCATCTAAGACAACTCTCACACACAGTGTGGTATGCCAACAGCACTGAGATAGACCGTAATGCCTTGCAGAGTGGTGTGCTCAGCCAAGCGCATCTTTAAGACTTCTCTCCCCTCCCTGCATGATATATACATCAGCGGTCGCAAGAACAGAGCCACTAAAATCGTAAATGACTCCACCCATCCCAGTAACTGTCTGTTTGTTGAAGTCAGGCAAGCACTTCTGCAGTTTGAAGCCTAAAACTGTGAGACTAAGGAAAAGCTATTTCCCGCAGGCCAATAGACTCCTCAACATGGACATGCCAACTCTTATGGCCCCAGTTCCAGGGTGTATTGAACACACAGCTGATTAGGGAGGCACAAGAGAGCAAAGGGGACTTGGCAGTGCTGTGAATGGACCTCGCCAATGCTTATGGATCGATACCACACAAACTGGAATTGGCCCTGAACAGATACCACGTCCCAGACAAGATTCAAAATCTCATCCTTGACTACTATAACAACTTTAGTCTGAGGGTGTCCTCTGGGACTTCAACATCGGAGTGACATCGGCTGGAGAAGGGCATTATTACCGGCTGCACAGTCTCTGTGTCCTTGTTTGCACTGGCCATGAACATGCTCGTGAAATCTGCGGAAGTGAATGCAGAGGTCCACTGTCCAGATCTGGCACCCGACAACCACTGATTAGAGCATTCATGGATGATCTCACTGTTACCACGACCTCAGTGCCCGGATGCAGGTGGCTTCTTCAAGGCCTCGAAAAGCTCATCACTTGGGCAAGATTGAGCTTCAAGCCTGTGAAATCCAGGTCCTTAGTGTTAAGGAAAGTAAAAGTAGCTTATCAGTTCCGCTTTATGCTAGGAGACACCAGAATTCCATCAGTGTCACAAAGCCAGCCTGGGCAAGCTCTTCACTGACAACCTTAAGGACACTGCTGCACAGCAGGGCACCAGTGATGACCTCGACACATGGCTCTCGATGGCATCCTCCTCTGGCCATTGCTAATCTATGAACTCCCGATTACCACCGTGGAGGTCTTTGAGCGGAAGATCAGCCGATTCCTACACAGGTGGCTGGGCCTGCCACGGACTCTTAAGCAGCATTGCTTTCTTTGGCACCAAGCTACAGCTTCCCTTCAGCAGTCTGGCAGAGGAGTTCAAGGTCACCCGAGCCAGAGAAGTCCTGCTCTACCGAGACTCAGCTGACACCAAAGTCTCCTCAGCAGGGGTGGAGGTCAGAACAGGAAGGAAGTGGTGCACCCAGGACGCAGTGGGCACGGTGGCTACTGGTAGCAATCCTAAGCAGTGCTACAGCAAAGCCTGGGGGAAGGAGAAGCAGAAGCAGGAGGAGGAGGTACGAGCCGAGGTGGAGGAAGTTTGCAATTGCCTTTGTCCAAGCAGTCAAGAAGCCTCAGCCCCCAAAAAGACCCAAGGGGGCCTGCTCACTACAGCAAGAGACTAGCACCTCCTGGTTGATCTAGGAGACAGTTGAGATTCCCGGACACCATTGCAGTCACATCACTCCGACCAGACATGGTGTTGATGTCCGCGGAAAGCAAGCAGGTGGTGTTACTGGAACTAACTGTCCCCTGGGAAGATCGGATGGAGGAAACCCAGGAAAGGAAGAGGGCCAAGTACGCTAACCTGGAAGCTGAGTGTCAGAAGAATAGGTGGAAGGCCCGCTGTGAGCCTGTTGAAGTGGGCTGCAGGGGCTTCGCAGGCCAGTCTTTCCACCAGGTCCTGGGACTTTTAGGGATTTGCGGACTGCACAGGCAAAGAGCCATCAAGAACATCCTGGAAGCTGCTGAAAAGGCTTCATGGTGGCTCTGGATAAGGAGGGGGGACACATGGCATAATGCGCTACCTGGACACAAGTCAGGGCTCAATGTATCTCCACACTTCATTGGTAGACTACCGTAGGCCCTGACATTTAAAACGAGACATTGAGAACTTTGAAAAAGCACTGGTAGTTTACTTACAAGACGATTTATACAGACAGTATCTTCACAAAGTTTAGCGTTTGCAGCCATCTTGAATTTAGTCACGATAAGTCGAGCGACGAGTAAGAATGAACAGGTATGATAAGGGATCAGATTCCAAAAATAATTCAGTGGAAATGCATGGATTCCAGTTTCTTCCAGTAGCAGCAACTGAGCTCAATTTGTCTATTACAGCACCCCTAGAGGCCAAATGAGACCACTTTCCTTGCATGTCCTCACAATCAGCTACTTTGTGTCTGTATTAAGTTTGGACTTCATACATCAAAGCGTTGCTGGGATACAAGCTCACTTCCTGTATTGCAGCGCCCCCTATAGAGGCCAAATGATGCCAATTTTCTAGTGCGTGCTCACAATCAGATACCAAGTCCCTGTACCAAGTTTGGACTTCATACATCAAAGCGTCACGGAGATGTTAGTCCACTTCCTGTTTGGCGGCTTCGTCGCCGTATTTGATTGGCTGTCATGGGCAAACAAAAATGAAATTGAAAAATCTGGCAAGTATCGTTTGTGCGGCTCGGGCAGAAGATCATCTCCGTGAAAATCGGATGAAATTTGTAAGCGCTGAAACTTTTCGTAGAGTTTGGACTAAATCCAATATGGCGTAGGTCCAATATGGCGGAAAGTGACGGGATAGGGGTCGATGAACTTAGGACGGTCCAGGGATTCCAACGGTGCCTGATATGTGAAAATCGGACGCACCGTTCAATGGTCACATGCGTGAATGCAATCCAGGTTCAACCCATTGGTGGCGCTAGAGTGTTGGGCATAGAGTTCTGGAATTTGATGAGAGTGATCATGGGACAGTGCTGAATATGTGTGCCAAATTTCATAACTTTAGACCCAGCGGTTCAATTTTCGGCCAGATTTGGACCTGTTGGTGGCGCTAGATGGCTGGGTTTAGAGGTCCGTAAATGAGTATGAATGGTCAGTGGAGCGTCCCTAAACTTTCTGCCAAAAAATCTGTACTTTTTAGCCAGGCGTTCTATGGGCTGCCATAGACTCCAATGGCGGAAGTGTAATAATAGGAAAAGCTAGTAACTCAATGGGTGCCTTCGCAGCTTCGCTGCTTGGCCCCCAATTACCCCTTGCATTATAGGGATGAGCGTATTCTCTCTTTTTAAAAAGCTAATAAACAAAGTAGCCTAGTGCACAGCTGTTCACAAAGACGGTTGTTTTCGTCACTTACCAAAGCACCGATTACTACTAGGCTATTTGTTATGTTCTGAATAGGCCTACCTGCCAGTAGGTGGCGCAAAACGTAATCGCTGATGCACAGCTCTGATGCACAGTAGACAAATTAATGTGAATGTGAAGTAACAGTTGGAATCACCCACCACGATATTAATATCATCTTCAATTCATCTTTCTGTTACAATCAGTCCCTCCAGGACTTCGCGATGTTGCGATCGCAATGCAAATTCAGCAAATCCCCGCAAATTCTGGGCGACCTCGCAAATTTGACCAATCCTTGTATTCCCCTTGAAATTTCACCTACCACAACAGTCCCTCGTGCAGAATATTGAGCCAGATGCCACACTTACTTACAGACACCAAAGACTGTCCTATAACGTGTTTGTTCCTCTGCAGTTTTGATGACAATAAATAGAAGACTAACGTTAATGATCTGCTTACTTGCATCGCTCAACTTGGTGTTGCTAACCTACCTAGGCTATGAAAGTAAGGTAATTAAGGCATACTTGGTTTACTGACATTTGAGTAGGCTATGCAATCCATTGGCAAACGTTTACCTAAGATGTCATTTTAGTTTGTTAGTTAGTTGCTAGCTTGTGGGCTTTGTTTGAGTAGTGCTACCAAAATCATAGAAATTAATAAAATTGCAAGACATTTACCTCTTCTTTGATCCAAGAATGATTTCATTCGAGTTGTTTTTTTAACATTTATTTTAACTAATGACATAGAAGACATTCCTAATTGCATCCACATATCATAATGCACTATGCAAAAAGTGATTTACACTCGTAGCCAAACACAGTGAGATGCAAACCTTCCAATCCACTCAGAAATGTAATTGGGCTACTCTCACATCCTTAAAGGAGCAGGCAGTCAATTAGACGTACACCACCAATGTAATGACATTAAAGAGAAGTGTAGTCAAATAGTTTAAATCAGCGGTTCCCAAACTTTTTTCCCCGCGGACCACCTTCTACATCCTGACTCGGCTCGCGTACCCCCACCATCCAACACATAAAAAAGTAACTCATTCTATTGACGCATTCCAGGCATCGTTGTTTAATTAGCCGCCCTACATGATAACATAATCAAAATGTGCAACTGGTCTATGAGCTCTCACGTTACAAAAAACAGTGGAGAACCACATTAGAATGGTTAGGTAGCATCTCACTGCAGACCACGCACTGTGGCTTTGGGCAGTCTGTCCCAATCCACGTGAAGCCTAGGGCTTGCCTCATCATACTTTCGTTTTCTTCGCGCAGTCTTTTCTGTCTCGTTCTTTCTTTTATCCCCCTGCGCTCCATCTCCACCTTCATTAGTCTGCCCCCCATCCCATTCCATCGTTACCTGTGTCCTGCTCTGTTTCTCTCGCTTCTCCTCTTCGATCGCTTTAATTAGGCCTTTTGGACAGTGTCCCTGTTTTTAGCCAGTTTTCCATGTTTACGCAGCCTTCTACCTAGCCCAGGGGGACGGCGAGGGGTGGGTCGCAAAATGATTTCCATAAATCAAATAAATTTGGAAAAAATAAAATTCTGAAAAATTATGACTGGATAAGATCACCATTCACTGTAACCACCGCAAGTCATCTGTCAGCCGACATGGAGGACGCACTGGTTGAGCTGTCATGTGACCGCACTTTAAAGACAGATTTTAATTCCAACACGATTGCTGAGTTCTGGATTTCAGTCGAGAGGGAATATCCACAGCTATCCAAGGCCTTTGCACTGACATATATTAAAAACAAATACAGATCGCGTCTAATGTGGAGGATGATCTCCGTGTGGCCGTCTCCACAATTAAACCAAGAACGGACTTGCTGTGTTCCGCGCATAGCGCGCATCTATCTCATCAGATGAGATTAACGCTGAAACATAGTTGCCAAAATGTAAATTTGCGCAGCAACAATGTACATATGTTTACAACAGTTTGTGGATATTACCCTGACTGAGATATTCTTCTGTTAAAGCAACACCAAATAATTTTTTGTGCATTAAAATATTGTTTCCAAAATCATCAACTCGTAACAGGGTGAACGGCACTTCTGCATTCTCTTCGCGACCCTCTATTGGCTATAACCGCACTATGCAAGTTTGCCAGATCGGGTAGCGGATCTGTAGTTCGATGGAATGAGACATAAGAAACTACAAATTTGACTAGCTTCTGATGTCGCAATACATTATACTTTCATAAAATCATGCAACGTACTCTACCTTGTCTGTAGACATCGTTATTTCCAAAGCCAGTGCTGGATAAACAAGCGTGCGTCCGACAGGAAAAGTGCTTTGATGTTGCTTTAAAATGGAAATTAAAGTAATGTTTCAAAGTTAAGTTTGCACATGACAGCAATAATGTGCACTCATGGATATTATTTTTTGACTAAGGTATTCTGCTTTTATCATATAGTAAAGTTCTATATGTAAAATCATAACAGGCTGCTCTGTTCTTTTGTGTTGTCGTTAAGCCCGTGTTTGGATAAGCCTAGTGCGTATGGCCGGTGCGCACATTTTATTTTATTTTTTGAGTCACATCCAGGGATAGTGGGGGTCGCCAGTCTCTGGCACGGTTATGTTGGGGGTCGCGGGTTGAAAAGTTTGGGAACCCCTGACCTAGCCTATACTTCAACGAAACTAACGCGCCAGATATTCTGGCTGCCTGCAGGAAATCACGTGTAGCCTATTGTGTGTAGCTTATTTTTGAATGAAAACATACAACATGATTTCCTTTAAGTTCACGTTTCCATATCATTATAACCCGATTCGAAATTATGTATTATTTATGAATTAATTAGAGTATTAATTAATGAATCATTTTTAACTCCTTTCCGCCATTGCCCTTTTCATCTCGCGTACCCCCTAGTGGCAGCTCGCGTACCACCGGGGGTACGCGTACCACAGTTTGGGAATCCCTGGTTTAAATCAATATGAAATTACTAGATACTTACTTGGGTATTAATAATTATGCAGACCACAGGCTATGAATTATTAAAAAATATGAACTTATTATGAATTACAAAATATACAAATGTATTGAAACATATGGTATGATGCCATCTCTTTAGGGGACTGTCTTTTTTAGACAGTTCTACGGAAGGTTATACTGCTTTGTGAATTACCCCAGTCAAAACATTTACACAAATAAAGTAGGCCTACTTTGATTTTCTGTAATGCTTACTATTTACCTATACTTATCCTTTTTAATAAGCATTAAGATCAGTGTGATTTTGGTCTTACCAACCTTAATTGCCCTCAATTAAAAAAATTCAAAAAATTGCAATTTTCACTTCCTCCCACAATCTCTCCGCAAAAACAGCTAAAAACACTGCAACTTCATCGCAATTTTTTAGAAAAGTTGTTGCGAAATCAGGCATTTCAGGTCGCAACAATCTCAAAAAATCCTCACAAAATCCTGGAGGGACTGATTTCCTACCTATCCCTTGCTGCCACTGTCCCCATACTACCAGCAACACCTTCACGGTCCACCTATGGACCATAGACCACTTGAGAATACTGAACTAATGTTTGTTGTACTACTTTCTTTGAATACTGAAAATTATCATAGGCCTAATGGATATTTAACTTCGTTAAATTTGTCTAAATCTAAATCTACTTCATAAGAATCCCGATATACAGAATTAATAGCCCCCCTGTCAGACAATCAGAAAATATATATTTTTTTTCTCTTGGGGATTAAGCTCCATGTCCTTCTGCTCACCTCCCTGTCTTCCTGCTAATCTCGCAGCCTGGAATCTGACAGGCGTTCAAATTCGGCAAGTGATGAATGTTTGTAGCAAATATACTTTCTCAGAACAGTTACAAACAAACAGAAAATTATTTGCAAAGGTTCCTTAACATTCGGCTATGTTTGCAAATTTGAATTGCATCTCTAAATATTTCCATTATTGGATGCTACATCAAATAGATAACAAATACATCAGTGTAAAGCAGCTATTACAATATACATTTGAAAATAGGTCACTACACTCGGTATGAAGAAACAACTATGGTCTTCACAATGGAAACAATGTCTAAATGTAAAACACTGGGGTTTCTTTGTAAACATACTTAAGTATCGCCAGTTTACAGACAGGATCCTCCAGTCTATCAGATAACAGCTTCAGTCCTGATTCTCCAGGGTGATTGTAGCTCAGATCCATCTCTTTCAGATGGGATGGGTTTGAAGTCAGAGCTGAAGCCAAAAAAACACAACCCTTCTCTGAGATGAGACAATCAGAGAGCCTGAGAGAGAGAGAAAGAGAGAGAGAGAGAATAGTACATTTAATATGATGATGATGACGTGAAGTATGGAGGAGATATCTATTGAAATAGTACACACACTATATATATTTTTACCGTTGTCAAAAAAAAACTTTCTATCAGCACTATACCTTTTCAGTACTTAAATTACATTGTTGGACAGTGGACTTCAAGGACACATACATACATACATACATACATACATCACTGATTCTTGACATAAGGGACAAAACATGTCCCCCATCAAAATGTTACAATTTTCCTTAAAAAACAATACATTCTTTCATTTAAAAAGGCTTTAAAAGTTGGATATGAAAGACTTGTGTATGTTTAGACTTTTAGTTTTGGCTATATTTATATTATTTCATAGTAATTTCATAAAATAACGGCACTGTACTATGAAAGCCCATGCAAATGAACACGTCCTCCGTAGAGGTCACAGTATCAAACTGCAAAAATAAAGTGTTGTAAAATGCCCAAAATGCACAAATATGTATATGAGGTTAATTGGATGGCTTAAGGCGAGACACGTCAGGTGAAAACATTGTTTTTTCATGCACTGGTCAATTTCGAGATTTTGTTACCTTAGCACAGTGTTTTTCAACCTTTTTTTTGCCACGGCACACTTTTGACACTTAAAATGTCCCACGGCACACTAACATCCTGTGTGATGAAAAAAATAAACATACCATAGCCTAAAACTTCAAATAATACACAGATATGGCCTTATTATGGCTTCTATGCAAGACCTGCTCAATAAAATAAGTGCCCTCTGTTTCATTTGTAGGTGACTATATCTAATTTAATTGTTGTTATGAACTGGATATGTGATGATTCTGGGAATACTGGATATGTGGCCCTGTTGTACAATGCCTGCATACCACAAATAGTGCAATCATACAATCAATGAGAGCATGTGGTAAATTCTTTGATGTAACAGTTGCTTTTCTGGACCAGTGAGTGACATTTGGGTAATTTTCTGCAGCACACCTGATGATCTCTCACGTCACACTAGTGTGCCCCGGCACAGTGGTTGAAAAACACTGCCTTAGCATATATTCTATCACACTACTACAACAAAAAAGTCCGATTTACACATTTAGGTGTTTATTTCATTATATTGTGTCTACTCGCGCCTGTATATTTCTCCTAAATCCAGCAAAAGTTAGCATTCTAACCTTGCATGCACTCCCGCGACCGTGGTCCAAAACATCATGTGTACTACCGTTGGAAAGCTCTGTTTTTCCTGTATCACGCTATGTGATCCATATATGGACACTTCCTTTGTATCAGCACCCATGGAAATTTCAAAGGCGAGTCTAGGCTGAGAATGGAATCTCATTGGCTGTCTTTCAAGGCTGTTTTCTCAAAATGAGTTTCCTCTCACACTCTGAGCTCAAAAACTCCACTTCAGAAGCACATACATACACCAAACTTTCTAGACTTATGCCTAACTATATGTCGAAGATTTCTACAGAAGGGTTTGTTGATATTCCTAGCCTGACTTACATGACATTTTATGCCTAAAAACATGGAAAAAATCGAACACAATGAAAACATAATTTTGAACCTGGATGTATCAAGTGCTCAGGTTTCGTGCCTTAAAATGTATGCAAATTAGCGCATATTTAATTAGATAATGCATAATTTGCATATGTAAACATTAAATTACAGCAAACTTGTAATACATTTTTTTCTCATATTAATGTAAGTAATCAACTGGGGAAGTTTCATAGTGATACTGTAGTGTCTCGCCTTAATAAAATATCAGAGACCAGTTGCACATTTTGATTATGTTATCATGTAGGGCGGCTAATTAAACAACGATGCCTGGAATGCGTCAAAGAATGAGTTACTTTTTTATGTGTTGGATGGTGGGGGTACGCGAGCCGAGTCAGGATGTAGAAGGTGGTCCGCGGGGAAAAAAGTTTGGGAACCGCTGATTTAGAGTATTAATTAATTAATTTTTAACTCCTTTCCGCCATTGCCCTTTTCATCTCGCGTACCCCCTAGTGGCAGCTCGCGTACCACCGGAGGTACGCGTACCACAGTTTGGGAATCCCTGCTTTAGACCATTTTAATTTAAAACATTTTAAAAACAAAGTACCGGTTCAGGCACCGTTTCGGCACCGGCACCGTTTTAAAAGTATCGATTTAGCACCGGTATCGGATAAAACCCAAGCGATACCCAACCCTACTGCTTGCCAACGTTCAAACGACAACGAAAAAGATAATAAAACAACAAGAGGGTTGAGTCTGAATGACTCAGTTTTTAGACACTGAGTTTTTGTAGTTAAGAAATATTTTCGTATAAAAAAATGGTCATTCTTCAATCTCCTTCACTGACGCCTATGGAAAAGGCTTAACGTCCCAAAACAACGATCAATGATCATCAAATTTCTCTCTCATATTGCTCCTCATAACCATCTATAAAAAAGTGTTTTTTCTTTTCTTTTTGACCACGTCCGAATCCCAGGACATAACGCACTGGACCTTATAATAGGCTCGAGATATAATTCCAAAGGGGGCAGATAGGGGCCACTGCACTTAAAACTTAAAAAGATGAAGCTTTCCGAACTTTGAAATTGCGATCAGTGACTGGCATCGGGTGAACGAAGCTTTTCGAAGTTGAACAGGCTATTAAAAACTATTTGTGCACCTCCATGTCACAGGAGAGACTGGGCTCTCCCTTCTATGAAAAAGACGTTAGGCTACCTGCAAACTGGCCTATGATTTCATTGCTGAGTTTGCGGCAAAGCAAGAAAATGTTTTTTTTCCTGAGTCAGGATATGGCGAGTCAGTGTCATTAATTTGTCCAATGTTAGCCTATAGATACAGACCAGTACATCTTATCAATAGTTTGAATGTCGTGTGTTTCTGCTCATTGACAAATACCGTTCAGCACAATGATTCATGCCCAATTAATTCACCCTGTTAAAGTGTTCGCCTTTGTTACACTATTTGGTTTCGTGATGTAGCCTATGATAAACACCATATGGCCAAATATGTGACTCAGCTAATGTTATAGGCTATACAATTGAATTTCCCCTCTTAAAGGCAAGCTGGTGTAGCTTATTAGACTAGGCTACTATTAAAATACACCGACGGTAGCCTTGGCTATGTGTAAAGTAAGCTATCGCATGATTTCATGCACGTAAGTGAAAAGGGCCTTGCATCTGTCAAGTTCGCACAGGGCCTCGCATCCCCTTGCGACGGCCCTGCAGCTCCCCCTAAGACAGCGAGGAAAACGTTAAAATACGCGATAAACCCGGGAAAAGTTGACAGGTTTGTTTCGGTCCCGGTGATTATTTGTGAAATTGTGCAAACGACAGCCTTTTCAAGGCATTTCAAGGAAGGAGTCGTAGCATGCAAGCTCCCAAATTGACCCAGTAGCCTAAGGCATCAATAAATTGTTGGGACTGGGGAGGGTCATGCGTTTTTTCTCAATCACTTTGGAGGGTCATAGAAAAAATTGTTGCTGGCGAGGGAGGGTCACGTCTTTTTTGACTAACGCTCCCAAAACTCCTCCGGTAGCCCCTTAATTAAATAAATAACGAACAGTCCCTAATTGATTAATAGCCTAGGCCTACACCAGCAATTGTTGAACATTGACCTGTACAGGACATTGACAGTAGCCCAGCCTAACAAGCAAATGTTGCAAAATACATCAAAAGATGCAATTAATCAGAAATGTAATCTGCATCGCTTTATTTAACAAACTGCAAGCAACAAGAGCATTGAGTTCGCTGTAAGGCCAAACCCAAGAGCAAAGCCTATCTGTTAAGGCAGTCGATAGGCTATATAACGAGCTGTGTGCCTGGAAAGACGATAGATGGCGGCTCTGGTCATCCCATACCCTCCCCCCACTTCCTGTAGCCTACCATTATGAAGGCCTGTAGCCTAAAACGACTCGTTGCCGTTTTGTGACATTAAGCTTTTTCACGTTAAGCCCCCCTCCCCCATCCCCTTCTTTCACAAGCAGTGGGGGAGCGCGGGGCACAAAGTAACACTTTTTGGTAGACAAAGGAGGGTTCTCCGCGCTTCTGTCGTTTGGCCACAATCCGTTGCAACCAGGCCAGGACAGATATTTTAGAGAGAAGGAGAGACGCCGGTGCAGCTCAGATGTCTTCTTAATTTTCTTTATTCTTTAGTAAAAGGTGCAGAACATTATTAAACTTTGACTAACATTTCGATGTGTCGATGTTTTTGACTAACGAACATCGAAACATTAGTCAAAGTTTAATAATGTTCTGCACCTTTTACTAAAGAATAAAGAAAATTAAGAAGACATCTGAGCTGCACCGGCGTCTCTCCTTCCCTAACACTTTTTGGCTTTGGCTAAATATTTCTAAAATCATTTGAGTTTCACTAGTCACATGTTTTAACAAGCAACACTTGTTATTGAACTAATAACAGACGTGTGTCGAAAATTGACTTTATTTTCCGTACGGAGAAATAACATATGCAGAGTCTAACCAAGGTCAATCTTGCCAAAAAAGCCCTCAAACCTGAAAACACATGAGGCAAAAGTGCAAAACATCGCAAAACTAACTAAACTAACACGCGCATATTTTTGTATTGCAATCATTGTAGCCTACAGTTGTAACAGCGCGTAACAGTCGTTTTACTCCCCGGATGCGCTCATTATAATTTAACGTCTCCCAAAAACAGCTATCAATTAATCACCAAACGTCTTATAAACAAGTATTGCCAGGAGCAACACCTTGCAAAAAATGATAACAATAGGCCTAGGCCTTTATATGGCTCTGCTCCTGCCTAGATTCGAACTCAAAACTGCCTGAAAGTTGCAGACCTGTTCTGGAAATACGTGCATTAACCCACTTGACCGTCAGACAACGCTATCTGCTTCGAGTAGGCCTATTGGGTAGGACTGTAGCCTACACTGGTTGCTGTGGCACAGTCTTGAGTGACCGAATTCGTTTTTCTTTGTCATATAAATGCTGTCATTTTGTTAACATTACTGTTAAGGAGATGCTGTAGGCAAAGTCTATATTTCAACCTCGTTAGTGTAGTAAAAAAAATCAGAACTATTCACAAGGTTTCTGGGCAGCATATTTATGTTCTGTTAGCAAGCGAACTTCTCATGACTACCGACAAAGTAGCCTACTGCCAGCTGACGAAGCTCTCATTTTAAAACATTACTGAGAGACAGACACTGTACAATCAAGAAATCTTGCCACTGAATCCAAAACTATGTTTAACATTATGTACAAGGCTTAGGCTACAGTGGACTAGCATGTTGCAGGGGCTGCTAAAAACACAGAGAAACGCACTGAAAACTCGGCCAATCACAGCCCTTGCTGTCGAAGCGCCGTCTGGTTCGACCGTGAAACGCCACAGCGGACTATGCTGCCCCCAAGCGGCTGCAGTTGTACTTACATTTCACCATTCACCATGATCGTGAATGAAGTGTCAATTTTTAACTGGGACCCACTGTACATCAAAAATCCCATCCGTTACTTGAGTAAAAAAAAAAAGTTAAGACTAACGAAAACAGAAAGGGAGAGAAAAAAAATTGCGCCCTAAACCACTAGCCTAGTGATAATGATCAGCATGTAGCCTACAACAGGACATGAATCAAGCTGGCGCCATGCAGTCTTTCTGAAAGTGATGGAGATGGAGCTGGATCACGAGATGCATCAGATTAGCCTAACCTATGAAAGTGTATTTTCCGCTATTCCAATGGGTTGTCTCAGTTCGTTTTAGCACCAATGATTGCGGATATATTCAAGCAAACACCATGGGATTTCGTGTTTTGACGTTTGTGCTCACCTTTCTTTGGAAAGAAGTTTATTAGCAGTTGTTTCCCCTCATTTTGATGTCTCTCTTTTTCCTGTTTTGGCCTTTGTTTTTAGTAACCTGACTTGGCTTTCTTGAAGAAAGACATTGCACCAGCAGCACAACAATTAGCGGTCCACTACTAGCGATGCTCAACTAAATAAACAAAAGACAGTTAGACAGTTTTCACTATGTTTTGTATACAAAATCCAGTCAGTCAAACTTTACATTTTGTCTGACATTCATTTTTACATTTAATTTGGAAGTTAAAATATTCAGGTAAAATAAATATATGGTGGAAATAAGTATTGAATGCTTAATTTGTTTTTCAGTAATTAGCCTAAACTGAGTCTATTCGAAATTTTCACCACACATTATATTAACACACATATAAAAAATCTTTTTTGTGTATTAAAGTGGAATGACACAGGAAAAAAATATTGAACGTGCCTACTGAAATTTCTTCAATACTTTGTGGAAAAGCCTTTGTTTGTAAAGACAGCTTCAAGACATTTCCTGTATGACAAAACTTATTAGTCGCAGTATCAGGTGTGATTTTGGTCCATTGTTCTAAACAGATTCCAGGGGTCCCTCTTGTGAATCCTGATCTTTAGTTACTTCCAGAACTGTTTAATTGAATTTACAGTAATTGTATTGGCTGCCTTCAAGTCTTTCTGGAGCTTTCTCCGAGTGGTCCTTGGCTCTTGGAATTGACTATCCTTCTGACTCCCTGGTCAGAAATATTGCGAGGAGATCCTGTGCAAGGCCGGTTGATGATGCAGTGATGTTTCTTCCCCTTGGAGATAATGGCTCCCATGCTGCTTATTGGAAGATTCTGAAGTTTTGAAATGCATCTGTAACCAGTTTCATTGATATGTTTTGCAACAATAAGGTTGCAAAGGTCTTGGGAGAGCTTTTTGCTTTTATCCATCATGAAATGTTTCTTGTGTGACACCTTGGTAATGAAAAACCTTTTTATAGCCCATCAATATGTAGGCTACTAACCAACATAGCTGTCAACATTGAGCTTTGAAAATAAGGGAGATTTCCCGGGTTTCTCACGCAGAATACGGGAAAATGTCAACATTCGTCCCCCAACGTTGAAAGGGTTGCAGTATTAGTCCGTTTCATAATTGCAAGCTCGTGCATTGGTCAGCTAAACAATACAACAAAGTAGCCTACTTTATTTACGCCTAACAGCCTATATTAATTTGGTCAACTTTATACAGCCCTAGCAAGGAAGTTCTGTAGCCTAATCGATTGCCTGTGCGTAAAAAAGTTGAACAAATGCATTTGGTTATTTTAGAGATTTTAGAGAGAAAATATAAATAGCCTGTCATGCAGTTTATGGGCTACAGTGCAGAGTTGGGAAGTTATGGTAGGCCAACTTGGAGTGAATATACAAACAGGGGGAATTCTTTCTCTACTCGTAGGTAGGCAGATACACACAGTGCGTGCGGCCATACACTATGCAGGTGCCACGCCGTCATCTTAAATAGTCACTGTCGCCTTCAAGCAAGCAAAACGATGCTTTGAAAACATCTGTTTCGTTGGAAGGGCAAGGGTGTAGCAATAGGACAACAGTACAGAGACTGACAAGTCAGATGGTAGAGCTAATGTTATGAGATTGTTAAAATACGGGATATTTACGGGAAAATATTAAAACGGGAAGACAGCGGGAAAAAAGTTAAAATACGTGAGAAACCCGGAAAAAACGGGAGGGTTGACAGCTATGCTAACCAAGCTTATACTAATTTGCGCAGATAGAAAGAATAACTACTCTCTAACTACTTACAGATTCCAGCTTGTTCCTTCCCTTTCCTTGCCTTAGTGCTTTTTCTTAGCGTGTTCAATACTTCCACTTCCACTTCATTACACATGACTCTACTTATGGAGTTGTTTGGATTTTTTATGTGTGGATTACCTGAGTTATTACTAATGCCTGGTGAAAATGTTGTGCCCCCTGTATTCCACTTTTCAAGGGCCCTCTCCTCCATTGGGGCCCTATACTTCCCACTTTCCCCCCCAGTACGACGCCCTTTAATCTGCTGAACCTTCTGCTCATTTCCAAATATAAAAAAACTCTCTGTAACTCAACATTGGCCTGCCTGCCTCAGCTGCCTGTGAGGGGCTTTTCAGTTGTGCTGGATTACTGTTCACTGCAAAGTGACCCAAGGATGAGTGCAACTAACTTTGAAAATCAACTACTGCTCAAACTTAAAGGAGAACTCCGGTGAGTTTTCACATAGATCTCCATTTGTCAACATCCTTATCAGGCAAGTACCTCCACTCGGCGGCCATATTGCAACACTTTTTGGGCACTTATCGTGCATCTATTTCGGCAGAAATGCGTGTGCGTAAGGCTTCACGACACCAATCTTGCTCTAGCAGCGAGATCACAACAGATGATTGGCACGATGTCTTCACAGCACACCACATGATTGGCTCAATGTATTTTACAACACACCACATGATTGGCTCAATGTATTCACAACATACCACATGATTAGCGCAATGTATTCACATGTCTACGTTTTGCCGCGGAAGGGTTGTGATATGTGTAGACAACTGCGTTACAAACTAACCCCATGCATTACTATGGAGGATTTTTTGAGTGCTGTATCTCCTCATTAGAAAAGTCTCTGGTAAAACTGGTTGTTCTGGTACCAACCCCCCCCCCCAAAAAAAAAAAAGTAACTAAGTAACTTTTACTTAAAATTAGTGCTGTCAAACGATTAAAATTTTTAATCACGATTAATCGCTGAGTTTCTATAGTTAATCACGATTAATCACATATTTTATCGCATGATTAAAATTATATTATTTTGCATTGCTGAACTTTCCAGGAGTCCATATTAACAATATAAAGCAATTATTGTGTATCTTGATTAGGATTCAAATGAAAACAAAGCAAGTTACTTCATTAACTTAACTTTAAGACGTAGGTCTATTTGATTATTTCAAATCAAATGTCAAAAGATGTGCAGCAGACCTGAGGCAACACAATATATTCTTCAGAAATATAGCTAATAAAGGGCATAACAAACATAAAATACTATATTCATTATCTTTGAGTTCAGTTGAAAATTAGGAACTTTTCGACATTAGTGCACTGCCATTTTATAGGCCTACAGTCTATGGTGCACTGTCACTTGCCACACACGCTGAAGTTTTTAACATGCAAACACTGGATGAACAATGGAATTGGAGCGGCGTCGACCAAATATAACTGAATCGCTAAATCGAATAACTGATTTACACGGCAGCAAAGTGCGATGCTGGTGTGCAGAGTTGTATTGAAAAGAATGGAATCTAATGTAGCCTACAGTAAATGAATGTTGAAAGCAGAGTGCATCGCACTAATGTCGGCATCGGTGTCCACAGCAATTTAAAACACCATTCAGCTGACCGGGAGTTCAGAACTGCGTTGGTGTTTATTATACGAATCTACTCTTTGGCCGGCTCGTAAGCCCAAACAAGTGTGTGCAGCATGCCTTTACGTAGCCTAGGCCTACTAAAGGCGCATCATAAAGATAGGCTACATTTAATCTGCATCACGCCCCATTTTAGCGGAAAACAAGTTAACATTATATCATCATATTGATTTTCACTGAAGACAGCTAGCCTAATCACACCTTGATGTTACATCTAGTTATTATGACCGCCGCGCAGCGAAGCGGCGGTCATATAGGTTTAGTCAGATTTTTTTTTTTTTTTTTTTTTTTTTTCTTTTTCGCATGCCCAAATTTCCGTCAATGAGTCCCGGGACACTGAAAGACCGGGGTACACGAAACTTGGTGGGCATGTAACCCCACATGGATAGCATGGAACCATCGTTTTTCGTTTTGATCTGTAGCCCCCCCGCTGGACTGGACCCCCCGAAAGGAGGGTAGGGCAGACACAGTTTTCTGGGAATATCTCGAAAACCGTAGGGTTTAGGAGGACCATTTTTTTTTTGTATGTTGATCTCAAGGGGCCATGTCAACCCATTCCATAACCACTCATTTCATGTATAGCGCCACCTAGTTAAACACAAAAAAGTAAAAATGAGGTGTTGTAATCGCAGGTATCTGTGACCTAACTTAGTCAAAACTGCACGAAATTGGAAGTGTAGGATCATTATGACACCCTCTGAATGCACGCCAAGTTTCGTGGAATTCCGTTCATGGGGGGCCACACAATAAATTAATTTATGTTACTATACACCAACTGGCCTGTAGGTGGCCGGAGACAGTTTTCTGTGAATATCTCGAGGACCGTAGGGCCTAGGAGGTCCACCTTTTTTTTGTATATTGATCTCAAGGGGCCATGTCAACCCATCCCATTACCACTTATTTCATGTATAGCGCCACCTAGTTAAAAATTAAAAAGCAAAAAATTAGGTGTTTTCATCACAATATCTCTGGCTGACATGGTCAAAACTGCACGAAATTGAAAGTGTAGGATCATTATGACACCCTCCGAATGCATGCCAAGTTTTGTGTACTTTCGTTCATGGGGGGCCTTACAATAAAATAATTTATGTGTACATTTAGTGACGTACACCAACAAGGATTCCCGGGACACTGAAAGACCGGGGTACACAAAACTTGGTGGGCATGTACCCCCACATGGATAGCATGGAACCGTAATTTTTCGTTTTGATCTGTAGCCCCCCCGCTGGACTGGACCCCCCGAAAGGAGGGTAGGCCAGACACAGTTCTCTGTGAATATCTTGAGAACTGTAGGGCCTAGGATGACCATTTTTTTCCGTATATTTGCCTCTAGGGGTCATGTTAACCCATTTCATTTGCACACATGTGCACAAACAGATACACACACACACAGACAGTAATCATACGTATGACACATACTCACACAGTAGACATATGTACGCTTCCATGCACAGACACATACGTAGGCACACACACAAGCACGCACACACACACACTCACACACACACACACCCACACACATAACATAAACATAACACAAACAATCAAGAATTTCTCAGAATTATGAACAGGCAAGATGGAGGTGGGGTTGTATAAAATGAATTTTACATGTGAAAATCTATGAACTAATCATGTTTTGGTACTTGTTGTCTAGCAGATACCAGTGAGAATTGAGTGTGGATAATGCAATTTAGTGAGACAGTTAGAATCATATAGGCCTTTCAGCGTGATTTCTTTTTGTGGAAAAAATGTGCTGGACTGGGCGGCGGTCATATTTTGTACCGCTCTGCGGTACATCTAGTTAATTTACAGTCCATTCAATCATTTTACTAACAGGGGAGTTATGAAGAATTATGTGTATGTAACTTACATGTCTAAACGTTAGGCCTACATTACAACCCATTCAGAACGTAGCTACACTTACCATATCCCATGTAAAACGGTTAGCTTGCTAGGTAGCCAACTGTGGAACTTCAGTATAACAGGCATAGCCAATTATCTCACCTAGTTGTAGGAAAAAGGCTATGTTCATATTACAAGTGATAGAATGAATGTGTGACTTGTTGTTGATGTTTAGTTGATGTTATGACATGTAACATAAATGACATGTAAGCTTGCCGAACGTATAGTCAGCCACGGGCAGTTTAACTGACAGCACTACTTAAAATACATTTTAAATGAACTACTTTTTACTTTTACTTGAGTACATTTTCAGATCGGTATTTTAACTTGTATTTGAGTAATATTTCATCAAGGTATTGGTACTTTTACTTGAGTACAATATTTTCATACTTTTTCCACCTCTGCCAATTTCATGCCGTTTTGATTATGTTAGGTCACAGATACCTGTGCCAGTCCAGCGGGGGGGGGGGGGGGGGGGGGGGGGGGGGCTACAGATCAAAACGATGGTTCCATGCTATCCATGTGGGGTTACATGCCCACCAAGTTTCGTGTACCCCGGTCTTTCAGTGTCCCGGGAATCCTTGACGGAAATTTGGGCATGCAAAAAAGAAAAAGAAAAAAAAAGAAAAAAAAGAAGAAAAAAAAAAATCTGACTAAACCTATATGACAGTATATGATAGTAACAGCCATGGTGATATCTGCTACTGACGCCACTCTCACTTGTGACATATTGCTTAATTGTAAAATAATGTGACACAGATTAGACCAATCCTGAAACAGATTTTGAAACTCACACTCGGCTCAAAAGTTGGACTACACAAATGCAATTACATAAGCAATAAGGTAAAGTTCATTGCTACTTTTTCAGTGTGCTGAGCAGTTGATGTTATATAGTCATGGATTTTCTCCCTAATGAGGAAATCTAAAATGATATTAAAATGTTTACCCACCTTAATGTGTGTATTTTGCAGTTAAAACTGGACAGTCCTTTAGAGAGAAGCTGAACTCCAGAATCCCCCAGATCATTGTCACTCAAGTCCAGCTGTAGCAGGGAGTTTGGTGATTGTAGAACTGAAGTAACAATCTCACAGGACTTATCTGTAAGTTTACAGTCAGCACATCTGCAACAACATTTGACAGGAATGAAAGAACTCCTCAGTTTCATATGCACATGTTTGATGGGCTGATCGTGAGTAACTAAAACCTGCTTACTTTTAACCCCCCCTCCCCTTTTATTTTTTCTCTTTTTATCTCTTCTCTTTCCCACATTCTGTAATTATAGATAAATTGCCACAGACTTGTTATGACCCTGTGGTCGTATATCTGAATTTATCTGTATTTAAAATATCTGTATTTAAAATATATCTCATTTGTGTCTTGCAGATTGCCTCTTTGTCAGTTTGCTGTTTGCCGGTGCAGCTTAATTGACCAATCGCAAACATTGGATGTTTCGGGCTGCTGGCCCTTTAAAAGTTCAGCCATGATGTCAGCAGGGGCGCACTCTTCCGACTTTTTTTGAGACGCCTGCCACGCCACTCCGCGCCACCTTCGGGCCCAGCCTCGGGCCAGAGTTGTTTTTCGTTCTGCCGCTTCAGCCACTCCCGGGGTGAGAGGCCGGGAAGTGAACTACGGCCTGTTCAGGAGGCCTGGTGATTTTTCCTGTGTTTGCCGTACTTTTTTCGTTAACCTTAAAATTGAGCCTTAGTTTCCTAAGTTATTCTATTTTTGTTATTATAGTGGATGGAATCCACTATCTTGAAATCTCCTGGCTTCTTCTTCTTATTATTATTATAACCTTTTCTTTTTACCTTTTCAAGAATTAATGTGACTCTAACCGCTTAATGTACAGACATGTTGAAATAACCGTTGTGAAGGTCTGGAGTGGGGCAAGAGAGTTATTATTTCAGATTTTTAAAAAAGTTTATACTTTTTGAGAAATAGGGGATTACAAATGGTAAAAAGCTCATTTTTCCCCCTTAAACTTCAAAGGCTGTGATGTCATAATGGACTTGTTAAGCTCCCAGAGAGTTAAATTCCCGGGCTAATTAGAACACTGACACAGGTGACACCTGTGAAATCAACCGTCTCAGCTTCTAATGCATACAATCTGGTGCTCCCTAAAACTACACATCCCGTAATTAACTTGTGCGCATGCGCAGTAGCGTTCTCCTTGCCTCATTTATTCCTACCGATTCTACAGGCACTGCAGCTGTCAAGCATCCTCTTGAAGAAAGTTTACGTTCTTGTTGTCTGGTTCGTCCAACAAACGACGACGAAACGGAAGTTTTCCTACCACACCCAATGTAAGTTACTATTATTTGTGTTTTGTATTTGAATGGAGTGTGTGAAGTCTGTTTAAAACGACTCGGTTAATCAAGTAAGCAAGCAAGCTGGCGTTAGCTTTAAACTTGTAGCTTAGCAACATAGTAAGTTCATGTTTCTAGGTTCGCGGTTGTGAGCAGTGGAGGCGGTAGCAGCTAGCTAAGCACTCAATTTGCCAGCCAGCCGCCTTTCGTAGCGATAGCTGGCCTGACGAGGGAAATGGCAAACAATCACTGGCTGAAACTTAGCCTTCATTTTGAACTACGTTTGTATGAGTGGCTCAATGAGTTAAATCTCCAGTTACAAGGCTAAGGCAAGCACCTACCTCACCTAGAATATCTAAGATTACTGCATTCACCAAAAAACTTGAGGTAGGCCTATGGGACAGGCGCCTCGATCGCGACAGTATTATGCCTTTGAGAATCTGAGTGAAACGTCTGATTCGGGGGCCACAAATTTGACAATTTTAAGTTTGACCTACCACTTTCTTAGAGCGATGAGGGACAGGTGGGGTTTAAAAATGCCCCCTTGATCTAAGTGGGGAATGAAAGAAAAAGTTTGAGAACAACTGGCGTAAAATAACTTGATTGTAGGCTTAGCTGTTAGTTTGTTGCTCAGTTGAACATATTTATCTAACAGCTGTCCCCCCCCCCTTCTATTTCTGTTAGGTGCCGCTATGCAACTGCTATGGATGGCAGGAAAACACAGTACACGTGAATTTCTAGATGAAGAGTGAATAAATGCACTTGCTTAACTGATAACAAGTTGTCAATGGTTATTTATGCAAGCTTGTGTAGCCTAAACAAGACATACCTAGGCCTAGCCAAATTTATCCTGGCTGTAGATAAAGCAGGATATGAATTTCCCAATATTTTGCCAGATTAGGCTAATAGTGGTTTACTGAGGTTTAATATCAATTGAAATACCACTGAAATCACGTTGATCTTTAGTTTGGTTGTAATTTCAACATTGTTTCAATATTCATTTTAGTGGAAATACCATTGAAATCCCATTGATCTGTAGTTAGAATTTCAACGTTGCTTTAATATTAATGAAGGGTGCAAAAGTGATGTAGAATAAATGTTGCAGTGCGACGTTGATTCAATTATTTTAACGTTGACAAAGTAATTGTTAGCTGGCTGCAGAATGAGCAGTCATTAACACCAACTGAAAGCCCCGTTTTGCAGGTACAGTAGTCTTGCATTGCATACTCTGAATTACATTTTCCAAAGGCCAGCTTTCATGCTTGTGTCACAACTTCAGAACGGCTTGAACATTGGTGTGAACATTTGTATGGACTCAATGATGAAGTCAAATGTCAAGGTCAAACCCACCTTGAGTGTGATATCTCAAGAATGCCTGACACACAAGGTTTTTTGGTACAAGGGTTTGTATGAACCCAAAGATTAAGTGATTCAATGTTTTTTTTTCAGGAATCTCCCCACCAACATTAACCCAGCAGCTTTCCATCCACTATTGTAATTCCTCTGGCATTACATTTCTAGTTAATAAATATAATTATAGTGGATGGAATCCACTATCTTGAAATCTCCTGGCTTCTTCTTATTATTATTATATAGTCAGGGGGCCTATGTGGTTTCTGTGGGATTGAAATGTTAATTTTTGGAGAGTGGTTGGACTGTCTTTAGAGGTCATTGAACATGGAGAAAAATTATGTCTCCATTTTTTTTACCTGTTTTAACCCTATTTTTGTGAAATTGTATATTTCACTATAATTAACACCATAAATATTGCCTAAATCACTGGCTATGTTGAATAAAGCTCACAAAACAGTTATTTTATTATTTTCAACAGTATGATTGTATGTCAGTATTATGATTGTATGTCAAACAATTAGAGATAAGATCAATAACCAATCAGTTTCACCAAATACACATACTCCATTGCTGAAAGATAGCAAAATCACTGAATCACAGATGAGACCTCAAACAACATTTAATTCATTTACATATACACAACATATTAGATCTCACCTCCACAATGTCCTCATCAAAATCTACAACTAGTCTACTAAACCCTATTTGTACTCACCTTCCTAAGACTGGTCTCCCCTTCCTGGATAATGTTTTGCTCTAGATTATAAATAATTCTGTCAGGGCATGTACCACAGTCGTTTAAGACATCTGTTATTAAGCTCTCCCTCAAAAAACCTAGCCTTGTATCTATACTGGTCCTCCTGGACCTCAGCGCTGCCTTTGACAGCATAGACCATGACATACTACTTAGGCTTGAAAATTTGATAGGCATCAAAGACTCAACACTCGCTTGGTTTAGATCATACCTTCCTAACCGTCAACAATTTGTACAGGTCCATAATAAACCATCTACCTAGATTATGGTAAAATATGGAGTGCCTCAAGGCTCAGTACTGGGGCCCCTGTTGTTTAGCAGATGATACATAACTATACCTCTCCATAAAACCTGATGAATTAACCCCGTTAGCCAAACTTGACACGTGTATAAGAGCTATAAAGACATGGATGACAAATAATTTCCTGCTTGTGAACTCAGATAAAACAGAAGTCATGGTTTTAGGTTCAAAAAGATGAGGGATATCCTATCCACATCACAGGCTACATATAGTGATCTTCCACTGACCGTGTTAAAAACCTGGGAGTTATAATTGACCAGGACCTAGCACTAAGTAATCACATAAAACAGATCACCAAAACTTAATTTTACCATTTAAGGAACATTTCAAAGATAAGGAAGTCCTTCTCCTTACCAGATGCCAAGAAATTAATGTTTTGTCATCTCAAGGATAGACTATTGCAATGCTATTGCAATGCTATTATGCTGGCTGTAATAATACCTGTCTAAAGAGCTAACCGTTTATTCAAAATGCAGCTGCTCACACACACAAAAAATATGAACATATTTTCCCCATCCTAGCATCTTTACACTGGCTACCTGTTAAAAGTCATTGACTTCAAAATATTACTTATAGTTCTTGGTTGGTTGCCTGCATTGAAAGAGGACACCTCATGAAGAAGCTCTTTTGTCTGCTTCTGACAGAAGAAGCACTTATCTATGCTGGCAGCAGCTGCTGCTGAACAAGTGTACGAAGTCCCTCTAGATGGACTTGATGCAGTTGCAGGTGTTGCTGCAGGTTCAGAAGATGGTCTACCATGTCTTTTCTAAAGACACTGAGTCCTGCCTGCTTCACATGATTTCTAGTAGCGAATCTTAGCATGCTGCAGATGCTCACTGTTACAGGTGGATTTGTAGCAGTTCCTGTGCCAAACTCTTGTAAGATAACTGCACTGTAACAATGTAATCGTTGGCTGATCTGTGATCCCCATCTCTATACTCTCTCATGGACAAAAACAAGAAATTTGGCATATGTCTCTAGTGATGGTTCATTCACCAGTCCACACATATCTGCCACTGGATACATAGCCCAAAATCTGTTTCTTTTAGAATATGTGTGCCATCACCTGACTAACAGAAAGACACACCTCAGAATATAACCTAACTAGACTGTGCCACCATGGACTATGAAAATGTGCTTGCTCAAATGTAGAAGGCTAGAAGGTCACTAATATCACCAACCATGAAGAACAGAGCACTATGTGCTTCAGGTTATTCGATATTCTAAATTCTATCACTGCCAGCTATCATCAGCCAACTGTCAATGGTAGTCAGGGATGGATTACTGCATGGGCCTACCGGGCCCAAGCCCAGGGGATAAAAGGAGTCAGGGGGCCCAAGCCATTGCATGGAATCATTGCCTCAATATCAACACATCATATCAACATATGAATCTGATTGAATTAAAGTATTGGCCATCCCCAAAATGCACCAGAATATAGGAAATATATATATAATATATATAAATTTTTAAAAATGTCCCCCGCAACAATTAGTGGGTGGCCCTTAATACATCTGGGCCCAGGGGCCTGAAAGTTCATAATCCATCCATGCTGGTAGTGTCTCACTTTCTCTTTCTCTCTCTTACACACACACACACACACACACACACACACACACACACACACACACACACACACACACACACACACACACACACACACACACACACACACACACACACACACACACACACACACACACACACACACACACACACACACACACACACACACACCTGTCTGTTTGTCTATCTGATCCTTTACCCTTTCTTTTCATCACACTTACATAAGCTACGGAAGGCCTTACAGACTTCAGCTGGTACTATGTAAAAGTCTATTAAGTCTATTAAACTTGATTTAACAGAGATCTCTGCACTTTGTGCTCTGAATGGGTGTAGACAAGAACTGACAGAGCAGGCTAGGCCTACACTCAAGCACACTAATAGGCATGGATTGATTGTATTGATATTGAAGTATTATTTTTTAGCGGACAATTTCGAGAATTTTAGGCACAATTTCTTGTTAAAGAGATCATCAGCCTAAAAATGTTTTATAATGTTGTATTGTTTATGTGGCACACTTTTGCACACCTTGTAGGCACCAAACCCTATGCTATAATACCAGCAATGTGAGGTTTATGGACAAAACACCATATTTGACCTTTTCTGAATTTGACCTTTGATTTGGGTCCTTCAAAACCTTCAAAAAAAATGGAGACATGTTTTTTTTTACTCTTAAGAACCCCTAGAACAAAGATATAATAGTCTCCAAAAATTAACATGCGAATCCCACAGGCCCCCAAATTAGACACATAGGCCCCCCTACTAATAGTGGATGGAATCCACTATCTTGAAATCTCCTGGCTTCTTCTTCTTCTTATAATTATTATTATAACCATTTTTTCTTTTTACCTTTTCAAGAATTAATGAGACTCTAACCGCTTAACGTACAGACATGTTGAAATAACCGTTTTGTAGGTCTGGAGTTGGACAACAGAGTAACTTTTTCAGATTTCAGAAAAGTTTATACTTTTTGAGAAATAGGGGATTAAAAATGGTAAAAAGCAATTTTTTCCCCCATAGACTTGAATGGCTGTGATGTCATAATGGCCTAAAGCCAGCTGCGCTCGTTAAGCTCCCAGAGTAGTTCCCGGGCAAATTAGAACACTGGCAAAGGTGTCACCTATGCATACAATCTGGTGCTCCCTAAAACTACACATCCTGTTTAAGCGTTTCCCGTGTGTCAAAATAAAAGTCACAGCCATATCTCATGCTTTGAGCATTATATCTCCAGAACGGTTTGACACATATGCTTCAAATTTGGTACAAGTGTTTGTATGGACTCAAAGATGAAGTGAGTTGATGTTGGAGGTCAAAGGTCAAAGGTCAAGTCAATGAACACTCTGAGTGCGATATCTCAAGAATGCCTTGACATGCATGCCTGAAATTTGGTATGAGTGTTTGTATGGACTCAAAGATGAAGTGATTTGATGTTGGAGGTCAAAGGTCAAATGTCAAGGTGCCTTTGTGTAAGGACTATTTTTTGTGTGGCAATAGTGGCAAACTGTTCTTGGCTCTCTTTGTTTTGCCAAGAGTGTCTCTCTCTTGTGAACATTCAAATTATGTGGTGGAGGGGAAAAGTGCATTATAGTTTTGATTTCGTTCGCTTTAACTAGTGTTGTGTAAGGTGATTTTCATTATTGTAAGGCCTGCAGTAAAAGTGTCATCCAATGTTGATGAGTTCATTAAGAATCCTTCTGAGGATATATTGGCTCGTTGCATAAAAGAGCAACTAATTACGATAGCAGAGCATTATTCAATTTCGTTGTCTGCAGAGGATAAAAAACGTAAGGATAATCTCTTTAAAGCTGTTGTACTGGCTTCGGTGGCAAAGGAGATTCTTATTGGGCCGACTTCGCCTGTGTTCGCCTGTAGAGGTGTGTCAGTGTGTGAGTTGAAAATAAGAGAGTATTCATTTGAAGAACGTAAGTTGAAATTGGAAGCAGCGTGAATTCGCTCAGAAAGAGAAAATCACTGTAAAAGAAAGGGAACTGCAAAATGAAGTAGAAATTAAGAAGTTGGAGCTCCAGCATGAACTTGACCTTAAAAGGCTAGAGCAGGAAGACCGCTCTAGAGATTTTCAACTTGAGTGTAAGCGTGAAGAGCGAAGCTTTGCTATTAAAAAGCTGGAAATGGAGCTCCTAGAGCCAGTTTCTTCTGGTCCGTCCTCTGATACTTCTCATGCTCGTTCTTATGCTTGTTCTCTTGCTTGGTTTGGTCCTATAGTGGGTAGTTCTGGTATTAATGCTAGCTCCTCAGCCGATTCCGTTACTTCGCAGTTGCCCTCTGTACCGTCAGGTAGCACAGATGCGTCTGTTCCATCTGCTCCCGCAACTGGTGCACTCGACGCTGTTAACCTCGCTCCTGATGCTCACTCCCCATTCGTGCCATTGCCTCCATCTTTGATGTTAGTTTTCGAATGGTGCCTCCTTTTAATGAGAGAGACACTGCATAATATTTTGTTCATTTTGAAAGGGTGGCAGTCACTTTGAAATGGCGTAACGATGTGTGGTGTTTTCTCCTTGCCTCGGTTTTGGCAGGAAAGGCACAATCTGTGTATTCTTCTCTGAGTATTGAACAAAGCTCTGACTATAGTTTTGTTAAAACTGCTATTTTAAATGCAGTGAAATGAGTTGGTGCCTGAGGCATATCGGCAAAAATTCCGTGGTCTGTGAAAATCTGACAGGCTCACGTATGTGGAAAATGCACACTCCAAAGAGCAACTCTGAGAATTGATGTTGCTGGAAGAGTTTAAGAATTGCATACCTGACAGTGTTGCAATGTATTTGAACAACCATAAAGTTACCACATTAGCGCAAGCTGCTGTTTATGCCGATGCATTTGTGCTTACGCATAGAAGTCTTTTTTTCTTCTATTCCTCGCCGTGATATGGCTTCTTCTTCCACCATGCAGCAGAGCGTAAGATGGTCTAAATCTGTCAGCTCAACACAGCAGGTAACTAGTGATTTGCATGCTTGTTTTTATTGTCATGAGGCAACTCATCTCATTTCTCAATGCACAGTTAAAAAAGAAAGCAGTGAAAAATGTGGGAAGGAAAAAAGATGCCAAGGGTTCAGGTGTTGAGAGATACAAGTGCCGCCCAAAGTTTTATTCTCGCTACTGTTTTGCCTTTTTCTGATGACAGTTATAGCGGATCTGATGTGGTTGTGCAAGGTATTGAAATGGGCATTTTAAAAGTTCAATTGCAGAACGTGTGTGTTGAGAATAATTCTGGTTGTGTTAAAGTTGGTGTCTGTTCTCAGAACATTAATTTTCTTATAGGGAATGACCTTGCTCGTGATTTCATTTCCAGAAGTGGTTTCACAACCATTAATGAACTTTAGTGGTCACTCAGAGGTGTTTCCCATGTGTGCTGTGACTCGAGAGGTCTAAGGACTTGGCTAACACGTTCATGGCTCTAGACAACCCTCTGCTAACTCCGGAGCTTTCAGGGAAATCGGCACGCCGGTTGCTGTCCACTAACGGTGGTGCTGAAATCGGCTAGTTCGACCTCAAAAATGGTCCGTTCGCTGTCCATTCACAGCAGTGCTGAAGTTTTAAAATCATGTCTCTCTCTGCCTGTTGATAGGAAGTTGTTGCAACAGGAACAGAGGGTGGATCCTTCCTTAGCCAAGTGCCGTGCAGCTGCTGAAAAAGGAGAATTGTTAAACGGGTCAGTAAGTTATTTTTGGGATAATGGCTTATTGGTGAGAAAGTGGATTCCATCACACCGTGATGATTTAGGCTGGAATGTAGCTTATCAGCTTGTGGTTCCTGCAAAATTGCGTTTGCATGTGCTAACGCTTGGCCACGACCATGATTTTGCAGGTCACTTAGGTGTTCGAAAAAGCTATAATCACATCCTACGTTACTTCTTTTGGCCTGGTCTCAAGGTTGATGTTGCAAAACATTGCCGGTCATGTCATCATTGCCAACTAGCAGGAAAACCCAATCAGATCATTCCACCTGCACCACTCCACCCTATACCTGTTATCGGGGAGCCAATTGAGCCCATTATCTTAGATATCCAAATCTGGACATCGCTATTTGTTGACAATAATGTGTGTGGCCACTTGGTATCTAGAGGCAATTCCACTTCGGTCATTAAAGGCAAAGCCCATTGTAAAAGCACTCATTCGCTTTTTTTTCAACTTTTGGTTTGCCCAAAGTGGTCCAGACAGATCAGGGATCAAACTTTTTATCACGTCTGTTTGAACAGGTATTACAGCAGCTGTCCGTTAAACATGTTGTCTCCTCAACCAGGTTCCATCAGACCCTGAAGACAATGTTCCGTACGTTTTGTGATAATTCTGCCAAACAATGGGATGATGGCTTTGGGGTGTATATATACTACAGTCACAAATATTTGGGGGAACTCCCTTGGGAAATAGAATGGGCGAACAGAGACAGGCAACAGTTCCATGTCAGCTGTGCATATTAATTCCCTGACAGTGATGATGTTACACCACCACTGGTTTATATACACACACACACACCACCACCCTGAGATTTCCCCCGTAGATGTAGCGTCCCTGTCCAACCTGAAAGGCGCCCCAAAGCCGCTGATTGATAAGTCTGCATCGGTATCTCTAGATGACAGCCATGTCTCACTGAAGGCCATAATACAGGCGTTCCTGTATTCGTGTAAGTAATTCGAGTTAGCGTGCAGCTCATCGATTTTGTTTCTGAGCGACTGAACAATCGCAAGTATTATGGATGGAAGCGGAATACGCCGCAATGTTTGGCGTTTTAGCATGAGTCGGACGCCACCCCTCCTTCCTTGTTTCCTCGCTTTCCGAAAGTTTTTACCATAGTTTCCAAAAGACTTGTGCCTAGAGATCTCCGTCAGAATGTCCTCGGTCACAAGTGGGTCCAAATATAAATCCCCTCTGCTCGGATTGTCCCAACGCATTAAACATTCCCAAGAGTATCTCCTTACCGGCTCTTTTTGCTGATCCCGTGCGCCTTGGACATGGTAGATCCATACGTCCATAAAATCCATAGAATGGCAGTATAAAGTTTCTCCATAACGACTGCTTGAATGAGCAATCACATTTAGTCTGAAAGATTTGGATAAGATTTGGATAAGACAGGATACTATACAACAAGACGCAGACAGACAAACACACCAGCTGCTGGTCGCTACAAGAGCAGCGCCCCCTCTCGGGCGACATTGAGCCCACAGCAAAGCCTCTCCTCTCCATAAGCAAACAAACATTCTGGACTATGTCAGTTCATTTCATGAGCGCCTGCATCATGTCTGTGCGTGTGCTCAGAAAGCCCCATCTTCGACTCAGCTCAAAATGAAGATTCGGTTTGATCGCAAGTCTGCACAGCGATTGTTTAAGGCTGGCGACCAGGTCTTAGTGTTGTTGCTTGTTGTAGGGTCAGCATTGCAGGCCAAGTTTTCTGGCCCGTATGAGGTAGACACTAAGCTTAGTGAGACAGATTATGTCATTCGTACACCAGAGACGAGGCGTAAAACTCGTGTTTGCCACATCAACAGAAACTGGAGTTGAGGCAAGTGAGTACTGTGGCCTCTGTTGCTTCTGTGGCATCTTCCTATTTCCCAGAGGAAGATGGCCTCACATTTCGCCATGTTCCTGTATTCTCTCCTCATCTACAGATGTTCCCCATGCATTCTTGTCCCAAAGCCTGACCACACATTCTGTTTTTGCAATGACTACAGAAAGGTTAATGCAGTGACCAAACCAGACTCGTTTCCACTTCCATGCATGGAGGACTGCATTGACCGAGTTGGTTCAGCACATTTTGTTACCAAATTAGACCTGTTGAAAGGTTACTGGCAGGTGCCCTCAACACCACACGCTGCTTAAATTTCTGCATTTGTCACTCCTGACTGCTTCATGCAGTATGCTGTGATGGCTTTCGGTTTGCGTAACGCTCCCGCCAGTTTTCAATGCCTGATGTGCAAAGTTTTAGCGGGTGTGCAGAACTGTGAAGTGTACCTTCATGACATTGTTCTGCATAGTTTTTCATGGGATAGCCACCTCCAGGTTATCTGTACCGTCTTTGAATCTGGCCAAATGAAAATTTGGAAAAGCCACAGTGACCCGTCTTGGCAAGCAGGTTGGTCAGGGTCAGGTGCATCCTGTGGAGGCTAAGGTACAAGCTATTTGTGATTTTCCAGCTCCAACGACTAAACGCAAAGTACGCCTGTTTTTGGGGATGGCTGGCTACTATCGTAGTTTCTGCAAGACTTTTTCTGATGTTGTTCTGCCTCTAACAAAGTTGCTTAAAAACAACAGTGATTTTATATAGTCTGCTGACTGTGAATGTGCTTTTCAGAACGCCAAGACCTTGCTTTGCAGTGCTCCTGTGCTTGCAGCTCCAAACTTTGAGATGCCATTCAAGCTTGAAGTGGACGCAAGTGCAACAGGTGCTGGTGCAGTTCTTCTCCAAGAAGCCGTGGATGGAATTGATCATCCCATCTGTTACTTTTCAAAGAAGTTTTTAAAACATCAACAGCACTACAGCACCATTGAAAAGGAGGCACTTGCCCTTCTCCTCGCACTTCAAAACTTAGTGAACGTAGTGAAAACATCTTGGCAGACACTTTGTCTCGTTCCACCATTGGCTGGGGTGAATTTGGAGTTTTATGAACGTTTTATTAGTAATCAACACGACATGTTGATTTTTGGTGGTGGGGGTGTTATGACCTTGTGGTCGTATATATGTATATAAAATATCTGTTCATTGTGGCTTTGGTTTTGTGGTTTTGTTTCTGTTTTCTGTTTTATTCTAGGCTGACTTATTAAGAACTGGCTAGGGACAACGGATGGAAATTAGCACTCACAAGCTAATTCCGGCTTATTTACAACTTGTCTGTTAATTAATGAGCATTGTCCTAATAAATAAACAATAAACAGAATTATGACATAACTCTAAGTTATACTACTAAGCAAGGTTACTTATCAAATTGACTAAATCTAGTGAAATGCACAGAAAATGGTCCCAGTGTAAACAGTGTAGTTGATGCTGCATTTAGATTTTCTGAATACTGATTGATTAATGTTTTGCCTGTAGTGAGGACTAGACTAGACACTAGAATTAAATTAGAAGCACATTTACTCCTGGGGTTCCATTTTTTGTTGTTTATGGTATCAGCAAATCAAATGTGCTGTTGTTTTGTATGGAAACTATAGAGTAGGAAATTTATTTTTTATTCAAAAGTAGAGCTCAACAAAACTGAAATGTTCTGTGTGGAGTAGTAGGGGTTAGGGTAATGAATGCAATGTGTGAATGTAACTTTGTATAAATCAATCAATCGATCCATCTCTGGAATTCTGGTTCTCTAGAGTACATACTGAATTGCTTTAACTTTGCGGTGAGGATCCTCCATTGTAGCAGATAAGAGATTTTGTGCTGATTCTCCAGGATGATTGTTGCTCACATCCAGCTCTTTCACATAGGAGGAATTTAACATCAGAGCCAGAGCCAGGCAAACATAACCTTCATCTGAGATACCACACTTGCTGAGCCTGAGAGAACAAGATAGAGAGAGAGAGAGAGAGAAAGAGAGAGAGATGAATTAATTTATAATTAAAAGCCTGTACACACCAGATACGTCATGAAAACCTGGTGCGAAAATGCAACATTTTACACAGAGGGCCAGATGTACGTACATTTGCGGACGTAGCGTTATCAGCGCCATGGACAAACCACAGATAGCGAATGCTGTCATACCCTAGATTACGTCGTATTTATCAAACTTTCAATTCATAGTGTAATCTGCGCCTTTCTCTGCCCTAACGCAATTTACGAACGTCCACAACTGAATGGCAGAGCCTACATACAAGCGCAGTTGAATGAAGTTAACTGATGACAACATCAAAAAGAATCAAACGTTTAGCGATCATGAAATAATACCATACATGATAAGATGTCAACAAGCAGGGAGATAAGATCTACTCAAACTGCTTGTGCACGTAGGCTATGGAAGATTGGTCAAATCTAGCAAGTAGGAAAGTTTAAGTGAATGATGTGAAAGTGAAAGACATTTGAAAGGCCAACAAAAGTTAAAGGTGCTCTAAGCGATGCCACATGTTTTTTAGGCTAAAACATTTTATTTTAAACAACACGCATCATACAGAGAGAGCATATGGATGATAATAAGAATAACATTTAAATACAATAAAGTAAAATAAAAACACACACAGAACACAACACACTTAAACACTGGCAGTAAACTAATATTGACTAAAATATTTAAAGAAGCTCTTTAAGGGCAGAGGCTATATTCATCCAGGTGTTTACAGTGGTTGTCTTTGCCTTATTAATCTTTGCAGTTGTACACTCAAGGCAAACTATGTGATGAAATGAGACTATCCAAAATTGCTTCAAGTTTGTATCTGGGGTTATCCACTGCTGTATAATAGCATTTTTTGCAGCTGTGAACCGTGCCATCAACACTTTTTTTATCACATAAAGAAAATTGGTACGTTGAATCATCATTCAATAATAGTAAACAGGGGTCCAAATCCAAATATAGACCTGTAAGATCATGTAACATAACAATCACATACTTCCAGAATAGATTAATCATTGGACAGTCCCAAAACATGTAGACATGTAACAGTGGCGTCAGTGTTACAGAAACTGCAGTATGGATTGGGTATGAGTTTCATGCGATATCGCTTGTAAGGTGTGTAGTAGAAACAATGGATAGTCTTAAAATTAATAACTACATGACTAAGGTTTTTAGAAGTAAGGCAAAGGTTTGACCACACTGTTTCCCAGTCTGGGTGGAAAAAAGAAGCTTTGACGACAACCCTCCTGTAATGGAAAGGGTAGAGACTGATACGTTTCTGTTAAAATAGAAACTGTTGGGTTACTATAAAGAGTTTGAATGGCATATATGAATTTAGGACCGAAACCAAAATGTTCCTGTACTGTCTATAGAAAGTCCCACTCAAGTCTGTCAAAAGCTTTGAGCGTGTCAAGGGAAAAAACTGTGCAAGTGTCAGTATATGTGTGAGAATGTTCAATGATGTGTAATAAACATCACATATAGTCTGCCCTCTAAGAAATCTAGTTTGATCTTTCTAACTGCAGACAATTTGTACAGGTTCACAATAAACCGTCTACCCAGACTATGGTAAAATATGGGGTGCCTCAAGGCTCAGTACTAGGGCCCCTGTTATTTTCTCTCTATATGCTTCCTCTAGGCTCAGAAATTAGGAAACATGGCATTAAATTTCATTCTTATGCAGACGATACACAACTATACCTTTCCATAAAACCTGACAAATGAACTCTGTTAGCCAAACTTGACACATGTATAAGAGACATAAAGACATGGATGACAAATAATTTCCTGCTTTTGAACTCCGATAAAACAGAAGTCATGGTTTTAGGTCCTAAAAAGATAAGGGATATCCTATCCTCATCACAGGCTACATTTACTGATCTTCGACTATCCTCATCCACAAGTGTTAAAAATCTAGGAGTTACAATTGACCAAGACCTATCACTAAGTAATCGCATAAAACAGATTACCAAAACTTAATTTTATCATTTAAGGAACATTTCAAAGATAAGGAAGTCTTTATCCTTACCAGACGCTGAGAAATTAATCCATGCTTTTGTCATCTCAAGGATTGATTATTGCAATGCTCTATACGCTGGCTGCAATAACACCTGTCTAAAGAGCTTACAGCTTATACAAAATGCAGCTGCTCGCACACTCACTAGAACTAAAAAATATGAACATATTTCCCCTATCCTGGCATCTCTACACTGGCCGCCTGTTAAAAGCCGCATTGACTTCAAAATATTACTTCTAACATACAAAGCCATTAATGGCCAAGCACCAGAATATATTAAAGATCTCCTAGTCCCATATAACCCACCTAGACCGCTACGATCACAGAATACTGGCCTTCTTGTAATTCCAAGAATCTCAAAAACTACAGTAGGAGGCAGAGCTTTCAGCTATCGCGCACCCCTCCTCTGGAATAATCTTCCTTCCTCAATTCGACTAGCAGACACCCTCCCTATTTTTAAGTCTAGACTTAAAACATACCTCTTTACTGCCTCCCATAGTTAGGTATGGTGCGGTGTGGAACTTCACCCACCTCAGGGATTTTTGGAATGGACCACCCTGCTGAGTCCTCGCGTGACTGGCACCCCAGTCGCGCATGCAATGGTGGTCACTGACCATACCTGCGCTGGTGTCGACTACCCCTCACCATGCCTTAGTTATGCTGCTATAGCGTAGTGCTGGACTTTTCATGTGTCACACCGTACAACTCTCCCCTCTCCTCTCTCCCCTTCTCTCTCTCTCAACTCTCCCTCTCTTGCCTATTCTCACTATGATATACTGTAACAGTACCACTGATTACATATTGACATTAACCATTTTGATTTTCAGTAATACTAACCCACTCTACATCTCTCTTTCTTTCCCCTTACTGTACCTCACTTGTGAGGTATATCATCACCAGTCATCAACCATCCATGTGTTGGCCCTCCTCTCACCCATCTCACCTTAAGTCCCATCCTCGACTGCCCTATTACTGTCCCCCTATCTGGATTCCTGGCCCGTACAGCCTAGCGACCCATCACCTGCCTATGACAATTCTGCCCGGATTCCAGGCCCGTCTGCCGACCCACCACAAGCCCCTTGACAACTCCCTTCCCCTGGACAAATCCAACGCTGGACTATTTGAACTTTCTGTCACTAAATCAGGATTAATGAATTATCAAACCAGATATGAAATCACCCCACCTCCTGTAACTTTCAGCTCAAGTGCTTTTTAGCACCGTGTCTTATTCTCTACACATGACTATCATATGCAATTGTCATGTATTCAGACCTTACTGTCCTGTATTGACCCTAGGCAGATGGGTCAGGCCCTTGAGTCGTGGATCTGCTCAAGGTTTCTTCCTATATGTATCTCCAATTCTAGGGAGTTGTTCCTCGCCCCAGTTACCCATGGGCCTCTCTCTTTCTTTTCTTTTCTTCCTTTCTTTCCTTTTTCTCTGATTGCCTACATTCTGTAAAGCGCCATGATACATGTGTAATGTTTTGGCGCTCTATAAGCACAATAAATTGAAAATTAATTGAAATTGATCAAAATGAATCAAAGTATCCATGAAGGGCTCAATCCGGGAAACCAAGGCTTTTGCCAGAATTTTGGCATCGCTATTATTTAAAGATATTGTACGGTAACTAGAACAACTCAAGATCTTTATTTTTCTTCTGTAACAAGATGATACTATATTCTGGTCCCTATGAAGCATACCATGTTTAATAGCATAATTCATAAAATTCAAGATTAGGGGCCCAACAACATCCCAAACAGCCAGGTAGAGCTTCGGGGGAATTCCATCGAGACGGGATTTCCCTTTTTTAACCCTCTAGGCGCCACGGTCGAGTTTACTCGGCAAGATGCGGTACTGAATAAAACGGCCGATTTAGTCAAATAGGGTGTCATATTTCGTTCTTTACTTTATCAGAGCGATATTGTCAACGTCAGCGAGTATTTGCATTAGATTATCGTCTAATGGCATAAAAAAAGTTTACCCGAAATTAAGTGTTGGGTCTTCTATTCGCGGACCCTGATTCTGAAGGGGAATATCTGCCTTCAGAAAATGACGGTGATTCGTTTAGTGAGGTTTCAGATGCGTCCCTGCCTTGCAATGATGCAGCTGGACAAAGTGAGAGTTTAGCTTACACCAAGCACAAATGTTGAATCGTTTGCCCAATGTCAGTGGTGGGAATAATGTTTCACAGGGACGGGGTGTTCATCGGGAAGTTAGCAGGGTGTTAGTGGTGTGGCGAACGAGGCTGGAGGTAATGTTCATGTAGCGCTAGCTTCTGTCTTCTGACCGTGTGCCTCTCCGCAATCGAGGCGACAGTAAAGTGGTGGAGCCTTTGTCTAATGCCACTGGGTATGTTAGACGAGGTTGAAGTGCTGGGGGGAACGTAGAAGCAGTGTGGGGAGTCGCAATGAGAATGACAGTAGGCCTAGTCTGAGCTGCGCAAATTTTCTCTACTTGGCGTGCACGCGAGGCAGATCTGGCCATGCTGCTCGCAGCAGGAGCAGAGGTGGTGACATGGGGCAGGGGAGCCATTAGGCCATGCATAGTCTATCACAAGATGATGTGCCGGCCCTGTATGGATAGGGATAGGGAGTCAGCATTTATTAGTAATGATTTACACTGTTGATTTGCTATCTATTTCCCTGACCATTTAGGACATACACTATGTGTTATTTTTGTGTGTTCATGTCCTCATGATGTGTGTATATTTGTCAGCTAAGAAAAAAACAACAAAAAAAACATCAACCAAAGCAAACAAAAAGAAAAAAAATTATACTAACATTGTCTCTTGTCTTGTCTCGTCATCTCACTCCTGATCTGTGCCTTGCCGTGGCAAGTGAGCTTTTGAACTAAACAGGTCTTGTCTACTTGTGTTTGTGTGTCATCTGAATAATATATATGTGCCCCATACATGGAATCAGAGTGCCTGCTGTATGTAGTAAATGGAAAATCTCTACAGCAAAAGGCCAGCCTACCGCTACATGCATTTGGTTTGTTTCTGCTATTTATTAGTAATGATTTACACAGTTTGTTTACTACTTACTATTTACCTGAGCATTCAGTATTGTGCAATATAGCATACAGAAGGTGAGGGACATTTTGGGGGAAAAGAAGTGGTGCATTTTATCATTCAAACATGCAACTTTTCATGAAAATTCAATAATCCAAGATAGTCGCCACCATGTGACGTCATAATATGCAAATTAGATATAAACATTTAATCCCTACATAAACTTTGGGTCAACCTTAATATTTCTCTAATTTACAGAAAGTCTCTATTTCTTATCACTTTTAAGATATAGCCTTTTGAAATGAAGATATCAAAATCGAATGTTTAAAAAAAAAACCTCTGGCGCCTAAAGGGTTAAGAGATTTGGCCGCATTATCAAATTCTTCCAACATTAGAGGTTATTCTAGAAGGTCTCTGTCCTCTTCTGGTCAGATAGGCAGGTTCAAGTTCTCTAAAAATTTTTTGCATGTATGTCTGTCAAGAACCACCTCTGAAGAATATAGTGTGGAATAAAATGCTTTAAAGCTGTTATTAATAGCCCTAGGATCTGTAATTATTTTGCCTTCACTGTTTCATAACTTATCAATATTTGCTTTGGACTCACTTTCACAGAATTCACAGAAAACTGTGTCTGCCCTACCCTCCTTTCAGGGGGTCCAGTCCAGAGGGGGGGCTACAGATCAAAATGAAAAGCGATGGTTCCATGCTATCCATGTGGGGTTACATGCCCACCAAGTTTCGTGTACCCCGGTCTTTCAGTGTCCCGGGAATCCTTGTTGGTGTACGGTCACTAAATGTACACATACATTATTTTATTGTAAGGCCCCCCATGAACGAAAGTCCACGAAACTTGGCATGCATTCGGAGGGTCCTACACTTTCAATTTCGTGCAGTTTTGACTATGTCAGCCAGAGATATTGTGATGAAAACATCTAATGTTTTGCTTTTTCATTTTTAATTAGGTGGCGCTATACATGAAATAAGTGGTAATGGGATAGGTTGACATGCCCCCTTAAGACCAACATACAAAAAAAAAGGTGGACCTCCTAAGCCCTACGGTTCTCGAGATATTCACAGAAAACTGTCTCCGGCCACCTACAGGCCAGTTGGTGTATAGTAACATAAATTAATTTATTTTGTGGCCCCCCATGAACGGAATTCCACGAAACTTGGCGTGCATTCAGAGGGTGTCATAATGATCCTACACTTCCAATTTCGTGAAGTTTTGACTATGTTAGGTCACAGATACCTGCGATTACAACACCTCATTTTTACTTTTTTGTGTTTAACTAGGTGGCGCTATACATGAAATGAGTGGTTATGGAATGCGTTGACATGGCCCTTTGAGATCAACATACAAAAGAAAAATGGTCCTCCTAAACCCTACGGTTCTTGAGATATTCACAGAAAACTGTGTCTGCCCTACCCTCCTTTCAGGGGGTCCAGTCCAGCGGGGGGGCTACAGATTAAAACGAAAAAAGGAGGTTCCATGCTATCCAGGATATAATCCAGGGGCCGTATTACAGAAACTTCCTATCTTAAGTCCTAAGTTAAGATAGGAGAAGTGTAAGATAGGATTTTTCTCAATTTGGTATTACAGAAACATATCCTATCTTAATTTAGGAATCCTATCTTATCTCAGGTTAAGATATCCTAACGTTCAGCTTTTATGTCTGTTACTTAGCAACAGATGAAATTTGTTGTTGGATCACCTCACTTCACAACTGACACCTAGCAGCTAGAAAGCTACCATAATAATAATTCAATGTGGAGTTCATTACCCGTTGGAAACTTGATGTAACGTCGCGCTAATCCACCAATGGCTTTTGCCACCTCTGTTAAAGGAGAATTCCGGTGTGATATTGACCTAAAGTGTGTTGAAACATGATACCGAGTGTGAACGTATGTCTAGCTCATCTCGGCTTGTCCCCTGCACTCAGAAATCGGGCGCTAGTTATCCGCCTAGCCATGCAAATAAATCACTGTTTTACACCATTTAGGAGTCTCAAAGTAGCTCCATACTTCATTGTTAGACTTCCGAGGGCCTTGACATTTAAAACGAGACATTGTGAACTTTGAAAAAGCACTGGTAGTTTATTTACAAGACAATTTATACAGACAGTACCTGCGCTACATGTAACAAAAGAGCTGCCATCTCGCTTATTTGTAGCACTAACAGTAATTTGACAGTTAGGAGAGCTGATGGGTCATCCTAAAGTTAGGACAGTTTATTTAGGATTTTGGTAACTTAGGATATTTCTGTAATACACATTTCCTATCTGGAGTTAAGATAAGAAACTGACTTTAGGATCGGCCGTTCTGTAATGACTTTTTTCCTAAATCCGATCCTAACCCTTGTTACCGTAGTTACCAAACAGATAAGATAGGATTTTCGAGTTAGGAAGTTTCTGTAATACGCCCCCAGGATATAATCAATTCTTCGGCTCTCCGGTGCGCCCTCTCGCCTAGGTGAAGAGTTGGCACCTTTGCAGGTCAGGTTGTTAGAGAGGATGAAGTGTTCCTCTTCAGATGGAGTCCGACATAGAGTTTGCCTGCCACGATAAGTGATCTTCAGTGTGGCAGGGAACAAGAGAAACGTTTGAATCCCAGATGCTTCTATCTGCATTCTCACCTCAGCAAAGGCCTTTCGTTTCTTAGTGGTGTCTGCGCTGAAATCCGGGAAGAAGCGCAAAGTGTCCATGCCATGTTTAACGGTATTAACAGCTCTTGCACCATTCAGGATTGCTTGTCTATCAGTATAGTCTAGCAACCTGAATATAATTGTGCGAGGGCGGCTAATGTCGGTGGTTCTATCAGAGTACAGGCGGTGGGCTCGCTCTATTTTTATGTCTCGGTCAGCAACAGATGGGATCCGCGAAGGTAGATTCGCCTTTAAAAAGGCGATGCAGTTGCCTCCACTCCTTCACTCAAGCCAACTAACCGTAGATTGAATCTTCTACTTCGGTCTTCCATATCTACCACCTTGGAACTCAGCTCGTCAATTTTCAGCCTCATAGCATTGACCTGGTCTCTATCATGTCTAGCTACTGATTGTGTAGAATCGCACCTATATTGAAGTCATTGAACGGATTTCTCCAGTTGTTCATTCTGGCCAGTGGCTGTCGTTATAGTGTCAGTGGTATTCTTCAGTTCAAGTCTAACGTCCAATATTTGCGGGAGAAGCACATAATCTAAAGCAGCTTTTACCGCAGCAGTGACAATGTCATTTAGCTCTGACCTCTGTTCCGCTAAGGCCTGCTTATCTCCTGCTAAGATGGCACTGTCCAGGTCTGCTTTGGAGATGCTATTCGGTGATTCCTTGAATTTCTTCTTGACAGAGGAAAGTTCGGTTCCTTTAGTCTCACCAGTATTATGTGATACTGACATTTTAGAGGTTTTGATGTAATTCAACAAAATTAGCTTTCTAATAAACTGAAAGTAACGAGTAGTAAGTGGAGCAAACAAAATTCACGTCTGCGCTGCCATGAATCAGTCCCGTGACTCCGGCTAAAACATTTTATGTCACCGCAAACATCACCTAACCAACCACTAGCTGTCTGTGTCCTGAATACACTGTAAAAAAACGCAATCTCTGTGGACAGCCCAGGCTCCAAAATTGGCAACAAAACCAACCTGGGCAAACCTAGCCCATAAAAACAACAAACTGTTCCAGCAAATCACAGACGAGATGCACGTTTAGGAGAGTTTCAATTACACAGGAGCAGCACGGGAGGGAGGGGGAGGAAGTAGTGAGCTAGCTCTCTGTTTTGTTGAAAGTCAACAGAAGTGACGTTACCCAGCATCGCTTAGAGCAGTTTCTCAAACTTTTTCAGACGAAGGACCACTTTACCAATAAAAAAGAAACGCACGGACCACGCAGCTTAAAAAAAAACCTTCTTCAACAGTATATTAGCCTACACAATAGGCCTACTCACTGAACCACCTTGCTTATTGTCTTTGCACTTTGCTTATTGTGTCAGAGGATTCATATGATTTGAATTGGCATATCTTACATAGACAGTGTTCAATATTGCAAACAACTCATCTATATTATATTTTACCACGTCTGCTCGCGGACCACTTGGGATAGCTTGCGGACCACCAGTGGTCCCCGGACCACACTTTGAAAAACACTGGCTTAGAGCACCTTTAAGGTTGCTTTTGATATAGTACAAAGACACAAAACTGGTGCTTTAAATAGCGATTCTGTTGTCTTTGAAAGGTTCTCTTATTGATGCATTTAACTGCAATTTGGATTAACACCTGCTTTTACGAGGCAGAAGTATTTAGCCGTAGAATAGACGTGCGCTTTCACATGCAGCTTTTGTACATACCGCGGAATACATACTTAGGCGCTCTTTACGCTTCCCCTCCCACTTCTTTACGCTAAACTCCCACTTTCCTCTGGATCCTCTCATGAATGCATATGCATGACACAGAAAAGGGCCGTTTGCCATTTTCAGCTCCTGCGAGAGGCAGACTGCGCTTTTACCTCAGTGCGATGCAATGATTTTACATGCACGTTTGCGAAACAAATACGTCTGAAGTTGGCACAAAAGCATTAGTACATCTGGCCCTGAATGTCAACACTGAGTCCAATGCAATTACATTAAATTTTTCACATTCTATTTCGTAGAGATGCATCGATATGGAATTTTTGGGCCAATAATGATAACTAATATTTATTGGTTTCTTGTGGCCGATACCGATATGATAACGGATATTACTCTTGAAAGAAATGGTGAAAAGTCATTTGGGGAAAGCATTTAATGAGCATAATTTTATTGCAGTAATTTGACCTACCACCAAATGATGGACAGAACTCATAATAGTCCTCAATAGTACAGTAGTCAACAAAATAGCAGTAGCCTAGCCCTATGTGTGGCTCCTTTAAGTGAATTCCGAGTGAGTGGCCAGAGACAGTGCATGAATCGTTTTCATTTAGGAGTAAACGCTCATAAACGGCTCAGCTGGGAATAAGCTATAGCAACCAAATCAGAGTTTGTGAGGGAAATTTATGTGTAGTTTCAACTAGGGGTAACTGAACTAGATGTACCGCATAGCGGTACAAAATATGACCGCCGCTCAGTCCTGTACATCCGTTCCGCAAAAATAAATCACACTAATCAATTTGTCTCCATCTTTTACTCCATCCCCCACTCTTGAAACTTTTGTGTATGCTTGTTTGGCATGCCTGTGTGTGTGTGTGTGCGGCTGCACAGAAAGTAGCCTACTGGCGCTGAAAAGGTGAATAGATTGTAGAATAGCCAAAGAAGTTGTAGCATTGTTATAAAACCTTTAAAATCTCTAAACAATCACAAGTAGGGCAGTTCATCACAGTTCATCCATTGCAACTGGATTGATGAAAGGTCACTTACACCTGTAGGCTACATTGTATTTGGGAAAAGCAAAAGGTATCAGCATAATGTTATTTATTTATTTATTTATTAATTAATAAACAAAAACATCTCTGTCAGTTCCATGCATGTCATTTTTGGATGGATGGATTTTTTGTGAATGTTTCTTCCTCTGCATAAGATTTTAGTCATCTTTAGTTCATGTGATACTTTATTGTCAATGCACAAATTAAGTAACAGTAGTATGAAACGAAATGCTGTTTTACATCTAACCAGTGGTGCAAATAACTGACATGTCCAAATGAGCCTTGATGAAATGCGTCGCTAGACTGTTCATACACATTTTAACGGGCCAAAGTTGAAGAGCTGTTGTCCGTTGTTGTTCGTGCAAATATAGGCTAATTCATGTTCCCTTGCATTGTGTAACTGAGGTCCATGGCTTGTCTGGCTTTCACCAGACCAAGCTCAATCTTTTAAGAAATCAAAAAATAAATAGCGGGCAGATCAGGCTGGGTTCACCCAGCCTAGTCCATAGGCGCCCGATATTGTTTAATTTTCCGATTGAGATATCCACGCTCTGGCTATTCTAAATGCAAAAATGCATCAGGGAGTTATGACAAAACTGTAACTAACAAACTAGATCCTAATAGAAAGCTGTTAGCTTCCCTAAGCTACAGGTAGGCCTATAAGGTAGGCCTATTTACAACATAAATTGTCAATAGGCTATGCTGGCGACACAAATAAAATCTCCTTTGGAAACTAATGGCTTACGCCTTAAGGCCCGGTTATACTCGACGCACCCGACCTGTAGCGCGACAATGTGACGTCACAGAAGCGCCGTAACCATTTATACTCGCGCGTCGTGGTCACGACACTAGTTGCAATATTCTCCTGAACAGAGGTGTCGCTGTTGTGAAAAGATTAACGCTAACTACGTTAGGCTACACAGCAGAAGAAGCTGCATTAAGAAACACTAGTAGCAGAGAATGTAAACGGGCTCTGCTATTACCTAGCCTCTGTGATGGTACTTCAGACTTTGGTTGCTACTATTCACAACTACCACCATCATTATCATCTAGTTTCCAAGGTGTGCGCACAGGTAGATAGATAGATAGATAGATAGATACTTTAGTCATCCCGAGGGAAATTTTAATCATTTAAACAGTTTAGTTAGCTGGCTAGCTAGCTAGCAGCTGGCTGAGTTTGTGTAATTTCCTGAAGTGGAAAGAGATTTTGTTCAGGCCTTAATAGATATCCTTTGATTGAAAATAAATCGTTTCTATTCTTTCCTCTTAATTCCATGTGTTGCAACTCTGACTGGTAACTTTGTTAACTTATCCAGCAAACTATTAAAAATTCACGACTGTAACAAAACACTGCAACTCGCTTGCCCTCGAACTAGTCCATCTTCCTGTTTCCGCCTTGTCGTGCTCGTCTGAAAAAAAATGAGTGGTGCGCTACCGTGGGCTACACGGCCAAAACCCTGGCGCGCCAGAGAGATCTACGTCATTTTCACGTCACGTTGTCGCGCTACCGGTCCGGTGCGGCGAGTATAACCGGGCCTTTACAGTATCAAGAGGACTTAAACTGCCATATCGTGCGAAAAGTTGTAATAAAATTCACGCAGCTCCATGAGTCAAGGAAAGCGCGAATGAAGTAGCCACTTCTAAATGGGACCCACTACACAGTAGCTTAAGGTGTGTTGCTAAAGCAGCCATAATGAAATGAAGGTTTCATTGTTTGGATACTTCACACACACGTGCTTTTTAATCTCACAGACTACAACTACCAAGCTGGAATCAAAGCACATCGATTCCCCTCTCACACCCTGCACGCACTTCAAACAAATAAACAGGCGTCTCAGTCTCACGCATGTATAGGCAAAACTGTATCAGACCGGTGTAACATTGGTAAATCTTCCATTGCACAGAATGATTTTTGTAGCACGTGCAACAAATGACAGTCGAAAGATACAATTACAGTGCTGCTATCAATGTGCTTGGTATAACCGCATTTATAGTTTTCTACAAATGCAATCAAATTGGCCTCCATCACTCAACCAGCGCTAACGGTAACATTGTACCTAGGTCCTTATTGATATTATAAGATTAACGTACCTGCAGTAAAAAATGTTGCTTGGCCGTAGCATTTCTAGCAACTACTCGTGTAACTGTATTTAAGTCGGGAAAACGTGGATGTTTTTGATTACTTCTATGCTTAGTTACGGCAAAGCCAGCTAGCATAGCAACATGCTAACACAGTCCAGCCACGCACCAGAGCGTTTGAGTGCACGTACTCAACTCGTGAAAGTTAAGGTAAGAACATATATTACTACTGACATTGGGTGGCATGTTCCTTTAAGACACATATAAAACATCAATCAAACCATAATGTGCCAAGCTAGTCCTAATAATAATCCTTTACAAAGCCATCATGTCTAACACCAACCTTAATGTCTGCAGTTTGCAGTTGGGACTAGACAGTCCCTTAGAGAGAAGCTGAACTCCAGAATCCCCCAGGTCATTGTGACTAAGGTCCAGCTCTGTCAGGGAGTTTGGTGACTGTAGAACAGCAGCCACAATTCCACAGGACTTCTCTGAGAGTTTGCATTCAGCAAGTCTGCATAACAACACCAGGAAAGATAAAAGATTGCCGAAAATGGATGAAGGGATACTGTTTACATGAACCCAATAAAAAACAAAGAGGTATTTTTAACAGATCATTGATATGGGCACTATGCCCTAACACACACACCAGAAATGTTTGACTATAATTTTATATAAGATGATAGAATTATATAAAATTAGTTCCCTTGGTCTTTGGAATTAAAATAGCCCCACACCATCTCATAGCCTTTACCATATCTCACGATTGGCATGGGATACTTTCCATAAAATCATCTCTCAATGTAAATCAAACCAGCTATTAGCCTAACTGAAATAAAACCATGTCAATCTCTAGGTAAGGTGAAGGGTATGTGATCATGTGGGGCTATTTTAATTACAAAGGCCAAGGTAACATTATCAGGATGCATAGTATCCTGGATCCATGAAACAGGCCATTAAAAATAAAAATTCCCTCTATTCCCTATGGGAATTTAACATAAGGGTAATTATGGCCCCTGTGTTTTAAGGAAGAACATTTATTTATTCACAATACATTATTCATTCACAAAGGAAATTGGTGTCCTTAAAGGTTGGATATTTCCTACTTTCTTTAATTAATGCATTAGGATCAATACCCAGAGGATTCTTTTTTATTTCTCTTTTTAGTCAACTTTACCATGTGTATGTGCGGGGTATGTAAACTTATGAGCACAACTGTATAATTTGATGAACTAGTCAACAACAGTCCTATAGTGAAAATGGAATGTTTTCCCAATTCTTCTAATCAACACTGTTTCACATTTAGGCATCTTTAAACATTTTACACTAGATCAGTAGAAAAACAGCACTACTGTAGCTTCAACATTATATTTAGTCACTATGTATTAGAGCCAGACCGATAAAGGATTTTGAAGGCCGATACTGATACAAATATTTGTTGATTTAAAAATCCGATATTCCGATATATCGGCCAATATATATTTTTTTTTTTCAGAAACGCGCAACAAAACATTAACAGTTTTCCCTAACATTAGTTGTTTGTAGTTATTTAAAGTAGTTAGTTAGAGTATTGACTAAAATAATATGATAATGCATTTTAAAAACAAACTTGTTTATTTTTAAATAATATTGTCACAGTGGAACAGAGGAACATCGAAATAGGCCTATATTAAAGTTCTGATAAATAAAATGTATAAAAATAGAAACTTAAGATATGAAACTTAGTCTTTTGAACAAAAACACAACAACAACAATAATCAAATCAAAGTTACCAGTATTAAAAGACTTGGTAAGCTTCATAAATATAACTTTGGACTAAGACTTAATAATTACAAAAAATAATAATGATATTATTACTATCATCATCATTTGTATTATCATTAAACAAGATAAAGGTCACTTCTAATTGTTTGAGTGTGTGTGTGTAATATTGCCTTATAAGCTACCTTATAATTACAATGTCAGCATGCTAATCCCTTTACCTGCACTAAAATTATTTCCATCAAGCTACATCAAACCATTTTCAATCATCAGTTGCTGCCTGCCTTCTAAAACCTACTATTTAGTGATCTAAATCCATTATGTAACTCGTTAATGCTGCGGCTGAACGACAGTATGAAACGCACACTTGGCGTCATTGGATTTCACACACGTGTAAAAGAAAAGCTAACTTTTATGCACAAGCTACGTTTTGCACAAGCTACGTTTTGCACAAGCTATGTTTGATACTTTTTCTCTATATCTAAATGTTCACTCCTCGCACGTCTAACTTACATTTTACAATGCAGGGACTGTAACTACAGATATACTAGTTCTAAATACAGTAATCATTACTTTATTTAGGCAGAATAAGTTTGTTGTGGTTTCCAAGCTCATTAATGTTAACGTTAGCGGTCTTCCACTGATATTCAAGGCATTAGCTAGCTTTGTGGTTAGCTAGTGTATGATGAGCCATAATTTAGCAATGGATAACATCATACTGCAAATTGTAAAACATACGCTTTCAAAATAACAGGCCGGGGAGAGATGATACGTCTCACTGCTATAACTGTCACGCTATTAAAGAAATACATCTTCAGTCACATTGTCAAAAGTTAAAAGGACAGACAGTCAACTACACTGTAACAACGTAATGTAATTACTAGCTAATTCCGCTTCACTCTCGGCTTATTTACTAGCAGCAAAACTGGACATTGTTTTCACAAATTTTGTCATGCTTATTTGAGTTAAAAGAACTGATGGGGATGTTCTTTTAATTGTTATTCAAGCAATGTATGTCTCGTGACCAAATCACCATGAACACACTTCACTGATGATCTCACTTGCGGATAATTGGTTCTCTCTGCCCGACTCTGGCTGGATCAGCAGGTTACAAGATGTGAGGGTTATACCAGTGTTGCCAGCAGGGACGGTGTAGAGTGTCCTCTAGTGGACAAACTATACAACGCCAACTCTCATGACATGGTTGAAGGGTGTTTCGTCCGTTTTTATTTTATTTTTAAAATATTCATTTATCGGCCATTATAAATGTCGATACCGATAGTTTGGAAAATGCCTAATATCGGCTGATAATATCGGCCCGCCGATAAATCGGTCGGGCTTTACTATATATATATTTAGTTTCTTCATCAGAAACTCACCGTGCCATTCTGCAGCACCTCACAGCTGGGAGCAGTCTCCTGCGTCCCTCATCTGATGTGTTGTATTTCTTCAGGTCAAACTCATCCAGCACCTCCTCAGACATCAGAAGTATGTGGGCCAGTGCTGAACAGTGGGCAGGAGACAGCTCCTGTTGGATGTCCTTTGGTGACGATAAGTATGTCTGAATTTCTTTGTGCATGGAATGATCATTCATTTCAAACAAACAGTGGAAAAGATTGATGCATCGTTCAGGAGAGTGATCTTCTCTGTTGAGCTTCTTTATGTACTGACATGTTTCCTTGATACTATATGAGCTATTGAGAGTGTGAGTTAGTAGACCTCGCAGAAGTCTGTGATTGCTCTCCAGAGAAATGCCCATAAGGAAGCGAAGGAAGAGATCCAGGTGTCCGTTCTGGCTCTCCAAAGCCTTATCAACTGCACTCTTCAGTAAAACATGTAAGTTGTCTTTTAATCCTAGTACTGATTGAAAAGAAGATAAAATTGATGGATTGAGTTCATCTCTATGCTCATCACTGAGGAGGGATTTCAGAGCTTCATGGTTCTTAGCCAAATATGAGTGAAACACAAACACAGCTGCCAGAAACTCCTGCACACTAAGATGCACAAAGCAGTAGACCTTTTTCTGGTGAAATACAGATTCTTCCTTAAAGATCTCTGTGCACATGCCAGAGTACACTGAGGCTTCACTGACATCAATGCCACACTCTCTCAGGTCTTCCTCATAAAACATGAGGTTGCTATTCTCTAGATTCTTGAAGGCCAGTTCTGCCAGCTTCAGCAGTGTTTTTTTCTGTGATTTCAGAAGTTTCTCTTGATTTGCTTTAGTTCCACTCTGATATTTCTGATCCTTCCTGGTGGTTTGGATGAGCAAGAAGTGGATGAACATCTCAGTCAGTGTTTTGGGAATGTCTTTGATGTTCTTCTTTTTTTCCAGCATCTGCTGAAGTACAGTAGCTGCAATCCAACAGAAGACTGGAATGTGGCACATTATGTGGAGACTTCTGGATACCTTAATGTGGGAGATGATTCTGTTGGCCTGACTCTCATCATTGATTCTCTTCCTGAAGTACTCTTCCTTCTGTGGGTCATTGAATCCTCGTACTTCTGTTACCTGGTCGATGTACTGAGCAGGAATCTGACTGGCTGCTGCTGGTCGTGAGGTTATCCAGATGAGTGCAGAGGGAAGCAGAGTTCCCTGAATGAGGCTTGTCATCAGAACACCCACTGATGATGTTTGTTTCACATCAAACAACATACAGTTCCGTTCCAGATCCAGAGTCAGCCGACTCTCATCCAAACCATCAAAAATGAACACAACCTGACAGTCTTTGTATCCATCATCATCTTTCAGCTCCTTCAGCTCAGGGTGGAAGTCCAGCAGGAGCCTATGAAGAGACTGATCACCCCTGACTAAATTAAGCTCACGAAAAGAAAGAGGAAACATAAAATCTATATCCTGATTGGCTACCCCATCTGTCCAGTCAAGAATGAATTTCTGTACCGAGACTGTTTTTCCAATGCCAGCAACACCTTTGGTCATCACAGTTCTGATGTGATTCTCCTGTCCAGGTAAGGGCTTGAAGATGTCATTGCAGTCGATTGGTGTGTCTTCTGTGGTTTGAGATCTGGATGCTGACTCTACCTGCCAAACCTCATGATCCTTATTCACTCCTTCACTATCTCCCTCTGTGATGTATAGCTCTGTGTAGATCTTATTGAGGAGTATCTCAGCTCCTGGTTTGATGATGCCTTCAGATATGTTCTCAAACCTCCTCTTTAGACTGGCTTTGTGATTCTTTATGACTCTCCTCAGGTCCTCGTCTGTGTAAAATGACAAAACAAGTAATTAAAAAGTCATAATAAAAGTCAATAATAAAAAATACTGAAATTATTTAGATACGCATAAACAATGAAATTATATACACATGAACTCACTGCAAATAGGCCGATATACACAAGCACTAATAAAAGTAAATAAATAAATATCAATATGAGTAATTGCTCAGTTTGATAGCATTACCTTACTTCTCAGAAAACCAGATAAAATCAATACAAAATGTAAAAAGCCAAAATGTATACTCACCTAGTTCCCTCTTTCTGCCTGGTGTATGTTCAGTGTGCAGGTGTCTTCTGCTGTTGATGAAGCCTGTGTGTTCACCCTGTGTGCTCATATCTGTGTGTTCATCCAGAGGAGGCTGTAGAGGAGGTTGGGTTCTGCAGGTCTTCCCACACTGGGGACAGACTTGGTCTCCTGGTAGTCCAGGCTGCTCCCAGTAGCTGCTGATGCACTGCCTGCAGAAACTGTGCCCACAGGTGGTGATGACTGGGTCCCTCAGTACCTGCTCACACACTCCACACCTGGACTGAGTCTGGGTCAGATCAGCCCTTAATCTGCAGGGACATCAGGAAAAAGGATACTTGGACTAATGCAGTAATTGATCCTCAAACAAACTACTGATTAAAATATGCTCCATTATTCTATTCTGAAAACAGATGCCATAGTCCAGATTAACATATTTAAAGGATCATTTCCTTATAAGACAGAAGGCCCAAACCTACTACTACTACTTAGATTGGAAAATAAATACATTTTACAAGACTAATTCGCGTAGAAATTCCATTATACAGATTTGTACAGAACTGAAACAGTATCTGCTCATTTGAATGTGTTGTAGGCAGTAGTATACAAAACGCAGCTCAAGAATCCTCAATGTACAAAGCCATGCACAAATATCAAGTTTTTCTGTCCGCAGAAAGCAAACGCTGTGCCTTGCCATATGTGTGGAATATGCTACGTTTTCACTTCATTAGGTAAACAGCGCTCATCACTGCTCTCGAACTCAATTTGTGGTGCCCATAACTGAACAGTAGCCTGGAAATGCAAACCCTGGAAATCTAGAAAGATTAAGGGACTGTGGCCGGTTGCACAAAGCACCTTAAGTTTTTTCCCTTAAGTATGACCCTTAAAGCTTAAATTCTCCTTAGCTAAGGGATTTACTTAAGGGTGTTGCACAGAATGCCTTAAATTGTTTCCTTAGTTAAGAAAATTGTTAAGGGATTTACTGCATTGAAAGAGATTTTCCGACACAAAAATTCTATAGTTTCCATGGGGACCTCACTCGCACCTGTGTAGGCTACCTGTAACGGTAACGTTACCTGTGATAACGTTAGACAAACACTACAACTATCAACTCAAAATGGAGGAAAAGAAGGCAAGGAAGCCAAATTGGACAGAGGACGAAAAAGTTATTCTTCTTGAAGAATACAGTAAACGAAAAACTATACTAAAAAGTAAATTCGACCCGACAATAACAGCAAACAAAAAACAAAGAAATTGGGAAGAAATCACTGCTAAAATTAATGCGAGAAGTACGGTGAAGAGGAGTGTACCAGAAATACAAAAAAAGTTAGAGAATCTAACTGTGATGGCCAAGAAGGAGATGTCCTGCTTTAGGGGGGAGTCCAATGGAACTGGTAAGTTAAGAATCACTTTTAAGATATGTTTTAACTGCAGACTCAAGATAAATCAAGTCAACGACTAGGCCTAACTTTTCGTTAACTTGGCCCAGTTAGTCTAACGTTAGAACCGTTATTAATTTGTCACTAATGGTCATTGACAGTGATATTTCTGTTCTGGTGTCGTTCATAATAACAATTATATTTCCCTCTAACAAACTATTAATCTGTGATTGCTTTCATTATGCTACAAGTTATGAATATTAATTATAAACTAGACTGTACATCATCCACTGTTAACGTAGCTAGTTAGCTAACTAACGTTAGCATGCGTCCATTTAACATTGGCCTTGACTGCCTATAACGTAATTCACGTTGCCTGATGTTACTAACAAAGTTTATTTCCATACAAATATATTTTTTCAGGTGGTGGATCAGCTCCAAAACCAATTTCAAGCGATGCTGCAATGGTTGCCGACATCATTGGTAGGGACTCACCCACAGTAATGGGGATTGCTGGTGAACAGGAGAGCGGTGTCAAATTGGAAAGGTAGATAATATTCTTTAGTTTGAACTTAATTAGCCTAATGACATTAACCTATCTTTAATGGCATGATTGTATAGTTAACCATCAAAACCTTCTGCAGTGAGCCAGATAAAGAAACGAGGGGTGAACGCGATGTCCCCGTTGTCCTGCATGAGGTGAGCCCTGTGCCAGCCCAAGCGCAAAAGAGACGGAGAGCGGAAAAGTAAGTTATTGATGACACTTTGATGTTTCCATATTCAAATGTTACATATGGTGTTATAATCCTAAACATGGTAGTCTTATAAAATACACATGTTCTATATAACTGCCTATGCAATTTAGGCTAGGCCTATCTTATTGCAGCAAAAAGCTGACGTTTAGCCTATGTAACCACCAGACCTAATTAGGCTACTTTTGTTCTTTTCTTTTCATTACAGAAACAACGAAGAAACCTCGGACGACGTATTGGCCCTGCAAAAAGAAGTTTTGCTTCTTCAGAAAAAGAAATTACAATTAGAAATAGAAAAATTTGAAATTGAAAAAAATAATTTGACAATGCAAAGTGTTTTGCTGCAGCATAAATTAAGCAAATTGGCTGGGGAATCAATAACATTAACCTTGACTGAAGAATAGGTCCAGTTACGCAATCAATAAAATCATATATTAATAATTAAATGTGTATCACCATTTCATTCCATGTAATCAAATGAGTTAGACTGACTGTGATTCATAATAGTTATTTATTCATTGTTGTAGCCTAATTTAGCTAAAGAAATTGTTGAACATGGTTTCCCTCACAATGTTCCCACTAAGTTCAACTCCTCCCTCCCCATCCTCTTCGACCTGTTCAATGGCCTCAGGTAGATCTTCCTCAACTCCTGCGAAGTCCTTTGACAGGTTAAATAACACTGCACATGCAAGAATGATTTTGCATGCCATGCCATGTGCATGAATGTAACATGCCTATGATAAGGCTTTGCAAGGGCCGGTTCTCCCTATACGCACACTACGCAAGTTGCGTAGGTCCCCGCAAGTAAATGAAGGCCCCCTCCCTCGTCTCCCCTTCAGTTAGTCAAGCTAGTGACAGACAGGTATACAGTTATAGCGACAGTGTCTCATAGGCTACATTAAGAAGGTGAACATGAAACCGAATTACCATTCAGGGCATGAGAAACGGAAGAAGAAACTTCACGAGAATGAACAGCGGGAACTACAGTCGGGTAAACTTGTGTTCGTTCCATGGTTTGATGTCAGCATACAGTAGCTATCTCTCCAGCGCGTGTTGCTGTCCTATTAGGCCTACGGGTAGTGAATCCCCTGATCTGTCTGTGTCTTGCTTACCAGCCTTTCCCATGTCACAGTACATCGCAAAGTTGTGAAATATAATCGCATTATCATATTCCGTTTTTTAAATGCGGGCGACTGGCTACATTTATATATAACCGCGTCTTTAAATGCGTTCATAATAACGTGCAGCTGGGGATGAAACTAGCGGTTTTTCAGCAGAAACACGACCCGTCGAAACTAATCGGGGATTTCACTCATCCAATACATTTTTAAAAGAAGTAAATGGTTTTACAATAATTTCAGTCAAGCTTTAGTTGGTTTAGATAGCCTACAACTGAACGCAGCCTATGCCAAATGGAAAGTAGGCCTAGCCTAATGTATTGATTTGCTGTGCATACTGAACAATAGATGCACAACGTAAATTAGGCCTACATGAAGTATTAAAATGATTATTTAAAATAGTCTATGTATGAAAAAATATTGAAGGGAATCAGGGGGAGCCAGCTCAGTAGCCTATCCTATGTTTTTGGCAAGTAGCCTACTGACACAGGTGAAGAACAGTCAGCCTCAGCCAGTAGGCTACAAGCAACCAGACCCTTTAAAAAAAAAATACATTAGCTTGCTTCAAGTGTCAAACTGCAGATTTCTGAGTATCAAAACTGCAGTATTTTGGACATGAAAATACTAGGCTACTGCACTATAGCCTACGGTAGTATAACTGAACTGTACTTCGAAAAAAACTGCAGTTATTTTTTGTAATGGGATATGTACAGCAAGCATCAAAAGCAAGCAGCCCAGAACCTAAAACTGGGCATTTATAGCTGTGAAGGTGATTCACACACAATTATTTTTATTTCTCCTAATCCTTTAAAGGGACACCAGGCAAGCCTGATGCTTTTTCTCTATGAAACTCCCCCTCGCTCGGTCTGAAGCTCTTTTCCTTTTCTTTGCATCTTCTGTCAAGGGTTTTCGCTGCTTCTTCGCCGGCTCTGCCATTATACACACGTTTGCAACAATCGCTAGCGTTTCGTTAGCCTCCCTCTGTGCTGTGGATGCAGGATGGAAACTGAAACTGCTTTGGTCGCCGGGTACGATACACTGAACTTGCAAGCGGGATATTCTTCCTACAGGCAGTAGGGGCGGGCGAGAGAGTCTTCATTCGCCCTGTAATGAGTCATTTAACCATATACTGACTTACGAAGATGAGTACTTAACAGGAAAACGTTGCCTGGTGTCCCTTTAAGGGGAAAAACACTATATTTGGTACTTTCCGTAGAAATCCTAAATGGGGTGGGATGATTGTATTGGGAGCACTGAGGTGTTAGATGCGACTGTCAAAAAAATGGTTACAATTTGGCCCTCAGAGTTCAGGTTGGAGGGCCCCTTGGAGGTCTGAACCGGCACTGTCCAAACCTGTGTGAGACAAACACTATCATGGAATTTGGACATCACAATAAATGAGGATACCCATAAATAATCTACACTGATAAGAGGTCTAATTGACATAAATTACTTTTGTATGTGTAGGCTATCATCTAGAAACTACAACAGAGCCTTTCTTAGCAGCCCATCGGTGGTTCTCAAAGCTCTCAAAGTTCCACAACCCCCCCCCCTCCCCCCGTCGGACAACCTACCACCTTGACTAACACATTTCCTGCTGGAAACCCTGAATTAGGATACATATTTAGGTCAAACTGCCTATCAGGCCTAGGGCTACAATTTAGACAACTTGCCTGAGGTCTGTTTCCCGGATTCCTAAAAGGTGTCATCAGCCAGGAACGACATGGGTAGCCACTGTCAACCAGAAGGATGCCCTTGTGTCTACCCTCCTCAAACTCCCGTGCAAGGTTGCTTTCTTTGAGAATGCGCGCATCATGCGTGTTTCCAGGCCACTGTGCCACGATGTTGATTATTTTGCTTTCATGATTACAAACTAACATTTATTGAATGGTAATTTTTTCTATTTACAAATTGGTCTTCATACTGTACAGGCGCCTGGATCCTGATGTGGGTCCCATCTATCACCCCACACATTCATGGGAAGCCGGCAACATCGAAGAAATGTGCTGCTATTTCGTCCTCCTCCGGTTTTGATGGAAATTTCACCTCGGTGTTAACTCATTGAGTGCCATGCGTTGAGTGCCAAAAATGTAATATTACGTTTTTAGCTTTTTTTTAAATTACGAAACTAGACACTTTAATACACCGTATATGTGATTTTGGGAACTCTGTGATGAATAGAAATGAACTATATGACTATCGTGAAACTCATGAAAACGGAGAATCTGGACATTTTATCTGGACATTTTATCATAACTCGGTTGCCGCTTTGGGTCGAATCAGTGACGCATGCACGTCAGGTCAAAACCAGGCCATTTTCGTGGGTCTATCACGAGGTGGCAGTCTCGCTAGGTCTCACTGATCACTTCCCGGAATGTTTACACGAGTAAGTAACAGGCAACACTTCATATTTCATGAAAGACGTTTATCTCCATTTCTAGAAAAAAACAGCGATTTTGATGAAAACTAGCCACTGTTTAGCTTGGGATTTCTCAGGAACGGAGGCGTGTAGAAATACACGGTTTGCACGCACTGAGAGCTTAAAGTCTGATCTTTTAATCGAGCTATTGTACGTGTTCATAGCTATAACACAGAATATGCTGTGGCTGTACACAAATCATCAGCAATGGTCTAGATTGCTGGCACTCTAGGACAAAGCTCCCGAAAACAGCTTGGCATTCAATGAGTTAATGAGCCTAGAAAAGGCATTTGAAACGCGATGAATTACGCGGCAGACTGTAGATCTGTGTACATGAAAGACGTCCGCTACCACAGACTGAAAAGTCCCAGTAGCATAAAATCGCAGAGTGATCATTAATTGCAGTCCCGCTGGTAGCGCACAGCTGCGGAAAGTAGGGTGATCCAACTCCAGACGGTCAGACAACTCACAGATTGACCGCCGGTCAAATTTGTAATCCAGCAATAACTTCGCATCAGTTAATGTATCCAGCGGGTTTTCTCGGTCGCGGAAAACACGTCTCGGAACATGTTGATCATGGTTTACAATCATGAACTAACGTTTAAGGGAGCACTGAAAGTACCTTAAATATTTCCCTTAGTTTTCTCGTTAAGGGCTTTTGTGCAACGGTTTTAACAAACGTTAAGGGATTACTTAAGTATAAGACCAAGATAAGGACAAACCCTGAAATACTTAAGGGAAAATCTTAAGGAGAAAACTTAAGGGTGTGTGTGCAACCGTTTTTATTTTAAGGGACCCTTAAATCAGATTTTAAGGGAAAAACCTAACTTAAGGTGCTTTGTGCAACCGGCCACAGGCCATGACAAATGTAATGGCCCAACTCAAGGGGCGGCACCAAGCATGCATTTGAAAATCTCACTCCACTCCGTCTGGCTACACTGAGCTACTTGAGCTTGGTTGGCTATACTTTTTCCTCAATATAATGTCAGCGGTGTGAACTCTACAAACTCTAACAAAATCTGTGGATATGCGTTCATTTGGGAATCTGTGCATCTCAAAATCGTCTCGTGAATGATCCGCCATTTAACCTTACCAGAGCGGAGCTCAGCCCTATCTAGAGCCGTCTTGTGCTGGTGTGTTTGCACTTTACCTCGCTGGTCGGGGAAACAAATAAGCAAACTCGTTAGTGGGACGAGTACATAAGTAGGCCTAGTTCTAAGTTGGGTTTTAGTATTATATTTGCATTACGTTAGCTTGGGTTTTGTATTACTACCTAGAAATATGCTAACCATTCCTGCTTCAGTTCCAGACAGGTCATCATAATAAGTTATTAAAACCTTCGGGGCTAACGCCTTTCATTTCTGCTGCAGCAGGTTGTGCGCAACAGAGTAGACGGACATACGATACAGTCTGAGGAGTTGCAGCTTTATTCAGTTACCCGCAGTTGAAACTAAACCTAAGTTTCCCTCACAAACTCTGATTTGGTCACTATACTGTAGCTTATTCCCAGCTGAGCCGTTTATGAGCGTTTAGTCCTAAATTAAAACGATTCATACTGTCTAGCCACTCACTCGCTATTCACTGACGTCAGTTCACTTAAAGGAGCCACACATACTGTAGGACTAGGCTACTGTTATGTTGTTGACTGCCGCACTATTGAGGACTATTATGAGTTCTGTCCATCATTTGGTGGTAGGTAAAATTACTGCAATAAAATTATGCTTATTAAATGCTTTCCCCAAATCACTTTTCACAATTTTTTTTCAAGAGTAATATTATCGGTTATCGTATCGGTATCGGCCACAACAAACCAATAAATATCGGTTATCGTTATCGGCCCTAAAATTCCATATCGGTGCATCTCTAGTGTAGACTGATTCCGGACTTATACTGTCCACAGCTAAATAGTTCTCGATGTACAAAGCCATGTGCAAATATCAGGTTTTTCTGTCCGCAGCTAAGGAATCAGTCCCCGATGTACAAAGCCATGTGCAAAAATATCAAGTTTTATTGTCCGCAGCTAAAGAATCAGTCCATAATGTACAAAGCCAAGCGCAAATATCACGTTTTTCTGTCTGCAGAAAGCAAACAGCGCTCATCACCGCTCTCTAACGCAATTTGTGGTGCCCATAACTGAACAGTATAATTAAACAACAACACAATCATACATGATAACTAGAATTGCGGTTCCGAGGAACTGCAAGAGTGGGTTTGATCAGGGGATTGGAACTCGGCCTCATCCAAGGATTCCAACGGTACCTCATTTATGAAAATCGAACATACGGGTCAAAAGTTACATGCACACATCTTCATTATACACAGACAGCCCAGCCCAGCCCATTAGACATTGCCAGATGGCTCAGAACTCTTCCAGGTGCAAGCTTAAACAATTAGAGCTGTGATGTCACAATCGAATTAGAATCCTTGAACATTCCGCCATTTATTTCAATGGGGCCGAAAAACGTAGAAAAACAGGAATACCGCGAAAACGACAAGGGCCAGCGACATGAAAGTAACAAGCAAGTTACACCGGTTCGGGCCTGAATTTTTGGAGTTCGAACTGCGTCGATAGCTCAAACGGTCTAGGAGCAGTAGTTCGGCCAAAAAGTGGGTGAATAGGAAGATATAACTAGAATTGCGGTTCCGAGGAACTGCAAGAGTGGGTTTGATCAGTGGCACGGAACTCGGCCTCATCCAAGGATTCCAACGGTACCTCATTTATGAAAATCGGGCACACGGATCAAAAGTTGTCTGCATTAACGCAACATCCAATAAGCTAAAACGCATAAATAACATGGTTGCTATGCTGGTTGCTATGGTGGTCGCTAGGTTGACATTACAGGGGTGGTTTCTAGGTTGTTGCTAGGGTAATTAGTTAGTTGCTAGTAAGCCATCTTAAGCTGACTGCATAAAGTGATTATTTTAAGAGATACATTTTCAAACCAGAACTGTGTATAGGTCATGGTTAAAAACGTATCAGAATCTCAGAAATAATCACGTAATGCAGCCAGTTTAAGATTTTTTAAGAAGTCAGATTTTTTAAAGGCAATCAAATTTCTGCTGACTCTCTTCTGGCTGCGGTTAAAGGCCAGCGCCTCCTGAGAGGCCTGAAGGGTCAGTTCTGAGGTTGTTGGCTGCTGGAACCGAAAAAAGGACTGCATTTTCTTAAAAGACAATGTGACTGAAGTGCGGGCAAAGTTTGCACAGAAATGTACGATTTTTCCCACCCTCATCGACCTCGTCATAAAACTTGTTTAAATGATCACTCGACGCCTCCTTGCTGCTTTGTTGTCTACATCAGCATTTCTCAAACTTCTTTGACCTGAGGCCCAGTCAAGGCATACTTTGGGGTCATAGGGCCCACCTACATGAACCCACCCCCTCCTCCCAACCCCTATCAAATTGTAATGATATCACAATTATTATTTTTATACTATATTGCCTACATGCACTTCAAAACAGTCAATGTTTAAAGTGCTAAGATTGTTTACAAAAGTTTGTGAAAGCATGCACATCAGAGTACTGCTTTACTAATGTAAAATATTACCTTACTATGCACAGAGAATCACAGGCTTAGTCCCTGCCTCAGTCATTGCAAGCGCCTCTGATTTATTAATCACCACTATGTGGATACTGTTTTTAGAATTGATTTAGATTAAGTGTTAGTATAATTTGTATTTTTGTAATTTGTATTTTAGTATATTTTTATATATTGTATTAAGTGTTAGTATAATTTGTATTTTAGTATATTTAGCATATTCTTATCTTCTACTGTCCTTACTGCTTAGTTGTGTTTTTAAATTATACACTTTAATTACTCTTTCTGCTGTTAAAGAATGTGTTGTGTTGTATGTATGCTGCTGAGACCTTGAATTTCCCCTGGGGATCAATAAAGTATCTATCTATCTAAATATAATTAGGCCTACACTAGTTTCATTGTTTTTGCATTGTTGCATGATTGATATGCTATTTAATTACATTTCATTTGAATGCCTGAATGTAAGAATTCAGGAAACACAATACCAGCTTTTAACATTTCTGTTGTTAGTTTATGTAAATCACATAACACATGAACTGTTTACATACTACTGATAGCCCATTACTGTACACAATAATACTGTGCCCATTCATTAACATATATTAAACATCAGGCGTCTTGTTTACACATTTAAACCATATTTGCACTTCGAATTTCGCTTCCAAACTGTAATAACTACATCTACAAAGTCTAAAGAAGATAACCATGTAGTCTGTTCATAGATAAGATCAATTTTGACAGAACTACAGACTTCGTGAAAGTAGCCTAGTAGTCCTACATAAAAGGCTCCATATTCACTTCATTGCAAAATCGCGGTTGGTCTGTTTACACACTAAAACCATATTTACACTTCGAAATTCGCTTCCAAATTGTAGTAACTACATCTACGAAGTCTAAGGAAGATAATCATGTAGTCTGTTCATAGATAAGATACATTTTGACAGAACTACAGACTTCGTGAAAGTAGCCTAGAAGCCCTACATAAAAGGCTCCATTAACTTCATTGCAAAATCGCGGTTGGTCTGTTTACACACTAAAACCATATTTACACTTCGAAATTCGCTTCCAAATTGTAGTAACTACATCTACGAAGTCTAAGGAAGATAACCTTGTAGTCTGTTCAACGATAAGATACATTTTGACAGAACTACAGACCTCGTAAAAGTAGTACCTAAAATTAGTGTGATAAATGGCCATCACGTAGCCTAAAGCATATAGCACTAGCATATGACAACAGCAAATAGCTAACGTTTACGTTAGCCTAACTTACTTATCGTTGACGTTGACCCGACACGTTTATAAGTTAGACCATAGACTGATAAGGACGTCCATCAAAATTCCGTGTGTATCCTGTGTATCTTTCGTGCTGCTATCCTGTTGCCTTTTCCCTGTTGTTCCGGCAACAAGGTTTTTACGGATATTTGCCACATCCCAGAGAGTTGTTGTTTGGTGGGTCAGGTGACGAGCCGTCGAATCACAGCACAGCACCCAGAATGCATTGCAACACACCGTCTAGAAGGGACTCAGCGTTAGGTCGGCTTTAAATAGCATACAGAACCTATAGTAATATAACGTTGTCTGTAAGCTCCACAGATCGTGGCAAGACAATTGAATTGATTGTGGACTTCTTGCTGGGCAACGATGAGTAACTTGATTAGTAATGCTGAGTGGATATGCATGATATCTGTATGAAAGTGTGTTTCTCAATGTAATAATCTATACAACTGTACACATGACTAAGTTCAAATGGAGCTAGCTGGGTATAGGACTGGGCTGAATGGATTGGTGAAATACTTTATTTATTTATTTTTTTAATGACCTATATGAACATGGTTTGGCTTTAAAAAAAAGAGGAGACAGCGCTTACACTTAGTGCTGGCAAGGCATTGAACTGGGCTGAATGGATTTGGAAAAAATATATATATTTTTTTTTTAATGACCTGTATCAACATGGTTTGGCTTTAAAAAAAAGATGAGACAGCGCTTCGCGCTGTCTCATCTTTTTTTACATTACCTTTACACTTAGTGCTGGCAAGGCATTGAACTGGGCTTCATTCAAGGATTCCAACGGTACCTCATTCATGAAAATCGGACATACTGGTCAAAAGTTACATGCACACACCTTCATATACACAGACAGCCCAGCCCAGCCCATCAGAGCTCTGCCAGGTGGCTTAGAACTCTTCCAGGTGCAAGCTTAAGCAATTAGAGCTGTGATGTCACAATCGAAATTTGAATTCTGAACATTCCGCCATTCATTTCAATGGGCCCAAAAAACGCAGAAAAACGGGAATACTGCGAAAACGACAAGGGCCAGCGACACGAAATCAACAAGCAAGTTACACCGGTTCGGGCCTGAATTTTTGGAGTTCGAACCGCGTCGATAGCTCAAACGGTCTAGGAGCAGTAGTTCGGCCAAAAAGTGGGTGAACAGGAATAATAAATAAACTAGAATTGCGGTTCCGAGGAACTGCAAGAGTGGGTTTGATCAGTGGCACGGAACTCGGCCTCATCCAAGGATTCCAACGGTACCTCATTTATGAAAATCGGGCACACGGATCAAAAGTTGTCTGCATTAACGCAACATCCAATAAGCTAAAACGCATAAATAACATGGTTGCTATGCTGGTTGCTATGGTGGTCGCTAGGTTGACATTACAGGGGTGGTTTCTAGGTTGTTGCTAGGGTAATTAGTTAGTTGCTAGTAAGCCATCTTAAGCTGACTGCATAAAGTGATTATTTTAAGAGATACATTTTCAAACCAGAACTGTGTATAGGTCATGGTTAAAAACGTATCAGAATCTCAGAAATAATCACGTAATGCAGCCAGTTTAAGATTTTTTAAGAAGTCAGATTTTTTAAAGGCAATCAAATTTCTGCTGACTCTCTTCTGGCTGCGGTTAAAGGCCAGCGCCTCCTGAGAGGCCTGAAGGGTCAGTTCTGAGGTTGTTGGCTGCTGGAACCGAAAAAAGGACTGCATTTTCTTAAAAGACAATGTGACTGAAGTGCGGGCAAAGTTTGCACAGAAATGTACGATTTTTCCCACCCTCATCGACCTCGTCATAAAACTTGTTTAAATGATCGATCACACGACGCCTCCTTGCTGCTTTGTCGTCTACATCAGCCTTTCTCAAACTTCTTTGACCTGAGGCCCAGTCAAGGCATACTTTGGGGTCATAGGGCCCACCTACATGAACCCACCCCCTCCTCCCACCCCCCATCAAATTGTAATATCACCACAATTATTATTATTTTTATACTATATTGCTATACATGCACTTCAAAACAGTCAATGTTTAAAGTGCTAAGATTGTTCACAAAAGTTTGTGAAAGCATGCACATCAGAGTACTGCTTTACTAATGTAAAATATAATTAGGCCTACACTAGTTTCATTGTTTTTGCATTGTTGCATGATTGATATGCTATTTAATTACATTTCATTTGAATGCCTGAATGTAAGAATTCAGGAAACACAATACCAGCTTTTAACATTTATGTTGTTTACTAGTTTATGTAAATCACATAACACATGAACTGTTTACATACTACTGATAGCCCATTACTGTACACAATAGATTAGTATCTTCAAATAGTCAAGGTTGTTGACTGCTGAAACCGAAAAATGGACTGCATTTTCTTAAAAGACAATGTGACTGAAGTGCGGGCAAAGTTTGCACAGAAATGTACGATTTTTCCCACCCTCATCGACCTTGTCATAAAACTTGTTTAAATGATCACACGACGCCTCCTTGCTGCTTTGTTGTCTACATCAGCATTTCTCAAACTTCTTTGACCTGAGGCCCAGTCAAGGCATACTTTGGGGTCATAGGGCCCACCTACATGAACCCACCCCCTCCTCCCACCCCCCATCAAATTGTAATATCATCACAATTATTATTATTTTTATACTATATTGCTATACATGCACTTCAAAACAGTCAATGTTTAAAGTGCTAAGATTGTTCACAAAAGTTTGTGAAAGCATGCACATCAGAGTACTGCTTTACTAATGTAAAATATAATTAGGCCTACACTAGTTTCATTGTTTTTGCATTGTTGCATGATTGATATGCTATTTAATTACATTTCATTTGAATGCCTGAATGTAAGAATTCAGGAAACACAATACCAGCTTTTAACATTTATGTTGTTTACTAGTTTATGTAAATCACATAACACATGAACTGTTTACATACTACTGATAGCCCATTACTGTACACAATAATACTGTGCCCATTCATTAACATTAAACATCAGGCGTCTTGTTTACACATTTAAACCATATTTGCACTTCGAAATTCGCTTCCAAATTGTAGTAACTACATCTACGAAGTCTAAGGAAGATATCTATAAACATACTACATGGTTAAGATACATTTTGACAGAACTACAGACTTCGTGAAAGTAGCCTAGTAGCCCTACATAAAAGGCTCCATTAACTTCATTGCAAAATCGCGGTTGGTCTGTTTACACACTAAAACCATATTTACACTTCGAAATTCGCTTCCAAATTGTAGTAACTACATCTACGAAGTCTAAGGAAGATAAAACTGTAGTCTGTTCAACGATAAGATACATTTTGACAGAACTACAGACTTCGTGAAAGTAGTACCTAAAATTAGTGTGATAAATGGCCATCACGTAGCCTAAAGCATATAGCACTAGCATATGACAACAGCAAATAGCTAACGTTTACGTTAGCCTAACTTACTTATCGTTGACGTTGACCCGACACGTTTATAAGTTAGACCATAGACTGATAAGGACGTCCATCAAAATTCCGTGTGTATCCTGTGTATCTTTCGTGCTGCTATCCTGTTGCCTTTTCCCTGTTGTTCCGGCAACAAGGTTTTTACGCGATATTTGCCACATCCCAGAGAGTTGTTGTTTGGTGGGTCAGGTGACGAGCCGTCGAATCACAGCACAGCACCCAGAATGCATTGCAACACACCGTCTAGAAGGGACTCAGCGTTAGGTCGGCTTTAAATAGCATACAGAACCTATAGTAAGATAACGTTGTCTGTAAGCTCCACAGATCGTGGCAAGACAATTGAATTAATTGAGGACTTCTTGCTGGGCAACGATGAGTAACTTGATTAGTAATGCTGCGTGGATATGCATGATATCTGTATGAAAGTGTGTTTCTCAATGTAATAATCTATACAACTGTACACATGACTAAGTTCAAATGGAGCTAGCTGGGTATAGGACTGGGCTGAATGGATTGGTAAAATACTTTATTTATTTTTTTAATGACCTATATGAACATGGTTTGGCTTTAAAAAAAAGAGCGAAGCGCTGTCTCCTCTTTTTTTACATGACCTTTACACTTAGTGCTGGCAAGGCATTGAACTGGGCTGAATGGATTTGGAAAATATATATATATTTTTTTTTTAATGACCTGTATCAACATGGTTTGGCTTTAAAAAAAAGATGAGACAGCGCTTCGCGCTGTCTCATCTTTTTTTACATTACCTTTACACTTAGTGCTGGCAAGGCATTGAACTGGGCTTCATTCAAGGATTCCAACGGTACCTCATTCATGAAAATCGGACATACTGGTCAAAAGTTACATGCACACACCTTCATATACACAGACAGCCCAGCCCAGCCCATCAGAGCTCTGCCAGGTGGCTTAGAACTCTTCCAGGTGCAAGCTTAAGCAATTAGAGCTGTGATGTCACAATCGAAATTTGAATTCTGAACATTCCGCCATTCATTTCAATGGGCCCAAAAAACGCAGAAAAACGGGAATACCGCGAAAACGACAAGGGCCAGCGACACGAAATTAACAAGCAAGTTACACCGGTTCGGGCCTGAATTTTTGGAGTTCGAACCGCGTCGATAGCTCAAACGGTCTAGGAGCAGTAGTTCGGCCAAAAAGTGGGTGAACAGGAATAATAAATAAACTAGAATTGCGGTTCCGAGGAACTGCAAGAGTGGGTTTGATCAGTGGCACGGAACTCGGCCTCATCCAAGGATTCCAACGGTACCTCATTTATGAAAATCGGGCACACGGATCAAAAGTTGTCTGCATTAACGCAACATCCAATAAGCTAAAACGCATAAATAACATGGTTGCTATGCTGGTTGCTATGGTGGTCGCTAGGTTGACATTACAGGGGTGGTTTCTAGGTTGTTGCTAGGGTAATTAGTTAATTGCTAGTAAGCCATCTTAAGCTGACTGCATAAAGTGATTATTTTAAGAGATACATTTTCAAACCAGAACTGTGTATAGGTCATGGTTAAAAACGTATCAGAATCTCAGAAATAATCACGTAATGCAGCCAGTTTAAGATTTTTTAAGAAGTCAGATTTTTTAAAGGCAATCAAATTTCTGCCGACTCTCTTCTGGCTGCGGTTAAAGGCCAGCGCCTCCTGAGAGGCCTGAAGGGTCAGTTCTGAGGTTGTTGGCTGCTGGAACCGAAAAAAGGACTGCATTTTCTTAAAAGACAATGTGACTGAAGTGCGGGCAAAGTTTGCACAGAAATGTACGATTTTTCCCACCCTCATCGACCTTGTCATAAAACTTGTTTAAATGATCACACGACGCCTCCTTGCTGCTTTGTCGTCTACATCAGCCTTTCTCAAACTTCTTTGACCTGAGGCCCAGTCAAGGCATACTTTGGGGTCATAGGGCCCACCTACATGAACCCACCCCCTCCTCCCACCCCCCATCAAATTGTAATATCACCACAATTATTATTATTTTTATACTATATTGCTATACATGCACTTCAAAACAGTCAATGTTTAAAGTGCTAAGATTGTTCACAAAAGTTTGTGAAAGCATGCACATCAGAGTACTGCTTTACTAATGTAAAATATAATTAGGCCTACACTAGTTTCATTGTTTTTGCATTGTTGCATGATTGATATGCTATTTAATTACATTTCATTTGAATGCCTGAATGTAAGAATTCAGGAAACACAATACCAGCTTTTAACATTTATGTTGTTTACTAGTTTATGTAAATCACATAACACATGAACTGTTTACATACTACTGATAGCCCATTACTGTACACAATAGATTAGTATCTTCAAATAGTCAAGGTTGTTGACTGCTGAAACCGAAAAATGGACTGCATTTTCTTAAAAGACAATGTGACTGAAGTGCGGGCAAAGTTTGCACAGAAATGTACGATTTTTCCCACCCTCATCGACCTTGTCATAAAACTTGTTTAAATGATCACACGACGCCTCCTTGCTGCTTTGTTGTCTACATCAGCATTTCTCAAACTTCTTTGACCTGAGGCCCAGTCAAGGCATACTTTGGGGTCATAGGGCCCACCTACATGAACCCACCCCCTCCTCCCACCCCCCATCAAATTGTAATATCATCACAATTATTATTATTTTTATACTATATTGCTATACATGCACTTCAAAACAGTCAATGTTTAAAGTGCTAAGATTGTTCACAAAAGTTTGTGAAAGCATGCACATCAGAGTACTGCTTTACTAATGTAAAATATAATTAGGCCTACACTAGTTTCATTGTTTTTGCATTGTTGCATGATTGATATGCTATTTAATTACATTTCATTTGAATGCCTGAATGTAAGAATTCAGGAAACACAATACCAGCTTTTAACATTTATGTTGTTTACTAGTTTATGTAAATCACATAACACATGAACTGTTTACATACTACTGATAGCCCATTACTGTACACAATAATACTGTGCCCATTCATTAACATTAAACATCAGGCGTCTTGTTTACACATTTAAACCATATTTGCACTTCGAAATTCACTTCCAAATTGTAGTAACTACATCTACGAAGTCTAAGGAAGATATCTATAAACATACTACATGGTTAAGATACATTTTGACAGAACTACAGACTTCGTGAAAGTAGCCTAGTAGCCCTACATAAAAGGCTCCATTAACTTCATTGCAAAATCGCGGTTGGTCTGTTTACACACTAAAACCATATTTACACTTCGAAATTCGCTTCCAAATTGTAGTAACTACATCTACGAAGTCTAAGGAAGATAAAACTGTAGTCTGTTCAACGATAAGATACATTTTGACAGAACTACAGACTTCGTGAAAGTAGCCTAGTAGCCCTACATAAAAGGCTCCATTAACTTCTTTGCAAAATCGCGGTTGGTCTGTTTACACACTAAAACCATATTTACACTTCGAAATTCGCTTCCAAATTGTAGTAACTACATCTACGAAGTCTAAGGAAGATACAACTGTAGTCTGTTCAACGATAAGATACATTTTGACAGAACTACAGACCTCGTAAAAGTAGTACCTAAAATTAGTGTGATAAATGGCCATCACGTAGCCTAAAGCATATAGCACTAGCATATGACAACAGCAAATAGCTAACGTTTACGTTAGCCTAACTTACTTATCGTTGACGTTGACCCGACACGTTTATAAGTTAGACCATAGACTGATAAGGACGTCCATCAAAATTCCGTGTGTATCCTGTGTATCTTTCGTGCTGCTATCCTGTTGCCTTTTCCCTGTTGTTCCGGCAACAAGGTTTTTACGCGATATTTGCCACATCCCAGAGAGTTGTTGTTTGGTGGGTCAGGTGACGAGCCGTCGAATCACAGCACAGCACCCAGAATGCATTGCAACACACCGTCTAGAAGGGACTCAGCGTTAGGTCGGCTTTAAATAGCATACAGAACCTATAGTAAGATAACGTTGTCTGTAAGCTCCACAGATCGTGGCAAGACAATTGAATTAATTGAGGACTTCTTGCTGGGCAACGATGAGTAACTTGATTAGTAATGCTGCGTGGATATGCATGATATCTGTATGAAAGTGTGTTTCTCAATGTAATAATCTATACAACTGTACACATGACTAAGTTCAAATGGAGCTAGCTGGGTATAGGACTGGGCTGAATGGATTGGTAAAATACTTTATTTATTTTTTTAATGACCTATATGAACATGGTTTGGCTTTAAAAAAAAGAGCGAAGCGCTGTCTCCTCTTTTTTTACATGACCTTTACACTTAGTGCTGGCAAGGCATTGAACTGGGCTGAATGGATTTGGAAAATATATATATATTTTTTTTTTAATGACCTGTATCAACATGGTTTGGCTTTAAAAAAAAGATGAGACAGCGCTTCGCGCTGTCTCATCTTTTTTTACATTACCTTTACACTTAGTGCTGGCAAGGCATTGAACTGGGCTTCATTCAAGGATTCCAACGGTACCTCATTCATGAAAATCGGACATACTGGTCAAAAGTTACATGCACACACCTTCATATACACAGACAGCCCAGCCCAGCCCATCAGAGCTCTGCCAGGTGGCTTAGAACTCTTCCAGGTGCAAGCTTAAGCAATTAGAGCTGTGATGTCACAATCGAAATTTGAATTCTGAACATTCCGCCATTCATTTCAATGGGCCCAAAAAACGCAGAAAAACGGGAATACCGCGAAAACGACAAGGGCCAGCGACACGAAATTAACAAGCAAGTTACACCGGTTCGGGCCTGAATTTTTGGAGTTCGAACCGCGTCGATAGCTCAAACGGTCTAGGAGCAGTAGTTCGGCCAAAAAGTGGGTGAACAGGAATAATAAATAAACTAGAATTGCGGTTCCGAGGAACTGCAAGAGTGGGTTTGATCAGTGGCACGGAACTCGGCCTCATCCAAGGATTCCAACGGTACCTCATTTATGAAAATCGGGCACACGGATCAAAAGTTGTCTGCATTAACGCAACATCCAATAAGCTAAAACGCATAAATAACATGGTTGCTATGCTGGTTGCTATGGTGGTCGCTAGGTTGACATTACAGGGGTGGTTTCTAGGTTGTTGCTAGGGTAATTAGTTAATTGCTAGTAAGCCATCTTAAGCTGACTGCATAAAGTGATTATTTTAAGAGATACATTTTCAAACCAGAACTGTGTATAGGTCATGGTTAAAAACGTATCAGAATCTCAGAAATAATCACGTAATGCAGCCAGTTTAAGATTTTTTAAGAAGTCAGATTTTTTAAAGGCAATCAAATTTCTGCTGACTCTCTTCTGGCTGCGGTTAAAGGCCAGCGCCTCCTGAGAGGCCTGAAGGGTCAGTTCTGAGGTTGTTGGCTGCTGGAACCGAAAAAAGGACTGCATTTTCTTAAAAGACAATGTGACTGAAGTGCGGGCAAAGTTTGCACAGAAATGTACGATTTTTCCCACCCTCATCGACCTTGTCATAAAACTTGTTTAAATGATCACACGACGCCTCCTTGCTGCTTTGTCGTCTACATCAGCCTTTCTCAAACTTCTTTGACCTGAGGCCCAGTCAAGGCATACTTTGGGGTCATAGGGCCCACCTACATGAACCCACCCCCTCCTCCCACCCCCCATCAAATTGTAATATCACCACAATTATTATTATTTTTATACTATATTGCTATACATGCACTTCAAAACAGTCAATGTTTAAAGTGCTAAGATTGTTCACAAAAGTTTGTGAAAGCATGCACATCAGAGTACTGCTTTACTAATGTAAAATATAATTAGGCCTACACTAGTTTCATTGTTTTTGCATTGTTGCATGATTGATATGCTATTTAATTACATTTCATTTGAATGCCTGAATGTAAGAATTCAGGAAACACAATACCAGCTTTTAACATTTATGTTGTTTACTAGTTTATGTAAATCACATAACACATGAACTGTTTACATACTACTGATAGCCCATTACTGTACACAATAGATTAGTATCTTCAAATAGTCAAGGTTGTTGACTGCTGAAACCGAAAAATGGACTGCATTTTCTTAAAAGACAATGTGACTGAAGTGCGGGCAAAGTTTGCACAGAAATGTACGATTTTTCCCACCCTCATCGACCTTGTCATAAAACTTGTTTAAATGATCACACGACGCCTCCTTGCTGCTTTGTTGTCTACATCAGCATTTCTCAAACTTCTTTGACCTGAGGCCCAGTCAAGGCATACTTTGGGGTCATAGGGCCCACCTACATGAACCCACCCCCTCCTCCCACCCCCCATCAAATTGTAATATCATCACAATTATTATTATTTTTATACTATATTGCTATACATGCACTTCAAAACAGTCAATGTTTAAAGTGCTAAGATTGTTCACAAAAGTTTGTGAAAGCATGCACATCAGAGTACTGCTTTACTAATGTAAAATATAATTAGGCCTACACTAGTTTCATTGTTTTTGCATTGTTGCATGATTGATATGCTATTTAATTACATTTCATTTGAATGCCTGAATGTAAGAATTCAGGAAACACAATACCAGCTTTTAACATTTATGTTGTTTACTAGTTTATGTAAATCACATAACACATGAACTGTTTACATACTACTGATAGCCCATTACTGTACACAATAATACTGTGCCCATTCATTAACATTAAACATCAGGCGTCTTGTTTACACATTTAAACCATATTTGCACTTCGAAATTCGCTTCCAAATTGTAGTAACTACATCTACGAAGTCTAAGGAAGATATCTATAAACATACTACATGGTTAAGATACATTTTGACAGAACTACAGACTTCGTGAAAGTAGCCTAGTAGCCCTACATAAAAGGCTCCATTAACTTCATTGCAAAATCGCGGTTGGTCTGTTTACACACTAAAACCATATTTACACTTCGAAATTCGCTTCCAAATTGTAGTAACTACATCTACGAAGTCTAAGGAAGATAAAACTGTAGTCTGTTCAACGATAAGATACATTTTGACAGAACTACAGACTTCGTGAAAGTAGCCTAGTAGCCCTACATAAAAGGCTCCATTAACTTCTTTGCAAAATCGCGGTTGGTCTGTTTACACACTAAAACCATATTTACACTTCGAAATTCGCTTCCAAATTGTAGTAACTACATCTACGAAGTCTAAGGAAGATACAACTGTAGTCTGTTCAACGATAAGATACATTTTGACAGAACTACAGACCTCGTAAAAGTAGTACCTAAAATTAGTGTGATAAATGGCCATCACGTAGCCTAAAGCATATAGCACTAGCATATGACAACAGCAAATAGCTAACGTTTACGTTAGCCTAACTTACTTATCGTTGACGTTGACCCGACACGTTTATAAGTTAGACCATAGACTGATAAGGACGTCCATCAAAATTCCGTGTGTATCCTGTGTATCTTTCGTGCTGCTATCCTGTTGCCTTTTCCCTGTTGTTCCGGCAACAAGGTTTTTACGCGATATTTGCCACATCCCAGAGAGTTGTTGTTTGGTGGGTCAGGTGACGAGCCGTCGAATCACAGCACAGCACCCAGAATGCATTGCAACACACCGTCTAGAAGGGACTCAGCGTTAGGTCGGCTTTAAATAGCATACAGAACCTATAGTAAGATAACGTTGTCTGTAAGCTCCACAGATCGTGGCAAGACAATTGAATTAATTGAGGACTTCTTGCTGGGCAACGATGAGTAACTTGATTAGTAATGCTGCGTGGATATGCATGATATCTGTATGAAAGTGTGTTTCTCAATGTAATAATCTATACAACTGTACACATGACTAAGTTCTAATGGAGCTAGCTGGGTATAGGACTGGGCTGAATGGATTGGTAAAATACTTTATTTATTTTTTTAATGACCTATATGAACATGGTTTGGCTTTAAAAAAAAGAGCGAAGCGCTGTCTCCTCTTTTTTTACATGACCTTTACACTTAGTGCTGGCAAGGCATTGAACTGGGCTGAATGGATTTGGAAAATATATATATATTTTTTTTTTAATGACCTGTATCAACATGGTTTGGCTTTAAAAAAAAGATGAGACAGCGCTTCGCGCTGTCTCATCTTTTTTTACATTACCTTTACACTTAGTGCTGGCAAGGCATTGAACTGGGCTTCATTCAAGGATTCCAACGGTACCTCATTCATGAAAATCGGACATACTGGTCAAAAGTTACATGCACACACCTTCATATACACAGACAGCCCAGCCCAGCCCATCAGAGCTCTGCCAGGTGGCTTAGAACTCTTCCAGGTGCAAGCTTAAGCAATTAGAGCTGTGATGTCACAATCGAAATTTGAATTCTGAACATTCCGCCATTCATTTCAATGGGCCCAAAAAACGCAGAAAAACGGGAATACCGCGAAAACGACAAGGGCCAGCGACACGAAATTAACAAGCAAGTTACACCGGTTCGGGCCTGAATTTTTGGAGTTCGAACCGCGTCGATAGCTCAAACGGTCTAGGAGCAGTAGTTCGGCCAAAAAGTGGGTGAACAGGAATAATAAATAAACTAGAATTGCGGTTCCGAGGAACTGCAAGAGTGGGTTTGATCAGTGGCACGGAACTCGGCCTCATCCAAGGATTCCAACGGTACCTCATTTATGAAAATCGGGCACACGGATCAAAAGTTGTCTGCATTAACGCAACATCCAATAAGCTAAAACGCATAAATAACATGGTTGCTATGCTGGTTGCTATGGTGGTCGCTAGGTTGACATTACAGGGGTGGTTTCTAGGTTGTTGCTAGGGTAATTAGTTAATTGCTAGTAAGCCATCTTAAGCTGACTGCATAAAGTGATTATTTTAAGAGATACATTTTCAAACCAGAACTGTGTATAGGTCATGGTTAAAAACGTATCAGAATCTCAGAAATAATCACGTAATGCAGCCAGTTTAAGATTTTTTAAGAAGTCAGATTTTTTAAAGGCAATCAAATTTCTGCTGACTCTCTTCTGGCTGCGGTTAAAGGCCAGCGCCTCCTGAGAGGCCTGAAGGGTCAGTTCTGAGGTTGTTGGCTGCTGGAACCGAAAAAAGGACTGCATTTTCTTAAAAGACAATGTGACTGAAGTGCGGGCAAAGTTTGCACAGAAATGTACGATTTTTCCCACCCTCATCGACCTTGTCATAAAACTTGTTTAAATGATCACACGACGCCTCCTTGCTGCTTTGTTGTCTACATCAGCATTTCTCAAACTTCTTTGACCTGAGGCCCAGTCAAGGCATACTTTGGGGTCATAGGGCCCACCTACATGAACCCACCCCCTCCTCCCACCCCCCATCAAATTGTAATATCATCACAATTATTATTATTTTTATACTATATTGCTATACATGCACTTCAAAACAGTCAATGTTTAAAGTGCTAAGATTGTTCACAAAAGTTTGTGAAAGCATGCACATCAGAGTACTGCTTTACTAATGTAAAATATAATTAGGCCTACACTAGTTTCATTGTTTTTGCATTGTTGCATGATTGATATGCTATTTAATTACATTTCATTTGAATGCCTGAATGTAAGAATTCAGGAAACACAATACCAGCTTTTAACATTTATGTTGTTTACTAGTTTATGTAAATCACATAACACATGAACTGTTTACATACTACTGATAGCCCATTACTGTACACAATAATACTGTGCCCATTCATTAACATTAAACATCAGGCGTCTTGTTTACACATTTAAACCATATTTGCACTTCGAAATTCGCTTCCAAATTGTAGTAACTACATCTACGAAGTCTAAGGAAGATATCTATAAACATACTACATGGTTAAGATACATTTTGACAGAACTACAGACTTCGTGAAAGTAGCCTAGTAGCCCTACATAAAAGGCTCCATTAACTTCATTGCAAAATCGCGGTTGGTCTGTTTACACACTAAAACCATATTTACACTTCGAAATTCGCTTCCAAATTGTAGTAACTACATCTACGAAGTCTAAGGAAGATAAAACTGTAGTCTGTTCAACGATAAGATACATTTTGACAGAACTACAGACTTCGTGAAAGTAGCCTAGTAGCCCTACATAAAAGGCTCCATTAACTTCTTTGCAAAATCGCGGTTGGTCTGTTTACACACTAAAACCATATTTACACTTCGAAATTCGCTTCCAAATTGTAGTAACTACATCTACGAAGTCTAAGGAAGATACAACTGTAGTCTGTTCAACGATAAGATACATTTTGACAGAACTACAGACCTCGTAAAAGTAGTACCTAAAATTAGTGTGATAAATGGCCATCACGTAGCCTAAAGCATATAGCACTAGCATATGACAACAGCAAATAGCTAACGTTTACGTTAGCCTAACTTACTTATCGTTGACGTTGACCCGACACGTTTATAAGTTAGACCATAGACTGATAAGGACGTCCATCAAAATTCCGTGTGTATCCTGTGTATCTTTCGTGCTGCTATCCTGTTGCCTTTTCCCTGTTGTTCCGGCAACAAGGTTTTTACGCGATATTTGCCACATCCCAGAGAGTTGTTGTTTGGTGGGTCAGGTGACGAGCCGTCGAATCACAGCACAGCACCCAGAATGCATTGCAACACACCGTCTAGAAGGGACTCAGCGTTAGGTCGGCTTTAAATAGCATACAGAACCTATAGTAAGATAACGTTGTCTGTAAGCTCCACAGATCGTGGCAAGACAATTGAATTAATTGAGGACTTCTTGCTGGGCAACGATGAGTAACTTGATTAGTAATGCTGCGTGGATATGCATGATATCTGTATGAAAGTGTGTTTCTCAATGTAATAATCTATACAACTGTACACATGACTAAGTTCAAATGGAGCTAGCTGGGTATAGGACTGGGCTGAATGGATTGGTAAAATACTTTATTTATTTTTTTAATGACCTATATGAACATGGTTTGGCTTTAAAAAAAAGAGCGAAGCGCTGTCTCCTCTTTTTTTACATGACCTTTACACTTAGTGCTGGCAAGGCATTGAACTGGGCTGAATGGATTTGGAAAATATATATATATTTTTTTTTTAATGACCTGTATCAACATGGTTTGGCTTTAAAAAAAAGATGAGACAGCGCTTCGCGCTGTCTCATCTTTTTTTACATTACCTTTACACTTAGTGCTGGCAAGGCATTGAACTGGGCTTCATTCAAGGATTCCAACGGTACCTCATTCATGAAAATCGGACATACTGGTCAAAAGTTACATGCACACACCTTCATATACACAGACAGCCCAGCCCAGCCCATCAGAGCTCTGCCAGGTGGCTTAGAACTCTTCCAGGTGCAAGCTTAAGCAATTAGAGCTGTGATGTCACAATCGAAATTTGAATTCTGAACATTCCGCCATTCATTTCAATGGGCCCAAAAAACGCAGAAAAACGGGAATACCGCGAAAACGACAAGGGCCAGCGACACGAAATTAACAAGCAAGTTACACCGGTTCGGGCCTGAATTTTTGGAGTTCGAACCGCGTCGATAGCTCAAACGGTCTAGGAGCAGTAGTTCGGCCAAAAAGTGGGTGAACAGGAATAATAAATAAACTAGAATTGCGGTTCCGAGGAACTGCAAGAGTGGGTTTGATCAGTGGCACGGAACTCGGCCTCATCCAAGGATTCCAACGGTACCTCATTTATGAAAATCGGGCACACGGATCAAAAGTTGTCTGCATTAACGCAACATCCAATAAGCTAAAACGCATAAATAACATGGTTGCTATGCTGGTTGCTATGGTGGTCGCTAGGTTGACATTACAGGGGTGGTTTCTAGGTTGTTGCTAGGGTAATTAGTTAATTGCTAGTAAGCCATCTTAAGCTGACTGCATAAAGTGATTATTTTAAGAGATACATTTTCAAACCAGAACTGTGTATAGGTCATGGTTAAAAACGTATCAGAATCTCAGAAATAATCACGTAATGCAGCCAGTTTAAGATTTTTTAAGAAGTCAGATTTTTTAAAGGCAATCAAATTTCTGCTGACTCTCTTCTGGCTGCGGTTAAAGGCCAGCGCCTCCTGAGAGGCCTGAAGGGTCAGTTCTGAGGTTGTTGGCTGCTGGAACCGAAAAAAGGACTGCATTTTCTTAAAAGACAATGTGACTGAAGTGCGGGCAAAGTTTGCACAGAAATGTACGATTTTTCCCACCCTCATCGACCTTGTCATAAAACTTGTTTAAATGATCACACGACGCCTCCTTGCTGCTTTGTCGTCTACATCAGCCTTTCTCAAACTTCTTTGACCTGAGGCCCAGTCAAGGCATACTTTGGGGTCATAGGGCCCACCTACATGAACCCACCCCCTCCTCCCACCCCCCATCAAATTGTAATATCACCACAATTATTATTATTTTTATACTATATTGCTATACATGCACTTCAAAACAGTCAATGTTTAAAGTGCTAAGATTGTTCACAAAAGTTTGTGAAAGCATGCACATCAGAGTACTGCTTTACTAATGTAAAATATAATTAGGCCTACACTAGTTTCATTGTTTTTGCATTGTTGCATGATTGATATGCTATTTAATTACATTTCATTTGAATGCCTGAATGTAAGAATTCAGGAAACACAATACCAGCTTTTAACATTTATGTTGTTTACTAGTTTATGTAAATCACATAACACATGAACTGTTTACATACTACTGATAGCCCATTACTGTACACAATAGATTAGTATCTTCAAATAGTCAAGGTTGTTGACTGCTGAAACCGAAAAATGGACTGCATTTTCTTAAAAGACAATGTGACTGAAGTGCGGGCAAAGTTTGCACAGAAATGTACGATTTTTCCCACCCTCATCGACCTTGTCATAAAACTTGTTTAAATGATCACACGACGCCTCCTTGCTGCTTTGTTGTCTACATCAGCATTTCTCAAACTTCTTTGACCTGAGGCCCAGTCAAGGCATACTTTGGGGTCATAGGGCCCACCTACATGAACCCACCCCCTCCTCCCACCCCCCATCAAATTGTAATATCATCACAATTATTATTATTTTTATACTATATTGCTATACATGCACTTCAAAACAGTCAATGTTTAAAGTGCTAAGATTGTTCACAAAAGTTTGTGAAAGCATGCACATCAGAGTACTGCTTTACTAATGTAAAATATAATTAGGCCTACACTAGTTTCATTGTTTTTGCATTGTTGCATGATTGATATGCTATTTAATTACATTTCATTTGAATGCCTGAATGTAAGAATTCAGGAAACACAATACCAGCTTTTAACATTTATGTTGTTTACTAGTTTATGTAAATCACATAACACATGAACTGTTTACATACTACTGATAGCCCATTACTGTACACAATAATACTGTGCCCATTCATTAACATTAAACATCAGGCGTCTTGTTTACACATTTAAACCATATTTGCACTTCGAAATTCGCTTCCAAATTGTAGTAACTACATCTACGAAGTCTAAGGAAGATATCTATAAACATACTACATGGTTAAGATACATTTTGACAGAACTACAGACTTCGTGAAAGTAGCCTAGTAGCCCTACATAAAAGGCTCCATTAACTTCATTGCAAAATCGCGGTTGGTCTGTTTACACACTAAAACCATATTTACACTTCGAAATTCGCTTCCAAATTGTAGTAACTACATCTACGAAGTCTAAGGAAGATAAAACTGTAGTCTGTTCAACGATAAGATACATTTTGACAGAACTACAGACTTCGTGAAAGTAGCCTAGTAGCCCTACATAAAAGGCTCCATTAACTTCTTTGCAAAATCGCGGTTGGTCTGTTTACACACTAAAACCATATTTACACTTCGAAATTCGCTTCCAAATTGTAGTAACTACATCTACGAAGTCTAAGGAAGATACAACTGTAGTCTGTTCAACGATAAGATACATTTTGACAGAACTACAGACCTCGTAAAAGTAGTACCTAAAATTAGTGTGATAAATGGCCATCACGTAGCCTAAAGCATATAGCACTAGCATATGACAACAGCAAATAGCTAACGTTTACGTTAGCCTAACTTACTTATCGTTGACGTTGACCCGACACGTTTATAAGTTAGACCATAGACTGATAAGGACGTCCATCAAAATTCCGTGTGTATCCTGTGTATCTTTCGTGCTGCTATCCTGTTGCCTTTTCCCTGTTGTTCCGGCAACAAGGTTTTTACGCGATATTTGCCACATCCCAGAGAGTTGTTGTTTGGTGGGTCAGGTGACGAGCCGTCGAATCACAGCACAGCACCCAGAATGCATTGCAACACACCGTCTAGAAGGGACTCAGCGTTAGGTCGGCTTTAAATAGCATACAGAACCTATAGTAAGATAACGTTGTCTGTAAGCTCCACAGATCGTGGCAAGACAATTGAATTAATTGAGGACTTCTTGCTGGGCAACGATGAGTAACTTGATTAGTAATGCTGCGTGGATATGCATGATATCTGTATGAAAGTGTGTTTCTCAATGTAATAATCTATACAACTGTACACATGACTAAGTTCAAATGGAGCTAGCTGGGTATAGGACTGGGCTGAATGGATTGGTAAAATACTTTATTTATTTTTTTAATGACCTATATGAACATGGTTTGGCTTTAAAAAAAAGAGCGAAGCGCTGTCTCCTCTTTTTTTACATGACCTTTACACTTAGTGCTGGCAAGGCATTGAACTGGGCTGAATGGATTTGGAAAATATATATATATTTTTTTTTTAATGACCTGTATCAACATGGTTTGGCTTTAAAAAAAAGATGAGACAGCGCTTCGCGCTGTCTCATCTTTTTTTACATTACCTTTACACTTAGTGCTGGCAAGGCATTGAACTGGGCTTCATTCAAGGATTCCAACGGTACCTCATTCATGAAAATCGGACATACTGGTCAAAAGTTACATGCACACACCTTCATATACACAGACAGCCCAGCCCAGCCCATCAGAGCTCTGCCAGGTGGCTTAGAACTCTTCCAGGTGCAAGCTTAAGCAATTAGAGCTGTGATGTCACAATCGAAATTTGAATTCTGAACATTCCGCCATTCATTTCAATGGGCCCAAAAAACGCAGAAAAACGGGAATACCGCGAAAACGACAAGGGCCAGCGACACGAAATTAACAAGCAAGTTACACCGGTTCGGGCCTGAATTTTTGGAGTTCGAACCGCGTCGATAGCTCAAACGGTCTAGGAGCAGTAGTTCGGCCAAAAAGTGGGTGAACAGGAATAATAAATAAACTAGAATTGCGGTTCCGAGGAACTGCAAGAGTGGGTTTGATCAGTGGCACGGAACTCGGCCTCATCCAAGGATTCCAACGGTACCTCATTTATGAAAATCGGGCACACGGATCAAAAGTTGTCTGCATTAACGCAACATCCAATAAGCTAAAACGCATAAATAACATGGTTGCTATGCTGGTTGCTATGGTGGTCGCTAGGTTGACATTACAGGGGTGGTTTCTAGGTTGTTGCTAGGGTAATTAGTTAATTGCTAGTAAGCCATCTTAAGCTGACTGCATAAAGTGATTATTTTAAGAGATACATTTTCAAACCAGAACTGTGTATAGGTCATGGTTAAAAACGTATCAGAATCTCAGAAATAATCACGTAATGCAGCCAGTTTAAGATTTTTTAAGAAGTCAGATTTTTTAAAGGCAATCAAATTTCTGCTGACTCTCTTCTGGCTGCGGTTAAAGGCCAGCGCCTCCTGAGAGGCCTGAAGGGTCAGTTCTGAGGTTGTTGGCTGCTGGAACCGAAAAAAGGACTGCATTTTCTTAAAAGACAATGTGACTGAAGTGCGGGCAAAGTTTGCACAGAAATGTACGATTTTTCCCACCCTCATCGACCTTGTCATAAAACTTGTTTAAATGATCACACGACGCCTCCTTGCTGCTTTGTCGTCTACATCAGCCTTTCTCAAACTTCTTTGACCTGAGGCCCAGTCAAGGCATACTTTGGGGTCATAGGGCCCACCTACATGAACCCACCCCCTCCTCCCACCCCCCATCAAATTGTAATATCACCACAATTATTATTATTTTTATACTATATTGCTATACATGCACTTCAAAACAGTCAATGTTTAAAGTGCTAAGATTGTTCACAAAAGTTTGTGAAAGCATGCACATCAGAGTACTGCTTTACTAATGTAAAATATAATTAGGCCTACACTAGTTTCATTGTTTTTGCATTGTTGCATGATTGATATGCTATTTAATTACATTTCATTTGAATGCCTGAATGTAAGAATTCAGGAAACACAATACCAGCTTTTAACATTTATGTTGTTTACTAGTTTATGTAAATCACATAACACATGAACTGTTTACATACTACTGATAGCCCATTACTGTACACAATAGATTAGTATCTTCAAATAGTCAAGGTTGTTGACTGCTGAAACCGAAAAATGGACTGCATTTTCTTAAAAGACAATGTGACTGAAGTGCGGGCAAAGTTTGCACAGAAATGTACGATTTTTCCCACCCTCATCGACCTTGTCATAAAACTTGTTTAAATGATCACACGACGCCTCCTTGCTGCTTTGTTGTCTACATCAGCATTTCTCAAACTTCTTTGACCTGAGGCCCAGTCAAGGCATACTTTGGGGTCATAGGGCCCACCTACATGAACCCACCCCCTCCTCCCACCCCCCATCAAATTGTAATATCATCACAATTATTATTATTTTTATACTATATTGCTATACATGCACTTCAAAACAGTCAATGTTTAAAGTGCTAAGATTGTTCACAAAAGTTTGTGAAAGCATGCACATCAGAGTACTGCTTTACTAATGTAAAATATAATTAGGCCTACACTAGTTTCATTGTTTTTGCATTGTTGCATGATTGATATGCTATTTAATTACATTTCATTTGAATGCCTGAATGTAAGAATTCAGGAAACACAATACCAGCTTTTAACATTTATGTTGTTTACTAGTTTATGTAAATCACATAACACATGAACTGTTTACATACTACTGATAGCCCATTACTGTACACAATAATACTGTGCCCATTCATTAACATTAAACATCAGGCGTCTTGTTTACACATTTAAACCATATTTGCACTTCGAAATTCGCTTCCAAATTGTAGTAACTACATCTACGAAGTCTAAGGAAGATATCTATAAACATACTACATGGTTAAGATACATTTTGACAGAACTACAGACTTCGTGAAAGTAGCCTAGTAGCCCTACATAAAAGGCTCCATTAACTTCATTGCAAAATCGCGGTTGGTCTGTTTACACACTAAAACCATATTTACACTTCGAAATTCGCTTCCAAATTGTAGTAACTACATCTACGAAGTCTAAGGAAGATAAAACTGTAGTCTGTTCAACGATAAGATACATTTTGACAGAACTACAGACTTCGTGAAAGTAGCCTAGTAGCCCTACATAAAAGGCTCCATTAACTTCTTTGCAAAATCGCGGTTGGTCTGTTTACACACTAAAACCATATTTACACTTCGAAATTCGCTTCCAAATTGTAGTAACTACATCTACGAAGTCTAAGGAAGATACAACTGTAGTCTGTTCAACGATAAGATACATTTTGACAGAACTACAGACCTCGTAAAAGTAGTACCTAAAATTAGTGTGATAAATGGCCATCACGTAGCCTAAAGCATATAGCACTAGCATATGACAACAGCAAATAGCTAACGTTTACGTTAGCCTAACTTACTTATCGTTGACGTTGACCCGACACGTTTATAAGTTAGACCATAGACTGATAAGGACGTCCATCAAAATTCCGTGTGTATCCTGTGTATCTTTCGTGCTGCTATCCTGTTGCCTTTTCCCTGTTGTTCCGGCAACAAGGTTTTTACGCGATATTTGCCACATCCCAGAGAGTTGTTGTTTGGTGGGTCAGGTGACGAGCCGTCGAATCACAGCACAGCACCCAGAATGCATTGCAACACACCGTCTAGAAGGGACTCAGCGTTAGGTCGGCTTTAAATAGCATACAGAACCTATAGTAAGATAACGTTGTCTGTAAGCTCCACAGATCGTGGCAAGACAATTGAATTAATTGAGGACTTCTTGCTGGGCAACGATGAGTAACTTGATTAGTAATGCTGCGTGGATATGCATGATATCTGTATGAAAGTGTGTTTCTCAATGTAATAATCTATACAACTGTACACATGACTAAGTTCAAATGGAGCTAGCTGGGTATAGGACTGGGCTGAATGGATTGGTAAAATACTTTATTTATTTTTTTAATGACCTATATGAACATGGTTTGGCTTTAAAAAAAAGAGCGAAGCGCTGTCTCCTCTTTTTTTACATGACCTTTACACTTAGTGCTGGCAAGGCATTGAACTGGGCTGAATGGATTTGGAAAATATATATATATTTTTTTTTTAATGACCTGTATCAACATGGTTTGGCTTTAAAAAAAAGATGAGACAGCGCTTCGCGCTGTCTCATCTTTTTTTACATTACCTTTACACTTAGTGCTGGCAAGGCATTGAACTGGGCTTCATTCAAGGATTCCAACGGTACCTCATTCATGAAAATCGGACATACTGGTCAAAAGTTACATGCACACACCTTCATATACACAGACAGCCCAGCCCAGCCCATCAGAGCTCTGCCAGGTGGCTTAGAACTCTTCCAGGTGCAAGCTTAAGCAATTAGAGCTGTGATGTCACAATCGAAATTTGAATTCTGAACATTCCGCCATTCATTTCAATGGGCCCAAAAAACGCAGAAAAACGGGAATACCGCGAAAACGACAAGGGCCAGCGACACGAAATTAACAAGCAAGTTACACCGGTTCGGGCCTGAATTTTTGGAGTTCGAACCGCGTCGATAGCTCAAACGGTCTAGGAGCAGTAGTTCGGCCAAAAAGTGGGTGAACAGGAATAATAAATAAACTAGAATTGCGGTTCCGAGGAACTGCAAGAGTGGGTTTGATCAGTGGCACGGAACTCGGCCTCATCCAAGGATTCCAACGGTACCTCATTTATGAAAATCGGGCACACGGATCAAAAGTTGTCTGCATTAACGCAACATCCAATAAGCTAAAACGCATAAATAACATGGTTGCTATGCTGGTTGCTATGGTGGTCGCTAGGTTGACATTACAGGGGTGGTTTCTAGGTTGTTGCTAGGGTAATTAGTTAATTGCTAGTAAGCCATCTTAAGCTGACTGCATAAAGTGATTATTTTAAGAGATACATTTTCAAACCAGAACTGTGTATAGGTCATGGTTAAAAACGTATCAGAATCTCAGAAATAATCACGTAATGCAGCCAGTTTAAGATTTTTTAAGAAGTCAGATTTTTTAAAGGCAATCAAATTTCTGCTGACTCTCTTCTGGCTGCGGTTAAAGGCCAGCGCCTCCTGAGAGGCCTGAAGGGTCAGTTCTGAGGTTGTTGGCTGCTGGAACCGAAAAAAGGACTGCATTTTCTTAAAAGACAATGTGACTGAAGTGCGGGCAAAGTTTGCACAGAAATGTACGATTTTTCCCACCCTCATCGACCTTGTCATAAAACTTGTTTAAATGATCACACGACGCCTCCTTGCTGCTTTGTCGTCTACATCAGCCTTTCTCAAACTTCTTTGACCTGAGGCCCAGTCAAGGCATACTTTGGGGTCATAGGGCCCACCTACATGAACCCACCCCCTCCTCCCACCCCCCATCAAATTGTAATATCACCACAATTATTATTATTTTTATACTATATTGCTATACATGCACTTCAAAACAGTCAATGTTTAAAGTGCTAAGATTGTTCACAAAAGTTTGTGAAAGCATGCACATCAGAGTACTGCTTTACTAATGTAAAATATAATTAGGCCTACACTAGTTTCATTGTTTTTGCATTGTTGCATGATTGATATGCTATTTAATTACATTTCATTTGAATGCCTGAATGTAAGAATTCAGGAAACACAATACCAGCTTTTAACATTTATGTTGTTTACTAGTTTATGTAAATCACATAACACATGAACTGTTTACATACTACTGATAGCCCATTACTGTACACAATAGATTAGTATCTTCAAATAGTCAAGGTTGTTGACTGCTGAAACCGAAAAATGGACTGCATTTTCTTAAAAGACAATGTGACTGAAGTGCGGGCAAAGTTTGCACAGAAATGTACGATTTTTCCCACCCTCATCGACCTTGTCATAAAACTTGTTTAAATGATCACACGACGCCTCCTTGCTGCTTTGTTGTCTACATCAGCATTTCTCAAACTTCTTTGACCTGAGGCCCAGTCAAGGCATACTTTGGGGTCATAGGGCCCACCTACATGAACCCACCCCCTCCTCCCACCCCCCATCAAATTGTAATATCATCACAATTATTATTATTTTTATACTATATTGCTATACATGCACTTCAAAACAGTCAATGTTTAAAGTGCTAAGATTGTTCACAAAAGTTTGTGAAAGCATGCACATCAGAGTACTGCTTTACTAATGTAAAATATAATTAGGCCTACACTAGTTTCATTGTTTTTGCATTGTTGCATGATTGATATGCTATTTAATTACATTTCATTTGAATGCCTGAATGTAAGAATTCAGGAAACACAATACCAGCTTTTAACATTTATGTTGTTTACTAGTTTATGTAAATCACATAACACATGAACTGTTTACATACTACTGATAGCCCATTACTGTACACAATAATACTGTGCCCATTCATTAACATTAAACATCAGGCGTCTTGTTTACACATTTAAACCATATTTGCACTTCGAAATTCGCTTCCAAATTGTAGTAACTACATCTACGAAGTCTAAGGAAGATATCTATAAACATACTACATGGTTAAGATACATTTTGACAGAACTACAGACTTCGTGAAAGTAGCCTAGTAGCCCTACATAAAAGGCTCCATTAACTTCATTGCAAAATCGCGGTTGGTCTGTTTACACACTAAAACCATATTTACACTTCGAAATTCGCTTCCAAATTGTAGTAACTACATCTACGAAGTCTAAGGAAGATAAAACTGTAGTCTGTTCAACGATAAGATACATTTTGACAGAACTACAGACTTCGTGAAAGTAGCCTAGTAGCCCTACATAAAAGGCTCCATTAACTTCTTTGCAAAATCGCGGTTGGTCTGTTTACACACTAAAACCATATTTACACTTCGAAATTCGCTTCCAAATTGTAGTAACTACATCTACGAAGTCTAAGGAAGATACAACTGTAGTCTGTTCAACGATAAGATACATTTTGACAGAACTACAGACCTCGTAAAAGTAGTACCTAAAATTAGTGTGATAAATGGCCATCACGTAGCCTAAAGCATATAGCACTAGCATATGACAACAGCAAATAGCTAACGTTTACGTTAGCCTAACTTACTTATCGTTGACGTTGACCCGACACGTTTATAAGTTAGACCATAGACTGATAAGGACGTCCATCAAAATTCCGTGTGTATCCTGTGTATCTTTCGTGCTGCTATCCTGTTGCCTTTTCCCTGTTGTTCCGGCAACAAGGTTTTTACGCGATATTTGCCACATCCCAGAGAGTTGTTGTTTGGTGGGTCAGGTGACGAGCCGTCGAATCACAGCACAGCACCCAGAATGCATTGCAACACACCGTCTAGAAGGGACTCAGCGTTAGGTCGGCTTTAAATAGCATACAGAACCTATAGTAAGATAACGTTGTCTGTAAGCTCCACAGATCGTGGCAAGACAATTGAATTAATTGAGGACTTCTTGCTGGGCAACGATGAGTAACTTGATTAGTAATGCTGCGTGGATATGCATGATATCTGTATGAAAGTGTGTTTCTCAATGTAATAATCTATACAACTGTACACATGACTAAGTTCAAATGGAGCTAGCTGGGTATAGGACTGGGCTGAATGGATTGGTAAAATACTTTATTTATTTTTTTAATGACCTATATGAACATGGTTTGGCTTTAAAAAAAAGAGCGAAGCGCTGTCTCCTCTTTTTTTACATGACCTTTACACTTAGTGCTGGCAAGGCATTGAACTGGGCTGAATGGATTTGGAAAATATATATATATTTTTTTTTTAATGACCTGTATCAACATGGTTTGGCTTTAAAAAAAAGATGAGACAGCGCTTCGCGCTGTCTCATCTTTTTTTACATTACCTTTACACTTAGTGCTGGCAAGGCATTGAACTGGGCTTCATTCAAGGATTCCAACGGTACCTCATTCATGAAAATCGGACATACTGGTCAAAAGTTACATGCACACACCTTCATATACACAGACAGCCCAGCCCAGCCCATCAGAGCTCTGCCAGGTGGCTTAGAACTCTTCCAGGTGCAAGCTTAAGCAATTAGAGCTGTGATGTCACAATCGAAATTTGAATTCTGAACATTCCGCCATTCATTTCAATGGGCCCAAAAAACGCAGAAAAACGGGAATACCGCGAAAACGACAAGGGCCAGCGACACGAAATTAACAAGCAAGTTACACCGGTTCGGGCCTGAATTTTTGGAGTTCGAACCGCGTCGATAGCTCAAACGGTCTAGGAGCAGTAGTTCGGCCAAAAAGTGGGTGAACAGGAATAATAAATAAACTAGAATTGCGGTTCCGAGGAACTGCAAGAGTGGGTTTGATCAGTGGCACGGAACTCGGCCTCATCCAAGGATTCCAACGGTACCTCATTTATGAAAATCGGGCACACGGATCAAAAGTTGTCTGCATTAACGCAACATCCAATAAGCTAAAACGCATAAATAACATGGTTGCTATGCTGGTTGCTATGGTGGTCGCTAGGTTGACATTACAGGGGTGGTTTCTAGGTTGTTGCTAGGGTAATTAGTTAATTGCTAGTAAGCCATCTTAAGCTGACTGCATAAAGTGATTATTTTAAGAGATACATTTTCAAACCAGAACTGTGTATAGGTCATGGTTAAAAACGTATCAGAATCTCAGAAATAATCACGTAATGCAGCCAGTTTAAGATTTTTTAAGAAGTCAGATTTTTTAAAGGCAATCAAATTTCTGCTGACTCTCTTCTGGCTGCGGTTAAAGGCCAGCGCCTCCTGAGAGGCCTGAAGGGTCAGTTCTGAGGTTGTTGGCTGCTGGAACCGAAAAAAGGACTGCATTTTCTTAAAAGACAATGTGACTGAAGTGCGGGCAAAGTTTGCACAGAAATGTACGATTTTTCCCACCCTCATCGACCTTGTCATAAAACTTGTTTAAATGATCACACGACGCCTCCTTGCTGCTTTGTTGTCTACATCAGCATTTCTCAAACTTCTTTGACCTGAGGCCCAGTCAAGGCATACTTTGGGGTCATAGGGCCCACCTACATGAACCCACCCCCTCCTCCCACCCCCCATCAAATTGTAATATCATCACAATTATTATTATTTTTATACTATATTGCTATACATGCACTTCAAAACAGTCAATGTTTAAAGTGCTAAGATTGTTCACAAAAGTTTGTGAAAGCATGCACATCAGAGTACTGCTTTACTAATGTAAAATATAATTAGGCCTACACTAGTTTCATTGTTTTTGCATTGTTGCATGATTGATATGCTATTTAATTACATTTCATTTGAATGCCTGAATGTAAGAATTCAGGAAACACAATACCAGCTTTTAACATTTATGTTGTTTACTAGTTTATGTAAATCACATAACACATGAACTGTTTACATACTACTGATAGCCCATTACTGTACACAATAATACTGTGCCCATTCATTAACATTAAACATCAGGCGTCTTGTTTACACATTTAAACCATATTTGCACTTCGAAATTCGCTTCCAAATTGTAGTAACTACATCTACGAAGTCTAAGGAAGATATCTATAAACATACTACATGGTTAAGATACATTTTGACAGAACTACAGACTTCGTGAAAGTAGCCTAGTAGCCCTACATAAAAGGCTCCATTAACTTCATTGCAAAATCGCGGTTGGTCTGTTTACACACTAAAACCATATTTACACTTCGAAATTCGCTTCCAAATTGTAGTAACTACATCTACGAAGTCTAAGGAAGATAAAACTGTAGTCTGTTCAACGATAAGATACATTTTGACAGAACTACAGACTTCGTGAAAGTAGCCTAGTAGCCCTACATAAAAGGCTCCATTAACTTCTTTGCAAAATCGCGGTTGGTCTGTTTACACACTAAAACCATATTTACACTTCGAAATTCGCTTCCAAATTGTAGTAACTACATCTACGAAGTCTAAGGAAGATACAACTGTAGTCTGTTCAACGATAAGATACATTTTGACAGAACTACAGACCTCGTAAAAGTAGTACCTAAAATTAGTGTGATAAATGGCCATCACGTAGCCTAAAGCATATAGCACTAGCATATGACAACAGCAAATAGCTAACGTTTACGTTAGCCTAACTTACTTATCGTTGACGTTGACCCGACACGTTTATAAGTTAGACCATAGACTGATAAGGACGTCCATCAAAATTCCGTGTGTATCCTGTGTATCTTTCGTGCTGCTATCCTGTTGCCTTTTCCCTGTTGTTCCGGCAACAAGGTTTTTACGCGATATTTGCCACATCCCAGAGAGTTGTTGTTTGGTGGGTCAGGTGACGAGCCGTCGAATCACAGCACAGCACCCAGAATGCATTGCAACACACCGTCTAGAAGGGACTCAGCGTTAGGTCGGCTTTAAATAGCATACAGAACCTATAGTAAGATAACGTTGTCTGTAAGCTCCACAGATCGTGGCAAGACAATTGAATTAATTGAGGACTTCTTGCTGGGCAACGATGAGTAACTTGATTAGTAATGCTGCGTGGATATGCATGATATCTGTATGAAAGTGTGTTTCTCAATGTAATAATCTATACAACTGTACACATGACTAAGTTCAAATGGAGCTAGCTGGGTATAGGACTGGGCTGAATGGATTGGTAAAATACTTTATTTATTTTTTTAATGACCTATATGAACATGGTTTGGCTTTAAAAAAAAGAGCGAAGCGCTGTCTCCTCTTTTTTTACATGACCTTTACACTTAGTGCTGGCAAGGCATTGAACTGGGCTGAATGGATTTGGAAAATATATATATATTTTTTTTTTAATGACCTGTATCAACATGGTTTGGCTTTAAAAAAAAGATGAGACAGCGCTTCGCGCTGTCTCATCTTTTTTTACATTACCTTTACACTTAGTGCTGGCAAGGCATTGAACTGGGCTTCATTCAAGGATTCCAACGGTACCTCATTCATGAAAATCGGACATACTGGTCAAAAGTTACATGCACACACCTTCATATACACAGACAGCCCAGCCCAGCCCATCAGAGCTCTGCCAGGTGGCTTAGAACTCTTCCAGGTGCAAGCTTAAGCAATTAGAGCTGTGATGTCACAATCGAAATTTGAATTCTGAACATTCCGCCATTCATTTCAATGGGCCCAAAAAACGCAGAAAAACGGGAATACCGCGAAAACGACAAGGGCCAGCGACACGAAATTAACAAGCAAGTTACACCGGTTCGGGCCTGAATTTTTGGAGTTCGAACCGCGTCGATAGCTCAAACGGTCTAGGAGCAGTAGTTCGGCCAAAAAGTGGGTGAACAGGAATAATAAATAAACTAGAATTGCGGTTCCGAGGAACTGCAAGAGTGGGTTTGATCAGTGGCACGGAACTCGGCCTCATCCAAGGATTCCAACGGTACCTCATTTATGAAAATCGGGCACACGGATCAAAAGTTGTCTGCATTAACGCAACATCCAATAAGCTAAAACGCATAAATAACATGGTTGCTATGCTGGTTGCTATGGTGGTCGCTAGGTTGACATTACAGGGGTGGTTTCTAGGTTGTTGCTAGGGTAATTAGTTAATTGCTAGTAAGCCATCTTAAGCTGACTGCATAAAGTGATTATTTTAAGAGATACATTTTCAAACCAGAACTGTGTATAGGTCATGGTTAAAAACGTATCAGAATCTCAGAAATAATCACGTAATGCAGCCAGTTTAAGATTTTTTAAGAAGTCAGATTTTTTAAAGGCAATCAAATTTCTGCTGACTCTCTTCTGGCTGCGGTTAAAGGCCAGCGCCTCCTGAGAGGCCTGAAGGGTCAGTTCTGAGGTTGTTGGCTGCTGGAACCGAAAAAAGGACTGCATTTTCTTAAAAGACAATGTGACTGAAGTGCGGGCAAAGTTTGCACAGAAATGTACGATTTTTCCCACCCTCATCGACCTTGTCATAAAACTTGTTTAAATGATCACACGACGCCTCCTTGCTGCTTTGTCGTCTACATCAGCCTTTCTCAAACTTCTTTGACCTGAGGCCCAGTCAAGGCATACTTTGGGGTCATAGGGCCCACCTACATGAACCCACCCCCTCCTCCCACCCCCCATCAAATTGTAATATCACCACAATTATTATTATTTTTATACTATATTGCTATACATGCACTTCAAAACAGTCAATGTTTAAAGTGCTAAGATTGTTCACAAAAGTTTGTGAAAGCATGCACATCAGAGTACTGCTTTACTAATGTAAAATATAATTAGGCCTACACTAGTTTCATTGTTTTTGCATTGTTGCATGATTGATATGCTATTTAATTACATTTCATTTGAATGCCTGAATGTAAGAATTCAGGAAACACAATACCAGCTTTTAACATTTATGTTGTTTACTAGTTTATGTAAATCACATAACACATGAACTGTTTACATACTACTGATAGCCCATTACTGTACACAATAGATTAGTATCTTCAAATAGTCAAGGTTGTTGACTGCTGAAACCGAAAAATGGACTGCATTTTCTTAAAAGACAATGTGACTGAAGTGCGGGCAAAGTTTGCACAGAAATGTACGATTTTTCCCACCCTCATCGACCTTGTCATAAAACTTGTTTAAATGATCACACGACGCCTCCTTGCTGCTTTGTTGTCTACATCAGCATTTCTCAAACTTCTTTGACCTGAGGCCCAGTCAAGGCATACTTTGGGGTCATAGGGCCCACCTACATGAACCCACCCCCTCCTCCCACCCCCCATCAAATTGTAATATCATCACAATTATTATTATTTTTATACTATATTGCTATACATGCACTTCAAAACAGTCAATGTTTAAAGTGCTAAGATTGTTCACAAAAGTTTGTGAAAGCATGCACATCAGAGTACTGCTTTACTAATGTAAAATATAATTAGGCCTACACTAGTTTCATTGTTTTTGCATTGTTGCATGATTGATATGCTATTTAATTACATTTCATTTGAATGCCTGAATGTAAGAATTCAGGAAACACAATACCAGCTTTTAACATTTATGTTGTTTACTAGTTTATGTAAATCACATAACACATGAACTGTTTACATACTACTGATAGCCCATTACTGTACACAATAATACTGTGCCCATTCATTAACATTAAACATCAGGCGTCTTGTTTACACATTTAAACCATATTTGCACTTCGAAATTCGCTTCCAAATTGTAGTAACTACATCTACGAAGTCTAAGGAAGATATCTATAAACATACTACATGGTTAAGATACATTTTGACAGAACTACAGACTTCGTGAAAGTAGCCTAGTAGCCCTACATAAAAGGCTCCATTAACTTCATTGCAAAATCGCGGTTGGTCTGTTTACACACTAAAACCATATTTACACTTCGAAATTCGCTTCCAAATTGTAGTAACTACATCTACGAAGTCTAAGGAAGATAAAACTGTAGTCTGTTCAACGATAAGATACATTTTGACAGAACTACAGACTTCGTGAAAGTAGCCTAGTAGCCCTACATAAAAGGCTCCATTAACTTCTTTGCAAAATCGCGGTTGGTCTGTTTACACACTAAAACCATATTTACACTTCGAAATTCGCTTCCAAATTGTAGTAACTACATCTACGAAGTCTAAGGAAGATACAACTGTAGTCTGTTCAACGATAAGATACATTTTGACAGAACTACAGACCTCGTAAAAGTAGTACCTAAAATTAGTGTGATAAATGGCCATCACGTAGCCTAAAGCATATAGCACTAGCATATGACAACAGCAAATAGCTAACGTTTACGTTAGCCTAACTTACTTATCGTTGACGTTGACCCGACACGTTTATAAGTTAGACCATAGACTGATAAGGACGTCCATCAAAATTCCGTGTGTATCCTGTGTATCTTTCGTGCTGCTATCCTGTTGCCTTTTCCCTGTTGTTCCGGCAACAAGGTTTTTACGCGATATTTGCCACATCCCAGAGAGTTGTTGTTTGGTGGGTCAGGTGACGAGCCGTCGAATCACAGCACAGCACCCAGAATGCATTGCAACACACCGTCTAGAAGGGACTCAGCGTTAGGTCGGCTTTAAATAGCATACAGAACCTATAGTAAGATAACGTTGTCTGTAAGCTCCACAGATCGTGGCAAGACAATTGAATTAATTGAGGACTTCTTGCTGGGCAACGATGAGTAACTTGATTAGTAATGCTGCGTGGATATGCATGATATCTGTATGAAAGTGTGTTTCTCAATGTAATAATCTATGCAACTGTACACATGACTAAGTTCAAATGGAGCTAGCTGGGTATAGGACTGGGCTGAATGGATTGGTAAAATACTTTATTTATTTTTTTAATGACCTATATGAACATGGTTTGGCTTTAAAAAAAAGAGCGAAGCGCTGTCTCCTCTTTTTTTACATGACCTTTACACTTAGTGCTGGCAAGGCATTGAACTGGGCTTCATTCAAGGATTCCAACGGTACCTCATTCATGAAAATCGGACATACTGGTCAAAAGTTACATGCACACACCTTCATATACACAGACAGCCCAGCCCAGCCCATCAGAGCTCTGCCAGGTGGCTTAGAACTCTTCCAGGTGCAAGCTTAAGCAATTAGAGCTGTGATGTCACAATCGAAATTTGAATTCTGAACATTCCGCCATTCATTTCAATGGGCCCAAAAAACGCAGAAAAACGGGAATACCGCGAAAACGACAAGGGCCAGCGACACGAAATTAACAAGCAAGTTACACCGGTTCGGGCCTGAATTTTTGGAGTTCGAACCGCGTCGATAGCTCAAACGGTCTAGGAGCAGTAGTTCGGCCAAAAAGTGGGTGAACAGGAATAATAAATAAACTAGAATTGCGGTTCCGAGGAACTGCAAGAGTGGGTTTGATCAGTGGCACGGAACTCGGCCTCATCCAAGGATTCCAACGGTACCTCATTTATGAAAATCGGGCACACGGATCAAAAGTTGTCTGCATTAACGCAACATCCAATAAGCTAAAACGCATAAATAACATGGTTGCTATGCTGGTTGCTATGGTGGTCGCTAGGTTGACATTACAGGGGTGGTTTCTAGGTTGTTGCTAGGGTAATTAGTTAATTGCTAGTAAGCCATCTTAAGCTGACTGCATAAAGTGATTATTTTAAGAGATACATTTTCAAACCAGAACTGTGTATAGGTCATGGTTAAAAACGTATCAGAATCTCAGAAATAATCACGTAATGCAGCCAGTTTAAGATTTTTTAAGAAGTCAGATTTTTTAAAGGCAATCAAATTTCTGCTGACTCTCTTCTGGCTGCGGTTAAAGGCCAGCGCCTCCTGAGAGGCCTGAAGGGTCAGTTCTGAGGTTGTTGGCTGCTGGAACCGAAAAAAGGACTGCATTTTCTTAAAAGACAATGTGACTGAAGTGCGGGCAAAGTTTGCACAGAAATGTACGATTTTTCCCACCCTCATCGACCTTGTCATAAAACTTGTTTAAATGATCACACGACGCCTCCTTGCTGCTTTGTCGTCTACATCAGCCTTTCTCAAACTTCTTTGACCTGAGGCCCAGTCAAGGCATACTTTGGGGTCATAGGGCCCACCTACATGAACCCACCCCCTCCTCCCACCCCCCATCAAATTGTAATATCACCACAATTATTATTATTTTTATACTATATTGCTATACATGCACTTCAAAACAGTCAATGTTTAAAGTGCTAAGATTGTTCACAAAAGTTTGTGAAAGCATGCACATCAGAGTACTGCTTTACTAATGTAAAATATAATTAGGCCTACACTAGTTTCATTGTTTTTGCATTGTTGCATGATTGATATGCTATTTAATTACATTTCATTTGAATGCCTGAATGTAAGAATTCAGGAAACACAATACCAGCTTTTAACATATCTGTTGTTAGTTTATGTAAATCACATAACACATGAACTGTTTACATACTACTGATAGCCCATTACTGTACACAATAATACTGTGCCCATTCATTAACATATATTAAACATCAGGCGTCTTGTTTACACATTTAAACCATATTTGCACTTCAAATTTCGCTTCCAAACTGTAATAACTATATCTACAAAGTCTAAAGAAGATAACTATGTAGTCTGTTCATAGATAAGATCAATTTTGACAGAACTACAGACTTCGTGAAAGTAGCCTATAGCCCTACATAAAAGGCTCCATTCACTTAATTGCAAAATCGCGGTTGGTCTGTTTACACACTAAAACCATATTTACACTTCGAAATTCGCTTCCAAATTGTAGTAACTACATCTACGAAGTCTAAGGAAGATAATCATGTAGTCTGTTCATAGATAAGATACATTTTGACAGAACTACAGACTTCGTGAAAGTAGCCTAGAAGCCCTACATAAAAGGCTCCATTAACTTCATTGCAAAATCGCGGTTGGTCTGTTTACACACTAAAACCAGATTTACACTTCGAAATTCGCTTCCAAATTGTAGTAACTACATCTACGAAGTCTAAGGAAGATAATCATGTAGTCTGTTCATAGATAAGATAAATTTTGACAGAACTACAGACTTCGTGAAAGTAGCCTTGTAGCCCTACATAAAAGGCTCCATATTCACTTCATTGCAAAATCGCGGTTGGTCTGTTTACACACTAAAACCATATTTACACTTCGAAATTCGCTTCCAAATTGTAGTAACTACATCTACGAAGTCTAAGGAAGATAACCTTGTAGTCTGTTCAACGTTAAGATACATTTTGACAGAACTACAGACCTCGTAAAAGTAGTACCTAAAATGAGTGTGATAAATGGCCATGTAGCCTAAAGCATATAGCACTAGCATATGACAACAGCAAATAGCTAACGTTTACGTTAGCCTAACTTACTTATCGTTGACGTTGACCCGACACGTTTATAAGTTAGACCATAGACTGATAAGGACGTCCATCAAAATTCCGTGTGTATCCTGTGTATCTTTCGTGCTGCTATCCTGTTGCCTCTTCCCTGTTGTTCCGGCAACAAGGTTTTTACGCGATATTTACGCCACATCCCAGAGAGTTGTTGTTTGGTGGGTCAGGTGACGAGCCGTCGAATCACAGCACAGCAACCAGAATGCATTGCAACACACCGTCATGAAGGGACTCATCGTTAGGTCGGCTTTAAATAGCATACAGAACCTTTAGTAGTTTAACGTTGTCTGTAAGCTCCACAGATCGTGGCAAGACAATTGAATTGAATGTGGACTTCTTGCCGGGCAATGTTGAGTAACTTAACATGAATAGTAATGATGCGTGGATGTGCTCAATATCTGTATAATTGTGTGTTTCTCAATGTTAAAATCTATACAACTGTACACATGACTAGGTTTGAGTGGAGCTAGCAGGGCATAATACTGGGTTGAATGGATTTGGAAAATACTTTATTTTTTTAATGACCTATATGAACATGGTTTGGCTTTAAAAAAAAGATGAGACTGTCTCATCATGACTGTCTCAAACCCACTAATAAGAAAACTTAAGAAGAACAATAGTGGGCTTGCTGGATCAAACCCACTAATAAAGTAAACTTAAGAAGAACAATAGTGGGCTTGCTGGATCAAACCCACTAATAAGAAAACTTAAGAAGAACAATAGTGGGCTTGCTCCGCAAGCCAGCTTTGCCATGCTGTGGGCTTGCTGGATCAAACCCACTAATAATAATAAGTAAACTTAAGAAGAACAATAGTGGGCTTGCTCCGCAAGCCCACAGCATGGCAAAGCTGTGCTTGCCATGCTGTGGGCTTGCTGGATCAAACCCACTAATGAAGTAAACTTAAGAAGAACAATAGTTGGCTTGCTGGATCAAACCCACTAATAATAATAATAAGAAAACTTAAGAAGAACAATAGTGGGCTTGCTGGATCAAACCCACTAATAAGATGTCAACAAGCAGCAACTTAATGCAGGGCAATAGATTTACTCCACATAAAAAAAATATCTAACTATTTGTGCACGTAAGCGATGACAGATACCCTAGTCCAGCAGATTGAGAAGTGGATGACATGAAAGTGAAAGTATGACATTAGAAAGGCAAACAAAAGTTAAGGGGGCAATTCCATGCAAACATCATCCTTACAATGGAAAAAAGCTGTGTTCAAAAATGTTTATTTAGGTCTATATTTTATTGTTTGTAACTACAGTAGGTCCCGGTTAAAAATGAACACTTAATTCACGATCAAGGTGATTCACGCAGCTGGGTGAAATGTAAGTACAACTGCAGCCGCTTGAGGGCAGCATAAGTCCGCTGTGGCATTCCGCGGTCGAACCGGACGGAGCGTTCCGTCAGCAAGGCCTGTGATTGGCCGTGTTTTCAGTGTGTTTCTCTGTGTTTTTAGCAGCCCCTGCAACATGCTAGTCCACTGTAGCCTATAAGCTTTGTACATAATGTTAACATAGTTTTGGATTCAGTGGCAAGATTTCTTGATTGTACAGTGCCTGTCTCTCAGTAATGTTCTAAAATGAGAGCTTCGTCAGCTGGCAGCAGGCTACTTTGTCGGCAGTCATGAAAAGTTTGCTTGCTAACAGAACACAAATATGCTGCCCAGAAACCTTGAATAGTTCTGATTTTTTTTACTACACTAACAAGGTTGAAATATAGCCTTTGCCTACAGCATCTCCTTAAAAGTAATGTTAACAAAATGACAGCATACATATGACAAAGGAAAACGAATTCGGTCACTCAAGACTGTGCCACAGCTACCAGTGTAGGCTACAGTCCTACCCAATAGTAGCCTAGAAATCTAGACGTGCCCCTAGCGGCAAATTACATTTGCTGCCAGGGCTAGTCCAGCAACTCTCCGTTGACTTGTGAGCTCTAAAAATCGAAACTAAATCTGGCATTGAAATCGTGTATAGAGTCGTTTGTTGGGCTTAACATAATGATTGATGGCAGAGTTGCAACGGTTTGGCTTGAATTCCCTGCTACTTGAAAACAAATATCCTATTGCGTGCAGAGGGAATTTGAAAGTGCCCAGACCCTACATTATAATGTGGGTCTGGCTCGCCAGGCTAACCCAATAGGCCTACTCGAAGCAGATAGCGTTGTCTGAGGGTCGAGTGGGTTAATGCACGTATTTCCAGAACAGGTCTGCAACTTTCAGGCAGTTCTGAGTTTGAATCTAGGCAGGAGTAATGATGCAACGGTTTTCCTTTAGAAATCTTTTTTACTGAATCGAAGTTGTAGCCTACTACAGACATTCGATGAAGTGTTCTGCAATGAGTCTGTTTTTAACCCAGCTAAAAGATAGCCCAGTAAATTACGTCAAGGTGGTATTTGTTGTTACATTAGCTTCAGAAACACCGCTTCAGAAAGCTGCAGGGGAGCAGCGCGGGGCACAAAGTAACGCGGGGTTAAATGTAACATGGACTTATTTCCTAGTTGCAGATGGTTGATCGGGGCATGCTTGGTCAGTTAACCACATTACTATGAGACGGTGTTCCACAATTTTTTTTCCATGTGAATTTCTTTGTGCATGGAATGATCATTTCAAACAAACAGTGGAAAAGATTGATGCATCGTTCAGGAGAGTGATCTTCTCTGTTGAGCTTCTTTATGTACTGACATGTTTCCTTGATACTATATGAGCTATTGAGAGTGTGAGTTAGTAGACCTCGCAGAAGTCTGTGATTGCTCTCCAGAGAAATGCCCATAAGGAAGCGAAGGAAGAGATCCAGGTGTCCGTTCTGGCTCTCCAAAGCCTTATCAACTGCACTTTTCAGTAAAACATGTAAGTTATCTTTTAATCCTAGTACTGATTGAAAAGAAGATAAAATTGATGGATTGAGTTCATCTCTATGCTCATCACTGACAAGGGATTTCAGAGCTTCAAGGTTCTTAGCCAAATACGAGTGAAACACAAAACACAGCTGCCAGAAACTCCTGCACTGCAAAAACTGCTTATCTAACACCAACTAACCAAGTGTTATTAATCTTATGTCAAGATAAAAAAAAAACTAGTTGGTATTGTTTTCAGTATAAAGAGACTTACCTAGCACTTTCTCATGAAATCATTTGATTTAATTTAAGAAAAGTTTGACTTATTTTAAGACATCTCATCCTAAAAACAAGCAAATTTGTCTGCCAGTGCGTTAAGCAAATTTGTCCTAAAAACAAGCAATTTTTTCTGCCAGTGCGTTGAGTAAATTTGTCTTGATAAGACTCCTTAAGATAAGTCAAGGTCTTCTTAAATTAAGTCAAAATGATCTTACGGGAGAGCACTAGGTACGTATTGTCATACTAAAAACAATACCAAATAGATTCTTTGATCTTAATAGAAGATTATTAACACTTGGTTAGATTTCATTTTTTTGCAGTGTGCACACTAAGATGCACAAAGCAGTAGACCTTTTTCTGGTGAAATACAGATTCTTCCTTAAAGATCTCTGTGCACATGCCAGAGTACACTGAGGCTTCACTGACATCAATGCCACACTCTCTCAGGTCTTCCTCATAAAACATGAGGTTGCTATTCTCTAGATTCTTGAAGGCCAGTTCTGCCAGCTTCAGCAGTGTTTTTTTCTGTGATTCCAGAAGTTTCTCTTGATTTGCTTTAGTTCCACTCTGATATTTCTGATCCTTCCTGGTGGTTTGGATGAGCAAGAAGTGGATGAACATCTCAGTCAGTGTTTTGGGAATGTCTTTGATGTTCTTTTTTTCCCAGCATCTGCTGAAGTACAGTAGCTGCAATCCAACAGAAGACTGGAATGTGGCACATTATGTGGAGACTTCTGAATACCTTAATGTGGGAGATTATGTGGCACAAATTTTTAGTCAGTATGGACGTGTTTTCACATAGATCTACAGCAAAACGTCTTTTGAAGGCATCAAAGTAAATAGGTGGTAGGCTAGGCCTAGGCTACTTGTCTTTCGATTTAGTTGTGGGTGCAGCTCACTGAGTAATAATTGTCTTGTAGGCTAAAAATGAACACCGTTTTGAAACATGTAGTCAACACATAGCAGGAGCTATCTTACCTTAAAAGAAACGTGACCCAGCGGGGTTAGTTGTAACGCGCTGTTACAACTGTAGGCTACAATGATTGCAATACAAAAATATGCGCGTGTTAGTTTAGTTAGTTTTGTGATGTTTTGCAATTTTGCCTCATGTGTTTTCAGGTTTTAGGGCTTTTCTTGGCAAGATTGACCTTGGTTAGACATACTGCATATGTTTTGTTTCCGTATGGAAAATAAAATAAATTTTCGACACATGTCTGTTATTAGTTCAATAACAAGTGTTGCTTGTTAAAACATATCACTAGTGAAACTCAAAGGATTTTAGAAATATTTAGCCAAAGCCAAAAAGTGTTACTTTGTGCCCCGTGCTTCCCCACTGCTTGTGAAAGAAGTGGGGTGGGGGAGGGGGGCTTAACGTGAAAAAGCTTAATGTCCCCAGTGTTTCCCCTACAATGTATTCATCAGCGGCGCAGCGCCGCTCCTGGAAAGCAAGCGCCACTGCAAAAAATGTTGCCTAATTAAAAAAAAAATAAAATAGACGCAAGTGAACACTCAGGAACAGCTGCCGTTCGTTCAGGTTTCATGTCAACAAATAATGGTAGGCTAACGTTGAAGGCGCAGTCAGGATTCCACAGGAGATCACGCTTGTTTGTGTTTATGTTTAAGTTTATTAGCAGACGCAATTTTGTGCAAAAAAACGTAGCCTACATTATGTTAACCAAGGAACCAAATTAAACACGCCAGCAAGATAGCTCGCCCCTACATTCAGTAGCCTAGCCTATTCCCAGATAAATTCCATGCATTGTTTTGTTTTTGTTTGTGATACAGGTAATGCTTTCAAGCCGTGTTGCTAACATAGGCTACCTAGGCTGTGAAACTAAGGTCTAGCTAGCCTATTGGTGGGTTTAATTGAATTTGAGTAATAGGATACGCAACCATTTACATCTGAGATAGTTTGTAATTCCTGTAGAGCTCACCAAAATTATAGATATGATACAAGACACTTATCTGCTATAATCCAAGATAGATTTTCTTCGAGTTTTTGAGCATTTATTTTACCAAATGACATGGGAAACATAATTAATTTCATCCACATATTCTAATGCACCATGCACAATAACGCTACTAAGTTAGCTTAAAACCGTGAGAATCAAGCAAGCCGTCACGGCATTAAAGTGACAGGCACTCAATTCGACTTGCACAGCACCAATACAGTGGTACAGTAAGACACCCATGCTGAAATTGACTAAAGGGAGGAATACAAAACATATTTTGCCTTTTGTCTTAATTTAAAAAAATAGGACAAATGTTATTATATAAATAAATGTCTTAACTTATGCACAGCACTGTATATTCTAAAATAGTAATAGTTTGTACAGTGGCCTACAGTGTACAGTTGTACAGTGGCTAATTACTAATAATGTAAATGAAAAAGGTGAAAGAAAAACATGAATAATCCTGTTCAAGTACTGCAACTGTAACTCAATCTGTCCATTTCTTTCACAAAATCAACCAGAAGTCACCATTTAAGGAGTAATTTTTTAAAAAAATTATCTTTTTCTTTTTCTTTTTTTTTTGGGGGGGGGGGCTTCCTACGATTAACAGCACCGCTGCTGGAAAAATTTCTAGGGGAAACACTGGTCCCAAAAGGCAACAAGTCGTTTTACTCCCTGCAGGTCTTCATAATGTGGTAGGCTACAGGAAGTGGGGGGAGGGTATGGGATGACCAAAGCCGTCTTCGCTGGAGCTGGGCTATCGACGGACTAAGCCTATGTGCAGAGTTCCTGACACAAGAAAAAGTGCGTGGTCCACCATGAAAGCCTTATCCCTCACCCGCGCATCCTAAATGAAAAAAAAAATATACCATTACAGTGTTTCCCCTAGACAGGAAGTGAATAGGAGAGAGAGTCGGACCACGGGACGGGAATCGGGTCGCCGGCGTACGGTGCAGGTGCCCCAGCCAGTTGCACCACAGCCGGGGCTAGGCTACGTTATTTTTATTTATTTAATCAAAATAATAGTGGTTGACAAATGAAACCTTTGAGGATAATGCGATACGGAGAAGTTACATAGTGCACAAATTTTAATACCCAGATATCAAAATTCAAAACTTTTTCAAGTCAAGTCTCGGTGTAAACCAACTTGGGCAAATGCTGTCAAAAATGTGCCATGGGACAAAGGTGATACAAGAACCACAGCCTAAGAGCGACGGCGGTGCAGAAGTGAAAGGGAAATAATGACAGTGAGTGGGCACAGGTAAGCGCATCTCACAAATCCAACATAATGTTCTTGTGTCATCTAGGCAATTAGCCTAACTCTTTATTTTTTTACTATTTTTATGATCGGAGAGCTCTCTTGCGAGCTATCCTCGCTGGACAGTAGAAAACGGTGAAGTCACATTTTAGGGGACCACGAACATCAGACAGCCAAAAACACCCAGAACAACTGAACAAGTGTGCATTAATCCTGCAACTTCCACTGACTGTGAACTGCAGACATATATAAACAACAATGGCGGCGCGTACACACGCAGCGACCTCTCTCTGTCCCAACCGTACGGTGTTTTGTTCGTTTAAAAAGTGTTTGTCCGAAAGTTTTACGTGTTCGTCTCGTCTTACTATGTCGTACTACAAGTACAGCAGACAGTTTTTAATTGACATCTGCAAAAGCAAGTTTTGCAGCGTTCTGGACTTTGCAACAGAGACGCTAAAGGAACTCGGACTACTCCGGCCTGCAACAACACCGGACTCGCCTGCTACTCCTCCCCCGGAAAGAAAGCGTCGGAAGCGGTGTGCGAGGAAGCAGAAGAGGGGCAAGCGCGGAGGCGTCCGGGCCAGGCTAGCGGCCAGCCCAACTCGCCCAGCCATACCATCCATTCTCCTTGGCAAATGTACGATCACTGGACAACAAAATGGATCACATACGACTGCTGAGATCAACGAACCGGACAGTAAGTAACTGCTGTGTGCTTGTCTTCACTGAGACTTGGTTAAATGACAACATTCCGGACTCTGCTGTACAACTGGAGCAGCTAGCATGCTATCGAGCAGACCGGGCCATTGTAAAGGGAGGTAAATCACGAGGAGGAGGAATCTGTGTTTACATCCGTGATGAATGGTGCCGGGACACTGTAGTAGTATGCAAACACTGCTCACCACTGGCAGAGTTTATGATCATAAAGTGCCGTCCTTTTTACCTGCCAAGGGAAATTACTGCGATTCTGCTAGTCGCAGTATACATCCCGCCTACCAACAACAACAACGATAAGAACGCGGCTCTTAGTGAACTGTACCAGGCTGTCAGTGAACAACAGACGGCACACCCAGACGGTTTCACCATCTTCACTGGAGATTTTAACCATGCTAACCTTAAAACTGTACTTCCAAAGCTACACCAGCATGTTGATTTTCCAACAAGAGGAGATAACATCCTGGACCTGGTCTACACTACACACAAAGGAGCATACAAAGCCACCCCCCTCCCCCACATTGGACTTTCAGACCATATCACTGTTATGCTAATGCCCGCATACAGACAAAGGGTAAAAGTGAACAAACCGGTTCGTAAGCAGGTAAAAGTGTGGCCTGAGGGAGCCTCTGATGCTCTTCAAGACTGCTTTGACACAACAGACTGGGAAATGTTTAAGCAGGCAGCCACTTACAACAACCAGACAGACAATAGAGGAGTATACAGACACTGTAACCTCTTACATCACCAAGTGCATTGATGATGTGACCCACACAAAAGACATCATCACTCGGGCTAACTGGAAGCCATGGCTGACAGGGGATGTCCTCAGGCTGCTGAGGGCCAGAGACAAAGCCTACAGAGCTGGGGATGAAGCTGGCATGAGAACAGCGAGAGCCAACCTGTCCCGTGGCATCAAGAAAGCAAAAAAGGAATACACTCACAAGATAACCACCCACTTCAAAGACAGCAGGAACGCACAAAGCCTATGGCAGGGCATTCAGGCCCTCACGGACTACAAGCCCGCGCCACAGAGCTGCGAGAGCAACATCCCTCTGCTCAACAATCTGAACCGCTTCTTTGCTCGCTTTGAAGCACAAAACAGCACCTGCCCACAGAAGACCCATCCCCCTCTACATGAGCAGCCCCTGTGCCTCTCTGCCGACAGCGTGAAGAGGACACTTGCTGCTATCAACACCCGTAAGGCAACAGGTCCAGACAACATCCCTGGTCGTGCGCTGAAGGACTGCGCAGGGGAGCTTAAGGATGTCTTCACAGACATCTTTAACACTTCCCTGAGCAAGCCATCGTCCCATCTTGTTTCAAAGCTGCCATCATCATACCTGTGCCGAAGAAAACTGCTCCATCCTGCTTCAATGACTACCGCCCTGTGGCACTGACACCCATCATCATGAAGTGCTTTGAGCGGCTTGTCATGTCACATATCAAATCCATTCTCCCCCCCACCCTGGACCCCTTCCAGTTTGCATACCGAGCCAACCGGTCTACAGAGGATGCAATCTGCTCTGCCCTCCACCCAGCCCTCACCCACCTGGAAAAAAGAGACTCATATGTGAGATTGCTGTTTATAGACTTCAGTTCTGCATTCAACACCATAATACCACAACAACTCATCTGCAAACTTGACAAACTGGGACTCAGTACCTACCTCTGCAACTGGCTACTGGACTTCCTCTGTCAGAGGCCTCAAGTAGTACGTGTTGGCAACAATACCTCAAGCAGCATCACACTGAGCACAGGGGCCCCCCAAGGCTGCGTGCTCAGTCCGCTGCTCTTCACCCTGCTGACGCATGACTGCACTGCAACCTACAGCAACAATCACATAGTGAAATTTGCTGACGACACAACTCTGGTGGGTCTCATCACCAAGGGCGACTGACCACGTGGTGCAGGGACAACAACCTCCTGCTGAACGTCAGCAAGACCAAAGAGATTGTTGTTGACTTCCGGAGAGGTCACACCCAACACCTGCCACTGACCATCGACGGTGCTGTGGTGGAGAGAGTGAGCAGCACCAAATTCCTGGGGGTGCACATCAGTGAAGACCTCTCCTGGACCACCAACACAGCATCACTGGCGAAGAGAGCTCAGCGCCGCCTGTACTTCCTGCGGAAACTCAGGCGAGCAAGTGCTCCACCAGCCATCATGACCACATTCTACCGAGGCACCATTGAGAGCATCCTCTCCAGCTGTATCGCTGTGTGGGGCGGAAGCTGCACTGAATACAACAGGAAAGTGAACACAGCTGGAAGGATTATTGGTGCTTCACTCCCCTCCCTGAAGGACATTTACACCACCCACCTCACCCGCAAGGCGACCAAAATTGTGAGTGATGCAAGTCACCCCGCTCACAATCTGTTTGATCTACTGCCCTCTGGGAAGAGGTACAGAAGCCTGCGCTCCCGCACTACCAGACTCACCAACAGCTTCATACACCAAGCTGTTAGGATGCTGAAGTCTCTCCCTCCTCTCCCCCCTCCACCCTCAGCTACATAACATCCTGGACATTGGACCCACAATGGCCACCTGCACCACTCCACTTGCACACTTGTACACTTTGCAACTTGTCGCTGTTGTCCTGAAAACACAACACTTCTGCTGCTCTTACATAACTTGCACCACTATGCCACTTTATTTCTTACTTAGGTCAAACAGAACTACCTCAGCCTCTTATTGGCCTGACTTTGCACTAGTATTTTATTGACTGTCTATGCACAATTTCAACCAAATTTTGCTGCTCTTATTTTTTCATTATATGTGCCCTCTTATTTACTTATTTACCTACTTTTTTGTTTACTTGAATGTTATGTTTGTCTGTGGACTTAAAATTGGTAAAATATGTCTTGTCTTGTCTCCACCGTGGGATAGTGAGAAACGTAATTTCGATCTCTTTGTATGTCTGGAACATGTGAAGAAATTGACAATAAAGCTGACTTTGACTTTGACTTTGACTTTGACTATATCATCAGCAGACATACCATCCAAGGGAATGTGCAAATCAACATCTATAAGCAGCCTAGCCACACTCCGCTACAATGTGGAATGTTCATTGCCTGGCAATGCAACTTTATCAACTCTAGCTGGAATTGTTTTTTTGTGGCGGAGACACTGAAAAACAATCAAAATGAACACTAAACTAAATTAGTTGTATAAAAGCAATATGACACTTGTGGTCGGAATGAATAATTGCCTTCGGTAGTCGCCTTCGGCCTCGTACCTACGGCCAAATTACAATTGTGGCAATATCCTTGCACATTCCCGCTCATGTCTTATTGCTTAATTACCTCACATCATTAGAGTGTGTGTGTGTGTGTGTGTGTGTGTGTGTGTGTGTGTGTGTGTGTGTGTGTGTGTGTGTATGTGTGTGTATATGTGTGTGTGTAGAATTGTATGTGAGAACACTGACTGAATAACCTTTTTTATAAAAAATTACAGACTGATAACTACTCACTTTAGACCTGATGGAACTGGTTCACTGCTCAATTTGAGGGGAGGATTCATGGACTGATCACTCTTCATGGACACACAGCTGGGCACTGGAGATGGAGGTCTGTGTGTCTGTGGTCTGGTTACATAAGGAGACACAAGAAATACAACATCAACTCATTCCTCTGTGGACAGACACACAGCTACCAGTTTATGTCTATTTCTACATGTGTCCATCATTTAGGAGATGTTACACCTTTATTGTGTGTGTGTGTGTGTGTGTGTGTGTGTGTGTGTGTGTGTATGTTGAACATTAAGACAAAACGGTGAAGCAGAGGTAAATATAGCGAGAAATTATGATTAATCTGACTACATACAATTAAGAAATTGACTTTGAATATTTCCAAGTAGTTTATCAGCTATAGCAGAAGGAAATATAGAAATGGTGGGTGAATTTACAATTTATTAGCCAGTAAACCATAATGGTAGATGTGACCAATATCACTTAACATTGAATATAAGGTAAAACTCATATAAGCATGTACTGTAACAAAGTAACAAAAGAACAAAGTAAACTTCACCAAATATTAAACTTAAATGTAAATATACAATGTTGAGCCTGAGGTTGGCCAGATGGTGGCGCTTTGTTAGGCATGGAAATTACACATGTGAATATCATCACAATAATGATATTTAATTAATATTTATTAGCATTTTGAGTGTTGGATGTCATATACACATAATCTGATTAATCTGATGCATCTGATTGTGATATCCAACAGAAGTGGAAAAAACACATTCCTTCTCTTGCCAATTGGTGGCACTATGCAAGGCATGTTAATAAGACATATGAATATCATCATCATGATATCTAATTTTGTGTAAAATTTCAGATCAGTCAAAGCATTGAACATTTTTGGCACATTTCCTGATTGGCCAGATGGTGGCGCTATGCTAGGCATGTGAATTACACACGTGAATATCGTCCCAATAATGATATCCAATATTTTGTGAAGTTTCAGATCAATCAATAAAGGCATTGCCAATTTCTGGCACATGTTCCTGCTTGGCCAGGTGGTGGCGCTATGCCGGGCAGGCTCATTGGGTGTCTGGATATCATCATAATTATAATATCTATTAACCTGAGAAGTTTCAGACCATTCATTCAATGCACTGTGACTTTATGACACATTTCCTGTTTATGTGCCGAGATATTAAAATCATAATATATTACAACATATCAAAAATCCCTTCATGTTTGCCAAATTTCACATGAATCTGACAAACCGTCTAGGAGGAGTATGTTAAAATTGATCATTGAGATGTCCTCATCTTCTAACAAAGAGCCTTAATCAGCATAAGCACTAGGAATGCCCCATGAGTAGATTTTGAGCTTTTGCCCAAACAAACTGCATGGCTTTCATGAGTAGATTTACAGAAAAAGGTGGCTTGGGCGCTGATTGATTCAGTGATAAAAAAAAGGTTTTTCACGAATATCTCAGTTTTATGTTTTTATGTTTCTTCATAACACTGTTATAAATGTGGCATTTCCGCATCTTTTAAGCCGAAAACCAACTCTCTGCAACCTTCAGGAGCCGAGATACAGAATTTCAGGTCTAAAAAGTGGGCGTGGCCGTTTCAGGGCCTTCCCCCACCTAATTTTTTGGGCTCCATTTTTTTCTTTATTGGGCCCTAAATGAACAGAAAAACATTGGCTCAAATGTTAATCAGATCTTCACATTCCTACTGTATGAACATTTGGAGTCATTTGAACAATTTAGGAGTTTACTGTCGGCACAGACAAAAGGGGTGGTAAGATCATGGCGGTATGAACATGATGTCATCGATGGAAAAAGTGTGCATCGGTTAAAAATCAGAATGAATGAGATGTATCGTGTGTAAAGTCATCGTATTGATGCAAACCGACTCGCGTGTATACTTCAACTCATTTAGGAGTAGGAGCTAGTGCCTAGCGACAGAAAATTTTACCTAGTGACTAGCGCAGATATTTGGCAACTTCTTGCAACGATGGTAAACTCTGTTGCATGTCAGAAAATCTCCCTTCTCATGCCGGTTTTGTTTGTAAATTACCCAAAGTGTTGCCCCATGATTATAAAAGTAATGACTGTAGTATCTAGGAATGCACCGATCCGACTTTTTTACAGTCTCGATACCGATACCGATGCCTGGGCTTTGTGTATCGGTCGCTACCCGATATCGATCCGATACCATAGTTGAATTAATAAACCACCGTGTGGAAAAGACTAAAGGGAGACCTGATTTTTAACATTCTTTCCCTAACTAAATTACTTAAAAAATGACTTCTAGCACAAAATCTAACAAAATAACACTTAGATATAAATGTAATATTATTATAGTGCATGAAAATGCACTATACTGTTCTTCCAAGTCTTCTTATTGCATTGCATGTAAATGCAATGGACTATTATCACTGTTCTTCTTATTATAGTGCATGAAAATGCACTATACTGTTCTTCCTAGGCTTCTTTTTACAGTGCATGAAAATGCACTGTACTGTTCTTCCTAGGCAACTTATTACAGTGCATGAAAATGCACTGTACTGTTCTTCCTAGGCAACTTATTCTTATTATAGTGCATGAAAATGCACTATACTGTTCTTCCTAGGCTTCTTATTATAGTGCATGAAAATGCACTATACTGTTCTTCCTAGGCTTCTTATTATAGTGCATGAAAATGCACTATACTGTTCTTCCTAGGCTTCTTATTACAGTGCATGAAAATGCACTGTACTGTTCTTCCAAGTCATCTTCTTATTAGAGTGCATGAAAATGCACTCTATTGTTATCCGATTTATTACAGTGCATGAAAATGCACTGTACTGTTCTTCCTAGGCTTCTTCTTCTTCTTCTTCTTCTTCTTATTCTTATTATAGTGCATGAAAATGCACTATACTGTTCTTCCAAAATTTCTTATTACAGTGCATGAAAATGCACTGTACTGTTCTTCCTAGGCTTCTTCTTATTCTTATTCTTCTTCTAACGCGTTTAATGCAGCTTCAACCGTTTAACGTAGAAACTTCATTCAAACTATGTTACGTAGGTCTTACTTATGACATGGGTGCTATGTATTTTTCATTTTTGTAACTTTTATACTTTTTAAACTATTAATTAAAAACTATCAAAATTTCCCCATTGACTTAACATTGCCCTTTATGACATCACAGCAATTAGAATCCTATGGCAGGTGTTCGGGCCACCTGGACCAACTGCCATTCTCAGGCTTTAAGCATACAAACTGGCCCTATTAAGACTACACATCCTGTTCAACTGCTTCCTCTGCCAAAAACTGTTTCAAAATAAAAGTCCTCACTACAATATTTCACTGTTAAATAATTTAACCCTTTAAACTACTGAACTTTTTAACTGTTCAGCCATTGTAACTGTTACTTCTCATCAACTATGACTCCTACTCACTGTAGCTAGTTAGCTAAGTTAGCTAAGTAACTTGTTTAGCATAGTTAGCATGCTAGCATGTTAGCATGCTAGTTAGCATGCTAGTTAGCATTTTTAGCAAAACTGCTAAAAACGATTAGCTAAGTTAGCTAAGTCACATGGTTAGCATAGTTAGCATGCTAGCATGTTAGCATGCTAGTTAGCATTTTTAACAAAACTGCTAAAAATGATTAGCTAAGTTAGCTAAGTCACATGGTTAGCATAGTTAGCATGCTAACATGTTAGCATGCTAGTTAGCATTTTTTGCAAAACTGCTAAAAATGATTAGCTAAGTTAGCTAAGTCTCATGGTTAGCATAGTTAGCATGCTAACATGTTAACATTCTAATTAGCATTTTTTACAAAACTGCTAAAAATGATCGATCAGCTAAGTTAGCTAAGTCACATGGTTAGCATAGTTAGCATGCTAGCATGTTAGCATGCTAGTTAGCATTTTTAGCAAAACTGTTAAAAATGATTAGCTAAGTCACATGGTTAGCATAGTTAGCATGCTAACATGTTAGCATTCTAGTTAGCATTTTTAACATAACTGCTAAAAATGATTAGCTAAGTTAGCTAAGTCACATAGTTAGCATAGTTAGCATGCTAGCATGTTAGCATAACTGCTAAAAATGATTAGTGAAGTTAGCTAAGTCATATGGTTAGCATAGTTAACATTTTAACATTGTTAGCATGCTAGTTAGCATAGTAACTTGGTTAACATTATTATCTTTGTTAACATAGTTAGCATAACTGCTAGCAAAAATTGGAGCCATTCCAACTGTTAGTTATCGTCAACTATCTGCCTAAATAGTTTAACCATTTCAATTATCAACCTATTTAACTGTTCAGTCATTCCAACTATATTAAACCTTATCTACCAAGCAAATAATTTAACCATATGAACTCATCATATTTTTGCATTTTCATGCACTGTATTTCCTTCAGGAAATGCTTTTCTAGTTACAGTGCATGAAAATGCACTGTACTGTTATTCCAAGGCATTTTATTATTATTCTTCTTCTAACGCACTTAATGCAGCTTCAACCGTTTAACGTAGAAACTTCATTCAAACTATGTTACGTAGGTCTTACTTAGGACATGGGTGCTATGTATTTTTCATCTTTGTAACTTTTATACTTTTTAAACTATTAATTAAAAACTATCAAAATTTCCCCATTGACTTAACATTGCCCTTTATGACATCACAGCAATTAGAATCCTATGGCAGGTGTTCGGGCCACCTGTTTCAACTGCCAGTCTCAGGCTTTAAGCATACAAACTGGCCCTATTAAGACTACACATCCTGTCCAACTGCTTCCTCTGCCAAAAACCGTTTCAAAATAAAAGTCCTCACTACAATATTTCACTGTTAAACAATTTAACCCTTTAAACTACTGAACTTTTTAACTGTTCAGCCATTGTAACTGTTACTTGTCATCAACTATGACTCCTACCCACTGTAGCTAGTTAGCATGGTTAGCATGCTAGCATGTTAGCATACTAGCATGTTAGCATGCTAGTTAGCATTTTTTACAAAACTGCTAAAAATGATTAGCTAAGTTAGCTAAGTCACATGGTTAGCATAGTTAGCATGCTAACATGTTAGCATGCTAGTTAGCATTTTTTGCAAAACTGCTAAAAATGATTAGCTAAGTTAGCTAAGTCACATGGTTAGCATAGTTAGCATGCTAGCATGTTAGCATGCTAGTTAGCATTTTTTACAAAACTGCTAAAAATGATTAGCTAAGTTAGCTAAGTCACATGGTTAGCATAGTTAGCATGCTAGCATGTTAGCATGCTAGTTAGCATTTTTTGCAAAACTGCTAAAAATGATTAGCTAAGTTAGCTAAGTCACGTGGTTAGCATAGTTAGCATGCTAACATGTTAGCATGCTAGTTAGCATTTTTTACAAAACTGCTAAAAATGATCAGCTAAGTTAGCTAAGTCACATGGTTAGCATAGTTAGCATGCTAGCATGTTAGCATGCTAGTTAGCATTTTTAACATAACTGCTAAAAATGATTAGCTAAGTTAGCTAAGTCACATGGTTAGCATAGTTAGCATGCTAACATGTTAGCATGCTAGTTAGCATTTTTTACAAAACTGCTAAAAATGATTAGCTAAGTTAGCTAAGTCACATGGTTAGCATAGTTAGCATGCTAGCATAGTTAGCATGCTAACATGTTAGCATGCTAGTTAGCAAAACTGCTAAAAATGATTAGCTAGATTAGCTAAGTCACATGGTTAACATAGTTAGCATGTTAGCATTGCTAACTACTAAAAATGCATTAGCTAAGTTAACTAAGTTAAGTATTGTCCACCTATTTAACCGTTCAATCATTCCAACTTTATTAAACCTTATCTTCCAAGCAAATCATTTAACCATATAAACTATCCACTTATTTAACTGTTCAGTCACTCCAACTATATTAAACCTCATCTACCTAGCAACCAATATAGTTTGTTTTTACTCTGTATGATATTTTACATCATATTTTTTGCATTTTCATGCACTGTATTTCCTTCAGGAAATGCTTTTCTAGTTATTATTCTTCTTCTTCTAACGCAGTTAATGCAGCTTCAACCGTTTAACGTAGAAACTTCATTCAAACTGCGTTGCGTAGGTCTTACTTATGACATGTGGGCTTTGTATTTTTCATCTTTGTAACTTTTATACTTTTTAAACTATTAATTAAAAACTACTCAAAATTTCCCCATAGACTTAACATGGGCTGATGACATCACAATGGACTAATTAACTTGATTTGCACCTGGTATCATCTTCCAGCTGCTCATCTAGGCCCCATCAAAGAATCAGTTCAACTGATTGCACCTGTATCAACTGCTTTCTACTGAACTAGACCAACTCTCTCTGTCTCTCCATTCTACAAGGATATAAGACACATTTCCTCCAACTTTCTATCCATTCATCCTCTTCAAACCATTCACTCATCCACCCATTAAACTATTCATCAACATCCATTAAACAATCTGCCTATCAACATCCATTCAACTTTCTGTCTATCAACATCCATTACACTATCTACATTTAACTTTTAAACTATATACTCTGTCTGAGGCTTTAAGCATACAATAAATATGGCTCAATTAAAACTGCCGTTAAAGCAATTAGAATCCTAGGCCAGGTGGCCAGGCCACCAGCATCAACTGCCAGTCTCAGGCTTTAAGCATACAAACTGGCCCTATTAAGACTACACATCCTGTTCAACTGCTTCCTCTGCCAAAAACTGTTTCAAAATAAAAGTCCTCACTACAATATTTCACTGTTAAACAATGTAACCCTTTAAACTACTGAACTTTTTAACTGTTCAGCCATTGTAACTGTTACTTGTCATCAACTATGACTCCTACCCACTGTAGCTAGTTAGCTAAGTTAGCTAAGTCACATGGTTAGCATAGTTAGCATGCTAGCATGTTAGCATGCTAGTTAGCATTTTTTACAAAACTGCTAAAAATGATTAGCTAATTTAGCTAAGTCACATGGTTAGCATAGTTAGCATGCTAACATGTTAGCATACTAGTTAGCATTTTTTACAAAACTGCTAAAAATGGTTAGCTAAGTCACATGGTTAGCATAGTTAGCATGCTAACATGTTAGCATGCTAGTTACCATTTTTAACAAAACTGCTAAAAATGATTAGCTAAGTTAGCTAAGTCACATGGTTAACATAATTAGCATGTTAGCATGCTAATTAACATAGTTATCATAACTAATAAAAAGTATTAGCTAGGTTAGCTAAGTCATATGGTTAGCATAGTTAACATTTTAATATTGTTAGCATGCTAGTTAGCATAGTTACTTGGTTAGCATTATTATCTTTAACATAGTTAGCATAACTACTAGCAAACATTGGAGCCATTCCAACTGTTAGTTATCGTCAACTATCTGCCTAAATAATTTAACCATTTCAATTATCAACCTATTTAACTGTTCAGTCATTCCAACTATAGTAAACCTTATCTACCAAGCAAATAATTTAACCATATGAACTCATCATATTTTTGCATTTTCATGCACTGTATTTCCTTCAGGAAATGCTTTTCTAGTTCTTATTATTCTTCTTCTAACGCAGCTAATGCAGCTTCAACCATTTAACGTATAAACTTTATTCAAACTATGTTATGTAGGTCTTATTTAGGACATGTAGGCTTTGTATTTTTCATCTTTGTAACTTTTATACTTTTTAAACTATTAATTATTAACTTTTATAAAATCCCCATAGACTTAACATTAGATTATGACATCACAATGGACTAATTAACTTGATTTGCACCTGTATCATCTTCCAGCTGCTCATCTAGGCCCCATCAAAGAATCAGTTCAACTGATTGCACCTGTATCAACTGCTTTCTGTTGAACTAGGCCAACTCTCTATGTGTCTCTCCATTCTACAAGGATATAAGGCACATTTCATCCAACTTTCTATCCATTCATCCTCTTCAAACCATTCATTCATCCACCCATTAAACTATCCATCAACATCCATTAAACAATCTGGCTATCAACATCCATTCAACTTTCTGTCTATCAACATCCATTACACTATCTACATTTAACTTTTAAACTATATACTCTGTATCAGGCTTTAAGCATACAATATGGCTCTATTAAGACTGTCGTTAAGCAATTAGAATCCTAGGCCAGGTGGCCAGGCCACCTGCACCCTATCAGTTTCTCAGGCTAACCTTTTACACTATCCACCTATTTGACTGTTCAGTCAGTCCAACTATATTAAACCTCATCTACCTAGTTCGGTCATTCCAACTATATTAAACCTCATCTACCTAGAAAATAATTTAACCTTTTACACTATCCACCTATTTAACCGTTCAGTCATTCCAACTATATTAAACCTCATCTACCTAGTTCAGTCATTCCAACTATATTAAACCTCATCTACCTTGTTCAGTCATTTGAACTATATTAAACCTCATCATGTTGGTTGCCAATTAGCACATCATCTGTTTTAACAATATATTTCACACCATATGTTTTGCATTTTCATGCACTAGTAATTCCCTGGAATTGCGTTTTCTAGTTATTATTATTATTATTATTATTACTACTACTATTAGTATTAAAAAATAAACAATTGTGCACCAGTTTTGTGCAGATAAAAATCCCTTATTAGTGATAATATGGGTAATCATATCGCACTATTGCATTCTGATAAATCAAATCGCACTGTATAGCAGTAGGTGGGAGAATTGTATTGTATCTTATTGGTGGTTGTTTCATATGAATCTTTGTATATGAATCTTTAATGTATTGTATTGTTGGCAGAGATGTGTATCATTTTGCCTCAGTGATGAAGATGCACACCCCAAACAGACAAGGAACCAGATTTTTCAAAATACAGACAAGAAGAACAGAGGGGGTATGATGCGTACTGTAACTGTGGATTAACTTGCCATCCATCAGAGTGTGTTGGGACAGGTATGATGTGTACTGTATCTGTGGATTAATTTACCCTCCATCAGAGTGTGTGGGGACAGGTATGATGTGTACTGTATCTGTGGATTAATTTACCCTCCATCAGAGTGTGTAGGGGACAGGTATGATGTGTACTCTATCTGTGTACTAACTTACCCTCCATCAGAGTGTGTAGGGGACAGGTATGATGTGTACTGTATCTGTGGATTCACTTACCCTCCATCAGAGTGTGTAGGGGACAGGTATGATATGTACTGTATCTGTGGATTCACTTACCCTCCATCAGAGTGTGTAGGGGACAGGTATGATGTGTACTGTATCTGTGGATTAACTTACCCTCCATCAGAGTGTGTGGGGACAGGTATGATGTGTACTGTATCTGTGGATTAACTTACCCTCCATCAGAGTGTGTGGGGACAGGTATGATGTGTACTGTACCTGTGGATTAATTTACCCTCCATCAGACTGTGTGGGGACAGGTAGGGGTGGGTGATATGGCCTAAAATTCATATTGCGGTATAATTTGGGACACAGACGGTAAACGGTATATATTGTGGTATAATTTGGTGTGTGAATTTCAGTGTTGGGCAAGTTACTTCAAAATCGTAATGTACTATGCATTACTTATTACTGTCATTTCAAAGTAATTTGTTACATTATAATATTACTGTCTCTGAATTGTAAGGCATTACACTACTATTGCATTACTTTTAAGTTACTTTTACCAAAATATCTAGAAATATGGATTTGCCATTCTAAATGCAGTTTATTACGCTCAATGCAGCTTGCTCTTCCAATGGAGGGAGATGTGGTATAGCATAATGACTGAGCTAGGCTTAAGGCAACAGTAGAATGCAATAGGCGCAGTGCTAATAACGCAATACAAGGAACAATCATAGTCAGAATGACTAACCCGACAAAAGGTCAAAGTCTGGTAAATTGTGATAGAAATACTGTAACTTTAAGGCCTAGGCCTACTCATTAAAATCAATAGAGAGCTATACTATATTGTAAATCAAAGCTTAAAGGAACCGTATGTAAGATTGTGGCCAAAACGGGTACTACAATCACTTTCAAATTACTGTAGAGCGGTGTATCCCCTTCCCCTCCCCTCTGACTGGCAGAGTTGGCAACCGGATGACGAAACACTACTGACTTTGTGATTAGTAGATAGGTGGAGGGTGGCGCATTAAGCCAAAACACAACATGACATCATCAACATCAGTTGAGGGCTGCAACTTCACTTTTTAAATGACAATATCCTGGCCAGACTACTGTTGTGAGTGATATAAGTATTTGAAATGAACATGATTTCTTAATGGCTAGTGACATATCAGGGCAATTTTATGATTAATTGAAATACATTTTTTACATACGGTTCCTTTAATAAAGACATGTCAAGATGGTGGCCTGCTGGCCATTTCGGTGCCCTAAGTGAGTGGCTTTGAGTGAGTGACATTTAAATGATAACTCAAACACCTAAAGTAAAATAAAAGGCCTATTATTTACAGACCATTACTGTGTATTTTTAAACATTAATTTCTGAAGAAATGCTGTTTTACTTATAAATGGTGCACTGTCACTTTAAGAGCATTGATCTTTACATTGTCATAATGCCCTTTTGCCAGCTCTTGTTTACAAGCCTTATTTGTTTGAGTTACATTGATAGCACAATATTAACAATAATATGCACAATGTTAAGTTGTTTTAAGCAACCTTCATTGCTTTGGAAATGGAAGTATGCAATGGCATGTTGCTTCACATTTCGTTTTGCGAATACAAGTGAATTATAAGCCTGGCATCCACCTAGCTATCTGAATGGAATGCGTTTCAGTCGACTCAGCATATCATGTGCTTCATGTAGCCTAAATGCTTGGAAAACGAATGATTGAAGACCCACTAATTCTAGTACTACGTGGTGATTGAGAGAACCCAAAAGGTATCAAACTTGCATGTAACATCGTGTTAGTGCATTTTGACATTGTAAACATTATTGATGAAGAGTGAAACGCAGTTTGCAGTAAAGCTACTATTTATTGGTTACATTTGGGTGCCCCCTCTGTCCTTTGGTGCCCAACGCAAAGTGTGTGATGCGCGTGGTGGGAGCGGTGGCACTGCCAGGCTACACAATCTTTTTCTGCATTTCTATCCCTTTATTCTCTTCAATTCAAGTTCACAACACAAAGCTGACATGCACAACAGCATAGTTTGTGTTTTATCAAGAATCAAAAAGATTAGCGTGGCACTACTTTAGATGTTTCATTAATTTACTTGTGCTATTTCGCGAGCTGAGAGATCTTTCGGTTTTGCACACAAAATGCACTAACTATTATGTTCTTCATAGCCTTGTCTCTGACAAGCTGAAAATAATGAGCGTAGGCTTATGTCCATCCCGCAAATAGAGTCCGCCTGCGAGTCTGCTGCAGCCACAGTCATATTCAACCAGTATCAGGAGATAACGTTCTACTATTTTGCGCTGATTTTTTCTCCTGTTGTTCTCGCGTGGTGTTTGTGAATATGTATCAAAACAAAACAAGCGCTTAATTTTGGGTTAAACTGCATTGTAACGCGCGTTACTGAAGTTTGTACCGAGTAAATATTACCCAATTTTCTTTTTGCAATGCCTTACATTACCGCGTTACCACAAACAGCAATATATTACAGTAATTACATTACTTTTGTAACGCATTACTCCCAACACTGGTGAATTTCAATATAGGTCTAGCAGGTTTTTGCATAAAATAGTCAAGATTGTTACTTATTTAAAAATGTATTGGCTATAAAAATGATCAAAGTTTTATTTAGCCTATTCACTGCAGTAGACCGGCATCACTGTATGAAACATTACAAAAACATGAAACATGACATATTACATAGAACTGTAAATCATCTGATCATCTAAAATTTACAGATATCTAGGCTATATATAACATTTATATTATATTTGGCCTGTTATAAAATCATGTATTGAACAATTTAACCACAGCTCAGCTTTAAGAAACTCAAATAGCCTAGATGCATGCTTAGCATTTTGTGATCATTAGGCTAAGGCTACTTTCACAAACTCAGTCAGCTGTCCTCTGATTTACCAATATCTAGGCGATATTTGTAACATTTATTTTGTATTTGGCCCGTTATGAAATCATGTGGAACAATTTAAACACATTGTAAAACTTAAAGCCCAAATTTGGAGACATCCATGCATGTCGAAATTTACTGCAAATTCAAAACTGGATTACTCTGGAACGGCTAACTGTACAGGGGACTGCTTTACACTGTTGTGTTCGGTAAGGTCTGCTGTTTATTTTGATATAAGGTTTGTCGTGTGTTAAAACAAGGGTTTGTGAAGTATTCCACCGAGATGAATGGGTTGGGAGATCATGGGACGCAAAACCTTCAGTAGAATGTATGATTAAATTGAATTATATTATTTACTTTTCTCGCGAACCATTCAACTAAGCAATTATCGGGAAACATCGTTTAAAAGCTGAGAAAAAGCTCTTTCATGTGATACTTGTGATGTCTGTGTGATGAATAGGCTACTTCGCGAGTAGTTCAACTGAGATGAATGGAATTTGGACGCACTTTCTTTCTTGCGCTGTCACTTTCTCCACTGCGTAAAATACTCAATTAATTTGCGCTTTGAATGCTTAGATTATTTTGACAGGCCACACAGGCTAAATAAAAATCGCTATTAGTAGGACGCAAAGCAGAATATTGAAAGAAGGGGGCACCAAGGCCACCGTGGCCTGTAAACCTCTGATTTTCAAAGGGGCCTCACGGCCAACGCAAGAGGCAACGACGTGGCCGCCATGAAATTCCTACCCTGTTTGGGGGTTTATGTCTGTATTTCTCCTAAGTTATAAGTCTAAAGTTAGTGTCTTTATCGTGACATGTTTCCCTTTTAGTTCTCCCTCGTGTGTGATCCTTTTTGTGTGGGGGGCTGCGTCCACCCCTGTATGTGTAGCGTGAGTGTGTACTTGACCTGCTCCGTGTGTATAGACCTCTCCAGAATATATCCCGCCTCCTAACTTCCGTATCCATCCAACTTCCGGGCGTGGATTGTCTATGGGAAATAACATGGCGTTTTGAAAGATCGTACCTGTCAAACTCTGTAGGTGACAAAGTAGAAAAAGCTGCTGGGCAGATTGGCCTACACACTTCTGCCATCTAGTTTCCACTGGATTTTTTGATTTTCGTTGCCGTTTAAGTAGTATAGTCTATAGTATACTACTTAAACGGCACCGACAATCAAAAAATCCAGTGGAAACTATATGGCAGAAAAGGTAGCTTTTTCAACTTCGCTACCTACAGATGTTTTACCGGTATGATATTTCGGAACGCCATGTTATTTCCCATAGACAATCCACGCCCGGAAGTTGGATGGATACGGAAGTTTCGGAGGCGGGACTTATTCTGGAGAGGTCAATTGTGTTCTGGGTCTGTGTCCCTGCTCTCGTTCTAAGCTAATAAACCTTTTGATTGGACAACTGTCTGTGTCGCTATCAAATCGTTACAATACCTTCACCGCTCGCAGCCATTTTTCCATACCTGTGGCCTCCTCGTGGTTGCTGCCGGTCCCGGCAGGCCAAGCGTGTTGCAATTTGATGACATAATGACCTATCGCAATATGCCGGTATAACAAAAATCTCTATCGTTGGCCAAATTTTTATCGCATATCGCTTATACTGTTTATATCGCCCAGCCCTAGGGACAGGTATGATGTTTACTGTATCTGTGGATTCACTTACCCTCCATCAGAGTGTGTTGGTTTGCTGCTTTGTTGCACACAGCTGTGTGCTGCAGACTCTGGTCTGAGTGTCTCACTGTGACCTGCAGCCTCCTCTCTCTCCTGAGAGACACTCATCCTAGCAGCAGTGAGAGAGTCTCTCTGGGAATGTACATGAGACATATGCAGCTTTACGTCTTATTTCATGTGTCACCACATACTATATTATTATAGCTGATTATAGCTGTAGCTAAACATGAACCGCCATCTTTGTTTTCAGTACTCTGACAAGATGAAGAAACAGAACAAACAGAAAATGATGAAAGAAGATCAACAAACATGTAAATAAGAATCAGTATTTCAGTATATTTACAATAAGAAATAACAAATGTCTTGAATAGAAATGTTAAGATGTAGTGGGCCTATAGGCTAAAGTGAATTCCTCAGTACAGATTAAGGTCTTTGGCCATTGTAGTCTAGTTTGCTTTATCATGACAGTTGGGTCTGGATACGCTCATCCCAGGCCAGGCCCATGGGGTCAGAGGTCAAGGGTAGGGACCCTAAAATCATGTAAGCCCCACTGGCTGCTCCAGGGTTGACCCTTGACAGACCCTAAAGGTCCCTAACATATACAACACAATACACATACTCATTAAGATTTATTTTGTTACAACCATCTCTTTTATTTGTTGGTGTATAGACCTAGCTGATCCATTATGAGGGAGAAATGTGCATTCTAAAGGGCAAAGGAAATATTAATCTTAAGTTTTACCCTTTCTTGAGGTATCCTACTGGAAGATCACTGTCCACACACCTGCTTGCAAATCATCATGTTGTCCACCTGCTTGCATCCTATGTGTCTGCCACTAACGCCACAAGAGGCCTAAGCTTTGACACTTTAAGGTTTCAGCCAATCAAATGACAGCATATCTAAACCGGTTGTAATGGAGATGTAGGCTAGTCTACACGTTATGAGGATGCATCGGAATGAACGACTTCAAATTAAAACAAATAATACAAATGACATGTCCCTATGCAAAGCAAACCTTGCTGGTCACAGGCTAGCGCCTGTAGGCTATCTTATCAAATTACACACAACAATGTTGTGCTTGATTCCATAATCTGGACCTGGCAAAAGAGTAGGCTAACTCGACATATTATGCAAGCCTACTATGGAGTTAAATTAAGAAATATTATCTATTCGGTAGCCTAGCTTATATTTAATGTTAGCAACCCAAGCCAGCCAGCCCGCATTGGTTTGTTATGGCAAGGCAAGGCCTGCTACCCTAAAGGCGGAAATCTCCGGCGAACACCTTTCTTAAACAACTACAAGTTTATGCAACGAAATTCTAATTTGTTTATTCCAAATATTCCACATACCGAAAACACAAAGTGAACGACAATATGAACACATTAAATAGTGGGTTTCTTACCTTAGGCTACAAACCGTGTGCTCTCGATACAAGACAAACGTAGCCTACTGACGCGGACTATTTACTTTCGCTTTAAGGCTAGGACCGCCGTCACGCTATAGGCCTACTTCAAAAGTCCCTCCCCATGCCAAAAGCGATTTTAGATCGCAGCCTTAATGAAAGTTATGGTAGGCTAAATTGATTCCAGTAAAATTATTGCATTTGCAGACAAACTCTCAGGGACAATCTTAGTTTATGCACAGGTATTCTCTCATATGAAAACAGATTAGAAACATAGATGGTAAGGTAACCAAGCCTAGTCACAAAATAACTGGAGCTGAAAATAATAAAATGCTGTTTTATTATTATTTAAGCTAGTTGGTTATGTTTGAACGTGAAGACTTCCTAAAACATGCCTGAGATTAACACCAGAGCTCAAGTTTAAAATGCTACCCATTTCAAATAAATGCATGATGATGCCCATAATGGAGTACAATTCGTTTGTGTCTCATGACGTCACTGTAGCTTTACGCCGCCATCTTTACGACCGATTCGGGCAGCTCAGCCAAAGATGGTGGATTACGAAGATACTTCATGAGAGGCCATTTCCTGTCCCTGGAAATTTATGCAAATAGGGTAGCAGTACACGCCCCCGCACATTTATGCAGTGATCGGGCTCCCTTTTTAACATTGAGGTCTATGGCAGAATCCAAGAATTTCCCAGAATTTGTCAAAGGCTTATTTTTCTGAGCAATGGATGCACATTTCGGACACGGAATCATGATCTCCAAACCCTCCTCCCCATTTCAGTAAAATGTCGTGACAGTATGACCCTCCAGTCGGGAGAAAATCAACATTAATGAAGGTGTACACCAAGTTTGTTTTCTACTCCGGCTTGTCTGGCCGTGGAACCGAGGCGTTCAAACGTCAGTCATACGTCAGTGACACGCCCCTGTGCAGGCGGGAACTGAATCAGAGCCAGTCTCTGACTGAACTCCACTTTGCCCTCATAGACATGAACTAGGACGACCCATCTTGCTACGCATTCATTATCTTTGGCTCAGCCGCCCAGTGGTCACACAACAGCTGACCGTCTGACAGCTAATAGCTGATAATAACCCACCACAAACTGTTACCATAAAGTCACAATCGCCTCGTTTCCATTCCCTTCATGTTCTTTCAATGCGTATAAACCATGGAGTGTATAAAATACGTATAAACACATCTTACATTAAAGGACATATATCCAGATTAATGACAGCTAGCTGTGAGCTAAATGACATTAAAATGAGTGGTAGGCTAGCTTGCTAGCTTAGAACTCACTACACGTAGTAAGAGTAAACTACCACCAAAATCATACATTTGAATTGTTTTTACATAATACTTACATTTCCCATGATTAAATATAAATCCTTGGTGGCCAGGTGCCGCACTTTCACGTTTTTGACCCATCCAGCCACAGCATATTGATAGGCAGGGGAGCAGTTGAAACACTTTTTAATTAGGTCTAAACGTAATTTAGCCTACAAACCGATCGTACCACACTGAAAGCTAATATTTGGTTATAACCTACATCTGTCCTCTGTCAAATACAAATGCATTTCCAGCTTTGAACAAACCCGTTCAGGAATTATTACAGCAAAAGTGGGACGTGCGTTTCATTTCTCCCTCCTCGGGACAGTTAACATAAGGGGACGAATGAACATAGGCCTACAAGACTACAATAATATAAAACGTCCCACAACTTCAAAATTTTACTACATATCATGAATGGTAGGCCTACTCCCAATAGGGGTTATTTTAGATAGATTGTTGCAGGGCTATAGCCTCTTCGTGCATGTCTGATAATCAATTGCCATCATCGTGAAGCGTAGGCTACGTGTAGCCTATGAAGCAGTTTTTGAAATATCATGCCCTGTGGATGATTCTGCGATGTTTATAGCTAGAACGGTAAGCTTTCCCATTTATATCATGTTTATATTGTTGGAAATGTCGTTTCACTAGGTTTTTACGTGGGTTGCCACGGCACATCCAAATAAGTAGGCCTAGGCTTAAAGGGGTGGTTCAGGATTTTGGACATAAGACCTCATTTCCAAGTAAGCAAGTGTGATATTTATCAGTGGAGACCGTTTTCAACACGTTTCATCCAGTCCTTCTAATTGCAGAGTTCGCAGGTGCTAGGCTAGCGCAAGTCAACGGTATGTGCTAGCCTGCCACTAAAGACAGTCTTATCCACTCCAAAGTACACCTGAGGCAAATTCCAGACAATCAATGTAAATGTCTGTGTTGATAGAATAGTGTAAGAAATACAACTACCCTTGCATCGCGTTGCAATAGTTATACTTTGGTCCCTGAAGTTGTTAGTAGTCATTTTGCAACTCAGCGGCGAACTGATATTACCAAGGCTACTACTAGGTATCCCCATTGGAGTGCGCTTTACTGTTTACTTTTCAGCGCTGTACTACTAACCGGAGCAAGTATAATTCCGTCGCTGCTAAGAAACTAGTCCCTCAAAATGTAATGCGATGGTTGAAATGCAAGGATAGAATAACGTTAGAAATAACGCTATCAATACAGACACATCGATAGTCTGGCGTTATAATTTATTTGCCTCGGGTGTACTTTGGAGTGGGTAAGACTGTTTTTAGTGGCAGGCTAGCACATACCGTTGACTTGCGCTAGCCTAGCACCTGCGAACTCTGCAGTTAGAAGGGCTGGATGAAACGTGTTGAAAACGGTCTCCACTGATAAATATCACACTTGCTTACTTGGAAATGAGGTCCTATGTCCAAAATCCTGAACCACCCCTTTAACGACCCACCGGCCGTCAGTCTCCATGGATAACATGGGAAAACTCGACCCCCTACCTGGGCCCAAATGCATTTTCATCTTCCTAAAACTGTTTTTCCATGTCTCACCTCCATAAATGATTGTTTAAACACAGATATTTGTGCATTTAATTAAAATACATGGAGTTACAGGTCGGGACGATAGAAGATTGAACATAGCCTAGCCCTAGCTTGTTTTGCTTTCCATGTAAACAAGCATGCGATATGAAAGTCTGGGATTGTGGAGAACTAAATGGTCTAGGTCTAGGTCTCTCCCTACTGAATAAGCATGAAGTCGAACCTTTAAATGAAAAATACTCATTAGTCTAACAATCAATAAATAACCTCTAATGAAGTTTACTTTTGCGCATCAAAACTCGTTTATCGCCTGTAACTCCGTGATACAATGACATAGCAGGAAGATATTTGGCTGATAGACGGATGTTAACATGCTCTTGACCGAAGGACGTTTGTCTATCATCATTAGCCTACACTCGGAGAAAACAGGAATGTTTCATTCGTCCCGTGTTTCAATCGTCCCAGCTCTCCTATACTCTTGAATGCCTTCCACTGTAGCCTATGGGGAGGGGTTATGAACAAGATATGTAGGCCTAGCCTACTGTATATATCGCGGAAAGCCAATTGGGCAAGCCTGGGGCAGATCATAAGGGACAAAATAAATCTGGGGGTAACAAATAAGGATCGGAGCCTAAAATGCAAAATTTCTCCACATATCTCTCTCTCTCACACATTCAAATGTGCAGTGTGGGCGGCCATACTGAGCGAGATCGGTCATAAATATGGCGGCGTTCTATTTGATAGTGACGTAGATGGCACTTATGAATACACATATCAACTCATGAAGAACCGTCACCATGACAACAACATGTGTTTTTAGTTCATGCATCAGAATGTAGAATGCTACATGTACAACTGATTTATAAAGTCTATGTGAATGACCAGCAGCAGGAGAGCTGGTCTCTTCCGCGGACTCTGGTGCTTGTGCAGCGTGTGGTCACTAAGTGATCTGGCACAGGGACACAGAGTCTGAATAGCCAAGCTCACACCCTACATAGAGGGGCTCAATGAATGTGGAGGTGAACGTGTGCAGGTGGGTGAGTGGGTCTGAGGAGATGCTGCAGGACAGAGTGCCAGCTGGCCAGTCCAGAAACACTCCTGTTCTCCTCTCAGTGTTCTCATACACCACAGCTTTATGAGCCTTATCCTCACTTATAGTGGACAGATATAATATACATGTTACATATTGATGGGGCACTAAATTACAGTATGGATGTCTTGACCATTTTACATAGTTGCAGTCTCACAGTTTGCCACCAGGTGACCTCCTGGCTATTCTCTTTACAAACTTGCCTTTGCAGTTTCCCTGTTCACCACTAGGGGCACTCTTCAGCACTCATTACCACAGCTGTATATGCTGCACCTCATAAATCTACCTTGACAGTCTCACATTTTGTGAATAGTATTTCTTTATATGGCTGACAGTATTAATAATCTGATGATATTTCTTCATTCTCATATTGGTACATATTTTTCATTAAATGAGATGATATTGATGTTGCACAGATAGCTCTTCGGTCTAATCCGGTTCAATCCCGAAACCACATTACTCTGAACGATTTTCATTCACCATTTAGGAGAATGTTTGGGTCAGAGACGATACTGTTGGTCAGCCTTACAGTAATATCTTACTCTGATATGCCGATTCCTGGCTGAGAGCTTCTTCCTGGTTAGCCTACGATCTTTAAGAAGACCTTTCTTTGGTGTTACAGGTTATAGACTCTTGTACTTACAGTGTATTTATGATATCACAAAACCACAGAACAAAAGAATGTATTTACACACTCCAAAAAATATAAATTCCCATACAAAGTAAACAAGTATACACACTTACCTAATGAGATCACTTGAACCTCCTTGAATATTTTTCACCTGTACTGCTTCAGAGTGAACGTTGTGTTCCTGTAACAAGTCGTTGTAAAAGGTTTTACAGCTTAGATAACAAGAGAGCTAAAGTCCATCCGTCAGCCTCGAGATTGTTTGGGTATACAGATCATATTCCCTCTCACAAAAACACCAAACCCAGCAATCCACACAGGCACAACAGATCACTGTACTAAAGGGTATTAGAGGGGAAATGTCACCCCAGGCTGGTCTGGAGTCAGTCTCTCACCTCCAGTCAGATCAGATTAACTCCTACAGGCACACACTGCTACTGATCTCAGATCAGATCAGATGAACAGACGGGTGGTGTATGGCCGCTGCTGATACTGAGGGTAGTGGAGAGATGGGGGTCCACTCGGAGCCTCTTAGAGCACTAACGGATGGGATTAGTCAGGACCAGATTGTGAAAGTTCTAAGACCAGTAGTTTATGTGTTAATGTGTGTGCGTGTGTGTGTATATGTGTGTGTGCATGTCACTAAGTGATCTTGCACAGGGACACAGAGTCTGAATAGCCAAGCTCACACCCTACATAGAGGGGCTCAATGAATGTGGAGGTGAACGTGTGCAGTGGTTAATTTGTAAAGTGGGAGGTGCCGGAGCGCAAAGGGGGGGGGGGGGGGGCGGGGGTGGATCCAGCGACTCAAAACGGGGATTTGAGGTTACGGACCAACAACAAAAAAAACCTGCGTACATAGCTCTGACTAAAAAAAAACTAAACAACGCGGTGTGTACACCAGGGCAATGTTTATTAACTTCAGAACTTGCAACACACTGCACTGCATGGGTGTAAAATGTAAAAAAAAGCAATTATCCATTATCAAATTATCGAAAAAAACTAGACAAACACTCTATGCATAGGCCAAAATAAAAACATATAGGCTATAGTATGCTATATATTGCAATGATAAACACCCAGTAATCAATAATCAACTAGATATAGCGCACACAGACCGGGAAAACAGGAGATACAGGGGAACCAACTAAACAGTCCAACAAGGGGCTAATAGCCTTGGCGCTTAAGTATGCTATATATTGTAATGATGACCACCCACACCCAGTAATCAATGATACAGTGTGGAAGCGCGATTTCTTCCTACCGTAGCCTAGGCCTACTTGTCCAAAATGGCCCATACAACATTCAGACCCCCGGCCTCCACTACCCTGCTTCTTTTTCTACACCTATGTCCTTTAGAAATCCATGACCTCACGTAAGGAAAGGAGTTGAACCGGGCAAGCGGCGGGCCGACAAGGCAAATGGGGAGGAGATGGTAAGCCCTGATGACATTCCGCGGGCTACCGATGCAAAGCTGCTGGCAGAGCGTCTCAACTCTCTCTCCCCGAACAGTGCGTCACCCTCCTGTGACCAATATTGTGGATAAAGCCCTTTCAAATCCTCAATTAGCTTGTTGTATCCTGTTTGGTCTTTCCCCTATTTCTAAAGACTAATAAGAAAGATATCAACATTAAACACTACACAAACAGTAATTTATTTATCTTTCGTTTAGGCGATTTATTTTTTATATTGACTTATTGACATAATTGAATGTATGTAATTGCATTGGATTGTTTCAACAACTGGTAACAGCTGATAAAGTTGCTCCTTTGAGAAGTTAGTTAGCAATAGCTAACTTAGCAACCAGCAGCTAGAAGTAGATGTGTGGAACCGTCCACGTCCCGTTTAACTACTTGGCTTTTGTTTCAATACATTAATATTGCAATAGTTTCTAGCATTTTCATTTATCAGTATTATTCTGTGGTTTTATGTGTGAGACTCAAGTGAATGTAAAACTTTTTTATGTTCATGTTGTTAGTTTCTCCAGGGGTGCCATCACTTGTGTGAAAGTAGTATTGCCAATTTCTTACCAAGTTCAGTGTGTTGTATTTACTATATTGGAGCAGGGGGGCTGCTTTACAATTTGGACCCTATGACAGACAATAATTCTGGGCACCCCCGATAATATATTGTGACGAGGCAAAGAATACTTGCTTTCTTGACAGTTTATTACCAGCATTTATTGAGAACAATACACACAACTTGGAATGGGTCAGCTTATACCCAGTGGCTATACTACACAACCTGGGTGGCATCCCGTAACATAAACCCTTTCATCCCGACAACACAACAGCCGGCTAGTTTACACACATACATGACAAGTCACTCACCGGTGATTAACGCATAACATTAGGAAGCTTACCCAGTATCTAAGCCGTACATTTCTCCCATAAGCCACTGCATGAAGGTAAGTATAACAGTAACACATTTGCCTGTCAGCATGTCCGAGCCACGCTACAATATAGTGTATATACTGTATGTCAGTGCTGGGCCCTTAGAATCATCCTAACTACCCCCTGAATGAATGGGTCATGCAGGAAGCCCTCATTCACATTATGCTGTTGTAGTTTGTAGAAACTCATACTTCACAAGAGCTAAAATAATATTGTAGATGTAAATGTAGTATAAATGCTGTGAATGATGTGAATGACTAGAGTAGTAATAAGTAAATGTGTAAATCACTGATTGTAGATGTAAATGTAGTAGAAATACTGTGAGTGATAATATACTAGTAATACATATTGAAAATGAAGGTGCAATAGTATAGGTACTGTAAATCGGATACAGTAATAGGGTACTACTGTAATGATGATACAGTAGTAATTAGGTACTGTGAATAAGGAAACAGAAATAGGAAACTATTGTAAATTAATATACAGTACAGAGACATAAGCATGGAGCTGTTACTCTTCAAACAGACACAGCTCATAATTTCAATTGCATCACATGTTGCTAGGTAAATCATCAGCTACAAGGTTCTTAAATAGGGTGTTCGTTTTTTTGTTACACATGAGGTGCTGCTGGGTCTGGTGGACCCATTGCATTTTAGGGGGCTGGGGCTGGCTGCTCACGGGATGGTCCAGGCTGCTCACGGGATGGTCCTGAGGCTGGCTGCTTGCGGGCTGGTCCCGGCTGCTCACAGGCTGGTCCTGGCTGCTCACGGGATGGTCCTCGGGCTGGCTGCTTGCAGGCTTGTCCTGGCTGCTGAAGGGCTAGTCCTGAGGCTCTTTTACGTTTCGGAGCTGGCTGATGCCTATCCTCCTCTTCAAACTCAGTGTCTGAATTTTCAGAAATGTTATCCTCACTTTCTAAAACTGTTTGCTCTGCATCACCATCAAAACCCTCTGACACACTGACACACACACACACACACAGGACCTATGATTTCCACACTTTAACTAGTACCGGGTCCAGTGGACCCGAACATCCTGTGTGTAATATGAATGTGAAGGGGGGGTATGCAGGGGGGTTCATTGAAAATGTTTTCTGATTTATGTTCCTCACAGAAAATGAGCCAAGGCCAATGAATCTTAGTTTAAAAAAAAAATTATTTGTATCATTTTTATTAAGCTAAAAATTGAAAACGGGTCCCACAGACCCAAACACCTTATAAGGGTTAACAATTCTCTTTCCGCAAGATATTTTGTCACGTAGGCTACATCTGTCACGTAGGCTACATCTTTCAGGTCCACAGGAAAACCACAGACAAGCACACCGTTTTTCTCGGAGTTGAAGAACAAAGACAGGGTTTTGCAGACACCCTCACAAACTCTAACCTACCATACTGTATGCCCCAAAACATAATCTATACCATAAATATGACAATTATAAGAAATTATCACAATATACAGAACCCTCCACATGTATTGGCACATCTGGTACAAAAAGAGCATCAGAAATCCCCTTTTGGCAACTCATCTCATAATGGAAACAAGGGGTAAACCTACATTGAAGGGAAGCACATTTATAATGAAGGAAAAAAAATGTCCCACAATTATCGGCACCCCTAGAACATGCCACAGTTTTATATTCAAAACTGCAAACATAATGTGTATAGGATTGTGGTCAGAGCAAATGACTGTAGTCAGTGACAATCATATAGGCATAAAGTCTAAAAACGTCACAATGTTCCAATTTTAATGTGCTCAGCACTGGCTCTATAAATATGACTCCACCAGTCCAGTGCTCTCTGTATAGGCCAACATAGGACTCCACCAGTCAGTGGCGCAAAAAGTGGGTATGCGCTATATGCGGTGCATAGGGGCGCAACACCATGGGGGCGCCAAAGCGATGGTAAAAAAAATAATAATAATATATATATTTATTTGGTATTTGTGGGTTTCTAAACCATTTTTAACATTTTCTCAATGTTATATAGACGTCCTATCTCAAGATTCCATCATAGAATTTTGACATAGAAGAGGGAGTGGTGGCGCCGTGAGCACTGAGCAAGCAGGTAGGCCTACGAGTAGTGAGTTGCTGTCTATGGAAAAAGATGGATACAGCAAAAAAGCTGTCGGTGGCTAAAAACAGAAAAAGACAGAGGGAAAAGGAGATGGCATGTCAAAGGATGCGACAGCAGTTAAATAAGTGGATGGTGAAAGGCAACACGTAGGATTTAAAGTGAAACATCTGTGCTTGGAGGCTTGAAAATATTCATGTTCAAAATATTCACTAGCGTTTGCTAAGCATATGCCGATTGAAACATAGCTTATTCCATTCAGATAGCAAGGTGGCTACCATGCTCATACGGCACTTTTAATGGCAAACAAAAATGTCACGCTAGCAACAATTCATTACATGTTTCCATATCCCAACAATGAAGGCTCCTTGTAATAACTTACTATCGTGTTGTCAATGTGGCGCAAACAAACAAGGCTAGAGTTGGATCAGTCTTATCAGCTGGCAAAAGGACGTTATGAGAACCATTTAGACTCTCTTAAAGTGACAATGCACCATTTATCAATACTTCATCAAGTTAAACATCAAATTGGCAGCATTTCTTTAAAAATATATATTTAATAAACACTAATACATACTAATAGTGTAATTATTGGCCTTTTGTATGGTGGACCATAGACCAGTGTTTCCCAGGAGATTTTATTTGGGTCGTCAGCACAATTTATGCTGTCTAATATGCCTAACTTATACCATTTAGCCAGGAAAGCTATCAGTTTTCTTTTAGGATATAGTATGGCCCTCATTGCATTAATAGCTCTGAAACTAGGGGACGAATGCATCGCAGAGGGGACGGCGTGGACATCTCACTCGCAAAATGAAAAATTTCTGTGGGGTGCCTGCCATGGACTTTTGCAAAATGCAAAGGACATGAATAAGCCTATTTGCACGAACATTAACGGACACCAGCTCTTCTTGACCAATTAAAGTCTAGTCAATTAAAGCAGACATCCACATACCGGACATGGCTATTCAATTTGCGTCATAGGCTGTAGAAAGTTTCGATTGTAGATGCACTCTTTAAAGTTAATAGCAACCTCATCACATTCCTTATTATTTCGGATTTAAAACGCTCAACAGTGCATTATATTAGGCTACTATTTAAAGGGACATTTTAAACGCTATTATTTCCTCTCGTTTTCCACCTCGCAAACTCTACTAGGCTACAGTAAAGGTGCATTATCTTTTGGCTATTGCGCAAAAGCCTCTTGTTCTGATATTTATTACAGTAATTTCACATTCTTACAACATAGCTTGTCACAACATCAATACACAGCCTTGGTATACGGCCTACAAACAAACGTTTAACTCCAGAGGAAAATGCAGTTTCAAATTTACAAATAAAGAAACCTCCACAAATAGGCCATAATATAACAACTCGAGTTACTTTCTATGTTTACATAGGAATTGACGGTGTTATGGATCCATTTGTCTGCAACGCAACGTAGCCTACAACATCTCTCTTTATTACAGGAACAGCTTACTATGCTGAAGAGTGACGACTGCGTAGCATGCAAGAATACCCCCAATAAAAGTTTGTGAACCTGTGGCCTAAAACAATATGGTTGCATGCAGGTTGCATGTTAGATCTGACGTGAAATGGGTTGCGATGGTCTGTCATTTTTAAAAAGTGGGCCCCCAGACAAAAAGTTTGGGAAACACTGCCATAGACCACTTGTTGTGAACCCTGAACTAATGACTGCTTGTTGTATTACTTTCTTTGGTTACTGACAGTGATAATAGACCTAATGATATTTAACTTGGTAAAATGTAATCTACTTCATAAGTTTACCCGATATACAGAACTAATAGCCCCCGTCAAACAATCAGAAAATAGTATTTCTTGTCTCCTAAATCTAAATGTGCAACAATGGGGTTTCTTTCTGAACATACCTAAGTATCTCCAGTTTACAGACAGGATCCTCCAGTCTAGCAGATAACAGCTTCAGTCCTGATTCTCCAGGATGATTGTAGCTCAAATACAGCTCTTTTAGATAGGTGGGGTATGAAGTCAAAGCTGAAGCCAGAAAACCACAACCCTTCTCTGAGATGAGACAATCAGAGAGCCTGTGAGAGAGAGGGGGGGGGGGGTTGTCCTTTTCATTGCTCTTTCCTGCATACAACTGGTGACACTGTTCGAGTCTAAAGTAATTTGTTTATTTTACAACAGATAGGGCTGGTAAAACTATTTATTAATTTCTGATTGGACAAGAGACATTCCTTGAGTGGCGATATCTCAGGACATCCCTACTCAAACACTCTGCTTTTTGCTCTGAATTGTCCAATGTGAACATTCTTTCATTCACAGCAAGAGAGCAGTGATTTCATAACACCACATTTGACAGCAACTGAGTGTGAAAATGGAGTAAATAGAGTAGAGTGAATGTTCAATTCAGCATATGACATATGGACAAGCGATTAGGCTCTGAAAATTACTGTGTGCACAAGCACATATAGCCTCTCTTCACCTGAACTTGGCTCTCCAGTGAAGTGTTGTGTTTGAACTATTGGAAGATTGGAAATATTTTTCAGGCGAACGATGAATGGGGAAAAAATGTAAATAAATTATATAAGAAGCAATTTGACATCCTTAAGATCAACTAGTTGGTAGTAGAAAGGTTGTATGAAAGCAATATGGCATGAGTCAGAGTGGAGTTGGTAGCACATATTGCCATGGCTGTGATTACCTGTGGCACAAGGCCGAATAAAAGCTTTGGTGATATGTGCTACCAACGCCACTCTCACTTGTGCCATATAGCTTCATTATAAACTAATGACAGAGATTGAATCAGTTCACACATTTTAAAACTCACAGATAACTTCAAAAGTAGAATGACACCTGAACAATGGTATAAGAAATGAATGTCTGCACCCACCTTAATGTGTGTATTTTGCAGTTGGAACTGGACAGTCCCTTAGGGAGGAGCTGAACCAGGGTTTCTGCAGGGTTTAGTCAGTCAAATTTAAGACTTTTTAAGACCTTTTTATGACCATTATGATATAAATTTATGACCTACACAAATTCTGAAAAATAACTTCAGTTGTTAAAATTCCTTTCAAAAATCTTCTTTTTTTATTGACTTTCATTGACAGCAACAAATTGTATTCTTTAAAGGTTCCATTTTCTGAAGAGTAACAAACTGAAGGCTCCCTTTTCAACAACACAGGAACACTTAACAACTGTAAATTGTATTGTAAATAAACAATTCTATGGCATTCTATGGCATAACAAGTCACTCTGTCTGTTGGTCAGTCAGTCAGCATGTATCTCAGTTCGTCCCCCTTAACGGTGATTTACATTGGGCCCATCCATCGATACAGAGACCAGCCTGCTGAGATTCAGCTGATCCACACACTCCTTGAGGGATGACAATAAAAAGATGATGATAAATAAATATACCACTTAATTAATAACATACACACATGCACACACACACACAGCACTTTTCCAGTTCAAGTTCAAGATCAGTATGTTTTGACTAGGCCTGCATGGCCTCCACGAGAACTGTTTCTGACAATAATACACCCGCAGCTGACGAAACAAATTAAACAATTTAAATTACATTGGGCTAGGTCCTGACATCCTCAAAAACCTAAATTAAAAAAAAAAAATCAAATTATGGCCGGAATTCTTTTCTGTTCTATTTATAAGAAGGGCCTCAAATAATAGCTGGGTGGTGGTCGATTGGACAAATAAAGGCCGGCCCCCAAATACAAGCCGGGGTAATAATTGCCTACCAGTAGGGCTATCAGTCCATGAGCACTAAGACATTGTATGTATGTATATAAATGAATGAAAGCTCACTGCCTTGTCTCGCAAACAGTGCGGAAATCCTGACAGTCTTTCAACTAGGCTATATGCAACTTAATAGTGAACCATCAAATACTCCCCGGATTTCAGTAGCCATCAGTCCCAACATTTAGCAACATAACCAAACAAATTGAAATTATTTCAAATATTACATGCAGCATTATAAATCATATTTGTATAAAGATTAAACTTTAATTTGGCTACTTACTTTAAAGTGCTTTAGCAAATCCTGGGCCGTGGCATGGCCAATGAAGTGTGAGCCCAGGCAGCGAGAATTCACCTTGTCATCCCAGAACCGAACGTGTATGTCCAGCTGTTTCTTCTTGCTTGTGTGATTCAAGCTTTCATCAAACATGAGAACGTAAGGCCCTGTGACTTTGGAGACGAGGTCTTTTTTAATGTATTCTGCCAAGCCAAACCGTGCGATGTATGAAGTCTTATCTTACCCACACCCCATACAAAAATGTAATATATGGCAATATATGTAAATCACATATATTTTGTATATGTCAATGTATGCCTCACACATATAAGTCACATATATACACATACATGTCACATATATTTCAAAATATAGCAAAATTGGCCGTTTTTATATATGTCACATATATTTTCCCAGATATACAAATATATTACAAATATATGTCAGTTGCATATATGGTAATATATGATAAGTTATGTATTTGTACGCATACTAGGGATACCAATATATTGCAAATATATGTCTATGGACATATATTTGCACTCATATTAGGTAAATATATTTCAAAATATATGTAATGTTCTGCTATGTCACATTTATAGAAATATGTCACAATATATGTATATTTCAGAAATATAACATTGTTGATGTTCCAAAGAAAGCACACAAAATATTTGTTTACCTTTTATTAAAGTTTATTTTTTCCACACAAACAGTGAGTAAACTCTCCAGGTAGAAACTTTTTTTATCTGTATGGAAGTGGCACACATTGATTTGGCAGAATGCACTCAGGGCCAGATGTACGTACATTTGCGAACGTAAAGTTATCAGCGCCATGGACAAACCGCAGATTGCGAACGCTGACAGACCCAAGTTTCCGTCGTATTTATCAATCGTTCAATCCTTGGTGTAAACTGCGCCTTTCTCTGCCTCTCTCCGCCCATAAACGCAATTTACGAACGTCCACAACTGAATGGCAGAGCCTACAAGCGCAGTTGAATGAAGTTAACTGATGACAACATTAAAAAGAATCAAACGTTTAGCGATCATGAAATAATACCATAGATGATAAGATGTCAACAAGCAGGGAGATAATGAAGATCAGCAGTTCTACTCAAACTACTTGTGAACGTAGGCTATGGAAGATTGGTCAAATCTAGCAAGTAGGAAAGTTTAAGTGAATGACGTGAAAGTGAAAGTAAGACATTCGAAATGCCAACGAAAGTTAATGTTGCTTTTGATAGTAGCCTACAAAGACTTGCAAAACTGGTGCTCTAAATAGCGATTCTGTTGTCTTTGAAAGGTTCTCTTATTGAAGCATTGAACTTCAATTTGGATTAACACCTGCTTTTACAAGGCGCAAGTATTTAGGCGCAGAATAGATGTGCGCTTTCAGGAGCAGTCTTTGTACATACCGCGGAATATATAATTAGGCGCCATTTACGCTTCCCCTCCCATCTCTTTACGCTAAACTCCCACTTTCCTCTGGATCCTCCCATGAATGCATATGCATGACACGAAAAACGCAATGTGCCCCTTTCAGCTCCCGCGACAAGCAGTTTGCGCTTTGACATCTTTGCGGCCTGTTTGTACATACCTCGCAATGATTTTACACGCACGTTGCGAAACAAATACGCCTGAAGTGGGCGCAAAAGCGTTAGTACATCTGGCCCTCAGTGTTCTCAGGGCAGCAGTCCTCACAAATCACCACCTGCAAACAGGGAACAGAGAAGATTAATATGCTGTAAAACACACAGAACATGAAAGGACCATCACTGAAGCACTACTACCTTCACATGCATCTTTAATAAACTCACGCCTTGGCACAAGTAAGCTTAAATAAGGGCTATGAGATGAAGAACATGTAGCCTAATGATCCATACATCAGAGTACTTTGACAAGATTTGGGAAAGATTCTTAACTAATGCCCCCCATTCAAGCTTTACTCAAAAGACTTTCAAGAATCTTCCCCAAATCTTGTCGAAGTATTCTGTTGTAAGGATGGCTTAACACTACCATTCACTAAAGATCCATTTAAGCCTACTAACGTTCACGTTAGCCTGCATGGTTATTAGCAGCCACTTTAAATGTAGCCTAAGTTATAGCTAGGTTAGCTAACTTACTTACACCTGATATTTCATTCAAACTTAAACTTATATTCATAACGACATCTCAGACAGGCTTGTTGTTGGATATGATGTTAACTATCATTCTAGATATTCCACATAATGGTAAAGTTAGTTAATGGAAAAGTTAACATTAATAGCTAACATCGCTAACGTTAGCAATATTAGCTCGCTAACGTTATCGATAGCTAATTGATAACATTAACGTTAGCTAATTCTAACATGATGGTTAGACTGTTAACAAACGGATTTGGTTAACATTACACACATTATAAAAACAATATTTTTCTAACTAATTCCCGTTTACTAAAGGCCTTCTTACCTTGGATATGATGACAGCAGAGTTTGCACAGCTTACGAAGTCAGATGCATGACAGGACAGAAAAGTGACGGTTGAAGTCACTGTAGTTTGTGTTCAAAAGTCAGTCAAGGGTGGGGGATGGGTATTGCTGTGTGCGCATGCGCATACGTTATATTTAAAGTAGCTTTGGCCTCACACATTTTTGTATGCACATGGTGCAACGCAAACGCTCCACACAAAACATTGACACATAAGGCAAAAGATGCCGAGCAGCATAGTCGACACCATGCCTGTGACGCCAAGACATAAACAAATATATTCACACTAAGTTCTCCATTTGGAAAATAAGTAGGCTAATGGAATCTAGTGTATGGATATGTATGCCGCCATATATGGAGACTACAAATATGTCTGCCACATATTCACAGATAAAGTTCTCCATATATTTAGAAAATAAGTAGTGGAATCTAGTGTATGGATATGTATGCCACCATATATGGAGACTACATATAAGTCTGTCACATATTCACACATAAACTTCTCCATATATTTGGAAAACAAATAATTGGATCTAGTATATGAAGATATATAGCATCTTATATGGGAAATAAAAATATGTTGTATGCATGTATGGACATATAGCTTTGAATATATGTATGACATAAATATTTAAATCGCATATATGTCCATATAAGTAAAATTATAAGTCCCTGTTATTTGACATATATGTTCATATATTGCCATATATCACATTTTTGTATGGGACGTAAAGGTCTTGGCTATGGTTGAGTCTGGGAACATTGTTTGGAAAAGTTCGGATATGTCTTCGTTCCCGCTGTACGACTGGTGTTTCGTCACGGTGTTCAACACCCACAGGACCTCCGCTTTTAATGTCGAGGTTGATCCGAAAGCACTGTGTGCATTGGATGTGGCGGGAGCGGGACAACCGGTGTTGTGTGCCTTCTGGTTTCTCCACCTACTGGTTTCCTTGCGCGTGCATGCGCTGCAGCAGTTGTCAGACATTCACAAACAAGTTGTTATAGGTGGTTTGAAGTCGCTTTTCATATACGCCATGAGCGCTCGGCTACATTACAGCCACTCGGACAAAAGACATAAAAAATATATATGTTTTGAAAACTAGCATTAAACTGGATTCGATCCCGCAAAAGCAACAGTATGAATTTCTCCAGCCTGATTCCCTACTCCTTGAGCCAAGGCATTAGCGTATGCGTCGAGGTTCAGACGCTATTAATAGGCCTAGTAACACTCTACCAGATCGTGGCTTTCCCATCGCAGGTTCGAATCCAGCGTCATGCAACACTATTTTAAGTGTGATAATTGCAATCTGCATCGGAATACATGTGTATTCTTAAGACTTCAAAAGAAATGCGTTTAAAAACAACTAAACTTAACGTTTGGCAGTCATTAGTAGGCTACCCCACTAACACAAAACGTTAAGGGAACGTTCGGGAACGTTAGTGTATGGTTCCCTAAAGGGTATTTCGAACCAAACCAAAAACTAACGGTTAGGGAACGTTACCTAAGGGTTTCTTAACGTTCCTAAACGTTAAGGGAACCAACCAACCAAAACGTTCTCCTGTGGTTGCACAGTACCTTCACACAACGTTCCCGTTTAGTTGTTATTGGTTGTTTTTGGTTGTTCTGAGTGCACCCCCACGCCAGTAGGGGGAAGACGCCTGGTCTGCATTCAGAACCGATTGCAGTTTCACGTTGGATTAAACAAACAATAATACTTCGGTAAATAAAATATAAAATATTTTTACAATAGTTTTCTGCTATCACTAGAATACATTCAGAACATGTTTCATTTGTTCCTGTAGCCTACCATTACCATTTTACATTCACACATTTTACATTATTTGCATTCGAGGCTTCTGATTAGGTGGCAATGACGTCAATGGTAATGCGTCTCTATTCATTCCAATTCCATGCCGTGTTAAATGTGTTATATGGCATTGTGTGATTGATTGCGCCTCTATCTAACTGGAGACAATAACAGCTATAGTCGATACTAACACAAGCTCCATTTCAGTTTTTGAAGTAACATACAAAATGTTTGCAGTCACTTGATTTAGATCCACTCAAATGATTGGTCTTATAAAATCTAAGTAAGGTAAACATCATATCAAGATAATATTTATTTTAGGCTAATTTCAATTTTACTAAATAAAAAATATATACTTTTGTGCTTTTTTTACGTATTAGGTGAACTTTAAACAAAAATCTATCAATAGAACACTTTTCACAACTAAGAAAATTCACTTCTTTCATTTCACAATTCACTTCAGTTCAATCAGACAGGCTCTCCCTTACACGTAGGCCTACCCCCACGCCAGTAGGGGGAAGACAGCGCCTCTGCTTTCAGGTGATCGATTGAAGTCTTGTCCTGACTTCCGTAAACGGGCTCTGTTTGAATTCCGTGATTCTTGAACGCCGCTGGAAGAAGTCTTGGAATGGATTACACTCGTCTTGAATTCGATCTCACGAAAGTAAGTGAAATATGTTACAGTTTCATGATGTAGGCCTAGTGGTTGTAATGCAAGAGTTTGAGGTTTAATCTTAAGTCCTTTCACTTGTAGGGCTTTGTTATATTCCGATTCTGCCAAGTTTGTAATTTACCAGAGCACATTGCTCGTTCGTCTTTGTTTGAGCTGTTCTCAACGTGTTATGTTTTGCAGCATTGTATGTTTTGTGTCATCGTGTTAACCTGCTCACGTTGATGTTACAAATAATAGCACTAGGCTACCGTTTCTTTTAATTAGTTTTAGTGTACAGTCAGTCCTTTTAGGCAAGTCACTCGGCAGCAGTGGTGTAGGCTAGTGGATATAGGCCTACTGTATGTAGCTGGATCTAGGCTACTGTGATGTAGGCTAGTTAGCTGTAGTGGGTAGGCTATACTGTGATCAACCCCAAATGTATCCTAGTCTATTTTAAGTGGGTATACTGAGATGGTGATGCTTTTTAAGTTGGTATAACCTACTGAACAGTCCTGCATATGTAGGCTACACTAGAGCCATAGAGATGGCTATAGATAATGTCAGAGAATGTCTAATAATCCTTAGAAGGGCTCTGTCGGCGGCCATTTTGTAACACAGTTGATCGGGTAGACGATTCAAGTGAATAGACCTCTGAATTTTGCCTTCAAAAAGCTGAGATCCGGTAGCCTATCTTGCAATTTTTGCTATGGGAAAATAACATGGGGAGAGAATTATTGCACTCTCCCGGGGACGAAGAAGTCTGAAATGCAGACATTTTGCTCAACACACGTTTGTCCTCTGCCTTCGAGTGGTAGGCTAACTGTGATCTTCAACAGGCCTACGTTAAGACAGCAACTTAGATTTGTGCTACCCCAGACCTAACTTGCAATGTAACTTGTCATAGGTAGTTAGGTTAAATTAACACCCTGATCTCCTTATAGGCAAAGATGGCAGTTTTGGTTCCTTTTTGTAGGCGAACTTCAGAGGTCTGTTGGGAAGCATACAGGAAGGGGCGGAATGTGTGTAGTAGGCTATACACAGCTGCCATACTGGCTTTACAAACTAAGCCCATGCATTTCTATGGATGCTGTGTCTCCCCATTAGAAATTCTCCGGGCTACAATACAAAAATCAAGTCAAAAGCTGGGCCAAATATCCAGTCAAGAAAATCTGGTTGTGTACAGATGACTGATTGCTGCAATACTATCAATAATAGTTTTCTCTATATGGAAATACTGCTTTGCTCTACTACTGGCTCACAAAAATGTTGTTCTCTTAACGTAGATTCATACACCAAAGCTATGGAAAAATGTCAGCGGCTGATGGACACTTCTAGCATTGAGGCGGAAGAAGATGCGAGCGTCCACAAAAGGCAGTGCATGGTCACGTGATGGTAAGACCTCTTAAACACAGACTACATTATTTGCACAATTCAAATATTCTTTTTGCAATCAGTGCAGATTGTATGGTCTTTTATTTCAGATGAATCCGTTCCGCAAGCAAGAAAGCATTCCAGGATGGTGCGTGTGCCTGGAAGCCCTGTCTGTAAGTTAACATTTATACATGTATTATTTAAGAAAACCAGTTGAGTCATATTTCCTACCATGGAACTACTGACATTCATGTTTATTAACCTAGTGCATATCATGTTACTGTTCTGATGTATTTGTCTCTTCCTGCCTTTTATTAGGTCAGCAGATGTCACTGCCTCCACCACCTGCATGTGAGTTTTTCTTTTTAGCGATTGTTTAATGTAACAGCATAGGTTTATCTTTTGCAAATGTCATGTGCAAGAAACCTACCATAAATTAACTGACCAATATTCATATTTACTTTCTTTTTAGATGAGTCAACACCACACAGGCAACCAGCTCATTGCCCAGAGCTGGATGGGTCTATTATAACGCCTGCCACTTCATCTTGGGACCCAGTTGAAGGTACAGTGTCTTTGAATTTTCCATTTCCAAGTTAATACAATTTCATGACAAGGAACTTGAGAGTAAGTAACTTTTTTTTTGTTGTAAACAGCACAAGTGACTCATCACACAGAGGGAGGTGGCTTGGCCATGGAGACGGAAATAAGAGGTAAGAACACTCACTTAATTTGTTCACATATGCAGGTATATAATGTATTTAACAACTAAAACTAACACCATCCATTTTCCATAGCAATAAGGACAACCATTACCGCATGGCACAGCGAATGGACGCATTTGAGGAGAAGATGGATGAGCTGCTCATGCTCTTAAGGAGCTCCCAGTCACCTCCCTCTGCTCCAGTCGATGACATATTGCTGTCGTCCTGCTCGACAGTCACTGAGCTGCAGGAGAGGAGGAACAAAATGCCCTCCCTCCAGGACTTGGGTGCCAGTTGAAGGTACAGCGGCTTTGAATTTTCCATTTCCAATTAAATGCAATTTCATGACAAGGGATTTGAGTGTAACTTAACTTTTTTGGTTGTAAATAGCAGAACTCGTCACACAGAGGGAGGTGACTCCTCGCCCAGTCGGTCGCCCAGTGCTGGATGGGTCAACTTTGACTCGCCCTTCTTCACCTTGGGTGCCAGTTGAAGGTACAGCGGCTTTGAATTTTCCATTTCCAATTAAATGCAATTTCATGACAAGGGATTTGAGTGTAACTTAACTTTTTTGGTTGTAAATAGCAGAACACGTCGCACAGAGGGAGGTGACTCCTCGCACAGAGGGAGGTGACTCAGCCATCGAGATGGAAATGAGAGGTAAGAAGACTCGCTTAATTTGTTTACATATGTAATTTTATAATGTATAACAACTAACACTATCAACTTTTCCATAGCTGTGAGGACATCCATGGTCCGCATGGCACAATCGACTTGATTGAGGGCAAGATCGAGGAGGTGCTCAGCCTCTTAAGGGGCTCACAGTCACTTCCCTCTGCTCCGGTTGAAGACCTTTTGCTGTCCCCCTGCTCGACAGTCACCGAGCTGCAAGACTTGGACCAGAGTCTTGGTAACCAGGAGAGGAGGAACAAAATGGTAATTAAATGGCCATAGTCCTGCCCTTAAGATAAACACTATGTAATTGCATAAATTCAAATCATTATAACTGAACTGACTTACAATATGAGATTGTATAAGCTCTCCACTTTCTATATGTTGTTCTATATAATTTGTATTTCTATGTTTTACAGCTACTTTTCTTGGCGTCCCTTGGAGGGTTGACTCCAGGTGCTGCCATCCGTCGTATGCTACGGCGGGTGGCAACCAACAACGTTCTAAAGGAGTACAGCCTGCGGGGCAGGAAGGCCAAGAAATCCTTTCAGGACCTAACCCTCTGCAGGGTTTTAACAGGCAGGTGTTATTTTATTGTTCACATCAGTATTATGCTTAACTTGGCTGATAAGAAGTTTTAATTTGACTTAACTTTTCTCATTTGTTGATTTCTACTATAGCTGCGGCCCAGAAAAACTTCCCTGCGCTAAATGCTGCAGAGGCGGAGGACCTGATTGGGCTAGCACTGAAGTTTGCCCCACACAGACGGTAAATTGAAATTTGTTCATAACAATCAAAGGAATGGGAAAACTACTTTTTTGTGATCAGCAAAAAAGGGTTGTTAGTAAGGCACTTTGTCTTGTTTTTTTCAACATGTTCATTCTTAGTATGACATCAAACTTTTTTTTTTCTTTTTAGGCAAGCTGAGGACTGATCTTGTTGAGACTCGACTCGGACTTGAAGGACTGGAGCTCTATTTTTTTTAAATTATTTTTAAAGCTTTTGTATTTTTTTTTGTTGTATTAAACCTTTTGTATTTTTCTTTAATTAAAGCTATAGTATTGTCTATCAAAGCTATAGTATTTTTTTGTATTACAGCAATTGTATTTTTTACACACAAAAACAACCACACACAGGAGCAGCTTCTTTCACTCTGTGGATAAGTGGAGTCATCCCCACTTTGACCACACCTGCACATTACTTACTTTATCATTCCAATATACGTCTTGCACTCTACATTTGCACTATTACTTTGCACTCAACAGCCCACTCCATGTGTACTTGTATTGGTATTATGTCTTTGTATATTGTGTTGGTATCTGCCACAATGTATATTGTTGTCTATTGTACAGTGTGTCTATTTGTTGAATGTAGCACCTACCAAAGTCAAATGCCTTATGTTAATATACTTAGCTAACACTAAGTCTAATTTATATATATATATATATATATATATATGTATATATATATATACATACAGTGAGGCCTTTTATATTGTTTTTTTTGTCTTTTGATAATTTTATATTAAAGTTATAAGTTCCATCGATTTTGCCTGTTCATTCTTTCCTGCTAATATATAATAATGCATTCCTGCTCGTGCTGTTTAAAGTAATTGGTATGCAAAGGTTGCAATGTTAGGGGAGGGTTCCCTAAAGGTTGCAATATTTAGGGAAGGGAACGTTCCCTAAATGTTAGGGAACGTTATGGGAACAGTTAGGAAACGTTAGGGGAAGGTTTCTAAAGTTTGCAACGGTTAGGGAACGTTAGGGGAAGGTTCTCTAAAGTTTGCAACCTTTAGATAACGTTAGGGGAACGTTCAAGGAACGTTTTATATAACCAAGAACTAACGTTTCCGGAACGTTCAGCAAACTTTCCATGGGAACCAAAACTTGCTCAAAAACTAACCTTAGGGTAACGTTTGGGAACCAAAAACTAACGTTTCCGAAACCAAAAACTATGGTTCCCAGAACGTTTTGGAAACCATAAATTGTTAGCTGGGTATGCATTGCGGTTCAGACGCTATTAATAGTAACACTACCAGATCGTTGCTTTCTCATCGCAGGTTCAAAAGAAATGCGTTTAAAAACTACTAAACTAAACGTTTGACAATAGTACTGGACGGTAAGAATGTGTTATAATGTAAATGTCTTTGCACATCTCTGTAGCTGAGTGCATTGATTGCCTATGCTGTACCTAATAAAAAAAAGGTAAAACGTTAAGCAAAGTGTGGCTCTTTATTCTTTTGCAGACAGCCAGTTTTGGATTAGGCTACCTTATGCTGTACAAGTAGCCATATTTCAGTTGCACATACTGTATGTAATGGCAACTTTATGCATTAATACTATATATACTGTATATCATTTCTAATGTATATAATAAAAATCAGCATTTAGGCTACTGTTTGTCATTTTAGAGTAATATATTTGCATGTTATAACACAGAACTGTACTGTACTGTGCAGTAATGATATCTTCAAAACATAAGTGTAGAAAATGTATTATTTATTTATCAGGCCTTGTCTCTGACTTGTGTGTTCAGTTACTCCCAAGTCCCTACTGAATTACAATAATATGATTGCCTCGCATTAGTGTGTTGTCATACCCTCTGTGTTTATATGTAACTGGAACAAGAGAGAATAGATTTTTTTCATTGTCATTTATTTGCTGCAAGACCAGCATGCCACTGGCAAAAACAAATAAACAAAATACTGTTGATGAGTGGCTTTTTTTGTTGTAGTCAGTTGGTAAACATATAGAGGAATACAGAACAGAGCAATACAATGAAATAAAATGTATACTGATATGGGAGCTCATTGCTCTTTTTTCTTCCCATACCCCTTTGCGGCAAGATCAGCTCGCCACTCAGCCAGAGTCACTTTTTAAACATATACAGGAATACAGAACAGAGCAAAACAGAGCAATACAATGAAATAAAATGTATACCGATATGGGAGCTCATTGCTCTTTTTTCTTCCCATACCCCTTTGCGGCAAGATCAGCTCGCCACTCAGCCAGAGTCACTTTTGATGTAGTTTGGCAAAACCAATTACCAAAATATTGTTGATGAGTGGCTGGGTCTCGTTCAGCATTGCACTGCTTGCAGGTGATGGCATCACTTTTCCGTGTGTAGGTCCTCTTCTTTTTTCCAGTCTGCTCCTCTTCTATTCTCTTCCTTTTGTGATAATATTGAGTTGTGTAGGGGACCATGGATTTCCCTGCAGTTCTGGGAGGAACCACAGGGCCGGATGCAGATAATTGCGGTGCAATCAGAACTGGTTGGGGGGCAACTTGAGGCTGGGGTGCAATCAGAACTGGTTGGGGGGCAACTTGAGGCTGGGGTGCAATCAGAACTGGTTGGGGGGCAACTTGAGGCTGGGGTGCAATCAGAACTGGTTGGGGGGCAACTTGAGGCTGGGGTGCAATCAGAACTGGTTGGGTGGCAACTTGAGGCTGGGGTGCAATCAGAATTGGTTGGGTGGCAACTTGAGGCTGGGGTGCAATCAGGACTGGTCTGGGTGCGAGCTGAGGCTGGGGTGTCAGCAGGACTGGTCTGGGTGCGAGCTGAGGCTGGGGTGTCAGCAGGACTGGTGCGACTTGAGGCTGGGGAGTCGTTGCCTGAAGAGGTGGCTCAAGGGCTGCCAAAAAGGCTGGTGTACTGTCATGATGGACTGGAGGGTTATGTCTGCGTTTCACCCGTGCCATCCCAGCAGTATTTGGTGGTAAAACAAAGGTATGGGGACTCTCCACATGGCTAGTAGGCATACAGGGTTGGCCTTTCCTCTGAACAGCAGGGGGCAAACTCTCTGGGTTCACAATGGTAGGCTGCGGTGCAGCAATGCCTTGCTCCAAAACACTCTTCTCCTGTGCCCGTTCCCTTCTGTTGTGCCTGAACACACAAGATAAGAGAGCAATGGCATATGTTTAAATTTGCACTGATTGCCGAATACACTTTATATCATTAGTCCAAATAGGTTAAACTCACCAAGAAGCAATCGTTGCACTGTTCATCACTGGGAGCTGGATAGTGGTCCTCTCCATCACTACAGCATTATTCAAGATGACTTGCCGGATGTGGAAATATGCCTTTGAGACAAGAGTCCATCGTGTATACCTAACTCCATTGATGCGCCTGGCTCCACGGTACTCCTCGCAGAGCTTAACAAAAACAGCCTCACACACCCGATTGCAGTCCGGCCACTGCGCAGGACTTCTACCTCCTGCAAAGCATCTGAAAACATACAGAACAATATTACTGAGTGGTTGGAAAATTTGTGGTTGTTTTTCTTCTTCTTTCTGAATCCAAACTTTTGTATCAGGCAATATAGAAACATACTGCATTGTCAATTTTGAAACAAAACCTTTTTGTACTCTCCACCCCAGGCACAACAATTGTTTTGGTAGCTCTGAATCTTCCTTTATTGATGGTATTTTGGTGCCGTTGTGGATATATCGTCCTTCCTTTATCATATCTGCACAAGCACTCCCAAAGGGAGATTATGTGGGCCGATTCCTCCCTTGATAGAGCAAGGGAGTGGTCCTTTAAGTTGAACAGACAATTAGCCAAATCCTGGACAGCTTTGAACCCCTCAATATTATCTGGTCCAACAGAGTCCTACATTGAACAAAAGACATTTTTGCACACCTGTAAGATGTTATGTGCATTTTAAGTTATTATGCATGTATCTTTCAAGAAGCCTACAATTAAAAAAAATGCAAACTTACATCATGATCAGTAGATTTGACCTGAGCCTGTGGTCCGAGGTGAGGCTGTGGCGCGAGGTGAGGCTGTTGTGCGACCTGAGGATGTGGTGTGACCTGAGCCTGTGGTGCGACGTGAGGCTGTGGTCCGACCTGAGCCTGTGGTGCGAGGTGAGCCTGTGGTCCGAGGTGAGGCTGTGGCGCGAGGTGAGGCTGTTGTGCGACCTGAGGATGTGGTGTGACCTGAGCCTGTGGTGCGACGTGAGGCTGTGGTCCGAAGTGAGGCTGTTGTACGAGGTGAGGCTGTGGTCCGAGGTGAGCATCTTGTGCGGGCAGAGGCTGTGGTGCAAGATGAGGCTGGGGAGCTGGCAATTCTGAGATATTTGAGGTCTGATCACCAGACAAACTGGGAGTGCCTGGCCAGAGAGCTAAATTAAAACAAATCAAAGCAAAGACAGAACATGTAATAACTGATGTGTTATGTGTCAACATCATTATTTGCACCTTTAACAATTCAATACAAACTTACGAGTATGGCTTGTGGACACAGTATGAAGTGTAGATACAGTAGGATGTGCGGGCCAGATTATCTCTAGAGAGGGAACAGTTGGATCCTCCACATCTACTGGCTCCACATAAGTCTCTTCCTCTGCAACAGATATGTCCTCTTCCTCCAGGGTTGCACAGGCCACTTTGTAGTCCTCCATCACAACATTGTTTTGGCTATAAAGGTATTCGATACCTATCAGCTCGCCTGAACCAACCAGAGAACCAAAAATGTATGATAGTGTTAGTGTACTGTACTGTTTTCATTGGGCAATACTAAACTATATTTACTGTATGTACTGTTTTCATTGGGCAATACTTAACTCTATTTACTGAACAGTATTGCATGCTGTGTCAATACAGCGGGTATACATGTGAGGGCATACAGAGAGAGCCAGAGCAGAATAATGTCATTGTACTGTTGAAAATATACAAATTGACTTCATGCCCTACCAGTGTATTTTCGTGGTACTGTGTACTCCACCAGTTTCTTCCCGATCACCTCCTCGGCCAGCTGATTGGCAGCATGTCGTAGCAGACCACTGTATGAGTGTGCCCCTTTTCTCCCCTCTGCTTTCAAAGTTCGGTCCTCATTCCATCTTGCGACACCATCAACCAAATAGGCTTGAAAAAAAGTGTCACATGCCAGGGTTCCTAAAAACATACCATTTTGCATTGCCATTCACATGTTAATACATGCAATAAATATTATTCTAATGGAACAGTACAGTAATAGTACAGCACAGTTTTACATTAAAGGATACAGTTTTCACCTGGGATGAAACGATTCATATGCAAATGAAAGTTCTCCAACGATGTTGAACCTCTTGCACATCTGTATGTAGGAAGCACATGACCACCCTTCTTAGTTGTCCCAGTCAGCGTATACATTTGGAAACCAGGAGGGTCCTGGAGGCAGGGAATATGCTTGCGTTGTGCCTTCCAGATTTCTGCCATTCTGGCAGAATTGATTAGAGGCACACCAAGACTGTTTCTGCCTTTCACTCCATCATATGCCTCAATCAGCTCCTTCAACATGACCTCCATTTCACTACTTTCCCAGACAGTTCTCCTGCAATGAAGCATCATCTCTGCCTTGGCGATGTGTCTTGTCACATCTGCCTCCGTGGGACGCATGTTCTTTGCTTCAAGCTCTGCCCGCTTTGCTGCTCTGAGACACTGCAGATCTTCCTCATCCCACACAAAGATACAATAGCTGAGTTGGGCCATGAAGCTTGCATACAGTGCATGGGAATCAGTTGTGCATCCAATGGAAAACCGCCTCATAAAATGCCAGATGTCCAACTTGATGATCATGTTTGGCCAAGCTGCAAAGATCTTGTGCAGGTGGGAGTTCGCACAGCAGTCTCGGTCCACATATAAAATCTCTGGTGGGGACATGCCAGCATCCTTATACCGCCTTACAAGACCCGCTGCCATCTTTGCCAGACCCCAGCCCTCACTAGCTGTGAGCACAGACATTATCACGTGCCCATGTTCATTGCCTACATTTGTGGCCCAAGCTGCTGTTGACTGGGCCTGACCCGCCAACTTCCTCACAATTTTCTTAGTGGAGTCCATCTTAATGACTTGTCCAAAAAGCGATGTAATGGAGGCCTTCACTTCGTCCAACCGGCTGAGGACATCCTGGGCGTATATTTGCATTAACCAGCGATGCTTTGGAACTGCTGGCATGGCTGGCAAGTCACCCAGTTGGAAGGGTGAAATCAGTCCAGAGGAGACAGCACGTGCCAGTCCTCTGTAATCAGTCAGGAACTGAATTTGCTTGCAGAGCCAGGTCTCTGCATGCTGCTCCTCTAGCTGCTTTTGCAGCTGGCTGCTGCTGTTACCCAAGCCTCGCTGACGCATCAGGCGCACAACCTTCATGTCACACCCGAGTCTGTATGTCATTATACACGGAAATTGAATTCGGTGGCCAATGTCTAGTTGTGAGATGATTGCACTGCTCCAACCGATGACTTTTGTGTCATTTGATTATTTTACTCTATAAATAAACTTGACTTGCCTTTACAAATGTTTTTATCCAAACAATACAATTCTACATACAACATATGTTCTATGTGTTGCGGTGCTTAAAAGTTTATAATGAATTAATAATAATAATACACACTTGCTATGCCTGACTCCAGCTGTTGAGCCGCCATCAACAGTTCCTTGTCACCTATGTCAGAAGGTCCCATTTCTATTGTGGATGACTGGACAGTGGGGGAGTCAGCAGTGGACAAAGCAGGAATGGCTACAAAATATTGAATAAAATATCCAGTAATGATTTAAATGTGATGTATCAGTAGCAACTCAGTGGTTACACAACATCCATACTGAAGTCATACTTACAAGGATGAAACTTCTGTGATGAGCACAGCTTCCTCACAGATTTGTCTATGGCCTGCTGAGACTTGGCCTTCCCCACCAACAATGACCGCAGAGAGGACACGGACACTGTTGAAGACATTCCTGAAGACGTGGAGGGTTCTGTAGCACTGGCAGCTGATGGAGAGGTGGCAGATGGAGAGGAGCTGGCAGCCGGTGAAATGGTGGAAGTTTTTGATGAGTTTGTCGCTGACGTGGTGGCCTGGCTTGTTCTAGCTTCCAACTTAAACTGAATAGCATATCTGCCCTCTGGGTAGTGGGAAATGTACCTCTTTAGAGCTTGCTTGTTGGCCAGGTTGTTGATGGAATCCGTGTTCCCTGACTCAGCTGACATCGAGGCAACCAAGTAACCAGCATACCCCAGTGCATTCTCTGCCATCCACAGAAATGTCTGGTCCCTGAAAATTCCAAACTGCACTAGATGTTGGCCCAGGACATGCCACTCATTATCTGGGTCTCCACCACGAAGCACAACTGCAGCCCTTGCTGATTCTTTTACCCTGTCTGGTGACAGAGCCCGAGACCATGGTCTATTCTCATCCTTAATTTTTCTGGCCTCCACTGTGTCACACAAGCTTACACGACCATCCCCCCTCCTCCTGAATTTAGGCTCCATTCTGTAATGTACACACACACACACACACATATCAGAATATGCTTGCTCTGTCTGACCTCTCAAGTCCAAAGGTTTTTTTTTTTCAATAAAGGATTGTTGTTGTTGTTTTCTACAAACCCAGGGACAAATACTTAAATATTAGTATTAATGCTTAGAAAAATAGTCTTATTTCGCCAGATTAACCGGTGCTGTCCGTTCGCGGTGTGTGCGTGTGCATTCACACCCAAAACTGTCTCTGCGGTCTGCTGCGCGTTAACCTAAGCTGCCCGAGCTCTCCATTAAAAATCTATTGAGACCGCGTACACCGCGCGGAAAAATAGAACTCGTTCCTATCAAGCGGGCAGCGAAGGAAGGATCTGCGCGGTTTACCGCACAACCGCATAGAAGCACGCGTACAGTGCGCATGGATTAACGTGGTACCATGCATTCTAAACGAAAACGGACACAAACCGCGTACGCGCCACGTGGTGTGAATCTGGCGTTAGGTAAAGGTAAACTAAACCACTTTTTCAACAACTGTGTCATTTGTTAGAACATACATGAAAGGATTCACACAATAAGCATAAATAGTCGTGGATATGCAATCTTATCTTTTTCTAATTATGTTGCTACATCGATGTTAACCTGCTAGGCACAATTAACTAACAATGACTAGCCTGCCAGCAATAAATCAATCAAATGTATCATTACATTAAAAACGTAGTCTAATTTAAAGCAAGGAATGAACAACAAGTTATCAGGTAACGTTATATCACATACTGCCTTACTTTTTTACCAGGTAGGCTGACGTTGGCGAAACTGAAGGAAGATAGACTAAAATAGACTAGCGTTACTTTTTCGAATTCTTGGGAAAATGGGCTCGAATTCCTATTGGCTCATGTCAGCATTTATCGCAGGGATGAACTCTCTGATTCGTCTTATCTTCGACATTTGTGGGAGCACGTTAAAAAGTGATTGGGTTCTACCTACCAACATATCGCTGACAGAGTTCGACAATCAGTTGACAGTGAGCGCCAACTAATACCTGGCTATTACGCGATACAATTAACTATTGTAGGCTACCATCCATTAATAACGTAGGCAACACCCAGGTAACATGTTGTCCAGGCTATCTGAAACAAGTGGTTGCCTTTCATCTAAAACAACTGGTTACCTTAGGCTGCTACGGCCGTCAGTGCACTGTGCACAGTATGCTACTCTTTGTGGTTGATCAAATATAAATAAAAGATGTATTTGGTGATGACGTTATTGTAGGTCTAGTAGACCTAAATTCTTAGAAATGAAATGGTACGACAGAAGAAACGATCTACATTTTAGCGTACCAGACCGCGATGTCTTCAAGGGTTGAATGGAGGCAGTTTGCAAAAATTAGCGTATTTTTCAAGTCAATATCCATTCTTAATTTTCGAATGTCTTTGTCAGGGAACATTTGACTTTTCAAAACCATATGCCAGGTATCACTCAGACAAGGAGTTATACGATAAAGGCAATACCATTTGTGTCACCTAATGCAAGACAAAATGTTGCTTGCGTGGTTAATTAATAGGTGATTTGATGACGGTGTTCAGCTAATTGGAGTGGCTCAAAGAGATAATGCGCTGAATAGGTCGGTCTGGTTCATAGGTGTGCGTATTTATTGCAGGTTCGAATCCATTTAAAAAAAATTATAGCCTTTATTTTACATGTATTTTGTACGAGTGGTTGTAGTGTAATGATCATGGGATAGATATGAAATGCAACTTCAAATCCGTCTAAAACAACTTGTTTGTGAATGTTTGAAAACTCCTGCAGCTGTGGTGAGCAACGCGAGCACGCGCAAGGAAACCAGTAGGTGGGAAAAACCAGAAGGCACACAACACCGGAATCCCGTGAGGAGCTTGGACCGGAGAACAAAACTGAGTGATCGCCTGCACCCGCTGCAGACCTTTCAACGATACCTTATGCCTCTCTGACTTGGCATGTGAATTTAAGGCTTGTATGCCTAAACTGGAGAGCTCAATGGTCTTTTTGCACAGGGAGAGGCGGTTAGAGCCGAAACTGTACTGTACCGTACTTTTGTCCTGTCCTCTGTCTTGCGGATGTTGCGTAGTGTCTCGCGGCACTGTCTTGCGGAAGTCGCGTACTATCTTGTGGCACTGTATTGCGGAAGTTGGCTAGTGGTATCAAAGATTCTAGACAGATCACGAACAAAGCTATTTTTTGTCTTTATTTGTTTCGTTGGAAAATACAATTTCAATGTCGGGATGTTAGGAAGACACGTGGCTTGTAGAAAGTGGGTTATTAACTTACAACGCTGAATGTAGGGCGACGTCTGGCCAATATTATTCTGCTGTAAAACATGTTTTTGTTTATCCAGCATTGTCTTGCTTAAGTTACGTTGTGCCTTGCAGAACTGTCTTGTGTAAAGGTATGTGTGCTAGGTGTGTAGCGCTGTCATGATGGTTGTCTCGTGGAAAGTTAGGTAAAACGCCAAATAAAAACACAAGTATCCGTTGTCGACCTCAGTTGCTTTGGAAATGTTTTGTTTTGTTGAAATGTTTGTTATGCCACCTAGGCCTATTAGGCTACCTTCCACCTCTTTCTGTTCTATTTGTTATTAACTTGTAGGCTAGCCTAGGCTACTTGTAACCAAGAAATATATGAATCACTTTTTACTTACAACAAATAGCCTACGTATATTAAACACTTAATGTATATTGTTGATATTCCACAAGCAGCATTAGTTCAAGTTCAAGTAGTTTATCGTCATGCACGCATAAAGGGAAATATAATTAATGAAACTCCTTGTGCCAGCAAATATTTTAAGAATAAATAATAATTGTTTAGATAATTATTATAGGCAAATGTGTAAATATTTAGGCATCTTACCAGGGGGGTATTCCAAGTACGAGGTTTAGTGACAAACCTGGGTTAGTTAACACAGAGTAGGTGGTAAACCTCCTAATAGAAGAGCTGTATGGCTTCATTCTCCTAACAAAACAATACCATAGGGCTCTTGTTGTAGGAGGTTTACCACTTACTCTGAGTTAAGTTACCCAGGTTTATCACTAAACCATGTACTTGGAATACCCCCCAGGTCTGTTAAGTCATAGGCTTGCTTAACCAAATGTTGTAGCCATCCATGGGTAGATGATCACAAAAACAGACAACTGGACAGTTTTGGAGAACACATTTTAATTCTAAACATAAGAACAAAAAACCTTTTAAACAAAAAAGCTTTGTAAATCTAAATACGGAAAACCTTGCATGGTTCAGTTTTCTCTCAGAACAAAATACACCATAAACTTAACACCAAAAAAAATCAAATTTCCCCAGTACACACATATAGTAACAAGTTTTAAATACCTTGGTGTCCACATTACTGAAGACTTAACATGGACTGTTAACACTCAATATGTTCTGAAGAAGTCCAGACAACGACTCTACTTCCTTCGTCAGCTAAGGAAATTCAAAGTTTCTACATCCATCATGAAGGCCTTCTACACTTCAGCGGTTGAGAGTGTTCTAACTGGTAGCATCATCACCTGGTATGGGAACTCCACAGTTAGAGATTGTAGTACTCTGCAGAGAGTAGTGCGCTCAGCTGAACGTACAATAAGAACTCAACTCCCTGCTCTACAAGATATCTATTCCAGAAGAGTACTCCTAAGAGCCCAAAAGATTCTGAAGGACTCTTCTCATCCTAACAATGGATTATTCCTACCACTGAAATCAAGAAGACGCCTATGTAGTCACAAAGCCAGAACTGAGAGACTTAGGAGAAGTTTTTATCCCCAGGCCATCCGAACTCTGAACTCACACTATACTGACTTTGCACACATTCACTCCTCAGCACTCTCAAACATTTCCCAACTCTGAACTCACACTATACTGACTTTGCACTCATTCACTACTCAGCACTCATGACCCCCCCCACCCCCCACACACACCTACAAGACTTTTAGCACTTTTACATCCCTCTCCCTAAGCTACAGACCTTTTATTTATTTTATTTATTTTACAAACACACACACACACACACACACACACACACATATCTGACTTTCTCCAACTTTTGCATATCTCCATAGAACTTTTTATTATTATTTTTGATTTCTCCTCCATCTACCCATGTCCTTGATTGCCTAGCCTTTCTGCCCCCCCACCCCCCACCCCACCCCCATCCCCAACACACACACTTACATCATCACTGTCATCACTTCACATACATACAGCACACTGCTTGCTACAGTAAGCCTCCTCTACATACTTGCTGCACACTGCCCCCCCCCCCCACACACACACACACCTACAAGACTTTTAGCACTTTTACATCCCTCTCCCTATGCTACAGACCTTTTATTTATTTTCTTATTTCATCACACGTCAAAACACACACACACACACACACACACATATCTGACTTTCTCCAACTTTTGCACATCTCCATTGAACTTTTTATTTATTATTTTTGATTTCTCTTCCATCTACCCATGTCCTTGATTGCCTAGCCTTCTGCCCCTGAACTCCCATCTCCCCTGTCATCCCCCCAGAAGGTTTAGCCTTCTGCCCCCCCCACCCCCACCCCACCCCCATCCCCAACACACACACTTACATCATCACTGTCATCACTTCACATACATACAGCACACTGCTTGCTACAGTAAGCCTCCTCTACATACTTGCTGCACACTGCCCCCCCCCCTACATACACAGCACACTGTCTTCAGGATCTTCTCCAACACACATCCTCTACATACTTACAGCACACTTCCCCCACCTACCCACACACACACTACACACACACACACACACACAGTCACTGCTCCACTCCCCTCCCGCCCACACACATATCTTCACTGTCATCACTCACATACATCATACATACAGTACTCTGCTTGCAATAGTAAGTCCCTGCCCCCCCCCTACATACACAGCACATTATTTCATCAGGAAGCTTCTCCAATACACATCCCCAACATACTTACAGCACACTGCCCACACACACACTACACACACTACGAACTCTGAACTCACACTATACTGACTTTGCACACATTCACTCCTCAGCACTCTCAAACATTTCCCAACTCTGAACTCACACTATACTGACTTTGCACTCATTCACTACTCAGCACTCATGACCCCCCCCACCCCCCACACACACCTACAAGACTTTTAGCACTTTTACATCCCTCTCCCTAAGCTACAGACCTTTTATTTATTTTATTTATTTTACAAACACACACACACACACACACACACACACACATATCTGACTTTCTCCAACTTTTGCATATCTCCATAGAACTTTTTATTATTATTTTTGATTTCTCCTCCATCTACCCATGTCCTTGATTGCCTAGCCTTTCTGCCCCCCCACCCCCCACCCCACCCCCATCCCCAACACACACACTTACATCATCACTGTCATCACTTCACATACATACAGCACACTGCTTGCTACAGTAAGCCTCCTCTACATACTTGCTGCACACTGCCCCCCCCCCCCACACACACACACACCTACAAGACTTTTAGCACTTTTACATCCCTCTCCCTATGCTACAGACCTTTTATTTATTTTCTTATTTCATCACACGTCAAAACACACACACACACACACACACACATATCTGACTTTCTCCAACTTTTGCACATCTCCATTGAACTTTTTATTTATTATTTTTGATTTCTCTTCCATCTACCCATGTCCTTGATTGCCTAGCCTTCTGCCCCTGAACTCCCATCTCCCCTGTCATCCCCCCAGAAGGTTTAGCCTTCTGCCCCCCCCACCCCCACCCCACCCCCATCCCCAACACACACACTTACATCATCACTGTCATCACTTCACATACATACAGCACACTGCTTGCTACAGTAAGCCTCCTCTACATACTTGCTGCACACTGCCCCCCCCCCTACATACACAGCACACTGTCTTCAGGATCTTCTCCAACACACATCCTCTACATACTTACAGCACACTTCCCCCACCTACCCACACACACACTACACACACACACACACACACAGTCACTGCTCCACTCCCCTCCCGCCCACACACATATCTTCACTGTCATCACTCACATACATCATACATACAGTACTCTGCTTGCAATAGTAAGTCCCTGCCCCCCCCCTACATACACAGCACATTATTTCATCAGGAAGCTTCTCCAATACACATCCCCAACATACTTACAGCACACTGCCCACACACACACTACACACACACACACACACACACACAGTCACTGCTCCACTCCCCTCCCGCCCACACACACATCTTCACTGTCATCACTCACATACATCATACATACAGTACTCTGCTTGCAATAGTAAGTCCCTGCCCCCCCCCCCCCCCTACATACACAGCACATTATTTCATCAGGAAGCTTCTCCAACACACATCCCCAACATACTTACAGCACACTGCCCCCCCCCCCCCCCCAATACACAGCACATTGTCTCATGAGGAAGCTTCTCCAACACACATATTGCACACTGCCCTCTCCCCACATACACAGCACACTATCCCATCTCCCCTGTCATCCCCCCAACACACACACCAAGACCCCTGGCAGTTGGGTTAGCCCCTTGAGCCGTGGATCTGCCCAAGGTTTCTTCCTTGGTAAGGGAGTTTTTCCTTGCCCCTGTTGCTCTTGGGTGCTCCTTGTTGGTGCCCCCCACCCAATCCCAATCCTCCCCCACCTTTTTTATGCAGCCCTTGCCACTTAATCTACTAAACCCCTCTTCTACTGCACTTTTTACCCCCCCCCCCCCATAAATGCACAAATAGGCTGACACCAGACATAATTTCACTGCATTTCTTACTTCCAGTAACTATATGCATGTGACAATAAACTTCCTTGTATCCTTGTATCCTTGTAAATAATGAAATGAAGATAATAAATTGAAATCCAATAAGACATAAATAAATAAATAAACAACTAATACATTAAAAAAGAATGTATAAATACAGAAAAAAACAGCAATGCTTGTTACTCCAATGCCGGATGCATGGACATGAACCTCTCCAGAAACCTGCAGAAACCCTCGTGGTTCGTGACAATGTTAATGGAAACCTTCAAATGCAAACAGATTTCAAATTGGAAATAGCATGAGAATGTAGTGACAATATGCATGTTTGGTATGGTTTGGTTTATTTATTCTGGAGAAACCACACTGATCATAATATGACATGGCTTTTATATTCACATTTCCTTACCTCAGGCATCATTACGTCGAGCACAAGGTCAACATCTATGATATCTTCATCACAGATTATGGCAGTCTGTATCATTTTTGCCAGTTTCCTGGACTAATTGGGGCCACAAAAGAGAAATAAATCTTAGAACAAAAACTTTTTGCATTACTAATTGTATGTTTACTTAAAATAGTTGTTATTCATAACCAGTGCATTATTACTACATAAACTGTACAGTGTATTCATATCAATCAGTTTTCTATGCAATCTAATGCTTTTCGGATGTCATCTTCAAATTCATTATTTGACAGTTACTGTTTATAAGTTTGGAGATGTACTGTTTTGCAGCGACATGCAATGCCGACTCCACAACTGTTGCACTTTCCAACCAGTTGGTGTAATAGATTGCCCACTATGAATCAGTGACAATAACTGAAAGACAAACAATCCAAATAGATGACTGATTTAGAAATTTAAACTAGGTAGCATTTTAACCTTTTAAGTTATATAACCACATCATTACCACACTTATGGTGAGTTTCATCACAGTTGAATAATTTTGTATACACCTGATGGTGTGTGCACAACTTCTATCAATGTAAATACAAAAAAAAGTAAAAATAAAAATCAGGTTGTCACATTAATACCATCCAATCAGTTGAGCCAATTAGAAGCCAATTATTATGACATTATCAATCATTTGTTATTTAAAATGTGCAAAATTGGAAATGTCCTTGTTTGAGGTATCTTGTCAAGTTACCATAGCACTGAAATATTTCACAGGTCAGAGAACATAGACAAATTTAAAGTCTAGAAAAAAAACCTGTAAAACAGAAAAAAGAAAGGAAAATATCAAACTCAAGTGTTGCAATATAAACTTGTGAATTCAAGTCCTTCTGCTGTCCTTGTGTGAGCAAAGGAGTGTGTGTAACCTTAGCTAGTCGTGTTTCCTCAGTTGATGCCTTTGAGCACAACTAACTTCTCAGACAGTGTTGCATTCAGACTATTTTTTATATATATAAAATATTTTTTATATAGTTGTTATGGGGCCTGTTAATCATTCCAGCTTGACCATGCAAGGGTGCCACAAACAGACAGAGACAGACATTTCGTGCTTTACAGTATAGATAGTTAGATAGATGTCATCACAGTGTTTCACAGAAAGTATTTTAAAGTATTTTGAAAATACAAAAATACGCAACACTGAAGTATTTTGATACAAAATACGAAGGCATTTTCATTATCTCAATAAAATACAAATGACAAAATAGTATTTTGTATTTGAAATACATATTTTAAACACATGTATTAGAAATACTGCCCATCCCTGCCCATGCCCATGGCCCAATCAGTGGAAACTGACATAAAGATTTGCTCTGCCCCAAGTGTGGCCAAAACGCCGTAAAATGACTTATTGTTTTGTTATGCAAGGAAAACAAACTCACCAAGACCAAGGAGATGGTTGTTGTGGACTTCCATAAACAAGCACTTATGTTATGTTATATTGTATTTATTTATTATTCACTATAGTACTTGGTCTGCACTGAGACCTGAGTTGATATTTTGTTATCTTCATACAAATAAAGCATCTATCTGTCTGTCTGTCTGTCTGTCTGTCGGCCCAGGTGTGGGTGTTATTGTTTATCAAAGTGTTGGCTGAGGGTTGCCTGGGTCCCTGGGCATGCACTGGCCCACACACTAACTGATCTGACTGAGTGTTGGCTGAATGCCAGCTGTGCTTGAACATTACTTGATAACAAAACACAAATCCAGAGCTACTACTTTAAAGCACAAGTCATCTTTATTAAAAATTCTAACAAACAACTTTAAAACTTAAAAAGTCATAAAGCAAAAAAGGATTTTTACATGTACAATTTTATGTAAAACAATTAATAAGCTTTATATTTTATCTAAAACAAAACAAATAAAAAGATACATACATACATACATACATACACACACACACACACACACACACACACACACAATGATTCAAAGACATAAATGATTCTACATAATAATAATTATAATAATTATTATAATAATTATAAATATAATTAATTATAGCACCTTTCATTCACAGAATGCAGCTCAAAGTGGTTCACATTTGGAACATTTGTCATTGGTGTCACAGGACAGTGGCTTGGTGTCACAGGACAGTAGCTAACTGTCTCAGGACAGTGTCTGGATGTTACAGGACAGTCATAGGTGTCACGGGACAGTGTCTGGGTGTTACAGGACAGTCATAGGTGTCACGGGACAGTGTCTGGGTGTTACAGGACAGTCATAGGTGTCACGGGACAGTGTCTAGGTGTCACAGGACAGTCATAGGTGTCACGAGACAGTGTCTGGGTGTTACAGGACAGTCATGGGTGTCACGGGACAGTGTCTAACTGTCTCGGGACAGTGTCTGGGTGTTACAGGACAGTGGCTAACTGTCCCAGGACAGTGTCTGGGTGTCACAGGACAGTCAAAGGTGTCACGGGACAGTGTCTGGGTGTTACAGGACAGTCATGAGTGTCACCGGACAGTGTCTAGGTGTCACAGGACAGTGTCTGGGTGTTACAGGACAGTCATGGGTGTCACGGGACAGTGTCTGGATGTTACAGGACAGTCATGAGTGTCACCGGACAGTGTCTAGGTGTCACAGGACAGTGTCTGGGTGTTACAGGACAGTCATGGGTGTCACGGGACAGTGTCTAACTGTCTCGAGACAGTGTCTGGGTGTTACAGGACAGTGGCTAACTGTCTCGGGACAGTGTCTGGGTGTCACAAGACAGTCATAGGTGTCACGGGACAGTGTCTGGGTGTTACAGGACAGTGTCTGGGTGTTACAGGACAGTCATGGGTGTCACGGGACAGTGTCTAACTGTCTCGGGACAGTGTCTGGATGTTACAGGACAGTCATAGGTGTCACAGGACAGTCATAGGTGTCACGGGACAGTGTCTGGGTGTTACAGGACAGTGTCTGGGTGTTACAGGACAGTGATGGGTGTCACGGGACAGTGTCTGGGTGTTACAGGACAGTGTCTGGATGTTACAGGACAGTCATAGGTGTCACGGGACAGTGTCTAGGTGTCACAGGACAGTGCCTGGGTGTTACAGGACAGTCATGGGTGTCACGGGACAGTGTCTAACTGTCTCGGGACAGTGTCTGGATGTTACAGGACAGTCATAGGTGTCACGGGACAGTATCTAGGTGTCACAGGACAGTCATAGGTGTCACAGGACAGTGCCTGGGTGTTACAGGACAGTCATGGGTGTCACGGGACAGTGTCTAACTGTCTCGGGACAGTGTCTGGGTGTTACAGGACAGTCATGGGTGTCACAGGACAGTGTCTAACTGTCTCGGGACAGTGTCTAGGTGTCACAGGACAGTCATGAGTGTCTCGGGACAGTGTCTGGGTGTCTCGGGACAGTATCTGGGTGTCACAGGACAGTGTCTGGGTGTCCCGGGACAGTGTCTGGGTGTTACAGGACAGTCATGGGTGTCACAGGACAGTCATGGGTGTCACAGGACAGTGGCTAACTGTCCCGGGACAGTGTCTGGGTGTCTCGGGACAGTGTCTAACTGTCTCGGGACACTACTCAGGACAGTACTAACAGGACAGGACATTTTTTGCTGTTACTGCTACTGTGCACAGGGTACATGCTTGATATTTGTTGTTCGCGACGGGCTTAAGCCAGCTCTTAAACGCGCCATCATCTAGCCATAGCATGTTAAACGTACACTTTCCCATTGTGGAAAAGTTCACTAATCAATTAATCAGACCCAAATACATCAGCTACAGAAATGAGATGCGGTAAGGAGACAATACCTGGCTACATCAGAACACCGGCAGTGAAGCTTTATAGTTTGCGCAGGTTTCTGTGAAAGTCCTTCCCGACAAGTCTGTTTCCTGCACTGCCGCATGGACTTTGTAGTTCTGGAACACGATGTTACCACCCAGATTCCTCAGACAGAACTACAATAGGCGAAACGAATGAATCCCGCCACCAGCGTATTTTCTCGGGGGGAAAACGCGACGGTAGAACAATGAATGAACGAACATATCAATTTAAGACGTGGCTAAATGTAATTTATGACCTTGTACGGGAAATCCGGATGTTTTTATGACTTTTTATGGCCTAAAATTCTCATTATTAAATTTAAGACGTTTTATGACTTTTTATGACTCCGCAGAAACCCTGTGAACTCCAGAATCCTGGGGCCTCATTTATAACGCGTTCTTACGCACAGATTTGATCTTAGAGCGTGCGTACGCTCAAATCCATGCCAACGCTCAGATTTATAAAAAACGTCTTTGACGTGAAAAAGTGCTTATCTCCACGTCAGGTTCAAACTTGACGTACGACCATTTCCTTGTGGTAATGCCTAGGTACTGCAAGTAATCTGAGGTCCAAGTGCGATGTATTTTCAAAATTCCAAGACCAACAATCTCATGTCTTTCTTTGCCATATGCATGATCAATATCAGAAGATTTTTAAAGACGTTTTTGGACGCAGTTTAATGTTTCATAGTTTGGCATAAAACTGCTAATGAGAACTATAGCCCACTTAAGAAAGTGAAAAGACGTATAGTTTACTTATTTCACAATATCTAAAAAAAAAAAAACACCAAGACCTACGATAGAATAATTGAAACATTCTTACAGGTGATCTAGTATATTTAGTGTTCTCACCAATCTAATATTGACCATCAAATGTCCAATTGCTCTCGTTTAGGAGAGGAAGGCATTCAAAAAGGCCTTCGAACAGTTTGATAATGTTGGAGGTTATTGTGCAGTATTGGGAATATAGGATAGTATTTGATCATACAGTTTTGAATGTTAAAAGTGAATAAACTTTTTTGAGAGGTGGATAAACTCTAATAAGAGGTGGGTAGGCCTAAACTCTATTTCTGAAATTTCAGAGGTGGATAAACTTTGTTTTCTCGCGTTTAGCCTCCACTACATCCTAATTTGCGCTCATAGGCCTATTCCCTGCTTCGTAACAGAAAGGTAATATTTGACTGTAAGCTATACAATGTAGGCTATAGATATTTTATATCATATATAGCCTACACAACCAAGGGACGGAAGTTATCCTCTGAAAGCAGAGCATCTTCATATTCAGTGCGTCGGAGTTGCGTAAAGAGGTGCAGAGCGCGCACCTGTTTGCTGTTTTGACTGGCAGTGCCCAAGATCAGATGACAATACGTGAGTTGAATATTGTAGGATAAAATATAAAGGTAAGCCTAAAGCAATCAATAAAGGACAATGTTTAAGGCATTGGACATTATTTAAAAGAAAATTATAGCAAAGATATGCAGAATGAATGAAAAATGACCGGCGAACTAGGCTACTTTTTCAGCAAAAACATAGCCTACCCTAAAAGAAACGCTTATAATTTAGTCCAATGGTTTGTAGGCTAAATCAGCATATTACCCTGGGTCATATTGGAAACGTACAGTAGCCTAATGTACCATAACGTACAGGAGTATATAGGCCTAGAGGTCTTTCCTTCATAAGCTAGGCCTACCCATTTTTTTTCCTACAAAGTAGGCCTAAAGATACGAAATGTTGTTTATTCACATTACTGCAAGCAAAAGGAATGAAAGCGAGCAGAGGACAACGGACATGGATGCATACGATCTCTTTCCAGAAAGCTTTGCTGGAAAAAACATAATTAGTTAAGCTATTCGAACTGACGCATATAGGCTAGTTAACATCAGATGGCATAGGCTAGGCCTATACAATGTTTTTAATTTTTAATTTTACATAATGCTACAGCTTTTAGGCCATTGATTTCATTTGAACATATGCTAATGATATTGATGAGGGGGTGTTTACAAGGCGGAGACCTAAAACCATTTGGCTGCGCACAAGTTGACGTTCATTTGTGATTTATAATGGGCACATCTGGAAGGGTGGCGTACGCACGTTTTTTTGTGCGTACGTTAGTTTTCTCTGAATCACACGTACGATCATTTCAGAAATGATCTAAGATCAAATGAAGGATGGTTTCTACGCAACCCTTTTATAAATGAGGCCCCGGGACCATGGGCAGATAAATTAGCAAATGATCAGAGAGACCCCACAGTATGCATGGAGTCATGTCATGTAGCTTAAACGTAACCTTAGTAACCACAGTAGAGTAGGCTAGAGCATGCTGGGAAATGATCAGAGAGACACCACAGTACGCATGGAGTCATGTCATGTAGCTTAAACGTAACCTTAGCAACCACAGTAGAGTAGGCTAGAGCATGCTGGGAAATGATCAGAGAAACACCACAGTACGCATGGAGTCATGTCATGTAGCTTAAACGTAACCTTAGTAACCACAGTAGAGTAGGCTAGAGCATGCTGGGAAATGAGGTTTGGAATGTGTGTAGAGGGGCCTCATTTATAAAAGTGTTGCGTAGAAATCATCCTTCATTTGATCTTAGATAATTTCTGAAATGATCGTACGTGTGATTCAGAGAAAACGAACGTACGCACAAAAAAACGTGCGTACGCCACCCTTCCAGATGTGCCCATTATAAATCACAAATGAACGTCAACTTGTGCGCAGCCGGATGGTTTTAGGTCTCCGCCTTGTAAACACCCCCTCATCAATATCATTAGCATATGTTTTAATGTAAAATTATATATTAAAAACATTACTATAGGCCTAGCCTATGCCATCTGATGTTAACTAGCCTATATGCGTCAGTTCGAATAGCTTAACTAATTATGTTTTTTTTTCAGCAAAGCTTTCTGGAAAAAGATCGTATGCATCCATGTCCATTGTCCTCTGCTCGATTTCATTCCTTTTGCTTGCAGTAATGTGAATAATCAACAATTAGTATGTTTAGGCCTATACTTTGTAGAAAAAAAAATTGGGTAGGCCTACCTTATGAAGGAAAGACCTCTAGGCCTACAGCATAATCCTATACGTTATGGTACAGTAGGCTACTGTACGTTTCCAATATGACCCAGGGTAATATGCTGATTTAGCCTACAAAACAGAGGACTAAATTATAATATGTCATGTAGGCTTAACGTTTCTTTTAGGATAGGCTATGTTTTTGCTGAAAAGGTAGCCTAGTTCGCCGGTCATTATTAATTCATTCTGCATATCTTTGCTATCGTTTTCTTTCAATAATGTCTAATGGCTTAAACATTGTCCTTTATTGTTTGCTTTAAGCCTACCTTTATATTTTAGCCTACATTATCCAACTCTTGTCATCTGATCTTGGGCACTGCCAGTCAAAAAAAGCAAACAGGTGCGCGCTCTGCACCTCTTTACGCAACTCCGACGCAACACTAAATATGAAGATGCCCTGCTTTCAGAGGATAACTTCCGTTATGTAGGCTATATATGATATAAAATATCTATAGCCTACGTATAGCTACATTCAAATATTACCTTTCTGTTACGGGACTGGGAATAGGCCTACGAGCGCAAATTAGGATGTAGTGGAGGCTAAACGCGAGTAAACGCAGTTTATCCACCTCTGAAATTTCAGAAATAGAATTTAGGCCTACCCACCACTTAGTTTATCCACCTCTCAAAATAGTTTATTCACTTTTAACATTGAAAACTGTATTATCCAATCCTATATATTCCCAATACTGTACATTAACCTCCACCATTATCAAACAAACGTTCTGAATGCCTTTAAAAAAATCCGATACCGCATGGCGCAGTCCGCCTCACCGAGATTGCAGAATTCATAGTTCACCCACCTCTTATTTTACCACTAGGCCTACATCCCTGGCACAAATGTACTTTTGGTACATTTGTACAATTGGACATGTTATGGTCAATATTAGATTGGTGAGAACACCAAATATAGGCTACTAGATCACCTGTAAGAATGTTTCAATCATTATATCGTAGGTCTTGGTGTTTTTAGATATTATGAAATAAGTAGGCTAAGCTATACGTTTTTTCACTTTCTTAAGTGGGCTACTGTTCTCATTAGCAGTTTTATGCCAAACCATGAAACATTAAGCTACGTCCAAAAACGTCTTTAACAATCTTCTGATATGGATCATGCATATGGCAAAGAAAGACATGAGATCGTTGGTCTTGGAATTTTGAAAATGCATCGCACTTAGACCTCAGATTACTTGCAGTACCCCAGCATTACCACAAGGAAATGGTCGTACGTCAAGTATGAACCTGACGTGGAGATAAGTACTTTTCCACGTCAAAGACGGTTTTTATAAATCTGAGCGTTGGCATGGATTTGAGCGTACGCACGGTCTAAGATCAAATCTGTGCGTAAGAACGCTTTATAAATGAGGCCCCAGGTCATTGTCACTCACGTCCAGCTGTAGCAGGGAGTTTGGTGACTGTAGAACTGAAACTACAATCTCAGACAATTTGTCTGTGAGCTTACAGTCAGCAAGCCTGCATAAAAACACAACAAAAGATAACATGAATAAATGGAAGATATTTTGTTACACAGTGCCCTGATGAATAGCCTACATAAAAAATTAAGAGCCCTTAACAAACAGTGTGGAAATCATTCACGTGTAGCCTACATTATGGCCACACCCACCCACATCCACACATACATGCAGGCACGCATGCACACTTAAAAGATTTTACTATGATGTAGTGCAAGGTATGATTTAGCTAAATTGTAGGGGTGCAATTAACAATATATATATATTGGCTTTGTTGACTGGTATCAGCTTGTCTGTAAATACTATGACAATACAATGTGGCTAAGGTTTATTTGTAATGTCATTGTGTTGTATTTATTTGTAATGTCATATTAATTCTGCACTAGCTAAATGTTGTATTAATCAGAGGCGGACAGAGTACACAGCTTCATTACTTGAGTAAAAGTACAGATACCCTTTGCTAAATTTTACTCAAGTACAAGTAAAAGTATAACAGTCAGATGTCTATTTAAGTAAAAGTACTGAAGTACTTGTTTTTATAAGTACTTGAGTATCAAGAGTACAAGAGTAGCCTGCATTTTCTAAATATTGCATTAGTCACAGTGCATACATTTATTTACAGAAACGTACATGCAAATTATGAAAAATGTTAATGTTACAGTAATACCTTGGAGAATGTAAAATGAATTGGAAGTAAAATCAAGTAATTTTCATCTTTTTACCATGTTGCCAGGGATGGGCAGTATTTCTAATACATGTATTTAAAATACGTATTTCAAATACAAAATACTATTTTGTAACTGAAACACTTGAAGCAAAAACTATCATTAACTTGTTCAGAAAATTGAAATAGTCTGGTGAGATGGGGCCACAGGTTGGCACATTCCCAGGATGGACCTGCTGCGTCTTCATCCATTGTTTCATCCATTGTTTCATCTCTTATCTAAATCTGACGATGGAGTTGACTGGAAAGCTGAAGGTGATTGCTGATAGGCTGTTCCAATCAGTGGCGCCTGCACAATCCAATCACGTTTGAGAGGGAAACAACAAATTGAGGGTTTCCAAGATTTTTCTTTTTTCCTTTTTTTTTTAGAAGTAGTAACGGGTACTCACGGTTATGGATAGAAATGTAGTGTAGTAAAGAGTACAATATTTGCCTCTCAAATGTACTTGAGTAAAGTCATGAGTACTCCCCAAAAATGATACTTGAGTAAAGTACAGATCCCTCAAAATTGTACTCAAGTACTGTACTCAAGTAAATGTACTCCGTTACTGTCCGGCTCTGGTATTAATATGTGACATTAACATACCGGACACCTATTCAGCCTGTTCCTGATGTTGCTTATACTCTTACTTATACTTATATTTTGTCAAGGCATAGAAAACAATGAAACAAAGAAAATGACAACAGGTTCAATCACATTTTCTTTTCGGAATCTTTATTTAGACATTTAAAAGTCAGAGACATATTTTATTTACATATTTTAAGTAAAAAAAACAAGCATGTTTTAAAGTTCTATGTCAATATAGAAACACTGACACCTCAGATCAGCACTTTAAGGAGAATTTTAGGCTGAAACATTCTCATAATCCACACATTAATTTTAGGAAAATATAGAAAAAGCAATATCAGCATTTGTTTAGCATCATCATAACAGTCTATAATTGGATATACATATCAATATCTCAACAGCACCTCAGAATTACACATGTGTTCCTGCAGTTTTTTATTTGGTTATTAAGTGATTATGCAATAATAGACTAATAAATCTTTTTCTGGGTCCAACGGCTTATCACTCGGTTTTCTCCATAGACAGTCAAATAAAAAAAAAAATTCCCGCTATTTGGTGTAGCCTTTAAGAAAATTGTCATTCTACTACTCACTTGTTGCCTCAACCTAATAAAATCCTATTTTTCCTGGAAGCCTGCACGTAACCCTTGATTGCATCATCTGGCTGCACAGCTATAGTAATTGCTCTGTTAAAGTTCACCGGTTTTGTTTTACTCACAATGAAACCGAGGTGATGGTGACAAGGTTTATAAGTTGCAAAAACTGTCTGGCTGCGCTAGTAAACGTTTTTTGACCAAAAAGCTGTTGGGCCCATGACGTCGGACTTAACAACCGAATAGTCAATGGGCCAAATCTGGAACTAATGCCATAGTAACAAGCCCTGCTCAACTGCCAGGGCCACAGATCAAGCATCACAATGGATGTTATTATGGTTACATGGTTACTGCGGAATGTTGCACAGTGTCTTGTCTTGATGAATTTATGTTTGAATTTTAGCAGTTGGTAAAATGGCCCATGATAAGTGAAAACCCAGAAGGAACACTCGCCCTGGGGCTGGTTGCACCAACTCAGCGTTCTGGTTGTTGTCATTGTTCCGTAGGCATCCACATGAATGCACATTTCTAAGATGTCTTTGCGCCTGGCAGCGGTGCTTTGCCGGTGCTATGCTCGAAAATAGTTCCAAATCTAAATTGGTCTAGTAAATCCCTTCGTGTTAATTTGCATTGATATTTGTACTCGATGTGAATGTACAGGTTACGAGAAATAATTATAAAAAATCTTGAGTTATTTGATTCACTTTTGCAACGACATGCTAGCTGGCAACTCCGGATTACAGCGACTACGCTAAACTAAAGCTAACCGGGCCGTTTCTAGATTAGGACAATGGCTGGGTCGGCTATAAAACGCTTTGGCTCACTCATCCAACTCTAGGGACTGCGGGGAGTGACCCAATTTCACCTAGGGGTGGCGTATTCCTTTAAGTAAAAGCAGTTACCTAACACAGAAGCGACCACAGCGGCCTGGGTTGTGGGTGAAGCTGCGGGCAGCGCTTCCACGTTTCGCGCCTCTAATGTGCAAGCAGGCACTTTTTTCATGAATCATGAACTCAAAATACAATTTTATTTCTCTTATTTTACACATTTTGGGGAAAACCATGGCCAAAATATAATTTATTTGGCAATCATATCAATATTTTAGAGCTCCCCCACAATTTCACATAGGCTACCATGTTTCCAGGGGAGCTCAGGTGGCCACTAGGGGAGCCATGGCTCCCCCTGCTCCCCCCTAACTCGCACCCTGAGGGACAGAAAGAGAGAAGTAGGAGAAGAGGGGAGAGAGACAGAAGTGTAGAAAGAGGGGTAATAGGGGTGCAAATAGTTTCATACAAACCACACGCAGGCACACACACACACACAAATCTGAAAATAGATCAGCCCCAGACCAGAGCAGAGCCAGATCAGATGCTGTAGAAAGAAAGGGAGGGGAATGAGATACAGAGAAAGAGAGGGAAAGAGAGGAAGAGAAGGGAGTGGGGAGTAGACTGAGAGTAGAGAGAAAGGGTGACATGTGGACATAACTGTTGGAGGACGAGCTCATGTGACCTGGCACAGGGACAGTGAGGAGTCATATCCAATCCAAAACCCTGGACAGAGGGGTTCAACGAATGTGGAGTGGAACGTGTGCAGGTGAGTGAGTGCATGAGGGGAAACAATGTAGAAGGACAGAGTGCCGGCCGGCCAGTCCAGGTACACTCCTACTTTACTGGAGTCGGAGGAGGGGGCAGGTATGACAGTGCGTTTATTATTGTGCCAGGCATAGTAACGGTCATGAGTGCGTTCCAGACTCCAGGACTTGGCATTCCTTCCCATTAGGACGTCATCACCATCCCCTTTCCTCTTGATGCTTCTATAGGCCACAGATATCTCAGCTTCATATCTATATTCACTCCACTCAGCCTCCCAGTAGCAGCGTCCAGTCAGACCCTCTCTACACAACACCTGACGCCAGAAGTCAAATCTCTCTGGGTGTTCAGGATACGGCTGCTTCTCACTCACACATGTTACCTTTCTGTTCCCCTCAGAGAGAACGAGTTTTCTGTGTGCTGTGTTTGGGTCCAGTGTGAGCTCACAGGCATCTGCAGACAAGAGGAGAGAGAACATGAGAACATCCTCATCAGAATATGGGGAGTGACATACACACACACACCATGACAGCACAAACAAACAAACAAACAAACACACACACAAACACAGAGGCACAGGCACACAAACGCATAGGCACACACACTCACACGCACGCACGCACCCGCACACCACGTCAACACAAACACACACATACTTCTACTCACCCTACCAACACACACAAACACACAGAACCACACACCACAACACAAACACACACACAGACACATAGTCACCATGTCAACACAAACAAACACATTGTATTGCTTTTATTTGGACCTTAACACAGGGGAAGATTCACAGATCCAAACATTAAAGGAAGTAAGTTACACACTTAGGCAGGTCTGATCAAACACAGAATGCATTGTGCTATTTTCATTTCACACACACACACACACACACACACACACACACCTACTCACCCTATCAACACACACACACACACACACACACACACAGAGAACCACACATCACAACACAAACACACAAACAAACACACACGCATACACACATACAGACCCACAAAGACACACGTACAGACAGACAGACAGACATACAGACAGACACACACACACAGAGGCATCATGCAAGCCAAAATTCTGGGGCGGCACAATCACGGACATTGTTTTCTGACGGGTGGTGTGTGTCATGTTAGAGAAATTTTGAAATTCTGGCTGCTTAACATACCATTTCAATGCAGTTTGGGACAGTCAACCTTAACAGAGCAAGTAGCAACCCTTCTCTATCTGAGGACTAAGCTAAATTATCTATTTTGTAAGTTAATGGAGCTTAGGTCTGACTTTGTGGTGCTCTGTAATTAAATTATTTTAATCTTAATTCATGTGATGAAGGACTTTGAAAGAAGTTTGACAGGTTTCAGTGCTGAGTAAGGTTAACACTAAATATTTGAATATTTGAATAATAATTTATTTTTTATTACCATTATGGCAAATCATGAGCAAGTAAAATTACCTGATAATAACAGAAGTTATAAAAACAAGAAACTGACTGCTATTTGCCTTATTCACCTGGCAGCCATTACAAGGCTAAAGGGTACACTTGCCACTACACCTCAGTCCAAAAGATCGTGGTGGTAATGCACTCCCTTTGCAAACTGCTAAAAAAAACTCACTGAAGAAGAAGAACAGGCCAGTAAACCCTTTTTTTTCAGTGAGCTTTTTTTTGGCAGTTTGCAAACGGAGTGCTTTACCACCATCATCTGCTGGACTGAGGTGCTGGACTGACTCAAGTGTACCCCTCAGCCTCGTATTGGCCGCCGGGTGAATAAGGCAAATTATATAGCCTAGCCTACTTTCTTGCCATATACATCACAGTCATAGTGATCCTATTTAATATACAAAACAACTTTACTGTAGCTGTAGCTTTAGAATGAGTAGTAGGCCTATCCTTTTTCACTACATTTGGATTAGCTGCCTGATGCGTGAAGAGAACAAGAAATGGAGAAACATCAATGCGATGCCTGGTAACGTTAATAGAAGCTAGGTTGGATTTTGTAGTTACTGCAAATTTTTGTAGTTACTGCAAATTTAACACCCTTGTCACAAGACAAGACAGAACAGATGTCTCAAAGCCCATTACTGTGGTTTAGCTTTCTATGGCAGTAATGTTATAGCCAAATATTTGATTACGGTTAGACTAGGCTAGCTAACATTAGACTGACAACGTCCGTGCTCTGAATTCGCGGCCAACATCAAATCCATAACTCAAAATGTCCAGGTCAACCACAAATAATTCCACTACTTCCTAATATCATCCGATAAATAATCCAATGATGATTTACAGTGGGTGAGACACATGCATTTCAATTCGTTCATACGCTCACAAGATTGTATTTTTCTGACGCTTACACGCCACACCTTGTATTGCGGTTGTACCTAACTGTTTCAGATGGGAGCCACCAACCCCAGTGCTGGAGCCTACCATCCCCCCTCATATGAGGCTGACTTCTGCGCTTCAGAAGATGTGCTAAACACATCCACTCCCCTCCCCCAGCTTATTTATGACCGTAGCCAGCAGAGACAGGCCAAGAGCAGCTTCACACAGATCAGTTTGTGGGCCATTAGCAATCTTTTATATGGTGCTGGTCACATAATTAGAATATCATGAAAAAGTTGATTTATTTCAGTAGTTCCATTCAAAACCTGAAACTTAATGCATACATTCATTTCACACAGACTGATATATCAAGTGTTTATTTCCTTTAATTTTGATGATTATAACTGACAACTAATGAAAACCCCAAATTCAGTATCTTAGAAACTTAGAATATTGTGAAAAGGTTCAATATTGAAAACACCTGGTGCCACACTCTAATCAGCTAATTAACTCAAAAAACCTGCAAAGGCCTTTAAATGGTCGCTCAGTCTAGTTATGTAGGCTACACAATCATGGGGAAGACTGCTGACTTGCACAAGGAGGGCAAGACACAAAATGTCATTGCTAAAGAGGCTGGCTGTTCACAGAGCTCTGTGTCCAAGCACATTAATAGAGAGGCGAAGGGAAGGAAAAGACATGGTAGAAAAAAGTGTAAGTAATAGGGATAACTAATGATGGCGAACTGAAGCTTTCTGAACCAGTAAAGCTTTCAATCCAATTGTATCGAAAAAAGGTTCAGTACTCAAAGCTTCAGAACTCTATGAGGACCTCTGCTGGTGAAAGTTAAGGATAGCATTGTATCACAAAATGTTTCACAGACATTAGCCATGAATGTCTTTGGGCTGTATTTTCGGTCACCAGCGCATGGCGTAAAGTTCGTTATTCACCGGCGCGAAGTTGAATTCGTTATTTTGCACCTTTATTTTTTAAGCATTGCGCCCAGGGGTGTGGCAATTAACAACCTAGGGAGGGACCTGGCGCATTGTCTAAAAATCGCTATCATACACCACCTAAACCTGGTCAGAAGTCAATGGCGAGTTGTTCATATGCTATTTTAAGAGCGCATGTCAACAGTCATATTGGCAGGTGCACGCACCATCCTTCTATCATTCATGAACGCACACCAGCGCACGTCCATGCAAAGCATTACAAATTGCACGATTACAATGGTAAAAATAATTAGAATAAAGATATTACGAAATACTGTACATCTCATGATGAGTAGTTATTCACCATCATTTGCAAATTGGTAATGACGGTTAAAAGTGATTAGGGGAGAGGCGAGAGACAAGTATGGAGCACAGCTGAAGACGCACTGTCACGAGATATAAGCAACTCCTCTGCAGGATAAATGTTGTTTTATTTAGTCATTTGAGCAACATTAGGGTAAGTGTTGCTTTTTCCAGCCTATGTTTTCTATGGTAACCCATTGTCAGTCAATAGTGAAAGTAACTGCATATAACTGTCTTGTCGTTGACTGACTCCTTGGTGAAGTTAGTTTCACTTTGCCAATGAGTTCAAATAATAGACGAGTGCAAATGCGTGAAGGCTATGCTAGGTTTTAGTAAAGCATGGTTTAAGAATGACTATTCCATACGGTCTTGCAAGCAGCCTCCTTCAAATGCGCCGTTGAATGCCAAAATACCGATGCATTTATTTGACATATCGCGCGTTGCGCCGTTAAAGGGAATGACAGATGTCATTCTCATTGGTTTAAAATGATGTTACGCCCCAAACACACCCATATGACTGATTAAAAGACCTAGGAACACCTTGTTACGCCATGCGCTCCACTTTTGAGAACGAAACCCCTCCCAATGTGAACTGGACATCCTACTAAATTTGAATAGACTTTTGACGAGTGACGATGCACTTTAGAATGTCATGATAGGGCCCTTTGAGTCGAAGATGAATAAATGTTGAGCATGAATTAATGGATAAATAAATAATGACATAAATAGGCCTAACTACACCTATTTGTTACCCTGCATATACAAATGTAATTGCCTCCTCTACAAAAACAATAAAGGTAGTATTTTGGCTGTGAACATTTCTTGTGTTTGTAAACAAATACATCAGTTTAGGAGGGAGATGAATGAAGAATGGGCATGCACATTGCACACACATTTCTGTGATTATATTGAGTTGGCTACGTAGCCTAGACCAACTGTAACCTGCGTTGTGTTGAAACTGCACGATTCAGTCCTGCACACACCCGGACTTGAACCCGCGAAACAGACGCACCTCGGAACGGGAGTCGATCGTGCTGACAATTGAGCTAAATACCCAGGCTATTAGCGTTCGTGCCAGCATCACTCTTGACTCTGTTGACTCAACTTCAACAACCCACGACGGCGCGCCCCGTGTGGGATGGTTACATATCCAGTATGATAATGCATTAATCTTATTTAGTGTCAAAGTTCAAATAGTCCAATAAAGGAAATTAATTGTCCAAGGGGATTATGAGTTGTCATAGGGCAAGTAGTGGGTTGTTAGACTGCGTATGTTTTGGAAAGTGTCTGGCCAGCTCCAACTTCGCTGTAAATGATACTACCGGTATATCCATTTAAACCATATGAAAACAGCTTTCAGACTTTACCGCTTAAGAAATAGTTGTAAGCTTCCAGGCTACGGTAAGCCTTCATGGCTTCCCTCGTATACACACAGGCAGTGTCAACAAGATAGTGGTACAGATCGGGATATTTAACCTCGGGCAAAAGCTTAAAATCGCTCGAAAAGGTGTCATCACAAAGCGTTTTGTTAAGAGAATCCGGTAAATACAAACCATTTACTGCTAACTTCTGTTCATATCTTAACTGCTTGTCTCTTGGAAGACCTAAAATATGAGCTTGTAATGTTGTTTATTAGAAGCTACGTTATTACTGTTACTTTTCCTGTACCAACGGAAGTATACTGGGACCTTAGAAGCTTTGTTATTGTTTACATAATTGAAATGGTCTATACTCTGATTTAAAAAGACTTTCAGAGAAGGACATTCGACTCCATTGGCACACCTTGTGGGACTACTGGAGAGAAAAAACGCATCCCAAGGGGTCTGTGTTTAATGTTTAGAACACATTGATTTTTGAGTGATGTTGAAGTTAATTGTATTCCTAGCTTTTCATAAATAATAATACATTTTATGTATATCATTTTCATATTATACTGATTTATATAAGGACGTTTTATCTGTTGAATCAAATGTATTTTATGTCTCTATTCCGAAATGATCTTCAATAAATATACAATATACTTACTTCCTGTATTACTGGTAAGGTACATGATTTTTTAATATCATTCTTATTAGGGCTGCACGATATTAGGAAAACATGCGATATGCAATAACATTATTGAGTACTGTGATACCGATATAACTTGGGATATTTAAATATTTAATGTTTTTCTCCATTCTACTTGCTGCTAGCATAGACTGTAGGGTTGGAGGGGGGGGGGGTAAATGTATAATTACAAAAATAAATGTATAATTTTTAGTGCTGTCAGTTAAACGCGTTATTAACGGTGTTAACGTAAACCTATTTTAACGGCGTCAATTTTTTTAACGCGAGATTAACGTTCTTTTTGGTGTAACAAACTTTGTAGTTTTTTCACAAGCTGTTGCAACAACTAGTAACGTTAGAACAACTGGACCATACAGTATAACACCATACTGGATCTAGCTAGACCGTGCTGCATGTAGCCTACACGCCCCCTTTTAGGGGAAAGGGAGCTGTTTGGATAATGGAAACCTATGCTGCATAGAAGTGGGGAGCAAAAAGGGGTTATACTTACTAAATCTTGAAACAAACGTGAATAAAAGGCACAAAATAAGGTTGGTGTAAGAGTTATCTGTGTGTTTATGGGATTAATGTGACCATTATGTTCCTATTTTTTGCTCTTTCCAGTTTAGCCTACTAACAGGAGTGTCACGAATGTAGGCACAGTCAAACTGTCCGTGGCTGACTTAAACTAAGTTCGGCAAGCTTAACTTTACATGTCATCAACTAAACATAAGTCACACATTCATTCTATCACTTGTACTATGAACATAGCCTTTTTCCTACAACTAGGTGAGATAATTGGCTATGCCTGTTATACTTAAGTTCCACAGTTAGCTAGCTAGCAAGCTAACCGTTTTACATGGGATATGGTAAGTGTGGTACGTGCTGAATGGGTTGTAATGTAGCCTACATCGTTTCAACATGAGTAAGTTACATAGGCTACACATAATTCTTTATAACTGCTGTGTTAGTAAAATTATTGAATGGCCTGTAAATTAATAACTAGATGTAACGTCAAGGTGTGATTAGGCTATCTGTCTTTCCCATTAGAATCAATGGGGCGTGATGCAGATTAAATGTAGCCTATCTGATGATGCGCCTTTAGTAGGCTACGTAAAGGCATGCTGCACACACTTGTTTTGGGCGAGCCGGCCAAAGAGTAGATTCGTACAATAAACACCAACGCAGTTCTGAACTCCCGGTCAGCTGAATGGTGTTTTAAATGGCTGTGGACACCGATGCCGACATGAGCGCTCTGCTTTCGACATTCATTTACTGTACATTAGATTCCATTCTTTTCAATACAACTCTGCACACCAGCATCGCCCTTTGCCGCCGTGTTAATCACGATTCAGTTATATTTGGTCGACGCCGCTCCATAAAATCCATTGTTCATCCAGTGTTTGCGTGTTAAAAACTTGATGTGTGCGGCGCTGATGTGTGTGGCAAGTGACAGTGCACCATAGACTGTAGGCCTATAAAATGGCAGTGCACTCATGTCAAAAAGTTCCTTATTTTCAACTGAACTCAAAGATAATGAATATAGTATTTTATGTTTGTTATGCCCTTTATTAGCTATATTTCTGAAGAATATATTGTGTTGTCTCAGGTCTGCTGCACATCTTTTGAAATTTGATTTGAAATAATCAAATAGACCTACGTCTTAAAGTTAAGTTAATGAAGTAACTTGCTTTGCTTTCATTTGAATCCTAATCAAGATATACAATAATTGCTTTATATTGTTAACATGGACTCCTGGAAAGTTCAGAAATGCAAAATAATAGAATTTTAATCATGCGATAAAATATGTGATTAATCGTGATTAACTATAGGAATTCAGCGATTAATCGTGATTAAAAATGTTAATCGTTTGACAGCACTAATAATTTTCTACATAAACAATATAAAATATAGCCTAGGATATATGGCCTGATATATGGACAGCTAAGAGACCTACTGACTAGGCTATCGAAGTTGTGTTGAAGATCTGCTCCAAGAAAATCCTCGTAAAAGACGGATAGACAGCCAATCTGAACACTTGTGCACCAACCAGCGGAATATTCCACATTGCCAGCCTTTGCTAGCCTTGTGAGACCATCCTGATCTCGCGAGCTTCAGGGTTTCACTCGTAGATCAGTCTGGATACTTTCCGTTAAAGAGAATTTGGAGCAGTTCACCAAACGAACGTCCAATCAGCGTTGGCTTTGAGGCGGGTTGAGGTGTGACGCAACGAACAACATGACGGCATCCACAGAGATGAGCATTGCTATCGCGCAAGTTTTATTCAAATTAGAAAGTATTCCTGTGTAAGCTGTGAAGCTATAAGTCTCAGCCATGCAGCTGGGAGGAATGAATGACACAGACATCCTCCACGGCTGATTCCAGTTCACAATGGAGGAATATACTTTCTTCAGAAGTGTAGGGCCTACCGTGAAAACTTGATGGGAATTGTCGTTGATTAGGTTCACGTCACATACAAATGGTAAGTTAAAACATCTTAACGTTAGTCACGTTACCTAACTTAATTGTATGTTAAACGAAGGCAGTAGAAGAACACTTTGTTCATCTAATTGGTTGATTTGGCCCGTCGATAACCAACAAAGGTGGTGATAGACAGATGGTTTATCCAATCAGCTAACCAGTATTTCCGCCCCTTCCGCCCTGAAAAGTTCTTCAATGAAAAGTTCCCAGATGGATATGCAGAGCAAATCCATCTGGCGGAGTCAGGTTAAGCCTTCGCTGGGCCTAGCAAAAAAGCTACTTAGGCTATACCGCGGTGGTCACTCATCTAAACTCTTAAGTAGCCCAGTCTGTAACCTCATACGCTGTGCATCCCATGTTATTAGGCTACCGGCATGCCGACTACAAGGGCAGCGGTAAGTGAAATTTAGTGAAAGTAAGGGGCTGCGATCGCACAGTCCAGGCTAACGAAGTAGGCTAAACAACTTATACAAATAACGAATCCTGATCACCTCTCTCCTGCTGTCTGGGGCTTTTGCTAAATGCATATACAAGCCTTACAGTGAAAGACAGATATCTTCTGATCCTATAACGATAACGAAAGAAATTGTTTATTTTAACACGGTGGAGAAGGATGCATTTGGCGCTGTGTTTGTAACATGTTCATAAAACCAAAATATTTCCATATAACAAACGTGCTTTTCCTTTTAGTCACCAATTCCTCACTATCTTCAGCCATCACGACTTAGCTCCCGCCTCAACACCTAAAACACCACACACCTAAACTGGTAGGGGACGGGCTTCTAAGGCAACATGACGGCATCGGTTTGGTAAAATATGTTGACATTTAGAATGTGAATATACCATAGACTGTATGGAATGCGCACGGCACAGAAAATGTATCGAAATTTATCGAAAATTAAGTAATCTTTGCTGTATGTCCATCGCAAGCGTTGATATCGCGATAACGACAGATTTTAGATATATCGTGCAGCCCTAATTCTTATTGCCTGTACAGTGGGTATCAGTTAAGTTTGGACGGGTTCCTGCATGAATCACGCACCCCATTTTCTCGGCAGAAATGGCACAAACTGCAGTTGACCCAAACAACCACCAGGTGGCTCTTGTGAGTTCTGCCACTACTATTTTTGATGCGACTTGACTTACTGCTTCCATGATGCATCCAGTTTCCAAGTCAGTAGAACAATCAGAGACAGTTGAGCCCATGGAGGTATTATATATAACTGGAGAGAGTGACTAAGTCCCGCCCTCCATACAAATGAATGGTGGAGGCTAGGCTAGTAAATCCGGCCAATTCATAGTCAACGCCATCTTGAACACTGGAGTTCGGATCCAGCGCCAGTCGGATCTGACCATGCGCCAAGTTCCAAAGCTGGAAATGACGCATGGACCAACGTCGATTTTTATTGTATATTCTGTAAAAAGAGTGTCATCCTCCAGTAAGAGGGTGGCGATAATGCACATACATTGCTTGCCACGTAACAAGAAGAAGAAAAAGTTGCTCGGGAACGCATGTGGAGTCCGAGTGGAGTCGCCCTGAAGCGCAACTTAATTTCATTAGTTAACAGTGGCCCTAACTAAGAGCGGTCTGCCGGCCGTCCTGCTGCTGCAAATATGCATTCGAACATTACGTGAAATATCCGTAGTCAAACTATAAATAAACTATTCGGTTTTTAGTGCCATGTGTAGCGCATTTTTACAGTCTATGATTAGTTTTTTATTTTATTGTTTGCCATTTCATAGCGGGTGCTCTAAACGTATTCTAGCTTTGGCCCATGACCAAATCAAGCCAATAATAGCCAGTCGACACAATAATGACGAGCCAGAGCCCTCAATAGCCACCCTGTTTCGAAAAAATGGAAGATAACGCACAGAATGGCCAGCCTGAGTGGACAATTGACCATTTGCAAAAGCCACGCCCCCTAGTTATTGTTACTACGCCCGTCAAACTCAGAGAGTTGTCTAGAAATTCAATCATACAGTAGCATACAGTAGCGGTTAAGACTCTGTAAAAGTCTTAACAGCACAAGAGGCTCTTTTAGAGAGCCACGGACCTAATTCATTTTCAATGATTTACAATCTGTTGAAAGACTGCAGTATTAGTACAGCGGCTAAGGCCAGATTTTTACCTGAATCGTTCAGTTTTTGCAGAAAGCACGAAACTTGGTACAGGTTTAGTACTACCCCTAGTGATCAAAAATTGAAATGGACCCCAACACATAGCGCCCCCTAGTGGCCCCTATCGTGACTTCAAATATGGCCACCAAAATATGCCCTTTTTTTCTACATTTATAATGCTATGCTGCTTTTAACACATAATATGACGTGTCTATAGCATAATTAAAATGGCAGACATGTTGGATTTTAAGGAAGTAGCCATACATTCTGACACTGAGTCAAAAACTGGGGTGCATTTAGGCTGTGTGTGAAGTTTCGACTGTGTGACTAAACCCTGCACTTCCCTGGGCTCAATCCTTCTAATTTGCCCCCTAGAGGCTGGCATGCTAGCAAGGAGGCTAAAACCCATGGATGCTAGTGTCTGTCAAGTCTCTTAAAGAAACATATGCTGCCTTTTGGGAAATTAGCTTTTTTGTCTTCTATCCTAGAGTTAGATAAATTAGTACATACACCCAGTCATAGTTAGATAAATTAGTACATAACCCAGTCCAACACATCCTACTGTTAGCCTAATTCAATTGAGGTGGGTGGGGCCAATTAGCATATGCTAAAGTTTCTTTTAAAGCTTATAGTGATTGTTTGAAAAGGTCCATTTTGTTTTATTGTAGTTTAACATTTTGCATCCCATAAAATGATTATGCCTGTCAATGAAGCTAATTTAAATATGTAATACCTTATGAGTTTAGCTCCCTCCTGACACATTAGGGCTCTTGCTAGTCAGTGAACCAGCACTTTTAGGACACTTGCTAGTCCGTTCAGCGCCCAGTCCTTGGGTGTGCTTTGTGGTGGAAACACCAAAAGCTCAAGACAGGTAAAGTTGAGTATCGTCCGCATAGCAGTGATAATCAAATTCATGGGAGCAAATGGTCTCACCCAAGGAAGTGTGTATATAGAAAAAAGTAGGGGCCCTAATACTGATCCGTGAGGCACACCTGTGGTGAGGTCATGTGCTCTTTAAGGTAGGATTTAAACCAGTCAAGGGCTTTCCTAGACATCCCAGTTCAGATAGTGTAGAAAGGAGAATGTCATGGTTAACAGTATCGAAGGCTGCAGATAAGTCTAGTAGAATGAATACTAATGACTTAGCAACTTATATGAGGACTACTCTCAATGCTTCGGTCACAGACAGAAAAGCAGTTTCAGTAGAATGACTCTTGAAAACAGACTGCATAGGGTCTAGCAGGTTGTTCTGATATAGTAAGTCCAAGACTTGCTTGAAGACCACTTTCTCAAAAAACTTTGACAAGAAAGGAAGAAGGGAGATAGGTCTGTAAAAACAGGAATGGTTTTAGAGGTGGTGGCAAATGATACATTTTCCATCTTTATCCTCCTTTTTTTCACTAGTGTCACTACTGGTAGCACCTGGAGCCTACAAACGTTGCACAGGTAGTCTAACTCCTCCAGAAAGGCACACCAATACATTCCATTGCCAGAAGGATTGCTGTGTCTCCCAGCACAGTCTCAAGAGCATGTAGGAGATTCCAGGAGACAGTTGCTCTAGAAGAGCTGGGCAGGATGGTAGAGGGTCCTTAACCCAGCAGCAGGACCAGTATCTGCTCCTTTGTGCAACAACAAACAGTAAGAGCCCTGGCAGAGCCCTACAAAATGACCTCTCCAGGCCGCTGGTGTGACTGTCTCTGACCACACTGTCAGACTTCATGAAGGTGGCCTGAGGGCCCGATGGCCTCTGGAAGGACCTATGCTCACTGCCCAGCACCGTGCAGCTCAATTGGCATTTGCCATAGAATACAAAATGGGCAGGTTCGCCATTGACGCCCTGTGCTTTTCACAAATGAGACCAGCTTCACCCTGAGCGCGTGACATCATTCAGCATGACCAGTGATGGGCAAGACAACTGCACCCTCACTGCTCTTAGGCATCAGGATGAAAACTTCAGACCCATTGTCTGACCCTGTATTGGTGCAGTGGGCCCTGGGTTCCTCCTGGTGCACAACAATGGCTGGACACATGTAGCGAGAATGTGGAGGCAGTTCCTGGAGGATGAAGGCATTGATACCATTGACTGTCCCCCCACACTCTCCTGATTTAAATCCGATTGAACACCTCTGGGACATTATATTTTGGTCCATACAACACTGCCAGGTTGTACCACCGACTGTCAAGGAGCTCAGTGATGGCCATGTCCACATCTGGGAGCAGATCCCCCAGGACACCATCCGCCGTTTCATTAGGAGCATGCCCCGATGCCATCAAGCAAGGGCCATACGAACTACTGAGCAAAATGGACTAGCTTGCTGAGTCATTTTTTCCACTTAGACTTTCGGGGGGTCTTTGAATTCAGTCCTCTGTGGATTGAACGAAGTGGCATCCTTTTGTTCCTAACATATTACCCAGTCCATATCAGTTTGAATCCTACCTCACAGGATGCTCGTTTAACGCATCATGGCTTGGACAGCTGTCCACACCTCACCATCCCACCACAGGGGTCCCCCAGGGCTCAGTACTAGGCCCCCTTCTCTTTGCTATCCACACCACTTCTTTGGGACAGATTATCCATTCACACAGCTTCTCATACCACTGCTATGCAGATGACACACAGCTTTATCTGTTCTTTCCACCTGATGACCCCTTGGTCTCGGCACGGACCTCGGATTGCCTCCCAGACATATCTACATGGATGAAGGCACACCACCTCCAGCTAAACCTCTAAAAAACCAAACTGCTGGTCCTCCCAGCTAAACCTACTGCTCCCACCTACTCGAATGCCCTCATACAGGCATATGCTACCCCCTGACCGTTGCGCTCTTCAGACAAACATCGTCTAGCTCTGCCACCGGTACGCTCAGGTCAATCCAAACTTTTCATCTGTTGTTCCTCGTTGGTAGAACGCACTACCAGTTCCTACTAGAGCAGAGATATCCCTCTCCGTCTTCCAAAAACTCCTGAAGACCCAGCTCTTCAGAGAATATCTCCTCGTAGCACTACTTACAACTAGCTAATTCTAGCACTTACCACCTGACTTGACTGTATAAAAACAGCACTCACTGGTGCACTTTTCCCTATTGTACTCTACCTTTTTGAATTGTTTTAAATTGTTCTAGAATTGTTGAGAGAATTGTATTAAAAGTGTTAAACTGTTTCCCAGGTTGTAAGTCGCTTTGGCTAAAAATGCGTCAGCCAAATGTAATATAATGTAGATATCCAGCATGATGTTTTTTCCCCATTGAGATCTAATGTTATTTATTTTTTAAAGTGTATAATTTTTTTGAGCAGTGTATAGTAAGAGTTAAGGAAAGAGAAGAAGGTAGAATAATAATTTATTGATGATGGAGGTAGTTACTTTAATTAACCAAGATATAGAATAATTTGCTTATTTTCTTACACATAGTGGCCATATTGGAATCTTACCAGATTATACTTGATGCCTCGTGTATTATTGAGGTTGTCATGTTATAAACTGACTGTTCAAACTTAGAAATAGTTTTTGAATGATATTTCTATCATGAATAACAATAGAGATAGTCTATATTTTCACATTTGGTATCCGCCATATTGGATTTCAAAATGGCCAACATCAAGTTTTTTTGGAAATCATGTCAATAGCTTCCTTGACCCTAAAAATTGAGTGTTAGAACTTAAAAGACTTTTTTATCTGGTTTAATTTTGAAGTTGTATCAACAATTCTATTAAGAATGGTAGCCATATTTTAATTCAACATGGCGGCCACTAGGGGGCGCTATGTGTTGGGGTCCATTTCAATTTTTGATCACTAGGGGTAGTAGTATAACTGTGCCAAGTTTCATGCTTTCTGCAAAAACTGAACGATTCCGGTGCTTAGCCGCTGTACTATATGACATGGAGACACATGTATAAAAACTCATATCTAGCTTTGTTGGGTGACAAACTTAAATGGGAGGCGAGTGTGATTCACTGATATTAATATTAGCTGTGCTAGATAGACTAGCATTCATGATAGGACACTGGGCCATGTCATGTAAGGATGGTGCGTATATAGATGGTGCTGCCAAAAAACGGAAACATAGCCTAAATTGCAGAGCCACTTCAACTTTATTATTATATGGTGAATAAATGTTATACAACTGTGCACAGCCCACTGATCTATAGCACAGCCCCATGCTTCTCTGACGTGATGAAGCTAGCACGTTATTAGCAGCGGTTAGCTAACTATGTTAACGTTAGTTATCTACAATTCTCCTCCAAGTGACAATCATTTTATATAATGCTGGCAATGCTGAAAACAATTAACATCCTTATTTATCTTACTTACATAGAGTTGACTGTGTGGCTTAATCCACAGATGTGATAGAGCACTGTTGTCGTTATGGTTTGCTAAGGAGTAATGCTAACCCTTTGCTTTAAAATAGTGGAGATCTGGGATGAGAGAATTTAATCTAATTTAACATAATTACAGAAAACTTAATCAAGATTAAAAGGCATTTTTCTGTGTATCGTTGTTGTGTTAATCCCACATATGTAATTTGAATACATTTCTATGGAGCCATAAGGTGCAGTTGACAGGCCATGTCTGCCTGCACGGTGCTACTGGACTTGCATTGGCTCATCTTTTCCTGGATCCCAGGATAAATGTTATTCTGTGCATTGTCCCTGCTTCAAATAAATAGATTTCCATTCCATTCCATTCCATCTGCGTTCGATGGGCGGGATTTTGCGAACGGTCAATTACATCCCCAACTCATCTAAAATGTGGTTTCTGGAAATACTTTGGGTTGTACACCGTATATGGTAAAGTAACCGTTAAAGAGAATGTCTGCGCACTCTGCAAAAAAACAGTTTACTTACGCATCCACAACATCCAATTTTCGCGCTCACCTGTCGAGTTACCATCGAAATGAGGCAGCGGAGTCAGAGGCACTGACGGCCGGAGCATCGCCAGGCGTCCATGTATGATTGATTACACACTTTCCGTAAATCCTCAAATTATGTCCGGGGTCTGCTATTTACTTAGGCTTAGGCTGGTATTTGTTTGGGGCGAGGCAGACCTTTATTTCTTACATTGTGTGTTTTATTGTGAGACGTGTGTTTCGTTTGGAGCGACATACCAGGCTATCAAAAGCAGACGATTTTCAGTTTGGTTTGGGATTTAATTTACTTTAGATATATAATAAAACAGTCCTAAATGTTGAGACTGATGGGCACTTAAATATAGGGGGTATTTGATGGCTCACTGTGAGGTTTCATGTAGTTGAAAAAGTGTCGGAATTTCCAGCTGTAGCCTATTGCGAGACAAGGCAGTTGCTTTCACTCATTCATTGAATGTGCGCTGTGCTGTAATGGAAACCTTATTGTGTAGCCTAAGTTGAGTTATTTTTTAATCATGTATGGTGTACTGTTATTAAATTCGTAGGCTGGAATGCCTCGCGGCAACAATTGTGTTTAAATGTAGTAGCATACTGCTTCAGCCTCTGGCTAGCTCAAAAGGGGGCTGCTAGTGATGGGTAGAGAGCAACGTGCTGGAGACAATTAAGGGCTTTATGCCACTGTTGTGCAATTTATTGTCTTTCATCATATTTAGGCTATTTTTGTTCGGGACAAACAACAACGAAACAAGAACAATACAATTCTCTTTATTTGTCATGCATAACCATAATATACATGTCTTCTCATAAGCTCCTCAATTACGCACTGAATAACGTTTGGCTGTAGCCGTCGGATAGGTACCCACCCACCAACATGTACGTGCATGAGAGTTCGTGCCCAACACGGATTTTCGTGCATGGACCTGGTTCCAAATGCTCCATGCAGCGCTATATTTGAAAATGGCGTATGCTAACATGCCGAAGCTAATCTCCACGCTCTTGACCCCCTGGTTGAGCCATTACCAAACATATATGATAATACAATAGCATGAGTTTATATATCTTATCAGGGGGTCGCCAGCCGATTTTGCCGGGGCTTCAGCATCACAGTATGCAAAACATCACAAAACTAACTAAACTAACATGCGCATATTTTTGTATTGCACCATCATGGATTTTTATGCAACGTCACGAAAACATGCGTGTGCAAGAGGCAGAAAGCACCATAGAACAGCAGAGCAGTGCTCTCCATGAAAAGTATAAAATTATTTTTTGTGCTGAAAACTGCACCAATTCGAAATCATGATGGTTAGAGAATGTTCAATATCCCTAACGGAATGCATGTCTTCACCAAAAATGACAAAATGATATATCATTGAGATAGCAGTGGTATACAAAAAATGTGATTGTAGCTTACAGCAGCCGACTATTAGATTAAGTTTATAACGTTGTGGACGCCACCAAGCGTCTTCTGCCCCATATCTGCGCGTGCATCCAGTTTTGTTGATAAACGGTAAAAAATTGTTGGCAATACTAGTTTTCATACATGAGGTTACACTAAACAACGTCACAAACTGCTGCTGCGCTTATCCTCGAAGTGATTTCCCCGATGTATATGCTGTAGGCCTATTCTAGCCTACTGTCAGTGACTGATGCGAGAAGCGGGTTCTGTGTTGCATGCATTTTTCTGACACTTGGCTGCAAGCTCCCCTCCACCACCCCTTCTTTCACAAGCAGTGCAGCTTTCTGAAGCGGTACTTTTTGAAGCTAATGTAACAAATACCACCAATATTGTTGTGTGGCAATAAATGTATCCAGAGTTTGCGCAAGTAGCCTAAATATATAAATACATTAAGGACATAAAATCCTTAACGTGAAAAAGCTTAACGTAGCCTAATGTCCCAAAACGGCAACAAGTCGTTTTTTATGCGCTCATAAAGAAAGTTTCACGTGTCCCAAAAACAGCTATCAATTAATCACCAAACGTTTTATAAACAAGTGTTGCCAGGAGCTGAGCAACACCTGGCAAATTTTTTTATAAAAATAGACCTAGGCCTAATAATGGTTGGAATGGAAAGATGCAAATGATGTTTTTAAAACAAATGCTTCCGTTACGCCGCAGAAGTTTCAAAGTAGTCTACACCCAGCCTAAGCCTAGGCTACTTCAGAACACCTAATCGACTGTCTGTAGTAGGCTACAATTTCAATTCAATAAAAAGATTTCTAAAGGAAAAACGTTGCATCATTACTCCAGCTGGATTCAAACTCAGGACTGCCTGAAAGTTGCAGACCTGTTCTGGAAATACGTGCATTAACCCATTAACCGTCAGACAATGCTAGCTGCTTCGAGTAGGCCTATTGGGTAGGACTGTAGCCTACACTGGTTGCTGTGGCACAGCCTTGAGTGACCGAATTCCTTTTCCTTTGTCATATGAATGCTGTCATTTTGTTAACATAACTGTTAAGGAGATGCTGTAGGCCAGGGGTCTCAAACACCCGGCCCGCGGGCCAAATCCGGCCCGCGTCCTGCCCAATTCCGGCCCGCGACGTATGACAAAATAATTATGTAATCCGGCCCTTGAGGCTATTAATTGCGACAAACAACGATACTGATTAAAATAGACGATAGATCCAGGTACGGTGACAAATCTCATTTGCAGGCCTACTCTGCTCCACTATGTGCAAGACATCCAGAGCTTGATTCAAACCCAAAATCGATGCGCAAAGTTTTCAGGAAATACTACACGCGAGAAACACAAAGACGTGCATATGTAATGACGCGGAAGCGATGCAGGCCATAGTGTTGCAGAAATTGAAGCAGAAATTAAGCAGAAATAGGCCTACACCAAATGTTGAAAAACGTTCACGTGTGATGAAGTCTTAGGTAAGCTATGTTATTCACCTATTCTAATTCTGAAGGAGAATATCCTTTTGGAGATTATGATCGATCGTCTATGACAGTGATAGTCACGGTGCGTCTGTGAATGGAGGTGCGTGTATACAACGGTGTCCACTAAGCATACCATGCTTGTTTTGACCCTCTGCCCAACATAGCTTGGAGGTTGCAGTGGTAATCGTGATGAGTGTCCGTAATGGATGTGGTACAGACAGCAGGGCTAGTAGAAATAGGGCTCTAAAGAACTACAAAGTCACCCGCAATATGATGCAAACTTCTGGGTACTGCAGATTACCCGCGATAGGAACTGTTTAACCAGAATACTTTATTGTAGGCCTATATTGTAGTAATCTATTACTAAACCACAACATCTTAGGTGTTGGTATACATCTTAGGTGTTTTCCTGTTAATTTGTTATGTGGGTAATATGAAAAAAGGAAAGTAAACCTGTCCAGTATTTACTGAAAGGTGCATAATTTGAGGTGCTTGCCATCCAGTGACAAATTAGATGGGTAAATTTACCCCCTTCATAAACTTGTGTTTTACTCAAAGATTTTTACATTTACAGTAGGACTTTATCTGTGACCACTTTCAAGCCATGGCCTTTTGAAATTTTGATATAAAAATCCAATGGTGTTGCTTTCTTAACCCTGATGCCTAGTTTGCCAGGTTTAAAAAAGAGAGGAAATATTTTTATTTGGTGTGAAACACACACACATTCCTGTTTTCATGTTTTTCATTTATTTTATAATTTGTATTAATATTTATTTTATCATTATTTTATTCATAAGCTAAGGTTGCTAGCACAGGTGTCTAAAACTAGATAAAAACACTTGCACTTTCTGTTTGCAGTTTTGTGTGGTATTTGAAAAAAAGAACATTGCATTTTCAGAAATAGCCGGCCCTCCAATCAGATGACGTTGGCAGAATTGGCCCCCAGCTCATTTGAGTTTGAGACCCCTGCTGTAGGCAAAGGCTATATTTCAACCTTGGGTGGGATGTGGGATGGGCCCCTCCCGGGGCGCGAAGATCTACGCCAGATCAAGATGGAGAAGAAGGCCAAAGACCAGACCAGCAAGATGGCGGCGGACCACAGCAACTGTTCCAGTGGTCCTTTTAAGGACTAACCAGCTCGCTGAGCTCGCCACTGCGGAGGATGGAAGACCTTCCGGCCCGGCGCGGGACCTGTGCAGGCGACCAGCGGGACCAGCCCTGCACAGCCGACGAGAGCTGCCAGCGCTGGAGGAAGCGGCCCCGGCTGATGTCGCAGAAGTGTCCGCGGCTGGCAAGAAGTTCCCAGTTCGACGCCGATGTCGATGCTGCCGTCATCCGAGGATCTCATCCATAGAGAGCGCGAACTCTCTGACGACCTTGGAACACCGCCAGCTACGGAAGAACTTCCAGAGCGTCAGCTGCCGGTCGAGAGTGTGATGGAGTCATAGCTGCTAGCAGCTAGTTCGGGAGCTTTCGGTGCTCCAGTTAGTGACCAAGAGGGTAACGTCGACCTGTAGAGCCTTGGGAGCTATCGTTTTGTGGACTGTTGAGATTTGAAGTGCGCACGTTCTGGTTGACGCAAGTCTGCGCAATGTTTTTCATGTTTTGTGTGTGAGTTCCTGTGTGTCCCGAGCCTGCTGAGAGGGTCGGGGTCTCCATTTCCCGCCACAGTGGAGCATCGTTGTGCTCGAGAGACAGCCGACAAAAGTTCTACAAGAGGGCAGCGCGAGGAGGGACCTCGACGTGGACAGCTGACCGCCTGGAGATCGGCACACTGTGGACAGGTGGCAACGGCCACGAGCTGTCACAGTAGCCAGAAGGGGCTACCGAACGTCCAGGGGTTCCAGCGTATCCGGGGGTTCGGCTTGCAGTGGGACTGTTTGCTGCTGTTTGAGGTAGCGCAGCTGCACGGTGGGAAACTGAGGGCCCAAGCGACACCACGACCCACGTCTGGCCGGTTCTGGTGCTTGTTCGGGGGAGAACTGACGTGACAGAGGCAGCCGAGAGCCCTTCCAGTCGGGGGGGGGTTATCGTGCAGCCGGAGGCTTTCCGGTAACTTGGACTAAGCACTGGGACTGACACCGACGCAGCTGCGAGCAGTGAGCTGAGCTGTCATTGCCGGGGACGACAATGGCTCGGGAGGGGGTTATGTAGCGTCAGTGGATGTTCATGTCTAATGTTGAATGAGTGTCTCCCAGAATGCAGTGCGAGTGAATGCTAGAATGTGTAATGTCGGTTATAATAGTTGTAGTTACATTTACCATGTTGTGTATTTGTTAGCGTGTTAGTCTCTTTAGTTGTACCTCATGTGCTTATCCTCGTGTTGATGTGTGTGGTGAACCCTTATTGTGTGTTACATGTGCGGCTGAGACTACCCCTGTGTTGCCCTATGTAGTTGTCTGTGTGCGTCTGAGTCATCCTGTCCAATAAATGGCCGTCCTGGCCAAAGGTGAATCTTGTCTGAGGGTGAGATCGCTACAATATTTATGTTCTGTTAGCAAGTGAACTTCTCATGACTGCCGACAAAGTAGCCTACTGCCAGCTGACGAAACTCTCATTTTAAAACATTACTGAGAGACAGGCACTGTACAATCAAGAAATCTTGCCACTGAATCCAAAACTATGTTTGACATTATATACAAAGCTTATTGGCTACAGTGGACTAGCATGTTGCAGGGGCTGCTAAAAACACAGAGAAACAACACACTGAAAACTCGGCCAATCACAGCCCTTGCTGTCGAACGCTACATACGGTTCGACTGCGGAACGCCACAGCGGACTTATGCTGCCCCCAAGCGGCTGCAGTTGTACTTTTTCACCCAGCTGCGTGAATCACGTTGTTTGTGAATGAAGTGTCCATTCTTAACTACACTGTAGCATTTGCTTATATACAAATGAATGGTTTATTCTTATGGACCAAATAAATCTAAATTGTGTCTAACTTCATTATTAGTTTTTATGCATACTTTTATGTTGTTGGTGAGAAAGAGAATGTGAATTCTGTCAACATTCTAAATCCCGTTTCCTGCATTTTTTTTTACACTGATCACTAAATTTATCATAACTTTTTAAAGGTTAATGATATTCCAATTCAGTTTTTTTGTTAAATAGCCCACAACTTGCTGAACATGTCATACACTCTATATTTTTCTCTATCTTGTAGTTAAATTTTAACGAATTTCGGTATACATTTGGAGAGGATTTTCAAAGACTGTTCATTACTATATCAACATTACCATATGTATTTTACATCATTTGTGACCCTGCAAGGCGAAACCAGTCACTTTGGTAAAATTTACAAAATTAAGTTATTGTGCTCACATGAACGGCCATTAACTAAGCTTTCCAACGATATGCATATCGAGGGTAAAAGTATTGGTAAGATACCCTCATCCAAAGTTGGCATGGTTCTCCTGTCACAATACGCCAGAAATAGCCTGGCCTTAATTGCCTTCTTACGTACTTCCGCTCGATTTTCATCTCCCTCCACGACTCCGTCTGGGATTCCGGCCATTGGCCTCGCTCGCAGCGGTGAATTCGACTCTGCGTCAATCAGCGAGCAGGAGGCGGGAGTTGTGAGAGACGACGTTGAGATTCTGCGCTGTGTTTGAATTGTAGTCCTCGAGGAGTTGGCAATGGCATAAGTTAATGAAGCATTTCAGTCCGTGCTGGCTACGCTTCCAAATATTCAGGAACTGAAGTCCGAACAAAAGGAGTGTTTAACACATTTTATTTCGGGCAAAGATGTCGTGGCCCTACTCCCTATGGGATTTGGGAAACGTTTGATTTGTATCGCGCAGTAGCCTCGATATTAAATTACAGCATGTGTGGCAGACCCGGTATGAATGAAGCGACGTGTTTTCAATGATCACATCTAGCTTTGACAATTGTGATATTGTATCGCCGAGGCTATTTGCCCCCGTGTTGGGCTTTCCCCTGTGTTCCCCTGTGTCTTCTGTGTTCCCAGCGTGTGCGTGTGTGTGTGTGTGTGTGCGTGCGGGTGTTTGTGTCTCCCTCTCCCTCCTGTGTCATAGAATGTTTCAATGAGTTCTGATGTGTTTTGATTGGGGGGAGGTGTCCGGGAGGGAATATTTAGGGGTTCAGATAGGTTAGCGATTGTTAAGGGGAGGGAATAGAATAGGGAGTTCTAAGACGTCTAAATTTGTTTATCGTGGATTTTCTCAAAATAGCACTGTGCGCAAAGTGACTGGTTTCGCCTTGCAGGGTCACATTAAATGTAACTGATACTTCTGATTACAATGGTATGTATATCCCATTGATGGTATGTATTATACTCAAGAAATAAGGTTTTGGTAACACTTTATTTTAATGTGTCTCTGTTACAGTGTACCTACCTAATTAGGTACAGTGGTACAACCTGTGTAACAACATGTACTATCAGATACTATCATTGTACTTGCATTATGTATTCGTGGGTACCTACATATAGTTGTTACATTGTAATACTGAGTGCTTTTACAAAACTTTGCCAATTTGCCTAAATTATCATCAGAGGCAAAGAGCTGACCTGAGACCTGCTGGATGGGGTAAATCTGGTCATGATAGATTTGATATACAAAGCATTCTTAGCTCCAGTCAAGGCCTCATTGTCTTCAGTGTACATGTAACAGCTGTGCTGCTACAACCTTGTTACTCTTTGATACAGTGGAATAAACCTATTAAGTGTACCAGTTAATTTCTTACATGTACATATGACATGTATGTTATGTCTTCAATGTCTTGGAACAGGTCTACTGGTCATTTAACCATCCAAATGATTTCTTTATTGATCTTGAATCTTCATTATTGATGAGATGCTGGAAAATATTGGCCAGAGTGGTTGAAGAACGAATTCTGAAAGAGATCCCTCTGTGGCTATCGGGTTGGAGGTAGACGAGAGCATAGATGTGTTTCTGATAAAAGGCAACTGGATCTGCACATTCGGTATCAGTCAACTGAGAGGACAATAATAAACAACTGACTGGAGTAAACCATATGTCTTTTTTATGTCTTTTTATTTTTCAGATATATGGATGTGAAGGCTGTTACCATTGTGGCAGCAATAAATGAAGTGCTGCAAAAAAAAGAACGTGCCAACTCATAAGCTCTATGGGCTAGGAATGGATGGAGCTGCTGTAATGACTGGTAAGAGTTAACAAAAAGTAATTTTAGTTGCATGAATTTGTTTTAGTTGGCTTGGATATACTATCACACTTAACCCTAGGATATTCCAGAGACAGTCAACTTCCTGGCCATCAAAGAGCAGGTCATTTTAACCTGCATCTCATAATTGTAAAGCAGTACAACTAAATTGTAGGCTGTTCAATCATTGCACATTACAAAACTGCTGAGTATGCAACTGCCTTTATCAGGTTCCAGTAACTATGGCATGCCTGCAGAACCATCTTGTCCTGGTGACTGCCTCAGCCGCTCAAAACACACACACACACACACACACACACACACACACACACACACACACACACACACACACACACACACACACAGAGCCACACACCACAACACAAACATACACACAGGCACACACACACAGACACACACAGACACACACACTGCTATTACCCATACACACATGCAAGCATACCATACTTAAAACATGTAAGTGTGAATGATCACAAATACTAAATAAACAAAAAAACTTACATCTCAGCAAACGTGGTCGTGCTCTGCTTACAGAAGCATGGTAGGTTCTGTAAGAAAAACAAAATGTCACACACATGTTCCATTTGACAGATGTCAACCACTGCTGTTTTTTTCTGTTTGTGCTTTATTATCTGTGAGAAAGTGAACCTCACTTCTCACTGTTATGTACTTCCCCATTGACTATGAACTGCATTACCCGCGAGAGCGGGAGAGTTTTTGGGCATTTGCACATGCACGCACATACAACCGCACGCTCCCTTATAAACATTATGATTGCTTAAACTAATGGTGTTATTTTGTGAAGGTGTATGGCCGGCTTATAAACACAGGGGTGTTGTGTTTAACCCTTTACCTGCCAAAGTCGCAAAATTGCGACAAACAACGTCACTGATTAAAACAGACGATAGATCCATGTACGGTGACAAATCTCATTTGTACTCTCCACCACTAGTTGGCAGACACCCAGAGCTTCGATTCAAGCTCAACTTTTTTTTCTAAATGTTCAGGAAGCATGGGAGAAACACGTGAGAAACACATGAAGAAGGCGTGCATTTCCTCCATAACGCGGAAGCGATGCGGGCCATAGTTTTGCACAAATTGAAGCAGAAATACACCAAATGTTGAAAAAAAAAATCAGTCTCGGGTATTTTATTCATCTATTCTGATTCTAAAGGATAAAATCTGCATTTTGGAGGATATGATCGATCGTCTATTGGCAGTGATAGTCACGGAGCATCTGTGAATGGAGGTGCGTCATTTGCGTCTTTCCGACAGTGTTCACTAAGCATACAATGCATATTTCGACCCTCTGCCCAACATAGCTGTAGGTGCCAGTGGTAATAGTGATGATAGTGTCCGTAATGGACGTGGTATTACACGCGATTACACATGAGAAACACATAAGAAGACGTGCATTTTCTCCATAACACGGAAGCAATGCAGGCCATAGTTTTGCACAAATTGAAGCAGAAATACACCAAATGTTGAAGAAAAAGTTAACATGTGATGAAGTCTTGTGTCTGTTTACCTAGTCTGATTCTGAAGGAGAATATCTGCCTTTTGGAGAATATGAGCGATCGTCTAGTCACGTTGCGTCTTTCCGACAGTGTTCACTAAGCATACCACACTTATGTCGACCCTCTGCCCAACGTAGCTGAAGGTGCCAGTGGTAAAGTGATGATAGTGTCAGTAATGGACGTAGTAAAGACAGCAGGGGTAGTAAAAATAGGGCTCTGAAGAACTACAAAGTCACCCGCGATAGGAACTGATTTGACCAGGCTACTTTATTGTATAGTAGAATAAGGTTTGTGGTTTTAGTAATAGTTTACTATTGTTGGTTTACATGTGACTGCTTTCCTGTTCAGGTGTTATGTGGTTGAAATGACAAAAAAGTAAGCAAAACTGCTCAAATATATGTTCAACATCCAGTATTTACTGAAATGTGCATAATTCGAGGTGGTTGTCATCCAGTGACGTCATAATATGCAAATTAGATGTGTAAATTTACCCCCTTCATGAACTTTTGTTCATACTCAATGATTTTCACATTTACAGTAGGACTTTATCTCTGACCACTTTCAAGCCATGGCCTTTTGAAATTTTGATCGAATGATGTTTTTTTTAAAACCTGGCGCCTAAAGGGTTTTAAAGGGAAGGCCGGCGCGGGGCTAAGTGCCATTAACACATTCGCGTTCATTTTGTTTGTAACGCGGTTAGTCCGCGATTTCATTCACAACACTCAAAACTCATTTGTCACTGCTTATAACTTTATACTTTACCACCTCCATGACATGTAGTGCGGTACCAACTATTTCATGTCCCATTTACTCTCTGTTTCTGTCTAAAATCCTGGTTAACTCATACATACTATTACTCACACATTTCCTGGTTCGCGGTCCAGGTCGACTGTTCCTATGCGGATGCGCGCGGCGCTGTAGGGGCAGTATTTCTCCCCGTCCCAGGGCAGAGGGGGCAGAGGATTGTACACAGGGGTGTTTGGTTTGTAGTAATGTTTCGTATGTATATGTGTGGTGTGAATACAGTAGGTGGTGTAAATGTTGTATAACACGGTTTTTATATAATAAGAATAGTTTGTTTTCATGTAATGTTTATTTTGTATTTAATTAATAGCTTATTTATGGCCTTAGGTTAAAAATAATACCCTGATTGTTGGTATGGTCCAATTAGTCCTGAAGGGGCCAATTTAGCCTAATACTTTGGCCTATTAAAGAGGGCCTCATTCTGCATTAGGGAGGAAGGGTGAGTACTAGCTTGATGTGAGGCTATGTGCAAAGTGTTTTGATTGCTGTGAAGATCGTTTGGAGCTAAAAGCATTGTGCTATTTTGATTTATTTGTATTATTTTGCTTTCTTGAAATTCTGAGTTAAGTATAAATAAACTTTATGATATTTTTTGGACACAAAAGAGCTCTGGTTTCTGTGTTTTCCACCTCCACCACCTAAAGCCAGTGAGCCTACACTAGGGATGGGCGATAAAATGATAGCCATATGTATTGCAATAGACATGTAATCTATATCAATAAAAAATACGTTCGATAGAACATTCGATAATTAAAAGCAACACACACCTCCCGCCTTACGTTGTCCATAAATAAATAGGATAAATATATCTTGCATTGTAGTAGCCTATGTGCAACTCTACCAGAGTAGGGATAGAAGTAGGCCTACCTCAACACAGACTCTCAATGCCCTGTGCACTCTCTCTCACTCTCTCTCTCTCTCTCTCCCTCTCAACAGGCGCATCCCTCCTCAGCATGTAATCCAAACATTCACAATCGTGCAAGACGACTGGCTAAATTGCTATTAAATCCGGTTACCATCATTAGCACACTGCACAAATTTGTTCAAAACTGATGCATTCAAATTGACTGCTAAGTTCTAATCATCTCAATCCCGATGAAAATGGAAAAGTATTTTCCTAGACTCAAACTGGCCTGTCCCAAGGAGAAAAAGTAGCCTATTCATTTGAAACTTTAACACACATGGGGAAACTGAACAGTCTAACCAGTAGACTATGATAAACTAGCAAATTAAGCTACTTTGTTTACAATATTTCCAGGCTTCAACCAGTGCTGCTTTTCATTCAGACATATGTGCACATTTATTTATTTGAGTGTTTTTCATGATTGTGTTGCTATTTGTTTTCCCTGTTTGCTTTGATTGATAACTGAGGTGATTAAAATCAGAGGAAGATTAAGTTTAAAATAAAAGTCTTTAAATGTAACTTTTTTTTTCTTCTGGTCCTTATCTGAAATAGATTAAAAAAAATCAATAATTATCGATATCGACTGATATGAAATACTTATATGGTGATACAGTTTTCAGCCATATCGCCCAGCCCTAGCCTACACATCCCAATACTTGGGGTGACGTTCTGGTGCCTCACATTATCCCACAGAAAATAGTGTGCTGGCGTACATATGTTGCAATAGCGGTGGTAGCTGAGAGTAGAAGCCATCAGGCTGGTGTACTTACAAACTTTCCAATGCCTCGTTTTATGAGTAAAGAACACAGTTGCACTACTGTAGAAGTTTCGTACCATTCTGTGAATTATTAGTGGGGTAATTTACAAGATACTAAGTTGGTTACATTAGCGCCTGCAGACAATCATTAGTTTCTGACAGCGCTACTCGACCAGAGCTCGACCAAGGGAAAACAGGTTCTGGGAGGGTGTTTGGTTTGGGGTCATGGTGCAAAGGACCCTAGAGTGAAATTACTCCGAACCATCGCTTTAATGCATAATCAGGGAACACCTTCACAGACCACCTGTAGGTCACAGACCACATGGACAGTTTAGAGCTAAATCAGTATGTTACAGGGCCCACCCACAACCTTGGCAACACCCTCGATCTAGTCATTTCTAGAGGGATAGAAGTCACAGACTTATCAGTAAATGATATAAATATGTCTGATCATTATTGTGTATCTTTTAATATAGTACTACATACTTAACAAATTCAATCAATTCGAAATTGCAATCAAATCGCGACTATTGGACATTAGAGCAGAACAGCAGTTCATAGCTTTTATAGACTCCATAAATGTAGATATTTTACATCATCCCATTGATCAAATGGTAGAGGCTCTCAATCGCGAACTAGGCGCTCTGCTTGACAGAGTGGCACCCTTAAAGACTAAAAAAAGGCTCTGTAGCAAACTGACACCTTGGATGAACGAAAATATCCATGATCTAAAAAAGATCATGTGGAAAAGCTGAGAGAACATGGAGAAAAACTAAGTTACAGGTTCACCGTGCCATTCTAAAAGAAAAAATAGCAAATTATAATAGAGCTATTCGGAATGAGAGAAGGAACCACTTCTCTAAGGTAATTGCTGAAAACAGTGGAAACTCTAGGGTGTTGTTCTCCACCATTGATAGGCTATTGCATCAAACACCTTTTGATACACTCAGTCAGGCATCCTCTCTAAGATGCGAAGAATTTGCAGACTTCTTCAAAAACAAAGTCATTTCTATAAGGGAGGCTATAACACAAGTAATATGTTTGATAGTACACCCAAAAACAGCCCCCCAAAATTAAGGTTCTTTAGCACTATTACTCAATCTGAGCTTAGTAAAATTATAACTCAAACCGGCTCCTCAACATGTGTTTTGGATCCAATCCCTACTAGATTCCTCAAAAATGTATATGATAGCTTAGCTCCCTTTATTCTCTAATAAATACCTCATTAGAAACAGGTATATTTCCAACTGCTTTTAAAACCGCTGTTGTGAAACCTTTACTTAAAAAGTTGAATCTTTACCATACTAATCTGAGCAACTACAGGCCTATATCAAACCTACCGTTCCTGAGCAAAGTACTTGAAAAAGTAGTTTGTAATCAGTTAAATACCTTCCTCAACGAAAACAGTATCCTTGAAAAATTCCAATCAGGTTTTAGATCAAATCACAGCACAGAAACGGCTCTAGTAAAAATAGTCAATGATCTTAGACTGGCTACTGACTCAAACAAAGTCTCAATCCTTATTCTTCTGGATTTGAGTGCGGCATTTGACACCATTGATCATAGCATCCTAATTCACCGCCTTGCGAAGTGGGTGGGTCTCTCTGATAATGCTCTAAACTGGTTTCAAACCTACATTACTGGCAGAGATTTATATATCAGTCTAGGAGATTATGTGTCTAAAAAACATGACTTGCCTTTTGGTGTGGCCCAGGGGAGCTGCCTTGGTCCCCTGCTATTTTCCCTATATATGCTTCCGTTGGGAAACATCATACGTCAGCACAATGTAAACAGCTACGCAGATGATACCCAATTGTATATTTCTGTGGAGCCAACTAACCCAGATGGCCTTTGCTACCTCACTGCATGCCTAACCTCCATTAATCAGTCGATGAGCAACATTTTTTTGAAACTAAATGACAAAACAGAGGTACTTTTGGTCGGACCAAAACCAAAGAGAGTTGTTCTTAGTAATCTGGGGAACTTGGCGCACCAGGTCAAACCAAAAGTAACAAGCCTCGGTGTCATCTCAGATGCAGAGTTAAGTTTTAAGCCCCATATCAGTAAAGTTACTCAGACAGCCTATTTCCACCTGAGAAACATTGCCAAAGTGCGGCGCTTTTTAACTCAACAAGATGCAGAAAAACTAATTAATGCCTTTATCACTAGCAGGTTAGACTCCTGCAATGCACTTTTCACTGGTCTTCCCAAAAATCATCTAAAGAAATTGGCACTCATACAGAACTCTGCGGCTAGACTTTTAACTAAGACCTAGAAAAGAGAACACATCACCCCTGTGTTGGCTGAACTGCACTGGCTCCCTGTTTCCTATAGAATTGATTTTAAGGTTATGTTAATTACTTACAAAGCTCCTTCATATATCTCTGAGCTTTTAATATCTTATCAACCACAAAGGAAACTTAGATCATCCAATTCTAATCTTTTAATTGTACCCAAAGTGCTCCACAAGCAAAGTGGAGAAGCTGCTTTTATCCATTATGCCCCAAAACTATGGAACACCCTGCCTCTGTACATCAAGCAGGCGAGTTCAGTAAATATTTTTAAAAAAGATCTGAAAACATACCTGTATAGGAAAGCTTTTCGTTAACTCATCTTATCCTGTAGACTACTTTTTCAGATTATTCTACATCTGCTGCCACTGGAGGGTGCAGCCAGCCAGAAGCAGATGGGCTCCCCCTATTAAGTCAGGTTCTGCTCAAGGTTTCTTCCTGGAATATGGGAGTTTTTCCTTGCCACAGTTGCCATATGGCGTGCTTGTGGGGGGTAAAGGGTGCCAGTCTTATGACATGTTATTTTCTATATTTCTGACATGTTGCTGATTGGATCATAAACGGCCCCAGCAATGAAGAAAAGTGAAAGTGATTGATAATGACTGACTGACTATTATTGTGTTACATGCTTCAAATGTAAAGCACTTTAAGCTGCATTCTGTGTATGAAAGGTGCTATACAAATAAAGCTTATTATTATTATTATTATTACTTGTTGGGAACCCTGAATTAATGATTGTTTGTTGTATATCATTCTTTGGTTACTGACAGTGATAATAGGCCTTAAGGATATTAAACTTGGTTAAATTTGATCTACTTCATATAAGTGTCCCGATATACAGAATTAATAGCCCCCTTGTCAGACAATCAGAAAATAGTATTTCTTGTCTCTCGGGGATAAACAGCTCCCTGTCCTTCTGCTCACCACCCTATCTTTATGTTAATCTCCCAGCCTGGAATCTGAACAGTTACAAACAAATAGAAAACTCTTTGCAAAGCTTTCTAAACATTCGACTATGTTTATGACTTGCACAATTGAACCCGGCTCTAAATATTTGCAGTATTGCATGCTGCATCAAAGAGATAATATACTTCAGTGTAAAGCAGCTATTACAATACACATTTGAAAATAGGCCACTACACCCGATATGACATCTAAATCTGCAACACTGGGGTTTATTCCCAAACATACCTAAGTATCACCAGTTTACAGACAGGATCTTCCAGTCTAGCAGATAACAGCTTCAGTCCTGATTCTCCAGGATGATTGTAGCTCAGATCCAGCTCTTTTAGATGGGAGGGGTTTGAAGTTAGAGCTGAAGCCAGAAAACCACAACCCTTCTCTGAGATGAGACAATCAGAGAGCCTGTGAGAGAGAGATTGAGATAGAGAGAGAGAGAGAGAGGGAAATTGTCCTTGTCATTGTTCTGTCCTGCATACAACTGGTGACATTGTTTCAAGCTAAAGTAATTTGTTTATTTTACAACAGATATGTCTGGTTAAAGTATTTATTCATTTCTGATGGGCAGACAATCCTTGAGTGGCCATATCTCAGGACATCCCCACTTGAACATTTTGCTTTTTGCTCTGAATTGTCCAAAGTGAACATTCCATTCATTAACAATGAGAGAGAGGCGATTTCATAACATCACATTTGACAGCTATTGAGTGAGAAAATTGAGTAAATAGAGTAGAAATTACTGTGTGCAAAATCATAGCCTCTCTTATGGATCTTGGCTCTCAAGTGACATGTTGGGTTAATGTAAAGAAATGATAGAAGAAGCAATTCGGCATCTTTCAACTTGACTCATTTGGCTGACCAGTTGATACTCTACTCTTATGTTGTCAAGATTCATCTAACTAATGAGGAAATTTAAGACAAATAAATGTCTGCACCCACCTTAATGTGTATATTTTGCAGTTGGAATGGGACAGTCCCTTAGAGAGAAGCTGGACTCCAGAATCCCCCAGGTCATTGTCACTCAAGTCCAGCTGTTGCAGGGAGTTTGGTGACTGTAGAATTGAAGCCACAATCTCACAATATTTATCTGTGAGTTTACAACCAGTAAACCTGCATAAGAACACAACATCAGATCAGATCACAACTTTCGCCATACTCAGCAGCTGGTCAAATAATTGACTTACACTTATCTATTTTGTGTGTGTATTTCCCCGAGACTAACAACTTTCGTATGTACAATGCACGCCCAACAGGAAGTGAGGTATTTGGGATTTTGTAAAGACTAATATAGCATCAAAGTCCCGCCCCTCCTCCAAGAGAGTTTAGTTTCCGGAAGTAAATTTCCCATTCATTTCTCCCATTGACATTTTGGAAAAATCCATATCTAAAGAGTTTTAGAGCATGTCTTAGGCTAATCAGCTACGGCGTAACTCATAAGCATACAACATATCATTTCAAGTGAAAAAAAAAACGAAGAGAAAGTCCAAAAAAAGTTAAAGGTACAAGACTGTGTACATATTTTCATTTCAGAATGAAGGAACTACTCATTCCATAAACCGCTGCGCCTCACTGAATAATATATAGAAGCAAGGCAGAACTCAACCAGCGCCATTTGAACAACTTCCAACCGACGACAGCACGCAAACCTTTTCCTCCAAACAGTGATTTTTATATAGTGAATGTGCAGTTAATAGCAGTTATTTCAGGAGTAATCGTATAAATAATAGTGTTTTGGTATTGAATGTTATATTTACCATTGCGTATTTTATATGGTGTGTGTGTGAAAGCGGTTAACGTTAACGTTAGCAACATTGTGCAGTGCTTCGTATCTGACTGCCATCCTGATGCATGGCCCGGTGCATGGTCTGCTCTTGGACCACCATATTCAGTTTATTAACTTGCTGTGAATTATTTCACAAAATGTTCATTAAATGTACGAAGAAGTATTTCTAGGTTAACGATTGATGATATGACTCGTACAGTATGAAGGCTACAGTAGCCTAGCTAATGTTAACTAGCATTACCAACCTCCCTGCAAAACTCACCTCACAACTTTGTAGGTCTTGTCCCTCATGCTGGCCCTTACAAAACCCACAAGCTGACCCTCGGACACACAACAGTCAATAATGTGACCCAATTTAAAGTGGTTTTCACCCCTTTGGAGACTCTTGATTTCGTCCTTGAAACAGCGAAATATTCACGGGGGCATGGACGGTTTGCTAACCATTTTACTGCAGTGTCTAGCCGGTGGTAGCATCCAGCTTGGGCTATCAGCTAGCTAGCTAGTTCAAAAGTTTAAGTACTTAATGAGGATATACAGGGCTTTTTATGCCTCGACTAAGTTGATGTTGCCAATAAACAACAATTCATGTTCATAGAAACAACAAGGTCACTAAAACATAATATATTTCATACCTGTGTTGCAGCATGTAGGCTAATGTTATCAGCATAATAATGACATTCTAATGTCTGAAAGGCTAATAATTAGCCTATCGGCTACCTGAAAAGTTAAGTGTTTAAACAGTGTTCTATTTGATGTTGTATTGGCCCTGACTAAGTTTGTGTGATATATAAACCACAATCCTTGTTGATACAAGTACCAATGTTAATCTAGAAAGTTTTTATTCACATTAAGATTTTCGCCATAGGTAGTAAAAGACTCCGCCATCTTGGTCAGGGATTTTCGCTGAGAAAGTTTACGTACTTTCAACCAAAGATTCTAGAGCGGAGCTCTGTTCTAGAATCTTTGCTTTCAACCAATCAGAGGCATCACTGTGGGATTGTGGGATTGGTCAGGATTATGGGTAATGAAGTACTTATCCAAGACATAGCAAATAAAAGACATTTATCTCAAAACAAGGTTGGTGCCCCTTGAATTTTCGCCCTCTATATGAGCATATACAATCGCTTAGTACAGCCGTAGCTTGTTTTAAGTCTACCATGTACGGTTACGTTTTTATGGCTTATACCTCAATTGTCAATGGAGAAATTGTATTGAATTCTTACTTCCGGAATCAGCTGTGGGTGGGACTGTGATACTCTATATGTGATGAAATATGTGATGAATTGTGATGCCAAAAGAGGTTCTTCCCATGGGTGAAAATGCATGAAATTTGGCACACACATCAAGAGGTACAGTGAATACACAGGGATAAAGCCTTGACACTGGGCATGGCCCAGGAACTTCATAGCACCCCCTTATGTCACTGTGACTTGTGATTGGCATATAGTTTTAGATATACACAACACATTTGGTGGGTGTATGTAACTCCTAAAAACAAACAACTTTTGTATTAACATGCCATTAGCCACACCCAAAGGCAGTGAGATAATTGGGATTTAATACCCTTCCACATAAACAATAAATGTGTCTTAATTCACCATGCATGGCTTGAAATGTTTTACATACCACAATTTATTGAATACCATGGTAATGACGATATTCACAAGCCCATAATTTTTCTCTGTATGACATCACAAAGGAGGCTCATTTAGAAGGGTCGTAAAGTAATCAGGTGCGGGTCCACCTGCATACAATCAGGTGCTCCCTAAACTAGTCCTACACATCCTGTAATTAATCGGTTTTGAACCACACTGCTTCCACACTGCTCAATTCTCTTCAAGATAGTGGATTCCATCCACTATAACTATCTTGAAATCTCCTGGCTTCTTCTTCTTATAACCTTTTTCTTTTTACTTTTTTATCAAAAATGAATGCGATTCTAACCGCTTAACGTACAGACATGTTGAAATAACCATTGTGTAGGTCTGGATCGGACAAGAGAGTTATTATTTCAGATTTTTTTTAAAAGTTTATACTTTTTGAGAAATTGGGGATTAAAAATGTTAAAAAGCTCACTTCCCCCCCATAGACTTGAATGGAGGCTGTGATGTCATAATGGCCTAAAGCCAGCTGCGCTCGTTAAGCTCCCAGAGTAGTTCCCGGGCTAATCAGAACACTGGCACAGGTGTCTCAGCTTCTTAGCATACAATCTGGCTCTCCCTGAGCTACATATCCTGTTTAAGTGTTTCCCGTGTGTCAAAATAAAAGTCACAGCCATATCTCATGCTTTGCGCATTATATCTCCAGAACAGCTTGACGCTTATGCTTCAAATTTGGTACAAGTGTTTGTATGGACTCAAAGATGAAATTAATTGATGTTTGTTACGTCCCTCCACTACCTTTGGTGGTGCGGTTTCCTTCATTGTTGCTGGTGCTGTGTCCTAAATTGTGTGCAGGTGTGACCTGTTAGGAGTGGGCGGAGCCACCCCTTTAAATATCTATGCAGCTGTGCAGTCGACGAAGACTTGTAGCTACCACGCCTATTGTTGGTCTTCCTGTGTTGGTCCTATTCTGTTATAGTTAAACTCCCTTTTTCTGTTTTTTGTAATTTACCCCATTGTTTAAATAAACCCCTAGACAAAACGAGCCCAATTGACATTTTTGTCATTCCATGTTGTGGCCAGTGCGCTTGGTCATAACATTTGGGGGCTCATCCGGGAAATGTTATGACCAGGCGCACTGGCCACAACATGGAATGACAAAAATGTCATAGAATCAATGTTGCAGTGTGACGTTGATTCAATGATTTTAATGTTGACAAAGTAATGTTGATTTAACACAGATTCAATGACTATAACGAATGGGTATGAACCCAAAGATTAAGAGATTCAATGTTTCTTTTTCCAGGAATCTCATTAAACATTAAGCTGGCAGCTTTCCATCCACTATTGTAATTCCTCTGGCATTACATTTCTAGTTCAACTTTGTAACGTTTATACTTTTTAAATTATTAATTAAAAACTACTAAAAATTGTCCCATATACTTAACATCGGCCTTTATGACCTCACAATAGGGCTATCAAGCAGTTATGGTTATGGTTATGGATTTAGCAGACGCCTTTGTCCAAAGCGACACATAAATACAAAACAACATAATATTTAAAATTGAACAGGGAACAGATTAGAATGTAGGTCAAATATAGTAAGGAGAATAGTTATAGTACACAATAATATCAATTCAATCAATAGCCTAATAAAAAAAGCAATGGAAAAAAGGGGAAAGGCAATAATAAAACAATAATGTCAATTCAATCAATAATATAAAAACAATGACATGCTAAGACTACATTAAGGAGAATATCAATAATAAACAATAATGTCAAATTAATTAACAGCCCAATTAAAATAAAACAACATAATATAAACCATAACACATAAGCGCTTAAACAACTAAGTATATGTTGAATAGGAATGTCTTTAGACCCCTCTTAAACGACCCAAAACTACCACAGGAGCGGAGAGCACTGGGCAGTTCATTCCACCAACATGGAACCACTGAAGAAAAGAGTCTGGAATTAGACCCAGTTTTCATGACTGGTCGACACAACATACGCTCACCAGAAGACCGCAGTGGGCGGTTGGGGATGTAAGGCTTGATTATTGAATTAAAATAACTAGGAGCAGATCTAGTTAGTGTCTTATAGGCCAAAGTGAGAGATTTAAATTTAATTCTGGCTACTATAGGGAGCCAATAGAGAGTAACTAGGAGAGGAGTTACATGTGTCCTCTTTGGCTGATTGAAGACCAGGCGTGCTCCAGCATTCTGAATCAGCTGTAATGATCTTGTTACACAAGCGGGTAAGCCAGCTAATAGTGAATTACAATAGTCCAGCTTAGAGATGACCATGGTCTGAACAAGAAGTTGTGTGGAATCTTGTGTCAGATAAGGTCTGATCTTCCTAATGTTGTAAAGCATAAACCGACATGATTTTGCAATTACAATCCTATGCCAGGTGTTCAGGCCACCTGCAGCAACTGTCTGTCTCAGGCTTTAAGCATACAATCTGGCTCTCTTAAGACTACACATCCTGTTCAACTGTTTGCTCTGCCCACAACTGTTTCAAAATAAAAGTCCTCACAACAATAATTCCATATTAAATGATTTAACCATTTAAACTATCCACCTATTTAACTGTTCAGCCATTCCAACTATATTAAACCACCAACTACCTAGCAACAGCCTAGCAACCATGTCAAATACCCTAGCGACAGCCTAGCAACCACTTCCAGAGTTACAACATAGCAACCAATATAGCAACCAATGAGTTTAACCTAGCAACCAGCATAGCAACGACCACAACTAAGTTAGCAACAGCCTAGCAACCACCTCAAGTACCATAGCAACAGCCTAGCAACCATGTCAAATACCCTAGCAACAGCCTAGCAACCACTTTTACAATGACAACCTAGCAACCAACATGATTACCCTAGCAACCAGGATAGCAACCACCATAAGCTGGTCATCTACCGCCCTCCAGGCCAACTAGGTGACTTTATGGACGAACTTGACACTCTGCTGTCCTCCATCCCTGAGCATGACTGTCCGCTTCTTGTTCTCGGCGATATGAACATCCACCTTGATGCCCCAGGCTCAGCGGACTTTTTGGCCCTGATCCACTCCTTTGACCTCAAACTGGTTCAAAGCCCACTGACTCACAAAGCTGGCAAAGAGCTTGACTTAATCTTCACTCGGAACTGCAACACAGACACCCTCATGGTGACACCTCTCCATCTTTCTGACCACTTCTTCATCCAGTTCAACGTCAGCCTGACAGAACAGCCTCCGGCCCCTCAGCCAATGGTCACGTTCCGCCGCAACATCCGGAACCTGTCTCCAACGCACTTTTCCTCTGTGGTTGCCTCCGGTCTACCTCCACTTAGCACCTTCTCCTCTCTGGAGGTTAATGAGGCCACAGACACACTGAGCTCGTGTCTAGACGAGCTGTGCCCTCTTACCACAAGGCCAGCTCGATCCAAACACTCTCATCCATGGCTAAATGATACCCTCCGGTCGCAGCGCACCAAACTCAGAGCCGCGGAGAGGAAATGGCACAAATTCAAACTAACTGATGACCTCAAAAACTACCAGACACTCCTGACCTCCTTCTCAGCCAGCATCACTGCTGCTAAGACGGCTTTCTACAATGACAAAATCAACAGCGCTACAGACACTCGAAAACTTTTCTCAACCTTCAAATCGCTACTCAAGCCTCAGCTGCCTCCTCCTTCATCCAGCCTTACTGCGGATACCCTCGCCTCATTTTTCACAAACAAAGTGGCGGCAATCAGCAGTCAATTCTCTACATGCCCACACAACGCATCTGACTCGGATACCGCACTCCTACAACCTCTAGGGGCTGCTGGAACATCTTTTTCAGCATTCGCGCCTCTCTCCGAGAGTGAAGTATCTAGACTCCTGACATGTAGCCGCCCTACCACATGCTCGCTGGACCCTATACCTATGAGCCTACTTCAGTCCATCAGCCCGACCATTGCACCAGCTATCACACATGTGATCAATGCCTTGCTGACCTCCGGCACATTTCCAACAGCGTTCAAAATGGCCCGGGTAACACCGTTACTTAAGAAAGCTTCTCTCAACCCTGCTCAAGTCGAGAACTACCGCCCTGTCTCACTCCTGCCTTTCCTATCCAAAGGCATTGAACGAGCAGTCTCCAAACAGGTCTCTGACTTCCTTTCACAGAACAACCTTCTGGATCCAAATCAGTCGGGATTCAAAAGTGGCCACTCTACCGAAACGGCTCTGCTGTCTGAAACAGAAACCTTAAAAGAAGCCAGGGAGACCGCTCGGTCATCAGTACTCATTCTGCTTGACCTTCTCTCTATACTCGCTAACATGGGAATCTCCGGTTCTGCTCTCTCCTGGTTTGAATCCTACCTCACAGGACGCTCATTTAACGTATCATGGCTTGGTCAACTATCTGCACCTCACCATCTCACCACAGGGGTCCCCCAGGGCTCAGTACTGGGCCCCCTTCTCTTTGCTATCTACACCACCTCCTTGGGACAGATTATCCGTTCGCATGGCTTCTCATACCACTGCTATGCAGACGACACACAGCTCTATCTGTTCTTTCCACCTGATGACCCCTTGGTTTCAGCACGGATCTCGGACTGCCTCTCAGACATAGCTACATGGATGAAGGCACACCACCTCCAGCTGAACCTCTCAAAGACTGAACTGCTGGTCCTCCCAGCTAAACCTACCATACACCACGACATCAACATCAAATTTGACTCCCTGTCTGTTTCACCTACCAGGACTGCAAGAAATCTAGGAGTCGTTCTCGACAACCAACTAAACTTCAGATCATGTTGCCTCAGTCGCCCGGTCATGCTGTTTTGCACTCTACAACATACGGAAAATCAGGACTTACTTGACTCAAGATGCTACCCAACTCCTGGTTCAGGCGATAGTCATCTCACGACTCGACTACTGCAACGCCCTCCTGACAGGTCTCCCAGCCTGTGCAGTGAAACCCCTTCAGATGATCCAGAACGCGGCGGCGCGCCTGGTCTACAACCAACCAAAAAGGGCACATGTTACCCCGCTGCTCATCCAGCTACACTGGCTACCTATGGCGGCCCGCATCAAATTCAAGGCTCTAACCCTTGCCTACAAAGTAGTCCGGTTCTGCTCCCACCTACTTGAATGCCCTCATACAGACATACACTACCACCAGACAGCTGCGCTCCTCAGACGAACGACGTCTAGCTCTACCACCGGTACGCTCAGGCCAATCCAAACTTTTCTCATCTGTTGTTCCTCATTGGTGGAACACACTGCCAGTTCCTACAAGGGCAGGGACATCCTTCTCCATTTTCAAAAAACTCCTGAAGACCCAGCTCTTTAGAGAACATCTCCTCTCATAGCACCACTTACAACAAGTCTTGCTGATCCTAGCACTCACCAGCCGTCTTGAACTGACACGTAACTGTTAAAAACAGCACTCACTGATGCACTTATTCTTACTGTACTCTACTGTTTTTTAAATTGTCCTAAAATTGTTGTGAATTGCTTTAAAACTTAAATTGTTTACCATGTTGTTAGTCGCTTTGGCTAAAAATGCATCAGCCAAATGTAATGTAATGTAATGTAATGTAATAACTACCCTAGCAACCATATGATTTACCCTAGCAACAACCTAGCAATGTCAACCTAGCAACCACCATAGCAACCAACAGGATTACCCTAGCAACGAGCATAGCAACCACTTAATTTGGCATAACAACCATCATATGTACCCTAGCAACACTATTGTAACTATATCTGCATCATATTTTTTGCATTTGCATGCACTGGTAATTCCTTGGGAATTGCATTTCTAGTTATTATTATTATTATTAATATTATTATTATTATATAGTATATATTATATAGCATCATTATAATAAATAAGCAAATGGCTACCATAAATATTGAGTGGGTTATGTGCAAACACTGTATAGATCAGTGGTCACCAACCTTTTTGAGCCCAAGATCCCTGACCTCGCCCTGAACAAAGGCAAGATCTACCTTGAAGCATCAAGAGAATCAAAGCTAAAATACTTCCTATTTAATATATGAGGCCTTTTTTAGGCAAATGTATCAGGTCAAAAATAGGCTATCACATCCTCCACCCCCTTATACAGGCGTCAATGAGATAACAACACTTTAACATAGTCTTTACTTACATGATTTTGGTTTTGATTTTCTAATTGGAGTAAGTGTTTGTGACAACGCGTCATGATAATGTTTGATCGCTGTTTTGATATGAAGCATCTTTCACGTAATGCGCACTAGAAAGTGAAAGTAACCTAGGCCTACAATGCACTCCGTGTCTGTAGCTGTCTGTGCATGTCCGCAATCGATTACATTCTTCAAATGGAGAACAAATTCCTGATCGCTAAACTTTTGTTTTCATTTTCTGTCACTTAGCAGTTGATGTAGAATCACCTAGCATAATTTGACTTCAGCGGTGACAAGTCCTGTTGTGAGACACAGAGAGAGAGAGAGAGAGAGCACCTGCAAAGTGGTGCTGTGCGCAAGTGTGTCTGCATGGGGTTACGTTCGGTTCAAGTCAGAAGTTGGTCCGTCCGGTCCCGCATTCACGCCGCTCCATTATTAGATTAATGTTATCAGACAGCACTTTAAAATGTATGCAGGAATTTCTCGCATTATGATGGCTAGAGTCGCTGGTCTTGAATAAATCATGCGCTATACCCGCAATCCCGCGCTGAACATGTGGGAATTTGGTGACTGTGTTTTTAATTTTGCTGTTATTCTCGGGATCTACTGGGCAAGTCCTAAAGATCTACTGGTTGATCGCGAACGACGGGTTGGCGACCACTGGTCTAGATGTTTTGTCATATCTCCTCCCTGATGAATCAATCAATGTTCGCTTGTAGCTGGTATAATATGGTCTAGCCAAGGAAATTATACTTAGTAGTAAGCTCTGAGACTAATGTTACCTCTCCAAGCAATCTGTGAGTCCTCCAGTGACAATACTTGCACCCACCTTAATGTGTGTATTTTGCTGTTAGAACTGAACAGTCCCTTAGAGAGAAGCAGGACACCAGAATCCCCCAGATCATTGTTACTGAAGTTCAGATGTAGCAGGGAGTTTGGTGACTGTCGAACTGAAGCCACGGTCACACACAATTTATCTGTAAACTTACAGTCATCAAGTCTGCATAAGAACACAACAAAAGATACCATGAATAAATGGAAGATATAGTGTTTACACAGTGCCCTGATAAATAAATAAAAATCAAGAGACCTTTCACCAACTGTGCTGAAATCGTTCACGTGTACACTATGGCCACACCCACCCACAAACACCCACATCCACACACGCAAACATGCACACATGTACAGTGTACACACACACACACACATACACATGTACACACAGTATATTGGCCTTACATCAGCCAATATTTACCTTGTTGACTGGTATCGGCTTATATGTAAATACTATGACAGTACGATGATGGCAGTGGGTGAGGTCTGTAATGTCATATCAATTCTGCACTAGCTAAATGTTGTGTTAAGCAAAGACTGGCAAATTCAGAGTTAATGCTGAAGGGTGAACGATTTGCATATGTTATTGTTTCCCTTCTGTGTTCTCACCATAGCATACAACAACAACAACAAAGTAAACAAATACAAAAAATGCATGGCCTTACACCAACCTTAACGTCTGGAGTTTGCAGTGGGGACTAGACAGTCCATTAGAGAGAAGCTGAACTCCAAAATCTCCCAGGTCATTGTGACTCAAGTCCAGCTCTATCAGGGAGTTAGGTGACTGTAGAACAGCAGCCACAATTCCACAGGACTTCTCTGAGAGTTTGCATTCAGAAAGTCTATATAACAACATGACAAAAGATCAAATATGGCAGAAAGATTTGTAAAGTTATAAGATGACAGTACTGTATATAAGCAATTTATTAACGCAACTTTATGGCACATTATCAACCACAATCCTGTAGTGAAGATGGAATTTCCCACTTCATCAAGATGTGAAAGTGTGCACCATTTTGCATTTTTTAAACACTAGAAACAGTAAAGATACCTATTTTTAATTTAACAAACTGTTTTAAAAAGGACATTACACATCAATGTGCACATCTCTAAAAGGTCTGCCATAAATCAAAACCCTGAAGAAGCTAAACTCCAGAATTTTGCAAGTCATTGTGACTCTGCTCTATCAGGGAGTTTGGTGACTGTAGAACTGGAGCCAGAAATTCACAGGACTTCTCTGAGAGTTTGCATTCAGCAAGTCTACAGAACATGAAAAAAGGTAATAGACAGACTTGTACAGGCTGATATATTTCAAGAGTGACGTGAGTGTAATGAACTGACTGTATCTCTCATGCCAGATAAGAAAGAGGAAAGGATAAGAGAAAAAGGATAGAAACAGTATTGATATAATTATATATATATATATATACATATATAATAAATAAGCAAATGACTGTGACGTAAATATTGGGTGGGTTATGTGCAAACCAGTGTTGCGCGGGTTTGGTAACAAGCGGCCCGAGCTCGCCCGATATTTTAATCAACCCGACCGCAACTCAGACCGCGAATATTAATTAAGACAAAATTATACCCAAGCCGCGATCCGACCTGCTTACCGGAAGTGATGTATAATAAAACCAAACAACCTATTCTCTGTCAAGCATGTGCTAGAGCAGGAGAGCAATCTCCCATCATCCTCAGCTGGGTAAGCATGTTTGTGTGTGTGTGCGCCCAAATGTGCAAGAGTGTCACATGCCACAGCTGTGACGGAACACACACATCACGGATCTGGTGTGAATGTGGCATTAATCTGAATGATTATTTATGGAAATAAAATTCTCTTTTTTGAAAAAACTCTGATTTCTGTCTCAATTTTATGTAGCGGCCTCTGAGCCGGCCGTAACAATAGTCAGGAGACATTATTCTCCTGTAATGACATACATCGGACACACAAATCTGAAAGGTTGTAATACGATGTAGTGCAATGTGTAATGTGGCTAACTTGTAGAGATGTAATGAAAGGAATATCGGCCTAACATCAGACAATATTTGCCTAATTAAACAAACAAATAAACATAATATCCATAATATGCCACACTATAATCCTTATTCCAACCTTAATATCTGCAGTATGCTGTTGGAACTGGACAGTCCCTTAGAGAGGAGCTGAACTCCAGAATCCCCCAGGTCATTGTCACTAACGTCCAGCTGTAGCAGGGAGTTTGGTGACTGTAGAACTGAAGCTACAATCTCACACAATTCTTCTTTGAGCTTACAGTCAGCAAGCCTGCATAAGAACACAACAAAAGATAACATGAATAAATGGAAGATATATTGTTACACAGTGCCCTGATAAATAGATAAACAATTAAGAGCCCTTAACCAAAAGTGCGGAAATCATTCACGTGTAGCCTACATTATGGCCACAACCACCCACAAACACCCACATCGACACAAACACACACACACACACACACACACACGCACACTCACCTGAACTATTTTACTATGCTGTAGTGCTATGTATGATGTAGCTAAATTGTAGGGGGTGCAATGAACAACATATATTGGCCTAACATCGGCATCAGCCAATATTTACCTTGTTGAGTGTATCGGCTTATCTGTACATACTATGACAATACAGTGACAGTGGGTGAGGTCTGTAGTTGAGAGTAATTAACACCCTTTTGAACAATCAAAGCTGTGCTACATCAGAGGGCGGTCTACGCTGATTAATCATTAATGAAATGCGAAACAGCTGCATTCAATTCCAATCATCATAACAATAGGGGTTATTGCTGAAGCGCCAGTGTAAGCGTCAGCACTCGTTTCAGCCATTCTCGTTTAGGACAGACGTGGTCAAGATGAGCAAGTTTACCTGTGCAAGACAAAAATGTGCCGCTCCTGCATATCAGTTATCAACGGCCATCGCAGAAAATGGCATCATGCCAAAAGGGCCAGAAATCTAGCTAACCTCCAGCAACTTAAACGGTCCTCACCTACAGAAACATCCTTCTCCATGGGCTTGTGGAACTGGCAATCCGCAGTCAACAAAGCTGATTTCATTGCTGGCTATGCCAACCACCTTTCTTTGGAACTCCTTGCTCTCACTTTTGACCTTGAACTGGTTCGCAGCCCACCTACTCACAAAGTTGGCAAATTGCTTGATTTGATCCTCACTCGGAACTGCACAGACACCCTCATGATGCCTCTCCATCTTTCCGACCACTTCTTCATGTGGTTCAATGTCAGTCTGACAGAGCAGCCTCCGACTCCTCAGCCGATGGTCACGGTCCGCCGCCAAAATCTGCAACCTGTCTCCAACCCACTTCACCTCTGTGATCGCCTCCGGTCTACCGCCGCTCAGCACCTTCATCTCTGGAGATTAATGATGCCACAGACTCGCTCTGCTCCACACTGAGCTCGTGTCTAGACGAACTGTGCCATCTTACTACAAGGTCAGCTCGATCAAAACACTCTCATCTATGGCTAAATGATACCCTCCGATCGCAGCACACCAAACTCAGAACCGTGGAGAGGAAATGGCACAAATCTAAACTAACTGATGACCTCAAAAACTACCACACACTCCTATCCTCCTTTACAACCAGCTTCACTGCTGCTAAGACGGCCTTCTACAATAACAAAATCAACAGTGCCACAGACACTTGGAAACTTTTCTCAACCTTCAAATCGCTACTATCTTTCACGGAGATTTAATCATCATTTTGCGTCAATAGGTGTAAATCTGTCTAAGATAAGTCAACCTCAGGGTGTCACCTTCAAGCAATTTCTTTCTGGTAGCTACATTCATTCATTCTTCATGAAACCAACAGATGGTACTGAACTCCTCAAGATCATTTTGGACTTGAGGAGCTCATACACCGTATATCATCATGAAAGCCATTGCTAACATCATTGTAGAGCCACTGGTTCATTGTATCAACCTTTTCTCTACTTACTGGCACTGTACCCAAAATGACAAAAATTGCCAAGATTATTCCAATTTTTAAATCTGACAACAGAAATGATATGAGCAATTACCAGCCCATATTAATCCGACCCAGTTTTTTTAAAGTAATGGAGAAAGTAGTATACAATACTCAGTGGCTATCTTGATACACTAGATATCCTTGTTCCCTCTCAATACGGTTTTAGAAAAAAGACTGTATGGCAATACTTGACCTAATAGAACAAATTAATGAATGCACTGAAGCCTTTGATACCATTGACTTTGATATTTTGTTGCATAAATTGCGTCACTATGGTATCAGAGGTAAAGCACTTCAGTGGTTTCGAAGTTACCTATACGAGAGGGAACAGTATGTCCATGTCAATGATCATAACTCTACCTGTAAGCCCATACTCTTTGGGGTCCCCCAGGGTTCAATTTTGGGGCCACTCTTATTCTTTCTATATATAAATGATTTTGTAAATTCCTCCAAAATATTTCATTAAATTATTTTTGCCGACGACACAAATTTGTTCACATCACACAGGAACCCACTTATTGAACAAGATTCAAATCAAACAAAAAGTTTAAAAATATTGATCACTGCCTGATTAAAATGAATGGCCTGGAAATAAAAAGAGTGCATGCCATTAAATTCCTAGGGGTCCACATTGACGACTCTCTCAACTTTAAATGTCATATAGACCATCTTGTAAACAAACTGTCCAAGTATGTTGGCTTGTTCTAGAAGATCAGACATTCCCTTCCTCTGTCTGCCCTTCTCACGTTGTAGAAAACTCTCTTTGAACCTCTTCTTAACTATTGTAATGTGATATAGTGCAACACCTTCACCAGTCATCTTAAAAAACTTGTATCCTTGCAAAAGAAAGTCATACGGGCCCTGTCCTGGTCAGAGATAAATTCCCCCACCCACCCTCTATTTCACCGCTTTGAGTTACTAAGATTGGCTGAGCTAATTGATCATCATAATGCCTGTCTTATGTTTCAAATTGTCAACAGGCTCAACCCTAGATTGTGTAGTCTTATTACCATCTGAAGCCTCCAGCACACATACCAAACGAGAACTAAACCACTCATAGCAGGTAAATGTCATCGATATGTGCACGCCAGTATGAGCGTTGCCTGTAGGGGGCCGCAGATTTGGAACAGGATTGATGATGGCCTCAAGGTGTTGCCCTCTATCTCCAACTTCAAAACACCACTAAAAATAATTTCTTACCAACCTATATCTAATATAAAACTGTTTCCTCATTACATGGACTACTGGGATGTATGTGCATGATTGTATGTGTATGTAATGTTAAGTATGTATGTTATGTTGTTTTGGTGCGCTTCACATGCATTTACTCATCACCATCTGGTCACAGGTGGTAACTGTTTATACCATTGTCTGTACCACTACCCTTTCATGAACCATGGGCCCCCACCTATAAGCTTTCCTAGCTTCTTTGGGGGACCCATTCACTCAACCTGTCTGTCTTTGTACCCCTACTGGTTTATTGTAATGTTTGAAGTGGTATTGTGAATAAATTCAAACTCAGACTCAAACTCAACACACAGCTGTCTCCTCCATCCAGCCTTAATGCGGATACCCTTTCCTCGTTTTTTACAAACAAAATGGTGGCAATCAGCAGTCAATTCTCTACATGCCCACAAGACGCGAAGACTCTGATATTGCGCACGTACAACCTCTGGCGGTTGCTGGAACATCTTTTTCAGCATTTGCGCCTCTCTCAGAGAGTGAGGTATATTAGACTCCTGACATGTAGCAGTCCTACCACATACTCGTTGGACCCTATACCTACAAGCCTACTTCAGTCCATCAGCCCGACCATCACACCAGCTATCACACGTGATCAATGCTTCACTAACCTCTGGCACGTTTCCAACAGCATTAAAAACGGCCCGGGTAACACCGTTACTTAAGAAAATGTCTCTCAACCCTGCTCAAGTTGAGAACTACAGTCCTGTCTCACTCCTACCTTTCTTATCCAAAGGTATGAAACGAGCAGTCTTCAAACAAGTCTCTGAATTCCTTTCACAGAACAAGCTTCTGGATCCAAATCAATCTGGGTTCAAAAGCGGCAACTCTACCGAAACAGCTCTGCTGTCTGTAACAGAAGCCTTAAAGGATGGACCAATGGTAGGTGACCTCCTGTTTGTGTCTCCCACCATGGCTGAGGACCAGAACGATGCTCTCCAGCTACATGAAGCCTGCTCATCTGTCACTGTTCACACGGCTGCACCGACGCTCATGCCTGCTCCTCAGGCTCCGACGGTCCACCCAGATCCTAACCCTGCTAGGACCTTGGAAGCGTTGACGGCTCAGTTATCAGTGTTACTTGATTTGTCTGCAGCTTTTGACACAGTGAACTATGGCATCCTTCTTTCTGTTAGAATTAGGTATTTCCGGATATGCCATTAAATGGTTCAAATCCTACCTTGAGGGGCAGACTTTTAGTGTCTCCTGGCAAGGGCAGCTATCAAAAACTCACAAGCTGCCGACTGGTGTACCACAGGGATCAGTTCTTGCCCCCCTTCTCTTTTCCATTTATATCACCTCACTAGGCAAAATAATTCACCCTCATGGGTTTTCCTATCACTGCTATGCTGACGATACACAACTGTATCTGTCTTTTCCTCCTGAAGACTCCACCATAACCGCCAGGACTGAATGACATTTCTATCTGGATGAAAGGCCGCCATCTGCAGCTTAATTTAGCAAAAACCGAGTTGTTGGTATTTCCAGCCAAACCAACAATTCCCATCAGATAAATGTCCTGTCTGTCTCACTCTCTGTGTCCCCATCTAGTTTTGCATGGAACTTGGGTGTAATAATTGACAATGGACTAACCTTCTCAGAGCATATTACTGCAATAACCAAATCATGCAGATTCAAACTCTACAATATCAGGAAGATTAGACCCTACCTTACACAGTATTCAACACAACTACTAGTAGAAACTGTGCTCCTCTGTACAACTAGACTATTAGTTAGTCTCCCTGCATGTGCTGTGAAAACATAGCAGATGATCCAGAACACAGCAGTCTGTCTTATTTTTTCACAGCCTAAGAGGGTACATGTAACACCTCTTCTAGTATCACTACACTGGCTCCCTATTGAAGCCAGAATTAAATTCAAAACCCTGACTTTGGCCTATATGGTGGTCTCTGGGTCAGCGCCAACTTACCTCAGTGAGTTACTCCAGATATATACTCCCTCTAGATCACTCTGTTCTTCCAATGAGTCACTTTTATGAAGAGTGAATGTCACCATCAGGTCTCAAATGCCAAATGTCATTCGTTCTGCCACTAGTTTGGATTCTTTTAAAGGTCTCATTCACTGAGAAACCACTTAATACTTGTTACTTTCGAAATACTATAGCTCACTCCAAGTTGCATATGCATGCTGCACGTGAAAATTATCTTCTACCCCCATTGCCCGCATTAGCCAATGAAAGAAAATACACGGAAAAACAAGCGAATCAGAAAGAGCCCTTCCCAATGACACCGAAGGGAAACTGATTATTCATGGCCTCGCCCACCTTGGCTTGTGACCGCCTACAGGAAGACTGGAAGATTTTACGGCTAGGGGATTGTCTCTCTGCAGCTAGTAGGAGCTAACAGCAACTCGTGCCTGTGTTATTTGTGGCAATAACACATCAATGTTGCATGTCTTGCCTTAGAAACGAGAGTTGAGGAAGAAATGGTTCGGATTTATCGTTGGAACACCACCACCGAAGTAGTGCAACATTAGTTCTGTGTTCCAATCATTTAGACCAGACTCACTGCCTACAGTTAGAAAGTGGTTTTGCATCGATGTTCTGAAAACCTGGTTCTGTACCGTCATGACGATCGACCACCAGCTCACAGGCTGTAAGTACAAACAAACTTTTCCACCTAACGTCTGTTACAAAATAGCATGTTCATATTCTTCACGTTAGCATGCATGAAAAGGGTACAAGCTAGGCTTAGGCTAGCCTATATTACAGGAGGCTACACCAGGCACGTAACTGAAGTGTTCTGTTGACGTGTAAAATCAGAGAATGTCTAATAGGAAGGGCTCTGGTAAAATCCATTAGAGGAATGGTCTATTTTCCCGAACGTAGCCTACAGGCCACTAACACGCCAGGTGTAGCTACTTCCATTGATTAGGCCTATTGGAAGCTATTGTTGAGTAGCCTACATAACGCGAACGGAATGCTTCAGTTACGTGCCTGGTGTAGCTAACGTTACACTCATAAGAAACTGACCACACTACCCAGAGATTTAGCTTGTTGAACCTATAATCTTCTAACCTAAGCGTTAAACCACAAATAATAATATTAGCAACAATATCTTATGCTCAACTAAGTACAGATATTGTTCTAGTCTAAACAGGGAAAATTAAAAACACAATACCCGTGCACTATTAGGCTAAGTTGCTATCACTAGAGCTCAGGTATTTACACTTCAGTCTAATTTATGTCTTCTTGCCATTATTACATTGACCTTTGTAGGCCTACAATGATGTTTTGTTTGATTACTTGCTGTTTACTTAGTGTTTTGTATTGTCTTCCAGAGCACATCCTCATGTCAGGCTACACAGCTTTCTAGCCTACATTAGGTCATCACGTTAGAAGCAAAGGTTTGTGATCTAACTTTTTTTGTTGTGCTAGTTAGTTTCTAGAAGTCTTTTTCTAGTAGGCTAATACAGGTTCTTATGTGCTTATCAATGTTTGGGAAAGTCAATTCATGGGTTTCTTCAGGTCACTTTCCACAGGTGTATAAAATCAAGCACCTCGATTATGAATGCAGACTGCATGGTGCTTGATTAATACACCTGTGTAAATGGACCTGATGAAACCCATGAATTGCATAACAGATAAAATTGATATTACCGAATGTCTTCTTGTGGGTGTGCTACTTAGTACATCATACACCTTACCGCAGTCACTAAAATATTTTTGTTTCCATTGTGCCAGTACAGTTTTGTGTGAGAGAGTGTACTATTAGTATCTTGTAACTTGACAGTAATACACATTTATTTACTTTAGGTACCCAAACAGAATACTTCATGAAAAGTATGAGTATTGATACAAGCACTTCGGATACACCATGGGCATGGGGGCCTGCTACCTCTACTGCCATCAAGCCTGTTCATCCAAGGCCAGCTAGAACACCTCGGGTTGATCAAGATGAGGAGGAGGATGAAAGTGACATCTCCACAATAACACCTGATGGCTCCACCTATGGCCCAGCGCAATCAAAGAGCAATGTAATAGAATCATCATAGCCAATGAATGTGTTTTGTGTGTTGTCTCGGATCCCCAGGACAATACAAGCCGAAACAACAACTCAGACCTTTTCCCCTAAATAATCCCAGCACCATCTTACAAAGGATCTGTAGGCCAGATGTCTGCATCGTCTGGCAAAAAGAGGACATTGTTAATTCTGTGCATAGTTTGGATGTTCTTGTTTTGTGTTTGCATTATTTTAATAGACTGCATTATTACTATTTGTCAGTGTTTCACAGACCACCTAGCAAAAAGAAAAAAACAGTAGACCTACTTCAACAGTATATTACACAACAGGCCTTCTCACTGAACCACCTTGCTTATTGTCTTTGCACCTTGCTTATGGTGTCAGAGGATTCATATGATTTAAACTGGCATAGGTTACATCAGTGTTGCAGAACTGTTTGGATTTACATACAAGTTGGTTCAATATTGCAAACAACTCATCTATTATATTTTACCACATCTACTTGTGGAACACTGGAGATAGGCCTAGCTTGCAGACCACACTTTGAGTACCACTGCTGTATGTAAATATAATAAAGGTATTTATTGGAAAATTGACCTGTTTTGTATATTTGTTTTAGGAGTTTCATCAGTTTTTGTCCCTTTTAAGCTAAAGGTTTATCTTACCTTTCATATCTTCTATCTCACGGAGGGCCATAGTCGTCATAGTCGAATGTTTAGTGCATTTTGAAGGGAGTATATTATGCTAAGGCAGACTGGTTCTAATCCTGGGTACAGGGTCATACAGACAACAGGGGTACTGGTGTTGCCCATTTTTCTAACCACATGAGCAATCCCCTTACGAAAAAGTAGTATAGGAATATTTGGGACAAAATATTATAGTAATCTTATAGGAATAATTATTATAGGAACTAGATGTACCGCAGAGCGGTACAAAATATGACCGCCGCCCAGTCCAGCACATTTTTTCCACAAAAATAAATCACGCTGAAAGGCCTATATGATTCTAACTGTCTCACTAAATTGCATTATCCACACGTACTCAATTCTCACTGATATCTGCTAGACAACAAGTACCAAAACATGATTAGTTCATAGATTTCACATGTAAAATTAATTTTATACAACCCCACCTCCATCTTGCCTGTTCATAATTCTGAGAAATTCTTGAATTGTGTGCATGTGTGCATGTTCATGTTTATGTTGTGTGTGTGTGTGTGTGTGTGTGCGTGCGTGTGCGTGCGTGCGTGTGAGTGTGCGTGTGCGTGTGCGTGCGCTTGTGTGTGTGCCTGCGTATGTGCCTGTGCAAGCGTACATATGTCTACTGTGTGAGTATGTGTCATACGTATGATTACTGTGAATGTATGTGTGTGTGTGTGTATCTGTTTGTGCACATGTGTGTACATGAAATGGGTTAACATGACCCCTGGAGGCAAACATACGGAAAAAAATGGTCATCCTAGTCCCTACAGTTCTCAAGATATTCACAGAGAACTGTGTCTGCCCTACCCTCCTTTCGGGGGTCCAGTCCAGCGGGGGGGCTACAGATCAAAACGAAAAACGACGGTTCCATGCTATCCATGTGGGGTTACATGCCCACCAAGTTTTGTGTACCCCGGTCTTTCAGTGTCCCGGGAATCATTGTTGGTGTACGTCACTAAATGTACACATAAATTATTTTATTGTAAGGCCCCCCATGAACGAAAGTACACAAAACTTGGCATGCATTCGGAGGGTGTCATAATGATCCTACACTTTTAATTTCGTGCAGTTTTGACCTTGTCAGCCAGAGATATTGTGATGAAAACACCTAATTTTTTGCTTTTTAATTTTTAACTAGGTGGCGCTATTCATGAAATAAGTGGTAATGGGATGGGTTGACATGCCCCGTTAAGACCAACATACATAAAAAAGGTGGACCTCCTAGGCCCTACGGTTCTCGAGATATTCACAGAAAACTGTCTCCGGCCACCTACAGGCCAGTTGGTGTATAGTAACATAAATTAATTTATTGTGTGGCCCCCCATGAACGGAATTCCACAAAATTTGGCGTGCATACAGAGGGTGTCATAATGATCATACACTTCCAATTTCGTGCAGTTTTGACTATGTTAGGTCACAGATACCTTCAATTACAACACCTCATTTTTACTTTTTTGTGTTTAACTAGGTGGCGCTATACATGAAATGAGTGGTTATGGAATGGGTTGACATGGCCCCTTGAGATCAACATACAAAAAAAAAATGGTCCTCCTAAACCCTACGGTTCTCGAGATATTCACAGAAAACTGTGTCTGCCCTACCCTCCTTTCGGGGGGTCCAGTCCAGCAGGGGGGCTACAGATCAAAACGAAAAACGATGGTTCCATGCTATCCATGTGGGGTTACATGCCCACCAAGTTTCGTGTACCCCGGTCTTTCAGTGTCCCGGGACTCATTGACGGAAATTTGGGCATGCGAAAAAGAAAAAAAAAAAAAAAAAAAAAATCTGACTAAAGCTATATGACCGCCGCTTCGCTGTGCGGCGGTCATAATAATTGGGACATACTGTAGAAGTACTACTAATAACTAATATCCTGTAACCGCTATAGTTTTTCTATAGTAGTCTTATAGTACCTATAGTATGTCCAAATACTAGTATTCCTATAAGATTACTGTAATATTTAGTCCCAAAATACTATAGTAGCCTATAAGATTCCTATAGTAGGCTACTTTTTCTGTCATACATGAAAACAACTTGAGTAGGCTAACCTCTGCCAATGTCAGGCTATCAAAGCCATTCTCATTAAGAAGTCTTGCAGCACACATTCTCTGCTTCTGTAGGCATTCTGGTACAATTACAGCAAAATATAGCTAGGTAGGTGTGTTTGCATTTAAATCTATATATATATATTGGGCTATGACCAAGTGGTCTTTCAATGATAGTATCATGGAATTCAAACCATAACTATCTATTCCGATAGCATTAGCAGGCTAGGTCAGTGGCTGAACTGCATTTAGGGTGCTTACCTGTGTTGTGAAGTAAAATATCTACTAGGAAGATTGCAAAGACTTTTGACTGTGTAAAGAAATAGGTCTTTATTTTAAAACGTTTCCAACTGTTTATTACTTGAAAGCAAGATGACGATTGTCACAAACGTTTACCTCTTTTAGGAGAGATTTTAAGCTGACAGGCAATTGTTACCATTCTATTAAACCAACGTTCACCGACAAACGATCGGAAGCGGTTCTTCTTCCTACTCGATACTAGGATCAAACACATGAAGTTGTATCTCCGAAGACATTTTGTGCAACAGTTTTGACTCGAGTTTTAGCCAGGTTTTAGCACTGTAAAGTTGTATATGGAGCATAGCACAGGCAGAATCGGATGAGGACGCACTGGAGGAAGCGTCACAGTACTGTTAGCCAATCAGAGGTGAATTCATTAGCATGTCATTAATATTCATGACTAGAGGCGAAATCCAGTCGTTCCTCCTCGCCCACCTTCCCCACCAAACTAGAACAGCATGAAACAGAGGCAGGACAGCATTTTTTTTACCAAAACCGGCTCACAGGGCATTCATCAATACTACAGACCACTGCAAAATTAATGAAAAAACGATGAGATGAGACCTTTAAAAAACATCTGAAGACACATCTGTCCAGTATTTCTCTGTTTAAACTGTCCTAGCTTTTTTTACGTTTACGTCTGTAGTTGCCTGCACATATATTTTGGCAAATTCATATTTGTCTTTATAGTTTATCTTTTTCTTACTTTGTTTCTTAATGATGGTTATGATGTCTTTTTACTTTTTTAACAATTCTGTACAATTCTGTACTTGGTTGTAAAAAAGTTTGCCAAATTATCATATGTCTTTTATGGGTTGTTTTACTTTTTCTAAATTATTTGTAATGATGATCATGACATGTGTTATGGTGAAATTAATGTCCATCTTCATTTCTTGATATCAAAATCCTGTTTGTACGTTGCCTTGGATAAATGCGTCTGACAAATAAAGTAAAAGTAAAGTAAAAGTAAAAGAAGCCAGTCTCAGTCATCAGTGCTCATTATGCTTGACTTATCGGCTGCCTTTGACACAGTTAATCACCGAATCCTTCTCTCTATACTCTCAAACATGGGAGTCTCTGGCTCTGCTCTCCTGCTTTGAATCCTACCTCACAGGACGTTTGTTTAACGCATCATGGCTTGGACAGCTGTCCGCACCTCATTCTCACCACAGGTATATACCACCTCTTTGGAACAGATTATCTGTTCGCATGGCTTCTCTTACCACTGCTATGCAGACGACACACAGCTCAAACTGTCCTTTACACCTGATGGCCCCTTGGTCTCGGCATGGATCTCGGATTGTCTCTCTTCATATATCTTCATGGATGAAGGCAAACCACCTCCAGCTAAACCTCTCAAACTGAACTGCTGGTCCTCCCAGCTAAACCCACCATACATCATGACATCAACATAAAAATTGATTCCCTGTGTGTTGCACCTACCAGGGCCACAAAAAGTCATTCTCGACAACCAACTAACCTTCTCCGATCATGTCGCCTCGGTCGCCCGGTCGTGTCGCTTCGCACACTAAATCATACGGAAAATCAGGACTTACTTGACTCAAGATGCTACCCAACTCCTGGTACAGGCAATAGTCATCTCACGACTTGACTACTGTAACGCCCTCCTGACAGGTCTCCCAGCCTGTACAGTGAAACCCCTTCAGATGATCCAGCACGCGGCGGCACGCCTGGTCTTCAAACAACCCAAAAGGGCATGTTACCCCGCTGCTCATCCAGCTACGCTGGCTACCTATGGCCGCCGCATCAAATTCAAGTCTCTTAACTCACTGAGTGCCAAAAACGTAATATTACGTTTTTAGCTTTTTTTTTATTACGAAACTAAACACTCTAACACACATTATATGTGATTTTGGGAACTCTGTGATGAATGGAAATAATATATATGACGATCGAAAACTCATGAAAACGCACAATCTGGACATTTTATCTGGACATTTTACATCCGCTTTGGGTCGAATCAGTGACGCATGCACGTCAGCTCAAAACCAGGCCATTTTCGTGGGTCTATGACTAGGTGGCAGTCTCGCCAGGTCTCCTAGGTCACTTCCCGGAAACTTTACAGGCAACACCATATTTCATGAAAGACGTTATATATCGATTTCTAGAAAAAAAACAGCGATTTTGATGAAAACTAGCCACTGTTTAGCTTGGGATTTCTCAGGAACAGAGGCGTGTAGAAATACACGGTTTGCACCCACTGAGAGCTTAAAGTCTCACCTTTCAAACGAGCCATTGTATGTGTTCATAGCTATAACACAGAATATGCTGTGGCTGTACAAAAATCATCAACAATGGTCTAGATTGCTGGCACTCTAGGACAAAGCTTCCGAAAACAGCTTGGCATTCAATGAGTTAACGCTTGCCTACAAAGTAGTCTCCGGTTCTGCTCCCACCTACTTGAATGCCCTCATACAGGCATATGCTACCTCCTGACTGTTGCGCTCCTCAGACAAGCGACGTCTAGCTCTGCCACTGGTATGCTCAGGTCAATCCAAACTTTTTTCATCTGTTGTTCCTCGTTGGTGGAATGCACTACCAGTTCCTATCAGAGCAGGGACATCCCTCTCCCTCTTCAAAAAACTCCTGAAGTCCCAGCTCTTCAGAGAACATCTACAATTCTGCACTAGCTAAATGCTGTGTTAAGCAAAGACTGGCACAGTCAGAGTTAATGAGAGTTATGAAAACCTGAACGACATATATAACGGCATATACAGTGGGTCCCTGTTAAGTTTGGACGGGTTCCTTCAGGAATCACGATCCCCATTTTCTCGGCAGAAATGGCACAAACTGCAGTTGACACAAACAACCACAAGGTGTCACTTTGGTGCCACTACTATTTTTGATGCGACTTGACTTACTGCTTCCATGATGCAGTTTCCAAGTCAGTAGAACAATCAGAGAAAGCTGAGCCATTACCAAACATATATGATAATACAATAGCGTGAGTTTATATATCTTATACCCTATTTGTCACGGTTACTTATAGATTTGATAGTGAAACGATAAGCGCATAAGAGCATAAGAGACTTTCAGCGGGGGCACGGGAACTTAAATTGATCACGGTAGTTTAAAGCTTACACTTGACAAAACATTCTAATATGAAAATGTAGATGCAATTGTTGTAAAATGGTGCAGCTCCTTTAAGAAAGCACCGTGTGCAGGGATGGAGAGAGAGAAAGCGAGAGGGGATAGGCCTATGTGTGTTAGAACTTAGCGTGTGGAAAAAGTACGTGCTGTTGAGACTGGAGCGAGTCATATTCAAAATAATGCAAAAAAAAGCAATTATCCTCATTCATTGCAACCAAAGCATGCCTGCTTGCCGACGTTCAAACGAAAAAAAATATCAAAGCACCTTTTGCGTTTGTATGTAGCACGAAAAAATTTTTAAACAGCTGGACAAATGGTTTAGCTAATTGATTATATAACCTGTACACCAGCAATTGTTGAACATTTACCTGTACAAGTACATTGACAGTAGCCCAGCCTAACAGCATGTTGTAGGCCTACTGTAGAAATTTCACTTAATTTGCAACCGCAACATGCCTGCTTGCCAACGTTCAAACGACAACGAAAAAGATAATAAAACAACAAGAGGGTTGAGTCTGAATGACACTGAGTTTTTAGACACTGAGTTTTTGTAGTTAAGAAATATTTTCGTATAAAAAAATGGTCATTCTTCAATCTCCTTCACTGACGCCTATGGAAAAGGCTTAACGTCCCAAAACAACGATCGATCAATGATCATCAAATTTCTCTCTCACATTGCTCCTCATAACCATCTATAAAAAAGTGTTTTTTCTTTTCTTTTTGAGCACATCCGAATCCCAGGACATAAGGCACTGGACCTTATAATAGGCTCGAGATATAATTCCAAAGGGGGCAGATATGGGCCACTGCACTTAAAACTTAAAAAGATGAAGCTTTCCGAACTTTGAAATTGCGATCAGTGACTGGCATCGGGTGAACGAAGCTTTTCGAAGTTGAACAGGCTATTAAAAACTATTTGCGCACCTCCATGTCAAGGAGATACTGGGCTCTCCCTTCTATGAAAAAGACGTTAGGCTACCTGCAAACTGGCCTATGATTTCATTGCTGAGTTTGCGGCAAAGCAAGAAAATGTTTTTTTTTTCCTGAGTCAGGATATGGCGAGTGTCATTTATTTGTCCAATGTTAGCCTATAGATACAGACCAGTACATCTTATCAATAGTTTGAATGTCGTGTGTGTTTCTGCTCATTGACAAATACCGTTCAGCACAATGATTCATGCCCAATTAATTCCCCCTGTTAAAGTGTTCGCCTTTGTTACACTATTTGGTTTCGTGATGTAGCCTAGCCTATGATAAACACCATATGGCCAAATATGTGACTCAGCTAATGTTATAGGCTAAACAATTGAATTTCCCCTCTTAAAGGCAAGCTGGTGTAGCTTATTAGACTAGGCTACTATTAAAATACACCGACGGTAGCCTTGGCTATGTGTAAAGTAAGCTATCGCATGATTTCATGCACGTAAGTGAAAAGGGCCTTGCATCTGTCAAGTTCGCACATCCCCTTGCGACGGCCCTGCAGCGACGGCCCTGCAGCTCCTCCTAAGACAGCGAGGAAAAAGTTAAAATACGCGATAAACCCGGGAAAAGTTGACAGGTTTGTTTCGGTCGCGGTGATTATTTGTGAAATTGTGCAAACGACAGCCTTTTCAAGGCATTTGAAGGAAGGAGTCGTAGCATGCAAGCTCCCAAATTGACCCAGTAGCCTAAGGCATCAATAAATTGTTGGGACTGGGGAGGGTCATGCGTTTTTTCTCAATCACTTTGGAGGGTCATAGAAAAAATTCTTGCTGGCGAGGGAGGGTCACATCTTTTTTGACTTACGCTCCCAAAACTCCTCCGGTAGCCCCTTAATTAAATAAATAACGAACAGTCCCTAATTGATTAATAGCCTAGGCCTACACCAGCAATTGTTGAACATTGACCTGTACAGGACATTGACAGTAGCCCAGCCTAACAAGCAAATGTTGCAAAATACATCAAAAGACGCAATTAATCAGAAATAAATAATGTAATCTGCATCGCTTTATTTAACAAACTGCAAGCAACAAGTGCATTGAGTTCGCTGTAAGGCCAAACCCAAGAGCAAAGCCTATCTGTTAAGGCAGTCGATAGGCTATATAACAAGCTGTGTGCCTGGAAAGACGATAGATGACGGCTCTGGTCATCCCATACCCTCCCCCCAAGGCCTGTAGCCTAAAACAACTCGTTGCCTTTTTGTGACATTAAGCTTTTTCACGTTAAGCCCCCCTCCCCCATCCCCTTCTTTCACAAGCAGTGGGGGAGCACGGGGCACAAAGTAACACTTTTTGGTAGACAAAGGAGGGTTCTCCGCGCTTCTGTCGTTTGGCCACAATCCGTTGCAACCAGGCCAGGACAGATATTTTAGAGAGAAGGAGAGACGCCGGTGCAGCTCAGATGTCTTCTTAATTTTCTTTATTCTTTAGTAAAATGTGCAGAACATTATTAAACGTTGACTAACATTTCGATGTGTCGATGTTTTTACTAACGAACATCGAAAAGTTAGTCAAAGTTTAATAATGTTCTGCACCTTTTACTAAAGAATAAAGAAAATTAAGAAGACATCTGAGCTGCACCGGCGTCTCTACTTCTCTAACACTTTTTGGCTTTGGCTAAATATTTCTTAAATCATTTGAGTTTCACTAGTCACATGTTTTAACAAGCAACACTTGTTATTGAACTAATAACAGACGTGTGTCGAAAATTGACTTTATTTTCCATACGGAGAAATAACATATCAGAGTCTAACCAAGGTCAATCTTGCCAAAAAAGCCCTCAAACCTGAAAACACATGAGGCAAACGTGCAAAACATCACAAAACTAACTAAACTAACACGCATATTTTTGTATTGCAGTCATTGTAGCCTACAGTTGTAATAGCGCGTAACAGTCGTTTTACTCCCCGGATGCGCTCATTATAAAGAACGTTTAACGTGTCCCAAAAACAGCTATCAATTAATCACCGAATGTCTTATAAACAAGTATTGCCAGGATCAACACCTTGCAAAAAATGATAACAATAGGCCTAGGCCTTTATATGGCTCTGCTCCTGCCTAGATTCGAACTCAGAACTGCCTGAAAGTTGCAGACCTGTTCTGGAAATACGTGCATTAACCCACTCGACCGTCAGACAACGCTATCTGCTTCGAGTAGGCCTATTGGGTAGGATTGTAGCCTACACTGGTTGCTGTGGCACAGTCTTGAGTGACCGAATTCGTTTTTCTTTGTCATATGAATGCTGTCATTTTGTTAACATTACTGTTAAGGAGATGCTGTAGGCAAAGTCTATATTTCAACCTCGTTAGTGTAGTAAAAAAAAAATCAGAACTATTCACAAGGTTTCTGGGCAGCATATTTATGTTCTGTTAGCAAGCGAACTTCTCATGACTACCAACAAAGTAGCCTACTGCCAGCTGACGAAGCTCTCATTTTAAAACATTACTGCGAGACAGACACTGTACAATCAAGAAATCTTGCCACTGAATCCAAAACTATGTTTAACATTATGTACAAGGCTTAGGCTACAGTGGACTAGCATGTTGCAGGGGCTGCTAAAAACACAGAGAAACGCACTAAAAACTCGGCCAATCACAGCCCTTGCTGTCGAATTCGTCTGGTTCGACCGTGGAACTCCACAGCGGACTATGCTGCCCCCAAGCGGCTGCAGTTGTACTTACATTTCACCATTCACCATGATCGTGAATGAAGTGTCAATTTTTAACGGGGACCCACTGTATAATTGTTCCTATCACTATAGCATACAACAACATTCAGTAAACAAATACAAAAATGATCAGGAAATGCATGGCCTTACACCAACCTTAATGTCTGCAGTTTACAGTGTGGACTAGACAGTGCTTTAGAGAGAAGCTGAACTCCCAGGACATTGTGACTCAGGTCCAGCTTTATGAGGGAGTTTGGTGACAGTAGAACAGCAGCCACAATTCCACAGGACTTCCATGAGAGTTTGCATTTAGCAAGTCTACATAACAACATGAAAAAAATAAAACATTACAGAAATGGATAAGTGGAAGGGATACTGTATAAACAGTGCACCACTAAATCACCATAATCAAGAGAGATTATTCCCCTGTAATGACTAATGTACATGTGAATGTACACACACACACACACACACACACACACACACACACATAAAAAGATCAGGACATGCATGGCCTTACACCAACCTTAATGTCTGTAGTTTGCAGTGGGGACTAGACAGTCCCTTAGAGAGAAACTGAACTCCAGAATCTCTTAGGTCAATTTGACTCAGGTCCAGCTCTATCAGAGAGTTTGGTGACTGTAGAACATTAGCCACACTTTCAAAGCACTTATCTGTAAGTGTGCATTCAGCTAGCCTGTAAAACAACATGAAAAAAAAACAGATATTATAGAAATAGATACATGGAAGGCACTGTTTACAAGGTGCACTCAATAAATCAGCACAACCAAGATACATTATTCCCCTATAATGACAGTACAAGGTGTAGTAATAGATGTTGATTTTTACTAGTGCTGTTAGTTAAACGCGTTATTAATGCCGTTAATGCAAACCTATTTTAACAGTGTCAATTTTTTTATCGCGAGATTAACATTATTTTGGTCTAACAAACTTTGTAGTTTTTTCACATGCTGTTGCAACAACTAGTAACGTTAGAACAACTACAACACCACACCAGATCCAGCTAGACCGCAAACTAAACAATACGCACTGACGAATGGAATGGAACGTTGTATGGGCTGCACGTACACGCCCCCTTTTAGGGGAAAGATGACTGTTTGGATATAATGGAGACCTATGCTGCATCGAAGTGGGGAGCGAAAAGGGCTTATATACCTACTAAATCTTGAAACAAACGTGAATAAAAGGCACAAAATAAGGTTGGTGTAAGAGTTATCCTTGTGTTTATGGGATCAATGTGACCATTATGTTCCTATTTGTTGCTCTTGCAGTTTACTAACAGGAGTGTCATGAATGTAGGCAAAGTCAAACTGCCCATGGCTGACTATAACTAAGTTCGGCAAGCTTAACTTTACATGTCATAACATCAACTAAACATAAGTCACACATTCATTTTATCACTTGTAATATGAACGAGCCTAGCTGAATGCACACTTACAGATAAGTGCTTTGAAAGTGTGGCTAATGTTCTACAGTCACCAAACTCTCTGATAGAGCTGGACCTGAGTCAAATTGGCCTAAGAGATTCTGGAGTTCAGTTTCTCTCTAAGGGACTGTCTAGAAATTGGCACTCATACAGAACTCTGCGGCTAGACTTTTAACTAAGACTAAGAAGAGAGAACACATCACCCCTGTGTTGGCTGAACTGCACTGGCTCCCTATTTCCTATATAATTGATTTTAAGGTTATGTTAATTACTTACAAAGCTCTGAATGGCATAGCACCTTCATATATCTCTGAGCTTTTAATATCTTATCAACCACAAAGGAAACTTAGGTCATCCAATTCTAATATTTTAATCGTACCCAAAGTGCTCCACAAACAAAGTGGAGAAGCTGCTTTTATCCATTATGCCCCCAAACTATGGAACACCCTGCCTCTGTACATAAAGCAGGCGAGTTCAGTAAATATACCTGTACAGGAAAGCTTTTAGTTAACTCGTCTTATCCTGTAGACTACTTTTTCAGATTATTCTACATCTGCTGCTATTGGAGGGCGCAGCAAGCCAGAAGCAGATGGGCTCCCCCTATTAAGTCAGGTTCTGCTCAAGGTTTCTTCCTGGAATATGGGAGTTTTTCCTTGCCACAGTTGCCATATGGCGTGCTTGTGGGGGGTAAGAGGGTTAAGGCTGCCAGTCTTATGACATGTCATTTTCTATATTTTTGATATGTTGCTGAGTGGATCATAAACGGCCCCAGCAATGAAGAAATGTGATTGATAATGACTGACTGACTATTATTTTGTTACATGCTTCAAATGTAAAGCACTTTGAGCTGCATTCTGTGTATGAAAGGTGCTATACAAATAAAGCTTATTATTATTTCCTACAACTAGGAGATAATTGGCTATGTTATACTAAAGTTCCACAGTTAACTAGATAGCAAGCTAACCGTTTTACATGGGACATTATGGTAAGTGTAGCTTTGAATGTCCTGTGAATTAACCCTTTAGCCGCCAGAGTTTTAAAAAAATAAATTGGATTTTTACATCAAAATTTCAAAAGGCCATGGCTTGCAAGTGGTCAGAGATAAAGTCCTACTGTAAATGTGAAACTCATTGAGTAAGAACAGAAGTTTATGAAGGGGGTAAATTTACTCATCTAATTTGCATATTATGAAGTCACTGGATAGTAACCACCGTTAATTATGCACATTTCAGTAAATACTAGATGTTGAACATATTTGAGCAGTTTTACTTTATTTTTTGGTCATTTCACCGACATAACAAATGAACAGGAAAACAGTCACATGTAAACCAACAATAGTAAACTATTACTATAATCACAAACCCTATGCTACTATACAATAAAGTAGCCTGGTCAAATCAGTTCCATAACGCGGATGACTTTGTAGTTCTTCAGAGCCCTATTTTTACAACCGCTGCTGTCTATACCACGTCCATTACGGACACCATCATCACTATTGCCACTGGCACCTACAGCTATGTTGGGCAGAGGGTCGAAATAAGCATGGTATGCTTAGTGGACACTGTCGCAAAGACCAGAGGTGGAAAGTAACAAAATACATTTACTCACGTTACTGTATTGAGTAGTTTTTCTGTGTATTTTGTATTTTTTAAGTAGTTTATAAAATCGGTATTTTAAATTTTACTTGATTACATTTTGAGTGAAGTATTGTACTTCGCTACATCAAAAATCCCATCCGTTACTTGAGTAAAAAAAAAGGTTAAGACTAACGAAAACAGAAAGGGAGAGGGAAAAAATCGCGCCCTAAACCACTAGCCTAGTGATAAAGATCAGCATGTAGCCTATACAACAGGACTGAATCAAGCTGGCGCCATGCAGTCTTTCCGAAAGTGATGGAGATGGAGCTGGATCACGAGATGCATCAGATTACATGTGTAGCCTAACCTATGAAAGTGTATTTTCCGCTATTTCAATGGGTTGTCTCAGTTCGTTTTAACACTAATGAAATATTGCGAGGAGATCCTGTGCATGCACTCTAAAAAATACTGGGTTATTTTGTCAACCCAAACGCTGGGTTTAGGCTGTCAGGTCATTTTGTGGGGTTGTTTTTACTCATGTTGGGTTATTTTCTGTAACCCAGCTTGTTGGGTTGATAGTTTGGGACAGTGCCCCTCCTCTCTCCCACCTGACGTGGAGTACACTACCCAGCACAACAGATGATTGGCACGATGTCTTCACAACACACCGCATGATTGGCTCAATGTATTCACAACAAACCACATGATTGGCTCAATGTATTCACATGTCAACGTTTTGCCGTGGAAGGGTTGTGATATGTGTAGACAACTGCGTTACAAACTAACCCCATGCATTACTATGGAGGATTTTTTGAGTGCTGTATCTCCTCATTAGAAAGTCTCTGGTAAAACTAGTTGTTCTGGTACCCCCCCCCCCCCAAAAAAAAAAAAAAAAAAAGTAACTAAGTAACTTTTACTTAAAGTACATTTTAAATGAACTACTTTTTACTTGAGTACATTTTCAGATTGGTATTTTAACTTGTACTTGAGTAATATTTCATCAAAGTATTGGTACTTTTACTTGAGTACAATATTTTCTTACTTTTTCCACCTCTGGCAAAGACGCACCTCCATTCACAGACGCAACGTCACTATCAGTCAATAGACGATCGATCATATTCTCCAAAAAGCAGATATTCTCCTTCAGAATCAGAATAGGTGAATAACAGATCCAAGACTTCATCACACGTGAATTTTTTTTCCAACATTTGGTGTATTTCTGTTTCAATTTGTGCAAAACTATGGCCCGCATCGCTTCCGTGTTATGGAGGAAATGCATGTTTTCTTTGTGTGTTTCTTGTGTGTGGTCAAGAGTACAAATGAGATTTTACACTGTACTCGTGTCTATCGTCTGTTTTATTCAGTAATGACGCTTGTCGCAATATTGCGACATGGGCGGTTAGAGGGTTAATAACTAGATGTAACGTCAACGTGTGATTACTAGCTGTCTTTCCCATTGGAATCAATGATATAATGTTAACTTGTTTTCCGCTAAAATGGGGCGTGATGCAGATTAAATGTATCTTTATGATGATGCGCTGTTAGTAGGCTAGGCTACGTAAAGGCATGCTGCACACACTTGTTTGGGCTTACGAGCCGGCTAAAGAGTAGTAGGCTGACGCATTAAGTGTGCCGCCAAAGATTTTTTCACCGTCACTTGTTCTGTTATCAACAATCCTCTTTGGCTGCTACTATTTTGACTTTTTGGCTTTATGTAGCTTTGATGCACCGTTTCTTGTCCTCAAACTGCCAGACACTTCCTAGTAGCAAATATTCTTTACTTCCTCCTAGTCCTCCTCCTGTAGTCGTGAACTCCCAGCGGTCGGCTGAATGGTGTTTTAAATTGCTGTGGACACTAATGCCGACATGAGTGCGATGCACTCTGCTTTCAACATTAATTTACATTAAATTCCATTCTTTTCAACTGAACTCAAAGATAATGAATATAGTATGAATAAGTTATAGTATTTATACTTATAGTATTTTCTGTTTGTTATGGCCTTTATAATGCATGTACATTTTGTGCATGCACTTCTGCAGTAGCATTTATTTCAGTTTATATCAGCTATATTTCTGAAGGCCTGCTGCACATCTTTTGAAATTTGATTTGAAATAATCAAATAGACCTACGTCTAAAGTTAAGTTAATAAAGTAGGCTAACTTGCTTTGCTTTCATTTGAAGCCCAATCAAGATACACAATAATTGCTTTATATTGTTAATATGGACTCCTTGAAAGTTAAGAAATGCAAAATAATAGAATTTTAATCATGTGATAAAATATGTGATCGTGATTAATTATAGGAATTCAGCGATTAATCGTGATTAAAACATTTAATCGTTTGACAGCACTAATTTTTACTTGATGCTGCATTTAGATTCCCTGACACATTAATGATCCACATATTACCTGTAGGCAAGTAGTACTATTCTTTAATTTATGCAGTTTGTTATGCTTTCATGTTAAAGAATGCATGACAAATATTAACCTTTCCGGATTGGACTTGATTGGATTGAATTGGATTGGACTGGACTGGATTTTAAGGTCACCGAATGTATTGTGTGTCCTCAAGATGTACCCCTAAGTCCACATACAAAGTTTGGTTTAAATCGGTAAAAGTGTTGATAATTATAGCACCCCTAGTGGTCAAAGCACACCAAATTAAGTGTGGGTCCTTAGGATGTGTTCACGAATCAACGTACCAAGTTTGGTGTCGATACGAAAAAGTCTTCCTAATTATAGCGCCCCTAGTGGTCAAAGTACACCAAATGTATTGTGCGTCCTCAGGATCGGGTCCCGAGTCCATATACCAGGTTTGGTTTCAATACGTAAAGGCGTTGCTGAGATATGAGCTAATTTCCTTTATCTCTAGCGACCCCCTAGTGGTAGAAGGTCACCAAATGTATTGTGTGTCCTCAGGATGGGGTCCTATGTCCATATACTAAGTTTGGTTTCTATATGTGAAAGCATTGCTGAGATATGACCCTACTTCTTGTGATTACATCGCCACCCTAGTGGTCAAAAGACTCCAAATGTATTGTGCATCTTCAGGATGGGGTCTCAAGTCCATGTGCCAAGTTTGGTTTCAATATGTGTAAGCATTGCTGATATATGAGCCTACTTCCTGTGATTATAGCGCCTCACAGTGCTCAAAAAGTACCAAATAGTTTGAGCCTCCTCCTAATTGGGTCTTGAGCACATATAGTAAGTTTAGTCTTGATACGAGAAAACCTTGCTTACATATTACTTCACTTCCTGTTTGGTGGCTTTGCCGACAATTTTAATTGGCTGTTACGGGCGAACGGTTTTAGATTTGAAGAAAAAAAGCAATAACTTTTTTGAGGCTTGCTCTGAAGATCATCTGCATCAAGTTTTCGTGAAAATCGGACAAACTTTGTGACCTGTGAAAACTTTTAGGTGTTTTTGATTAAATCCAATATGGTTATGGTTATGGATTTAGCAGACGCCTTTGTCCAAAGCGACACATAAATACAAAACAACATAATAATATTTAAAATTGAACAGGGAACAGATTAGAATGTTGGTCAAATATAATAAGGAGAATAGTTATAATAAACAATAATATCAATTCAATCAATAGCCTAATAAAAAAGCAATGGAAAAAAGGGGAAAGGCAATAATAAAACAATGATGTCCATACAATCAATAATATAAAAACAATGACATGCTAAGACTACATTAAGGAGAATATCAATAATAAACAATAATGTCAAATTAATTAACAGCCCAATTAAAATAAAACAACATTATACAAACCATAACACATAAGTGCTTAACTAAGTATATGTTAAATAGGAATGTCTTTAGACCCCTCTTAAACGACCCAAAACTACCACAGGAACGGAGAGCACTGGACAATTCATTCCACCAACATGGAACCACTGAAGAAAAGAGTCTGGATGGCGGCCATATGGCGGCCGAATCAATTACGATGACATCACAATTTGGCTTGGGTCAGCCTATGGACCAAGTTTGCCATTCTTTTTGGAAATCATGGACTCATATGGGCTAAAAAGGAGAGGGCCTATCCAAGTATCCAACCTATCCAACTTGTTTTAGTGCTCAGTTCCATTCCCGGTGTGGAGGAGCATTAGTGCCTATAGCATGGGCATCTTGCACATTTGGCAAAGCACAATCAATTCTGAATGATGTATACAAGTTTTGAGCAACATATACTGCCATCCAGGCAATGTCTTTTCCAGGGCTACCTTGAATACTTCAGGAAAACAATGCCAAAATGAATTCTGCACATATTTAAATAGTATTTCTCCATAGAGTAAGAGTCCAGGTGCTAAGATGGACTGTCTGCAGTCCAGATTTGTCAAATTAGGTGCATAATGGAATGAAAAACATACCCCATACAGTTGAGCAACTGAAATCCTATATCGGGGAGTAATGAGACAACATTTCATTCTCAAAACTGTAGCAAATGTTCTCCTCAGTTCATAAACATTTACAGAATTTTGTTAAATGAAGAGATGAAGCAGCACAGTGGTAACCATGCTCCCGTCCCAACTTTTTTTGAAACATGTTGCTGGCACCAAATTCAAAATTAACATATTTTACATGAAATAGTCCAAATTTTCATTTTCAACATTTGATATGTTGTCTATGTTGTCTCCTTTTCGCTGCTAAATATGGGTTTACGAGACTTGTATATTATCACATTCTGTTTTTATTTACATTTTACACAATGTCCCAACTTTTTCTGTTTTGGGGTTGTATTCGTGTGCTGAAATTTCTGGCATTATACATGGTCTGAACTACTGCCTCTAGTGGCCTAAAATGAGTTCAAAGTGCCAGAGTGGCACACCTGATATCAATGTCACTATAAGTACAGTTGAATCTGTTACCAACACCCGGATGAAGGTCAGTGGGCCGATACGCATTGGTGTTTTAATGCTTTAGCTCTAAAAAATAATAAAGGCTTTTTAACTTTTGTATCCCACTGAGTGCCTGACATGGATTGTTTCCAATAATTTTTTGATGAACTTTTAACCCTCTAAACGCCCATGTCGCAATATTGCAACAAGCGTCATTACTGAATAAAACAGACGATAGACCCGAGTACAGGGTAAAATCTCATTTGTACTCTTGACCACTAGTTGGCAGACACCCAGAGCTTCGAGTCAAGCTCAACCTTTTTTTCAAAGTTTTCAGGAAGCACGCGAGAAACACGCGAGAAACACACAAAGACGACGTGCATTTCCTCTATAACGCGGAAGCGATGTGGGCCATAGTTTTGCACAAATTGAAGCAGAAATACAGCAAATGTTGAAAAAAAATTCACATGTGATGAATTCTTGGATCTGTTATTCAACTATTCTGATTCTAAATCTGCCTTATGGAGAATATGACCGATCGTCTATTGACTGAGTCACGGTGCGTCTGTGAATGGAGGTGCGTCTTTGCGACAGTGTCCACTAAGAATACCATGTTTATTTCGACCCTCTGCCCAACATAGCTGGAGGTGCCAGTGGCAATAGTGATCATGTCCGTAATGGACGTGGTATAGACAGCAGGGGTTGTAAAAATAGGGCTCTGAAGAACTACAATGTCGATAGGAACTGATTTGAGCAGGCTACTTTATTGTATAGTAGCATAGGATTCGTGATTATAGTAATAGTTTCCTATTGTTGGTTTACATGTGACTGTTTTCCTGTTTATTTGTTATTCAATTCAATTCAATTCAGTTTTATTTATAAAGCGCAAACAGCAATAAAAGGTGCTTAACAACAGCACTTAGAAATAAGATAAAACAAACAAAAAAAATGTGGGTGAAATGACAAAAAAAGAAAGTAAAACTGCGGAAATATGTTCAACATCTAGTATTTACTGAAATGTGCATAATTCACAGTGGTTGCCATCCAGTGACGTCATAATATGCAAATTAGATGAGTAAATTTACCCCGTTCATAAACTTTTGTTCATACTCAATGATTTTCACATTTACAGTAGGACTTTATCTCTTACCACTTGCAAGCCATGACCTTTTGAAATTTTGATGTAAAAATCCAATTAAGTTTTTTTTAAACCCTGGCGGCTAAAGGGTTAACCCTTCCAAGAGGACACAAGGGATAGCAGCAGCGCTCCAGCTCCCCTTTGTCTAGTAACATTTAGAGTTGTTTGTTTACAGCATCTGGTAATAGATTGTATTGTTCTGTGTGGAGAATATAGGAGTAAGGAGCTAATGGAGCTAAGAAGTAGGAGCTAATGGCTAGGGTTGGGCACCGAAACACGGTTCTAATATGGCACCGGTGCCGACACAAACGGTAGTAACTGCATCGAATAACAACGTCAATTTCGGTGCCTCATTTCGGTGCTTAGCGGTTTTTTTCCGAGGCATCACTGCATGTCATGCGCCATCTCTAACGTCTTGCTCTGATAGCAACACATCCAGATAGTTAGCTAACATGATAAACACTGGATGTATTACCAGAGGGGTATTCCAGAAAGCAGGTTTACTTGCTTAACTGGGTATGTTAACCCAGAGTTAGTGGTAAACCTGGGATTTCAGTTCCAGAAAGCTCAAATATGATCAGGCTATGTAAGTAACTATGGTAACATAGGCTCTGAACTTAACTGGGTATGTACACCCAGAGTAAATGGTAAACCTGGGATTTCAGTTCCAGAAAGCTCAAAAATGACCAGGCTATGTAAGTAACTATGATAACATAGGCTCTGAACTTAACCTGGTAGGGGGTAGGTTTTGTTCAGGTTATGTTCAATTATGTTCAGTTATTTCAGTGCATGTTCAACCAGGCCACACTTGTCACACAATGGCGTTTCATTTTGACGAAGGTCCGATTGACAAAGAAGCACAAAATCATGTAGGCTAATATTCATCCGTGCAATTCACCGTGAGAGGGCGATAGACCACGACATCACATGATAGCCTATCCATTCTTTTCTAAACGAGTTTTTCAAGAGCGCTAGAGTTTTTCAGCTGAATCCTAAATATAGGCTATAGGCTTGAAAAGCATTCTCCATCCCTACATTACGCATGGTGGATTATAAAAGAATAAAATAAATCTTTAATGTAGGCTAGCTAGCCTACACCATAGTGGACATTTGTCTTTGGCCCACCAGAGACAGATGGACAAACAACATCTCAGACACATTGAAGATATAATTAAAACAAGTACAGTAGCCTACAAAAAAGGGAAAACATATAGAAAATTAATAAATATGTTTAAATAAAGACTGCATAACAGCTGTCATGCAGGTAGGGCTATGCGTGTTGTCACTAAGTTTGGTTAAGAATGCTGATGGCATTTGGGATAAAATAGTTTTTAATAGGCTACACACGCGCTCTCCGACTGGGAGTTGTTGTAGTGTTGGTAGGTGCGTAAAGTTTGCCTTGCGCTAAAGCAGTTCATTCGTTTTCATGGACACAAACCCACGAGGATCATTAGTACTTAACTGGCAGGTCAGCATCACTTATTAAGTTTTCCAAATGTGCACCGACGATATGCTGTCTTAGCTGGTGAGCTTCAATTAACGGGCTTTGGCTTTTTCAGAATGTCCTTATGGTCGAATGGATAGGTCATAGGCCACTTCTCTTTTTATATGTGATTATGCTTCACATCTTATCACAAACGTGGAGGCGAAATGGCAGGGCCCAGTAGGCCTACACCAGGGATTCCCAAACTGTGGTACTCGTACCCCCGGTGGTACGCAAGCTGCCACTAGGGGGTACGCGAGATGAAAAGGGCAATGGCGGAAAGGAGTTAAAAATGATTAATTAATACTCTAATTAATTCATAAATAATACATAATTTCGAATCAGGTTATAATTATATGGAAAGGAAATAATTTGTAAACTCTATAATAGGGTATGTTTTCATTAAAAAATAAGCTACACACAATAGGCTACACGTGATTTCCTGCGGGTGTTGTGTGCCTTCTGGTTTCTCCACCTACTGGTTTCCTTGCGCGTGCATGCGCTGCAGCAGTTTGTCAGACATTCACAAACAAGTTGTTTTAGGCGGTTTGATGTCGCTTTTCATACGCCATGAGCGCTCGGCTACATTACAGCCACTCGGACAAAAGACATGTAAAAAATATATATGTTTTGAAAACTAGCATTAAACTGGATTCGATCCCGCAAAAGCAACATATGCGTGACTCTCTCCAGCCTGATTCCCTACTCCTTGAGCCAACTCTACCTGGCTATTACGCGATACAATTAACTATTGTAGGCTACCATCAATTAATAACGTAGGCAACACCCAGGTAACATGTCCAGGCTATCTGAAACAAGTGGTTGCCCTTTATCTAAAACAACTGGTTACCTTGGGCTGCTACGGTCGTCAGTGCACTGTGCACAGTATGCTACTCTTTGTGGTTGATCAACTAAAAATAAAAGATGTATTTGGTGATGACGTTATTGTAGGCCTAGTAGACCTAAATTCTGAGAAATTAAATGGTACGAGAGAAGAAACGATCTACATAGCGCACCAGACCGCGATTTCTTCAAGGGTTGAATGAAGGGGGTTTGCAAAAATTAGCATATTTTTCAAGTCAATAAACATTCTTAATTTTCTTATGTCTTTGTCAGGGAACATTTGACTTTTCAAAACCACAGGCCTGGTAGTCGCTCAGACAAGGAGTTAAGGCAATACCATTTGTGTCACCTAATGGAAGACAAAATGTTGCCACGGAGTTGCTTGCGTGGTTAATTGATAGGTGATTTGATGACGATGCTTAGAGAAGCTCAAAGAGATAATGCGCTAAATAGGTCGGTCTGATAGGTGTGCGTATTTATTGCAGGTTCGAATCCAGTGTAATGCTATAAAGTGTGCAAAATTATAGCCTTTATTTTACAAGTATTTTGTACGAGTGGTAGTAGTGTAATGATCATGGGATAGATATGAAATGCGACTTCAAATCCGTCAAAAACAACTTGTTTGTGAATGTTTGACAACTCCTGCAGCTGTGGTGAGCAACGCGAGCACGCGCAAGGAAACCAGTAGGTGGGAAAAACCAGAAGGCACACAACACGGGCAGCCAGAATATCTGGCGCGTTAGTTTCGTTTAAGTATAGGCTAGGTAGAAGGCTGTGTAAACATGGAAAACTGGCTAAAAACAGGGACACTGTCCAAAAGGCCTAATTAAAGCGATCGAAGAGGAGAAGCGAGAGAAACAGAGCAGGACACAGGTAACGATGGAATGGGATGGGGGGCAGACTAATGAAGGTGGAGATGGAGCGCAGGGGGATAAAAGAAAGAACAAGACAGAAAAGACTGCGCGAAGAAAATGAAAGTATGATGAGACATATAGCCCTAGGCTTCACGTGGATTGGGAGACAGACTGCCCAGAGCCACAGTGCGTGGTCTGCAGTGAGATGTTACCTAACCATTCTAATGTGGTTCTCCACACTGTTTTTTTTTAACGTGAGAGCTCATAGACCAGTTGCACATTTTGATTATGTTATCATGTAGGGCGGCTAATTAAACAACGATGCCTGGAATGCGTCAATAGAATGAGTTACTTTTTTTTGTGTTGAATGGTGGGGGTACGCGAGCCGAGTCAGGATGTAGAAGGTGGTCCGCTGGGAAAAAAGTTTGGGAACCGCTGGCCTACACGATGCCAGGAATGATGTAGCCTATCCGGGAGTCTAATTTGAGCGACACATTTCAACAGGGTGCGTTAGGGCAGGCCTACACCTTACTAGAATATTCCACTACAGACTTATTAATGTGTAGGCTGTAACTTAATGTTATATGTGCAATTACAGGAGAACTTGATGGGTATGCTACTGGGGGATAGAGGATAGGCTACCCATGCCTTCCGACATTCATCACCCTTCCGATGCTGGAGCGCAAAGGTTTAACTTGGCCCACAGCTGCAGAACCCGCGTTAAAATAGAAAATTACATTTGTGATTCTCAAGGAGGCTATGGCCCACTCAATCTGTGACAAGGTAGGCTAGTTTAAGAAAGCATCATTCAAAGCAGTCAATACAATACATAATGTCCACTAAATTATTTAATTGTGCTTTTGACACAGGCTATCCTAAACGTACGCATTTACACGGTCAGTTAGGCTATTCTCTGTCAAGGAAGGTCTCGTTCCTTGGCAGACGCTCAAGTATTGCTCTTTTTTTGTTATCACAGTTCTCTCCTCCTCGTAAGCCTCGAGGAGAACTTGCTACTCCGCCTCTGAAAAATACGGTGCTCTTCGTTTCGCCGGTTTCACTCATGGTTTCGACTCTCAATAGATGATGCCTACTTTTCAACAGTAGGCTAGCCTATAGTTACACAATATCCTTGCGCTAACTGACATTTATTTGAAATGGTATCAGCAAAGTTGTAAGGTGAAAACTTTATTTCACGGTGTGTTAAACAACATAATAGCATATTAATCTTTCATGTGCATGAGGCCCATATAGCATCACAATGAATATGAAAATAATGTTAAAAGTAAGCTGGCAAAAACATAAATATGTAGGTTACATACCTGATGTCACTGAGCTGTCAAAGAGGCTACGAAACCATCTCCATACGTTATCGCTAATTAAAATCAGCTGACTGGTGTTAGCGCATAGCCACAGTTGCTGTTAAAATGTCTACTAGGCTAGCGCTGGGAATCTAAACACTTCAACACCGACATGTAGCCTAACATGTTCAAAACTACTGCGTGTTATGGGTTAAGACATGCAATTTCTTGAAGCATTTGGGAACACACTGAATTAATTAGAAAGTAGAGTCCCTGTTAGATTTGCTTGCTTTCAAATGCCGTTGTCCATGACCTGGCAGTTTTATGGCAAGCGGTTTTAACATACCTTATGGCAAACCGCCTACACTGGGTATAATAGGCCTAAACTTGAAAGCAGAGTGTGCATGCATGGCAAGCTGTTTTAACATTTAAATGTATTGTAATGATCTGAGCCTAGCTGTTGATGACTGTGCTCCCATGATGCTGTTCGTTTGATGTGTTATGTTGAATGTTAATGTTAACCATGCAAGTTACCAATGTTGTGCGTCCTGACTGTCGTGTTTATGTTTATAGTTGATTACAGTGTTCATAACCGGGTCTAACTAGTATGTGTTTTAGATACAGCCTAAGATAGATGTTTAGTGCTGGAGCATAAGGGCCAGGTCTGGCCCGGAATTATGTGTTCGTGTGTTTTGGTGCGTAACCAATAAAACCATTCTAAGACAACTTTGCAAGATTGTTACAGTATTATTCGTAGGAGCAATAAGATATTGATAGAAAATTGAATATAACAGTCCAATTTCATGTTCAAATGTGTCTTATTAATAATAAAAAAAGCAATTCATGCTTTAGACCATTTTAATTTAAAACATTTTTAAAACAAAGTACCGGTTCAGGCACCGTTTCGGCACCGGCACCGTTTTAAAAGTATCGATTTAGCACCGGTATCGGATAAAACTAGCCCGGTTAAAACCAGACCCTTCTTAGTCGTAACTGAGAGTGGGTCTGGGGAAGGTTCGTTCACAGCCCATTTCCAAAGGGCGTTCCCAAACGGACGCCGATCAAAATGCCTCGGACGCATGGAGAGGCCAAAAACCAATCAGAGCAACGAAAGAGAGTGAGAGTGACAGAAACACAATTTGCAACACTGTCTGGTTGTAGGGAGAAGCAGGAAGAATTAACCACTTTTTAATTAAACGTAGGCTAATTTACAAAGACATCGTGCCACACTGAAAGCTAATATTTTGTCACTAGCAATTTACATCTGCCCTCTGTCAAACACAATTGCATTTTCAGCTCTGAACAAAACCGTTCACGTTCAAACGAGCATTTTGTTTCATTCGTCCTTTCTGGCTGACCGGGCCATAGCAGGAATGGGGGACGAGAGACTGAAACGTTCAAAGCAATTATGCCGGAATTGTTTCAAGGCAAACACTGAAGTGTAGCATTCGAGTTATGCTTGCATAGCACACCAATTCAAAAGTAGCCTATGTGTTTTTTGTCGGCTACGTGTCCAGCTATAGTCCTATAAATGAACAGAATATCAAACCGTTTTCAGTAGCCTACCACTGTTGCAGATATCACATAGGTATCCCTTTACATACATGTTTGTAATGTTGCATATTCCAACATAAGGAAGCAGTTAAGAAACTTCTAACTCCCTGTCTTAAACCAACGTAATATCAGCTTCAAACAAGCAGCAGTTGTCATGGTTGATGTTTTTTTTTAAAAGCCCCGGCTTCTTCAACTGGGTGCGCTATCGTCATCGTGTAAAGCCCGCCTAAAGGATTCTGATTGGTGCCTCGATCTAGCAAAATTGGAAATGGGCTAGAATGGGTTCTTGGCCAGACGGACTTTCAGAGCGAATCTCGAATTTGCCGGAAGTACGTCTGGGTTTTTCCCAGGCTAGGATAAAACCCAAACGAAACCCAACCCTACTAATGGCTAATGAATACAATTTCATGTATCCTCACTTATGTGAACGGAACCGTCTAAAAAATGAATACATAATAATCCAGACTGCAGGTTGATCAGATTAGGTTTCCATTACTATAGAGTACATACTGAAGTGCTTCAACTTTGCAGTGAGGATCCTCCAGTGTAGCAGATAACAGCTTCTGTGCTGATCCTCCAGGAAGATTGTTGTTCACGTACAGATCTTTCACACAGGAGGGGTTTACCATCAGAGCCAGAGCCAGACAGACATAACCTTCATCTGACATACCACACTTGCTGAGCCTGAGACAAACACAAATACACATATACATGGGTCATTCTTCAATTAGGGGAACTTTTATGTGCCCAGGTTATAAATTCATGTTTGAAATACTCAGTGGTGGGTAGAGTACTGAAAATCTCTACTCAAGTACAAGTACAATTACTTCCTTCAAAATCTACTTAAGTAAAAGTAAATATTCCAATTGGACAAACCTACTCAAGTAAAAGTAAAAAAAAAGTGTAACAGGTGTCCAGTGGAATATTGTTCTGTGGTGTGATATGATTTTGTTTTGGTCTTTTATTTTGGTGTTATGTCTTTGTGTCCTGATTTTATGCTTGAACTCTTCCTTTGCCTTGGTGTTGTAAAATGAATGAACGTTACGTAATGAAGGTGTATGGGAGGTGTGTTGATGAATGCACTTTTTAAAAGGACTGAAGGTGGCAGGCGGCCGCTTTGTCTGGGAAATGCGTGAGTCGGGAGAGCACGCCACGAACGCCATTAACGCCGAGTTGGTGAGCTATTTGAAGTTGGATATCATTGTGTGTAGCCTAGTTAACACAGATCATTTAGCCTAATAATTAGTGCTGCTGTAGTTGGAGAGGCGGCAGGCAGCACAGTTTCCCGACCCTCGCACTTCCCACCTGGGTAAATGTATGCTGTTGCTTATTATTGCAAAAATACTTGTGTTATTTAAAGGATGCGGTTTTAATTGCGTTTGTATGCCATATCGTAAGGGTTTCATTGCCCCCAACCTGCCTTGTTTCACATTTGCAGTGCTGTGTGTATTGTTTGCTCATCGAGATTTCCTACTGGTGTGAGAGACTGGTGTTATTCATAAGCATATTAATGCCGTGATTTATGAGCGTGATTCTTGTGGTGTTGCTTTACTTTTTACACGTTGTCTGCATGGTTGGGGGTGCTTGAACCTTTGGGTTTGTGGTAGTACAAGCCATATGTTTCTAAATGATGTGAATAAATTATATAAATGATATAATCCATTGTCTGCCTTTTTGAAGCCACTGATTTACCAGTTCCAGGTGATATAGCTTAATAGCTGAATTTAATAGCTTTTGATACCTGTGTTACAAAAGTACTTCGTTATTAAGTTACTCAAATTACAAATTACTTTTCATTTTTGTATTGAAGTGCTTTGATCAGTGAAAAAGACATAACGGCCCCTATTTTGGCGATATAAAACACATGGTCACTAGCGAATAGCTTAAATAATAAATAGCTTTGTCCAGTCCATTCGGGGTGGTTTTGTTATCAAATGTCAGGCGCAAAAAGTCGGCTCTTATGTTTCTAAATCAGTCATGGGTGTGTTTTGGGCGTAACATCCTTTAAACCAATCAGAATGACACCTCTCATTCTCTTTAGAACCAAGCAGTGCAACTTCAAACAGTGCATCGTTATTTTGATAGTCAGCGGCGCATTTGAAGGTTAGGGTTAATGCGTGTAATTGAACTTCAGCTCTATGCATATAACAAAAGGCAAGAGCTTTGTAGGAACACAAGTACCAATGAAACATTAACCAGGCTGGCAGAGGGAGGGGGAGTAAGAGAGAGAGAGAGAGAGAGAGAGAGAGAGAGAGAGAGAGAGAGAGAGAGAGAAAAACACCCAGAACATGATAGCTAGAACAAGTTACCAACCATTACATTTGATTAAGCAATCTACAAAATCCCATACAATAATTGCTGCATTTATTCAGCAAGGTACATTCTGTTGTCAACCCTTCCTGAAGCATATATTCTACTAGTTATACCAGTTTTTGGGAATAACCCAAGGAGGACCCAAAATCATATGGAGGGCTACTCATTTGAAACAAACAGACCCTCACTCCTATTTTTGCAAGGGTGATCCTCCTAAATAATAGGCCTATGTGATTTTTACATTTAAGTTATCAATATTATGTAGGCCTACGTGCCTTTATATATTAAGCAACTGTATTTTCATCTGATTTGTCAATACTTCAATATCAATATGCAACACTGCCAACATTTTTGTTCAGTTTGTTTATTTCAAAGTTTCCATGGGGAATCTAATCTAATAAATAATGAAATAGTTACAGTTATCACAAATCTGAAATCTCTCCATGATCTGACAAAAAAGGTTTTGTTTTTCACCAGTTAATAGACAATCCTATTGCCATGCATGCCACAAGATGCATTGAGTCCTTGAACAATCATACACAAACTGTATGGGATGAACACGGAATAGCCACAGAACTTTTGCAAAGATATGCTTCCATTGGCTACACCAGAGGAGCAAGCTTTTTTCTTTTACTGTCTATGTGTGCGTGCAGCGTGTATGTGCTCCGCTTCCGTTGTTATTTAAAGCTGGAATGGAAAGGGATTCTGAGCCAAAGTTTAACCTACCATTTAAGCTACAATTTGCAAGGTATCATCAATATTAATTTAATGTTACAGATGTATGGTCTACAATTAAATTACTATTAAACATTTCCACAATGGAGGATGTTTTGTGATCTGCAGGCAACCTGTTGGCTATTTTCAGAAAGTGTGCAGCGGGCGCCTCATAGTCATTCCGCGGGCACCATTTTTGGAGACCCCCTGAGTTATAGGCTACTGTCAAGGAATAGCCTACTGCTGGGTTTGTTTTAGGTTGAAATGCAGCTAGTACTAGTTCGCTAGGTAGCAATACGAGAACCACTGATAGAAAACAATGCAATTTACCTCAACGTGTTTGCGAAGGTTAGATGTAGAGGTTTTGAAGGCTGATATTGTTGTAAGATTAGGGTGACGCATTAAGCATTTCATTATACTGTTGTCTTCCTTCCTTCGCATCGGATGGAACCATGCGTGGATCTACAGGGTGGCAAAGGGTGGCAGCTGCCACCCCTGGGACACAGTCTTGCCACCCCTGTTGCCACCTCATTTATAAATCAGATAATATTTGTTTAAGTATATTTTATGTTCATACATGTTGGTCTGAGAACTGTGAGAAGATGTGAAACCCGCACCAAACTCCTCTCAAATAGAAATCGCAGATTTAGAATCCCCCGCCCCCTCACAATGGTTTCAACCATCACCATCAGCGCAGTGACCCCCGCGAAATTTCACCATTGGCAGCAAGTTGCACAGTGCATGGAACTAGATGTCAACGTCTGTACAACGAAATTAGTCTACGTTATTTACATCCGCAAGACTTTGTCTTATCGAATTTTTCGATGATGGTCAGGTCAGATAATAAGGGCATGCGTAGCTTGACGTTAGTCTATTTGTGTGTGTCGCTATTTTATAACCTTTGATTGTAAATACTGCTGTCGATGTCAACCCATTAATACACGTGATAATTCAACATGGGTTCTCAAAATTGCCATGCATCCACTTTCCTAGCATCTATGACTATCCAATTTTGCCCGACATGACAAATCAATCTAGGATATCTAATCGGTGTCAAGCTGGTGGCGGTTGCGTTTTTCTTTTTCCTTTCTTTTCATGGTGTAAATCAATCTACACAAGTAAAAGTACATGACTGAAATTCTACTCAATCACAATAAGTAAATGTACTATTTTCAAACAAACCTTACTCAGAGTAGGCTACTACACTAGGCGTTTGATGATGTCAAAGCACATCACATATGAAGCTTAGTGCATGAGATGTAATTGCTTAGATTCCAGTTAACCCTTTAGTCGCCAGGGTTTAAAAAGAATAAATTGGATTTGTACATCAAAATTTCAAAAGGCCATGGCTTGCAAGTGGTAAGAGATAAAGTCCTACTATAAATGTGAAAATCATTTAGTATAAACAGAAGTTTATGAAGGGGGTAAATTTACTCATCTAATTTGCATATTATGACGTCACTGGATGGTAACCACCGTGAATTATGTACATTTCAGTAAATACTAGATGTTGAACATATTTGAGCAGTTATACTTTCTTTTTTTGTAATTTCACTGACATAACAAATGAACAGGAATACAGTCACATGTAAACCAACAATAGTAAACTATTACTATAATCACAAACCCTATGCTACTATACAATAAAGTAGCCTGGTCAAATCAGTTCCATATCGCGGGTGACTTTGTAGTTCTTTAGAGCCCTATTTTTACAACCCCTGCTGTCTATACCACGTCCATTATGGACACTATCATCACTATTGCCACTGGCACCTCCAGCTATGTTGGGCAAAGGGTCGAAATAAGCATGGTATGCTTAGTGGACACTGTCGCAAAGACGTACCTCCATTCACAGACGCACCGTGACTATCAGTCAATAGACGATCGAACATATTCTCCAAAAGGCAGATTTTCTCCTTCAGAATCAGAATAGGTGAATAACAGATCCAAGACTTTATCACACGTGAATTTTTTTTTCAACATTTGGTGTATTTCTGCTTCAATTTGTGCAAAACTAGGGCCCGCATCACTTCCGCGTTATGGAGGAAATGCACGTCTTCTTCGTGTGTTTCTCGCGTGTTTTCGCGAGCTTCCTGAAAACTTTGAAAAAAAAGGTTGAGCTTGAATCGAAGCTCTGGGTGTCTGCCAACTAGTGGTCAAGAGTACAAATGAGATTTTACACTGTACTCGCGTCTATCGTCTGTTTTATTCAGTAATGACGCTTGTCGCAATATTGCGACATGGGCGGTTAGAGGGTTAAATCTTCCAGTTTCATTGGGTGGTAGATTTCAATTATTTGCTGGTAGATGAACCAACAAGCTGAGGCCAGCACAGCAGTTTGTGTCCTCAAGAAATTAACATGTTGCTTGTTCACTCGTGTTTGAGGTTGTTTCTTCATAGGAGATTTATAAAGGTACTTTAATACAGTAACTATACATGTACTTCATTATTCACCACTTTGTGAGTGAGTGAGTAGCCTAGATTGTGAATGGCAAAACATAATTTGGCACTAAAGATCAGGGACTGAAAACAGAATGATTTTCATTTAGGATCGTTCTGAGCAAAAATTATTTGATATCATAATATTATAAAACCTTTTCAATGCCCATTTAATTAACACATCTTAACATGACAAGAAATTGTGTTGGGCCATCTCAAGCTATGCATTTATTTTTTACCATTCACTTATTACATAGAATATTGTAGGATAGTAACAGAACTGATGGTAACAGGACTGATGATTTCATGCTAAATTGCTCCTTTCTAGCTAACAGGTCAAGGTTAGGGAGGCACATGGTATGTAATCTGAAAGGTTATTACTTCTAGATATAGGTAATATCAGTATTGATAAATAATTGTTTATATATACACTTTAAAAAATGGTAACAGGACTGATGTTGTATGCTCGCCCCTCTCTCACAACCCTGATAAAACATGAAAAATAGGACATTTAAGAAGAGAGAAAGTTACCCTTTCTTACACTGTGGAATCTGCTTCTTCTAAATGATGTCACTTCCTTGAAATTATGTCACTTCTAGTTTGTACCATTATTTTATAAGGGGTTTTAATGAAAGTAACAGGACTGAGATAGAAAACATATCTATTTATGTCAAAATCATTGCTTAACAATGAGATTACACTTAAGACTATATAAAACTGTGAAAATTGTATCATTTTACCAACATTTTACAACGGAGAAGTGCTGTTGAAAAAGAAAAAACATAGCGTGGGACGAGCCAAAATCAACCAAAATCCTTACCCATAGCATATATTTATGTGATTTTAATCATTAGGGCCCGAGCACCGAAGGGCGCAAGGCCCTATTGTTTTTGTAAGGATTATTATTAGGGCTCGAGCACCGAAGAGCGCAAGGCCCTATTGTTTTTGTAAGGATTATTATTAGGGCCCGAGCACCGAAGGGCACAAGGCCCTATTGTTTTTGTAAGGATTATTAGGGCCCGAGCACCGAAGGGCGCAAGGCCATATTGTTTTTGTAAGGATTATTATTATTATTATTATTAGGGCCCGAGCACCGAAGGGCGCAAGGCCCTATTGTTTTTGTAAGGATTATTATTATTCATTAGGGCCCGAGCACCGAAGGGCGCAAGGCCCTATTGTTTTTGTAAGGATTATTATTATTATTATTATTATTATTATTAGGGCCCGAGCACCGAAGGGCGCAAGGCCCTATTGTTTTTGTAAGGATTATTATTATTATTATTATAGAGTATTATTATTGTTATTCTACTTTTTTGCTGTCCTGTTTTTGAGGTAGTTAACATGGTCGAATACTCTTGAAATTTGGCACACACGTCAGGTGTCACGCAACGCAGTTAGGTACAAGAGCTTGACCCCGGGCGTGGCCCAGGGACTCGCTAGCGCCCCCTTAGGTGACTGATCCCGTGGTTGGCAAATATTTTGAGGTGGTTAACATGGTTGAAAAGTCTTGAAATTTGACACACACATCAGGTGTCACACAAAGCAGCTAGGTAAAAAAGCTTGGCCCCGGGTATGGCCCAGAGACTCGCTAGCGCCCCCTTACGCCCCCTTAGATGACTGATCCCGTGGTGGGCATATACTTTCAGCTACACACACCAAATTTGGTAGGTGTTTGTATCTCCCCAAGATGAACAACTTTCGAATGTACAATGCATTAGCCACGCCCAACAGGAAGTGAGGTATTTGGGATTTTGTGCAGACTAATATGTGATGAAATATGTGATGAATCATGATGCCAAAGGAGGTGCTTCCCATGGGTGAAAACGCATGAAATTTGGCACACACATCAAGTGATACCAAGATACACCATGCATGGCTTGAAATGTTTTCAATTTCACAGGTCATTGAAGACCATGTTAATGATAATATTTACATGCCCATAATTCATGTTTGGCATAGCGCCACCAACTGGCAACAGAAAGAATGACAATTACACTGATGTCACATGATCAATTTTAACATACTGCTCCTAGACGGTTTGTCAGATTCATGTGAAATTTGGCAAACATTATGCCAAGATGTCGCTGATGTTAAATTGTGAAGGGATTTTTGATATGTTATATTTTTGATATGATTTTAATATCTCACCACATGAAGAGGAAATGTGTCATAAATCACAGTTCATTGAATGAATGGTCTGAAACTTCTCAGGTTAATAGATATCATGATTATGATGATATTCAGACACCCAATGGGCCTGCCTGGCATAGCGCCACCTTCTGGCCAAGCTGGAAATGTGCCAGAAATGCTCTGCTTTGAATAAATGGTCTGAAACTTCTCAGGTTAATAGATATTAGGATTATGATGATATCCAGACACCCAATGGGCCTGCCTGGCATAGCGCCACCACCTGGTCAAGCAGTAAATGTGCCAGAAATGGACAATTCCTTAGTGATTGATCTGAAAGTTTACAAACATTTTGGATATCATTATTGTGATGATATTCACATGTGTAATTTTCATGCCTAACATATGGCCACCATCTGGCCAACCAAAAAGTGTATCAGAAATGTTCTTTGCTTAAAATGAATGGTCTGAAATTTCTCAGGTTAATATATATTATGATTATGATGACACCCAATGGGCCTGCTTTGCATTACGCCCCCACCTGGCCAAGCGAGTAAATGTGGCAGAAAATAAAATACAAAAACAAATAGCACACGCAACAAATATGTACATTTCACAAACGCACCACGTCGGTGCTTTGTTGGATTCCGAAATATCACAGGTTGCGGCCCGGAGGTAATCGGGCCCGCCATTGCCGCTTGCGGCTATATTTTTACATTACCTTTACACTTAGTGCTGGCAAGGCATTGAACTGGGCTTCATTCGAGGATTCCAATGGTACCTCATTCATGAAAATCGGACATACTGGTCAAAAGTTACATGCACACACCTTCATATACACAGACAGCCCAGCCCAGCCCATTAGAGCTCTGCCAGATGCCTCAGAACACTGCCAGGTGCAAGCTTAAGGCGAGACACTACAGGTGAATAGGGTAAAATTTTTAACAAGCAGATATCACTATGAAACTTCCCCAGTTGATTACTTACATTAATATGAGAAAAAAAATGTATTACAAGTTTGCTGTAATTTAATGTTTACATATGCAAATTAGGCATTCTCTAATTAAATATGCGCTAATTTGCAAACATTTTAAGGCACGAAAACTGAGCATTGGATACAGCCAGGTTCAAAATTATGTTTTCATTGTGTTCAGATATTAGATGGGAAAACATTTACAGAGGGATTTATGAAATATCACGAGAAGGCTAGCATCAATACAAGCATCAATACAGTAAAGTCAACAGTAAAGAAGCTGAAGACGCGAGTTAAAATAACTTCAGGAAAAGCGATATAGGCTATGGGAAATATTGGAAAAAGTTCTTAAAGAAGATGACAGTAGTACAAGTTATGGTCTCTGTAGGCCTACTTCTTGCGAAGCCATTTAAAAGTATGACAGCCAAAACGGGCAGCCTGCAGGAATAAATGTTATGGCACAGATTACACAGCCATATCTACCGGTATGTAGCCTATAGGTTCGCGCATGCATAAAAGTTACCTTAGTTCGTTGTGTTTGTGACTTTAAACAGTGGATGTGCTTTAGTAAATGTGCTTTGTGCTTCATTCAGCATTATAATGGTCATATGGGAGGTGAAAAACAGGAATATCTTCATAAAAGGTGAGTGTTACTAGTTAGCTAGCTAACATTACCCGTTTGCTAATGTTTGGATGTTTGTAACGTTAGCTATAAGTTACACAAAGTGACATCTGTTTCATCGTGTGATGAAGTCTTCATCTGAATATGTACACCCTGCCTGCCGGCGAATGACAGCTTGATAAGTAGTTTAAAAAAAAAAAACGTATGCCAACTGTATCATATATGGCTAGCAGGATGCCTACCTGCTTATCCACTCCACATAGCATCAGACAAGAGCAGTTGGGGCAGCGAAATGCGTATAATCCTGTTAGCAATCTGTTAGGTTGTAATGTAGTAGTGATAAGTGTACGACAGTATGCATGCAAAGTAACTGTAAGTAATAAGTAGACGCAGTACAACAGTAACGTGTCATTCATTCACCATGTAATCTTCTTCTCATATCATATCAAATCACGTACAGATGATAACGCGTTCTCGCCACCTACTGGCGAACGTGTAAGCTCGTTTAGATAAGATTACACGATTGACATGAAACATAACATCAGCGAATCATAAATCTGAAATTATCCATTATGTCAACTGTCTCTATGACAGGAGACTTCATGACCGTCACTTAGAAGTGAAACCCAGCTGGACGCACAGCTTGCAGTTCGTCTGATTTGTCTACCCACGTGTTGCCACATGTAAACATATATGGTAACCTAATTTAAAAAAGGAAAGAAATGTGTAGCTTTAAAAAATATCTGTTGTAGGCTACTGTGCTTGTGAATTATATACTTTATCTAACTAATACCTTTTTCTATGTTAGGTACATCATTCCTACAGCTTGAATGAATCGCCTCTGACAACTTTGCTGTGGAAAGGAGGGACTGATTCGATTTGGCCACTGCACCTGTATCGCCGGGTGAAGTGTGCTCACATGTAGTGTACATCAGGAATCTGTAATGCACAGAAGTTGTTTGCAGACTACTGATCTTAGTGTTTTGAATTGGAGGTGCAGTGTCTGCAAACAGGAATTGGCAAAACGCAAGCGTGCACAAAGAAAACAAATGAAAAGTGCTAAATTTTGAATTGCACTGTTAGACAGACAATTACAGATTTATTCCATAAATAAATAAAATGCACATACATAGATAAATAAAACAGATGAATACAAATAAATACAATGCACAAAGGTATTTAAAGTGAAAATGTAATAGCCTACATATATTATTGTAATATATAAAATGTCATATATTCATTATTATTATTATTTACAGTGTGTGTTTGTATAAATAAATCATTGCATATTTACATTGTAGTATTGTAGTATTTAACCAGAAGGAATGATTGAGGGTGCCACATTTGTAACGGCACAACACACATGGACTAGGCTACTTTGTCTAAAACTGTTGTTCGGCCTCCCCATCCCTTAGATATGAATAATATGACTGTTCCTTGTGGGGATATGCCTATTAGGTATTTCATGGTGTGATGATGTTTATAGGTCGAATATGTTTGTGCTCTTGCTTCTAAGTCTTTGGGTTTTTCTATAAACATTTCGAAACAATCAATTATGCAGGCACACAGGCCCGGGGTGGGTAATCGGGAGAATCGGGAGAATTCCCGGTGGGCCGCTTCACTTTTGGGCCGGTCGAGGAAAAAAATATTGACATTTGTCACTTTAGTCTAACTTCTCTTAAAGTAGGCTACACGTTCCGCATTCTGTGCATGGCACCGTTGCCTCTGCATGGGTTGTAGCCTACCGTGTGAGGGAGTTCTCCCCTCCCAAAAAGAGTTGGTTGGGTCCATATAGCCCGTCTTTTCCAAAAAAGTTTTCTCAGATACGGATAGCCGGGCCGGCCCTACAGTAGCCATAAGCGTCAGGAAGGATGGATGGTAGAAAGAGGCCAGGAGGGACTGAAACGGCCAGGCAACTGGTAAAGAGAGATAGCCTATAGGCAATGATTAGGCTATTAGCAGTTATTGGGCTAATATTGGACGTTTGTTACGTTGTCAAGCTATTTGCAAGCAACATATTACATTTCCTAAAATATTAGCCTTTTGTATTCGATTCATAGACTTTGCAGTGTGCAAATATTAATAACAAAACTGAAGTTTGATCTGTGTAGGCCTATGCGGTAAAAATTGTAGCCTCTGAGCAGCAGATCAACCAGTCGACCACTGAAAATGATGAGCCCGAAATTAGTGATGAGGAGGCCATGACTACAGGGACAAGTAGAGAGGATAAATTAAAGTTATTTAATGTAAGAAAGAGCAAAATATGTATGCTACATGATGAACCTATATGCCTTGTTTGCTTAGAAGAGGGTGTAGTAAAGGAGTAGGCTAAATCACCAAACAACAATATAGCCTACCCATGCAAAAAACATGTAGCCTAAACATTAGTTCAATGCCTGGAAGCGTGGGATAGGCTACATTTCAAAGGCTTTCTTTCTTTCTGTCTTTCTTTCTTTCTGTTTTTGTTAACTTGTGGAATAGTGGAATATTTTTAGTTAACTTCTCAGTTGAAGTGAATTAATATAACCTTTACACATTTGTTGAACCATGGTACTAATAAAAACTACAGGATAGTAAGAGCTGAAATGTTGCTTCATTTATCCAATTTCCACCACTATGGATAACGTGGGCCGGTCTTGGGCCTGAAACTCCCGGGCTGAAAAGTGGCTCCACTCCGGCCCTGCACATCTAGGGTAAGTTTGTCTAAATATCATGGGCATTGACAGCCGAAGCTTTTCTCTCTGTGGCCAAAATAAAAATGATGGGACAAGCTTTCCATGTCTTTCTCCCTTTTCCTCCTTTTGGTGGCAGGGGTGTGAGAGAAGACAGACGGAACCCAATCAGGGGAGCGGGTCATCAGATTTGGCACCTGAAATAATAAAATAAGATAATATAAGAGATAAAACACGTTATTGCCACACAAGGTTTTGGGTATTTTCAACATTGAGTCTTGTAAGGTTAGTTCCAGGTCTTTCTAGTAACTATCTGTTAGCAAGCTAGCTGCATAAGGGACTAGGATTAACTAGCTAAATTGTGTGAAGCAGACAAGTTTTTTTTTTTTTTTTTAAATAATCGAGCAGTAATAATTCCTCCGTAAATAATCTAGCTCTACTGTTGGGTCATCTCTGGTTCTCATTGAAAACCATAGATATCACAAACCTCAAAACAACCTATCACACAACTTTTGTTGTTGTTAGCAAAAGACGACAGCTGTTAGCCTAGCTTAGACTCATAACACAAACAGCTGACTCGCGGAACCAGCTGGTGGTGTTGATTGACGAAACTACAGGGTAACTTAAGACACGATTAATTACATGATCATATACCTATTGTATTCAAACAAATGTTGAAATTACCTTTGATGAAATGATCACTGCACAGACGTGTAGGGCCTATACTGTGAAGGTTGCCAGGTCCCATTTCCTGAAACGATTTCACGTCTGATAGCCTGTATCCATAGTTGTCTTCTCTCTGAATTCTCCTTATCAGATCCGGTAAAAACATAACCCCGGCTTATCTCCTCGGCGGTTAGTACATCCAATCGCACAACAACTATCTGGCATGTTATTTACACCTCAAAAAAACAACTTTTGTATAGTAAAACTGGCGACGTCCTGGCCAGATCCTAGACTAATTTACTGGATTTCCTTGCTGGAGAACGACGTTCTTGCCCGCCAGCCAGTGGTTGTGACGTCACGTGCAAAGTATGAATTAGAGCTGTGATGTCACAATCGGAATTAGAATCCTTGAACATTCCGCCATTCATTTCAATGGGGCCCAAAAACGCCGAAAAACGGGAATACCGCGAAAACGACAAGGGCCAGCGACACGAAAGTAACAAGCAAGTTACACCGGTTCGGGCCTGAATTTGAAGTTGAGTTCGAACTGCGTCGATAGCTCAAACGGTCTAGGAGCAGTAGTTCGGCCAAAAAGTGGATGTAACTTTTGTAACTTTTGACCAGTATGTCCGATTTTCATGAATGAGGTACCGTTGGAATCCTCGAATGAAGCCCAGTTCAATGCCTTGCCAGCACTAAGTGTAATGGTAATGTAAAAAAAGATGAGAAAGCGCTGTCTCATCTTTTTTTTAAAGCCAAACCATGTTGATACAGGTCATTAAAAATATATATATATATATATATTCCAAATCCATTCAGCCCAGTTCAATGCCTTGCCAGCACCAGTTGTAAAGGTCATGTAAAAAAAGATGAGACAGCGCAAAGTATTTTCCCAATCCATTCAGCCCAGTCCTATGCCCAGCCAGCTCCACTCAAACCTAGTCATGTGTACAGTTGTATAGATTATTACATTGAGAAACACACTTTCATACAGATATTATGCACATCCACGCATCATTACTATTCAAGTTAAGTTACTCATCATTGCCCGGCAAGAAGTCCACAATCAATTCAATTGTCTTGCCACGATCTGTGGAGCTTACAGACAATGTTATATTACTATAGGTTCTGTATGCTATTTAAAGCCGACCTAACGATGAGTCTCTTCATGACGGTGTGTTGCAATGCATTCTGGGTGCTGTGCTGTGATCCGACGGCTCGTCACCTGACCCACCAAACACAACGATGCTTGAACCAGAGCGCTTGAACTAAACGTAGTAAAAATAAATAGCTACCAAGGCTCCAAATAGCAACACACTTACACCGTAGCATAATGAGGGTATCTACATGTAAACCGAAGCATTCAGAACTGTGTAAGTCTACAGGCAGTTTATTAAAAAGAAAAACAGTACCGTTCACGTCTCGTTCACACAGACGGGCGCAATCTTGAGACAACACAATTCTCTGACACAACTCTCTGGGATGTGGCGTAATCTCGCGTGAAACCTTGTTGCCAGAACAGCAGGAAGAGGTAACAGGATAGCAGCACGAAAGATACACAGGATGCACACGGAATTCGAACGAATTTGAAGACATCGAAGAACGAACCCTTTTAGTTTGATGGACGTCCTTATCAGTCTATGGTCTAACTTATGAACATGTCGGGTCAACGTCAATGATAAGTAAGTTAGGCTAACGTAAACGTTAGCTATTTGCTGTTGTCATATGCTATATGCTTTACGTGATGGCCATTTATCACACTGTTTGCAATGAAGTGAATGGAGTCATTTTAGGTACTACTTTTACGAGGTCTGTAGTTCTGTCGAAATGTATCTTATCGTTGAACAGACTACTATGGTTATCTTCCTTAGACTTCGTAGATGTAGTTACTACAATTTGGAAGCGAAATTTGAAGTGTAAATATGGTTTTAATGTGTAAACAGAACTACCGCGATTTTGCGAGCTAGAAAAAAGGAAGTGCAGTGAATGGAGTCATTTTAGTTACTACTTTCACAATGTCTGTAGTTCTGTCAAAATTTATCTTATCTTGAACAGACTACATGGTTATCTTCCTTAGACTTCATAGATGTAGTTACTACAATTTGGAGTCGAAATTCGAAGTGCAAATATGGTTTAAATGTGTAAACAAGACGCCTGATTAATATATGTTAATGAATGGGCACAGTATTATTGTGTACAGTAATGGGCTATCAGTAGTATGTAAACAGTTCATGTGTTCTGCGATTTACATAAACTAGTAAACAACAGAAATGTTAAAAGCTGGTATTGTGTTTCCTGAATTCTTACATTCAGGCATTCAAATGAAATGTAATTAAATAGCATATATATACTCTATCAGTGTATGATGCTTGCATGAGGGAAGCATCCCAAAACAACGGCACCCATATAATTGCTGTTGTTTTGAGAAGTATTTCTCATGCAAGCATCATGCAACAATGCAAAAACAAAGAAACTAGTGTAGGCCTAATTATATTTTACATTAGTAAAGCAGTACTCTGATGTGCATGCTTTCACAAACTTTTGTGAACAATCTTAGCACTTTAAACATTGACAGTTTTGAAGTGCATGTATAGCAATATAGTATAAAAAGAATAATTGTGATATCATTACAATTTGATAGGGGTTGGGAGGAGGGGGTGGGTTCATGTAGGTGGGCCCTATGACCCCAAAGTATGCCTTGACTGGGCCTCAGGTCAAAGAAGTTTGAGAAATGCTGATGTAGACGACAAAGCAGCAAGGAGGCGTCGTGTGATCATTTAAACAAGTTTTATGACAAGGTCGATGAGGGTGGGAAAAATCGTACATTTCTGTGCAAACTTTGCCCGCACTTCAGTCACATTGTCTTTTAAGGCGAGACACGGCAGGTGAAAACATCTTTTTTTCATGCACTGGTCAATTTCGAGATTTTGGGCTAATTTGCTACCTTAGCATGTATTCTTTCACACTACTACAACAACAAAGCCCGATTTACACATTTAGGTGTTTATTTCATTACATTTTGTCTACTCGCGCCTGTATATTTCTCCTAAATTCACCAAAAGTTAGTCTTCTAACGTTTCATGCTCTACCGCGACCGTGATACAAAACATAACATGTGTAGTACCGTTGGAAAGCTCTGTTTTTCCTGCATGACGTTGTGCTATCCAAATATGGACACTTCCTTTGTAACCGCAACCAATCGCGAAAGTTCAAAGGCGAGTCTAGGCTGAGAACGGAATCTCTTGGCTGTGTTCCAGGCTGTTTTCTCAAATTGAGTTTTTATCATTTTCCAGTAGAAACATCTCAGCCTATGTAGCACCTATGTACACCAAACTTTCCAGATATACACTTAGCAGTATTCTGAAGATATTTACAGAGGGATTTGTTAATAAATCATTCCTGGCCTGATTTATGTGACATTTTAATCAAAAATATAAGGCAAAATCGATTTTTTTAAGGCTATGGACAGTATATTCTGATTTCCTAGGTAATGAAAGCAGATATCCTGAAATCCCTCTGTAATTTTATTTTTATCTTGTATGCAAACAAAATGAAAGAATAATTTTGTACCAGGCTTTATCATATGTTCAGATCTATCTACCGAAAATATATGCAAATGTGCGCATATTTAATGAGATAATGCCTAATTTGCATAATTAAACATTCAAATTTCAAAAACTTGTAATACATTTTTTGTTCATACTTGTGTAAGTAATCAACTGAGGAAGTTTCATGGTGATGTCTATTATTTAAAAATTTTACCCTATTCACCTGTAGTGTCTCGCCTTAAGAAAATGCAGTCCTTTTTTCGGTTCCAGCAGCCAACAACCTCAGAATTGACCCTTCAGGCCTCTCAGGAGTCAGCAGAAATTTGATTGCCTTTAAAAAATCTGACTTCTTAAAAAATCTTAAACTGGCTGCATTACGTGATTATTTCTGAGATTCTGATACGTTTTTAACCATGACCTATACACAGTTCTGGTTTGAAAATGTATCTCTTAAAATAATCACTTTATGCAGTCAGCTTAAGATGGCTTACTAGCAACTAACTAATTACCCTAGCAACAACCTAGAAACCACCCCTGTAATGTCAACCTAGCGACCACCATAGCAACCAGCATAGCAACCATGTTATTTATGCGTTTTAGCTTATTGGATGTTGCGTTAATGCAGATAACTTTTGATCCTTGTGCCCGATTTTCATAAATGAGGTACCGTTGGAATCCTTGGATGAGGCCGAGTTCCATGCCACTGATCAAACCCACTCTTGCAGTTCCTCGGAACCGCAATTCTAGTTTCATTTACACCTTGTATGCAAACAAAATGAAAAAATAATTTTGTACCTGGCTTTATCATATGTTCAGATCTATCTACCGAAAATATATGCAAAATTGCGCATATTTAATGAGATAATGCATAATTTGCATAATTACACATTTGAATTTCAAAAACTTGATTTTTTGCTCATATTTGTGTAAGTAGTCAAATGAGTAAGTTTCATGGTGATGTTTATTATTTTAAAATTTTACCCTATTCCCCTGTTGTGTCTCGCCTTAACCCTTACAAGCCCGACCGTTCTAATTTCGTTAAAATTTCAACTTCCCCGTAATGCTGACAACATAGGCTTTAATTTGATATGACTGGTTAAGAGGTTTATGGCGCGAATGTTTTTGGATACTTGAAGATGAGTCGTGAAAAATAATTTCACTTCAGTCGCTTCATTTGATGTGGACAGCTGCGGACGCCGTCTGTACACTTTGGGAGATTACATCGACTGATACTCATACATCTGGATAAACTGAGGTAAGATATATTTTAAATCAGTTGTAGTTATGGTTAATCTTAATTTATAGTCCTAAAATCATGTTATTTGACAGTAATATGCTTTTCATTAGCATCAACATTATGGCATAGCGGGGCTCACGTTAGTGTACCGGAATGAAAACTTTAGCTAGCTGCATTACTCTGAACGGTTTGTAATATTCTCGTTTGTTTTTGATGTCAGTTGTTTTCATTTAACAATTAATTTAAAAACCTCTAAGTAGCCTATATAACATGTAAGTAAGTTTGTTTTCTAGTACCAATTTGCATGTTAGCTAAGGATAATGTTGACAGGTAAGTACAGCATATCAAAGCTGAATAAATGTGTGGGCTGCATCTAACGTTACAGTAGACATGAAATAAGTTGATCAATATTTTTTACTCCTCGCAATATGTAGTTATAGAAAACATGGTGTGAAATCACATATTCTGTCAGAAATGTTTTAATTGCCTTTTGTCAGGTTGTCACCTCGCTAGGCAGTTTTATCAGTAGTGAACTAGCTTGCTTGCTAACCTCTGACTAAATGACACATCAGATGTGCTTGCTTGGTCGAACATTTTCTAAGATGCATGACATGAAATAGACTAAGCTATTTTTACTCCTCAATATTTAGTTATAGAAATCATGATGTTAAATAATATATTCTCTCAGAAATGTCATCAGTCACTAGGTGAAATGTAATCTTTTTCTAGATGCCAGCCAGGCAATCAGATTTAGGGTAGCTAAACCCTTGTGTAAAGTGTGTAATAAAATTACTTTGCATTTTCAGGTCATGCTATTTTGAGTCCTCCAGAATGCGTCAATAGTTCAGTCTACAGAACATCTTCTTGTGTGTGTGTGTGTGTGTGTATGTGAGTGCACATACACACACGCATCTGTAGTTTTGGGATTTTTTTTTTGTATTACATTTATGGTTTTGTTGTTTCAGATGGAGGATGACAAGTATGCAGACCTTCTTGTCAGCCTGAAGAGAAGGAGGCAGCTGACAGCTGATGAGCTTGAGCTCATAGCAGCTCATCAAGCTGAAAACCATGAGGGAATGGAGGAAGAAGAAGAAGACCTTCTTGACCAGGAGCTGCTGAGTGACGGGGGGGAGGAGGAGGAAAGTGGCCTGCCATCATCCTCAGTCTCGTAAGTATTTGATTGCATGTATTATATAATACTTCTTATGTAAAATGTCAACATTTCTATTAATTAATTTTATTTGGTGGGGTTTGGGGTTGATTAGTCATTCTCCCGTAGGTCCTGTGTCAGGGAGGAAGCGCAGAAGTGTAGATTTAGGTGGTGTACGTAGGGCAGTGCATACTGCCACTAAAACTCTGCGTGAAATAGACTTTTTTATGTTGTTTTTCACTCATGCTGTTGTGTCAGACATATGTGGCTTTACAAACCAGAGGGGGTGGGAGCTTGTGCTTAGTAGGCCGTCGTATGCAAATAGTGCAGGGACATGGGACGAAGTGACCCCATAAGAGTTTCACAGGTTTTTGGGGCTGATCATTTACATGGGCTTCACTTCCCTCCCTAATATACACCGCTACTGGGGAACCAAGTCTTTGCAGGGATTGTGGGCCAAATTGTTCATGTCGCGCAATCGTTTTAAGGCTCTGTTAGCTGCTCTGCATGTAGTAGATCCAGCTACAGAAAACAATCAAGATCGTCTTAGGAAACTGCGTTATTTGATGGACAACCTAAAAAATAAATGTTTGGAGTTATTCCAGCCAGGTCAGCACCTTAGCATAGATGAATGCATGGTAAAATCCAAAGGTCGTTCAGGATTTAAGCAGTTTATGAAAGGGAAAGCAGTTAGGTGGAGTTTTAAACTGTGAGTGATCGCAACATCAGATTCAGGTTATACAGTGGGCATCGCTTTCAAATGGCCACTTCAGTCGTGCATTATGAGGCGTGAAGCTGCGTGAAGCTTTAGTACCACTTTCAGCCACTGTGCGTCGCTCTGCCACTGTACATCGCTCTGCCTGCCGCCACTTCTGAAAAAGCAGGAGGCTACCATTAAACATACTGTAATTGTTGCCGAGAGGAATCCCAGCCTACGAATTCAATAACAAAATAAATCATGCATAATTAAACATTACCTCGATTTAGGCTACTTGGGTATGGCTTAAGGCTTGACTACACGGTGGTAGCGGAAAATCAAAATCGAAATTTGCTGTCTACATTATTGTCAGTGTTGGGGGTAACGCAACTACGCAAATCAAAACAGTGGTGTGATAATTGAGCCAGTAGAGAAATAACTGTTCAGAATTAATCTGTAGCCTTGGGTAGGCTTCTGCAGAAAACAATGTTGGCGATTTAATACTATCTAGCGACGTTTGTAACAGGCTACGATATAGAGGCTTAGACAACTATGACCCACGTTTTGGTTTCGTAAATTAATTTGCCCTACTTCTTGACTGCAATGTAGTCAATTGACTGCTTGACATGTCATTTTTATTTTTCTGTACAATAAACAAATACATCTGCTTTATGCCACAGAATTACATTCATATTTGGAACTTACATAGTCCAATGCATCGTTACACTATGTTAGTGTTTCCCAAAACCATAGTAGCAACGAACAATCTCAAAACCACTATCGTAAAGTTGTGTAGTTACAACTACACCTCTCGACCTGTGGTAGAATGCTAATAGAAGCATAGTTCCGGGGATCTTCATGTCAAAGACGTCACTGACGCCAGCTATTTGTTTGCAAATGAATAATTATAAATATATTTACGTTTTAATTGATATTTACACTTCTAACCACCATACATCCATATTTTATGCCCAAGGCAGAAAATACATAAATTAAAAGTCAATTTGCAGCCATGTGCACGTAAGTAAACCTTACCTGCAGATAATAATAAGGTGGTGCACACTTTTTGATGAGTCAGTTGAGAATATGTAGCCTTTGATTTTCATAGAGGGGGTTCCTTGTTAGTTTACGCAAATCAGGCCAAGGAGGCTGATTCTGATTTTGATAATATGATCTGCACAAAAGATAAACTTAGGTAAACAACGATGTGAATATTGTTGTCAAAATCTTAACCCAGATTCAAACTCTTGGACAGGGGACTGATAACTGCTGCGCAACGGCGGCTGTCATCTGCCGGCCTTAACGCAATGCACCAGAGAATTATGTGCAGGTGCCCTTTCACGTGCTACTAAACGTCATTAACCACCTTAGTCCAGACTACTGAAGTTTGGAAACAATCATGGTCCAAACTTACAAAGTACTATGTAAGTACGACAGTTTTGGGAAACAGTCGTAACTTACATGTTGGTTAGTTGAATGATGCATCCTGTTAGTAAAAAGCTAACTTTTACAACTTTTAAAGCTAATTAAACTGCTTATAGGCTATGCCAAAATAGTTTCAACATTTTGAATATCAGTGTCAGGTGAATTAGGAAATGTTCTCAAAGTAGCCTTATGGCTGAAAGCTGCTTGGGATCCCCCCTGTCAAGCAATAACCATACAAAAAGTTAAAAACAGATGACATGATGCGCGTCACTGACATAATGCGCATAATGAGCCTAGATATTCCAATATATTCAAATATATGTGTTTATTTTAGAAGGGATATTCAAATGTCATTTTTGAGCAATTTTGACAGCCCTAGTCCACTGTAGGCTACCCCAATCGTCTATTAACACCTTCCACCTAACCCCGGTGAGTGGGGGTCGCTATAACGCGTGTGAAATAGCACCATTGAGTAGCCTATGCGAAATAGCCTTAAAATCGTTCTGGTGTTGTGTGCCTTCTGGTTTCTCCACCTACTGGTTTCCTTGCGCGTGCATGCGCTGCAGCAGTTGTCAGACATTCACAAACAAGTTGTTTTAGGCGGTTAGAAGTCGCTTTTCATACGCCATGAGCGCTCGGCTACATTACAGCCACTCGGACAAAAGACATGTAAAAAAATATATGTTTTGAAAACTAGCATTAAATTGGATTCGATCCCGCAAAAGCAACACACGCGTGACTCTCTCCAGCCTGATTCCCTGCTCTTTGAGCCAACTTATACGTTACGCGATACAATTAACTATTGTAGGCTACCATCAATTAATAACGTAGGCAACACCCAGGTAACATGTTGTCCAGGCTATCTGAAACAAGTGGTTGCCCTTCATCTACAACAACTGGTTACCTTGGGCTGCTACAGTCGTCAGTGCACTGTGCACAGTATGCTACTCTTTGTGGTTGATCAAATACAAATAAAAGATGTATTTGGTGATGACGTTATTGTAGGCCTAGTAGACCTAAATTCTGAGAAATTAAATGGTACGAGAAACTATCTACATAGCGCACCAGACTGCGATGTCTTCAAGGGTTGAATGAAGGGAGTTTGCAAAAATTAGCGTATTTTTCAAGTCAATAAACATTCTTAATTTTTGAATGTCTTTGTCAGGGAACATCTGACTTTTCAAAACCATAGGCCTGGTAGTCGCTCAGACAAGGAGTTATAAGATAAAGGCCATACCATTTGTGTCACCTAATGCAGTTCAGTGAATTAGCAAGATACCATCAGAAGCCAACAATCATAAAGCACCTGTGCGCGCGCTCTCTCTCCCCTGCGCATGAAGCTGTCTGCGTGTTGTAGGCTAGATTTGCGTGAGTTCTTTCTATCTGCTTTACTTTTGTGAGTTGCGACCACCTAGGCTATGTTATAGACGTTCTATGAGGTACCAGCTGTGTCACAAAACAATAAGCTTTGTCAGACTACTTTTAAAATGATATTCAGGGCTGAAGACCCGACAAAGCCTTGCGTTAATTCTTCAGGTGGGAAGTGTCAGGAATTTTCATACGAGAGACGCTCTCATTGGTGGTTAGTATATGGAGTAGGGGATTGACAGCAACAAAGCCAATCACATTATGAGAGATGCTGAATTTAACATTAACTGCGATGTTTGATTTTAAATTAATGTAAATTTAGCCGGGACTGTAAGCTGGCACACGTGGGTGCTTGATGTTTTCCGTGGGTGCTCGAGCGACAGAGCATATCGCCGCCTATGACAAGCGTATCTCGCGGTTGCATCCATTACAAACAAACATGCAATGTGAACATCTGGGATTGGGGAGAGTACTAAATGCTCTACTGAATAAGCACGAAGTCAAGCCTTTAAATGAAAAACACTCTTTAATAATCAAAAAAATAAACGCTAATGAAGTAAACTTGTGACCATCAAAAATCGGACCGCGAGGGAAGCTGGCCAAGTCGAAGCACTGCCCACTGTACTTTAGACTTTAATATTTACACAGGTGGTCGTGATGGTCACATCTTGGATTTAGCCTCAAAAGTTGTAGAGGAGCTAATACAGCCATTTAGAGATAGTGGTCAAACCATTTGGTTTGATAACTTCTACACATCACCAACCCTTATGGTTAAACTTAGAAAACGGGGCCTAAATGCATGCAGAACATGTAGGATTAACCGTAAAAAAATTCCGGACGACTTAAAAGATACTAAAAAATGGGAGCGCAGGGCAAGTCGTGAGGACATGAGGTGGTATAGAATAGAGGGTAATGTCTTAGCAGTACAGTGGAAGGACACTCGTGCAGTAACCTGCCTGTCAAATTTCCACAATGCGAATGATTCGACTGATGTATCTAGACTAGAACTAGACTCAAGAGCAATTCGGTTTGGGACAAAAAAGTTGTACGTTTTGTGGTAAGTGATTACAACAAATACATGGGGGGCGTTGGTCGGACCATGGGCGGACTGGCCATCTGGCATACTGAGCATTTTCCCGGTGGGCCGACGCACCTTTTGGGTCGATAGAATAGGCTATATAATTATTATTTTGGCCAACGATCGGCCCAAAGGAAGGACAATCAGCGGCCCTTTGGTTACATTTCTATTGACACTGGACTGATCCAATAACAGCTCACGTCAGGCCCCACCCCTCCCATTTTGGCTCAGAGCCAGGATTCTGTGAGCGCACCAAAAGTTAATCAAAGTTGCCTACACAAAATTGCGGCGGGTGCCTGTAGTGACAATTGTGCAAAATTAACACCAATGTAGAAGCTTCAAAAATGCAATATTGCAAGTAGGCTAGCATATGTCAGCAACATGTTGAAGTTTGTTGAGTTTGAACGAGGATGTAAGCAAGCATACAGAGCAGAGGGACAGTGAGCAGGTGGTGGAGAGTACGAGCCTATTGAGGCTACATGATAAGAACTCACTCACTGGTGGAGCAGGTAGGCTATGTGTGACATGCCATGCTGACGATGATGATTATGATGACTTATTAATTGCGATAATGTAATGATATGGTAATGATAACATAGTAAGGCCGTGCTGTGATTACAATAACAAATAGCGCAACTTAAATTTTCTAAATGAATGATTTGCAAACCCGGACAGCAAAAGAGTGACAAATCGACGTCAATTGTTGGTCAGATTGATCAGTTTCCGTCAGACACCCAAAATTCAACATCGATGGCATGAGTGGTGGTTGGTCTCTCAAAGTAGAGAAGGTTTCTATCTTGGAAGGGTTATCATGGTAACCCATGGGCTAAAAGACTGTAGACTGACGGAAATGTAAGCTACAAAACGTAAAGTCATGCACAAGCCAACTAAGCTATATATAACCTATACGATAGGCTACTGGAACTGGAAGACACTAAAGATAATTAGTTCAGGTAGCATACTGTTCCAAAATGTACCAGCAATGTAGGTAGGTAGTATAGCCTACAGGAATAAAATATTTCCAGCCCTGTTTATTTCGTGTTGTCCTACAGTGATAACTGGTATAAATTATATTAATGTCTACAACAATCTCGGTAATTTAACTCTTTACACATAGGCTTCAGTATTTTTTTGGTGCTGCTGTCAATTAAGCATTGTATAGTTTAAATGTAGCCTATTTAATAATATGAAATTATACTTTGAATTCAAGCAGAAACTGTGTGCGTGTACATGTTTATGTTCATGTGTGTGTGTGTGTGTGTGTGTGTGTGTGTGTGTGTGTGTGTGTGCTTGTGTGTGTGCCTGCATATGTGCCTGTGTTTGTGCATGTGCATGCATGTGTACATATGTCTACTGTGTGAGTATGTGTCATACGTATGATTACTGTGAATGTATGTGTGTGCGTGTGTATCTGAGGCCTACATCACTTTCAGTGCTCCATGACAGTTGAAGGGTAATGCAAAGATTCTGTATTTAATTAGGTGTGCCCGAACAATTTGAAGAGCCGCTTGGGCCAAATATGCCAGGGCCGATTTTTGGTCTCAGTCCGCCCCTGGGTCGGACCAAATGATAAGTACATATTGTGTACTCCAAAAAACAAAGAAGTGGTGGAAAACGCTTTTTCTCCACTTTGTGGACATTGCCGTCGCCAATAGCTTCTTATTATTTCAAGACTGGCAGCGCAATGCAGAATCTAGTGTTGAGCCTAGGTTAGGTAGCTACAGCCAGATAGACTAGAGAAAATCTATCACGACAGCTGCCAGGCATTTCCGTCGATACAGTTTTTCAGCCTCGGCCTTCAGCTCCTCCAACTACTAGTCCGTCATCTTTCCATCAGGTACATGTTCCTGTACAGCAGGAGCCACTGAGAAATTGTTGCCTATGTTATAAAAAACTTAAAAAGCAGCATAAAACTAAAGTAGCTTGTATGGCCCCCCGAGTGTAATGGTAGGCGATTTTGTTTTAACCAATTTTCTTTTGTTTTAAACAAAATTGCTTTCAGATTTGGCATTCTGCAGAAGGGGATGCGTTTCGTGATGAGCCATAGGTCTTCTGTGTTCAACCTTCCGGTTCCCTGCCCCCCCCCCCACCCACCCTTCTCTGTGTAAGTGTGTGTGTGTGAGTTTGTGTGTATGTGTGAGTTTGTGTGTGTACGTGTTTTCTCCACAAGCTTGTTCTACTATGTGATCTACTTTCAAATGTTTAGACTACATTTATTTACATTTATTTTACATTTACATTGAAGTTGATTGTATCTCTAGCTTTTCATTAACTAATATTATTTTATGTACATAGTTTTCATATTACACTGAATTATATAAGAAAGTTTTATCTGTTGAATCACATGTGTTTTATGTCTCTATTCCAAAATGGTCTTAAATAAATACATATTTACTTCCTGTACTAATGGTAATGTTATGTTTATTTGTTTTGGACTGGTGCCAATCTTTTTAAGTCAGTCGGAGTCAGTCTTTTTCTAGTTTTGCCATTACGACAATATCAAACATGTTTGATATTATCCCAAGTCTTTTTAGTCGTGGCTCATGCAAATAGTGACGTGAACAATATAAAAACCAATAGTGAGCTCTCTCCAACACCAAACAGGAAGGGGCAAAGTAGGCGACAGCTGTAGCCTATATGATTATTTGTTATTTAATTTCTTATTAAATTATTAGTCGGCTATTCCACGTGACATAACAACTCTATATCTGTTAGGGATGTCACACATGAAAACAATGCTGCAGAAACACGAAAATATGACTTTGACATGAATAGGCTATCAAATGAGTTCCTGTTGATATAGTGCACGATGGAAATAATTTAAAGGAATCTATAAGCAGTCTTGTAAATAGTGACCCTGCATGATCCCTAGTTGTTGCAAAATCATAGTCTGGGACTAGTCTGGGACTCAACAACTCTATTACTTGTCTTTAGATGTGAGAGGGTATGAGACTGTAGTCTTTCAAAAATCTTTTCCAAATCTTTGGTAAGTCTGTCAGTGTAAGGAGGGCTTTAGGTTACATTGTCTGTGAAATTATAACCAGACTTCTTGCGATGCAAAGCAGAAGAATCAGCTGCAATGTATTGGAAGTGACTGATTTTCAATCCATAGCCACTTAATGCTTACTCTGGCTGTGACAAGACAGCCTACAAAAGTGTGTCAAATAATATTAAAGTATATTAAATAAAATATATTTGAACTGGGCTTTTAAAATATGATTAGCCTACAGAGGGGGGGGAGCATAAACAGGCATAAAGGATACTTTTGTATCCCTTTAACCCATTCGCGCTGGATGCTGCATGACGCAACATTGACCCTCCTGCTGGATGCTGCGTAGCGACACATTGACCCTCCCGCTTGATGCTGCGAAGCGCAGCATGCTTTTTATTTCATGCTTCTAGGTGCTACAGAGGCTTAGATATTACATTTTGGTAGACATTGACAATTTTTAGTATGTTTTCAGAAAACCCTCAGGAAATAAGGTTATTTAGTCTAGAATGCCATAGGATTCTATAGGCGTTTTTAGCAGGCATTTTAGGAGTAAATGGGTTAAAGGGCCATCAAAAATATAAAAATGTACAAAAAAGCAACTTGTTACTTGAGTAATTTATTAGCAAAGTACTTTTTTACTTTTACTTGAGTAGATTTCTTAGTTTGGAATATTTACTTTTACTCAAGTGATTTTTGAAGGGAGCAATTGTACTTTTACTTGAGTGTTGATTTTCAGTATTCTACCCTCTCCTGCTCACACCAACCTTAATATCTGCAGTTTGCAGTTGGGACTAGACAGTCCCTTAGAGAGAAGCTGCACTCCAGAATCCCGCAGGTCGTTGTGACTCAGGTCCAGCTCTATCAGGGAGTTTGGTGACTGTAGAACAGTAGCCACAATTCCACAGGACTTCCCTGAGAGTTTGCATTCAGCAAGTCTGCATAACAACATGAGACAAAATAAAACATTAAATAGGTGGATAAATTGAAGGGATACTGTTTAAATAGTGCACCATTAAATCAACATAATCAAGAAACATTATCCCCCTGTAATGACAGTACACCAATCTATCACATGCACACTATCCCTTCACACACAGACACACACACACCTGAAAAAATTTAGCTTACATGTACGATACTGTATTGACCTATCAGCAAATAATATATGACATACGATAACAGTGGTTGGTGTTTATCTGTTATGTCACATCAATTCTGCACTAGCTAAATGTTTTATAATGCACAGACTGGCACATTGTGAGTTAATGATGTGAAGGGTCAACTAATTGAAAATAGTTTATTTGTTTTGGTATACAAAATTAATGGAAAAAATGTCATTAAATGCCTCACACCAACCTTAATATCTTCAGTTTGCTGTGGAGACTAGACAGTCCCTTAGAGAGAACCTGGACTCCAGAATCCCCCAAGTCATTGTGACTCAGGTCCAGCTCTATCAGGGAGTTTGGTGACTGTAGAACTGAAGCCACAATTCCACAGGACTTCTCTGAGAGTTTACATTCAGCAAGTCTGCATAACAACACAACACCAGAAAAGATAAAATATTGCTGGTGTTATACGGTATCTGGCTATTTGTGATGTTTGTGAGGCTCTACTTTGTTGTTTAATAAAGGTTTACCACATGATTTGTCAGCGTTGGAAGTGTCAGATTGTCTGCTATATGAACTGGATCATGAATATGGCACCAAATAAATAAATAGTTAAAGGTGCTCTAAGCGATGCCACACGTTTTTTAGGCTAAAACATTTTATGTAAAAAAATGTGATCTCTCTGGACAGCCCAGGCTCTCAAAAACGGCAACAAAAACAACCTGGGCAAACCTAGCCCATAAAAACATAACAAACTGTTCCAGCAAATCACAGACGAGATGCACGTTTAGGAGAGTCTCAATTGCACGGAAGCAACACGAGAGGGAGGGGGAGTAAATGGCGAGCTAGCTCTCTGTTTTGTTTGAAACTCAACAGAAGTGACGTTACCCAGCATCACTTAGAGCACCTTTAAATAGATTAATATTAACTCCACGTTGGTCTTGAAGCACTACTAAATTAAACTGCTTTCATGATAACCTATCATCTACCTGCTTCTAACCTATCATCTACCAGCTGACGGCTTGCCATGAAATTTGCTTTATTTTAGGGCTGTCAATCGATTAAAAAAATTAATCGAATTAATTACATACTTAATTAATCTTAATAATGAATATTTTTTGCTGTGAAAGTATTTTAAATATTTAAATTCAAATGAATCATTGAAAAAATCAGCATTAGTGACATTAAAGTTCAAAAACTCTTTTATTATTATTTTCACTGTTTAAATAACGCCCATAATAATCTATGATATGACCTAATATGCTGAGGAAATAAATTAAAAAGTGCTTCGGGAAGAAGTTTTTTTTCACATACAAGGCATTTCAGGCCACAGATATAACCTAGGGGACACAATGAAAATAAATGAACACTCCCCCAAATGTCAACACTATTTCTTTGCATTGATGTGCGACTTATGAGTTGACGAACTCTGGTGATATGCAAATCCCTTGCTGCAGACATTGCAGAGGACTTTATTTTAATCACTTTATTTTTATAAACACCATCAGGCCGTTTTTTACAAATATATGTTTCAATCAATGATCTAGGCAGCACATTTTCTTCTCTCTCTTTCATTTTACAGTCTAATGGATACTGACTAGAACGGCTCGGGGTCAAAGGTCATACGGAATCGATTAATCTGCGCTATTTTTTTCTCAGTTATTTTTTCTCAAATTAATTAATCGAAATTAATCAGTTATTTTGACAGCCCTACTTTATTTATACAGGGTTCGTACACCTATTCCAAGATCAAATTCGAGCACTTTTCAAGCACTTTCAAGGTCAATTTTCAAGCTTTTCCAGCACTTTACAGCGGTGGCAAATGACATATTATACGAATATACTAACTCAAAATGATTTTTACTTTTTTTATAATTTAGAGAAAAATTGTGTTTTTATCATTTAGACAAAATTGTGTTTCTTAATAGCAGGAAAAGAAATTAAAGGAAAACTTAAAAATGTGTCACCTGTCTGGAAGTAGACTTTGCTTGCTATCTAACTGGCAGTGTCAATATACCAAAAAAATAAATGAAATAAATAAATAAAATAAAACAAGAAAATAATCACTCAACAAATAACTATTCTTTGCTGAATATGTGAACTCAAACTAATGTTAAGGCTCACTCTTTCATGACAGTGAAGACTGATTATGTCTCTTTCTTGCTTACAACGGCATGCAGACAAGCCTACATCTTTTATATGCACATATAAAATGCTCTTATATATGCACATATGCATGGTGTTTTAATGTCCTTTCCACTTGTAGGGCCTATAAGCATGAAACCACAAAACTGAGCTGAAGTTTGAGACATGACCAAGGCCGTAACCAGGATTCAAATACTGAGGTCAGGGGTGTTGATAGAAATGTTGCCCCCCGCAAAATACTATGGGGGTCTGGGGGCATGCCCCCAAGGAAGAAAAATGTGAAAAATAACCCCTTAAATGATGACTTATGGTGAATATTGCGGAACTAATAGATACATTGACATAAATATAATTTATACATAACAGGCATATGTTACATTTATAAAAGAGCAAAGTAGCCTTTATATGCCTATGAAAGACTTAACGTAATGTAAAGGCTATCATGATAATTTTGCTGTATGACGTAGAAACATTTGTTCAGTTTATAACATGTTTTGTTTATAACTTAAACCAACACACTTTTCCACAATATTCTACTTTTTTAGATGCACCTGTATATTTCAAGAGCCTTTTCTCCAATTGGTGTTGAGGATAAATACTGATCTCTGCTCCATCTTTAATCAAGAATGCTCTGCTTCTCCTCATCAGAGTAGTGAATGTTGCATTTATAAATTGCAGGGTCAATTATTTCCCTCTTCTCCTAACTCTTTCTCCTCATTTCCACATTTCTGCCTGATTTCCCTTCTCCTGTCTCCTGTGTAAATAACTGACCAATAATCAATATCATGCTTAGATAATATCCATATAAATATCTACTAGTATCTACTATCTCTGCTACTATCTATATGCTACTATTGGTCCAGACTCTGATATCTAATTTGCAGTGCAGGTTAGCTAGCTGCAACTCCACTGAATTTCAGCATAACATTTTGAGTAGGCCTTGAAATTAGCCATTGTTCAGGTCTGACGATTATTTATTTTGGACAATGGATTTGTGGGTATTGAAGTTTATTTGAGCTTCATGAGACATTGTGTTGCGTTCGTTAGTTAGAACATAGCTCCGCGATAGCAGAGTCAACTCTAGCCTACTTTCGTTTTGACATGTCAGATGTATCTACAACTACGTGTTGCGTGACGGTGCGTTGATGCAAGGATATTTGTCTTCTTGGCTATTTTCAGTTAATAAATAAAACGAAATTTGAAGAAAGAAAGGTGACCTCTATGGTAGATACGGTCATACATGACTGGTGCGGTTTTGCATTCACATACCATAAAGTTTTGTCTCCCTCTTCAACCTAACTCTCTCCTTGTCTTGATTGGAGCTAAGTAGCCTATTCAATAATAGCCTATGTTAGCTTTAATGGCGACCTAGCTAGCAATGCATCATGACCCTACATGATTTCTTTTCAGCAGTCCGAAATAGCTGTTTTCTAACCAACGCTCATTAAAACGGCAACCTCACTTCATGTCATCTCCGACTGTGTGCAGGGGGGCGTTGTCACGCATGAAAACAGACTGGCAGATCCATAGACTGGGCAGATCAGTGACACACGCAGAGGCGCAAGCGAGGATCATGGTGGAGAAGTTTTAATTGTAAACTCTCCGACTTTCTGCATCTAATAGGCTAAGCTAACTATTCCGTCAGATAGCTATTTGTGTCATAAGAAATACACTTACAATTTTAAGCATTTTTAAGCACTTTATCCAAAATGCAAGCACTTTTCAAACCTTGAAATTGCAACATTAAAATTCAAGCATTTTCAAGGATTTCAAGCACCCGTATGAACCCTGTTTATACTATTAAAAGAGGTCAGCTAGTATATGTTATTATATTTGTAGGCAGGTTAACACGGCTGATCTGGATAAAGGGACTCAATAAGTAAACAAAGAGACATTATTAACAGGTCATTGATATGGACACTACACATACACCAGAAATATTTGACTAATTTCATGTAAGGTGATAGACTTAAGTATAATTTGATGAACTAATCAACAACAATCATATAGTGAAAACTGAATGTTTTCCCACTTCTTCTAATCAAGACTATTTTGCCTTTAGGCATCTCTAAATGTGTTACACTAGATCAGTAGAAGACAGCACTGTCTTCAACATTATATTTAGTCACAATAGTTAGCACAGTCTCTCCATCACAAACTCACCGTGCCTTTTTGCAGCACCTCACAGCTGGGATCAGTCTTCTGCGTCCCTCATCCGATGTGTTGTATTTCTTCAGGTCAATCTCATCCAGTACCTCCTCAGACATCAGAAGCATGTGGGCCAGTGCTGAACAGTGGGCAGGAGACAACTTCTGTTTGATGTTCTTTGTTGATGACAAGTATTTTTGAATTTCATTGTGCATGGAATCATCCTTCATTTCAAATAAGCAGTGGAAAAGATTGATGCATCGTTCAGGAAAGAGACCTTCTCTGTTGAGCTTCTTCATGTACTGACATGTTTCCTTGATGCTTTTTGAGCTGTTGTGGGTGCGGTTTAGTAGACCTTGCAGAAGTCGGTGATTGCTCTCCAGAGAAATGCCCATGAGGAAGCGAAGGAAGAGATCCAGGTGTCCGTTCTGGCTCTCCAAAGCCTTATCAACTGCACTCTTAAGTAAAACATGTAAATTGTCTTTTAATCCTAGTGCTGATTTAAGAGAAAATAAAAATGATGGTTCATCATGAAGTTCATCTCTCTGCTCATCACTGATGAGGGATTTCAGAGCTTCAAGGTTCTTAGCCAAATACGAGTGAAACACAAACACAGCTGCCAGAAACTCCTGGACACTAAGATGCACAAAGCAGTAGACCTTCTTCTGTTGAAGTTCCACATATTCTGTCTTGAAAATCTCAGTGCACATGCCAGAATACACTGAGGCTTCACTGACATCAATGCCACACTCTCTCAGGTCTTCCTCATAAAACATGAGGTTGCCATTCTCTAGACTCTTGAAAGCCAGTTCTGCCAGTTTAAGTAGAATTTCTTTCTGCGATTCCAAGAGCTTCCTCTTATCTGTTTCTTGTCTTTCTTGATATTTCTGATCCTTTCGAGTTGTCTGGACCAGCAAGAAGTGTATGAACATCTCAGTCAGAGTTGTGGGAATTTCTTGGGTGTTGTCCTGTCCAAGCATCTGCTGAAGTACAGTGGCTGCAATCCAACAGAAGACTGGAATGTGGCACATAATGTGGAGACTCCTGGATGCCTTAATGTGGGATATGATTCTGTTGGCCTGACTTCCATCACTGATTCTCTTCCTGAAGTATTCTTCCTTCTGTGGGTCATTGAAGCCTCGTACTTCTGTTACCTGGTTGATGTACTGAGCAGGAATCTGACTGGCTGCTGCTGGTCGTGAGGTTATCCAGATGAGTGCCAAGGGAAGCAGAGTTCCCTGAATGAGGCTCGTCATCAGAAGATCCACTGATGATGTTTGTTTGACATCAGACAACTTACTGTTCTGTTCCAGATCCAGAGTCAACCGACTCTCATCCAAACCATCAAAGATAAACACAACCTGACAGTCTTTGTATCCTTCACCATCATTCAGCTCCTTCAGCTCAGGGTGGAAGTCCAGCAGGAGCCTGTGAAGACTGTACTGATCATCCCTGACTAAATTAAGCTCACGGAAAGAGAGGGGAAACATAAATTCTATATCCTGATTGGCTACCCCATTTGTCCAGTCAAGAATGAACTTTTGCACTGAGACTGTTTTTCCAATACCAGCAACACCTTTGGTCATCACAGTTCTGATGTGCTTCTCCTGTCCAGGTAAGGGCTTGAAGATGTCATTGCAGTCGATTGGTGTGTCTTCTGTGGTTTGAGATCTGGATGCTGACTCTACCTGCCAAACCTCATGTTCCTTATTCACCCCTTCACTCTCGCCCTCTGTGATGTAGAGCTCTGTGTAGATCTTATTGAGGAGTATCTCAGCTCCTGGTTTGATGATGCCTTCAGATATGTTCTCAAACCTCCTCTTCAGACTGGCTTTGTGATTCTTTATAACTCTCATCAGATCCTCATCTGTTAAAAATGACAAAACAAGTAATTAAAAAGTCACAATAAAAGTCAATAAAACATAATACTGAAATTATTCATACACACATGAACTCAGTGTAAATAGTCCTATTTAAGTATAAGTACAGTGGGCAGTGCTTCGACTTGGCCAGCTTCACTCGCGGTCCGCGCGTGGGATCACGCGACTTTAATTTGTATTTTCCCAGTGAGACGCTGCAACAACCCAAACAACCGGTAGATGGCTCAAGTGAGCAGGGTGTCTCGTAAAAAGAAATGGAGCCTGGAAAACCCTACACAGACTTCACTACAGACTTTAGCAGACTGGTTTAGAAATAATTTAATAGCCAGAAATATGCTTGCCCTGCCCTAATAAAGAAATATTTGGTTAACTGCGAGTGAATCCCGTTTGCAGCCATAGAAGAAACGCAGGACAAATTAAACATTCTGGTTTTCTCCGAGTGCAACGATGACAGACAGACATCATTTGGACAAAATATAGAGCATATTAACCTCCATTGCTCAACCAAATGCCTTCCTGTTACGTCCTGTTATCACGGAGTTACAGGCGATAAACGATTTTTGATGGTCACAAGTTTACTTCATTAGCGGTTTATTTTTTTGATTATTAAAGAGTGTTTTTCATTTAAAGGTTTGACTTCGTGCTTATTCAGTAGAGCATTTAGTGCTCTCCCCAATCCCAGACGTTCACATTGCATGTTTGTTTGTAATGGATGGAACCGCGAGATACGCTTGTCATAGGCGCCGATACCGTGGGTGCTCCGTCTCTCGGGCACCCACTGAAAACATCGAGCACCCAAGTGTGCCAGCTTACAGTCCCGGCTAAATTTACATTCATTTAAAATCAAACATCGCAGTTTATGTTAAATTCAGCATCTCTCATAGAACGTCTATAACATAGCCTAGGTGGTCGCAACTCACAAAAGTAAAGCAGATATACTACAACACGCAGACAGCTTTATGCGCAGGGGAGAGAGAGCGCGCGCGCGGGCACTGAGCATGATTGTTGCCTTCTGATGGTATCTTGCTAATTCACTGAACTGCATTAGGTGACACAAATGGTATTGCCTTTATCTTATAACTCCTTGTCTGAGCGACTACCAGGCCTATGGTTTTTAAAAGTCAGATGTTCCCTGACAAAGACATTCGAAAATTAAGAATGTTTATTGACTTGAAAAATACACTAATTACACTAATTTTTGCAAACTTGATTCGCGTAACATATTAGTTGGCACAAAGAGTAGGGAATCAGGATGGAGAGAGTCACGCGTGTGTTGCTTTTGCGGGATCAAATCCAGTTTAATGCTAATTTTCAAAACATATATTTTTTTACATGTCTTTTGTCCGAGTGGCTGTAATGTAGCCGAGCGTTCATGGCGTATGAAAAGCGACTTCAAACCGCCTAAAACAACTTGTTTGTGAATGTCTGACAACTGCTGCAGCGCATGCACGCGCAAGGAAACCAGTAGAAACCAGAAGGCACACAACACCGGAACGATTTTAAGGCTATTTCGCATAGACTACTCAATGGTGCTATTTCACACACATTATAGCGACCCCCACTCACCGGGGTTAGGTGGAAGGTGTTAATAGACGATTGGCGTAGCCTACAGTGGAGTAGGGCTGTCAAAATTGCTCAAAAATGACGTTTGAATATCCCCTCTAAAATAAACACATGTATTCGAATATATTGGAATATCTAGGCTATATTATTTGCGCATTATGTCAGTGATGCGCATCATGTCATCTGTTTTTAACTTTTTGTATGGTTATTGCTTGACAGGGGGATCCCAAGCAGCTTTCAGCCATAAGGCATTTCCTAATTCACCTGACACTGATATTCAAAATGTTGAAACTATTTCGGCATAGCCTATAAGCAGTTTTATTAAATTTAATGTTAATTGTAAACAAACGGGCTACTTGGTGAGGCTTGGCCTCACAGATGCGCTCGTGCCTTAAATGGCAATACAAATCTTCACGATAGGCTGACCGCCCGATTCACGTTGGCTGGGGGGCGGGGGGGGGGGGAGGGCAGCAATAAGACATTTGTTCCCAATGTTCTATGAATTGTTAATCCCTGCCCCCAACTAAGGCAACTTTCCACCTCTGAGACAACTGAAAAGAAGTCTAGAGGACTCCTAACTCCTAACTCACTAGACCTACTTACTGTAGGCTGCGCAAACCACAAGCCTGCATTCGAGGCAGGCCTTCTGTTGAAGAATTTTATATAAATCCTGCTACCCCCGATACCACAGCTGTGGATAGTGTGGCATGCTCACGTTTTATGTCTCCTTGCAAACTAGGCCTATAGCCCAACCATTTACGTCTTCAAAAAATAACAACTTGCCAGATATGCCTTCATATCTTTGGGCTTCATTCAGCATTTTGTTCTTCCACTGGAAATTACTCTACATTTACTGCCTGCTGCATCCTTTCTGTTTGTATTGTTTAGAAAATGTTTGACGTCTTGAGTTAATGCATTCATTGTTTGCTGGTAACCAGCCACAAATAGCCAACAGATTCTTGCGTGCGTTCTCTCCAAAATGTGCCCGTTCTATAGGCTGGCCAAGTGCGTAATTCTGCGGCATAAAGCAGATGTATTTGTGTATTGTACAGAAAAATAAAAATAACCTGTCAAGCAGTCAATTGACTACATTGCAGCCAATAAGTAGTGCAAGTTACGAAACCAAAACGTGGGTCATAGTTGTCTAAGCCTCTGCTGTGAGGCCAAACCCATGAACAAAGACGCATTGATATCTGCAATATTTTTTTTTTTTGGCGAAACAAGCTCACAGCCGAACGAGTCAGCACTGAAGGGAGAGGCAACTGGCATGTGTTCTCCCCACGGGCCAATGGATGTACAAGTTTTCTCCTGTGTCTACGATATTTAATCCAGTGTTTTGTCAAGTTGCAAAATGCTATTCGTTTTAACAATTTTTTATGATAGTACCCTATACAAAAAGTACTTCATACTATCTTAATTGCTTTATACTCAATAGCCTACTTGACCAATGGCTATTGCATCTGTCTATTGAAAGTGAGAATGTGGCATGTGATCTACTGTGTAGGCTTCATAAAATAAAATAAATAGATTGCTAATGGCCTACAAGCTGATCTGGGGTGCGTTTCCCGTACAACTACGGAGGTTAGCTTTTTACTAACAGGATGCATCGTTCAACTAACCAACATGTAAGTTACGACTGTTTCCCAAAACTGTCGTACTTACATAGTACTGTAAGTTTGGACCATGATAGTTTCCAAACTTCAGTAGTCTGGACTAAGGTGGTTAATGACGTTTAGTAGCATGTGAACGGGCACCTACACATACTTCTGTGGCGCATTGCGTTAAGGCCGGCAGATGACAGCCGCCGTTGCACAGCAGTTACCAGTCCCCTGTCCAAGAGTTCGAATCTGGGTTAAGACGTTGACAACAATATTGACATTGTTGTTTACCTAAGTTTATCTTTTGTGCAGATCATAAATCAAAATCAGAATCAGCCTTCTTGGCTTGCTTTGCGTAAACTAACAAGGACCCCCCCCCTCCCCCCCTCCATGAAAATCAAAGGCTACATATTCTCAGCTGACTCCTCAAAAAGTGTGCACCACCTTATTATCTGCAGGTGTGTGACTTTTACTTACGTGCACATGGCTGCAAATTGACTTTTAATTTATGTATTTTCTGCCTTGGGGATTTTAAAATATGGATGTAGCCTATGGTGGTTAGAAGTGTAAATATCAATTAGAAATCTAAATATATTTATAATTATTAATTTGCAAACAAATAACTGGCGTCAGTGACGTCTTTGACATGAAGATCCCTGGAACTATGCTTCTAGCATTCTACCACAGGTCGAGAGGTGTAGTTGTAACTACACAACTTTACGATAGTGGTTGCGAACGTTCGTTGCTACTATGGTTTTGGGAAACACTAACGTAGTGTAACGATGCATTGGACTACGTAAGTTCCAAATATGGATGTAATTCTGCGGCATAAAGCAGATGTATTTGTTTATTGTACAGAAAAATAAAAATGACATGTCAAGCAGTTAATTGACTACATTGCAGTCAAGAAGTAGGGCAAATTAATTTACGAAACCAAAACGTGGGTCATAGTTGTCTAAGCCTCTATAGCGTAGCCTGTTAAAAACGTCGCAGAAGCCTATCACACCACTGTTTTGATTTGCGTAGTTACGTTAACCCAACACTGACAATAATGTCAATGTAGACAGCAAATTTCGATTTCCGTTACCACCGTGTAGTCAAGCCTTAAGCCATACCCAAGTAGCCTAAATCGAGGTAAATCGAGCTTTTTCAGAAAGGGCGGCAGGCAGAGCGATGTACAGTGGCAGAGCGACGCACAGTGGCTGAAAGTGGTACTAAAGCTTCACGCCTCGTAATGCGCGAATGAAGTGGCCATTTGAAAGCGATGCCCACTGTATATATACTCTTTTGATCCCGTGAGGGAAATTTGGTCTCTGCATTTATCCCAATCCGTGAATTAGTGAAACACACTCAGCATACAGTGAACATACAGTGAGGTGAAGCACACACTAATCCCGACGTAGTGAGCTGCCTGCTACAGCGGCGCTCGGGGAGCAGTGAGGGGTTAGGTGCCTTGCTCAAGGGCACTTCAGCCGTTCCTACTGGTTGGGGTTCGAACTGGCAACCGTCCGCATACAAGTCCGAAGCACTAACCAGTAGGCCACGGCTGCCCCACTATTCACTAATACAAAATAAATAGATTAATAAAAATATAGTAATAATTTGCAATTGTTCAGTTTGATAACATTACTTTACTTCTCATAAAACCAGATAAAATCAATATAATTTTTAAAAAAATCTAAAATGTATACTCACCTAGTTCCCTCTTTCTGCCTGGTGTATGTTCAGTGTGCAGGTGTCTTCTGCTATTGATTAGGCCTGTGTGTTCACCCGGGGTGCTCATATCTGTGTGTTCATCCAGAGGAGGCTGTAGAGGAGGTTGGGTTCTGCATGTCTTTCCACACTGGGGACAGGCTTGGTGTCCTAGTAGTCCAGGCTGTTCCCAGTAGCTGCTGATGCACTGCCTGCAGAAACTGTGTCCACAGGTGGTGATGACTGGGTCCCTCAGTACCTGCTCACACACTCCACACCTGGACTGATCCTGGGTCAGATCAGCACTTAATCTGCAGGGACATCAGACAAAGAACACTTGGACTAATTGCTCAGTAGATAATCTACTGATTAAAATATGCTCCATTATTCTATTCTGAAAACAGCTGCAAGTCCAAACTTACTGATTTAAAGGATCCTTTACATAAAAGACAGAAACACCAGACCTACTACTACTACTACTTAGATTGAATAATAAATAAATAAATTAAAATTGTAATTTTACAAGACTAATTCGTAGAAATTCCATTATACTAATCTGTAGAGAACTGAAACAGTCAATGGGCTCATCTTTGGGTTGTAAGCAGAATTACGCAAATATGAACAGCAGATTAATTTCCTAAAATGTCCAAAACTTGCTTATTGTGCTGCAGACTGCACATAGCATAAGTGGGTTACATTCAGATTCAAAGAACACCTTTTTTCAGTTTTCAGTTTGGCTATTTTAGGCCCTAGGCACAAGCCCTGACCTTCCACTACCCCTAGACACAAGCCCTGACCTTCCACTACCCCTAGACACAAGCCCTAGTGACCTTCCACTACCCCTAGACACAAGCCCTGACCTTCCACTACCCCTAGGCACAAGCCCTGACCTTCCACTACCCCTAGACACAAGCCCTAGTGACCTTCCACTACCCCTAGAAACAAGCCCTGTATGTTCTGGTCAGTATGTCAAAGCCAAAGTGAGGTTTAGATTTTTAGAGGGCTTGTTTATGTTGTGTGTGTGTGTGTGTGTGTGTGTGTCTGTGCCTCTGTGTGTGTGCGTGTGTGTGTCTGTGTCTGTGTGTGTGTGTGTGTGTGTGTGTCTGTGTCTGTGTGTGTCAGTGCGTGTGTGTGTGTGTGTGTGTGTGTGTGTGTGTGTGTGAGTGTTTATGTGTGTGAGTTTTTGAGTGTGTGTGTGTGTGTGTGTGTGTGTGTGTGTGTGTGTGTGTGTTGGGGGTGGCACGGTTCACAAAACCCATGGTTCGGTTCGTACCTCGGTTTTAAGGTCACGGTTTTCGGTTCTGTACGGTTCTTGTTGTTATTTTTCCTTTTAATCTCTAACACTTCAGAAATATCATACTTCAGCATATGATGAATAGCTTAATTATCCACCATTTAGGCTACAATATTAGTATAGTTATATCATGTAATCATGCACAAACTGAAAGAATTTACTTGACTTTAAGCACATCATTAACACCATCTCTGAGGAAAGGTGAGATTTTGATACAGCAAGAGTGAATACATTGATTTCAAATTGCTTTTCATTTATTTGGCAAACAAGTAGAATATGTTATTGCCATCTACAGGAACTTCTGTGCCTTTGTAACATACTAAGATTGACTGAAATACTACGGAATATTTTATTTCTACACATAGCTTAACCTACCCGAGCTATGCAAAATAGCTTCTAGGCTACCACATAACATTGACAAGCCTTGTAAATGCACACTTTCTCTACCGTCTCCGCCGAATTTGAACGCTCCTCTAGTTTCTCTCAATTTGCTCACTGAAACGGAACGTTAGATCTTCCATGTGAGGAGGACCCAACACACTGTAATATTTTATTTTCGAGGGCTTTTGAGATCTAGGGTTATTACCTTTCAGTAAAATTAGTTATTATTAGCCTACTACACGTCTCCCCTTAATTGTTGCAAATATAAACTTGGTTGCAATTTCCAAACAGTTTTTGTGAGGGCTACTTTGCTAATATTTGGGAAACTGCAAGTAAGGGCCTGCGGCCACACAGCCTAAGCTGCTAAAGTGCCGCGAGTGCGCAGCAAATGAACTTCAGAAACAATACATTTCAGCTCACAATATTCAGACCGGCCCATCCTCCCGAAGCTCCCGATTAGTCACTCCAGGCCTGTACTAGCATAATTACGTGTTGCACAATGCTTGCACACAGTCGCAGTTCTACAGTGGGTATCAGTTAAGTTTGGACGGTTTCCTGCATGAATCGCGCACACCATAATCTCGGCAGAAATGGCACAAACTGCAGTTGACACAAACAACCACAAGGTGGCACTTGGGAGTTCTGCCACTACTGTTTTTGATGCGACTTGACTTAATGCTTCCATGACGCAGTTTCCAAGTCAGTCCAAGTCAGTGACAGTTGAGCCATTACCAAACATATATGATAATGCAATAGCGTGAGTTTATAAATCTTATACCCCTATTTGTCACGGTCACTTATAGATTTGATAGTGTAACGATAGCGCACGGGGGGCACGGGAACTTAAATTGATCATGGTAGTTTAAGCTTACACTTAAACTTTACACACAAAACATTCTAATATGAAAATGTAGATGCAATTGTTGTAAAATGGTGCAGCTCCTTTAAGAGAGCCCCGTGCGCAGGGATGGAGAGAGAGAAAGCGAGAGGGGATATGCGTGATAGAACTAAGATGCATGTGGAAAAAGTAGACGTGCTGTTGAGACTGGAGCAAGTCATATTCAAAATAATGCAAAAATAAATCTGCAGATAAAACCAATATCCTCGTTCATTGCAACCGCAACATGCCTGCTTGCCTACGTTCAAACGAAAAAGATCACACTTTTTGTGTTTGAATGTAGCACGAAAAAAAATGTTTAAACAGCTTGAAAAATGATTTAGCTAATTGATTATAGCCTGTACACCAGCAATTGTTAAACATGTACCTGTACAAGGACATTGACAGTAGCCCAGACTAACAAGCATGTGTTGCAAAAGACATCGAAAGACGCAATTAATCAGAAATAAATAATGTAATCTGCAGTGCTTTATTTAACAAACTGCAAGCAACAGGAGGGTTGAGTCTGAACGACACTGAGTTTTAGACACTAAGTTTTCGAAGTTTTAGAAATATTTTTGTTGTAGTGTCCATTTAAAGTCCAAGTTCCATGGGCCGTGAACAATGTAGAGCCTGGTTGGATTAACGCACCTCTTCGTTTACGTTGCAAAAATAATTTATTGTCCGTGTACAAAACATAATCATGAATGAAAAGTCGTTGTAAATTAGTCCATGGATATGATCTTAAAGGAACACGCCACCCAATGTCAGTAGTAATATATGTTCTTACCTTAACTTTCACGAGTTGAGTCATACCTCTCCCGTGTCGGTACGTGCACTCAAACGCTCTGGTGCGCGGCTGGACTGTGTTAGCATGTTGCTATGCTAGCGGGCTTTGACGGTAACTAAGCGTAGAAGTAATCAGAAACATCCACGTTTTCCCGACTTAAATACAGTTGCACTAGTAGTTGATAGAAATGCTACGGCCACGCAACATGAAACGTGGCGATTTTCCAAGCGAATAAACCGGAGAACTACAATGTGTGGCGCAATAGCACTTGGGAGTACTTCGACCTAGCGTAGTAGTATTGTTAACACCTAATTGTAGAGTTTAGAATCCATGCTGGATCGACCCTCAGCCTCTCCCTCCCCTCTGAGCGAGAGAGAGGCAAAACACACTAGAGATGCGTTGATGGGCTATTATTTCAACCATAACTGCATAGCAAAACTTATCATCCATCAGCCATCCATCAGCACCAAAGTTTTTTGACCAATTTTCGAAACCACACCCGCCCACCATCCGCTGGTTGTTTTAATGTACGCTATAGCCTATGGGTGATGCAGCGCTGCTGACGTGAGGCTAGAAAGCCCTTGCCTGTTCTAGAAAGACTGATCTAATGCAGCAAATATATAAAAAGGCTAAAGTCGTACATTGGCTATGTTGAAGCCTATCCCCAGAATATCAGCAGCAAACTCAGTCTCTGTCTCGCAAAACAGTCTCCAAATAAAACGCACATCGGCCTGTTGCCTATTCTGCCAGCTTGTGACAATATATCGTCCAAAATGCTTGATTGCATTGCATTCTCCACATTTTTAGCTAATTTTTCATGTACCACATCAGCATTTTTGTTCAGTGAATCTTTTGTAAATTGCTTTACAATAGCGTCGGGCCCTTGTCAGCAGCCTTCGGCTTGCCTCTTGCCACTATTCACTCCTTGTCTTCCGATGTCATTTCTGAGTCATCTACAGATGTTTACACACATTCACCTCCCTAAATAGAACCAACTTGACATTGACTTCAACCTGTGTTATATCCTAGATGAGACTGCCTGGGTTATTTTGTTTCGATATTGGCCTATATATAAAACACATAATTGTAGCCTACCATTCAGGGAATAGGCATTTAAAAGAGAGACAGAGTGATATGACTCAGAAATGACATCGGGCGATGGCAGTGCGAGATGTTCAGAACGTAAGAGCTAAAACTTCTACAAACTCAATAACATCCAGCGGAAAAAGAAGGTAGGGCCTACGAAAAATAGTCGGAAAACTTAGATGTGTAAGGCAAGCAAGCAAGTTTGGCGGTTGTTACTAAAAATGTGAACATGCACGTTGTGCGGTGGACTTTCAGAATGAATGGAGTCTGAGTTTCTTTAATATCGAGGCGTCATATTTGTCCGATGGCCTGCTATAAAATGCTGTCTGTCTGAAAAAGACGCGCTCGTGCAGTCAAAATGAATGGGAGTCTTCAGAACAGGCTTGTCAGTCACCCTGACATAACAGTGTGTAAAGTAGCCTATAATGTGAATGACTTGTTATTTTATCAAGGATTTCTTTCTTTTTGCAAAAAATAAAGTACAATAGGCATTAATTAGTAGGCCAGGAGCATGTTGAAATTATGTGGCAAATTGCGTTTTTTATTACAATGATAAAATTGTAAAAGGATGTGACCGAAGCTGAGGCAAGCCAGGCAATAGGCCTATAGGCCCGACGGTAATTGTAAAGCAATTTACAAAAGATTCACTGAACAAAAATGCTGATGTGGTACATGAAAATTTAGCTAAAAATGTGGAGAATGCAATGCAATCAAGCATTTTGGACGATATATTGTCACAAGCTGGCAGAATAGGCAACAGGCCGATGTGCATTTTATTTGGAGACTGTTTTGCGAGACAGAGACTGAGTTTGCTGCTGATATTCTGGGGATAGGCTACAACATAGCCAATGTACGACTTTAGCCTTTTTATATATTTGCTGCATTAGATCAGTCTTTCTAGAACAGGCAAGGGCTTTCTAGCCTCACGTCAGCAGCGCTGCATCACCCATAGGCTATAGCGTACATTAAAACAACCAGCGGATGGTGGGCGGGTGTGGTTTCGAAAATTGGTCAAAAAACTTTGGTGCTGATGGATGGCTGATGGATGATAAGTTTTGCTATGCAGTTATGGGGCAATTCCATGGAAAATTATGTTTTTTGTAACATCCATAACGCCAATAAAATGTGATTGTATGGTATGATGTGAATGATTACATGAAATTTGAGCATTTGCTATTTTTGGCTGAAGAATGTACATGAGAAAAAATGCACAAAAAATTAATGTTATCATTCACATCATACAAATGCCAAGGCATTTCACTGGCGTTATGGATGTGACAAAAAGTCAATTTTCCGTGGAATTGCCCTATGGTTGAAATAATAGCCCATCAGCGCATCTCTAGTGTGTGTTTGCCTCTCTCTCGCTCAGAGGGGAGGGAGAGGCTGAGGGTCGATCCAGCATGGATTCTAAACTCTGTGGTGGATAGGATCTACAATTAGGTGTTAACAATACTACCACGCTAGGTCGAAGTACTCCCAAGTGCTATTGCGCCACACATTGTAGTTCTCCGGTTTATTCGCTTGGAAAATCGCCACGTTTCATGTTGTGTGGCCGTAGCATTTCTATCACAGGGTATATGCAGGAATCATAGAGTTGAATTTACTACTTTTTACTACCTTTTTTACTACCTCCACAATATTTTTTACAACCAACACGACATCAAGCAGCAGCCCTTTTTTTTTGGGGGGGGGGGTATGCAAAGCGCCACTTAGCCTACTACTTGCTATAAGGTATAAATCAATATTAGGTACACTAACAATTTCTAATTGTGATCATTAAGTATTGTCATTGTCAACAACAATGCTTTTTTGTAGTATCGAGTTGAGTTTCAGTTGTCCTTAGCCCTAATAAGGTGAATAATAACCTTAACCTTGGCACTTCTTAAAAACAAATGACACTTAAAAACCAAACATGTGTGGTCAAAAATTAAGAACAAAAAAACCACAGACCACCCCCCCCCCCCCCCCCAAAAAAAAAAAAACCCCTCCAGTCTAAGGATAGGCCCAGAAATCTATGGATATATAAAACCATTATTATTTGTATGGTATTGTTGTTGCACATTTGACACTAAAGCAGTCTGTGAAAACATGCACATCAGTGGGCTGCTTTACTGATGCAAAATTGAAAACTATGATTTCATTGCATTACTCAGTATGGTTGCATGATGCATGCATGATAAATACTTCCCAAAACAACAGTAATTATAAGGATGACATTTAGGAGTGTAAATCAAGTTTACACAATTCGATACAATATCGATTCTTTAAGCCAACAATTTGATTCTTTTCAATACTTCAAAATGTGTAGCAATACGATTTGATGCGTTGCTGGGGTCTGTTGTCGATAGGAAATGATAGATTTTGGTTAATTTTCATGGATTCAAATGCCAATATTATAGGCCAAATAATGAACAATGACTGTGGAATCAGGTAGGTTACAGACTACAGTTTTTTCTCTTACACCCCCCCCCCTCCCTAAAACCTCCTGTCACTAGCTATTGAACTGACTGATCAAGTTTTCATGGGCTATTGAATGCTTTAAATGTGAATGCCATAAACTTAATTCACCATTAACTAGATTATTGGTTCTTCACGCAATTGTTATCTAAATGCAGTGTTTTGTAGGCTATTTAAAGCATTTCACTCAGTTGTGGTGTAGGCCTACAGTATATCTTGAGTGATCGCTGTCCCTTTAAATGTCTGGGACTTTAAATTACGTTTTAACTCCATGCTGTTTTTGTTGATCGACAATAAATGACACACGCACTTGCGTGGTTAAAAGTGAATTGTTTTCACTCGTTTTCTTGCAATTCCCACGTAACATTAGATACTACAGTTAGGTCTAGGTTACATTTAAAAAAATGTTGTCGATTAGGCTATGTCAGTGACTAGTTCGAACTTTGTTACTGATGGGCTAGGTGGAATAATTTCATTATTGCACGGTTCTGGATGATCCGTCAGATGGCAGCGCCACTGTCAGCTGAACGAAAGCTAACACACTAGTTAAGTCCACAGTTGTTAAAACTTCCAGCTGAAGTAGCCTAGTGCGAACTGAGAGAGTTGCCTCCTAACGGAGTGAGTGTAGCTTATATTTTCTTAGCTGCTATCAGAGTGATAGGCTAGCCTACATCTACCGCTCCTTTGCTACATGAACAAATATTATCAGATCAGTGACAGAAGCACCGGGCATTTGACCAGCAGGCCCATATGATAAACACGCTGCTCTGGTTCCTCTGGTAGCCTGCGGTAGGGCCTAGATGACGTGAAAAAAATGAGAGTCGCCAAAAAGCATCCCTGCATCCCCCGCCCGAAAAAACTCTTCGGATCTGCACGATTCATATAAGTCGGCCAAAGGAACGTGAAGGAGGCACCGAAAAGCGCGCTGTTTGCATCCCTGGTAATATCAACTGAGGCGAAAATGTTGTTGGCGTCGCTGATAGGCTGTCAACCACGGAACTCTACACAGTTTACTTTTACGTCATTGCTATCAACTCCGACTGATTCAGGTCCTGTTAGCACGTATACATTTTTTTAATTAGGTAAGATGAAGTTAAAACATGACACAAATATTAAGCAAAAAATGTAAACTCATTATATATTGAGGTGGTGATGAAAAATGTACTACCAAGTCAAATTGCATTTATTACCTTTTACTACCTTTCAAGGGCCTTAATTTTGGTAGATTCTATTTACTACCTTTTACTACCGCGCGGACACCCTGTATCAACTACTAGTGCAACTGTATTTAAGTCGGGAAAACGTGGATGTTTCTGATTACTTCTACGCTTAGTTACCGTCAAAGCCCGCTAGCATAGCAACATGCTAACACAGTCCAGCCGCGCACCAGAGCGTTGGAGTGCACGTACCGACACGGGAGAGGTATGACTCAACTCGTGAAAGTTAAGGTAAGAACATATATTACTACTGACATTGGGTGGCGTGTTCCTTTAACGAAAAAACTGTTTCTAAAGTGCTAGTAAACTAGAGAGTGTGTTAATCCAACCAGGCTCTACATTGTTCACGGCCCATGGAACTTGGACTTTAAATGGACACTACAAAGTAAAAACAGTGTGATTCACCCAACTCCCATTATCCGTCGGCCTCAAACTAATACCTGTGCCCGACGTCATATACCCTTTGCCCCCTCGTGTCACATCAAAGATGGCAGACCATAACACCAAGCAGGGAAATGTAGTTTAAACCCATTCCATGTTACAAAACCAAATAATAATTATTTCAATGAAAAGTACGGAATGGCTATAACATTCGTAATAAAAATTGTCATTTAACCAACTAGACTGCATTTCCGGTGGGAACTGCTAAGTGTGCTTGCCCTGGTGCAGTCACCAATGTGAGCAGACAGTGGAATATGCTATGCTGAACCTGGCTTGATCCAAGCATTCTAACAGTGCCTTTCAGTGTTGGAGCAGTGGCAATATCTCAAAAGCTCTAGGAGAGGGCTATACAACTATTGGCTTGCGGGGTGAATGTGGTTCGTTGGATTTTATCTGTGGCCTGCCTTCAAATTTAGCTTCTATGACTAAGATCAAATCAATAAAATAAAACGACAGCAGTGATTGGCTGCAAAAATAATGTCACGCGTCTTGCGCCTGTCAAACTGGGCTATCAGGTAACCTACAGAAGAATTGAAATTATGAAATATGACCAAGGCATTAAAATGCTGCTTGTTTGTCAGGATACTTTTTCACTGATTTATTGTAAAAATATGAGCTATGAGTGTGAATGTTATATATTCCATCCCCTAATTCTGTTTTACTGGTTTATTTGACAAATAATCTATATGGATTTGCTCTATAAAGACCTTATGTCTGTTTGTGATTGTTTTGAGAGCCTATTGATGTATCTCAGAATAAAGGAATGTCCACAACATTAGTGATGTTTTTTTGTTTGTGTGAATGAATTTTACTTAACTCATTAAATGTAGCTGGATACTCATGAACGCATGTCTCTAATAGCCACAATAGGAGTAATTTTTGTAACACTGTATTTTGAGTGGCCCATAAAGACCCAGTGGATCATGAAAACGTGCCAAAATTCACATTCCTTGCTTGTTGTTGGTACATTAATCCAATTCAGATTGCCTCTTATCTGTGATGTAAGAGTTCAGTACAGGTTTAAGGTCTGGGGCAGGGATTTGACATTCTGTGACTTCTACATTGAGGCTTGCTTAGCAGCACTGTCTGCATTCTCATTTCCCCTCAGACCAACATGGCCTGGGACCCAGCAAAAACCTACACTCAAGGTCTGGTTCTTTAGACGTTCTAGTTTATCAAGCTCAGCTTTGGTTGTATACTTTTTGCGTGACATTATAGCCTACTGGAAAGATTTTTAATTGCAATTTAATTTAATGCAATTTACTTTTACGATTAAATAAAATTAATTTATCCCTCTCACCCATAGTTTTCTATTTATTTACAAATGTACATAGGCCTACTGTAATTACATTTATACATAGTTATTCTACTGATCTTCATACTATTCATCCTGCATATATACTTATTCTTACTACTCTTATAATGTTGTTTCTGCACTACAATGACACTGTTACCACACTGCACATAGCTGTATGTTATGTACATCTGTTATATACCGGTATGTGTCATATTGAATATCCATATTTATTCTGTTAATACACTGCATATATCTATATTATTCTTTCTACTATTATAATGTTACTGCTACATCTACATACATTATTCTACTTATTGTATGAGGTAACTGCTAATACACTGCACATATTTAATTCATATTACTCTAAACCACCTTCTGTAAATCAACTGCAACCTATAGTACTGTCTACATTGCACTATATTTCTTGACCTGTCTCTGTATATTTCATCACCTTTCTATACTTTGCATCAAATTGCATGCATACTGTAGGCTACATGCATCACAGCTAAGATCTTTGGTTGCTATGAAGGCCAGTCGTTCTAAATGGATGGCTGCTATGGCCAAAGGCCAGTTCTATCTCTGCCGTTGTCAAGCGGGTATATTATTGTAGAATGCTGACTAACCTTATCTAATTTGAAACATCTCTATTTTACTTAGCCTACTTCCATACAGTGGGTCCCATTAAGAAGTGGCCACTTCATTCACGCTTACCGTGATTCACGCAGCAATATTATTAAATTAATCTGTCACCATATGTCTATGCCTATGTTTGCAAAGAGGAGAACATTTTAATTGTATTCACAATGAAACGTTACATTTAATGTACATGTTGACAATGAGTAGGCTAGTTTTGGTTGTTGTTGGTGGTGTTAGGCTACTGCATCCCTTAGTTATGCCTACAATGCAAAATTGTTCCCTCGCGATTGGAAGCAAAGCTTCTAGAGCTCTGTTCTAGAATCTTTGATTGGAAGCTCCTGTAGACGCATTTCAAAATAGATTATCAGGGTCTGGATTTTCCAGGCTAATTTCAAAACATCGCGACGTGAAATCAAAGATCCTTTAACCCTCTCTGGTGAAATGCCACAAAAAGCAATACCCACTCAGGAGATAAGTTAACTATTTAACATGCATAGAAACATATAAATAAATCATAACTGTGATGTCAATTTTCACCGCTATACTGACTATCATACTAGATATCAAATACATAGTGAAAAGACAAAAGTTTGTTGGCAGACTTAGCTAGCAGTCTAAAAACAAAGTAAACATATGCTAACATTCAGTCCCTCGTTGGCATTCATTAAACTCTTCATTCAAGTACAACTGGTAGGCTACGTAATTAAAAGGTTCACGTCTAACTTACTTGGTTCATCAACGTACACCTTCACAAACTGTATTCCCGTCGTAGGCTACTGATATTGCAGTCATGAACAGCCACAATGCAAACTCATTACCCCAGAAATAAAATAATGTGCCTTCTCACGTTGGTCCTCTGTGAAATGTAATACAACACTGCCACCTAGTGTCTTGCATTAACATTAAAAATGTGAAATGGCCGCTGCCTACCCAGAATGCATTGCAAGTATTTAAACATATTAATAATGTATAATCTTCCCTAAATATATTAATTAGCATACTTTTGTACATGTAAAAATTAGAATAACAATCTCCCTTCAACTTTTGTACTTGTAACATTTAGAATAATACTCTCATATAATGATAATTGGGCAAGTTAGATTTAAACACCATTACAGTGTACTGCAAGGTATCGCTGGTATGAATATCACATGGTTCCGCTTCAGAGTCATCTGTAAGTCCATAAACACCCATGGCATGATACTGAATTGAAGTGCGTGGCAAGGCTGGAATGATACTGCGTGAAGCTGAACAGTGTGGAAATGGTGGAGAAACAGGATGGCTGGGGCTGGTAATGCAACATTGATAAATGTGTATGCCAATTAACCTGAAGTTTTAAGTATTTCTTTTTTTTCAGATCTTGTGCATCCTCACATTGGAGTCCCGAGTTCATGTACAAAGTTTGGTTTCGATATGTGAAAGCGTTCCTGAGATAATGACGACTTCCTGTTCGTTTGGCTGTGACGGGCAAATGCTTGTGAAAATCCTTCTAGTAACTTTTGTGAGGCTTGGTCCAAAAAACTTAAGAAGAACAATAAGTGTGCTGCTTTGCAAGCACACTTAATTAAGGCTGAAAACATGTAGGCTACATGCAACCCAGCAGAAGACTATTATATTGGCCATTACCAAACACAATACAATAACGTGAGTGTATACAGTGGGCATTGCTTCGATTTGGCCAGCTTCCCTCGAGGTCCGCGCGCGGGATCACACGGTATCACGCGACTTTAATTTGTATTTTTCCAGTGACGCTGCAACGATGCTGCAACAACCCAAACAACCGGCAGATGTCTCTTGTGAGCAGGGTGTCTCGTAAAAAGAAATGGAGCCTGGAAAACCCTACACAGACTTCACTACAGACTTTAGCAGACAGGTTTAGAAATAATTTAATAGCCAGAAATATGCCTGCCCTGCCCTAATAAAGAAATATTTGGTTAACTGCGAGTGAATCCCGTTTGCAGCCGTAGTAGAAACGCAGGACAAATTAAACATTCCGGTTTTCTCCGAGTGCAACGATTATAGACAGACATCATTTGGACAAAATATAGAGCATATTAACCTCCGTTGCTCAGCCAAATGCCTTCCTGTTATCACGGAGTTACAGGCGATAAACGATTTTTGATGGTCACAAGTTTACTTCATTAGCGGTTTATTTTTTTGATTATTAAAGAGTGTTTTTTCATTTAAAGGTTTGACTTTGTGCTTATTCAGTAGAGCATTTAGTGCTCTCCTCAATCCCAGACGTTCACATTGCATGTTTGTTTGTAATGGATGCAACCTCGACGCGCTTGACGACAACCAAGACATATAGCCCAGCAGCAATCTAGGGACGGTTCGTTATTTATTGAAGGCCCTCCGACAGAATTGTCAAAAAAGACATGACCCTCCCCTGCCAATTGTCGCTGTCTTCCGCCCGCGCTGCTTTGCGCCAATAGAGCACTGTGATACTGTGATAACGTTCTTAAATCAATCTTTCCCTGTTGAAAAAAAAATTCACGTGTGATGAAATCTTGGGTCTGTTATTCACCTATTCTGATTATGAAGGAGAATATCTCATTGAATGCCAAGCTGTTTTCGGGAGCGTTGTCCTAGAGTGCCAGCAATCTAGACCATTGCTGATGATTTGTGTACAGCCACAGCATATTCTGTGTTATAGCTATGAACACGTACAATAGCTCGATTAAAAGGTGAGACTTTAAGCTCTCAGTGCGTGCAAACCGTGTATTTCTACACGCCTCCGTTCCTGAGAAATCCCAAGCTAAACAGTGGCTAGTTTTCATCAAAATCGCTGTTTTTTTCTAGAAATGGAGATAAACGTCTTTCATGAAATATGAAGTGTTGCCTGTTACTTACTCGTGTAAACATTCCGGGAAGTGATCAGTGAGACCTGGCGAGACTGCCACCTCGTGATAGAGCCACGAAAATGGCCTGGTTTTGACCTGACGTGCATGCGTCACTGATTCGACCCAAAGCGGCAACCGAGTTATGATAAAATGTCCAGATAAAATGTCCAGATTGTCCGTTTTCATGAGTTTCACGATCGTCATATAGTTCATTTCTATTCATCACAGAGTTCCCAAAATCACATATAAGGTGTATTAGAGTGTCTAGTTTCGTAATTTAAAAAAAAAGCTAAAAACGTAATATTACGTTTTTGGCACTCAACGCATGGGAAGGAAAAACGTAATATTACGTTTTTGGCACTCAATGAGATATCTGCCTTTTGGAGAATATGATCGATCGTCTATTGACTGATAGTCACGGAGCGTCTGTGAATGGAGGTGCGTCTTTTTCGACAGTGTCCACTAAGAATACCATGCTTATTTCGACCCTCTGCCCAACATAGCTGGAGGTGCCAGTGACAGTAGTGATGATAGTGTCCGTAATGGACGTGGTATAGACAGCAGGGGTTGTAAAAATAGGGCTCTGAAGAACTTGAAAGTCACCCGCGATATGGAACTGATTTGA